>NW_023425346.1:96629599-97829599 GCF_014108415.1 Molossus molossus
AAGGAGAACACGGGTGCCAGGCAGCACATGCCTAATGAAGTCGTAAGGGCCACAAAAAGAATGATAACCCTCGGCCTTTAAACATATAGTCAACAGATTTTGTTTACTTAACGTAAGAGAAAAATTGGGCTGCTCGTTTTGTAAGCCAATCATGGAAATGTAAAGGCATTTTTATTTCAGCTCTTTGATACGACTTTTATTTTCCCAACTCTCTGAGTAGGTCATTGCTTTGTTCCTCTCCTGGAGGACCCTCTTTCAAAGCAGATTTTAGCCAGTTTCCATAAGGGCCTACGCCACCCCGGGAGGCAGTGGTCATGAAATGAATTCCGTTCTGATGGTGACTGAGTGCGGGTCCATCAGTAGTACTGAAACGAGGACTTCCCTTAAAGAACAAGCCCACTGAAGAGCAAACGAGGAAGTGGGCCGCCCAGGTAGGGAAACGAATGCTTTCCAGCGTAGCTTTGCTAAGAATCCAAAGGGAAGGGCAGTTCCTACTTCATCTACAAAACTACTCGGTAGCTGGTGACATCAACTCTCAATTGAAATAAAAGGTTTCACTCATTCAGCTGCATTCTCAAGCCAAAGTCCACATCATAGTTACGTTTTTCTCGTTGTTTTCATCGTAGATTAGAGGTCACCCTCTTCCATGCAGCCAGGATCTGAGTGTATAAGTAAGCAGGGTTTTCTCTTGTCCAAAGCCGTGGGGTTGAACTCACACACAGGACAAGGCTTCTCAATCCTGAATGGCTGTTACGAGACCCTGGGTGCTTTTCAAACACAAGTGCCTGGGACCTTGACCCAGACCAAATAATAGATCTCTCTGGGGATGGATCCAATGTGTAGCCAGGGTTGAAAATCACTAACTACAAGTCCATTCCCCAAAGCTCTTAGCTCTGGGAGATTCCTGACTAAAGAGTTTGGGGAACATTACAAACCGTGAAAGCTTCTTGGATAGTCACAGTGCATATTTGCATATTGTTCACCCTTGTGACCGGAAGTTAAGAAAGCAGTCAAACTATCTTGAATGTGGCTGTTTTTAATAACTCAACTATGAAACTTTCTAAGTTCACATTCCACCCATTAGAGCAGCTTGTATTTGTCAGAGCACTTTAGGAAACACTGAACTAAATACTCTAGGGACCAAGAGCAGCTTCTGGCTCTGAGATTCAATTTCCATTCTATTTTGTTCTATTCTATACCATTCAACATGCAATGTTGTCCCAAAGGTATTCCTTTGATTACTCATGACATAAAGACTCTCAGCAACACATGAGACCCATAGTCATTATCCTTTGAAGAGAAGTGTTCAAGCCCCTTCCATGAACAATGCTTTGGAGTAGTGATCTCAGATACTCGTTGCTAATTGAAGGGGGAGTCTTTGTCCTAAAGTTTGCTATTCTTCCTCAGTGTTGAGAAAGAATGGAAGGCTCCCTGGGCCTCTTTGCAAATTAAATTTTACAAGTAGTACCTACTGTTTTCCTGCAAAGGCTCTGGGGTGACCGAGATGTCAAGGAAATGGAGGAAGGCACACTGCCTCAGAGGAACAGGTGACCCAAAACCAGGGTTAGCCATCCAGAGGCTAAAAGGGGAGTTTACTTAGGGCTGAATCTAAGAGGACTGCATGGGTTCTGATAAGATAGAGATAACTAGTTGTGTAAACTAAAATTTCAACATGCATTTGTCTTTTCTCAAAGTGGACTTGCCAAACTTTGTCCTAAAGTTTGCTATTAGCTAAGACATTCTTGAATACGTCTGGGCACTTGTGTAAGGAGTGCATGACTAGTTACTGTGAAGTTGTATTGATTTCAGATTTGTCCCCCTGGAGCATTACACTCTTGCCTGCTTTGATGACATAACTTGTTTTGTTTGTTATAACTAGTATTTCTTGAAGGTGTTCATGTTCTGTGCACTAGATTCTGAGGACACAATGAGGATCAAGATGGACATGTCTTAGAGCCTTCTGAATGCAATCTAACCCACCCAAAATCCCTTGGTAATGATGCTCAAAGCGTTCTTAATACAGGACTTTATAGAGGCAAAAAAAGTTTGTTTATTTATTTATTTTTTACATTTATCTTCAGACAGAGTGGGAGGGAGAGGGAGAGGAGGAGGAAGAGAGAGAAACATCGATGTGAGAGAGACACATCGACTGGTTGCCACGCACAAACCCCAACCGGGGCCGGGGACAAACTGCAACCCAGGTACATGCCCTTAGTGGGAACCGAACCTGGGATTCTCTGGTCCTTGTGCTGACGCTCTAACCGATGAGCCAAACTAGTCAGGGCAAGGAAAAAAAGTTTAAATAAAACTACCACACTATAGAAGGGGTGTCACATATAATTTATTACCAGTAGCATAATTATACAAGCAATAACACATTCTATGAAGTACAATCTAAGAACCAAATTCTAGTCTACTTGCTCTCTGATGAGTCAGTGATTTTCTTAGCCAGGTTGTGGTTAAGAGAAATGTTCCATTGATGGTTAAAATCACATTTGCTTCTTTAGGCATCTCAGTCCTACCATCCTTCATTACACCAAAATCATATTTTGTGTTGAACACTATCATCGCACCCATATATTGACATGTTTTCTTGCATTATGGATTTTAATTCAGAGAATTTAAATGTGTGTGAATTTGCAATCTCTCAGTGACTTCTTGAAATTCAGACTTGACTATAGAATCTTCATCACATGTATATCTATAGTTTTTATTACAATTTGTCTTTGGAAAGAACTTGGTAAGTTTTCCCTTCCTTGATACCTGTGCTGCAAAGCTGTTTACTACCCATGCCTTCTCTTCATAGGATTGGGCTGTGGGGTCTTTACTCTGCAGTTAGTGACGTTTCAGGTGACGAGACAAGTTTCCAGCCCAAGCTTTTGGTAGGAAGCATTTTCATATAGGGTATGATCTCAAAAAAGCTCATCTTCTCTAAAAGAGTCATTGATTCTATGACATTTCTTTTAAAGCAATAAAAGATTTTCCTGGCTGTGAAAGGTCATGATCTAACCATTTACTTCTTTATTTTTGTTAATTGTTGGCTGCACATTCTCAGACAGTAAAAGATTGGAAACCTATATCCCATCTAGTTGTGGAACAGGAGATGATGAACAGAAATAATACAGGAGGTGGTGGTGTGGACCAACAGATGTGGGTTGAGTCTAGGGTCTGTGTGGAGCAGGTCAAGGGTAGAGATGTGTCCCTGAGTAGCAAAGGCCAGGAGAAGGTTCATGTGTCCCCTCACATGTTGGCGACTCCATGACCCATAGGACTGGTGCACGATAGGAGGAGTAAAGTCTTAATATGTCCACAGGTTATAGTTACTGTCTCTTTGCTTGGTGATTGTTGGAAGCATCTGTGTCAGGGACATCAGAACCAACACTGTTTTAACCAATTCATTTTGTCAAACATTATATTTATATTCTAGGAATCTACATTTAGAATTTTTAATCTCCCCCCACCTCCCCATGTTCCATGAGTCATAAGATTGTGCACAGGCTCTGGGGATAGGTGGGCCTGGTTCAAAATCAACTTGGTCTCAAGCTGTGAGACTTTGGACAAGTTACTCAGGGTCTTTACATCCATCCTTCCATCTGCAAAACAAAGACAATAATAGTCCCAAATTCATAGTGTTCTTGGGAGGTGATTCATGTACAAGATAGTGTCTTAAACATAGAAAATGAAAGGAATGTCTTCTTTGCTGTGTTGTTCTTCACAGGTAGTGCATTTTTTAACAAATTGAAGTTTGTGGCATTATTGATCAGTGCTGTTTTCCCACAGCATTTCCTCACTTTGTGTCTCTGTGTCACATTTTGGTAGTTCTCACAATATTTCAAACTTTTAAAATTAATATTATATGTGTTATTGTAATCTGTGATCAGGTAACAGCCATCAAATGGAGGCAAGATGACTCTTAAGTAGCAAAAAAATGAAAGCTCAGATGATGTTTAGCATTTTTTTAGCAATAAAATATTTTTGCCCAGCTAGTGTGGCTCAGAGGTTGAGTGTCGACCCATGTACCAAGAGGTCGCCAGTTTGATTCCTGGTCAGGGCACATGCACAGGTTGTGGGCCCGATCCCCAGTGGGGGGCAGGAGGTGGCCAATTGATGTTTTCTCTCATCGATGTTTCTATCTCCCCTTCCTCTCCCTCTAAAATCATTAAAGAAAAAAAAATTAAAAAAATATTTTTAATAAAGGTATATACCTTTTTGACACAATGTGATTGCACACTTAATAGACTATAATATGGTATAAACACACTAGGAAACCAAAAATAGGTTTGACTCACTTTACTTGACATGTGCTTTATTTTGGTGATCTGGAACTGAACCTGCAATATCCCGATTGCATGCCTAATTTTATTACCAGTCATTACTGCTATGAGTAATTTAATCCATGCATTGTGCCAACTCATTAAAGGAAGTATCCAGAGTCACCATCAATCTCCAGTTCAAATGTCAGCCATGTAGCATAGTGCAAGGAGGCAGATTGCTATGGCAGCAAAACATTTGGAATTGACACCATCAGTCAATTTACCAGTCAGGATGTGTTTCTTCATTCGTATAATGGGTATAATCAGACTACACTGCACATTCACAAGGGCACTGTGACAAACATTACCCGAGGAATAATTGTATTTGTACAGATGTAAAAGACTGAGAATTTAGATGTTACGCCCATGATGCGTCCTAACAGTTTGCTTGGTGCATAGTAAAGTAGGGTCTGCTGAAATAAGAACATTTTTACAGCACCTTTTATTTTTTCCAAGTGTGTTTAAAGTGAGTTCCCCAAACCTATACTGGTCTCAGGCCGATGCACCGGCTGGTGCAGGGCCATGCACCGGGAGTGGCAGTGTGAAATCTGCTTATACCCAGGTTTATCTAACATGTCCAATGCGGCCAACATGAAAATACTGGGAGATTTTACACGAATGTGTGGAATTTTGTACTTTCCCCAAAACAACGGGTAGCGTTGTTTTCCTGACAAGAGATGTACAAGGAAATTGTTCTCACTATCTCCATGGTTACCACCCAGGTCCCGGTCACTGGGCTGTCATCTCGATTAGTGCAGTAACCTTCTAATCGATCCCTCCCCTATGTTCTCATCTCCCAACTCCCATTATTAACTGGGAACTTAGCTCATACCATCTTACTTTGTTGTTCGAAACAGCAGAAAGTTTAACAATCACCTTTGGGAAAAAAGGAAAAGACTTGATTTGTGGCATTTGCTAATCCTCTCGTGTAAATGTTTCCACTGTGGCCAATTTCAAGCTACCAAGGCAATGTCATGTTGAAGGTGGAATGACGTGTACATGAGGGTCGACCAAGCCAACAGACCCTGGTTCCAACATATGACTAGAAAACTCTTCAATGTCTTCTCAAGCCACTCAAAGTAAAGTCCTTACAAAGACCAAGAACCAAGCCCACATTTTTAGTTACCTCTTTAATTTCATTTTCATTCTACTCTCTTCTTGCTAGTTTCATCCTTTTAGAACTCAGTCACTTAATTTGTAAAATGGAGATGTGATTGTAGCAACACATCATATGAAATGTGGGACAGCATTCAGCATGCTTTAAGAGGAAAGATATTTTATTAATCCAAGTGGTGGGAACACTGGCAGTTCCCCAACGGGACAGAATGTGACACATAGATCACTGAATTTCTTTGAGCTGGACAAATTACTCAGTCACTGTGTCTCCCCACAAAACTGGATGTGAACCAAAGTTTCTGTCACCTGATTTACTGTGAAGAGTCTCTATATCTGTGCAGAGAAATGGGAAGTATTTGCTTTAATTAGAGGCTGGCTTTAAAAGGTAAGAATGAATCAGTTGCCATGATGCATTTAGTCACATCAAATCCTGCCCCTTGTGTAGGTTCAGTTACTAATGCTTCACTCCAAGGTGACCAGTTCTGCTGGATTCACCTTCTTGTCCAAATTAGCCATTCATAGCCTGTTTGTGGCTTTTGAAAGAAAATACCAGATATCAAGATAGGAAATTCCATTCCTTCCAGAAAAGTGGGCCCTACGGAGGGTAAAAGAAATGATTTGCAAATAAGTGTTCCACATGTATTTATCAAGGTATGATTTGTGCTTTTCTTCTTTTTTTTTTTCTGAACTTGGTGCTATGGGAATGTTATTTACTATTCTTGTCAATGATGCTTTAGGAATTGAGATGGAGTGGGGAGAAGAGGAAGGCTAGATTGATTTCTGCTCCTGGAGCTTGTATATATGATACATTTGCATTTTTAACCCCATCATGATGGGAGGGCCTTGTGCCTGGATTTCATAAAACTGCTCAATGTAAGACAAGGGAAAACCACGAAACTTGTTTGTGTTTCTCATACTATTATTAGTAAAAACTAATAATATAAACCAAAAACAATTTATTAACTTTATAGAAACTCTTTAAATTTTCCCTCCCAAATCTTAAATACTTTATTTGATATCATGCAGAATTAAATTAATAGTGCTCATGTAACTCCTTCATTGCATAAAATTTATATGTGCTTATTTTGATATTTTATAAAGAAATACTCATAAGTCAATTTTTCTGTTAAAACCGTCTTCTAAAATGTTCAGGGCTGTCTCATGGTCTGTAGTAGTTAAAAATAAACACAATAAGTAGCATTTCCTCCCCATTGCATACACTTTTACTTTATTTGGGAACAGAAAAATAAAATTATGAAATGAATCAGGAAAAATATCTGTTCTATTTGCACTTCTGTGGGTTTAGGAAGTAGAAAAGTTTAGAGAAATCAACCATCAGTGACAGTAGATTGATCCCTATTAGAGGGTGAATTGATGCTGGATTTTAAAGTACAAGTTGAAGAAATGCAAAGAATACTTTCTGAAGAAGAAGGAATTATTCACTCATCCCTCCATCCAAAGAAGGTCCTCCTTCTTTCTCTCTTTTGCACCATTGTATTTTCTTCATTGCCTCAGTCTTAACAGCAGTCTCTCCTCCTCAACTCTAAATTTTGGGAAGATAAATACCTTGTTCTTTGTTGAATGACTGGACCTAGCACCTTATCTAGCACAGACAGCTCTTTAATAGTTAAATATTTAATTAATTAATTGAATATGTATTAATTAATAGGTATCTGTGTTTTTGATGGAAGTCATCAGCAGAGAATAAATATGGGTGAATTTTGTAGCAGAAAATGTAATTGAATATGTATGGTGTTGTCATATTATCAAATATGTTCAAATTAAATATTGTGGTGGGCATTTGAACAATGGAGTGTTCCCTTAAGAGGATCTTCAGTAGACTCACCTAGTAAAATTATAGCAGAAAGACGAGAGGAGAGGGGTGCAGACCAAATCTGGATTGTTGCTTCAGGTCATCTGTGCATGTGATGATGACAGCCTCTCCTTCTATTACCCTGAATTTCCTGATCATGACCTTGCATGTGATACAACCGTGATCATCACATTAACGCTGCACAAAAGGACAAGGGTATTGATGCTATCTGAAGGGATTGATAACAAAGACTGATCATAAAACTTCAGCTGCACACAGAAAGACAAGATATACAGTAACTAAGGAGGATCAGAGAAGACTGCAAGAACAATGGACAGGATGTTCCAAGAAAATAACTTGGGGTTAAGCAAACACAGGTAGTGAGCTGGAAAGACAAATATCAATAGTCAATAATACAAATGCTTAAGGTTCAGGTTATAGAAGGGGTGAAGTTACTAGTAATCAAAAGGTCCAGGTTCTAACCATGAGAGTGATGGCTGAGATAGGAAGAAAACAGCTCTCTCTCCTTGAGATTTCAAGAAACTGAGTGTCCAGGGAATGTGTGTACATTTAACACTGTGTCTTGTGTAGTATTCCTAAATTAACCTAAAACTTACAATTGTTCATCTTTTTTTTTTTAATTACATGAGTTGCAATGAAAATCTCTTTTGGTGACTCCAATCTGGATTCAAACCCTGTATTTTCTAAGGCTTGCAAACTCTTTTAACAGAAAAATAAAACAGAGGCCCACAAATGACAGTTATAAAGGGGTCTACAAAACAACTTTTGCCAAAGAACCATTAAGTTAATTATAGTCCTTAAGTTGAAACATTCTTCGGTAATAAGAAACGCCCCTTCAGTGAGGCAGCCTTGAAGTCACATTTCCATGGTCCCCTTACGCGAGCATGAGAATGGTCTATTTTAATAGGATAGAACTTAAATTGCAATGTGCTCCCCATTAAACTGTAAACCCTGAGGAGTGTGTACCTTTCACTATGGTACTGCACAGGCTCACAGTGCTGTCAGATGCAACAAATAACAGGTGCTAAATATTATAATGAAGCCAATGAAGACACTGCATTCATTCTAATAGAAAAATTGCTTTTTTTTTTTTTTTTAATTTTAAGATGCACTGTGGGCATTAAAACTGTTGCTAACATGTTGTGATAATGGCTTCTAATTCATTGTGAATAAAGATGTGCAGGAGAGGATGAGGTTTGATCAAAGGCAAATTTTAACACTGGACTCTGAAGCCCCTAAGGCTGCACCATAAAGCCATAAAGCAAATAATCCAAATGCATGCATTGACACACAGCATTAGATTCAATTATTTTGTCTGAAGGAAACCAATCAGGGAAAGTGAGTTGTTCCAGGAAAGTCATTCCAGAAAAATAGGGAGCCAGGCTTCTGGCCTCTGCGTAGGCAGTCGATGGCATCTATAATTCAATCTATCATGTTATTACATTTGGGTGCATTAAGCTGATGCACGACCTGTTGTGCATAAAGACAGCACATTGGCCACTCCATTTGAAGTAACTAATGCATCTATGAAAGAGTATTTGGTTCCTAAGTAGTATCTCCAGCAATTCACATTTAGAGGTCACTCTGATTATATGGATGAGGGATGGAAATTTGGTTTTTAAAGTTGTGGGTGTGTTTTTTTTTAAATAAACTTTAAAAATGCCACAGAGTACAGCTTTATCAGTTTGCCAAGTTTGTGTGTTTACAATAAAAAAAAAGTTATAAAAATGTTTTTCTGTTGTTAAACAGAAAAAAACACTTTATGAATATAACCTTGTTTTACAGTCTCATTTTAACCCACAAACATCCTTAGGGATCAGTGGGTTATGTATTACCACTCCACTTGATAAATAAATGAATTTATTTGGAAATGAATTCTCTGGTGGCCACATGATGAGTTAGAAGCAGAGCTAGAAACTCCTAAGTAGGGTGGATAAGAAGTGTGGGTGCAGAGTGTGTGTTTATGTGTAAGATTTATAGTCTTTTTCTGTGGATACACAGATTATAGATTTTTTCCCCTGACTTTGCAGGTGTTTCCTGGAAAAAACAAAAACGTGGTTTGGCTATTTAGCTGTGAATCTTGAGCTCACTTCTCCTTAGGCATCGGGGATTTCTGGATGACATGTATACTTAGTCTCTATACTTTACTTCATTTCTTCACTTCCTTCCAAACCAAATTTCTATTTAAATGTTTTTATCTGACAGATTTTTTTAGTGAAGCAAAATTTTCTAGACAGTTGTAAACCTTTACATTGATATATACCTGAAAATAATAAGTTGAAATAATTAACTGTATACTTTAAATTAATATCTAAGGTTAATTTAAATTTCTGAACACTGGCATGTTACTCTTTATGCTCAAAGAAGTATGCTATACATGAGAGATAAGGGAATGTACAAAACGTAATACCTATCCTCAAAAATTGTAAATCTTGTATTTGTAAATAATAGCTATACTATAATGCAGAAAATTAAAAATAATATGAAAGAAATTCAAGCTAGAGAAGAGAGGCTATATTGATGAAAAATTTTGGGAGAAAGTGGCATTCAATTTCGGCCCTGATGAACTTGAAAAAAATTTTTTTTTCTATGGAGGTTTAATTTGAAAAGGAAGTTTGTCTCAGTAGGACAGAATCATGTGAGTAATCAGACAAGACAAGAAAGGGGGTTTGGTCACATCATGCAAAGCCTCAATCGCCTTACGGAGAGACAGGACTCTATTTTGGGTAATCCTGAAGATTCTAATCTAGGAAAATAAAGTAATTCTACTTCTTTTATAGGACAAATTTTTTCAGGTTAATGATTAGTGCACGGGAAAATGGAGATATCTAAGTAAGATATCATTTATTAGCCAAGATCAAAATGTTAATAAAAACCTTGTACATGGTTTGGAAAATAGAAGACAGACGTGAGATGCAGGGAGGAGAGGGAGGCTTTGTTGATCAGTTGAGTATGTGTACATAGAATGGATATGTGTTAAATTACTTGGAAATCTTTGGTCTCTGTGGCTGAGTTGGTGAAGATGCTATTGAAGACAAAGTTCCAACAGAGGGAACAGGAAGTGATGCTGAGCTGGAGAGGTGAAAACAGAGACCTTAAGATGCTCTGCTGAAGAACTCAGATTGACCCAAACTGAGGTGTCTTAACGCTTTGAAACAGTCATCATGAGTTATGTGCCATTTGTAAGTATAGTATTTTCTTAAGTTTCAAGGAGGGTTACCTCAAGTTGCATTCAGATAATTTAAAAATATTATTTAGAAAAACATTGAATGATTTTTGGTGTGAAATGGAAGATGAAACAGCAGTGTGTTTTCATTGATGGGCAGCTCATCTTTGACAATGATTCTATAAATGTTTAGAATTTTCTGATTTTTCCTAGATGTATTTTTTCATTCACCCTCACAATAAACTGCAACATATTTCTGGGACCCGACCAGTAAAGGAGGTCAATTCACAGATGACAATTGTAGAATGCCCTAACGGTGAAGCTTGAGCCCTAAAACAGCCCAGAAGAGTGGCATTGGGTTTAGCCTTGAGAAAGCTTTGCTGATAATGGAATTCTTCTGCAGAGAAACTACATCTGGATCAGGTCCTAAAACCTGAGTTGGCTAAAGAAATGTTTTTGTTCGGGCAGGGATAGCAGCATGACTATTGGCTGAGGTCATGATTTATCTTCTTTGTGTCCCCAGGATGCATCACCACACTTGGCATATGGTTAATTTTGAACTTTATTTTAGAATCAACAATCTCTAGCAAAGTTAAGGTGGGAGCATGTTATATTAGGGTATCTTAAGGTCAAGGATGAAACATGTTGCAGATGAGACTTGATATAGGATTTAAACCTTAAAAAACCTTGAGTGTCACATACAAGTTTTGATTTTTAGTCTAAAGAACTGCAAAAGCTATCATAGGGTTTTATTGTAGAGAGTGACATGAGCAAATCTGCATTTATGAGGACAAATCTGGCAACACTGTGGAAAAAGACCAGTTAAGAGGCAATCACATTAATTCAGCCAAGAAATGATGAGCACCAAACCCAAAGCAGGCCAGTGGAGATAGAGAGGAGGGGATTAAGCTGATCCCTGCATTCAAATGACTAACTCTTATAACAAGGATGAGATTTAAGAGTGCATGAGTATTCACAGAATTCCCCTTTATCCATCAATTAGGAAAATGGCAACTTGGTACAGTGATGGCCAAGGGCAAGGTGAAGTGAGGCCTGGGTGGAGGCAGTCAAAGTGGGGGAAAATGGGAACATTTGTAATAGTATCATCAATAAAATAAAGAAAATGGCAACTAAAAGTAAGGGGAAATGGAGCAAAATATTATTAAATATCACAGTCACTCATCTGATATTTAAAAACCTGGGAGTTATTTCTGAACTATTTCCAGTTGTATGTTACTGTATTTATTGGATTAATAAATATATTTTTCCAGCCTTTGGAAATCCAAGACAAACAAAGTCTCATCGAATTCTGCCCAAACACCTCCGTAATTTTACTAGATCTCAACTGTCAGCAAACACATGCTCTTCTCCCTTCTTTCTCCCTTATCTGATTAAGTCTTACTCATGTTCTGCATCAGCTGGAAAAGCCACTTCCTCCCATGGGACTTTCCAGACCTTCAGTCTGTTAGGGCCCCATTGCACCTGCCCGATACTTCCTCTGAGTGAATATCTGACCACATGGTGCTGAAGTCATGCTGGTTCAATCGCCTGTAATCCCCTGAGGACACAGACCACTCTGCTTTGGTCACTGACAAAGGATAGGCACTCAGATATTTGTCAATTAATATTGAGCAAATGAATGAAATGACTCAACACAGAGAGTTGTTCCTTCCGCCATAAAAAGTATACGTTTAGAAAGGCAAACCAATTATTAGACTTTAGATAAGCATTGTTAGCCCCATCTGTTGAGGAAGTTCAAGACCATTATATGTTAATGCTATGTAGTTCTAGTTTCTACTTCTGGGTTGAAAAAAGGAGCCACATATGGTTAGCCAAACTTACTTCTAAAAACTTGGCATGTGCTCAAAACATATTCAAAGCTTATGTCAGTTTCAAAGACACAAATAAAATATATTTTCCAGAACCTCCCCTACTTTGGTTGAATTTTTGGAAAAGATTTCCCACAAAGTGAACTTCTGTAAACTATATTCTAAGTTGAATCTGAATATCATTATTTGATTTGAGTTTTTCCTATACTCTCTCTTCTTCAAGCCATGATACTCCAAAGGGTAGAGGAGTCTTATTTATGTACAAAAATTAAGAATGTTTTAATTTTAGATTCCAAAGTAGCATAGATAATAACATATGCTAATCGTAAAAACAGTTGTTATGTTTCAAGTAAAAATAAGTCGCTTAAAAATGTTTTATAGTTGGCCTGGCTAGTTTGGTTCAGTGGTTGGAGTGTTGGTTCAGTGGCTGGAGTGTTGGTTCATGGACCAAAGAGTCTCGGGTTCGATTCAAGTCAAGGGCATGTACCTCAGTTGCAGTTCATCCCCGGCCCTGGTCAAGGTCATGCGGGAGGCAACCCATCCAAGTGTCCCTCTCATGTTGATGTTTCTCTCTGTCTCTCTCTGTCTCTTTTTCTCTCCCTCACTCTCTCCCACTCTATCTGAAGATAAATAGAAAAATATCCTCAGGTGAGGATTAAAAAAGTATACTTTTCATAGAATTTGTTCTGAGCTTAATAAGCATTATATTCCAGCCCCGCCTCTTTAGAATCTCAGAAGTGAATAAAAGGACGTTGATAAAGATTAAAAATATCTCTCAACTCCCCATTCTAACCTCTTCACTTTGTTGTTATGACTAAGCATCAAATTATTGGGCGGCGATATCCACCTCAAACTCTGGGTGATAGGACTTTGTAATAAATCACGGCATATTTGTTTTTCAGGCATAACTCCCCAGCCATGATTACCCTGAGTCTTAATGTTCATAAAAATCCTGAATCTTCATGGAGTATTGACAGAAATAACCATAAAATTCATCCAGTTTATTTGCTTAACTATAGACAAATCCAACTAACTAATGATTATGGCAGAAAGAAATATTTATTTTTGTTTCTTTTCCTTCACTTTCCAACAAGAACTGCCCCCCCCCCATTTGGATTTGGAAATATATTGCCTGATAATTATTGTCAAAGCTCTCTTACAGAAATAAGCAAAATGCACTTATAGTGTTAGACTATTTTCCTTTATAGTACTGTAGGGTGGAAACTTATTAAAATGCTTATTTTATAGCTGGGAACAGAAAGATGAAAATTGATACAGAGTTACCTGAAAAACTAGGAAGGTAGATTAATATTTGTCTAGCTTTTACTTTCACTAGTTACTTTGCCAGGTGCTTTTGAAATATTTTTATCTTATTTTAATTTCTTATAACCACCATGAAAGTCTGTTCCCCATTATGAAAGTAATTGGGGCTCAGAAATATGTGCCTTTTACCTAAAAATAGATAGTTAGTCAATGGTTGATTGTATATCTCAGATTCTTTCTGAGATACCCAATTTTATGCAGAATTGAAATATCCTAGCAAGGAGAAATAACACATTTGATGCTTAAGAGTATATTAGTTGTAAGTATAACATGTGGAGCTAATGGAATTTGGGTTCCCTATCTTTGGTATAATTTTTTTTTTTATTTTAATTTTGTTGTTTTGTTTTCTTTACTTTTTCAATAATAGTTTACCACAGCAGTTAATAAAAGGGGTATAAAGATTCCCTTTTTAAAGCTTGACTGTAAGTTGCCAGAAACATCAATAAGCAGCCAGACACAGGAAATTCATGTCTGAAAAAATCTAGGAGTGTGAAGATATTAGGAGTATAAAAGAAGAAAATAGATATCACTGAGGATATGAAGTGATGAAAATGAATGTTTGAGCCTAAGGCGAAAAAATCCACAGATCATGGCTTTGAATGAGCAATTGGGGCTCAGGGAAGCCATCAAGGGTAACGGTGAGTGAACAGTTTGGAAGAAAATATAAACACAGTTTAATTTTACTGGAGCCAAGCCTCCACATCAACGTGTACTGCATGATTAAAATTATATATACAGGGCAAGTACGATGCAGTTAATATTTCAATTGATGGTTTAAAATAGGAAAAAATATATATTTTCAAGCAGTGATTCGTATGATACATTCTTTTCTTGCTCTGGACCATTCCTAGTCCTTACCTGGCCTCAACTGCATTTTCTAACACAAGTTAGCCAAAATATTTATTTAGTAACTGTTGTATTACATTGCTTTCTTCCTGACTTTTTCCAATGCAAGTGTCAGAAAACCCAACTATATATGGCTTCGACAAAATGGGACTTAAGAGTTGGCATAACTGAAGAGCCTGGGATTGACCTAGCTGTACTAGATGCAGGTCTTCTACAAGGCCACAGACCTGGTCCCACCAGTGTCCCTTCCTGATGGGCTGCCACGCGATGCATATTGTTTACTGTGGTTGGACCAACCTGAGGCATTTGCCAGTCCCTACAGTAGTTATGGTGGCCGCAGGGATCTAGTGGTTGACTGGCTAGGTCTGAGTAACATGCAGGACTGAGAGGAAGATTGGTTGCCACAGAGAATTTTCCTTTACCAGATGTAAGGAAAATGAATTTTTGGAAGCACAAATGACTGACTAATATCCAGGAATGTCAAGAATGTCACTGAGCCCTTTATCTGGCTATCTCCAAAGTGGACTGACTTCCTTTTTTATTTTCCTTCATAAAACAAATATGTTTGCGCATGTGTAGTGTGTTAGTAGCTGTCACGGTCAGCAGGAAAACAATGCACCTGCCCCCAGGAAGATCAAGGTGAGCAGAGGTGAACAGCCACTTGTACACATAAAGGCCCCATGGCCATGTGATGAGTGGAAATGTGATGAATTGAATGATGAGTTCCATCTGCCAAAAATCGTGGCAGACATAATCAATTATGACTCTTAAAAGTCTGACTTTGGATTGAAGCATATCGCCTGTCAAAATAGGAAAAGGTATAACACATTAATCTCTCGGCTCTTACTATGTAGAAGTTATTAAGAGAATAGACTGCTTTAGCTGGAAATGATACCTAGAAGAGGTGGATGTTGAAGGAGAAAAGGGACAAGTTCTAGAGCAGGAGTCCCTCCGGTAGGGTGGACTGGAGGGGTGCACTGGGCAAAATAGAGTCACCAGCATTTGACCTCGTGTATTCAAAAAGGCGAAAAGGGAGACAGTGTAAGATATAAATGTTTAAAGTCATAATTTTAATGAATAAAGTCTCAATGGTTGATCATATGATTTTCTTTTATTCATTTGTAGTAAAATGCTTGACATGAAAGATGTGAATAGTTAGCAGATGACAGCCGTCAACTTGCCCACAGGCAAATTTCATTATCTCCTTTACAGCTCTAGACACCATTTTTCTTTTGGATTTCCCCCACTTACTGTACAATGAAATGTGCCCATTCCCTG
This sequence comes from Molossus molossus, assembly GCF_014108415.1. Classification (NCBI taxonomy): domain Eukaryota; kingdom Metazoa; phylum Chordata; class Mammalia; order Chiroptera; family Molossidae; genus Molossus; species Molossus molossus. Next base: position 96,645,305 of record NW_023425346.1, read on the forward strand.
ATACCAGATAAATACTTTTTCTTAAAAAATCAACAGAAAAAAATTCGGATGTTTCAAAAGTCTTCAGTTAGGAATAGACTGGATTACACATCAGTGTCACAGATGGATTTTTGATCTCAGCTCACAGAACTGTTCCAGAAAAAGAAAATATTCAAGTTAACAACTACTTCTAGGTAACTCTTCAGTTTATATCTCAACTTCCTAGCTGTGTTTAAAGGAGGATAAATAGATAGATGGATAGGTAGGTAGGTAGGTAGGTAGATAGATGATAGATAGATAGATGATAGATAGATAGATAGATGATAGATAATAGATAAATGATAGATAGATATAGGAACAGAGATATAGAGATAGAGATGAAGATAGAGATAGAGATAGAGACAGAGACAGAGATAGAGAGAAAGAGAGAAATATAGAGATAGAGATATGTGTATAAATATAGAATAGGATTCTGTTTTTCTCCATTGGTTCTCTAGGAAGATTCTAGTATGAAATATTGGTATGTTTGCTTCAAAATTACACACAGAATCTACAGCCCTGTCACTTTTAGGGGTGGCAGCTCACCTTGGTAGCTCACCCTTCTCAGCGATTGTGTTTTCATCTCTAAAAGGAAATAGTTCTCAGGAACAGACACACAACATTAATGCTGATGGATTCTCAAGATGACAGCAAAACAAATAACAACCTCTGCTGAACAGCAGCATCAAAGCAGTTTTCAAATTCTTGTTTTGTGGCATTCCTTGTCAGTCCTGATCAACAGGTGCTTTGAAAAATGGAAGCAAGTATTGATGAAAGTTAAGAGCATGAGGAATATGTTTGCCTAGATAATATGGGTACTTGTGTTAAATGCAGGGTTTTGTTTTGACTCTGTATGCAGTTTTTTGAGGTTATATATTTTTTTATATACACTGCACTTTAGAGATGTGACCCCACAATGCAAATGATGATTCCATAAACAAAATTCAGGACAGAATTTAAAAGGAGGAATTTTAAAGTTAAATTATTGACTGCATATTACATGTCAGACTCTGAGCTAAGTGCTTTGGATATAGTATCTCAGGCAAACGTAAGAACAATTCTATGAGGCCAGCCCTACTATTCAACAGATAAGAAGTGGTTTTAGGGGTCAGTAGCTAATGTTGTATAGATGCTCAATGAGAGAATTGGGGATGGAGCCCACAACTCAGTGATTCTAAAACACAATTGTCTGGGTCTGTCCATTAGCCAATAAGTTGTTTGGCTGAGTCCACAAATATTTTATCAATTATTTCTGGGAAAACAACCCCCCTCGATTTAAGCAACATAATATTTTGTGTATTTTATAATAGAAAAACTAACCAAACACAGCTAGATCTTGCAACATTGCCTACATTGTGTGAGAAAAAAACATACTTGTTTAAATTCAGGATTATGAAACTTATGTTTATTTTTATAACATGAGATGTGTCAGGCTTAATCTATCTTGAGTGTTAGAGTCTTACTGCAAAAATACTCTGCTCTCTTCAGCCCCCATAAATTTCATTTCAAGCCAAGTATTCCTACAGTGGAGTTGGTTCCTCCCTCCCCAACCACCATTTAAATGCTCAGTCTGAAGCCAGAGAATGTCCTATTTCCACACGCATTTCTTTTTTTTTTTTTAATTTTTAAAAAAATGTTTTTATTGATTTCAGAGAGAGTAAGGGAGAGGAAGATAAAAACACTGATGAGAGATAAACATTGATCAGCTGCCTCTTGCACGCCCCCTACTGGGGATAAAGCCGGAAACCCGGGCATGTGACCTGACCCAGAATCCAACTGGCAACCTCCTGGTACATGGGTCCACACTCAACCACTAACCCACACTGGCCGGCCTTCACACCCATTTCTTACTCCTGGGTTCCCAGGTTTCCTTTTAGGCTTTCTCTTTCCTCTTCTTTGGTTTTCGAATGTCATAGGTTTTATGATCATTCCCAAGTATATGTCCTCTAGAAAGCAGACACCAACCCAGGTGGAGTTAAAGGTGTGAGATTTATTAAGGAAGGTGTCTGGGATGGGAAGAAAGCAGGAATAGGTAGGACAATCCTCAGGCCAAGAAGAAGGGGATGGAAACATGACTGCAGAGGAGGAGCAGACCAGACCATGGTATAGCTATGGGAGAATCTCAGTGATCCCAGTAGGGAGACTCAGACACGAAGATTGCCCATAGAGGACTCCCTCCCACACTGGGCAGAAACAGCTAGATCCCATAGCACAACATGCTCAGCTCCTCGCTAGGAGCTTTCCCGGGAGAGTGCCTTGGCTGAAATGCTGCACCAGATTTGAAGACTCTGGTGCCGGTGGCTGTCAGCTAGCTCCTGTCCTTGGAGAAGTTTCTCTCCGGATGGAGATTTGAGCCACTTACCTGATGGCAGCCACAATTCACCTTTTAAGTTCAGCAGACGTTCCTCTCTTACAGGTTGAGGAGCAGCTCAACCACTGACCCTTATAAGGGGACAGTGTGGTAGACTATAGCCCTCACCATTGCAATTTATATGGGGGCTGTGGCTGATACTCAGTCTCACCTTCAGCTGACACCTCTGCTCGTCTCACCTGGTGGTAACTAATCCCTCTTTCAAGAGAGGTTGGAACCCCTAGTAACCAAAACATTCTCAGATCAGGGTTGCTGCATGTGACATTTCAAAATAAAAATTGGGCAAGAGAGTATGAAGAGGAGTTCCACACATGCCTATCTCTGCCCCATCATGTGACAACAGCCCTGCCTCCTCCTGCTGGTGGGGTTCAATGATCTCTTCTACAATGGAGACTCATTGTGTTGCCTGCTGGCCACTCTACGAAGGAAGGTCAAACTGCCCAGGAAGTAGTGGCAGATGGTGTTCAATGGGATCCTTGCTGTGTCTTCTAGAAAAAGTGTTCCTCATGTGGGGAAAGGACTTCTAACCCTGTAGGGCTCAGAAGTATGGTCACAGGAAGTACAAAGTCCCCTGATGAGTCATTGGTTGTCCATTAACTTCATTCTTCACGTCAAGTTCTCTCTTGAAGGGAGATCTCAGTGGCATATGCCACAAATTGCTGGACCAGTATTTGATCCCCTACCTGTAAGAGGATTATGCATCCGCACATATCGTCATGTAACCTGCGGTGCTTTCCTATTGTAGTTGAATAAATTCCCACCCCATTGACATCAAGCTTGGTCATAAGATTGGTTTTAGCCAATGAAATGTGAGTGAAAGATTATATGCTACATTTGAGCAGAAGCTTTGGAGAAATTGTGTAGTTTTCTCTCTGCCCCAAGAACATATCCCAGCATAAACACAGGTGGAGCATGGCTACAGCTGATACACAGCCAACCCAATTGTCACACCAAGGAATAAACCTTTGTTGTTGCAAAGCACTAAGAATTGGTGATTGTTTGATACTGCAGTATGACCTAACAAAACCTAATACATTGTACCTTTATTTTCTATATTTCACCTGGTCTCTAGCAAGTCTCCTTTGTCCCACGTTTTGATAATTGTGTCTCCCTAGCTGTTTATAACTAACAGATGTCTATCCATGAGTGGCTCTAACTATTGTTTCTCGGGATCTCTGGATTGGTTACATCAGAAACATCTGCATGCACTTTTAAAAAATACAAACTCATTGGCTACACCTACAGAGATTCTGATTCAACAGATATAATTCAACAGTTGTCTTTAGTATGGGTCCAGGAATCTACGTATTTTGGAACCTCCATGTGTTTCTATAGTAAATTCAGGAGTTAGTTGTATGGTATGTCCCATAATCTTCAAATGGCTTTATGCTAACTTTGTTTACTGGTCTCTTGAATCTAAATATACCATCAACTTTATTATTTACCCTTAGCCTTGACATGGACAATGGCCTTTGTATCCAACTTATCCACATTTCTTCATCTTGCATTCACAGCCTGGTCAAATTAAACTTGCAGTTGAGGCCTGCTATTGTTTAAAGCATGCATGGAATTACACTCTGGAAGAAGTGTGTGTGTGTGTGTGTGTGTGTGTGTGTACATGTATATATATGAACAAAAGCACAGAGGGTTAGATGAAAGTGTTTTATGCTGAAAAAAAGTAATTTGAAATGAAGCAGCAGAACTAATTATCTGTTTGGGAAAAGCTGCAGTTCCTATTTAGGTCAAAAGTAACAAAGAGATTGCTGATACAATTATTCCTAATAACTGTCTCATAAATGCCTGTGTGCATTAGTAACACATGCATTAATCCCCACATGTGTCTGTGTTACTAGGAATATAATGACTGTCTAAATAAATCCTTAAAGCACCTAGCACCTTTTGCTCAGTGATATAGCAACAAAAATAAGGAAAAGACACAAGGATGCAAAAACAATTGAAGTCAAAGTTATATGAAATCAAATAGCTCATCTTCTGTGAGAAACATCAAGGCCACAGTCATCACAAACCAAAGATAAACCTCCTAGTCTACCACACCCATCCCCTACCTTCACCACCTCTATTCTGTCTTAAATGCTCAATGATTTTTCACAAACCACTTTATTTGAGTAAGCTTCTAGTTTATTTTTTGATTGATGTTCTTGAAAGCACAGAAAATCATATGTGCGAGAACACCTTACCGACTTAGGATGCTTACAGCCGTGTTGTGACAACCTCCACTCGGCTGTCCTTCTATTGTATCCATGCTTCCAGCTCAGCTCCATTGTGCTAATTAGGGTACTGAGCTTCCAGCCTCCTCTACAGTATTTAGTTTTGCAAAGATGGTATACCTGGAATCTGAATATCTACTCAAAACATTCCAAAATAAATAAACAAAATAAAAAATATTTTTGATGAGTATCGAGCTGTCATCAGAATTAAATGCCAGAATAAGAGTCTCGTGTTCTTGTGGACTCCTTTCTGGCTCAGTTCACAGTGGTCATATGGTTGTTATAGATCTTCAATTGAAGAGGGGAAAAAACCTCATTTCCCATTATTGTTTCTCCTAAAATAATAAATTTATGACAAACATAATAATGATATAAAAGGTAACAAAGAGAAATGCAAGGCCTTACTTTGAATTCCTTCATGTTATAAAGGCAGAGTTGACTACAATTACGGTTCAAAAAGTTTAAATAAACTTATGTCTAGAAAGGTAGACTTAACAAGATTCCAAAATTATACACTCAAAAATGATTTTTACCATTCACATACATGTCTAAGAAAATCTGTCAAATATGTCTAATAATGTTTCTTTTTCTTTCCTCTCTTGATGAAGGAACATACGTGGGGAAAACACTAGAAAAATCTCTTACAAATTGACATTGGCATTCATGTCCTTTTTCTTCATAAAAGAGTCACCATTACTTAGTAGCATAAAGAAAGGCCCAAGTGTCATTTCCCATAAGATTTAAACTGAGACAGATTCACATTTTTATTCAAACTTTTCTATGTAGAACTTAAGAACCTTACTTTTGGAAACTTTGTATACTATAAATATTTATTAGGTATTTAGAACTATCTCAGAATCCGATGCTATTCTAACTACACCTTTTTATTAGATGTTGCTATTTTTATCCTGGGAGGTTAGCTTATTATACAACTTATCTTCTAGTGTAACTGAAGGTTTCTGGAGACCTAGAAATGATTGACAGTTTCCTCACTGATTTAAACAAATATCCTTCCTTCCTTCCTTCCTTCCTTCCTTCCTTCCTTCCTTCCTTCCTTCCTTCCTTCCTTCCTTCCTTCCTTCCTTCCTTCCTTCCTTCTTCCCTCCCTCCCTCCCTTCCTTCCTTCCTTCCTTCCTTCCTTCCTTCCTTCCTTCCTTCCTTCCTTCCTTCCTTCCTTCCTTCCTTCCTTCCTTCCTTCCTTCCTCCCTTCCTTCCTTCCTCCCTTCCTCCCTCCCTATTTCCCTCCTCTCTCCTTCCCCCTTGTCACAGCTTTGTTGTAGCTGGTTGTTTTTCCCACAACACTAACCAAAGTCCATGTGATTCTGATGAAGTGGAGACGAGGCTCAAGAGCTAGCATTTGGCCTCACTCATGTGCTGAGGGGCAGTCTAACCTCCCTGAGGTGGAATTCTTGTTTACTTTCTAAGCCACTTACACAATTTACCTCCAGGTAAAGGGAGGCGGCCCAAGATGAAATGTGCTTCGTGGTTTTCCTTTTCTTTGGAATAGGATTCTGAGAGTATCTGGATACCAGGATACCAGGATACCAGGACATGCTCTAGGATTTCTGATTATAATCTAGTTACATTTGCTCTGCTATCATTATTTAGTGCAAGTTATGGAATGTGTTGATGCTAATGACAATGTCTCTGCCCCCTGTAGAGTTCAGTTTGAGCTAGCACCCATTGTACATATGACTGGATGCCTGACCTTGTGCAGCACCGCTCAGTATCTCTCCACGGACCGCGTCTGCTTTCTTTTACAGCATAGGTGGAGAAGGAGGGCGAGGCCACGAAGGAAGTTACGTGGGCAAACATTTCCGCATGGGATTCATGACGATGCCTGCTCCCCAAGACCGACTCCCCCATCCTTGCGCCAGTGGCTTTTCCGTGAGGTCCCAGTCCCTGCACTCGGTTGGGGGCACAGATGATGACCGCAGCTGTGGCTCACGGAGACAACCGCCTCCTAAGCCCAAGCGGGACCCGAGCACCAAGCTGAGCACTTCGTCGGAGACGGTCAACAGCACCCCCACCAGTAAGAGCGGGAAAGCCCCGGAGCGCGCTGAAGGTAATGCACCCCACGCTCCCTAACCGAGGACAGATTTCAGGCCACACGTCACTAATGAGCATCTGCCTTCTCCCTGGGGCCCACAATCCTCCACCTCGCTCGGGTCCCAGAAAGGAAGAATCCAGGGGGAGGGGATCTATTGAGATGCTGTCAAAAGACAAACTGAAAAGGGTGTTTGATTTATTGGAAAGGTAAGGCAATGTGTGTTTTCTGATCCCCTTAGAACTTCGAATTATTAGGAAATTGTTTAGCTTAGAAATATACCTGAAATTTATACTGTCTTGTTTTATAAGTATTATAAATATTATTTATACAACTAAAGAAGTATTATGTGATTATTAGGGGAAACTAATAATGCAGAAAAATATAAAGGAAAAAAAAATTGTAGTCATTTTTAAAACTAATTATTTTTTTTACGTTTTGGTGTACTTGCTTCCTGTGAATGAATATATATTTCAATGTCTATATTTTTCCTCAGCTATAAAATACATAGATCAAATATATCTCAGCCTCCTAGCTGGTCTATGAATATAAATTAGGTCAAGTTAACCCCGGGTCTCATCCGCTCTTTAGTCCTTACTTGAGTCACTAAGACTCAGCTTTCCTGAGTTTTTCGGAGAGTCCCTTGGTAGTAGAGTAGTCTTTGAGGGAAGCCCATCTAGATTTTTGTATACACTTTGTGGAAAAACACTTTAAAGTTCCCACTGGCCCAGCCAGTGGCCAGCTTGAGAGCATGGCTGTACCAGGTCCCACATCCCTTCTCCCACCTGTTTGTCGTTGGCATCGCCCACCGCAGCCCCCAGCACACCAGGTTTCACAGCAGTTTGAGGCAGAGTGGAAGTAAGGCGGTCCTTTCTTCAGCTGGGCAGGTTTCTTTGTCACCCGGGCTCCTCAGTTCCCCATGAAATATCTCTCTCTCTCTCTCTCTCTCTCTCTCTCTCTCTCTCTCTCTTCCCTAGTCCATGAGATGGGGTGCCCGTGAGGCATGTCCCATATTTTCCATTACCCTCATTTCTCCTTTCTTCCATATCGGTGCCTATTTAACCAAAAAACAAAAACTTCAGCGCATACTGAAAAACACAAATAAATGCCTGGAGATGAAACCAATCCATCCATTCTACATTGAAAATCTCCACTTGTGCTCAACGTTTCTTATTACCCGTATGTGCAAACATACATCATGGTTATGTGTATGCGTGCGAGAGTACAAATGTGAATACCATGGGTACACGTATTTACAAAATTGAAATCATTGTGCATAGAGTTATTGTTTTATATTTTCACTTACTCTCTTGTGACTATTTTCTATGACATTCAATTTGTTAAGAAACACCATTTTTAAGGAGAGCAGTGTAAATTATACTACTTTATTTAATCATTGCCTCCTTGATGGATACTCAGCTTGGTTCCAGTTTGGTTTGCTATGATGAATAACACAGCAAAGACTCTGTGTGTGTGTGTGTGTGTGTTTACATAACAAAATTTTCTGCTGCCTTAGAGTATTTGATTTTTTTTTCCCCCTGATGATTCAAGATTTCAGTATGTCCTTCAACTTGTAATACATTCATGCGTTTAGAAATAATTTAGGTGTTTGGTTTACTAGTTAATACACTAAAGGGCCCTCGAACGTTTTACATATTGTTCTCAGGTTTCTTCTCATACTGGTGCCTTTCATTTCTCTTTGTTTTCTGCGATCTCATTTCCAGAGATTACCTCTCTCCTGCCTCGCTTCTCAGAAAATTATGTAATCAATTATATTAGATTGTTTGCAAAAGAAGTTTACTGATTTAGAAAAGGGGTCTCCTGCCCAGATGGTGTGGTTCAGTGGTTGAACATTGACCCATGCACCAACAGGTCGCCAGTTCGATTCCTGGTCAGGGCACCTGCCCAGGTTGTGAGCCAAATCCTGGGGGCATGCAGGAGGCAGCCAATAGATGTTTCTATCTCCTTCTCCCTTTCTATTTCTCTCTCTCTTTCTCTCTAATATCAATAAAGAAAAAAATTTTTGGAAGAGTAGTCTCTGAATGAAGAGGGCCTGCATATAATCTAGAATGATTCAAGAATAAGAGGGAATAAAAAAAGCCATCCAAAGAGGAGGGGAGAGATGAAGCACACAAGGAAAGCAACCAGTGAGGAGCATGTTATCAAGCTGTATAACACTTCTAGAAACATTCCTGGAAACAGTGTCAAATGCATACTTCAGAATAGATCCCTCTGGGCAGGAGAACCCAGGGTAGTCACAGTGAACACAAGCTGAGAGTCATGATGACTTTCCCCTAGAAGAAATACTTGAGTGGTGATTCAGTTGTCTTAAAAACGTAACTGATTACTATTCATTTGGGGTGCTTTAGGCAGCTAATTCCTGAGATGGAGAAGTTCCTAATTATTTCCCATCCCTTCAGTATCTAAAGATCTAGGGCTCCTAATAGCTAGTTATCAAACGGAACAGAGACTCTATTTTCTTTATTTCTTCCCAGGACACAATTACAGCAGCAGCAAAGACTTCAGTTAGACTTGGAAAACTACTTGATGGGCAGTGAGGTTTATTAAAGGCTAGGCCCAACTTCAACAACTGTCTTCAAAAGGAGCTCTAAAAATGTGTCAGTGGACCAGATGGACTCTTAGAATCAGGTGCAGAAATGGTCAACTTCTATAGACGAGTGATTCTCAATGCAAATTTCACTTTCTCTTCAGGGCACTTAATAAAAAGGCAATTGCAAAAACGGTTACATTCAATCTCTTCTTTCAAGTTATGACTTCTGTAACAACAGGAATCAGGGCTCCGTTCAAAGATGGAGAAAAAGTCTTGAGTCTAAATGTATGCATTCATATGTGTGTAATCAAAGCCAACATTATATAAATATGTAGATTATTCTTTTACGAATTCTCAATTCTTTATCATCATAAGTTAACTAGAGTTCATTATTGTGCTTTTTTTTTTTTACAATTTTTCTAGCTAACAAAATTATAACAAAGATGAAAAGTGACTTTCATAAATCTTAGTCTGTCTTTTTTTTTTTACATTAAATGTTAGCAAAATCAAAATATTGATTCAGTGGCATAAGAATGATTTCCATGGTAACCGGCTTCTATTTAAGTAAGGGATTATGACTTTGCTGTGGATAAAAGTTAAAAAGAAATGGACTTTTAGCAAAACAGCCTTTCAGAATAGGGGAGGAAATAGTGTATTGATGAACACAAGCAAAATAAAAATCATATATACCAAGAGAGGTATCACTTAGTTTTTAAAAAGTATTAACTCACCACACTATAAATATAGATTTATTATTTTACTTTAGGATCATCTACAATAATACCTTTTAAAATTATATATCATAGAGTAGAGAAGATAAACTGGTGAGCATTGCCCTTTTCTATGCCTCCATGTGGGACCTGCTTTGTTTGAGGAAATGTTAGATGAAATAAAAGAAGTTAACTAGCAATGATGAGAGTACCATGCATGATCTAGAAAAAGCAGGGACTACAAAACCTCACATGAACCATCTCCATTGCTCAGGTAAAGAAGCATCCCATTCCTCAGTAGCATCATTGTTAGAGGTGCTCTGTGGTGCAGGCAAAAGACACTGCACTCAGAATCGACATTCAGCCATTGACTTTGGCAAGTGACCCAATGAGAGAGTGTCTTTATCTTTATTTTATTTTATTTTTCTCAATTTTTATTAATTTATTTTTGTTACGGATGTTTCTCCTTTTTGCCTCTAGACACCCTCCTACCTACCCCTACCCCCAGCATTGTTGTCTGTGTCCATTGGTTATGCATGCATGCATATAAGTTCTTTGGTTTATCACATCCATCTCCCCCGCCCCCTCCTCTGAGGTTTTTCAGTCTGAACCATACTCTTTTCTATGTCTCTGGGTCTATTTCATTTATCAGCTTATTTTGTTCATTATATTCCACAAATAAATGAGATCATGTGGTATTGTCTTTCTCTGATTGGCTTATTTCCCTTAGCCTAATACTCTATAGGTCTCTCCATGTCTTCTCAAAGGATAAGAGATCTTTCTTACAGCTGCATAGTAGTCCATTGTATAGCTGTACCACAGCTTTTTATCCACTCATCTATTGATGTACACTTGGGCTGTTTCCAGATCTTAGTGATTGTAAATAGTGCTGCTGTGAATATAGGGGTATATATATATATATTCTTTCTGATTGGTGTTTCAGGCTTCTTAGAATATATTCCTAGAAGAGGGATCATCAGGTAAAGTGGCAGATACATTTTTAATTTTTTGCAGAAACATCATATTGTTTCCACAGTGGCAGCACTAGTCTGTATTCCCAACAGCAGTGTACTAGAGTCCCCTTTTCTCCACACCCTCACCAGCACTTGTTGTTTGCTGATTTGTTTATGGCAGCTATTCTGGCAGGTGTGAGGGGATACTTCATAGTTTTTTTAATTTGCATCTCTCTGATTATTAGTGATGTTGAGCATTTTTTTATATCTCTTGGCCAATTGTATGTCCTTTTTGGAGAGGTGTCTATTTTGGTTCTCTGCCCATTTTTTAATTGGGTTCTTTGTCTTCCTTTTGTTGAGTTGTATGAGCATTTTATACATTTTGGAAATTAACCCCTTGTTGGATGTATCATTAGCAATTATGCTGTCCCATACATGGGTTCCCTTTCCATTTTGACAGTTGTTTCTTTTGCTGGGCAGAACCGTTTTAGTTTGATGGAGTCCCATGTGTTCATTTTTTCCTTTGTTTCTTTTGCCTTCAGTGTTGTATCAGTGAAAATTCTGCTGTGTATGATGTCTGAAATTTTGTTGCCTACATTTTCTTCTGGAATTTTTATGGATTAATGAGTTACCTTTAAGTCTTTTATCCATTTTGAGTTTATTCTTGTGTATGGTGTAAGTTGGTGGTCTAGTTTCATTTTTTTGCATGTGGGTGTCCAATTTTCCCATCAGCATTTATTAAAGAGGCTCTCTTTACTCCATTGTATGCTCTTGCCCCCTTTGTCAAATATTAATTGAGCATAATGTCTTGGGTCAATTTCTGGGTTCTCTGTTATGTTCCATTGATCTATATGCCTATTCTTGTGCCAGTACCAGGCTGTTTTGATTACAGTGGCTTTGTATTATAATCTGATATCTGATATTGTGATTCCTCCTACTTTGTCCTTCTTTTTCAAGATTGCTGTGGCTCTTCGGGGTCTTTTTTGGTTGCATATGAGATTTTGAAGTATTTGTTCTAGTTGTATAAAATATGTCATTGGCATGTTGATTGGGATTGCATTGCATCTATAGATTGCTTTGAGTAGAATGGACATTTTAATGATGTTAGTATTCTTCCAATCCATGAACAAGGTATGTGCTTCCACTTTTTTATATCTTCCTTTATTTCTTTTTTTAATGTCCTGTAGTTTTCTGCAAGTAGGTCTTTTACTTCTTTGATTAAGTATATTCCTAGGTATCTTAATTTTTTTTCGCTGCAGTGATAAATGGGATTATTTTTTTAGTTTCTCTTTCTGTGAGCTCATTATTGGTATATAAGAATGCTGTTGATTTCTTGATGTTAATTCTGTATCCTGCTACCTTACCAAATTAGTTTATTAAATATAGTAGATATTTGATGGAGTCTTTAGGGTTTTCTATGTACAATATCATGTCATATGGGGATAATGACAGTTTCACTTCTTCCTTTCCGATTTGGATCCTTTTTATTTTTTCTTTATGTCTGATTACTGTGGCTAAGACTTCCAGTACTATGTTAAATAAAAATGGCAAAAGTGGGCATCCCTGTCTTGTTCCTTTTCTTAAGAGAAATGTTTTAATTTTTGACCATTGAGTATGATGTTGGCTGTAGGTTTTTTACATATGGCCTTTATTATGTTGAGATATGATACCTCTATTCCCAGATTGCTGAGCATTTTTATCAGAAATGGGTGCTGGATTTTGCTGCATGCTTTTTCAGCATCTATTGATATAATCATATGGTTTTTATCTTTCATTTTGTTTATGTGGAGTATCACATTTATTGATTTGTGAATATTGTACCATCCTTGCATCCCTGGGATGAATCCCACTTGGTCATAGTGAATAATTTTTTTAATGTAGTACTGGATCCTGTTTGCTAATATTTTGTTAAAGATTTTGGCATCTATGTTCATCAGAGATATTGGCCTGTAGTTTCTTTTCTTTGTAGTGTCTTTATCTGGTTTTGGAATCAGAATTATGCTGGCCTCATAAAATGAGTTTGGAAGTCTTTCTTCTTGAATTTTTTGGAAGAGTTTGAGGAGAATGGGTGTTAGTTCTTTTTTGAATGTTCGGTAAAACTCTCCCGTGAGGTACTCTAGGCCTGGGCTTTTGTTTGCTGGGATAAACTTGATTACATCTTCAATTTCCTTAGTTGTTATTGGTCTGTTCAAGTTTTCTATCTCTACCCTGTTCAGCTTTGGGAGACTATGTGTTTTTAGAAATTTGTCCATTTCGCTTAGATTATCCAATTCGTTGGTGTGTAATTGTTCATAGTATTTGCTAATGATCCTTTGCATTTCTGTGGTGTCAGTTGTTATTTCTCCTCTTTCTTTTCTGATTTTGTGTATTTGGGTTCTCTCTCTTGTTTCTTGGTGAGTCTAGCTAAGGGTCCATCAATCTTGTTTATCTTTTCAAAGAATCAGCTCTTTGTTTCATTGATTTTTTTTTTTTTTTTTTGGTCTCTATGTCATTTATTTTGTCTCTGATCTTTACTCTGTGGTGTCAGTTATTACTTCTCTTTCATTTATGATTTTGTGTATTTGGGTTCTCTCTCTTGTTTCTTGGTGAGTCTAGCTAAGGGTCCATCAATCTTGTTTATCTTTTCAAAGAATCAGCTCTCTGTTTCATTGATTTTTTTGAAAAAAAATTTTTTTGGTCTCTATGTCATTTATTTTGTCTCTGATCTTTACTACTTCTTTCCTTCTACTTGCTCTGGGGTTTTGTTTTTGTTTGCTTTCTAGTTCTTTAAGTTGTGAAGTTAGATAGTACTTCCCTCTCAGGACTGCCTTCACCGAATCCCATAAATTTTGTGTTGTTGTGTGTCCATTTTCATTGGTTTCCAGGAATTTTATAATTTCCTCCTTGATTTCTTTGGTAAATTATTCATTGTTTAATAACATGCTGTTTAGCCTCCATGTGCTCAAATGTCTGTGAGTGTTTTTGTTGTAATTGATTTCTAGTTTCATGCCATTGTGATCTGAGAAGATGCTTAAAATGATTTCAATCTTCTTGAACTTGTAGAGACTTAGTTTGTATCCTAATATGTGGTTTATCTTTGAGAATGTCCCATGTGTACTTGAGAAGAATGTGAATTCTGCAGTTTTGGGATGTAATTCTCTGTAGATATCTATTAAATCCATTTGACCTAGTGCATCATTTAGAGTCTCTGTTTTCTTGTTATTTTTTTGTCTAGAGCAGTGGTTCTCAACCTGTGGGTTATGTCCTCTTTGGGGGTCAAAAAACTCTTTCACAGGGTTTGGCTAAGACCATCGGAAAACATATTTTTGATGGTGACTCATAACAGTAGCAAAATTAGTTATGAAGTAGCAACAAAAATAATTTTATGGTTGGCAGTCACCACAACATGAGGAACTGTATTAAAGGGTCGCAGCATTAGGAAGGTTGAGAAGCACTGGTCTAGAGGATCTATCTAGTGATGTCAGTGGGGTGTTGAAGGCCCCTGCTATGATTGTATTGCTGTCGATTTCTCCTTTGAAGGCCTCTAGAAGGTTTTTAATATGTTTTGGTGCTCTTATATTGGGTGCATATATGTTTACCAAGGTTATATCTTTCTGTAGGATAGATACTTCCAATATTATGTAGTGGCCTTCTTTGTCTCTAGTTATGGCCTTTATTTTGAAATCTGATATGAGTATTGCTACCCTAGCTTTTTTTCCCTTTCCGTTTGCTTTGAAGATTTTTTTCTATCCCTTCACTTTCAACCTACATGAGTCTTTTGTTGTGAGGTGGGTCTCTTCTTAACAATGAGCTTTCTTATCCAATCAACTGCTCTACATCTTTTGATTGGAGCATTCAATCCATTTACATTTAAGGTTATTATTGATATGTACTTATTTATTGTCATTTTTGATTATTGTGGTTATATTTTTCTTCCTATTTCTTCCACTAACTACACCAGTCCTTTTAACATTTCTTGCAGTGGTGATTTGGCACTAATATATTCCCTTAGCCTTTTTTTTTTTTTTTGTCTGGAAAGCTCTTTATTTCACCTTCTATTTTGAATGATAGCCTTGCTGGATAGAGTAGTCTTGGATTTAGATCCTTGTTTTTTACAACCTTGATTACTTCATGCCATTCCCTTCTGGCCTGTAGTGTTTTTGTTAAGAAGTCAGCTGAGAGCCTTATAGAGGTTCCTTTGTAGGTAACCTGTTGCTTATCTCTTGCTGCCTTTAGGATTCTCTCTTTGTCTTTAATTTTTGGCATTTTTATTACTGTGTGTCTTGGTGTGGGCCTGTTTGAGTTCTTCTTACTTGGGGTTCTCTGTGCTTCTTGAACTTGAATGCCTTCTTCCTTCACCAAGTTAGGGAAGTTTTCCGTCACTATTTCTTCATATATATTCTCTAACCCTTGCTCATTGTCTTCTTCTTCTGGAACTTCTATAATGCAAATGTTGTTATGTTTCCAGTTGTCCTACAGTTCTCTTAAGCTGTCTTCCTGTTTTTTAATTTTTTTTTTCCTGATTGGTTGATTTTTTTCCTACCCTGTCTTTTAATTCACTGATTCGGTCCTCAGCTTTCTCTACTCTTCATTTCCAATTAGTTGGTATTCATTGTTTCTATATCTTTACTCATGGTGTTGAGGTCCTTACTCATGCTGTTGAGCATCCTCAAGATCATTGCTCTGAACTCTACCTCTGATAAGTTGCCTTACTACATTTCATTTATCTCATCTTCAGTAGCGTTCTCTTGTTCTTTGATTTGGGATTTTTTTCTTTGTGTCACCATTTTTGCTGTCTCAGTGGGTTTTGGAGACTGCCAAATTTTCCCTGTGAGTATTGGTATTCTTCTGTTTGTGGCTCCCTCTGCTGGGTTTAGATGAGTGTGGGAAGACCCACTTTAAACACCACTGTCAAGTCTTACTTTCCTCAGTAGATTTGCAAGCTAAGGAAAAGTTCAGTTATCCTCTAGCTTTTTGCCTGGAGGCTATTAGTTTCAGTTACTTGATGAGCCTTTAGTTATAGCCCTCAAGTGAATGAAAAACTTCCTCAGGTGTTCAGAGTAAGAGGATTTCTAGAGGGTGGAGCAGATGCTGGCTGTTAATGAGCCTCAATGTGCATTACTCTGGCCCTGCTGGGTGGAGTTAAATTTCTGAGGGAAGGGCTGTTGCTTCTCCCCAGGGTTCTGAGAAGGGGCTCATTGAGTAAGATATCTACTGCCCCGTGAGGGAGTGATTCAGCAGAAAACTCCCAGTGCCCTCCAAATCCTGAGTCTCTCCACACAGTCAGTTTGCCCTCCTTCTGCCAGAGTCCAAGGTGAGTGGCTCTAGCTAAATTTAATTTAGCTAACTTAGTGGACCTCTGTACTATGGAGCCAGCTTGAGATCTTCACCCCAGAGTTGCTGCTCACAGCTAAAACTACTGCTGTCTGTGGGCTCCCAGGACACCTCTCTTGACTCCACAGACCTACCAGGCTCAATCCAGTGTCCTTTTTCCCTGTCCCTGGTTATATGGGTACTCTCCAGGTGCTTTTATGTTGCTTTTATCAATGACTTGTCTTGATTTTTGTTGTAATTCCAGTTTGGTCCTGGGAGATGATCTATGTAGCTTCCATTCACTCTGCTGCCATTTTGAAATTTTGTCTCTCTTTTTTAAATGTCTTTATCTGTCAAATGACAATAAAGAACTAAACATTGATTGTGCCCTACCTTCCTCACAGCCTTATGACAACCCTGTGAGCTAAGGCCTATGAAGGTGCATAGTTGAAAGAAATTGCTATACAAATATGTTAGTACTGTTTTACATATGGAATTACCACCTAGGATAATAGGTGTAATAGACCTGAATACCATGAAAGTTTGGTTTGGTGAAGCATTTATATTAAAAACAAATATACTTCAAAAGTTCATATGGAACCAAAAAAGACCTTGAGTAGCAACAGCAATTTTGAAAAAGAAGAACAAAGTTGGAGGGATCACATTACCAGATTCCAGGTTATACTATAAAAGCCACTATAATCAAAACAGCCTGGTACTGGCACAAAAACAGGCGTATAGACCAGTGGAACAGAACAGAGAACCCAGAAATGGACCCAAGGCAATATGCTCAA
Source organism: Molossus molossus (assembly GCF_014108415.1). Taxonomy (NCBI): domain Eukaryota; kingdom Metazoa; phylum Chordata; class Mammalia; order Chiroptera; family Molossidae; genus Molossus; species Molossus molossus. The sequence goes on from NW_023425346.1 coordinate 96,662,269, forward strand.
TTAATATTTGGAAAGGTGGCAAGAGCATACAGTGGAGTAAAGACAGCCTGTTTAATAAATGATGTTGGGAAAATTGGATAGCTACATGCAAAAAAAAATGAAACTAGACCATCAACTTACACCCTACACAAGAATAAACTCAAAATGGATAAAAGACTTAAATGTGACTCATGAATCCATAAAAGTCCTAGAAGAAAATGTAGGCAACAAAATTTCAGGCATCATAAGTAGCAGAATTTTTAATGATACATCACCTAAGGCAACTGAAACAAAGGAGAAAATAAACAAGTGGGACTACATCAAACTTAAAAGCTTCTGCACAGCAGAAGATACAATCATCAAAATAGAAAAGCAACCCACTGTATGGGAGAGCATAATTTCCAATGATATATCAGATAAGGGATTGATTTCCAAAATATATAGAGTGCTTATACAACTCCACAAAAAGAAGACAAAGAACCCAATTAAAAAATGGGCAGAGGAGCTGAATAGACACCTCTCCAAACAGGACATACAAATGGCTAAGAGACATATGAAGAAATGCTCAACATCACTAATCATCAGAGAGATACAAATTAACACAACAATGAGGTATCACCTCACACCTGTCAGAATGGCCGCCATCAACAAATCATCAAACAGCAAGTGTTGGCGAGGGTGTGGAGAAAAGGGGACTCTAGTACACTGCTGGTGGGAATGCAGACTGGTGCAGCCGCTATGGAAAACAATATGGTGTTACCTCACAAAATTAAAAATTGATCTGCCATTTGACCCAGTGATCCCACTTCCAGGAATATACCCTAAGAAGCCTGAAACACCAATCAGAAAGAATATATGTACCCCCAAGTTTATAGCAGCACTATTTACAATAGCTAAGATCTGGAAACAGCCCAAATGTCCATTAGTAGATGAATGGATAAAAACAAAAAAGCAAACAAAAAAACAAAAACGGTGGTACACATACACAATGGAGTACTATGCAGCTGTAAGAAAGAAAGATCTTTTATCCTTTGAGACGACACGAAGGGACCTGGAAAGTATTGTCCTAGGTGAAACAAGCCAAACAGAGAAAGACAAGTATTATATGATCTCACTGATCTGTGGAATATAATGAACATAACAGTCTGAGGAATGGGGTAGTCCCAGAGACGTGGAAGTGGGTTAAGACTGACAATCCTCAGAAGAGGGGGTGGTGGGGGAGAGATAAACCACAGAACTTATATGCATGTATGCATGAACAATGGACATGGACGACAAAGCTGGAGACAGGGCGGGGAAATCAGTGGTGGAAAAAGGAGAAACATCTGTAACAAAAATAAATAAATTTAAAAAAACAAGAGAGGAAAATAAAGGTCACACACACACACATTCTCTCTCTCTCTCTACGTGTTAGAGTCTAAAACATTTTACATAATGACCCAAATACATAAGGAAGTATTCTCCAGGTGTAACAATCTTTTCATAATATGGCATACATATAATATTTAATATAATGGGGAATGCAAATTATTATTAATCTTCCAGTACCTCTATACTTTATTTTATTTTTTTATTTTTTTATCCTCACCCAAGGACATTTTTTCCATTTTTTTTGTTCAGGTAGAGTGGAAGGGAGAGAGAGGAAGAGAGAGAGTGAGAGAGAAACATCGATGTGAAAGGGACACATCGAGTGGCTGCCACCCACACGACCAACCAGGGCGGGGGACAAACTGCAACCGAGGTACGTGCCCTTAGCGGGAACCAAACCCGGATCTCTCGGGACCGCAGGCCAATGCTCTAACCGCTGAGCTAAACCGTCCAGGGCAACACTTTAGAGTCCTTAAAAAATTAGTACTTTTTAGTTAAGTTTTTATTTTGTTTTCATTACAAGTGCACAATATTAATTAGCAAACCACTGAATATTTTAACTTCTTTGTTTTGACCACTTCCTTCAAGTAATTTCCAGCCCTTAATTTATTATATTATTTCATGACTGTGTCTTTGCAAGCAATGAAAAAAATATTTTTGCTTTGGTATAATTTACCTGGTTTCTGATTTTTACCTTCTAGAGATATTTAGTTGAGTTATATATGTGAATCAAAAATTGGAATACCTTCAGGAATATTTGGAATCATGATTTTCCTTAGAAATATGAAATGTTCTCTTTGAACCAGAACCAAGGGAGGAACACTAAGTTCATCATATGGTTATTGCCTTAAAAACACACACACAAATTCTTCCTTCAAGTGACCTACAAAGGAAGTTGCAGCCTGGCAGTTGTGGCTCAGTGAGTTCAGCATTGTCCCATGGACTGAGAGGTCCTAGTTCTATTTCTGGTCAGGGCACATACCTGGGTTTTGGGTTCGATCCCCAGTGAGGGGTGTGCAGAATGCAGCTTATCGATGTTTCTCACATCAGTTTTTCTATCTCTCTCTTCTTTCCTCTCTCTCTAAAAAAAGCAATAAAAAAAATTTTTTTAAAGGAAGTTACAGCCTCTAGTAATATTTTTTATGCCTCCATTTATTTTTCCAATACTTGGAACACCTGCCTGGAATCCAGTGGTAAATTGAACAGAATCAATCCTTTCCTTTGTATTAATACTAATTTTCCTTCCAACTTTCCAACTCAGCCTATATTCTTTTGTACACAGTATGAAACGAGCCCTGGTTCAAAGAAATCCTTTCTAGAAACCAGAAAATCTGTCATGACAACCGTGAGAGCATCCCCCATGTAATTAGTTGTTTAGCTCTAGAAGAACTAGTTTAACACATCTTAATAATGTGACTTTTCCTACAGAGGCTACGTGTTGCTCTTTTGCTATTTGGTGTTCATAGTTTAAAGGTGCCTGACTCTGATTTTCCGTCAATGTAGAGCTTCAAAAGCAACCTGAGGACAGAGGAGGCAAACACATGATGCGTTTGGGAACTTAAGTCAGCACCAGTCAGAACCAATCGTATGTTCATATTGCTTTCTCAGTGACTAGCACAGATCTCTGATACGTTATCAGGTGATCATATATATATATATAAATATTATTAAATATATATATATATTTAAATGATTATTCCCTTTACAACTCGGCATGATATATTAGAAAAACATGGCTTACAAGGCAAGCAGAATTTGGTTTCCGGTCAGCACTGCCAACATATCTTTCTCTCTCTCTCTCTGCCTCAGTTTCCTCATCTGTAAAGTGGGAATGGAAACACTAATCCTATGTGGTAGGTGGAATTGAAGATGCTACCAAAGATTCCCCACTCCTTGGGGTACTCACACTATATATTCCGTGGAACCAGTATATCATTGTTGGCTTGAAGATGAAGGGGCCCATGTGGCAAGGAATGTGGGTGGCCTCTAAGAATTGAGAATAACCCCTAGTAAACACCAGCAAGGAAACAGGGACCTCCATCCTATAACTGTAACTATAAGAAACTGAAATCTGCCAACAGCAATGATGACCTTGGAAGTAGATTTTCCCCAGAACCTCCAGACAAGACATCAGCCTGGAAGCCACCTTGACGTCAGCCTGAGGAGGGAACCCAGCCTTCTGAGTTCGGTTGTGCCTAGACTTATGATTTATGGACCTGTGAGCCACTGAGGGGTATTGGTGTTTAAGCTGCTGTGTTTGTGATAACTTGTTATGGCGCAGTGGGAAAGCAATCCTTACCAAGTTGTGGGGTAAAATGCATGAGCAAAGCACAAAGCTTAGAGTAGGTTTGCAGTAACCCTGCTGTCCTCGGCCCTCAGCGCAGGGCTGCAGTCTCAAGTAGTGGAGGGTGGTTAGGGCAGTGCCAGCAGCTTTCCAGACTTCTCCACCAGACCTTCAAGGTGAACGTCTGGTTGATGGATCCTTGGAAAATGCCAACCAATGAGGCCTTTCAGATGTCTGCTTAGCTCTTAATGAATGTGTGTGGAGCTTTTCCTAAAAGGGCCCTTCCTTTTTCACCTTTACGGGTGGCCATTTGAATTGCTCCTGTTGATGACCGCAACATGTCTGTTTCGGGTCAACCTTCACAACCCAAGTGACACTAGTACCTCCCTGGGTGCACCCAAGGAGTATGCAAAGCCCCGTTTGGCAGGGCACTAATAAAACACAAAGTGGAAAACAAGCTCTCCAAGTCTTCATCATTTTGACATTTTGTAGTGTTCTAGTGTGCATCCTAGTTTGTTTTATGGGAGAGACGTGGGAAATTACCACTGAAGGCCCATATTCCTGGGTTTCTCTTTCCAGGTTGACAGAATCCCAAGCCCCAAGGCTTCCCAGTGTCAAAACCATCTGTCAAACCAGGCGCTGCTCAGATGGAGATAGAGTTGCACATCTACTGTGTGTCATCTTTTTCTAAACGTACCCTGAGGCTGTGAATGAAAGTTTGTAAGTCAAATCATCATGAAACAGAGCTCCCAGACTTTGTCATGGTTATTAATTCTAGTCCAAAAACGACCCTGCCTCCTTACTGGTCCCACCCATCATGCTTCTACTAATAGCTTGAATTTGACCTTGTTTGTCTCAGTGTCTCTGATTCATAAGAGGAATTTTGTCCATGTTGTTGGCTCAGATGGATTCTTCCATCAGAACCCAATAAACCCAATTTACTGAGCTGTGATCAAGGCATTGATTTGAAAGGTGTCCAATTGCTGTGTAACAAGTTGACACAAATTTTGTCCCTTAAAATACCACATCTTTATTGTCTCACAGTTTCTGTGAGTCGAAGGTCTTTGCAGGGTTGCCCAAGGCTGCCCTCTAAGTGCCGACTGGGGCTGAGTAGGGTCCTTTCACCTAGTTGTTGGCAGAATTCATGTCTATGAGGTTGTGGAGCACATGATAGCTTATTTCTTCAAGGGCAAAGGAGACAGACTCGCGCACTTGGATTCTTTCCCTCCAGGGAAGGAAGGCCAGGATCTTCTTTTCAATAGCTGACCCAGGATAACCTGCCTTTTGATGAACTCAGAGTCAACAGATTAGGAAACATAATTATAACTGGAAAATCTCTTCACCTTTTTTCCATAGTCTGTAACTTAATCACTGGACAAAAATACCCTCCTATTCAGAGTCCCTCTTGCACTCAAGGAAAGGAAATTACAAAAGTCGCAGAGGGCTAGACTGCAGGAGACCAGCCTAGAAATCTGCCTGCTCAGATGCAAAGGAGAATATGTTTATATTGTTTTCCTAGAAACTATTCAACTATGTGGTTGGATATTTCAGACGTCAACTGGTGAATAATCAGCAATGCAAGAAGTAATTTATAATTCATCAGAATAATATAAATAGCACAAGACAATCTAAGCAATTGGTAAATAAATGGGGTAAACTATCACTCCCCTCTCTAGTTCCCTGTTTGACTTTCCTTTTTCCCATCTAATGGAAGTCATTCCTGCTGCAAAATGCTTTGATTACTTTATTGAGTTGAAAGTGGGAACATTTTTGCTCATCTTTTTTAAAAATATATGTTTGTATTGATTTTTTAGGGAGAGAGAGATAGAAACATCAATATGAGAGAGAAACATCGATCAGCTGCCTCCTGCATGCCCCACACTGGGGATTGAGCCCACAACCCGGGCATGTGCCCTAGCTGGGAATTGAACCAATACCTCTTAGTCCTTGGGACAATGCTCAATCACTGAACCACACTAGCTAGGCAAAAGAGGAAAAATATTTTTTGTTGTTGTTGTTTCAGCCTTACCTGTGAAACATGAGTAAACACATTCCTTTGTCCTGCAGCCCTACACCAAAGAACTTCTAGAACATAAAGATCCAAGTAAAATATTGACACTAAAATGGTGTTTGTTTGACCCTTGTTACCAGTTTTCCTAGTTTGTGAGCCGCTTGTGGACCTAATAGGCTAGCTTGACCCAGCACGGTCACGGTCCCCTAAAACGACAGGTGGATGGGGGCTAGACAATGGACAGTAGCTTGGTACTGCTATGATGCTCCTCAGTGCTTTGGCCTGTGGATTTCTCCAGAACCCCAGGATTGTAGTGATTGGTGATAATAGTGTACACTAAGTACCTCTGCCTGCATGATGAGTAAATTTTTTATGACAAATAAAGATGAGACTCCATGTTCCCAAGTCATGCCACTTCTGAATAGCAATATTGCGTCAATTTTCAATTATGGATAAATGGGCACCAGGAAGTATGTGGGAGTTACTAATGTCACCCTCATTGCAACTTTTCCATGGTCTCTGCTTTTGTCTGGCCTCAAACTTGAATGGGGATTTACTATGCAATTAATACTAAAGCACTAAGGAGTAATGTAGTAAATTATTAAAGGACTAAGATTTTGTACAGAAAACGGAGGAAATGAGTTCATAGCCTGCCTTTCTTACACATCCTCTTCCTCATTTACTTCTCTACAAAGCCCTTTCCTATCCTCTGTTTCTTTCTACTTCAGTCTGGCCCTTAAACGTGCAATTTCACAAATGAGTCTTCCAGAAGACTAATTGATACAAAGAGTTAATGCACTTTCAAGCATCTTTAATGTCGAAAGAAGTCCAGGCGTTTGAAGAGCTTAGAGGAAAAGCACAGTGATTCATGATCCTCAGAGAGCTAGTGCATTGGCCATCCATCCATCACTGCGGTCCCAGCCTTGTTTACAATACAGTAACCACTCTGAATGATTTAAACTATGAGATGGTTGTCTGCTTGCTCTTAGGTTTGTAAAACATTACACTATATTTCCTCCATCGCTTTACATTTCCGAATCTTAGGAGGACACACATTAATTATGGGTGGTGGCAATGAAGACCGTTGACAAGCTGTAATGTGTTATTGGCACCATGTAACTTTTAGTTTATCTTCATGTTATTAATCAATGAATGGTTAGCTTATGCCATTTAGATAAGGTTTAAAAACAAAACAAAACAAAACAAAACAAAACAAAACAAAACAAAACACAAGTGTCTCAGTTAAGACAATAGAGAGTTGAGATTTCTTTCCCTTAAGTAACTTTTGGAAGTTAGTTTTAATCTTTCCTATTCTTCTATATTTCTGGGTGTCTCTTAGCCATCCCTGCAGTCGTCCTATAAGCCAGGTATATTCTCTCAGATTAATTGTTTTGCTATTCCACATGCACCCAGCTTTTGAGCAGTGTTTTACTCTACCTTTGAGAAGACTGTGTAAAGCCATTTTTTAAAGGCAGAGTGATTGCATGTGCATGTAAGTCTTGCCTTTAATTGACCTCAATGAAGCATATACTTATTGCGGAAGAGTGCTTTCATTTCATGGCCCTGTGTCTGTACTGACAGTTTTTATGATACATATTGCTTTCTGTGATTTTTTCCTGTTAAGTGGGAAGGCAGTCATTTAAAGCAAACTCTTCTTAATTTCTTTTTTGCTATTAATATGTATTACATTAAGTTGATTATATGGAGCCAAACATGGGGACGGATCACCCTCTGGAAATCTCTGCTTTCTGACAACTTCATCTAATGACAACAGCCGAACACTAAGAAGAATCAAAAGGAGCTTAGGGGAGCCCAAATCCTTCTTCTTGTATTGAATCCTTCTTCTCAGTGAATTTTACAGAATGTCAATTGCAGGATTTTTTTTTTTTAACTTGCTGGAAAACCACCATCTAAGGTGTTAGGGAAAATTGCTCATAGTAGTTTCCCATCAGAGGTACTTCACTACAAGACCTCCCAGGGTCGGAGGCATTGCTGAAGACACATGATGGCTTTTAGGGGATTTAGGAGTCAAGTGATAGAGAAACAGTGTTCTCTGTAGGAGCTGGACATGAGGAAGCCACCTGCTCTGCATGAGCTTGGCTAGTGAGCTGCTACGGCTGGGAAGTGAAACCCTCCTCCACCACAGTGCCTCTCCAGTATCCTCTACTGACAAAGCTCAAGGTTGTGCCAGCTGGCCCAGGAGGAAATGTTGAAAGAACCTAGACCCCTGGTCACAAGCAGGAGAAGAGGATGACTTGAGGGTCCACTGATCACTTGCACAGACAGTAAGGAGGTGAGGATGTGACTTAGGTGGATATCTTGAGTTTCCAAGTGGAAACAATAGTTGCTTCAAAGTCCCAAAGCAGGAGGTGCATAGCAAGGAGGTCAGTGTGAGGGGAGTATTGTGGGTAAACAGGACAAGAGCAGGAAACGAGGTCAGAGAAGATAAAAACGGTGAGACCCTGTAGGACCTTCCTTGTAGTTCACCCTCATGCTTTGCATCCTAGGGAGTCATTGAGAGGGGTGGGGAAGAAAGGCGGGTGGAATTATGTATTGGAAAAGAATCACTGCAGTGACTGTGGTGAGGCTAGACTCTGAGAAGTCAGATATAGAATCAAGGAGACCATTCGGGGGCTCTTGCAGTAATACCGATGAGAGACTATGATTGATTACACCAAGGTTGCTCAGATCAAGGTAGAAGTGGACTTGATGAGAAAGAGAAGTGCTACCTTCTCAGTTGGAGCAATTACTCATAAAATCACTTTTATTACAAACTAGAGATATAGCTATATAGCAATATAGGTATATAGATATAGACAGACAGGCATATAGATGTAGATATATTTAGAAATACAGTGTGAAAACTGATCTGTGAGAAAAGGATCCTAGTACTCTTTATAGATTAAAACTCATTAAATGTGTGCTGTTGATTACATTTACATTTTTTATTGCAATCTGGAAGACCATAAATCAAGAATGAGTTTCAGTAAAAGATCTATAGATCCTTAAGTTATATACATAACTGCCACAGCGATCTCATCAAGTAAATAAATGCAAAAGGTTGTATTTAACTTTCATGTTTCTAAAATTCAAATTTAGTATAGAATGTATATGAAATAAAGGCCCCCCTCCAGAGCACCCCAAGCTCTCAACTTGCCCTGCACACCTAAACCTCTCCAGCCCTACTTACCCCTCTCAGCGGGGCTCTACCCACAGCCTGGAGCTCAGTGTTCCCTTCCACCCTCCAAATGCATCCCTCCCTTCTTGCCCTTTGCCATTGCTCATAGTCTACCTGTGTTGAAATGCTGCTCTTGGATAATTTCTCACATTCTTTACATTCCTGCCCCAAACCTCCTTGAGTGAAGATGTATCCATCTCCTCCCAAGAGAGTGCTTTTCTGGAATTAGGCATTCTATTTGATGCTTCCACTGAAGGTTGGCACACTTGGCATTGATGTTTTTTGTTTTTGTATTTGTTTTGGTAAGACTACGTTCTTCTCTAAGCTTAAAGATCTTACTCGCCTTTATATCCCTACTAAATTTCCTGAAACATGCTATGTTTAAGAAATATATATTGAAGTTGACCTTCATTTATTTGGAAATAAAGCTGCAGAGATTAATATTATGTTTACTCATTAGAGATATATTATCTAATAATAGTTGAGATCATGCTTATAAACTGTTGTGTGTTTTTATGTTTGTCTGTTTACTATTATATACCAATTTAAATCTGTTACCAGTAATTATTTATTCTGGAGTATTTATTGAATTGGGGAGAAATTCTTTGCAATTCTCAATACTATCTGTGGCATTTCCAACCCATACAGGTACAATGAAAGATGCTTCATTATTACTTCCTAATACTTTTCCAAATGAAGCAACATTATTTTCCTTTAACTCTCCCACATCCAGAGACCATCACACTAAATAAGTAAAATTGTCTGTGGTTCTTAATCTGTTCCTAGAATTTCTTCAGTGAAATATGATATGTGAAAGATGCATATAGCTTTTTTAATACTCAAGTTATCACCACTGTAAATGCTTAAAATAAAAATGTCTATTAATTATGCAGTGCACCTCATTACTCAATTACGTAACACTCATGTGTCTCTGAGGAGTAGGGGGTTTACTGGAGATGTCAAGTCCCCTGCACCTCTAAAGTTACTGTGTGCTAAAGATGAGCAAAACAGGAATGTAGAGAGAAAGAAATAAAATGGGTTTCGTGACCATATTCTGTGGGAACAGTGAGGAGACAATAACTTGGAGACATCTGATAAGGAAGGGAAAAATCCAAATCCACAGACCTACAAGAGGTCTACACTAGGAAATGCTTCTGAAAACATTTATTTAAAACCTGAGACCTCTTCTTCTAAGGGATAATTGTGAGTTAACTTGTTCATTTACCTTCAAGTAATAAGGCAAATAAGATTCTGAATGGTTCTGTAATTAAAACAAACTTTCTCAGAACTCTCCAATTTGAAATAGTTTTTGCCACTTATTAGAATAGTACTTGAATCCTATCTGTTTGCTTATGGGCATGTTTTCTCTGGTCTCTAGATACCGTTTTCCCAATTATATTGTAATTGACCATTCATGTGTCTATTTTCAACTCTAAGCAGTGAACTCCTGTAGGACAAAAATAATACTAACCTAATGTGTATTTGGTGTTGGTGACTGCTCAATTAAATGTTTATTTAAAGAACTTATTAGAGAATCAAACATAACTCCTATGATTCTAGATTAAGCAAATGAGTATCTGATGGTGTCATGAGATTGGAAAGATTAAGAAAGATCTGAGTTTCACATTGCCATACTTGAGATGCTTGGCAGATATTTAGGTGGAGATAAAAAGTAAACAATGGTATATAATCCTCTGGAAAGTGAGTTAGTGATATAGATTTGGTTGTCATTAAAGTAAAGATGACATTTAGCCACTAAGTTAGATAGAATCACCTTAGGAGAGAAAGCAGATGATCAGAGGGGCTAGAAACAATTTCTTAATTGACCTGGACAGGGCATGCATTTATTGCAGAAAGAGTAACTCAGATTAAGTCAAGTATAAGGAAACTGAGAAAAAGTAGCCAGTAAGTTAGGAGGAAAACATGAAATACTTTAAAAGCCAAGAGAAAAAGACATAGTGATGAATGGTGAAAAGTTGTTGAGAGTTTAACTAAGTTGAGGGCAGAAATGTGTCTATTTGATCTGGCAATACAGAGGTCACTGGTGATTCAGATAATAATTTGGGGACTGGTGGAGGCAGAAGCCAAATTAAAGGGGGATTGAAGAGAAAATGGACTATATGGAAAAAGAGAAATAACAATGTAATTTTTTTAGAAGTTTGGCTATAAAAAGAAACAAAAATGGGGAGGTAACTTGAAGGAGGTAAGGCCCCAGGGTAATTGTATATGTACATGCTTGTATGAATTATGAGAGGAACAAGAACATCACAGTATTATGATGAGAAAGATCCAAAAGAAAGGGGAAAACTGATGATGATGAGATCGAAGGTGTTCAAAGGAGGAAAGTCCCTGACAAACTGACAAAGGAAGAGATTTAAAGCTCAACTTGTTCTTTGATGGGATTAGCACCTTTTCCTCTCTGCTCAAAGACAAGTAGTGAAGAGATGGGTATAAATTCTGGTTTCTGTGTTAATTTGGTCATGAGAATGAGACGAAACTTCTCTCTAGTGGTGTTGAAGTTACCTGTGGGTATGTGGCAAACCACCTGATAATTCTGTGGCTGAACCATGATTTATTATTTCTCAGTACTGAGGGGTTCAACTGGACTCAGCTGGGTGATTCTGCTCTATGTGGTGTAGCTGAAGTCACTCCTGCTACGATATTCAGCTGGGAGCTTGGCTAGAAGATGGTCTTTCGACCTCCAGGGTTTCTCTTCACTTGATTTCTCATGATTCACTAGTCTATCTCTGCAGCATGGCAGCTGGCTTCCAAGAGCATGCATTTCCAAGAGGACACGCCTGATATTCAAGTATTTATTCATCTTATGCTTGTGTCATCCTTGCTAACATCCTCATTGGCCAAGAAAGTCACATGGTGAAACCAGAGTCAGTGTGAGAGAGGCTTATAAAGTCATGCATGCCAGGAGGTAAAGTTCACTGGGAGGGCCACTAACGTGACTATGATAGGTTGCTTTTATTTATTTTTTTAAACAAAACAGTGTGATATCTTTAAATTTGGTTAGGAAAGAAATGTGAGATGTAAGACTGTCATTATGGGAATTGGAAAGACAATAATATTTTGTGTCAGTGTTGAGTAACTGAGTGAGCTGTACTCATAAACATAACAGAAAATAACAAAAATCTATTATGATGATTTTGTGTGACCTTCTTCAGCAGGTCTTCAGTGCATGCAGGAAGCAGACAGACTGGAAGGGCAAAGGTCATTTACAAATGTCTAACTCTGTTTGGGAGAAAGTATGTATACAGCATAAAGTGACACTGTATGTAATATCTGTCCTTTGGTCTTTCATAGACTTTCTTGCTCTTCTGCTCCAAGAATTAATCAACCCATCACAATAAATGTAGATATGCAAGGCAAAATGTGTTAAACCTTTGGAGGTTAAACAAGCAAAAGTATAAGACACTGTCCTAGGCATCAACACATTCATTTTAATGGTTGAAACATTTATAAAGTAGTTGGAACCCTACCTTCTATTCCATAGACATGTGTTGCTTCTCTGCTTTTCATTCACTTCCCACACAATTTCCCCCCTTTGCTCTTTTCAGTGGAAAATTCTCCAAAATTTCTTCATATTTTCAAACTTTCCTACTTGCTGTGGTATTAGTGTCCAGATACAAATTTAGAAATTATATTTGATATTTAAAACCAGATAATTTAATATAAGGAACAGAGTTAACAGATACAGATGCACTGCAAATGCAGACAGAGGACACAGACAATACCCCAGAAGCAGCAGTTGCTGGAAACCACGACCATCCTTTGGGAGCAAAGGGAAGAGGCTATTAAATCTCAGAAGCTTGGAGGATGGATTCTAAAGTGAAAGGTGCCTTTATATGTCTTGATCCTTTGCACTAGAAATATGTTATTACCTAGGCTTCAAAGAAGATATGGACAAGAACTCTTCACTTTTAACTTTCACGAACATAATCATTGTTTTAAAGATTCCCAAATAAAAAAAAAGGTGCATGTTTTCCATTTTGGGCTTTGTAATGAGGTGAAAAGTTGATCAAATTTTATTAAGGATTAAAAGATAAATACAAAGCATTTCTTAAAAGTGAAAAAAGTAGGCATTACCCTATAATAATCGTATTCCTTAGCCTCCATTGCTAAATCATCTTTTATATCAAAATTTTCATTTTCCAATTGCAGTAAAAACAATTAGCTAAGCAAGACATACTCTAAAGTAGCTCAAGTTTTCTCTTTCTTGTGGCTTAATATAAAATATTTGTAGTATAAACAAAATTTCCAATACAAAAACACCTATAAAACTGTCATCAAAAACATTCATCTTGGTAACAGCTAGTGCACAGATCATGGGAATTTTAAGCAGCATTTGTGAAATAATCACAGCTTCTTAAATGCAATATTATAGCAGCTTCCAGAAACTGTGAGCACTTCCCAGTTTTACTTCACAATTTTTTGTCTTTATTTATTTTCTATACAAAATATGTTAATGCTTTGGAGTGATTTTTTAGAGGATAATTTGTAGAAGAAAATAATCGTGTTCAAGCTTTATTCCAGAAGGACATATGTTTTAGCCAGCCATTTGGGAGGAGGTGTGAGGAGCCAGAATACATATAGTTAGGTGAGAGGGGGAAACCAGCATTGTTTCTTATGTCTTAAAAATACATTTTGTGCACCTGAGTTGGATTTGTATTTTATTACCTTTTCCTTCTTTTTATGGAATTATATGTAGAAAAAGGTAGGGTCAAATTTGAGCAAACAACACCTTTTTTCCTGTCATGTGCCTAATTTTTATTTTATTTTATTTTATTTTATTTTATTTTATTATCCTCACCCGAGGACATTTTTCCATTTTTTGTTCAGATAGAGTGGGAGGGAGAAAGAGGAAGAGAGAGAGAGAGAAAGAAAGAGAGAGGGGGGGGAGAAACATTGATGTGGGAGAGACACATCGAATGGTTGCCACCCACACTGCCCCTACCGGAGCTGGGTACAAACTGCAACCAAAGTATATGCCCTTAGCAGGAACCAAACCCGAGTCTCTCTGGACCACAGGCCAATGCTCTAACTGCTGAACCAAACTGACCCGGGCCTGATTCTTATTTTAGTGTTGCCATCACAACCAAAGATTCTTTGTTATTGTAATCTTTCAGTCAAGTCTTAGGTTAATACTAACATATTTGATCTTTATAGATCATTAAAACCTCAGACGTAAGATCCATCCATGTAGTTATGAATGGTAAATGGTGTGACTGAAAGGTCTGGTATGAGTGCCAATGGATGCCACCGCAGGCTTCCACAGTATGGAAGGGTCTCCTCATTCTATCCACAGAGAACCCCTGCGATACAAAGTGTTAAACCTGAAGAGTTCTTTCTTCTTCCTTTTCCTAATGATCACATCAGTCAAAATCACTCAGAGCTGATATGAGGACAATAGGAACCCTAGAATTTCTAGAATCACCTTGGGAGCTAGTGAGGGATATGGCTGGCAGATTGGTTGAGGATGTTCCTCTCTCCCTCCATTCCCATTCATCTCAACCAACCATCATCTAAATATTAGGGAATGGATCTCTCCCTTGCTACACGAATACACATCCTGACAACACACCCCAACAGTCCTTATCCTTCTCTTTGTTTCTATCAGCAGTGTTACCTCCTCACATCACGTAATTGGTTTGTTTGTTATGATTATTTATTGTCTGACGAGTACATAAACACTCTGAAAACAGGAATCTTTTTACTAATCTTTTCTTCATCAGCTAGAACACCTAAACATTTGTTAAGTTTACTCATCAGAATACATTTAAAATGTCACCATATTGGAAAGCTAGCTTTTTAAAAAGTAAACATTCTCTTTTGAGGAACATTCTCTTAAGTGAACATAAACTTTTCTCTACTCTGAAATAATCCTATGTGTGTTCTTTAATAATTATGTAGTACATATAATTCTATTACATGCAAACATATTACATCTGCTGCAAACTGAATTTTAGTGGCTAAACAAAATAGTAATTTTGTTCTTGCTTATAGAGTGTTCAAACGTGGATGTTTATGGTCTGGAGTGGACTTTCCTTTTGTGGCGATTCAGGCACACAAAATTCTCCAGTGGTTGTGGGACTACTCAGTCATCGCCGTCTTGCTGGCCGAATGGGAAAAGCATGGCTTCTGAATCACCTTGACCTTGAAGAGACACACGTCACTTCCATTGACCCATTCATGTGATCAGACACATCACATGGCTTCACCTGGGTGCAAAGAAACTGCAGTCTGTAGCTGAATAGCTACTTCCCGCGGATAGCTCGCTCTACACTATGGGTGGGGAAGAATGCATTTTAATGGATTGTTTACTGGATCAAGTTCCCCTGTAGCATGCATTCCCACTGACAGGCTATATTAATGAGGTTTACTGTCAAAATAATGCATAATTACTTGAAGGATATAATAATGGTGGACAACCTTGCCGTTAGCTGTGTTCAAGTCTATAACATAAGTCAGTTTCAAGTCTGCTCCAAATGTCTCTGATGCTGGGGCATATGATGAGCAGCAGCATGTGGGGCAAGCTTTTCTCCTGAGTAAACAATGCATATCCAAATTCTCTTCTTACGTACGGAAGAGACCGGGTCTATACTAATTTCATTGACCAATACAAGTCACAAGGCTAAGCTCAACCAAGTGAGGAAGACTCTTGCCCCTGTGACATGTGTGGTGTGATGTGGGATTGAGTACATCTGATGACAATGTACACTCCCCGCAGGCTGATGTTGAACAGATTCAGACACAGAGCTGGAGTTCAATATGGTTTTTCCAATAGTCTCATCTGAGCTAGAGGAGCCAATGAAGTGAGGATTGCTCAGTACTCAGAATTCACAGTAAGGAGATGCTATTTTGAAATCCCAGTCTCCAGAGCCATCTTTTGATTTCCTTCTCTTGAATTTATTCTCATTTACTAGACAAAGCTGTTTGATCCTTTGATATGCAACAATCCCAACTTTTCTTCTGTCCAACATTACCTTTGTGTGACGCTACCTCAGTCTTTCTGGGTGATTTCCTGAGCTCTTCCTTCACCTAAGTCATTCTCCTCTCTGGATTTTGGTTAGTATGACCTGCATGGAATGCCATCTGGAATCCTGACTTCTCTTCATCTCTAATTAATAGCTACCCATTGAAGATTTGTGAAATTCTACCATTTCTTTGAAAATGTCTTTACCTTCTGGGCATTGACTGTCTTCTTTCTTCTCTGCTCTATCCATCCAGTCATTTCTCCATCCATCACAAATGATTGCCTGGTACATGTCAAGAATTATTTTATAAAATAGAAATGTTTCATGAATGAGATAAAGAAACTTTCCAATTCATAGAGTTTATATTTCAGTGAAGAACACATACATGAGCCAACATGCAAATATGATTTCAGATAGTGCTAATACTCTGAATAAATGAAAACAGGAAAATATGCCTAGGTAAAGGGAATGAGTAGCCTGAAATAGGCGATCAGGGTTGGCCTTCTCAGTGTTTGAGTTGAGAACAAAATGATGACAACAAAACAACTCATGCAGCTATAGTCAACTATACAGTTCTAACCAGAGTCCCCATAACAAAAGGATCTATAAAGTTTTTCCTTTTTTTCCTCCCCTTAGAATCCATTTTTCATGTTTAAGTTGTTGGGTAAATACAAAAAGGACCAAGTAGAATAGGCTAGGCTGATTGCCAGGGTCTATAATTTGCTCTGTTATTTTAAGATTCAATGGAATTATACTATTTGAAGTGCCTTTATTTATCTAACAAAGACCCAATTGAGCAAATATAGAATAATAATGTGGACTAGTGCACGATAGTGCTAATTTAAAAGATCCAGAGAAAATTGAACAAGAATCCCTGAAAACATGACTTCCTTATCTTCATTTGATTTCTGTGCCTTTGTATTACCTTGAGAACTGATTTGGTCCCCTGGTGTTACTCTTCAGTGAGGTGGTCCAAGGAGAGAGGACTAACCTTACCACAGTCAAGGTATTTTGGATTATGAGTAAGAACTATTGATGTGGATACAAAAATTAAATGCGGATTTGAAATTTCCACCCTTGGCTTACATTAGTGTCCAACTGCTGCTATCACAAAGACTTAGTGGGTAAAACAACACAGACATCTTAATCTGATAATTCTGTCTGAAACAAGTCTCCCTGGACTAAAATCAAGGTGTTAGCAAGTCTGCATTCCTTTCTGGGGGTCCTTGGGGGGAGAAACAGTTTCCCTGATTTTTCAAGTCTCTAAAGGCCACACGGTCCCCTTCTACAATTTCCAAAGCCAGTGGTAGCTGGTTGAGTCCTCTGGCCACACCTCTCTGACTCTCCTGTCATCTCCTTCTCTGATGACAGCCAGGGGACAGGTCCTCTGTTTTCAATATTCATCAGGGTAGATTGGACTCACCTGGATAATCCAGGCTGATCTCTCTTCATCTCAAAGTCCTTAGACTCAATCACATCTGCAAATCCCTTTTGTCATGAAAGGTCATGTGGTCAAAGTTCCCAGGTTTTAGGACATGGGGGTTTTGGGGTCAGCCATGATTCTCCCTCCCACACCTTTTCTTTTAACTGATGACTGTGACTTCTAAGAATAGAGGAAGTCACACAGATAGAGCCCGTCCTTAATGAGATGAACCCGATTCCTGCAAATGGGTAAGGAGAACAAAAGGGTGTTCTTAGCACTGTGACACCACTCGGCTTCTGACCAAGAGCTCAGTACATCTGGGGACTGAGCCCTTTCTGTGGCCTGTTTCTGGACTATTCCAGCCTATTTGGAACTAGAAACTGAGTCACCCCTTGAAGTTGCTCTATGACAACCGCTAGACGTTTTAAAAATTATATTAGGAGGTTAGAGGATGTCGTGTGTGTGTGTGTGTGTGTGTGTGTGTGTGTGTGTCCTGATTGTTTATGTTCTAGCATCATCCCTTTCAGTCCTTTTGATGGATTCCAGATTGTTCCTGGGAGGAAACTGGTGATGACTCTAATTTCAGCGGCTCACACTCTGGGGACGGATTTGGGCCTTGTCTTTGATATTGTGTGTTTCTGGTCACAGTCCTGACTTCTGAAATATGAGTGTCAGTGGAGGAAAGGCTTGCCAACTCCATTGCTCATTTATCACTGAAAGGATGCTTTTAAGGAAGGTCTTAAATGAGGCATTGTACAAATGCCAAAAAAGAAAAAAAGAAAAAAGTGCTATGTCTAGGGATTAGTGAAAGCTTCCCATTGTCTGACCTCAATTAGAAAAAGCAGAAATATTTCTAAGGATTGTTCTGAGATGCCTAAAGTGGCTTACTGGATGGATGTGGGAGTTAACTTGTAATCTGAAGCTCTTTGCCATTAGTGGTCTAGTAACCTCATTCCTTGACTTCCCTTCAGAAACTCCTCATAAATTCCTGTAGGGCTCTCACCGAGCAGGGCTGGCTGGATTTAAACCTGAACTTACAGGAAGCGAGGAGGAGTAATTACGTGCAAAGTAAATGGAAGGAACTGTAATATCTCCAAAAAGATACATAAGTGTAAGATTAAAATGTTTAAATTGGATTGAGCAGGTTTTCTCAGCCATTTCTTTATTATTACCTTCATAAGGAATATTTTTAGATGTATTTTTTCTACTCACCCTCCACTGACATTTTAATGTCACTGATACACTGTACGCCTGTCGAGGTGCGATATGTATATTTGTGCTTTATATACAAAAAAGGTAAGATACTCTGCCCCTGCTCCAAGAACAAATTTTAACTCCCTTGAGGAAGATATTGTCCTATTGCGAATGCATGATGTAAACTGAAGGAACACACTTTATTTTATCTTCTTTCCATTTTCATATCATAATTATATATTTTAAAAGTAAAAATTGATTATGACATGAAAATCACAATATATACATCTGCAAAAATAATAATAAAGAACAGTTAGACTCCCTTAAGTCATAGGAACATAAATATATAATATATAATGTACACAAAATACAGGGTTGGGAAAAAGTAAGTTTACAGTTATGAGTACATCAAACAGTTTATTCTTGTATTATTTGTTAATTATTGTATTATTTTCCATACAAACCACTGTCAACCTACTTTTTTCCCACCCTGTTTAATTGTGTAAACATGACTATCTTTCTCTGTCAATAAGTATATTACTACAACATCATCTTTATATCTGTAGAGTATTTTTTATGTAGTTATAATGTCTCATCATTTAGGGACCCAACACTTTGGCAGATATTGATGTTGACTCTGACTTATTTTGAGAGAAACAACACTGTGATATAGATTTTTGTATGTCTCTTTTCACGTATGACTGAATATTTCCTTGGGATTCATGCCTAGAAGTGCAGTCTTCCAGGCAAAGGGAGTGCATTTTTCAAGGCATTTGACACATGATGTTAAATTGACACCAGAACAGCGTGGTTCCTTTCAAAAAGCATGATCATTGCAAAATTTGAATAAGATCTGAGTAATTGAGTGGTAACTCTCCCACTAATAAAATATTTCATTTGCATCCAGATGATTGGGCATATTTTTAGAGGGTGTAATTGTTCAATTGGAACAGCATCTCTCTGGAGCAAGCAGGAACTGGAAAGCAATTTGTGATCTGTTCAGAATTGTACGTGTGTCACTTGGCTCAGCAAAACGGCACGGTTGTTTGCAGAGGGGCCGGAGAAATGAGTATCATCCAAGTTGTTTTGGTTTGACCCATTCTAATTCTCTTTCTTACTTTTCATCATTTAAAAACTGTCCACACATTTCATCCCAGCATCAATAGACGGATGTGCTCTAGACGTCAGATGACAGAGACACAGGCCGCAGAAGAAATCCTTTCCCCAAACTGCTTGTTTATGGCTTCTTGTAAATGTTTTAATTCAACTAATATATTTATTGAGCAACTAATAGATGGCAGGCACTGGGACAGGCTGGGGCATATATAACAGTGGCTAAAAACAAATCCCTTCTGTTGTAAAGAGTGTGTTCCAGTGTGAGGAGGCAGATGATAAACTGAGGAGAGAGAAATATGTAACCTAATGGCAGTCAGTGGTGAGTGCTACAGAGATAAATAAGAGAGTGCGTGGTGGGGGTGTGAAGAGGTAGGGGAATGCCTATGTTAGATAAAACCTTCCGAGCAGAATTGAAATGACCTGATGGAGCAAGTCCTGCAGATATCGGGGGAAGAACATTCTAGACACAACGGCGAGGGAGTACAGAGGCCCTGAGATTGGAACATGCTCGGCAGTTAGGAAGAGGAAGGAGGCCGGTTGGCTGGAGCAGAGTCAATGAGGAGGGGAGGGGAGGAAAAGAAGGTGGGAAGACAGACAAGGGTTAGTTCACTTACAGCGGGTGTAAAACATGTAAGGATGCCACAACGTATCCAATTTTGAAGTATTGCAACTATCCATTCAGCAATCAAAATCTAAAGCTCCTGGTGTGTCCCGGAGCCCTGGCTAGATACTAGGTGCATACGAGGATGAAGACAGGCAGGGCAGTCACAGAGCAAGTGTTCCAGGGAGGACACAGACCAGCAGAGAGACAATTATGGTTTATTGTGATTGTGTCACCACGGGTGAAGCAGCAAGCATTAGTGGGAGCGCAATTCACCTTGATAGCTGCAGTAGAAAAACTAGGGTATTTTTAATAAAGCAGTACTTTTATTTTAGTAGCCTAAATATGTCACTTTATCGTTACATATATTACACTATTTGAAATTAAATGTGAAGTCTTCTGCTCACGCCAGTGAATAAGATCTTGGAATTAGGGGCCATATTTTTGCACGTACTTCATTCAATTCAGCTCTGTGTCTGCAGCAGGTTTTCACCAAATTCATGGCAGTGAGCTCACAGTGCCAAAGACATAATCTAATTGCGGTCTGGCTTCTGGTCTTTGAAAAGTTCTGGACCTAGCTGGACCTTAGTTAAAGGACCAGAAAGTTCCTGGAAATCTGAAAGAAGGCGGGAAGGTGTGGGGGCGGGAATGGGGGTTACTGGTGCTTTTTCCTGCTTGTTTTGTCAGTTGTGAGTCTCGCTTGTTGGTAAATAGTTAGAAATTATGTGTTTTGTTTCCCCTTTCAATGGTAAATTCACTGGGGGAAAGAACAGTCTCTGATTGTTTTGTGTGGGTGTATGACAAATGATACATGGATGCGGAGGAAAACAATCTTCCCATTTGAATCTGTTCACAGAAATACATAGAAAAAAAAAAAAATCAAGGCATTTTTTCCCCTGGCTTCCTGCTCCTTCTAAGGGCATTTACCATATGCATCTAATGTCTCAATTATCTCAGGAATTTGGGGTTTGGTTTCAAGCCGCGTGCGGCATAGCCCATCGGGAAGCTCTTCTTTTCTTTTCTGAGCGCTGTGTACTTTAGGGTGATTATATAATGTTTTAGGACATGGGTTTGATTGCAAAGGATCCTTATCTCCAAGGTAACACTGACATTCCTATTGGCAGAGAACAGTTTGGCCTCTTCGGGTCTTTCTGCTATTTGAAAAGCATTGTGGGAGCAAATTGACTTGAGAACATTCGGAGTTGAGGAGGTGGAAGAGGCAGCCCTGTTCCCAATTAGCTAGTGTGCTTGTTCCGTGTGGTTTGTACCTGCAGAGCCACTCAGGACACGCCCCAAACCCTGTTCCTGTGAAGATTAGCGTCCTGTCCTGTGGCCTCCCTGCTTGTACATTTCCAGCACCAAGGTCCTTTGTAGTTACTTTCTCCGCCTCAACTACCAGCTTAGCTTGGGTGAACTAGGACTGCATCTTACCCCCTATTTCACCTGGGACAAGCTTGTGGTGCTTCTCATAATACGATGAGTTTTTCTACGTGCATCGCAGATGATGTCTGATGATGGGACAAGGTCAGCCCATTTAGCTACTTCATTGCAAAATATTTCAGAAATGAAAGTAATAAAAGGTGTTCAGAATGTTTGTCAGTTTACTTTGTTCATTAGATTCCATATATAAGTGAGATCATGTGATACTTGTCTTTCTCTAGCTGGTTTATTCTGCTTAGCAGACATGGAGGCAGGGAACAGACTGATGAAAGAGGGAAGGGGGGAGGGGGCGGGGAGAGATTAACCAAAGAATTTATATGCATATATGCATAACCAATGGACACAAACAATAGTGTAGGGAAGGCAGGAGCAGGGAGGAAGGGGTTCAATGGGGAGGGGGAAGGGAGACATCTGTAGTACTTTCAACATAAAGATAAATAAACAGAAGATGTTCAGAACAAATGAGCAATATGAACATTGACCTCTTTTTATTTGTAATTGCAAAATTCTAATTGTATTCCAAAGCATGCACTGTGCTTACAGCTGCGGCTTCAGAACCGAGGGAGACACACGTCGTCCTCCAATTTCGGGGAGGAGCAGGCCATTCAACAACCAGTCACACAAATAAACATGCCCCTAGACATTGTGGCACAAGAAAGGAGAGGATTTGGGGGTGGGGGGCACTTTTAGATTGCATTTCCAGGAAAGAGGTTCCTGAATGAGAATTAAGCCAAGACCTAAGGTAAGTAGGAGGAATGAAGGGAATGAAGAGGACCGGGAAGGGCATTCTGGGTGAGGGAGTACTGGACAGGAGAATCAATGGGAAAATCACTATTTTTTTGTCTGCATAACTGAAAGAGAAGCTTCTGGATGCAGGGAGTAATAGAAAGGATGAGTATTGTAAGATGTAGCTGGAAAAAAAAAAGAGAGAGATTTGAGCCACATGATGGAATATCTTATTTTTTCTAATAAGTGTGAGGAAGCACTCCAGGTTTTAAATAAAGGTGGAGAAGTGGGTTCATGACATGGTCAGAGCTAATTGTTTACAGTAATTACAACTTCATGTCTAAAGGGTCTGATCAAGCATACTAGCCATTTTTATTATCACAAAGCAGGGCATTTCTGGGTGTGTAGGACACAGATGAACAGACATATAAATGTATAGATAAACGCATTACATGTTTTTATGTTTGTTCATACATATACATATATATATACATATACATATATATGTATATATATGTATATATACCTTTATATGTGTCTATATGCACACATACTATTATTGTTACTCAAAACATTTGCAAGTTGAAGTCTAACTGTTAGGTTAAACTCCCAAGCTGATGGTGAGGTCAATGTTTAAGGCATGAGTAGGAAAATCCAGAATGAATAAGCTCTCTTTTTTTACATTTTTGGTTCAGAATTTATGTCATCCTAAACAAACCCAAGTCTAAAACTGATGCCAAATAATAACCTCTGCAGTTGTCATAACTGTTTGAATAATAAAAGGCTAAATTTCAACGAGCTCATGAATACATCCAAGGTAAGGGATGGTGAAGGATTGCTTTGTGTGGCCACCGTGGGCCTGCCCACTCAGATCTCTGTCTCTGGAATCACTGTGGGTTAAACAGAATTGTCAAATAACACGAGAAAGGAACAGCAGAGCTGACCTGAGGCCTTCGGTTCAAAAGTCAAGGTAGTCCCTTGCTACTTGGTTTGTGTTGTGTTTTCAAAGAACTTAGAACCGAAAAAGGCCAGTGTCTGTTCCTCCCAGTCAGTGAGGTTCTGACCTGTGGCGAACTGCCCTGGCTTGGATGGCAGCATTTTCATCTGAATTTAAAGATAAGGAACCCTATCTAAGGTCCTCAGGGCTAAGCACAAATTGTGCACAAATAAAAGGAAATCCATTCCCTTTCCAAGCACGGTCTGCAAAAATGGGGGGTTCCTTATACAGGCATGATAGGGTTGCTATAATACCCAATCACATAAACATAAAAAAAAAAAAACATTAAAAATTCTACATATTCATTCCATGCATTTGGCATAAAGCTTCAGCCATCTTTGAGATGAGCCACCTCAGGTTCTAGAAATATTCTTTCTTTCCGTTTTTTTTTTTTAGAGTCTAGTCACACTTTTCCTAAATTTGAGAAGCACAGAAAACAACCCCCAAATGTCATCTGGCAAAACTTGAGGGTTATATCTGTGGTTTGGAAAAAAAGAGAGTTCTAATAAAAGGTGCTAATCTGTTGGATTTTCTGCCTTGCCACACTTATGCTGTGATCTACGTATTTCATTTTCTCTTTTGTTTTGACTTTAATTGTATTTTTAAATTAAAACTTTCCCAGAGAAAATCCTTTTTCCAACTTAAGCTGATAAGAAACTAAGAACGCCAACATTGAAATGGTAAAATTAAAAAAATTTCAAAGCCTATATAATTTTAGAAGAAATATTACATCTTTCAAAATAAATTCCATTATGTGGATGTACATGGGATATAAACCTAATACAGAAGGAAATTGAAATATTGATCTCATAGTTCAGTGAACATAAAATCTATATATATTTTAGGCAATCATTCATTTTACAACTTCCCAGAACTGGTAGGGTCTCTGGCATTGGCACCATTAATTTTTATAGCCCAGTACTAAATACATATGAAGTATATGAGAAAGCATAGGCTCCCATTGCCTGTCTTCCAACATAGAGAGTTTTTTTTTATGAATACTGATAATAATTGATAATGATATTGGTTTCACTTTGAAAGCCCTTCCTATGGCCCCGGCAGTACTCAAATACCTCAGGTATAAATCAACATGACATCCTGTGAATAAGCATCATTATACCCATTAAACAGTTAAGTTCAAGGAAGTTTGATGAGGTTAGAGCTCACCTCTCGTGGTTACACAACTAGTAAATCGGTATTGGAATTTAGGCGAATCTGACTCATGCAAGAGTATGGGTAAATTTTTCTTAAATAGGTAAAACATCGTGTGTGTGTGTGTGTGTGTGTGTGTGTGTGTGTGTAAAACAAATAAGCACCATCATCTATAAAGACAAATTATTCTTTGATAGTGTGGCCACTAGAGTCAGATCACCTGGGTTCAAAGTCAGTTTCTACCACATGAACAAGTAATTCAATTTCTCTATAATGTAATTACAATGCTTCTAAAATAAGGTTGATAGTAGTGTTAACTCATAGGGATATTGTGGGGATTAAAGAAATAATCTTTCAAAAGCACATTACTTAATGCAAAAGATGCATTCAATACATAGTAGCTAATATATTACTATTACTATTTTTACTAGTACTCCTATTATTATTATTATCATTATTACTATATTTCCAATAGAGAAGATGTAAACCCACTTCAACACAACTTCAATGAAGCTTAATGAAATGTTTTCTGACTCTGTAATTCCATCCTGCTTCCTCCAGGTTCTCACACACTTTGAAAGATCACAAACATTTCTATCTTTGCATCTCTACCAGGATAGACTTACAGAAGATACTTCCCAGTAGAGTGAATCTAAGACACTGCGGGGATTCAGCATCCACAGACCTGACTGCTCCAGGGACAGGGAAAAGGTTCCAATTGTTCATCGGATTTTTCTCCCAACTTATTTTCCCTCAACATAATATCCTCCTGGGTTGAATCCAAATTAACTGAGCTTCTGTTGGGTGCTCAGCATCATGCATTTTCCATGGATACTTTTATGTTGTCACATTTTTTCCCCTAAAGACTCAGAAAATTAGCTTATTTGGTAACTTCCTTTCTCTGTAGGCAGTGAGCTATGAGCGATAGTCACTGTGAGCTTGTAAAGCTGATGGCTTTAAACTATTTGTGCAGAGGGGGAAAGAGTTATAACCGGTGGTTTAATAATTAAGATATCTTTATTTTTTAAATAAGTATATGGTTTTACCCAGTTTGGACTTCCTAAGAATCATTTGATTGACCACTGGGTAGAGGCGACTGGTACACAGAGATAAAACCAAGAGAGTTCTAGGTTTGGAGAACCTGTAGTATTGTAGACTTAGAGTTTATTTAGGTTCTTTTCCTAAATACAACTAATCTTTGAGATTAAATACTCCTAAAGACTATAAGGAGATCAACTGTCATTAAAAACATTGAAAATAGAGAGAAGAAAACATAAAGGAATATATGACAAAGCACTGAAAATTTTAAATCATTATGCATTGGAAGTTTATTGTTTAGTAACCAATTATATATAGTCATTACTGAACAAATGCCTGTTGAAAACAATTTGCTCTAGTAAGTGCGTTTGAGGTTTTAGAAAGATGAGTCGATTGTGCCTTATAGTCTTTAGGAAAGAGAGAAACTGATAACCAAGGACAAGAAAGGAAAGGAGGAAGGTCGTAAGAAAGGAATAGATGAAGCACAAATGAAAAAGAAAAGGAAGAAAATGAAGAGGGGAGGAAGGAAATAGTGACACTTTCACTGAGGCTTTAAAGATGGGAAGGTTTAGCTTAGGTCAGGTGGTGGAAGAGGAGAGGAAAGTGTCAGAGCCCAGTCTGAGCAGTGTGGGGAATGGTGACAGTTGGTCTGGCCGGAATAAAAGAGTGTATGAAGAATGCCAAGGGAGTCTATGGCTGTACCACTCTGGACGTGCCCACGCGTGTCTGATCCCAGAAGCTAAGCAGGGTCGGGCCTGGTTAGTACTTGGAAGGGAGACCTGTTGGGAATATCTGGTCCTGTAGGCTTAAAAAAAAAAAGAAAGAAAGAAAAAGAAAAAGAAAAGAATGCCAAGGGTAAATTATGGAAATTATGAAAATTATGAAAAAAGTATGGAAATTACTTTTGGTTATGATAAGATGTCTGGCATGTTATTAAAGTACTTCTTGACTACTACAGAAATATTCAACACACCAAGGATGAGGGCATACAATTTTAAGGTACTTTTATTTCCTGTTACCCACATTTGTGACATTTTTGAAAAAATGGCCTTGTTATATTAAGGTTTGTGTAAAATATGTGATGGCAGGTGGAATCTGAGAGACTTTAGGGGTGCAGTCCAGGAAATGCCCACAACACAGCTGCCATTACTGCACCCCTGACCTTCACAGTGTGTCACGAGCATCCCATGACCAGGGCGGGAGGGGAGTGATCTGGAAACAAGATTCTGCCCTGATATGGGAAAATCAAATGAGTCATTATGATAAACATTTTGAACACTGTGTCTCCTTGGGAATGCTGGTTACTTTTCTTGACAGACGGCCATGAGATGGTCTTACTGTGGTGAAGTTGCCCTGGTAGAGGGCCAGCCTTCAACCTGTAAGCTCTCAACCTCCATCTCATCAGATATCTAGAGTAACTAAGGTGTCACTATAATCAGCTCAAAACAGATGGCCATAGGTCTGAGTCTATTTGGACTGCTATAACAATACTATATCTGGGTAACTAAGAAACAGCAGAAATGTATTTCTTACAGTTCTGGAAGCTGGAAGTCCAAGATTAGGGTGCCAGCACAGTTCAGGCCTGAGGAGAGCCTTCTACTGTTACCATCTCACTGTGCTCTCCCATGGGGGAAGGGCTAGGGAGCTGTTGGATTCTCTTTTATAAGGGCACTGATTCCATTCGCGAGGAACACACGCTCATGACCTAATCACTTCCCCAATGCCCCAGCCTTCCTCAATCACACTGACTGTTAGGATTGCAGCAAGTGAATCTGGGGGAGCTGTAAACATTCAGATCCTAGCAGTCTATAAAACTGAATTCTACTTCGCTCGTTTCTCATGAAACTATGCATAGAGAAGATATGTATGATGTTTTGGAAAAGTATTCAAAGGTTTCTTGTTCTAGCTAGTGTGGCTGGGTTGGTTGGGTGTCATCCTGTGCACTGAAAGGTTTCCTGTTAAGTTTATGGTCAGGTCACATGCCCAGTTGCAACCTGGATCCCAGGTAGTGGGAGGAGGGGGTGTGTGTGCAGGAGGCAGCGATCTATGTTTCCCTCTCACATTGATGTATCTCTCTCTTCCCCTCTCTGCTTCCTCTCTCTCTAAAAATTAATAAAATCAAATAAAAAAAAATAAAAGGTTCCTTGGTCAATCTGAGGTTAGAAAATGAACTCATAAGAATCATATGTGCAGAAGCTTCATGCTCTACTAGCATGTTGGGTCCATCCATCCAACAGGGATATAACTGGGCACTGCTGGGGTGGGGACCATGTTTTGCTTAGTCTCTTAGTTTTATGTTCCTTGAAGCTGGAAAGCTCCCCTCTGGTTTGTCTTCCTTTACATATGTTAACACCTTTGATCTGATTTCAATTCAGTCTTTTGGATCAGAAAGTATGTACTCCTCTGTGAATCATTCTGGGGGTGATTTTATAATACTCCGAAGAAAATCTTACTTCCTTAATTTCTCTATTCTGGAAGGATGCTTTCTGTTTCGTCAGGTTGCACACTGTAGTTTTATGAAAATAACAATAGGAGTTTCTATGAGATATCCAGAAAAACAGGAAATTAATTTGGGATTTTTTTTTTTCCAGTTATCTATTGCTGTGTAATAAACCAACCCAAAATGCTATGGTTCAACACAGCAACGGTTTATTGTTTCTTATGATTCTGTGAGTTGGCTTGGCTTACATGGGTGGTTCTTCTACTCTGTGTGACATGGGTTGTATTCAACTGGCAGTTGGCCTTAGTGAGATGGTCCAAGAAGTCTTCACTCACATGTCTTGGCTGTCTTTTTCCATACATGGCCTCTTCAGAGGAGTAGGTTGAGCTTCTTCATAGGATGTTGGTCTAAGTCAGCAGTTCTCAACCTGTGAGTCACAACCCCTTTGGGGGTTGAAAGACCCTTTCACAGGGGTCACCTAAGACATAACAGTAGCAAAATTACAGTTATGAAGTAGCAACAAAAATAATTTTATGGTTGGGTTCACCACAACATGAGGAACTGTATTAAAGGGTTGTGGCATCAGGAAGGTTGAGAACCACTGGTAAGTGGTCTTACGTGGCAATTGGCTTTCAAGATAAAGGAAGTGAAAGCTGTCGGTTCTCTTCAGTACAACTCAGTATCATTTAGGCCACAGTCTATGAGTCAAGGCCAGCCCTGATCTGAGGAGAGCAAGAGAGGCTCTACCTGTTGATAGGCAGAATGCATACAAGGAAGGAAGGACTTGAGGGTGGCTTTCTGCAAAGACTGTCTACCACAATTTGCCTCCTAGTCACAGTATTTCCAATAGGCACCATACTGTCACCCTCTTATGGAAATGTCTCCTTGCATTACAACATCGGCTTAAAACCTAGTATTTCATCATCCAAATCATGCCCACGAGGCTCCTTAGGTGCAGCTTCTCATAAGTAAAAGTGTTTAAACTAAAAGTACAATTAATCTGATCTGCAAAATCTAACATAGACTGGTGGGTCGGGAACCGGAAAACTGCAGCGTACAGTCCTGTTCACGAAAGTGGAGTTGGCCCTGGCCATTATGGCTCAGCAGTGACAGCAGAAGCCTGCGAAGCAAAGACTCCCAGGTTCAATTCCAGCCAAGGGCATGTACCTCAGCTGCGGTTCATCCCCGCCCCTGGTTGGGGTTGTGCAGGTGGCAACCAATTGATGTATCTCACATCGATGTCTCTCTTTCTCTCTTTCTCTTCCTCCCTCCCTCCCTCCTGCCCTATCTGAAGATAAATGTAAAAAAAATATCCTCAGGTGAGGATTAAAAAAAAAAAAGTGGAGGCTGGAAGTCAGAGGGACACAGAGAAGTCACCAGCTCATTTGCACACAGGTACCCAGTTCTCGCTGTTCCAAGGACACAGGATATTTACTGATGAAGGCTCAGTTCTGCTCCCTGGCCTGGGTTCTCCGCGACTCTTGGCTTTCTTCTCTGAACTCTGAGACCTTCTTTCCAAGTCCTCCTTTCTTATCCATAAGAAATTACCTGTGTCTGCATATTTTTCTCAGCTCTGTTCCAGCCCTTAAAAGTTTGAGGGCCTAAAGGCTTTTTTCAGTTTAAATTTGAACTGTCTCTGCCTCATTTAGTCAAAGTTGGCAAAGCCCCTTTATAATTTTTGTGGTTTTCCTGTGAACCAAACTATACTCTGTTTCATCAGACAAAAGGCATAAACACAAATTATTTTGCACCAGGCCTGTCTCTTCTTAGGATTGTGGTCAGGATGTTCTGGAACATTTATTAGATTCTTAAAAGCCAGAGTTCTCAACAAGGTCTCTTATAGCCATACCCTTAAAATTTGATTATTACTCCAAGATTATACTTTACTGGCAGAGCTGTGAGTTTGACCCTTGCCCTGTGGCCATTTTTTACTTTGAAAACCTTTAGCTGCTCAGAGAAGCCTTCATGGCAAGTCCTGTGTTGGAACTATTTCCTTCAATTTTTGCTTGAGAACTGAATAGTTTCTCCCTTAATCCCTGTCTCTCTTGCGATCCTTTATCACACATGGCTAAAACACACCAACAGACACGTTCACATTCCTCCAAAACTCTCCTCAGTCGGGTTCATACTTTCATTAGGTCCATTTTACCTACATGTATCCACACATATCTACATTACATAGTTAGAAGTCTTTCGATTTAAAAAAAAATGTTTCTATTGATTTTTAAGAGAGACAGAAACATTAATGTGAGAGAGAAATATCCATCGGCTGCCTCCTGCACGCCCCTTACTGGGGATCGGATGGAGCCCACCACCTGGGCATGTGCCCTGACTGGGAATCGAACCAGGACCTTTCAGTCCATGGGACCATGCTGAGTCCACTGAGCCACACCAGCTGGGCAATAGTATTGCTTTTTTTTTTTTTTTTTAGCAAGTGTAATAGAGCCCTCCTTATTTTTCAGCCTCTGATCATAAAGATTTCCTCACCAGTGTTTAGCCTCCCAGCAGTCTCCTCGCCATCTTTCCGGCCTCTGCCCCCCGCCAGTCCCAAAGCCATCACACACGTTTTAGATTTTTGCTACAGCACCACCAACCCGCTGCCCTGTTTCAGGTGTGCATGTACAACAAACTACCCCACTTTTAGAGACATAAAAGCAATGTTCATATTTGTTTATAATTCTCTGGGTTAGAAATTCAGTAAGGTATGGTGAGGACAACACGTCACTGATCAAAAGTGTCTGCTCTGTCACCTGAGATGACTCAAACAGCGGGCCGGGGGGGGGGGAGGGGGCGCTCTGTCTGCTCCACTGGGGCCATATGGCTGCAGTTTCATTTTCATTATTGAGTGAGGGTTTTTGTTTTTTGTTTTTTTTTGGTTCTTTTCCCGTGGTTATCTTGAGCTCCCTCACAGCATGGTGATCTCAGAGTTGTCAGACTTCTTTCATGGTGCCATGTTGAAGGGGAGGAGAAATAGACTCTACCTCTTGGGTATGCATGGACAGGGAGCGGCAGAATGAATGACACCATGCTGAAGACCATCAACCACAGAGATTTTGCTCTAGGAGTGTTCAAACATTCCTCATCACAACCTGCAATAAGAGACAAGGGAGACCTAGGAAATATCTATGATCTTGTAAATAAACATTATTTTAAGGAACAACATATATCCTTATCACATGAAATGCACTCATATTTTCTAATCTATTCTAGTTCCCTTTATTCAAAATGTTGTTTACAAAGCTCCCATTTTATTTTACAACTAATGAGTTGAGATGAGTAATTCAAAACAGTGGTTCTGATTAAAGTGTCTTGCTTTCTGTATGACAAAAGTGAGTATCAATAAAAGTGTACTCCAAAATAATTTGCCAAAAGCTCTGCAGCTCAACTGAGGCAAAGAAGAGATAATCATGACTTCTAGCTGGAGCCAGGATGTTTTCAACCCCATTCAACTCAAAACCACATTGTTGAGCCCGCTCCATGTCTTTCCTTGTTTCCATCCAAACTTTGATGTGAGTTCTCTGTTTACACTGCTAGCAGATCCAGGACAAAAACACGGGTCCTACAACTGCAAATCCAAGTATCACACTTTCTTGGTCCTCCTGTAAGAGACTTAGGGCATCTGCAACTTTGATCATTTTGTAAACACCTTCATTAAAAAAGGAAAGAAAGAAAAGGAACTATTTTGCAGATGGCACTGTGGGGCGTGTAACTGTGGAAATAAAAATATCCCTTACGTCCTTGGAAACGTGAGTTGTGAAAAGAGAGTTATTGTGAGCACAGTTCTGCTGAAAGTGGGAAATGTGTCTCTCACCTTCCAGAGTCAGCCAGTTGTAGTATCACACGGTGCAGACCTTACTTCTCTTCACTGAACTCTTGTTTTGTGATTTGAATTACCTCTTTAAATATGCTATGCAACTAGAGCTAAAAGTTATGGTTCCATCATTATAGCGTAGGCCGAGAAGACCTTTTAAAATAATACATTATGCCTAATGAGATCAAAATAATGTAATCACAGCTTTCCCCCTTCGTTTTAAAAGGTATAAAGGATTGGGGAATGGGCCAAGGGAGTTTGTGTGGAAAAGGTGAAGAGATTAAGCAAAAAAAGCAAAACTTATAGACACGGACAACAGTATGGTAGTTACCAGAAGAGAAGAGGGGTTTGGGGTAGGTAGAAGAGGGTAAAGGGGGGGTGAATGGTAGTAGAAGGAGACTTGACTTGGGGTGGTGAAGACACAATACAATATACAGATGCTGTGTTATAGAATTGTACACCTGAAGCCTATATAATTTTATTAACCAATGTCTCCCCAATAAATTCAATTAAAAATAAAAACATACACACACAAAATAAACAACTAAAAAATAATGAGATTTTAAAAATTTGAGCAGTTAAATTTCTATTTCTTTTTTGTATTATATGGAGTTTGGGCTAGGCCATCTTTATTTATTTATTTATTTATTTATTTATTTATTTATTTATTTATTTTTATCCTCACCTGAGGACATTTTTCCGTTTTTTGTTCAGAAAGAGTAAGAGGGAGACAGAGGAAGAGAGAGAGAGAGAAACATTGACATGAAAGGGACGACCAACCAGGGCTGGTGACAAACTGCAACTGAGGTATGCACCCTTAGGGGGAACTAAACCCTGGTCTCTCTGGACCTCAAGCCAATACTCTAACTGCTGAGTCAAACCGGCCAGAGCAGGCTTGGCCATCTTTAAAAAACCCTTGAAATTTTAGGCTTCTGTGACCAGAGACTTCCTATGGGAGGAGATACTGACCTGTGTTGTGCTTCTTTTATCACATCTTGGGTCAAGAACGTCCACAGATGCAATAGCCTAGTTTTGAACCATACTTTTCTTTCTTTTTTCTTTATTGATTTTAGAGAGAGAGGAAGGGAGAGAGAGAGCTAGAAACATTGATGAGAGAGAACATTGATTGGCCACCTCCTGCATGCTCCTCACTGGGGATTTGACCCACAACCTGGACGTGTGCCTTGACTAGGAATCAAACTAGCAACCTCTTGGTGCACGGGCTGATGCTTAAGCACTGAGCCATACCATCCGGGCTATACTTTTCTTTCTTAAACCTCACCCAAGGATATATTTTCTTTTAGGGAGAAGGGAAGGAGGGGGAGAGAGATAGAGATAGAGAGATAGAGATAGAGATAGAGATAGAGATAGAGATAGAGATAGAGATAGAGATAGAGATAGAGATAGAGATAGAGATAGAGAGAGAGAGATGATAGATAGATAGATAGATAGATAGATAGATAGATAGATGATAGATAGATGATAGATAGATAGATACATAGATAGATAGATAGATAGATAGATAGATAGATAGATAGATAGATAGATGGATCACTTGCCGCCCATACACGCCCTGACTATGAATCAAACCCATGATGTGTTGGTGCATGGGACAATGCTCTAACCGACTGAGACACACCAGCCAGAGCTACACTGTTTTGTTTGTTTGTTTTGTTTTCAAATAAGAAAACAATTATTTTAGAAGGATAGGTTGACAAGGAACATGGTGGATTTCCAAAATTAACTGTGAAAAACAGATCACCTGGGCCTGACTGAAAGCCATGCTTACTTAACCTTTGTTCCCAGATGTCTCATCTCAAAAATGTCACTTTCTGCTTATTCCATGCTACTGTCATTATACCACTTTAAACATTAAAATTTGTGTTCTGGAGCTGAATGGGAATTATGGCTTTTATCTTTGAGCTTATTAGAAATAATTTAAAATTTATTCAAAGGCCATAAAAATGCTATTTTTGTCTTTTATTAGCAGTATTTCAGCATTCATGTATATATCTCAAGATTATTTTAAGTGCCTTCTAAAGAAATGACATTTTAAACATGAATTTTTCTTTAATTCTTAATTCCCTAGAATGAGGTTAAAGTACAATTAATTATGTGACAATGTTGCTTAAAATGTCAGACTTTGCCTTATATGGGTAATTAAAAAAAAAACAAAAAAACAAAAAACATAGATGACAGTTGAAACACTTTTTTGTTGCTCCCTAAATTATTTACTCAGTACTTGGACTAAGATCAAACTAGATGATAAATGGTGAGTGGAGAGAAAAAAAATCAGTTCATTAGGAAAGAAATTGTTTCCTTTTCTGATTTTCCAGAGAGAACCTTGAGCTTATAAGGGGGATAGGGAATGGGAAGCAGATAGCACCTGGGACAAGTGTGTCCCAATATTCAAGACATGAAATTGTTCATTCATCTAGATCATCTGCAGTTTATTTAACACTTTATTCTCTAAATAATCCTGAATACTCTCATTTCAAATTTGGATCGATGCAAAGGAAGAGGACCAGGAAACAAAATGTGCTTGAATTATGAGCCTGTCTGCACAGGACAGCACCCGGGAAGGGGAGAGGGAAGAAGCTTGCCCACGTGATGTGGAATTTCCTGGGCAAGGCTGACTGGAGAATTGCGTCAGCTGGTGGCAGCAGAACGGAGTGGAGCAAGGAGTCCCTCTGCTAAAGCAAAGGGCAACAGCAAACAAAAAACATCCAGAAAATGGGCCAGAATCCAACAGTAAATTCCTTGGCACAATTCAGAGGTTGCAGAGTGAAACTGAGAAGAGCAATCATACAGGGCGTGTGCAGGAGGGTGCTCCTGGGTGGGTACTTGGGAACAGCATCCTTGTATTCAGCTGTAATGTCCTCTCTGTGATATGGTTTCAGGGGGTGAGTAGGTGTAGGGCAAGAACAAAGAAAAATGACATTTCAAAGACTGGGAAAGAGTTGTATTAATTCTTAAAATAACAAAGCTAGTTAATGTACTGCAATTCCTGAAGAAGAAATTAAAATGAATGTTTGTCACTCAGCTTCACAGGGTCTTTACATAGGGCCTGTGTAACTTAGTAATGTCCAGTTCTCTAAGTCAGTTATCTAAGTCACCTCGAGCTGCCATAACAAACTACCGGAGACTGGGTGGCTAAAACAACGGAACTTTATTTTCTCACAGTTTTTGAGACTACAAGTCCAAGATCAAGGTGACAGCATGCTTGGTTTCTGGTGACAACCCTCATCCTCGCTGTAGATGGCCATCTTCTGGCTAGGTCCTCAGGTGCTGGAGAGAACGAGACAGCTAGCAAACTGTCTGGCTTCTCTTCTCATAAGAACCCTAATCCCGCCCTGGCCGGTTTGGCTCAGCGGTTGGAGCATCAGCCCGTAGTCCAGAGAGACCAGGGTTCGGTTCCCGCTGAGGGCACATACCTCAGTTGCAGTTTGTCACTGGCCCCAGTTGGGGTTGTACAGGCGGCAGCCACTCAATGTGTCCCTTTCACGTCGATGTTGCTCTCTCTCTCTCTCTCTCTCTCTCTCTCTCTCTCTCTCTCTCTCTCTCCCTCCCTCCCTCGCCCTCCCTCCCTCCCTCTGTATCTGAACAAAAATGGAAAAATATGCCCTGGTGAGAATAATAAAAAAAAAGAATCCTAATTTTGTCCATTATGAGATTCCCAACCCTAATGACCCCATCTAAACCTAATTACCTCCCAAAGACCCTAGCTCCAAATTCCATAACATTGGGGGTTAGGATTTCAACATGAATTTCAGGGTACACAATTTAGTCCATAGCAACTATCAGTTTTGATTACCTCAGAGTCATCATGGAAGTTACATATTATAGTGTATTCCCCTTTGTCAGACAGTGTCTATACTTGGTTTGTCAAAGTTATCCTCACAGTACAAATGGATTCTCTAAATTCTTTTCTAATGATTAGTTGTTCTACCATACTTTCAACTACATTGTGTTCTACAATAGAACCTTCTCTTTCTTCAATCATTTTATAAATAGGAAGTGTCTTTATTTCACTTTTGGGTTTGTTTTTGGGAAACAAAAATGAATGCAATTTGCTGACATGAATGCAGCCCAAGCATTGGTTTTGCTCATTGCAAAGACCACCTTTTAATCTATGTGGGAAGAGGGATGCTGGCTCCAGGGTTGTTCTTGAGCTGCTGTTTCCTTGAGTATCATGTGACTCCCAGCTCTACCACTGACCCCCTCACTGCCTGGGAATCTGGGTTATGGCCTCCCTTCATTGTGTCCTGTTACCTAGGCTTGGGATCAGTAGATGCTTAAAATCTGCCTGTCCTGTTATTTTTTTTCATGCAGCTACCCAAGTCTGAGTTGGAATGTCTGAATTTAGTGAAGGATCAAAGAAAACAAAAGTGAATTATAATTTAGGAGGGAGACAGATGAAAATCATATTCTAAGTAGGAATGTTCTCATGTAATGAACTTATCTATCACATGAACACATATTAACTCCCAGCTTTGGGTTAACCCTCCATTCACAGAGGACCTCATTATTCAGACTCCTTTCCTCTCCAGTTACCCCCAACCCAAAGTATTCAATCCCTATAACCCAATAGTCAAAGGCAAATATGGTTCCAGAGCATAAGTTCCTCATTTTAGATAGATATGCCGACATGGAGAATGCCAGGAACAAGCTTCAGAAGAATAGTCTGGATGGATGGGCATTTGTTCTAAGTCCTGACTCTTTCGAAGTCCTTCAGAACTAAGTCAACCTTGTTCAAGGATATATAATTTTACTTTTGGGCTCAGTTTTTTTTTTTTTTTTATATATATATATATATAATCTGATGATTTATTTAAATTGTGATAATTAACATATAGAATATATTTCCCAAAACAAATAAGCCAAAATTTAAGCCAGTATATTCCTCCTAAAGAATTCTCTGGGTATTTTTCAGCCCTTATGTCTCTAGGCTTTTCACTTTGGGCATCAAAAGACTTCCCCAGGAAAATGACATCTTGTTTTTTCTAATATGAGTTAAAGAAAAAGTCTGGATACATTAGGAACCTACAGTTCAAAAAGCTGTTTCATTGTAGTGAGTAAAATCAACATCATGGGCACCATGGAACAGAATATTTGAAAGCAGGTATAACCTAGGAAAGTGAGAGACATAGCCTCTTGATCGGTCCTTTCTCTGAAGACATGATTGATGTGTAAAGCAGCTGCCTAACTGATCATTGCTTCTCCTTTAGTAAGTTTTAGAAAAGCTTCCAAGTCTTAAGTATGCTAGTTGATAAAAAACAAAGGCAATTTTAGATGTTTCCTGATTTGTGCCTTGAGATCCTCCTCCCTTAAGGCCGAAAGTTATAGAGAAACCTGTTATTTCCTCATAGATCTACACCTAGAAGCTCTACTGTCAACTTACATTACATGCTACCATTTACTACAAACAACTACATTCTGCCACATTACATAATAATGATAATCACTGCAATCATATATCAACACAATGAGATAATGAAATAATAACAAGACTCCAGTACTTTCCCTGTGTGCTAAACAATTAATTTCAGTCACAGATGTGTTGCCAGCCTGTTCTACCCCATAGTGGTATCAGACGTTTGTGTTTTATCACAAGGACAAAGGGGATGGGGGCTTCCAGTAGGCTGTGGGATGCCCTGGTCACACACCTGTGAGTTTCTAGAAATCATTCCTGAAGTTTATACGTAATTCTCTAGAATACTTTTCTGGCAAAACTATTGATGGGGCTCTTATGTGTGAGGATAATATTTAATAAATTCATTCCAATATAGCATTTAGGATATCATAAGAGATCTTATGAACAAAACAGACAAATACACCCTAATCAACAATACCTGAAGATTTGGAGATTAACTTGTCTAGACTCATAAGATTTTCACATCAATTTCCCCTGAAGTATCAGACCCATCTCCATAGAAGTTATTTGTCTGAACCAAGGCAGAGATTAAGTCTAGCGTGCTGGAACGTTTTTTATCCTAAATGAAAGCAAAATGTGATTACGTGCAATAACCACATCATCAAAAGTACTCGACCCCCATAATACGTTTGTGACCATTTATGCTAACAGAAACTCTAGAATTTTTTTTCTTGAGTTTCTCCCTTAATTCTTGGAGCTGAATCGTTAGAAATTTTGTGATTGTTTTATCCAAGATGTTTCATCTGAAGATTTAGACTTAGAAATTCTGAGACATGGAGATGAATAATCCTGGTTCTAA
This sequence comes from Molossus molossus, assembly GCF_014108415.1. Lineage (NCBI taxonomy): Eukaryota > Metazoa > Chordata > Mammalia > Chiroptera > Molossidae > Molossus > Molossus molossus. The sequence continues at coordinate 96,700,243 of NW_023425346.1, forward strand.
TGCATTTACCAGTGAAGGACTAGTAACATTAGTTTGACGATAAATACGGCTATTATTCTGTCATCAGGTTTGTCTAACTATTGGGAATATTCTACTTTTGTTTTTTGGTTTTTTTAGTCTAAGCCTCAAGCTAGGAATGAAGCAGACTACCCCTCCCACCAAAAGTGCAATTGTAAACGAAGTGCAAATTATTTTGGAAAAATTTCCAGTTGTATTCATCGGTTTCACTTTCTCTCTCTCTCTTTTTTAGTTTCAGCCAAACCGAGACCCAACAGTGATGAGTATTCAAAGAAGATTCCTCCTCCAAAACCCAAGCGGAACCCGAACACTCAGCTCAGCACCTCTTTTGATGAGACGTACATGAAAAAGCACGGCCCCAGGAGGACCTCGCTCACGCGTGACGCCTCGCTGTCCCAGGTGAGCAGCCCCGCGGGGGACCCCGAGGACGAGGAGCCCGTGTACATCGAGATGGTGGGGAACATCCTCCGTGACTTCAGGAAAGAGGATGACGACCAGAGCGAGGCCGTCTACGAGGAAATGAAATACCCCATTTTCGACGACTTGGGCCAAGACTCCAAATGTGACCTTGACCATCACAGTTGTTCTTCGCAGTGTGCTACTCCCACGGTGCCTGACTTGGACTTCGCCAAGTCCTCAGTGCCATGTACTCCAAAGGGTTTGCTTTGTGACATCCCCCCGCCCTTCCCCAACCTGCTTTCTCACCGACCCCCTCTGCTGGTGTTCCCTCCGGCCCCTGTGCAGTGCTCCCCCAACTCCGACGAGTCCCCGCTCACCCCGCTGGAGGTCACCAAGCTCCCGGTGCTGGAAAACGTGTCTTACATGAAACAGGCCGGAGCATCCCCATCCGCGCTGCCCCCTCACCCCGCCAGCCACCCCAAACCAGACAAGGACCAGAGCGGGGCCCTGGGGCCCGCGGCGGCTACGGCGCTCTCCTCGTCGCCTCCCCCGCCGTCCACTCTGTACCGAACGCAGTCCCCCCACGGCTACCCGAAAAGCCACTCGGCCTCCCCGTCACCTGTTAGCATGGGGCGGTCACTCACCCCCTTGAGCCTCAAAAGGCCTCCCCCGTACGACGCTGTGCACTCCGGCAGCCTCTCAAGGAGCTCTCCATCAGTGCCTCACTCGACCCCCCGGCCGGTGTCGCAGGATGGCAGCAAGATGGTCAACGCCGCGGTCGGCACCTACGGGGCGGCCCCCGGCGGCTCCCGGTCCAGAACGCCCACGAGCCCTTTGGAGGAACTGACCAGCCTCTTCACTTCGGGGCGCAGCCTGCTGAGGAAGTCGTCCAGCGGCCGCAAGTCTAAGGAACCCGCAGAGAGTAAGTGTGCGTGCAGGTCATGCGCGGGCCCAATGGGTCAGTGTGCGACTTCACGTGACACCCGGCTCTTCATGCACGTAGGTGGTGCATGACCCTTTGTCCTTTTAGTCAGCATCTCCAAAGGTGTTCTTTTTCTTCTCTGCCGTGCTAACGAGTGTGCTCTAGAACCCAAAGCGAAAACCTGCACAATATAACCTATTCATTGACCCTCAAAGGGAAGAGGGGAGGGAGGGCGGGATGAGATAAACCAAAGAACCTCTATACATACATGCATAACCAATGGACACCGACAACAGTGGGGAGAGGCCAGGTGGGGGCAGTATTGGGGAGGAGGGGGTCAAACCGGAAAAGGGGGGACATCTGTAATACATTCAACAATAAAGATAAGTTTAAAAAAATAAATAAGCCCTGGCCGGTTTTGCTCAGCGGTTAGAGCGTCAGCCTGCGGTCCAGAGAGCCCCGGGTCCAGTTCCCGCTAAGGGCACGTACCTCGGTTGCAGTTTGACACCGGCCCTGGTTGGTCGTGCGGGTGGCAGCCACTCGATGTGTCCCTTTCGCGTCGATGTTTCTCTCTCTCTCTTCCTCCCACTCTATCTGTACAAAAAATGGAAAAATGTCCTCGGGTGAGGATCAAATAAAATAGAATAAAATAAAATAAAATAAATTTAAAAAATAAATAAAATGAAGAATGATTCCTTTAAATAACGTGGAAAGTCTCAATTCTTACAGTGGCTCTGGAAAGTCTAACCAAGAATACAGACACTGAATTTTTTAGGGTAACTATCTTGATTCAGAGGCATAAATTATACATTCACACATGGAATTGATCAGTGTTAAATTTATTTTATATTAAAAGCCTGCTTGAGCTAATCTGTGTTAGAAAACCTTTGCTGGGAAGATAACTTCAGATTTAATTTAGTACTTTTCTTTTTTTTCTTCTTTTCTTAATCCTCACCTGAGGACATCTTTTGCAATTATCTTCAGATAAAGTGCGAGACAGAGAGAGAGAGAGAGAGAGAGGGAGGGAGAAAGAGAGAGAGAGAAACATCGATGTGAGAGAGACACATCAAGTGGTCACCACCCACACGACCCCAACTGGGGTGGGGACAAACTACAACGGAGGTACATGCTTTTAGCAGGAACTCAACCCAGACTCTCTGGTCTGGGCCAATGCTCTAACCACTGAGAAAATCAGCCAAGACCGTAATTTTTTTTTCTCTAATATAAGAATGATTCTTCCCGCATACTCTACATTGTTATATTCTGACCTGCACTCTAAACTAGAATAGTCTCATTGTTTCCCTTTTAAAGCCACGCTAATTAGCATGAATTCCTCTGGTACTCTTTCCAGATCCATCTGTATATAAATTACGAGAAAATCACTAGGAAATAAATAGGTGGTGAACATTACATTTCCCACTAAATTTCAAAGACCAAAAAATGTCAGTATCTGAATGCATAATCCTTTGTGAGCCTGAAATCCCTCCATAAGAATAAAGTAAAATCAAACAGCCCCCGTTTCCTCAAAGTCCATTAGATTACATAGTTTTCCCTTATTTAAAAATGCCTGAAGTCACTAAGTTGATAATTCATCATTCATATTTCAAATGATTCCAACACAGGATTTTGTTATTTATTTATTCATAGTCAGTCACACTGAGAACTTCCCTTAAAGGAAAAGAAATGCTTAATACTTTTGATGATGAAGATGATGATGGCATTCCTTGGATAATTAATATTCATTAGTACTTTAAAAACACTTATCTTGTCTATTTTTTTCTTTACCCAGAGAAATTTATGAAAGCATTAGCTGCCTAAATAACCCCTCTCCCTCAAATACATTTCATTTACCTGACTAAAGGCAACAATTTGTAATACGTTAGACATGTCTGGAGTTAAATACACCCATACATGCCTATATCCAATTATTTTAAAACTTGTTTTAAAAATTAAATTATAAATTAGAAACAACCTATTTCTAAAACAGTGGTTCTCAGCTGAGGCAGTTTTGCCCCCAGGGACATTTGGCGATGTCTGGAGATGTATTTTGGTTGTCAGAACTATGGATGCTACTGAAATCCTGTGGGTAGAAGCCATGGATGTTGCTTAACAGCCTATAGTGCACCGAATAACCCATCACACACACACACACACACACACACACACACACACACACTCAAGGATTATCTGGTCCACAATGTCAATAGTCAAGAGTGTCAGGTTTAGGACACCCTGATCCATATTTGTTAAAGTTCAAAGTTTCTCATAGATAATTAATTTATTTTAAACACAAATCAGGTAAGGTTTTTGAAATAAGGTGGAGAAGAAATGTTTTAAAGAAAAAATTAGTTGCTTTCAAATATGCACTGGTGAAATGACTGGACTTTCTTCACCTACCAGTGTCTTTGGAAGACCCTCCATGGCTCCAGCTGACAGCTACCCCAATTAGCTGGGAAAAGTACATGTAAAAGAAATGATCAATTAATGAAGTTCTTTCAAGAAATGTCCATCTGTTAGAATCAGTCTATGTGCCGTATGTCACAGACTTCTCCAGTTGACTCCAGAATGAGCTTCCTGTGCTTCTAAAGCAAATCTTGTACCTGGAAAAGTGATCCAGGCCCTTTATAGCTTTTAGGGATCCGAGGATTGGATTTCTTCCTGTGTGCTGTTAACCATGTGTCAACTCTTCAGAGAAAGGACATGCCCTGAGTTATTTTTAACTTTAATGTTTTATTTTACATAAATGGAAGGGAGGAAACATATTAGCAGCACACATGAATAATCTAATGCTCTTTAATTTTGACTCTGGAAGAAAATAGAAAGACACTATCAGATGCTAACGAAATAACAGGGGCCCTCAAAGTCTTTCTATAATCCAAAAAGTAGATCCAAAATTGGTGATAATTGAGAGTTAACCTATAATTACTGTTGCAGTGTGCTCAGTGATGCAACTCTCCCCCTTCACTCTTACCAGATAGGATTTATAGATGCCTGCTGAGACCACAGAGACAGAATAAGTGATATAAAATACTATAACATTCACGACTCCTGAGTCTCAAGTGGTATTTTTTTACATTTCAGGAATAAAAGTAAAACTGGTATTTCTATTCTCCATACCCCTCTGGCTTTTTACTGGAAATGTAAATTTTGATAATTTTATGGTCTTCAATTTAAAGCACATTTACTCTTTCTGTTTTAATTTTAAAAATCTATGTCAAATAAAATTTATACTTCCAACTCTTTTACTAATGTATAAAAGACACACCTAATTTAATAGTTTCATATCTTAAAAGCTTATAATTCTTGATGAGGATAAGGAACAGAAAAAGATAAAATAAGGCAATAGGGGTAGACTATGAATCAATTTCATTTCAATATACAATTTTCTACATATGGCCTTCACATTAATTGTTCTAGGAAACATTTTTCCCTTAGTTGATGGGGCATTGTAATGTTGTTTAACTATAAATGAGGATACTTGACAGTCTCTTTAATGATAATAATTTTTATGTTAATTGCTTGTTAGTATTTTTTAAATGTGTGCAGAGAGATGGAGGATATGAAGCATAGGAGAAGTGATTAACTTGTATTTTATCGCTGTAACTTTTTGTGTACACATGAGAAGAAGGCAAAGCGTAATATGTTTACAGTGAATTTGGGAACTCAAATGATAACTTCCTACCTAACACTTTTATCTTTCTTTTACATGACTTTATTTTATCTATCCTTTGATTAGAATATTTGGACCACCTAAGTCATGAATGGGGCTAAAGAAGGAGCAAAGGAAAATAATGACTCAGGCCCATTCATCTTGCTGTCATGAATACAGAGCGGCAGTGGTGGGCTGGCATTGCCAGAGAGTCCTCACGCTCAGCGATGTTTCCCACTAGTGGAGAAACAGAGTTTTCTACTGTCAAGTGTCATTTTTTCAGCCATTTAATAATACTCCCATTTAGGACTTTTGGGTGTTATATTTTTATAATTATGGATATAAATGGTATATATAATGAAATAAGTTAAGAATCAGATGTAACCTTTGCCTTTCCATTCACTTTGTGAAGAAACACAGAAATGTTCTTTGCTGTGGAGGGAGTCGCAGTCTCTATCTTCCAGGGCTGTTTTTTTGTGCAAACAGCTTGGAAAGATAAACATTTGTAATATTTTCCACAATAAAGATAAATTAAAAAATAAATAAATAAAAAACACAGAAATAACATCCCTCAAAAAACATGCAAACAAAACCAAACCAAAGAACTAGACTCACATTCCCTACCACACACACACACACACACACACACACACACACACACACACACAGATACACTCTTTCTCCTCTTTAAGTCACTTAAGGTCCAGTGATGCCTAAAACATTAGGTATTACTGGTGAAGCAACTGATCCAATTTACATTTACTGACTGAAATGTTATTTATGTATTTATTTATTTATTTATTTTACTTCATTAATTTATTTTTGTTACAGATGTTTCTCCTTTTTCCCCCATTAACACCCTCCTCCCATCCCCCCCTCACCCCTCACAGCATTGTTGTCTGTGTCCACTGGTTATGCATATATGCCCAAGCTCTTTGGTTTATCTCTTCCTTCCGCCCTACCCTCTTCCTCTGAGATTTGTCAGTCTGAACCCTCCTTCTGTGTCTTTGGGTGTATTTTGTTCATCAGCTTATTGTGTTCATTATATTTCCAAAAGAAATGACTTTGGAAGGAATTTTTTAAAATATATTTTTATATTTATTTATTATTCCACTTATAGGCTGAAAGAAGGGTATGGTAACATGTAGCCATCTTCATGACTCAAAGCCATTGCGGTGATCATTATCGTGTGCCTACTATGTGGTAATGTACATAGAGTGTTTAGCAAGGTGATCTGAACGGGAGGCTTCACAGTGAGGACTGTCATTGTCCCTGGTCATTCGTAATAGCAGTGAAATGGTATTTATAGCTTTATTATTGTGATACTGGCATGTCCTCAGGGGCTATTAGAGGTTGTCAAGCTGACTAGCCCTCTAATGCTATATCATTTAAATTCACTTAAATTCTTCTGTCTGTTTCTTGTGGTTTTCTGCCTTCTCCTTTTTTCCCCCAGTAGTTTTATTGATGCATATATTCTCCCCTCCCCACACCCACCTCTCCTAGTCTCCTTTCAGTCTTTTTTTTTAATTTTTTTATTGCATTATCACACCATGAATCTCCTGTGGAGCAAGAAACCAAACACCCATACTTGTCTGGCATGGGCTACCTAACAGTTTTCATCAATTCAGGAAGGGGGTGGAGAACCTGTCAGCACCCTTCAAAATTCATTCTGTAACAGCCTCGTCACTACCCCAGGCTCTTCTGTAACCCAGGATTCTTAGCTGCCCCTGAAGGCATGTGGTCTGCCTGGTGGGCCTTGGAATCCCCTAATCTGGGCAAAGAGACCGAGTGCTGACCTCAGTGGCTCTAAGCATAATTTAAGGATATATGTGTACATTTCGCTGGTCTGTGAGATTCTCAATGTTTAGCTACCAACCAGATGATTCTAACATAGGGCTTCTGTCCTGAGCTAGCTACTGGCATCTTGTTGGTAACTATGCAGTAGCCTGATGGCCTGTGGCTACCCCACGGGAAGAAAACATTCCAATAGTCAAAAACCCCAGCCAATGGCAATAAAGGCTCTAACATCACTAATCTAGAAATTGATCTGATAAAACAAGCAAAAACGCCACACACAAAACAAAACAAACAAAAAAAACCCTATGCAAAATGCTTTTGAACATCAACTCTTTTGTCTTCAGATTTGTATTTACGTGTAGTTGACAGAATTGGGCACTCACCTTAAAAAACAAAAACAAAAACAGTTCTGCAAGAACACACTAGCCTGTTTAATTATTAATATTTTTATAGCTAAATAAATTATTTTCAGGATGGTGAGGTTAACTAGAGTATAAGTAAAATCTCTTGATTTTAAAATGCATCTGACTTCTTGGTTAATTGGGACCGTGACATTGTCTGTTTTCCTTGCTGAGTTTCTCCTAGGATTGAAATGTAGAATCACTGACGAGGATATAATTTCATAAATAATTGCTCACCTTTCTGGGGGTAGACTGCAGCTGCCTCTGATTGATGCAGGCAGACATGTTTATCCCCCGTGTTTACATTCTCTGGCTGCTGAATCTGTAAGTGCAATTTAATCAGCAATTTTCTCCATTAAGAAGCAGCCTCTCTGTTTCAGATTTATAAAATGGAGAAACATTTTTCAATTCAGAAATAAAGCTACAACAGTCAGTTTTTAAAAAATCAAGATCCCTTCAGTTGTATTTCATTTTAAACACATGAAATATACTAGGACTGATCTCTTTCCCTCCTGTTGAATACCTCAAACAGAAAATTCAGTGTCTGATTTGCATTTAAATGTGTTTCTCTCACTTTGACATCTATAGGTAATTAAATATTAGCTATCAATAAGGGATTCCTATCAGATATGTCATACCTCCCTATGTTTGCCCTACATTCTAACAAAATAGGATCCAGAAGGCTAGTTTAGGGGCTGATGACACAAAGGTGGCTCCATCTTAGCTCAACCACTAGAAAGCTTTGAGACTTTACCTTTGTCAGTTCATCTCTTTATGCCTCAGTTTTCTCCCTTTTCAAATGAAAATATTAGACCCTAAAACTGTGAGTCTTTTCTGGTTGTATTTGATGCATCTGTGGATTACTGGATGGTCTGTAGATCCCCAAATAAATGACCTCCTTCCTGCCTCTCAGGCTTTCTGACTGATGTTCTCTTTGTTGAAAGGACTTCCCCAGTAACTCCATAAAACAAAATCTAATCTTTGGATCCCTGCTAAGAGTCTGTCTACCATTTTACAGTTTAATGAGATTGTCTACAAATCTCTCCTTCAAATTCTGAGAACACTTCTTACTTCTGTAATGGTATAAGTATTAAAAAGTTTTTTTGCTGTCTTATTCATCATTAAAACAAATGGTCAGGGAGAACAAAGGATATGCCTTTTTTCTTATTTTATTTCATGTAACACCTGGCCCAATGCAAGATTTCTTAAAGTTATTACATGATAACTATTTATTGAACTTGTTGAATTAATAGGCATAGTGATTTTAGAGGGCTGTTGAAGTTGAGGAAATAAAAGCCTATGAGAAATGTTTGACCATTACATGAAAAAAGAAAAAAGAAAAAAAAAAAAAAAAAACAGATCCTATGACTTAGAAAATTTCACACTGAAATCAATATAGTTATTCAGCCAAAAAGGAACTACGCTGAATGCTAAATTCATTGCTTCGCTTAAGTGCCCTATTTAAAAGAATGCCCATTCCATTCTAGGCAGATTTATTAGGGGAAAGATATAAAGAATATAGCCATAAAGCATTTAAATGTAGACCATTTTGTAGATGTGAAATTGTCATCCATTTCTGTATAAGTGACTGAACCACGAAAATTGATCATTTCTCAATAGTCGAGGACAAAAAGATGCATTTTTAAAAGAAAATAAGAGAAACCAACATTTTAAAGACGGAATCCCAATCTGATTGACATTATTTATTACTGAAATCAATTAACAGAGAGAGAGAAAAACACATTCGAATAAGTCATTTAACCTCTTTGGTGGAACGGCACTGCATAAATGCAGGCAGCTGTGCCGTGGCTGGTGCTCTTCAAGGCAGGAGTTCCCAGGTAAAAATGGGTGTAAATTATGAAACATTTGAAAAGACTTTTTAACTCTCAAAAAAATTTTTTTTCAGAACTCAATAAATGGGTGGCAATTCCAAATTTAATGAAGTGTCTGAGGTTGAAGCAAACTCATTATTGTTTTTAGAGGATGGGAGCTGGGTTAATTAAATGTTTCACTCCTGGTAGACTAACCAATCAACTGGAGAATCCCAGCTATTGCTAATCCCAAATGAAAGGAGTAAAAATACTAAAGAGGGTCTAAAAGGGAAAGAGGGGGTGTTAGTAACATGGATTTTGAAACACTGTATCTCATCTGGCTAGGTATATCCAAAGATGCTGGATTTCCAGGAAACATTTTAAATCCAGAGTCTATAATATTTCTGACAATTGATGAGGGAGGAAAATTTCCTCCTTCACTTTCTTCTGGTCAACTTTCAGTTACATTCAATAAAATATAAGTTTTCTATTCTTTTTGTATCAAGTCACTAAGGATGATACAATTAAGTCAAGAAAGGGAAAAGGAAACAATAGAGTGAGCTAGTAGAGAATGCAAGTAGATCCAACATAATGCAATGGGTGGTCATTTTCATGTGGTTTTGTTTCTATAACACAAATAAGAAACATAGGTTGCCAAGAACTGGAAAGCTGAGAAAAGATGGAAATGTCAACAACTTCTAGCAAAACGATCGGAACTGGAGTGAAGCTCTGCTCTGTTTAAGTCATCACATTCTGAATATCAAAGTTGCCTCTGTATCTACAATCTAGTTTCATTCTGTCATCGATTAGTTATTAACCCTATACCAATCATTAATAAGAGAGATGTGTCAAAGTGATGAGCTTTTGTCAGTTTGCTCTAAGAGAAATTTCAAACCTAAAAAATTAAAACAGATTGCCTCACAGGGGTCCTTCTTTGTTGACTGATGGTCTCACGTGAAGCCTGCAGAATACACTTTGGCATCTAAACCAAGTTATATAAATGATCATTTCATATGAACTATAATAAAACTGTCCATTTATGTTTCAGCAAAAACAGCTTAACTCTACATCCAGCCATGATTTTCCACTTTCCTTTCATGGCCAAACCACTAAGGTGAATATTGGACTGGCTGCCTCCATTTCTCTCCTCCCAGTCCATCCTTAATTTCCTACAACTCACTTCCTCTTCTGCTCCATCCAAAGTCACCCGGGGCTTCCTAATTGCTCTCTGGATCTGACCTCTTCTCACACTTGGTTCTCTTAAACCTCACAGAATGTCTGACTGTTGCTTACTCTATGTGAAGACATTTCTCTTGGTTTCATGCAAATATGACATCCTCATTAGTAATCCTTTTTGGACTCTGTCTCTTCTGCTTCCCTTTTGATGAGCTCTGCTATATATATATATATATATATATATATATATATATATATATATATATATATATATATATAATAAAATCTCTTCTAACAACACCACTGTATTTAAATGCTTGCCTCCCCAACTAAATTGTCAGCACACACTATTGACTCTTTTTATATCAACAACTATCATGTTTTACTGGCACAAAGTCCCCTTAATGGGTGTACCTTGAATGATCAATGATTGTTTGACTAAAATGGATGTGTGTTTCTAATCTGCACAATTAATAAGGACATTTCTGGGAGCAATATATATATATATATTATATATATTAATATATATATTAATATATATATATATATATATTTAAGTGCCTATAGCCTCCTATGACTATGCTTTGCATCATTAATTTATATTTGTGGATTTCTTGTTTTTTCCCAAGCTAACATTTTTTTGTAGCAAAGTCTGATAGAACTACCATGATTTCCAAACATTAAAGCTTATCTTAGTTGCCTGGCAGGTGTGGTTCAGTGAACTGAGCATTGTCCCATGGACTGAGAGGTTCCAGTTTGATTACAGGTCAGGGCCCATTCCTGGGCTATGGGTCTGATTCTCAGTAGGAGGCGTGCAGGAGACAGCCGATAGATGTTTCTCTCTCACGTCAATGTTTCTATCTCTCTCTCCTGTCTTCTCTCTCTCCAAACAAACAAACAAAAAACACAAAACAATAAAAACGATTTTGAAAAGAAGAATTAAATAGCATGGCATAGATTTTCACTGGATGGTTCTGGAAGCAATATTAAGATATTGCATTGTAGATAGGAAAGCAATCAGCTAGATTGTACATGGTATTGGGTATGACCCTTCTGCTGTTTAATTTTCAGAAGATAATAAGGAGAATAAAAATGTGTTGTCATTTCTATACCTATGTTTTTAAAAATTTCTTTGTTTCACCACCTTAAAAAACAATCTCATTGTAATGGAAGATAGATTGGGGAGTCACTGGAGGTATACCTACGTAAAAAGACATGGGAGTCAAATGTCCTTGGGTCCAAAGATGCATTTGCTTCTGAAGAGCTGTGCAGTTAGGGCAAGACACACTCTCCAAGTCTCCGTTGTTTTATTTTCATACTTGCCTCACAGGATAGTTGTAAAATATGAGAGAAAATTGTATATGTGAAAAGACCTTGTAAAATGTAACTTGCAATTCTAAAGGGTGACTGACTTTTAGATATCTGTGAAACAAATGCATATTTTATTTAAAATGAAATAAGGTCAGACATGAATTAATTTTCAGAGATTCAGTGTGTCTGCACAACTCTCTTCAGTGAGGCTTGGTTAAAGGATCAGACATTTGAAGTGGATCCTGCAAGACCTGATGTGCGGAGCATGAAACATTGGTGAGAATGTAAGTCATTCTCCGTTCCCACAGGAGACAGGCTGTTTTAAGGTCGCTGGGTGATATCTAAGCCTTGAAGGAGGAAGGACGGCCATCACACCTGCTGGAGCACAGTTGTTCTTTGCCTATAAGGAATAGCTCTGAGAACAGAGAGACCATTTTCTTTGTACGAACGAGTGGGCAACATGACAATATGATTGAGAAAAATGATTCATCAGCAAAAGAAAAAAATTCTATATAATTGGGTTGGTGATGTGTTTTTCAAAAGTAACAAACATTTATCTTTTGATTACAAATAATTTATCTTATAAACAAAAGCTTTACTTCCATAAAGGTATAGGTATTAACCAATGAATAAGGTGGAAACCAGGAAGATGCAAAGCACCTGCTATACAAAATATTTAGTATGGAGATGGAGGGCGGTTAACAGGGTGATGGGTGAAGTGTTGCTTCTAAGCAGATTCAAATAGAATCTCTTTTCCTTCTAAAGTGGTTAGTCATCATGAAAAGGAAAAAATAAATAAAGTTAGCATTTGAAAACGTCAGTGTCAGAAAACAACAACAAACCCTGGGATTTTGTATAAAAACATGTGTGCAACCAGAGATATAGAAAGAATGCTAACCTCCTAAATACAGATTAACTAGTTTAAGTAGGTAAGGCATGAAGTGACAATCCGTAATAGTTCTCATAAATGAAAGGCTGCAGACACAAAAATAGCTGTTGAAACACTTCATTGTCAATTTTCTCATTTCTTATTAACTTCCAGGGCTTTCCTAGTCAAGTCTTTATCCAGATGCTAATCAAGCAGGGGTTTGCTTTGCACATCCATTGTTAATATTCACCCCTCGCAGTCAAATGAAACCTGCAGCGTGAGGCTTCTCTGGTTAAAAGCAGTCCTGACCTACTTCCCTGAGAAATCAATAGGAGACTTACAAAAGCTCACGAGCAGCCGGCGGTTAAGGCCAGTTCCTAATCCGTGTTGGTGCGAAATGTGTGTATCCCTGGGCCTCCGTATTCTTTCTTTCTTTATGAATTTTTAAAGTTCTTCTGACAGAGAAGACCATGGAGGCTGTGGAGCCCGATGAGGGGAGTCATACCTGAGTTTTGTGTCCCTGGGGTCGGTGAGCTCATGCGACAGCTGCATTTGTAGTGGCTTCCGATGAGCACACACCCCTAGGTCTGGAGCTGAGGAAGAAAAATAAAGGCCTGAAAGGCACCCACTTGCATTCAAATATAACCTACAAAGGAGCAAAATGGAATCTATCAGAATAAGTTCTCAGACTCCTGTGTTCCAAGGCTTTAGAAAGTAAGAACATATAGTATATTGCAAACCTTTCTGAAGACTTGTATGTCAGATACCTGAATTGTAGGGTTATGAAATATGAACACCAACAAAACCAGAGAGACAGAGGAGTCACCAGGGCTGGCAAGAGCACGCTGTGTCTCCATCTGGTGAGGGGCTCCTACTAAAGAGCGAGTATGTTCCCATCAGGTGGTAATGTGCAGCCACATAAGGGGTCCATGTGAAACTTTATGGAAATAAAAGATCAGCCTTATGCTAAATTCTAGAATACTGAATTAGAATGGGGTGAGTCTATAAAATTAATAGAAGAATGGATGTTCCGTGTAAATATCTTCTATGCCCCTGGTTAAGTTTATTTCCGATTATTTTATTCTTCTCAGTGCTATGAGTACATGAATGTTTTAACTATGTATATGCATACAAGCAATCTTTTCTCCCCCAGAACTGATTTTTCCTTATTGAATTTAGAGAGAGAGAGAGAGAGAGAGAGAGAGAGAAAGGAAGGGAGAGGGAGAGAAACAGAAACCTATGAGAGAGAACATCAATTGGCTGCCTCCTGCATGCCCCCCAACTGGGGACTGGGCCCACAACCTGGGCATGTGCCCCGACAGGGAATTGAACTGGTGACCTCTTGGTGCATGTGTCGAAACTCAACCACTGAGCCACAGAGACTGGGCCATACATGCAGTCTTTTATTTATTCAATGAACATTGATCAAATGCCTACTGTGTACCAGGCACTATTCCAGGTGCTAGAATCTTTGCTTTGAAATGTTGGTCAAGAATTCAATGGAAGATGAGAGATACATTTACGAATAGAGAGAGCATCTTCTGAGGGAAGACTTGGCAGTCAACAAAATTATTAATTACAAAGATGGAAATAGTAAAGAAGAAGACTAGCAGATTTAGAACTGAGCATTTTAGCAAGATGTTCTCTTTGTCTTTGTCCCTGGCGTCTGCACTGTGCAGTCCTGGTGCTCTCAGCCTGTGTCACAACACGGCATTAGGTCCTAAAGCTTATGGTGCTTGGGCATCAGAAGTCCTCCAGCGGCCTGGGTGTGTTTGGAGACCCCAAGGAGATGCATGATCCATATAGCTTCATCTTTACAGTCTTGTATTATATACAGTACTGCTCTCTCCTCATCCTCTTTTTATTGTTTTTTTCTTTTCTTCTGCCTTTTTCCCTATTCTTTGACTCATGAGCCTCATGCAAAACAATGGCTATCATAATTCTCTGTGGCCTTGTTCATCATTCAGATTGATTTTGCCACAAAGAAGTCTGCTACCAGATAACTTGTGAAACAAGACATCACAGTAATAAAAAAGTCTCGGTAATGTCAGAAATAAGAAATAGCATGTAATTCAGGCCCTGGCTTTGTTTTCCATTTAATTTGCAAACAATGAAAAAGAAACCCCTTTATTCCTGAGCCACTTTGTGATTCAGCAGTTCAAACATACATTGCGTGTGTGTGTGTATGTAAAAGGCCATGGAGAAAAAAGAATGACAGGTGTTGAAACAAGGGACAAGTGACATGAACTTAAACTGAAAGAAAGCTGAAAAAATGATAACAAAAGAAAATGGAGGGAGGGGATGTAGGAGTGAGGGAGAAACGAATAATATTGCCACATAAAATTTCCAAGAGAACCTTGTGTCTTACCCTTCTAGGCTCCAAAAATATGGTGGAGAATAAGATCATTGATTACCTACTCTCTGTTCTTAGACTATGACTTGCATAGTAGGAGCTCAGTAAATATTTGCTAGACCTTCGACATTGTCCTGTTTAACTCCTTCATATTTACAAAGTGAAATGCAAAGAGCTTCAATGACTTGAGCGAAAAATAATGTTGTGTAGAAGCACAATCTGAAACAAATTCGAACTCTCCTAAATCCCCTCTAAATATTAAGATACCAATATTTAAATATGTTTCTATTGGTTTTGCCTATAGTCTTACTTGATCTTGACTAACCTTTTGAAATACCATTTGGCAGGGGGTGGGGGGTGTCAAATCTTGTTCATTGGAAACTGTACCCTAACAACTGTTGTTTTTCTCCTTCAAATTTATATGTATATTCTCCCCAAAGAATACTATAAAAAACTTTAGATTGGCCAACAATGATGCCCAAACATCATTTATTTCTCTAATGAAGAAAAATAATATATTTATTTTTTTTAGAGAGTTGGTGAATTAACATCACCAAGAAATGTAGTACTGTATATATTCAGTATTGTAGCCATCCATATATTTTCCCAGAAGGCTTAATATTCCTGCTTTTCTTTTCTTATAAAACCATAATAGCTAATACTTCTTTAACTCCCCACCCCCAAATATAGCTATTAGTAACTGTGATTACAACATCTAAGTTTGGCATTTACTTTGATAGAAATGAAATATTATTACCCTTCATGATGAAGGAGTTCTTCTTCTTAGCATTAAGTGTTTGCTTCAGAAACATTTATGAATTTATTTTCAGAATTACATCTTTTAGGAAGAATGGAAATGATATTTTTCTTCCTATGCATTAATATTTTTAGTGACTGAATGTCTCTGTTTCTTTTAAAGAAGATTAAAGCATTTCTCCATCTGCCTGTTAAAATGATTTGAATCTTAATTAAAGTTGATTGCACCTGTGCATATATTCAACTACCCACACACCTCCCACCTACTAGTGGAAAAGCTTGTCATTCCTTCAAAAATTAAAAGAGGGAACTATGACCTTTAAAAAAAAATGCATAGGCGTAGGAAACAGACAATACTGAGAAGTATAATTTTTTTTCTTTTTTAGTTATCTTTGATCAATGACTTTTTATCTTCTAATTATTATTAAAAAGTTGGTTATCTATCTTAAACTGCTGGCTTCCTTTTCACTGATAAGGCAGACTAACTGAAGAAGCAAAGTAAAAGAATCAAAATTCAACAACAAATTCACACCCACCCACTCACTAGTTGCTTGTGTGCATTTCTTCACTTTGTCCGTGTAATCTTTCCTTATTGTGAAGGTCATAAAATCTGATGTAGCAAAACATTTTTCTTCTCCAACAATATAATTTGTAGAGGAATTCTAATAAATAAAAACCTTGATTAGTTCCTTTTTATTTTTATTTTTTTTTCTTTTCTCTTGAGTAAGAAAGGATACTTAAAATACTTTCAGCTAAAATAGAAAAACCATGAAAATAAAGGACCCAGCCAGTCTACAAAAAGAATAATGAAACGTATATTAAATGTTGTTTTAAAATGTTCCATTAAGTATAGAATGGTGGTTCTGAACCCTGACCTCACTTACAAATCTCTTGGGAGCTTTTTAAAACCACCAATGTAACGGCCTCACCCTCTGCCATCCTGTGGCCCTGGCATGGGTATCATTTGAAGATTCCCAGTTGTTCCTGGTATGCATTTAGGACTGAGAAACTCTAGTATAGAACATATTCTGGTATTTCTCAGTAAAATCTTAAAGTGGAGGATCCTTGAGCCCAGATGCTTCATTTAAAGATAAACCAATGAAGGCTCAGAAGGGGAAAGCAAGTTGCCCAAGGCCTCATAGCTAATTAGGGGCTAAGTCTGAACTGGTACCCAGGGTGTCACTTACCCCTAAGACAGCTCTGTTTACACTGTGCAATGCTAAGGCTGGGACCTCCCAGATCACAGCATTCAGAGATATGAACCCTCAGCACTTGGTTGCTAAATTGCTGGTATGAATCCATGCACTGCATTATTAGCAGTTTTATATCCTCCAACATCATCTAAGCCATTTCTATAAAAATGTGGCAACACGCCATGCAACAGGAACTTCCATTTTGATCCCATATGCCTAATAGTAATTTCCTATGCACGTTAACTCAGTCTTGAGGATATGTAAAAATGTCCTACTTCACAAAGTCTTCTCAATTTAGAAAATGTCTAGTGACAGAGTATTGCTTTGATCTTTCTAGACGTTCTCTTTCCTTTGTTCAAAGTGTTATTTGGAAATTGTTGCTTAAAAAAAATAGGTGGGAACAGAAATGCTGTAGAGGTATCGATAGAATTGCACTTGTTTTCCCCCTGTAGACGAAAAAGTTAATTTTAATTTCTTGCATCTGATAGATAATTGGTTACTTTCTCCCAGTGGCCCAGTGATTCTGCTCATAAAGCCAAATCTTCTTGAATATTTATCTCACAAAAGGGCAACTCAAATTATAGTCATGGTTCCTTTATTCTCTTTATACCACAGTTTCTTCTCCTCGAACTTGACATCTTTGCTTCTGCACTTTGGCTGTGTGGTTGTTCATGATGCTGGCTGCACCTAAAAATATTTTGTGTGTAAAACCTCCCCTCTTCTGTCCTATGGCAGCAATAATTAGTTTGAAAATCTCCTTAAAACAGGCCAAGGTTGTAGTTTTAGGAATATCAAGCTTCTGTGTTTGAACATTTTGACCAAAATATTATTTCTATAATGTATTTAGGTTCACATGAATCTCATTTCCCTTTAAATGAGGAAACTAAGTATTTGATTTTAAGACTTGGCCCCTTCTTTTATAAATATGTAGACATTCAGATCCGGAAGGCATCTTAGAAATATGGTGATCTATGCCCGGCTGGTGTGGCTCAGGGGTTGAGCATCGACCCATGCACCAAAAGGTCACTGGTTCAATTCCTGGTCAGGGCACATGCCCAGGTTGTGGGCCAAACTCCTAGTGGGGGAATACAGAAGGCGGCCAATCGATATTCTCTCTCATTGATGTTTCTATCTCTCTCTCCCTCTCCTTTCCTCTCTCTCTAAAATCAACAAAAAATAAAAAGAAATATGGTGATCTAAATCCCTTATTAGGGAGATTAGTCCAAAGAAGCTCAGAAAGTAAGAAAACACCCACTGTCACCCAGGTGATGGCAGAACCATTACCAGTGTCAGGTTTCCCCAACAATTAAAGAAGTCTGCGTTAGCTGGTCTTAATTCAGCATTACTGAGACCGTAAGGAGGAGGGAAAATGTAGAAATCACATATGTTTGAGTCCCTGTGGCCTCTTTTCTCTAAACTGAGATTCTCTTTTTAGATTGTTATGTTAATTTTCTGCCTTGTGTCCTGCTTAAGAATGACTTTATCATCAGGTCTTCTGTAACTGTTGGCATATGATTTTGGAGTTTGTCAAAAGATACAGATATCTTAAGACATCCTAAGTCAAAACGTGTGCCAGACCCAGGTTATAAAGGTCTTATAACCGTAAAACTCTGTTTGTCGAGTATTTTAGAATTCCATTTATCTCTCTCAGAGATTTTTATCAGCAGTTTCTCTGTAAAATATGTAAAGAATTTGATGGAGAGGGAATAAGATTCGTTTCAGTAATGTTGGGTCCTAAATGGAAAGAAAACCAAAGGGCAGCCATTAGCATTAATGGCCGAGAACTGTGGACATATATATTTAACATGGTAAATTATGGAGATGCATATGCATTGCATGCACTATTATGAAGTAAAAAAGCTTTTTTAACAATAAGGACACTTTCCATAAGTATGTTTCATTTTTTAAAATATGTATTTTATTGATTGTTGAGAGAGAGAGGAAGGGAAAGAGAGAAACATAGATGTGAGAGAGAAACATCTATTGGCTGCCTCTTGCACGCCCCCTACTGGGGGTCAAGCCCATAACCTGGGCATGTGCCCTGACCAGGAATCAAACCAGGACCTCTCAGTCCATGGGCCAGCGCTGAATCCACTGAGCCACACTGGCCAGGCATATGCTCCATTTTTTAATATGCAGAGAATTGACTCTGAGTTCAGGGTAGTTATTTAATAAATTCTTAATATAACCTTGTCTAGTATTTCTGTATATCTTGATAACAGATTAAGACCGGACAATGAGGTTGGTTAATTAAAAGAAAAAAAAAAAATGATTTTCTCATCATTGAACAGAGGATTGATTTTGAATTCCAAAAAATGATTTTCATCTGGTAAATAGTCCCAAGTTCATCTGCATTGGATGCAAACACTAGAAACTGTTTATAAAAAGATACATTACAAACAATTGTGTATTTCTGCATCTTTTTGTCTATGTCGGTCCACCCTATTGAAAAGGATGTTTAAGAAATTGATGACATCATAATGTTGATGACATCGTAATGTTAATGGTGCTATCTGGATCTCTGTGGATTTCAAGATGGTGCTAATAATGAGCCTTTGACCTGGGATAACCCCTCCCACATCCTTCTCCTGGTCCTTGTTGTGTGCTTCTCCTGGGAGAATCTTCCTTTAGTCCTCATGGCATCAGCACACCTGCACCTCAAAAATAAATACAAACTCTGTAGCCCATCACTTAAAATCTTCCTTAATTTGTTTTTCTTTGTAATGTAAATGATGGTCCCATTCTTTCCTAATATTCGGGTTCCTTCCAGACAGGCTAACTGTATTATGAAGGCTGAATCATTGTTCCTCTCCATCCTTCTTTTGTACATATTCATTTGTGCCAGTTTGTCAACCTGGAAGTTTGTTGTGAGGCAGAATCAGTTCTGGGGAGGACAGACCGAAGGAACGGTTAGTACCCCCTGCCTGCAAGACTGTCTGTCTCACCCTCACCTTCTCCTTGCTGTGGTTCGAATCGCTATTTAATCAAGATTTCTTCAACTCCCAACTAGGAAAACAACCTATTCTACCCCTTCATTGCACTCTACCATCTCTTCTTGTTGTCCTTGTCAAACTCCAATCCTGTATTAGCTCATGGAATTGTCTTCCCTCTCAGAGTAGGAGACCCAGAGGGCAGAGGTCATGGTGTTTGTGTTCCCTACCCCCTTCCGTCACTGTCAAGGTCAAGGTGCCTGGCATGCAAGTGTCTACACAGATGGAGCAAGGCATGTACATTTTGCCATGGATTGAAAATAATAAGAATAGATGTATATAGATAGAGATAGAGATAGATAGAGATATGGATATAGATATAGATATAGATCATTTTTTTGCTTGACTTTTTTATCAAGGCAATTCATAAAATACTTTAGAATTAACTGCTAAAGGTAACCTTGAAAAAATGACCAATTTTTGTGTTCTGACTTCTTTCGCCGTTACTGATAAATATCACTCGATAACCCTGCGTTGGGTTACACAGTGTACTGCAGGAAGAGTCATCCAGTCCACATCCCATCTGAGCACTGCTGTGGGCTTCTTATAACCTGTGTTGAAGTGTCTCAGGAGGTGAGTTATGAATAATCTTTACCATCTAGACTGACATCTGATTTCTCTCAAATCTCAGCATATTCATTTCCCTGCTTTACGCAATCGTCATTTTTTTAAAAAAAAAAGAACATTTTTTTTATTCTTTTAAAATAAGGTAAATAATACTCCTTAAAAGAACCCAAAGGAAACAAACTGAAACAAAGCATCACTGGTGCAGCTGTTTAGAGAGACCTGAGTTCAGAGCACGATCCCTCCACTTACCGCCTCTGACTGGCCTTGAGCGCTTATCAACCAATCGGACCGTCCTTTTTCCTGACCAGTGAGGGCTATCATTACCCTGCCTGCGACGGCTGCGTAAGGACTGGAAATGCTATTTTTTAAAGAGTCTAGTGCAGCATCTGACCCGTAGTAGCCACTGCTTCCACAGATGCTCCAGTCACAGTGCGCTGCTGATGCCGTGAGCCCTGGTTACAGGGACCTGTCTGCCTTTCCTGCAGTTTCTAACAAACGTTCACTTTCCTTTGTACAAACAGGAACAACAGTTAGGGTGTCATATTTTTTTTTGGAAACTAGGACCCCTATTTAGTTCAACTCTCCTAATCAGGTGGCAGAAAGAAATGTTGGACCCTGAGTTTGCCAATGGTCCTGACCTAATCACGGGTGTTTTTAAGAGCCCGCTGTCTTAGTTTGTTTTCCTGTTCACTGTGATTTGATTGGAAGGAAAATCAAAGTATAAAAAACTCACCTGGAAGCGTGTAAAATATTCTGATATTTAAAGTGAGATATTGATTAGAATAAACATGATGATGTTGTTGAAACTTCATGAACCATTTTGCTTCTGTCAGAACTTTGTATGGTAGACTTAGGAGAATACTTAGAAATAATTTCTTTCAAATCTATTTTATCTGAGAAAAACTAAGGCTCAGGAAGAGATATTTTATTGAACTAATCTAAGAATGGACCCTAGATATTTCTGGGAAATATTTTAATTTATTTTTAATTTCCCCCCAAATATATCTAATTTGTATCTAAATTATTTTTTTTACTTTAAAAATATAATCAATATTTACTTTGCGAAAAAATTTTAAATCTTATTTTAAAAATTATTTCTTGGAATTTTCTTCTTTGCTCCTAATTTGGATGAAAAACTCTTTGGGAAAAAAATAGGAATCACTGTCTTCATTCAAATGAATAAAAAAGCATATAAGATATTTGAATGACCATTTCAGAGGCTCACCCACTTCCACATTAAGCACATACTTATTGAATAGTATTAGGATTTAAAATAGTTACTAAATAATCTATCGGGATGGATTAATCAGTTTTATAAAGTATTTTATTACAACTAGACTTAAGAGAGAAGCATTGCTTGTTGAATACTTACACTGTATTTGGCAATTTAACTAATCTCTATGCCCTTTATTTTTCTGTCCCTATGCCAACAAAAATATTGTACTCATTAGGAACTCAAGGATTTTATATTTAGACTGTATTTTGCAGGAGAAAAAAATGAGAAATAATATCTGTCAAAGTCTGTATTAGGAGAATCCAACTGTAGAGCTATAGCAAACAACTGCAGAACCTCAGTGACTTAATATAATATGACTTACTTCGACTTCATGGCATAGGTCATGACTTATGTTACAGTCAGATGCCAATTAATCAGGGGGTTCAGTGGAAGATGAACAGTTCTCCCACCATTATTGGGAAGTTTCCATCTGGTGACTCTTCCAGCACCTGACACTTAGAAATCCCCAGCCAGCTGGAGGGGAATGCAGGGGGATGAGTCTCATGAGAAGTTGTATGCCCAACCCTGGAGGTGGTGTGCATTCCTCCAGCCACGTTCTCACAGCCAGACCTCAGTTGTATGACTGTCTCTAACTGCAAGGAATGCTGGGAAGTAGGTTTCACAAGGTGTCCAGTGATAACAAACAGGTCTGGTGAGCCCCTGGCTAGTTTCTGTCCACAGGTCCTCTTGGCTTCTGCATTACAAGAATACGTGAAAGCATAAATTGCATTCTCTGAACAAATTGTCTCTTTGTCCTGAAATCCTAGAATCTCTTAAAGAAAGTGTTATTAAAATAGGGCAACACTTGAACTATGCCTGGTGACTTCAGTGAAGGTGTTTTTTTTTTTATCCTCACCCGAGGACATTTTTGCATTCATCTTCAGATAGATGGATGCAAGAGGGAGGGAGGAAGAGAGAGAGAGAGAGAAAGAAAGAGAGAGAGAGAGAAATTAACATCGATGTGAGAGAGATCGATGTGAGAGAGACACATCGACTGGCTGCCACCCAGTAAAAGTTTTTTTGTTTGTTTGTTTGGGTGGAGATAATTTGGCAATATCGCTACAATCCTCATACACCTTGAATCAAAAAGGAGTATACTCAAGTCATCTGGGCATTTAATTGAGAGTTTTTAAAGACTAAACATGGTCTTTGAAATTCTAGCTATTATTCCATGACTACGAAGGAGTGCTATTTCTTGCAACCATGAAAAAATCTGTTGAATATAAGTAACAAGTTTCAGTGACTTACGGTGAGAGGTACATGCTATGTGTGGCCAGGAAACCTGTCTCTTGATCAGAGCTTTGCTAATTGCCATTTGTGTGACCTTGAACAAGTTGTGTAAAGGTTCTGAGCTGTTGTTATACCTATAAAATTATTAGGATTCTTTGCATAGTCTATCCTACTTCAATGTGCCTCATCTATTTTATTATCTTACTAAATATTGTGCTTCATCTAATTTATTAAAACCAAGGTTTCACCCTGTGCACCTTCTGAACACAAACCTGGACTTTCCAATTATATTTAAAACCATGAAATCTCCAGATGCCTGAGCTCTTGTTCTTTCTCTATTTATATTTAGAGGTGTTCCTTAGGTGTTGGAATTGACATAACTGACCCCAGTGACAGAATTCACATGAAAGAGAAGCAGTAATAAAATCAAAACATTGCCTCTGCTCCCTGGTGCCTTTTTATTGTGGAGACATGGAGCCTTTGCCCTATTTTCCCTGAAGAGAACCCCAGTGCTTGCCTGGACTCGTAGGTAAACCGTGTCAGGTTGTCTGGCTCTGATCAGCTCCAGACACTACAGTTTTAAAAGACACCATGACCTGCAATTAGTGTCCGAGGTGACCAGGAAGGTGAGAGTTCTAGATCTCTATTCTGAAGAAGACATGACTAAGGAGAGACAGATTCCCTCACTCTGGATTCTAAAGGACATTCACCTGAAAACAAAAAACGGGTCCTAAGTTGCTCCAGAAACATACCTACCAATAAGCAACAAATGGTAGGTTTTGGGGGGAGGCCCACGTGAGTTCTTGATAAGAGCTTTCTAGAAATTAAAGATGTTCATAGTTGAGCCAAGTTTTCCGACGAGGTGGTACCTCCTCCCTCCCTGGAGCAATCCTCCCAGAGGTAGAATATCATCTCAGCAAAGACATATACACGCACCTTGCTTTTCATGTTGCAGTTGTGGTTTCCAAGGGTTCTTTCAGCTCTAAAATGTGATGACTGAATCTAATACCCATCTAATGATGCAATTTAGTTCAGTGCCTCCTCCAGCACTTCAAATGTATTGTCTTTTCTGCCTAATTAATCCACCTTGATCACCTTTCATTATTTTCAGTGTTCAGCAGTTGGAATAGGATGGAGAGACTGTTATCCTGCTGAGCACACAAATAAGAAGGGACAATTCTGGAGCATTATTGTCCGCTGGAAGTTCAAACACTTGTCAACAACACAGCTCTGGTATCTCTATTGCCAGGCACAATTAGAGTCCCTATTTTGTAACCAAGGGATCCCTAGGTGAGAATCAAAAATTCAAGAATAACGGCAGTTGCAAACCACAGATAAAAAAGGCTCTTGTCTAAATTATCCGAATCATCTAGATGTTCACAGAAACAATTAAATAATATAACACATAAATCCTTTTAAGTATGACAAAAGACAAGACAAGAAAAGAACATGAAACGTTATGTTCCCTTATGAAAATGCTGTTACTAATCACATTTCTAAATAATATTTATTTTCCCAGGGAAATATCGTGTTTTCTGCTCTATCATTAGTAAGTCAATTAGATACATGTATGGGTTAACAAAGGAAATGATATTGGTTATAGTAACGAATTCATGTTTGTCATGGAGGTTATTGGTTCATGCCATGGCCCATGTGCTGTGATATGGGAGAAGTGGGGAGAGAGGTTGTGAATCAGGTCCTAAGTTGGGGTTAGATCTGAGAGTAAGAAATAATGAGCAACTTTCCTGAAGCATTCAGGAGTTCATTCACCCTGTCTGTTTTCACTGTGGCCTCTGTTAGATATTGAGTCTTTAGTCTGAAGAAGCTTACAGTCTATGCCAGGCCAGACATATCCATCAACAATTGCATAACCTTTCTAGCTACAGTAAGAAGAAGCTTGGAGAAGGATAATGCTGTCAGTTTTCACAGAGTGGAGTTCCCCAGAGAGCCCTATGTGAGGTTCATCAGTGCTCTATTATTTTCTTTGTCTCTAGAGCTGGGAAGGGATTTTTCGGTCGTGGAGATTTGTAAGATGCCTCACTACCGTTTCACTGTTCAGAGGGTGGATGTTGTTGAGGAAGAGTGGATCAGAGATTCTGAGAAAGCTCAGTTCAGGTGTGGGTCAGATCTGATGATGAAAGCCACCAGACCTGGGGGGCCAAGTGGTTATAGGTTACCCGAGGTTCGGGGCAGGAAGGGAGAGTGAGAGGAATGAGTTAGAATCGAGAGAGACAAATGTAGAGCCAGAGACAAAGCAAAAAGAGGCAGAAAATGGGAAAACATTGAGAGGAAACTTCAGAGTTACCAGCATGAGATGCTATAGATTGGAACCCTGGAGAGAATATTTCAGTCATGGAAAGATTGCTCCTGGTCTCTTATTATGTGTCGTTCTTTAACTTAAACACCATAAAAAGCTCAAGACAATAATATGCAGAACACACAAGCTTAATGACAAATGTAATGTAATAATACATATATTTTTCACAGCAAGTTTTCAATTCAAGATCTATCTTCAATGTGAGAATCTGATTTGGGGTGAATAGTCAACATTCAGCTGCTCATTGATGAACAGAGGAAGAGTACATTCTGTGTAGTTGGCCCTGTGCTACCTGCTGGGCTGTAACTGTGAAAATAACATAGATTTCACACAAAAGTCTACCACAGTACCTGGACTGTTCAGGAAAGTTAATGTTACCAAAACAAAAATTTTCTAACAGGCTTTCAGAAAACACTGAAATAGACGGACGTGGATAAATATGTCCTTGTTTCTCTGAACAGATGTCTTTGAGCTTTCAATACATTTTATTATATATATATTTCTCAGACTAATTGTCTACTTTTCATTTGTCTCTTTCAAAAGTTCTTTTGAAGATTTTCCTATTTATTTTAATTAGAAAATGTGTAATGTAGGAAGTTGTACTTGAATGCATAGGAAACAGACTCATTCTCAAATAAAATGCTCAGTAAACATAGTAATGAGTTTCTTACAGACTTTTCAGTTCTATCTCCAATTTAGGAGGCAGATGTTAAGGTATATGTCTGAGTAGCCTGATTTCTTCAATCCTTTTGTTCCAGTTTTCCTAAATGCACCTGCCAAAATTCACCAAAGTCTAACCTCTGGGACTTGAAAACAAAAAAAGGCAGAAAAAAAGGGGAAAAGACTCCTTTTTGTTTCCATAGCTGTATGGGGCTTTTATTCAGTTGAGGTTAGAGACCTAAGTGCACTTTCCTCCTATGTGTGTGAGAGCAGTTCGAGAACAAAGAAACTGACCTTGATGGAGGTGCCTGAACAGGCATCCTCAGCCTTTCATATTTAAGTCGTTGTCCTAATCTTCAAGAACAATATTGGACCCACCGTTAACCTGGAGCATTTTCTTTTTTAGTTTGGCTAGTTTCAATTCCAGTGATCAAAGACTGTGTGTGTGTATGTGTGTGTGTGTGTGGAAAAGAAATAGTAAATATTTAATGCTGATAGTGGAGACAAATACAGAAGTCAGTAAAAAGTGAGCATCCCAATGGTTTGTTTAAAATCTGGAAGAAGAAACAACGAGGTGACAGAAATGGGTCATCAGGCTTTGAGGCTGTGACATTTGGAAACCAGAGTGTATTTTTCTTTGAACCTGTGAATAACTAACTTGGAAATCATCTAAGATGTTTTTTACCCTGATACTTGTTCTTTTTCATTTGACTTAGGGCACCGACAAGCAAGTGTTGGTTAAATTGTTTTGCTGACATATTTATGCTGGAATGCATTATTTAAAAAATATTCTGGCTTGCATTTGACTTCATTGTAGCTGGGACGTAGGCTTACATCCAGGCTCATTTAAAGACCAGAACCCTTTCTGAGGTTGTTGGTGTGAGGTTACTTTCCTGGTTTAAGTTCTAGCTCATGGGATGACACTCGGGACATGTGTTTACACAACTGTATAGCATCTTGGAGCTGGAAGGGACTATAGCAATGTGAAAGTAAGTGAAGCCCAAACAAATGAACTTAGGCAAAGGCTGTTTATTCAGAGCTTGCAATTCCAAGCCACCAGCATCTACATTTGGCAGAGACTCAGAGCAGGGAGGAGAGCAGGAAACCTTTATAGTGGGAAACAGAGAAAGCTTCAGCTATGCCCCGCTTGGAGGCTGTTGGCCTGGGAAGCTGTGCTCAGGCTGACGAAAAGCAAGTATCCTCTGTAATTAATTTTGGGTGCATATATAACTTTCTCTGGTTGGCCCTATGTTGGAAGCTGGCCCAAAAGTCCTGGCTGTTTGGGGTGAATTGTTACATGGGTTTGGCTTCCTGGCTTGGTTGCTAGAGATAATGGTCTGACTTCCAAAAGTCTGACTTGTAGGTAATAAGTTGGCTTCCTGGGCTAGTTACTATAGATAATGACTTAGAGATCTCTGTTTGCATGTGGCTGGCATATCCAGTCTCTCTGTGATCATCTAGTCCAAATGTAGAAAGATTAAAATAAATTCATAAAGGACAAATGGCTATAATATTTAATTTAATATTACTTTTTACATGTGTGGCACTTAATAGTTTTCAAAATATCTTAAAATGTAGGATATCATTAGATCCTTTTAATACAAACGAGGAAGTTAGTTCGGCTGGTGTGGCTCAGTGGTTGAGCGCCGACCCATGCTCCAAGAGGTCGCCGGTTCGATTCCTGGTCAGGTCATGTGCCCAGGTTGTGGGCCTGATCCCCAGTGGAGGGCATGCAGGAGGCAGCCAATCAATGTTCTCTCTCTTCTTCTCCCTTCCTCTCTCTCTAAAATCAATAAAGGAAAAAATATTTTTTTAAAAAATGGGAAAGTTAGAGCTGGGATTATCTCCATTTTGTAGTTAAGAAGAATGAGATCCAAGAGGACAACCCAAGTGTTCTGTGACATGGTTCACTAACCCAAGAGCATGGCCAAGGTCGCAAAGCCGGGCCTCTCAGATGCCTTACCCAGGGCTGCTTAGGACTTTGCAACCCGTTCTGGCTCTGCCCCACAGGTGTCACCCTATGCTGATGTGAGGATGGTGGGGAAACCGAGTGTGACACGTCTGTCACACGGCAGAAAGCTGATGTGCGATTGAACTTACACACAAAGAAAACAAAATACAGATTCTCTGAATCAGTTCTGTGATTTCTTTCACTTCAGTCTTTCTCAAAGATCCCTTATTTGAATGAAATGTTCAACCTGATGAATTTTACACATTGTGATTGTTAGATGATCAGATTTTGAAATGACAGCTAGTTCTGTGCTGCTTTAATATACCTGTAACATTCACTCGCTTCTCTCATTCCGTTAAGAATGCTGCATTTCCTACACACATCAGAAAGATGCTGGAAGATTTGAGAACCTTACTACATTACTAAATTAAATAAATACCTATGGAGCAGCAGGAGAGGTGTGCTAGAAGCAGCAAATGAAACAAACAAAAAACAAGCAAAATCACTGCACTTAGACCCTGCCTTTAAAGAACTCAGGGTCTTTTGCTAAGAGTAAATACATAGAAAGATGATATAAGACTATCTCAGTGCAGAGATGACGATATACTCAGCATAGGGTGGCAAATGTGTGGGGAAGACCTCAGAGAATACCTAAATTGAGTAACCAGGGCTGTGGAAAGTTAGCTGAGCAGAGACAGGACATGAGGCTAGGACACAGTAACTAGAGAAAACAGCATTGCCGTGGCTAGAGGTGGGATGGAGGGGAAGAAGTTACACCCAACCGAGTGATGTTTCTTGAATACACTGTTCTGGGAGAAGTGACCAAGTTGGAGAAGGAGGGAAAAGCATGATGGTGTAGAATCTTTTGGGTCATGACAAGGATTTTCAACATAATTCTGTGGGTAACAGGACACTTCTGGAAGGATTTTACTCAGAGGTACATCATGAGTAGATTTGCATTTTTTGTTTGTTTCTGTTTGGAAACACTTCTCTCTGCACCTTAGAGAAGGGCTATTCCCTGAAATAACACAGTTCTCATGGTAGCAAGGGGGCAGCGCTCTTAAAACCATCTTCATTCCACGTGTTTTTAAATGCTTCTGTACACGCATTACAGAATGGCTATCACATGCTGACTGATGGGTTTGGGAGCAGCAGCCAAAGAAAGGGAGCGCGAGCTTCTAGCTGGATGGTGGGCTGGGCATCTAGAGCCAATGGTTTAGTAAAAATTGGTATCAGTTCAGCATCTGAAATGTTGAATTTCTGTTTTCAACAGGGACTCAGCCAGCAGGACATTTTTAGTCTAAAGCACCAGAAAATGGTCCTGGCTCGCAATTAAATATTTCAAAATCACTAACAATCAGATAAATTGCTAGTTGAGTCCTGGAGGATAAAGTCACAGAATGATAGAATGGGAGGAACAATGGCTAAGGTAGTGTCATGGGGACAACCGTCATGGGAGGGATGCATGGGGGAAGAGAAGTCATGAACGACACAGACACGCTGTGAGACATGAACAGAACACGGGAAGAAGGACCATCAGGGACGCTTAGAGAATTGAAGATGTCAATAAAAGAATATCAAGGAGTTGTCGGGTGTCTTAGAAATGTCTTCTACATATGCCCACTCCAACCAAGGCGATATTAGCCAACACAGGTTCGGTAGAGTGGCTGGACTGAGTTGTGTCACGGTGGGTAGTGGGAAAAGGTGAGACAATTGAGACAGTGAATGTAAAGCGCATGCTAAGAAGTTTCCTTGAAAATGAGCACAGGGAGGAATTACTGAAGGAGCCTCAATCGCTGAGCTCCTCCTCTTCTCAAGAGAAAGCTCTTCCCCAGTGACACTAACCTGCACTCCTCTGATGAGAAGACCCTGCGTGATCCCCGTCCCTGTGATGTTTAAACGTTGTAATCTCTATTACACATATAAGGTTCTAAAAACATATTGAAAGCATTTAGAAAATTGTTCTTCAATTTATTTAAAGCAATTTGGAAAGGGTTTGACTCTTTTTTAACAGCATGTAATTCTGGTTAACACACAGAATCAACGGAGGAGCTGAAAGTGCGAAGCCACAGCACAGAGCCATTGCCAAAGCTGGACAGCAAAGAGAAGGGACACCACGGGGCGTCTTGCAGAGAGCCTGTCAAAGCTCAGGAATGGGATGGAACACCAGGGCCACCTGTGGTCACCAGTAGACTGGGAAGATGCTCTGTGAGCCCTACCTTGTTAGCAGGAAACCACAGCTCAGGTAAGAAAATAATGATCTCCCTGACAGTAATGCCTCATGTTTCTAGAAACTGCCCTTATGCAATTATCACTTGGAGAACCATAGCACAAATATCCCTTTCCATTCATATTGACAACATACATAGCCCGTCACACAACGAAAGAGAACATAGGTTGGACCACTCCAGGGATCGTTGTTCACAGAGGCAGTACAGTAGTGGTTGATGCTCCTTGGAGCTGTGTAATACAGCAGCCTTGACAACTTGAAGCACTTAGTACTAAATTTTATCTAAAACACCTAGAGTCCTCATAGAAAGCAGTTTTCATTGGTAAAGTTGAAGTGATTTAAAGTTTATGCCTCTTTTGCTTTAAACACGATTTTAGGCAACTGGAAAAAAAATGAACAGAAAGTAAAGTTGAGGATAAAAATGTAAGAAAGATGATCTGAAGGCCGTAGAGGGTGTAGATATTGTGAGGCATGTGAAGTGATGAGCTGAAGAATTTCAACTGGGCATTGGGCATGAGACTACTTTTCCAAATCTAAGTGGAATTAAAATCTGCAACACAATTTGCATTATTAATAGATAAATGCTGTTAAGCTTCAGTTTTTAAAAAGAATATTTTTAAAAATGTTTATTTCCTTTGGACTGATTCATCTACATGATGGACTTACACAGAGCTGTCAATCAAAATAAACAACAAATAACCAGGCAGAGGCCAGTACTTTTCAGGTTTCTGTTCCTTAAGAGTGTTAGGGCTCTGAAGAGAAGACCAGTCTTTAATGTTCTTTTCAACTATGATACTCATCTTGGAAAGCAGTTTACATTAATTTAGCCTGTGGTCTCTCTGATGGCCGTGCACAAGTTAAAATTAAAACAGGATGAATAATTTCTGTATTTGGGAAGGGATATTTTTAGAGCAGTACTCCGGAAAAGCAGAGCAATAACTTCCCCAGACTTAAAATGTAACTCAAAGTTTGGTGATGCAGCTATATCATGTTATCAGGTAGATAACCAACTTAGCAACATGAGTTCAAACCTGGGGGAAAGAATATTATGTGAATTTAGCAGAAATTTAAAAAATATTTTTGATTATTTTTTGAATAGTATAAATAGTTATATATAGGTGTATGAGAAAAAGATATGTGTGCATTAAACATAAAAAACATAGGGAACAAATAGTATTTTGTAGGAAAAAAATGTCACTGCCAAAGAAGGTTGACATCACTACTCAATTGGGAATTATGATTAGTTTCAGGTTTATTATTAGCATTTTTTTTAAATTATCTAAATTTGTACTAATGCTAACCAAAAAACATCCACAGTATCTGCTATTGTGACCAAAGATATATTTTATAAAAACCAAAAGTTACCTGAGTGTTTATTATGTAACCACCATTGTTCTAGGATCTGAGCAAGCAATGATAAATATAAGACATCTCACATTTAGGTGCTCAAATTCAAGTGCAAGACAGACAGGTGGATCATTGCAATATAATGTGGTATGCAGAAATAATATGCAAAACAGAAGAAAAATTAATTTTTCTTGGGAGGTATGATTTTGATAAGAACAATCAAGAGCTTTTGGTAGATTAAACTATAATTGCTTAAGGATGTTACATTTGAGTTAGAGCTTGAAATATTAAGAACTTCTCACAAGATGACAGAAGAAAGAATCTGCCTTCTGGGTGGAAACTTAGAAGGCTGCAGATGGAACCAGGTGTGTTTGGTGTCCGGAGTGGGGGAAGGTTGACTTAAAGAAACTGCAAAGTAGGTTGGGACCAGATAATAAGAATCCTGAAGGGCCTTGTATGTTGGAAAAGCTTTTAGCCACAAAGTACCAATTAGCAGTAGATTAAGTAATAATGACCTTTGTTAACTTCCATAGCACCCAATCTGGAGGTGGGGAGCTTCAATGTTTTGCCACTATTCAATGAGTCATTGAGGACCTGGGAACTTTCTGTCCTTCTAACTCTCTTATCTGATATCCTTGAAGATTTTTTTTTTTCCATAATCACTATGGCTATGACGGTTCTGGGCATCATGCCCCAGTAGACTCTCCCTTTCATTTAGCTGTCAGAACTGGGGAACATATTCTCTGGCCCAATCACTGTGTGAAAGGAAATAGTATTTCCATGGGCTTATAGAAGGCCCATCTTTCCGATAAATCAAGGGGCCTCTACTTTATGCCTAGAATTGAAATCGACCATCGATTTGCAGAGATAAGGCAGGTGACATTGCACACGCAATGGACAGGATCTGCCATATCATGTTTCGGTTTTGAACATTATGTGGTGGATATTTTGTAGTCATTTAATTGTTTTTTTAAGAGAGGTATGCTGGAACTTAGTCTCCATGGTGATAGAGCCAACGATGACTCCACGCTCCAAGCTTGGGTGAACGGGAGGCCATGTGCTGAGACAGGGTGGTCACTGTAAGATGTGGAGCAGGGTTTAGGAGGGAAAGCCAGGACTTCGGTGTGACTGTGTTGAGCTGGAAGCGCTCTGGGACATCTAACTGAGAAGAGAGCAGACATTGGGATTACAGGTCCGGCACTGGAGAGAGTTAGTGGATTTAGAGATTGAGACTGGAGACCTTTGGAATGGTTAAAAGCACAAGACTAAATGATTCTAAACTAGGAGAACAGGAAACAGATGAGAAGGAAATTGTGATTAGACCTTGGGGGATCCAAATATTTCAAAGTGTGGGCAGAGGAGGAAGAACCTGTGAAATAAATGGAGAAGAAACAATGAGATGGTCCACAGTTCACATCTACTGAACACTTAGTTGCATAAAAACAGGTAGTATGTCTGTGACACGGACAGGAGTCGTCCAAGACATTGAGTGTAGACAGAATGTACAACCGACTTTGACTCCCTTCCACTGAGAACTCGGGTAGCATCTCTTTTGCTTTAGGGCATTGAAATCTGCTCTCTGAGCCTTTCAGCTGTTTGTAGAGCAGCAAATTGTCTGCTGACCGCAAGAAATGACAGACATATCTGGAGTCCCTCCCATTCTCCGCCGTAGATCAAAAGACTTCTGTTACATTTTTGACCAAGACATTTTTTTGTGTCCCCATTTAAAGAAATACCGGGACAAATGTGTATTCATGATGTTAGTGCAAATCAGTCAGGGTTTCTTGTGTGCAGTGAAACTGTTATGTGATCACTCAAAAGAGCATAGACTTGAACTTTCAGAAGTCAATGCCTCCCAAATAGACCACCACACTTATATCCATCGAGTCTACCTTTATACCAGTTTTGAGGAAAAAAGGAAAACATGAAAAATGTTTATGTTGGTAGTTTTCATTTCTCTGAGAAGAAAGAACCTAATATGGGCCAATACTATTCTAAAAAATGCCATAGTTCCTTTAGAAAAAAATGTATAAAATACAGTGTCTTAAGTTCACTCACTTTTAATATTTTAAGCAAACGATGCCCTACCAGAAGAGTCTTCGTCCAGAACAGACGAGTGTAACTACATGAAGAGTGAGTTTGGACTTGTTCTTTTGAAACAGAACAGAATGAGTCAGTGTTTACTCTTTCTCTTTCCTCTCTTCACATTTTCTATTCATTATTGTCTCCTTGCCACTGGGCCACCAAATTACTAATCCCCAGAACATACTAGAGCTGTAATGGACGACCTTCCTCCCAAAGCAACAGAGCTACTCAACCCCACACTTGACACCGGAGGGCAAGGAGATCCCACCTGTTCTACCTACAAACCCCCCTCCGTCAGCTTGGCCCCTGGAGTTCGCATTTCATCTCTCTCTCTCTCTTTCTCACACACACACACACACACACACACACACACACACACACACAGTCACTGCTCTCAGTCACAGACTATTGCTTTACCAAAAGTGGTTTAGCCGCTTGAAAAAGTTGTTCTTAACAGCTCTGTTGAGGAATGGAGAGACTGCTGAAGTAAAACAAATGGACGTGTCAGATCTCGATTCTAATTAACGTTGCCACCGGTTGCTGTGGTGCTTTATTAAAGTCACCGCTGTTTAGTAAACCAGGGACTCCCTGGAGGGTGATTTTTGAAGGCGGTGGAGGACTGGGACCCACACGCTCATGAAAGTAACGGGAGAAGTGGAAATTAAACAAGTGAGCATGGTATTGACAAAAATTCAGAATTTAATCACTGAATCAATCAACAAATAGTTTCCAAGCAGCTTGTATCCAGCTCTATAATGCTTTTGGGGGGACAAACACACACACACAAACACACATGCACACACACACGCACACACACACACACAGACACGCACACACACTATAGGCTATATTAAACCTGGTCTTTATCACTCAAAGACCTGATATGTTTCTTTATGAAACAAAAATATTGAATAAAAATTTATTAGATTATTATTAAATGTGTTATCTTTATTATTATTATACACTGTGTTATCTCTACACTGTTTGCTATCCGTTTAGTATCATTCACATGACAAAATTAGTTTGGGCTTGAAAAAAGATGGAGGACTTAAACCGAGATTATATCAGGTCTTTGAAGAACTCACTATTACTATTTTTTTTTTATCCTCACCCGAGGACATTTTTTTTTCATTTACTGTTCAGATAGAGTGGGAGGAAGGGAGAGAGAGAGAGAGAGAGAAACATCAACATGAAAGGGACACATCGAGTGGCTGCCTCCTGCACAACCCAACCAGGGCCGGGGACAAACTGCAACTGAAGTACATGCCCTTAACGGGAACCGAACCCTGGTCTCTCTGGACCGCAGGCCGATGCTCCAACCGCTGAGCCAAACTGGCCAGGGCATGATTACTATTATTAACTGAGTAGAAAGAGAGAGAGAACATTTCACGTGGGACGCAGAGGGTGAACAGAGCTGAGGCGACCTCTCCTGATGTGGTCCTGCCAGCCCTGCCTGACTGAAGAAGCATTTCCGGAAGTACTCAGAAGGCCTTGACTTAGTCCCAAATGCAACAATCTTAAAAAGACCTCAGCTTCTGTGTGTGCAAACATGTGTGTTTCTGCTTTTCTGAGAAGTTGCACCACGAGATGAAAACCGAAACGCCTGGATATGAGCGAGTGAATTGGGAGAGGTGCCACCTTCAAAACAGACATCACATACATGTCCTTTGCTCTCACAAAGAAAATGATTTCCCCCATTTTTCTGGAAACTTGAAGGCCTTTTGGTCTAAGTGATATATTTCCACATTTGTTAGACGCACAGGCGTAGAGAAACATTTCTCCATCGCCAGGAAAATCTATTGGAAGTTGACAAACAGCAGGACTGATGATGGAAGTGCAGGTGACCTGGAAAGCTCAGGGCATCTCTAGGGGACA
This sequence comes from Molossus molossus, assembly GCF_014108415.1. Classification (NCBI taxonomy): domain Eukaryota; kingdom Metazoa; phylum Chordata; class Mammalia; order Chiroptera; family Molossidae; genus Molossus; species Molossus molossus. The sequence goes on from NW_023425346.1 coordinate 96,735,425, forward strand.
GAAGCTACTTAGAACCAGCTGATGCTCACCGTGAGAAATGCTCAAAATCCCCAGATTTTAGGGCTACTATGTGGAATCTCCCAATATTTAAATACAGCTCAATTTTCAAAAACCTTTGAATCAAATACTTTGCTTCCTCTGGCCATGTAAGATCTAAAGGCGGCCAGTTAACGTTTTCTGGTTGTAAAATCAAGTGATGACCAGTGAAGGCACGAATGTGACCCTGCAGCATGGAGAGGTTGGCTTCTAGCAGAATCAGCCCGTGCCAGTACACATCTCGCCCGTCCTGCTTTAATTTCCAGAGACTGCAGCTCCTCGCAAAGGCGATGCCAAGGGCAGAATAGTGAAGAGTAACAGTGAAGCCCGTGCACAGAGGCATGTGCAGGCCGGTCGTCAGATGCGGCAAAGTGGCCTCTGACTGGAGGGAGGGCGGACGGAGCAGCGTTTGCATGGGGCTTCCAGCAAGACAGGGCCTCATGTTTTATGGTTCCAGCCTCCAAAATATTCCGTTCTGTACCTCCAGGGCCCTGTGCTAACCAGGTGGGCTGAGGACCAGAAGGACCATCTTATTCATCCTGCTGTCAGAAATTCTGGGCTTTTCCATGACCCATTTCAGAGAAGCGTTTGCACCACCATTCATGAGTCAGCTCCTCATACCCAAAAGGAGTTCTGAGCTCACAGCTTCAGAGAAGTGAAAAACAGATATGACATTTCATTTCATTTAACAACAACAACAACAACAACAACAACAAAAAAAAAAAAAACCACAAAGAAATATGCCATTTCTTGCATTTCCCTGTTGTAGAATAAACTATATACTAATGGTAAATATTACACTAATGGAAGTGTAATAGAGTAGTTGAATATAGATGTTCAGGTATTCAACAGATCTGTATTTTAATCTGAATGCTGACTTTTATTTTATTAGTGATGACATTGGGCATGGCCTCTCATTTTCTGAACTTCATCTATAAAAGACAGATGATAATAGTACCTAACTCATCAATACTACTGAGAATAAAAAGTGAGAATTAAACGATATAGGATATTTACACACTTAGCCTGTGTGTGAAACACAATATTAAATAAACACTAGTCATCACTCTGATTCTAGATACGTTTGCAGCAGAGCTGAGAGAAACACTGGCTGGGGTAATAAAAAAAGTTTTCTGTAAGTAGTGGTATCCGAGCTGGGCTTAAACTGAGCAGAATTGAGGCAGAAAAGATAGCAAAAGAAATGCAGCAATAAAAGCCATGGGTTGTTTTGCTGGGGACGGTAGCCGCTCTGCCTTCAACACGGCCCTGAGCACACTCTTACCCCAAACTACGGTTCTTAAGACATTTGCAGCTCTATTTCCTGTTCCAATCACATCTTTGAAGGTCGGGAAACACAGAGATGTTAGGGTGTTAGCGACGGCCTAAGAGCGGGTACCTGGGAAGGAGACGTGGGGGAATGGGAGCCACTGAACACGGGGATCGGGAAGGGAACTGCAGTAGAGACCGAGCGCGTAGTCTTGGAAAACTTGAATTTTTATCAGTTGACTTATAAGAACAATGGTTTCCTCTTGAAAATTCTGGAACCTATTTACAGTCCTTTACTGGTTATGCTGGAAGGACTGGCTAACTTTGCTGATAAACCTCCTGGCAGCCCTAACTCAAAATGTATGTCAGTCTTTCAGATCAAGAAGAGGCCCGTGTGCATGAGTTTAGAGGAGAGGAAAACAGCACAGCAGCAGAGGACTGGGCGGAGCAGTATTCATGACAGTAATTTCCCCCAACCATTAAAAATCTATGTAGTTTTTTTTTGTTTGTTTGTTTTTTTAGTGCAAGTAAACCATGCCTTACAATGATGTTAATAAAGTAATAATTTGATGATTATGACTTGGAATTACATAACACTGCTGTGCTCCAGTGTCTCTCTCTCAACAGAAAAGATCAAGGAAATCTCACAGTGTAGGTCATTATGAGGATTAATTTTAAAAACTCATAAGAACGCTTATTACAAAGCTGGCTTATAAGTAGTAGGCCAAAGTTTATTCAGTTCCCATTCAGTGTTACTGGAAAGGTCTATGATTTTTTTCTGGGGCCAAGACTGAAAGTTTCCTTTGAAAGCTCAGTTCACTGTAAATTCATCAGGTTTTCTCAGCTACTTGTAGTGTAATTGGCTGTGCACTAATTTATTAGTGAGACGGCCTGTGCTTCACTTATTGGTGCAATAAGATTTTAGGCCAGTGTAATGACCATTTTTGCATTTTTTGAGTCTGCAGTTATAAAATTTGGAGAAAGAATAAGGTATAGACTGTAAGACTCGGTTGCTGCATTATGCACAGTTATCCAAGAGTGATCTTAATCTCGCACTGTGTTTCTGTTCTGTTTAGTAGCGATGGGTGGAACTTAGCATCGTGTGGGCAAGGGTGTGGGAATCACAAAAAAATATTGATATCTGCAAATGCACACATGTTCTTTAATAAATACTCAAATCGGCATTCATTCATCTATTAATTCAGTCATTCATTTCCTTTTTTGTTTTCTAATAAAAAATTATTTGGCATCTACTCTGTTCAGTGCAGGGGCAGGGAGCAGGGTGCAAGATAAATATGTAGAATAGACTCTGTACTCCCAGAGTTCATAGTCTAGCAGTGAAGATAGAAAAGAAAACAACAGATTCTTATAAATGTTATGAGGGAAAAATGTTTGGCACAATCACATGATACATTGTCTGGCGCAAAGGGAGGCAATTCAGATAGGCGTTTTGGAGAAAGCAATATCAGATTTGATACTATAATGAATATGAGACAGGCAAGTAAGAGAGGATAGAGTGTGTCCTACAGCTCCCTCACAGAAGTTTGGATGAAAAAGATGTACTTTTAGAACCTGCTTAGTGTTAAATGTTTTGAGATGGCTACATAATTTCTAAATATCTCCTCTGCTCTTCCATGTTTCACATGGCCCGGCTTCTTCGGATGCTATGGTTGCAATCATGGCCCCAGTCACGCCCCTCCCCCTGCATTTACACCCTTTGCAATGTGCTTTCTAACTCCTTATCAAGAGGTAAGGTCTACTTCTACCCCTTGAAGCGGGTTGGCCGTGTGTCTTGCATCGAGGGACACAATGAGATAGAAGTGAGCGTGTGTCAGGTCTGAGCCTCAGGAGACTGTGGATGCTTCCACTGGGTCTTTTCCAACCTTGCCATTACCGTGCAAAGAAGCTTCAGGTAGCCCGCTGGAGAATGGCATACAGACGAGCGAAGCCAGGAGTCCCCAGTCTTCACCTCGCCAACCCCCAGACAGGTGAGAAAGTACAACATAATGACCAGAAACACTGGCTTGGCCCACCGCTGTCCACCGATGCATGAGTGAGCCCAGCCAGGACCAGAAGACCCACCCAGCTGACCCACGAACAAAACAAAACGACTGTCATTTAAAGCCACTGAGTGTGGGAGTAGTGTAAAGTAATTAACTGATGTAGACACCTTGGTCTGTTGGCATTTTGCTGGTTTTCCCTCAAGTGGAAATGCTTTAGTATCCCGCAAACAGAACAGGCTCCTTGAAAAACAAAAAATGAAATTAAAAGTGCAAATCCGTTCTCCCATCGTGACTTCACCATGCCACTATTCAAAGCCTTGATTTCAGCTGTCGTGGTTCCAGTGTTCAGGGCCTGTGTGTTGACAGGGACTGCAGTCGAATGAATGAATGCATGAGTTATATTCATTTTTATTATGCAACAGGAACAGTAAGCCAATCTGGCAGGCTCCGGGCTTCCGCCGTATTTGGGCTTCCCTGTAGGAGACTGACTGACTTCCTGCTGGGCTCCACATTCGCCCCAGGCAGCGGGGACTTCGGTAGCTATGATCCCCAAAGCTGCCATTCAGTACGGTGGGCTCGGGAACCCACAGACAGTTCTCCACATCTGCTCTCCTTTGCAGGGCTAACTGGGTGCTTAGCAATCGCCTCGGGGAACATCGGCCACACCCCGCTGCTGGGCTCTGCTCGCGGTGTTCACACTCCAGAGTTTAGCTCTCCCTTTCTGAATTGTAGGCGTAAACACATGGCAGATTCTCATTTGGAGAATCTTTGGAGAGTAATGTGAGTCATATCCCAACAGTCCCACTGTCGTGTCTCTGTGGAACACTGCGGCTTCTGCCTGTCACAGTGTGTCTTTGCCAGAGAAACGGGTTGATTAGTATTTTCTCCTGGTACCGGGGGTAGGGCTTTGAGAAACCACCAGAAGAGGAGGAATTGGAGTGAGTTAACCGTTTTCAGTGACAAAGGTGTGTCTTTCTAAAGGCTAGGATATTAGCAGGTAATCACTCTCACATTCGAAAGCAAAAGGTGAGGCCACAGAAGCAGAACCTGTAAAGGAAGTGATCAGACTGAGTTCTGTGGTCCCGGATGGACCTCCTAAGGGGCCCTCACCTCCAGCCTGGGGAACGGGTGAGAGGCTCAGAGGCAAGAGACCAGATTTCACAGAGATGCTGAGACTTTGGGGCTGGTTTGTGGGGGAGAAAAGAATCACATTGTTTTCTGATTGCATGTAAGGTCCACTGTGTTCTGCTTGACAGTTAAAGCACAAGTTTAAAGAAAACAGAAACTCATATTATTATAAAATTTGCTCTAAAATGATGACAAATGGCATTTACTATGAATTATGGAATTTAAGTTTTTCACCTTTATGGATCATCTATGACCCATTTAAAAGGTCTTATATTTATATACCATTTGTTCACTTTTAAAATACTTTTATAGCCCTGGCCAGTTTGCCTCAGCAGTTAGAGCATCAGCTTGTGGACCAGAGAGTCCCAGGTTCATTTCCCACTAAGGGCACGTATCTCAGATGCAGTTTGTCCCTGGCTCCGGTTGGGGTCGTGTGGGTGGCAACCAGTCGATGTATCTCTCTCACATCGATGATGTTTCTCCCTCTCTCCCTCCCACACTATCTGAACATAAATGCAAAAATGTCCTCGCGTGAGGGTAAAAAATAAAATAAAATATTTTTATAAGTACTATGTCATTTTATCTTCACAAAACCCCGTATATCTATGGGCTGATGTAATGAATGGATTATTTAGGTCACCAAAACAAAGCTCCACAATGACCCATTGGTAAGTAGTAGACAAATCAATAAATGGGGCTGGGGTTTCTGACCCACAGTACAGCTCTCTTCCCATAGTTAACTAGGGGGGATTTCCCCACCTCCATGCTCACACATTTATTCATTTATTCGTCCATTCACTTATTCACCTGTTTTTCCCAATATAAACTTATCTAGCATTGAGTGTACGCCAGTGAGAGAGATTGCTATGAATCACGAAAGTCAGAATGTAATTCTAGGTTGTGACCAAAGCCACGGGGGGATATGACACCGCACTCCCTCTCGAGTGTGTTACGAGGCATACTGATGACATGGGGACCAAGTTCTTAGGTGAAGTAGAGAAACAACAATGAAGGGAGTGGACCCGGGAGCTGCAGTGACCTGTGACACCAGTGTGCCCAGGAGAGTGGCTGATGGGAGGGCAGAGGGCAAGGGGCTGCGGCCAGGGAGGAGCCGAGAGCCGGACACGAGGAGGCTGAGCTGGCCACAGCAGTGATTCTGGTCTTAACCTAAAAAGTGACAGGAAGTCATTTATGGATTCTGAATTCCTGGGATTTTAAATTCAGGGATCGGATTTACAAAGTCAGTTAATGTATTACCATCCTAAACCCAGGGAAAGAGAATTATGAAGATAATATGCTGCCCCAAATAACCTGCCTCATAAACCCACAGAACAAATGTTTCCTTCACTCTCTAGCCGTGACATTTCTCTCTTCCTATACCTGAAAAATGTTTACAACTAATGGTCGAATAGATCCAAAAATTAATTCTGAAGCCCCCAAACAAGTCTGTTAAATGTGTGGATGTTTCTTTCCCCTCAAACGTAGCAACATTGTCGATGCTTATTGTTCTTTGGTTCAGTTAGTTACTGCATTCAAGAGACCTGTGAGGTCCCTGATGGACAGCTCACTGTGAAGCGATGACACATGACCTCTGCCCTCAAGGGGTTAAATCCACCTGCTCATGATGGCACGGGATTTCACCTCAGGAGCACATTGTTGCCCCTCAGTAGTTTGTAGGAATTTTTCTAAACCATGTATATTCTTATTCACATTTGTTTTCTAGCAAGATGGTTGGTTAAAGTAATGGGAGCTGTCTGGAGTCAAGGAATTTGGTGATAGTAACTGGTGTGTGTGTGTGTGTGTGTGTGTGTGCAAGCACATATAGATGAAACTACTTATAGGTTTCAAGTTAAGCTCTTATATGATCAGATGTGCAAAATCAGCTAACATCATATACTATGCATAAAATATATGTGAATATGAATATATATTTATATATACATGTTATATGTATGTATATGTATGTATATATATATATATTCCCTTAAATTTGATTTCTACTAAACATATTCTTAGACCATGACATTGTATATTATACAAATACTCTGAAAACAGTACAACCTGACAGTAATTTCATTCGTGTTAGAGAAATTCTGAATTTCCAACTAGTCTGATTCTACCGGGGAAAAAATAATCAACCAGGCATAAGCATTTAGATAATGCAGAAGGTGCCTTCACCTTACTTGGCTCTCAATAAATCAGTCCTGTTTGAACACACGATGGCAATAAGCTGGCCTGAGTTTTGACGCCTGCCAGGTCCTCCTGTCTGTCACCACAGGGAACACGGCCCCACCCTGTGCCCTCTCTCTGAAGAGTTCACCCTGACATTGTTCCTAGTTGGCAGTAGTTGGCTTTCTTTGGAAAGGTCTTTTGGGTATGCCTCACTAACTGCTTTTGCAAAGAATGCTCTTTCGGTTTCTGGGAAGAGCCATTGAAGACGTTACAAAAAAATGAAGTTTCTTTCTGACTAATGCTGGGCTTTTACAAAGAGTAGTTCTGGAAGCTTTGTGAACTGGCCAGAATGCAGAACAAATCATATTTGCACTGCCATCTACTGCTCACAGCAGGCACTGCAGTTTTTCCTCATTTTTTTTTTTTTAAATGTTAAATTCAACTGAAGACTGGTCAATGCATTTTGCCTTTTTATTGGAAAGGTAAAGAAATGAGGGAAATTTTTTTCTATCAATAAGAAATTTACAAGTAATTTATCTTTTTACAATGGCTTTCATCTTTAAACTATGGCTTAAAATAATTCATTCAATAAATAATGTAAGTCCTCAGATACTGGTTATCATGTTCCTCAGGGGAAATACAGAAAGGAATGAGAGAGGCACAGTTCCTGTCCTCACAGGACACATGTCTTAGTAAAGGAGGGAAGGGAAGGATGCTGTGTGGCCGGGGCAAGGCTGCCAATGAGGCTGCCCATGCAGCTGGGCCTTGGGGACCCCTGGGAGAAAGCAGTTCAGACTTCATGATGTGATAAGCAGAGGAGCTGGAAGATCAAAGTTGCCTTTAAATAGTAAAAACAGCCAACATTTCTTGAGGTTTTATTGCATGCTGGTCACTTATTACATGAGATAAGATCTTCACACTTATTACCTTATTTAATTCTTACAATAATTTTATATACCTTTAAACTTTCTCCCATGTTACCTGTGAACAAACTGGACCTTAGCGATACCAAGCAAACTGTCCACTGTCGTTCGGCTAGTGAGCGATGAGAAGTGAGCAGCTCTCATGAAAAACCCCAGAAAAAGTATGAAGGCAACTCCCATTGACTGACTTGGATCACATGACCATTCCTGAAGCCACAGGGATGGAATGATTGACTGGACAGGTCCCATGGCCACTTCTGGAGCTGGACTGGAGGCTGCCCCCGCTCCGGAAACACGAGAACTGAGCTTACTGGTGATGTTGTCGCCGAAGGAAATTCAACCACCGTTCCAGAAAAAGTAAATGGATTCTGGACCAGCGAAAATGAAAGATGACCAATACTCCTCCTGAACTTTATTTTAAAATAAATTTTAGTGGTTTTTTTTTTTAACCATTTACAAACAAAACTTTACTGACAGTTGTAGAAAATTATAGCAGATCGCCAACTTGAGCTATGCAAGGTCCTATTGACATTGTTACAAGGTTAAAGCGCTGAAAGCAGACCAGAAGGAGGAGTAAAAGCAGTAACCTTAGCAAACCAGCTCGTGATTAATCAAGAGTGTTTTTGAGGTCGTTTCACCTATTCCAGCAGGTTTCATGGATGAACATCCAAGAATCAGTGAATGAAGCTTGGTGCTTACTTCTCCTTAGAAATGTTGAAAAGGTGCCTTGAGAATGTGGATGGCTCCCCCCAGGTGTCCCAGGCAGGTAATAGCTTTTCTTGGATATTGTGCCATAGAGGATTTTCCAGGGGAAAATTTCCCAGCTGGGAGTTCCTACATTCCTTGGAGTTTTTAACATGGCATTTTCCTGTTTCAACTTTTTAAAACTACTATACTGGCAAAATAACCATAAAAAGCATTACCTTTGAAGAGAACTTTCGGGAACTCAGAGTATATAAATCAACAACCCTCAAACTCTTTAGTTTTAGGACCCTTTATGTTCTTAAAAATTACTGAGAACCTAAAAAAGCTTTTCTTTATGTGGGTTACGAATAATAATATTTATCATATAAGAAATTAAAATTGAGAAGAAATTATTCATTAAAAATAAAACCATTATGTATTAACATAAGTAACATCTTTCATTAAAAATAACTATGTTGCTCCGCCAGTGTGGCTCAGTGGTTGAGCGTCAATCCATGCACCAAGAAGTCGCTGGTTCAGTTCCTGGTCAGGGCACATGCCCAGGGCTGCGGGCTCGACCCCAGTAGGAGGCATGCAGGAGGCAGCCTATCGGTATTTCTATCTTTCTCCCTCTTCCTCCCCCTCTCTCTAAAACCAATAAAAACATATTTTTTAAAAAGTTAAAAAAATAACTATATTTTCCACAACTATAGAAAATGGTGAGCCGATTGACATTGTTTTGCGTTTCTGCACTTCTAATGTTTGAGTCAATGGAACACAGATTCTCACATCTGCTTTGGATTCAATCTGTTGTGATATGTTGCTTTAGTTTAAATATATGGAGGAAATCTGGCCTCATACATATATGTAGTTGAAAAGAAAGAAATATTTTATTAATATGATTATATAATTGTAGATTTTCTTTTTTTTGTACCCTTCTAAAAGTCAAGAAATATCAGCTTCATAAAAGTTAGTTACACATCAATAAACGTATCATGCTCTGTTACATTAAAATCCATTGATCTCTTGCGAACTTTAAATGGATCTTACCCATACATGATTTATAACACCATGCTTTTAGAAAATATTGGTTCACTAAGTCATGCAAATCTTCCATATGTTGACACATTTTGTTATAAAAATCAATACAGTGCACTTATTAATATCACCACTGCGCTCATAAGAAAAGTCTTTTAAGTGTTAGGATGTTGCCAAGCTCACAATGGTGGGTGCAGGTTTTTCAAAATTTTAATTGTTGCTTGAAAGCTCAGATGTATCACTGTCATCAAATGCTGTCAATTGTCTTCCTTAAAGCAATAGGCTCATGTTAATCTTTTTTTTTTCCAGAAAATGATGATTCTCTTTAAAAGCTAAAGCTTGACATCCCTTCCTCTGCTCCCTGAAGTTCTTTCTCTGTTTCAGTTGATCTGCAATTATTCCTCTGCAGACCTGGGGTCCCGCCTCCCAGAGGGGCTCAGGGAATGTTTGTGGTTTGAAGAATGAGTGGTTGACTTGCCCAAGGAGGGATTCAGGCTTAGCCCTTTCCAGGACCATATGGCAACAGCCTCCTGTCTTTCTGGTCTCCCCACATTGGATCTCGTCCCTCTGTCGTGAGAGTTCTCAGTCCACTGACCGCCAGAGAAAACACCCGGGTTCCTCACTTGTAAACTGGGAGCATTTTAGCTAACTCTGCGATTCCCAAGAGTGTCTTTGGAATTAGACATAACTCAAGTGTAGTTCAAACAGAAGCTGGACTATACCAGGTGCTCCAAACTGACAGTTAATGTAAATGATTGTAATGAAAGCAGAGATGATCAATGTTTCTTTTTATTCCTTCTTCCTCTCTCCTCGACCAAATATCTTCTAGTTTATCAGAAACTCAATGTTCTCTGTATACGATAAACTCTGTGCTTCTTGGATAAAGGGAACTCTCCTCAGCCCCAAACTCTAATCTTCACAGTGTCCTGTCCACAGCCTGGGCAGCTTGTTTGGGCTCCTTAACTAGAGGAAGAGTTGGGGCAAGGCTTTTAATTTTGAAAAATACGATTATTATGAAAGCGTGCAAACGTCTTAGAAGATGGTTATACAATTTAAAACACATTGAGATAAGTGAGAGGAACGTTGCATTGAAAACACAGGGAAAATAGCATAAACACCATGATACCGATTTCAAGATCAGAAAGACAAGGAAAGAATGAAGGACGAAGAAAGGGAGGGAGGACAAGGGAGAGAGGGTACAATTTGGAGAGGGTGCAAAGACATTTGAGGAGCTAGGAGTGCTATGGACCAGCGCTGAAAATAAAGCACCAAAGGTCATGTCACATGCTAATGGGTGTTGTCACTCTACAGAAACTCGCCAGAATTGGAGTAAAATGTGCAAGGGAATTGCTCTTCATTCCCAGCAACTCATCCTCAAACAAAGGCACTGTTTTCGAGTCCACGGTTAGGACCCTGGTCCCTCCCCTGCCAGTGGCTACAAGCAGCAGGAATATTTGGTGCAAACGGGAGCCCACAAGCCGTCCTCGCTGCCCACTGCCCTCCGCTAACAGCTGGTCTCTCTCCCCCTTGTCCACAGAACCGAAAGTGAGCTGCAAGCTGGGCCGGTCTGCGTCCACGTCAGGTGTGCCCCCTGCCTCCGTTGCTCCTCTCAGACAAGCCAGTGACCTGCAGCAGAGCCAGGTACCATCATCGTTAGCCAATCGTGATTGACTTCCTGTGATGCAACATGCCAAACGCTTCCACCTGTCTGTCCTGTGTTGCCCTAGAGGACGTTTGCGTTGCTCTTACTCTTCTCTGTGTGTCTGGGGCGGCGGGGCCGCGGGCGGAGTGTGGCATCTGTGTTCTCATCCAGAACCCAGAGTCTCTCTTCGCCGCGGTTGGTGAAACTCTCTTTGCTGTTACCAGACCGTGTGTCTCTAGTTTCCATCATTCTGTAATATCAATGTAGTAAACCTGTACTCTATGTATTGGCTTAGCGGTTATTTTTTAAAAATTCTTTCTCTCTTCCATGTTTTGTGTACTTTTTATACTGTCTCTGAAAATTTATCATCATTTGATAAATTTATCTACTTTGTTTTATGTAGATTTCCTTTTAAATGTTCTGTCTATGACACGCAGATGTTGTCAATGAATCTGTACATATCTTTTAGCTCTTCTTCGATTATGCTGTAATATGTGTGGCCATTTTACTTTTATTTTTTATTTAGCTTGGAGCATGATTGTAAGACACTGTGAAAATTGATGTCCTTATGAATATTCATATAGCAACGGATTTGGATTGAACATGGCAGCTAGTCTTCTTTCTTAGACCATAAAGACACATTGACCAACCAGATAATCTAGGTATTTACCAACACCTGTAGATTAATAAGGCAATCTTTAAATAAATGACATTTTTCTCTTATACCAATAATACCAGAAATGTTCTCAGAAAAGGGATGTAAGTGTTCATGCATGGTAAATGAAATCTCTCTTATCACCTGAAGGAAAGAGACAAAAAATAAAGACATAAGCTAAGATATCATTTAATCCTTCACAGTATAGTATGTTGCTCTAATGTTAATTTGGGTACATGGCTGTGTATGGGAATTTATTATGGAGAGAAACGACTGTATGTCACTATCTGTAACTTGCCACATAGGAATTCAATACCTTGACTTAATTTCTTGACCCTTCATTGTTATTTGTGCTAAATAGAATAGTGTCATCCTACAGGGGTGTCTCTCTGCTCCCCAGCTTTAATCTTTGCATTTATAAACCCTTCTAAAATAGTAAATTATAAAACTAGTGTTGGTAGCTCCCCGGAAACTGTCCATTAATGGTGATCAAATTACATATTCATCAGTTATTTAAAATGTCAAGTGATTTCAAAAACATAACTAAGCAGAATATTTGCATTTTTTCCTAATGGGGGGAATGGAGCTTTTTGGGATTTTGGTCTGGCTTAAGTATGCACAGGGTTCGGTGTATGAACATAGGAGGTAACTACAAACACAAGAGATGAGAAGCTTCTCTCTGGGGCATCGAGTGTCATCTGGAATTCCTCACATCTTAATTTAAAATGTTAAATGTCTTCATAACTAAAGGTTTCCACTCCAACAATTTTTCGGGTATAAAGTAAGTAGAGACAATAAGGAAATGAATTAATAACTAAATAATGCAACTAACCTCACTAAGATAAACTGCAATCTTAGTTGACTAAAACTGTTCCAAAAATATAACATTTGCCGATTTTTAATGTTTAAACAGTTGAATACAGAAAAGACAGAATTTTTCTAACTGGAAGAGGATCGTATTATACAAGCAATTTTCCAAGTTTAGGTGTCTTACATTGCCTTTGGTATTGTAGAGAGGTTTTGTGTTTTTTGTTGTTGTTGCTTCTGCTAATTGTCTTTATAGTTGTTTCATCCTGAGCCCTTCTAACTGTCAGTGAAAGAAGGCTTCCAGGCTAGACTTTCGGAACAGAAAAAAGATACAGTCTTTGCACCTTTATGTGATCAGCTCTCTCCTTGCCTGATGGAATGTTCTTCATCCTTCAAGTCTTAGCAACATGAGAAAACTCCTCACGCTGCATATAAGCTGCCATCTTCCCCTCTGAGCAGCAAAAATGCTGGCCCACATCCTGTAGCTGCGCTGTCAGGGCTCCCGGTCAGAAGGCTAGCCTCTGGGTCTCTCCTGTGGCCGGCGAGGGTTGCACTGTCCACCCAGCCCTCCATCCTGGAGCTTAGGGGGTAAAGGTGGCGCAGAAGTACCTTGCTTACATCCCTGTGACTTCTTATTGGGCGAAGGTCAGTGGGTACTTACTGATGACCCCCTTCTCCCCTCACCCATGCTCTTATCCGAGATGTGTCCTTAAATTACTACCAGGCTGGCACTGCCCTTTGCTCAGTAACCAAGGCAATGGCGATAGATATTTAAACATGTTGAATCTAGGAGTGAAGATGCATACCCCAGCCAGAATGTAGAACACCCGGCGTCATCCAATAAGCAAGCCATCGCCCTCGTCACTTGTTGAGCAGTTTTTCCAATGCCAGCATTCCCAGTAATGATTAAAACCCAGAATGCTTAAGAGCAGATTAATCGACTTCTTTACCAGTAAGTCGGTGGGAAACTGCATGATCCGTTGAAAACAAAAGCAATCGCTGACCCTGAAAGTAAACCCAGTAGTAAAATAATCTACTGAGGGATCCGGCTTTAGGGAGGCTGGGCGGTTTCTGCCACATTGAGACTGATTACAGAGAAGGGATGTGTTCTCTCTCCGACTGTTCGCCCCTTATCTCTGGTGGGTTCAGGTTTTTTGTTTGTCACGCCCCGTCCTGGTTGGAGCTGGCTGGGAAGAGCGGCTGGGGGAGGAGCAGAAGTCCCTGACTTCGCTCCCGCAGAGATGCACGTAGGTGGCCGAGAGTGACTGACACTCACCCCCAGAGCCCAGGCCAATCGCTGTCCTCCCCAAAGGCTCGAGACATGGTGGCTGCTGACTGACCCAATCCTCCGTCGCCACTTGTATATAGAGGTTTGTTTGGCTGTGCAGTGTGTTTGGCTCCTGGTCACTCCAGAGGGCACCAGATTTGTAGAAATGTATACTCCCATCTACTGGAACTTTACAATCTGTAAGAGAAAATGAGAAGTTCAGGAAAGAAGTCCAAGTCCCAAAGCAATTAGAGATTGCTCCCCAATACTCGGCGAAACTCCGAGATGCAAAACAGATCGTCCCCTTTATTAATCGGCACCTGAATAAACAAAGGAGAAGCAGGCAATCAGGAGAAAGTGACATTTCCTTGGAATTTTATTACAATGCAGCTGCCTATGTAGCCGTTTGTCATCATCCAGATCTCTGGGAATTAGACTGAATTTCTGTGCCTGACGCAAGGAAGCTATTTGCTTTTCTTGGTCGTAGAAATCACACTGTACGGAAGGCATGTGTGGAGCTTGGGGCTCAGCACTTTCTCTGTTTTCTTCGGTAGTCAAGAGAGAGGGGCGAGCACCTTTATAGACAGCAGGTGATGGCCATGAGATCCTCTGTCCCTGGCTGAGAAAAGCCTGCCTGAGCAGTGCCCCCCGTCCCCTTGGGGGGGGTCTCACTGCACCAGGTGAAGGGCTGGCAGCTCACTCACTTGGCCCTGTGACAGCCACGCTTTCCCCGGGATGCAGCAGCCAGGGCCTGCGTCTGAGCAGAAGCAGCAGCTCCCCCGGGAGAGATGTTTCCAAGAATTGTTTGCATTGGTTTTCTGGGAAGGAAGGAGATGAGAGACACATCGTCCACCACACACATACACACATACACACTCCCCCTCTCCCTCCCTCTCTCACACACACACAATACGCTTATGCACACTCACACACCAGCTCTCACATGCGTACTTGCTCACATTCACACTCATACACAAACACTCAGGAGCACACACACTTCGTGTTTTCTAAATAACAGCTCCCTGAGTCCAATCAAGGAATCACAGGGCTGAAGGTGACCTGGTATGGACCTGCCCCCGAGGCTTGCTTCTCACTGTAAACTGGATTGCCTCTGGTTATCCGTAGTTGGGGGGAAGGGAGTGAAAAAGGCCATCGGTAATTTCCTTCGCACATGCATTTCGAAGTCTGGCAGACCCAAAGCTCAAAGCCATTATTTTTTTATTCCGTGTGCCCTGTGTGCAGTGAGGACAGCCTCCTCACCACCCAGGACCGGCCTGGCCCCGGCTGTGCCCTTCTGGGTCCTTACAAGCCGTTCCCTAGGTGAGCAAGCCCAGCTCCTTCCGACTCGCCTCTTGAGGATCGTTTCTCGAATGCTGATTCCTTCTGATGGTAGCTCTCGGACTCTCCCCAGGCTCCTACCATCCCCTGAGCTCGAGGACACTGCTGGTGTCCTGCTGGCCTCCGGGGCTGCCTGCAGGGTTTCATTCTGTCTTCCAGTGGCCCCTGCTCTGTCTGCACACCAGCGTCAGGCCGACTGTCCTAGAGAAGGAAGGACGTGTGAGTGCCCACAGCCTGACCATGTCCAGAGTGTGTGTTTGGACGTTTCTGATGTCAAAATCGTTTCCTAGACACAGGTTTGAAAAGGAGGAGAAATCACGCAGATAATAGGGATGGGCATCCGTACATGTGAAAGACTGGATTTAGGATCTAGCTGGGCTCTGGGACCAGGACTGTGCCCAGCCCAGGATGTGACACTCCGCGGCCTTTTTCTGACTTCCGAGGTATCTCTTCTGATAGATCTCTCTCTCTCTATGCTTGAAAAACTGTTTTTCTCACACAGTCTAACCTTGTCCCTTCCCTTAGTCCTTAATCTCTCTAGAAGAACAGTGAGATGTTTCGATTTACCCCACAATCAGCCCCGCTCTGCCCTAGAGCTCCAGGGACCACCCAGACCACTGATGCTTCTCGGGGTGAGTTCTGGGCTCTCACGTAACTTCCCAGGGAGCCGGGGGATTTGCACAGGAAGGTGTAGGAGCCTGGAGAGCCCGAGGAAGGCTTGCCCGGCTGGTGTGGCTCCGTGGTTGAGCATCGACCCAGGCACCAAGAGGTCGCCGGTTCGATTCCCGGTCAGGGCACCTGCCCAGGTTGTGGGCCCGATCCCCAGTGGGGAGCATGCAGGGGGCGGCCAGTCAATGTTCTCTCTCATCGATGTTTCTCTCTCTGTCTCCTTCTCCCTTCCTCTCTCTCTCAAGTCAATAAAGAAAAAAAAATTTTTTTTTTTTTTTAAAAAGGAAGGCTCCAGACAAAGGGAGAGACTGAGTCTGTTAACATATCCACTCAAACAAGGACGGAGACAGGAAATCTACTTTCACCTCCTCCATGTCTGCCCACCTCTCTGAACCGTGTAACCTTACAAGGTTACACGTATTACTAGGTTTCGTCTAGGCCGTTGTGTATACATTTTCAAATGCTTCCATCAGACGTTGTGGTTTGGTGTGGAGGGAGAAACAGTGCCAGGAGGAGCGAGGAGCCGCGCACACGTTTGGGGCGGGGAGAGGGGCGTGTACCCACCCCCCCGCCCGCCCTAATGGGAGGAAGGGCCCCTTTTCTACCGGCCCTCAGGCAGGTGCTGAGCACGGGTCTTGTGGTTGCTGAGCCCCCGGGAGACAATGGTCTGCAGTGTGTGTGCAGCTTTGTCCTCTGACGATCCTGTGCTCAGGGTGTGTCCTCACATGGACGTGGGCCGGGGCAGAAGCAGAACCCGCAGCCGGTCAGCAGAAGCCGGACTCACGTTGTCAACACACCGCTCCCTCCACCTGAGGCCGGGCAGTGGGTTCCTAAATAGCCCCCATTCCCTTCATTCTGCGCAGAAGCATTTCCAAGTGTGAGGACCCCCACTGCGGGACGTGGAACACCCCCCGGCGTGGATGCAGTGTCAGCATCACGGGGAGAAGGGTTTGTCTGCACTGCCGTCCGGTTGTGAAAGGAGGCGGTGTGTTCACAAAGCTCCTGTGGTGGAGAAGTTATAGTTATTTGTTATGGGAATGCTATTTACCCAAGAGGTTGGACCAAGCCCTGTGCAATAAGGAACACATTCCTGTTACAAATAGGAGTGTGAGTGATTCTATTGATTTATTCCCATGGGATCGCAGAGTCTCACTGAAATAACGCAAGTGCCAAACCAAACAACCAACCAACCAACCAACCAACCAACAAAAAGCATCACCCGAGTGCGCTCTCAACAGTGCTGTCTGGTTGGCTTACAGTATTATGAGGCTTTAGTACTTTGTATTCTCTCCATGCTTCATGGAGAACAAGATTCCGTGATTCCCCTTCAACAGCAGCCAAGTGCAGTCATATGTGTAATGCAAGGTGGACAGTATTTGATTTGATGCCAAGAATTCGGAAACTCAGATTGCTTTTCACAGCTGACGGTAGTGTGGGCTGAGGACTTCTGACGTATTAGTTAGGCGTCGTGGGCAGGTGGACGTTGGTGTATTTCAAGTGGCAGAGTAGCCGGGTCACCTTCGAAAGGCCAGTCGTCTGCCTCTCAATAGCTCTTACACCAAGTAGAATGAAATCGAAGGAACCATCCCTTTGCCCCCTGGCAGCCCCCCAGCCAATAATGTTGCCATTGATTCCCTAGGGGTGGGAGCAGAGTGTAGTACACAAGAGGATGTTCTCCCAAACGTCTTAAACCAACTGACAAATAGGAGAGGGGTAGGGGAGTGGACCAGGAGGTGCGCTCCGTCGACTGTGCCCCTGCCTCCACACATGCATGTGGCTCTCTGCTCATCACCTGAGTTGGCAGCTTAACCCACCAGGGCTCCAGGTAAAGGTGTGGAGTAGCTTAAGTATATACTCCAGCTTCTTGAACGTGTGGAAGGGACAGGAAGTTTCTTCGGTTCTTAGATAAGGTATGCACCATGGAAACCACACGCTGCCATCTCCGTGCATATGTCATCTGTGCCAGGACCTTCAGGGCTTCCCTACATAATGCAGGCGTGCTCCCTGTCCTGTCCTTCCCCATGGGTACAGTCATCATCCCACAGCGGAGGATGCCAAAGGGAAAGGACCTGCCTATTAAATGCCAACATGCACGGTCCTCGCTTCTCAGCTGGATGCACACCGGAGATGAAGAGGAAGTGTGATTTCTGGTACAATCCGGGCTCTGCCAGTTCTTAGCTGTGTGACCTTGAATACGTGCTTCACCTTCCCAAAGGCTGTTCTGCCATCTGTCCAGTGAGGGCGGTGTTATCTGCCTCGCATCGCTGTTGTTGACAATTAGTGATGTACGTGCCTACAGTCCTGGACAGATGTTATCTGCTAGTTCCTCCTCCTTCCCCTCATAGCTTTCCCTTCTTCCAAAAATTCGACTTTCCTGCTTGCTGAAAAACCCTAAGTAGGAGAGTCATTCTGCTCAGTGGTATTCCAAAGGCCGTGGGCACGGAGGGGTAGTTCTGCCCACCCAGGATCACTGAGCTTGTAAGGACCGGCTAGCTCATGGTCATAATAAAAACCAGATTTTTTAGCCCATTTTATTACTGACTTTAAATTCTCAAGACAGTGCATCTCCTTGTTGCTATGGTCACAGACAGACCAGTGTCTCCCACCCCCTCTCGGGACATGGATGTGATTATTTCACTATTTTTTCTCCAAATAGAAAATTAGACACTCAAATAGGAAAGGTGGCAAATAGGACACTTTACACATAACGGAGTCTATCTGGAACGTCTCACCTTGGAGGTATCACGTGTGGCTTCCAGGCAAAGTGAGGAGAAATCCACGAAGGGTCTCCTTTCAGAACACCTCCTGCTCTCCTGTTCGAGTTCGGTATGAATGGGCAGGACGGACTGTGACGCTGCACAGGGAGCTGCTATCTGCAGCGTCAGGCTGAAGGACTCGGAGACGCGGGGCAGGTGTGCCGACAAGGTCAGCGTGTACTTAGAGCGTCCCCAGACCTGTGCCTTAAATGCCCGGTTCTCTGATAAGTACACGGATTTACCCACAGGCATGTCCAGTATAATGTTCTGTCCCATTACATTGATTTAACTGTTTTGTTTTTATTTTTCACTTTTATGTTTTCTTCTAACGAGGAAAGCCTTAAGGATGACCCATTATAAATTGGTATCGAATCACGAGGCCTGAATTTGAACAGCATCCGGTCTTGCCAAGTGTATGTGGGCTGACATGTGGGTATCAGCACCCCTTTGTATTTCTGAAGCAAAGTCAGAGCCAAAGGAATATGTATTTAAAAATATATATTTCGAGCCTTCGTTTATTCCTCTGCAAAGGACAAGAGGGGTCTGGTTTACTAAACTGATCATGTAGGTGTGTCTGGGCAGCATACTCCACGTGGCTTTCTGTTCCATGCCAATTTTTATCTATTAGAAAAGAGTTAGCTGTTAGGTTTACTCTACATGTCAGTAGAGTTGAAAGTGAAGCTTTGGCTCAAAGTCCAGAGGTCAAGCTACCAACTTATTGCTGCACATCTTGCTTGAGTCGTACCTAGATGGCTGTTGAAAGAGCATTACAACTTTACAGGTTGGTAATTCCATTTGAGAGCCAAATGCGATGGTCGTGTTCGGCTGCCAGTTACTAGCAGAAGCCCACATCCCAGAAACCTTCCCCATCACAGGCAGTAACTCCTAGAAGCCAACGCCAAGCTCTAGATGGGGCTGGCCAGCCTCGCTTGGGGAAGTAGCAAAACATTAAATAGGCTCATACTGCCACCTAGTGTCTGCAATGCACTAATGCACTTTGCAATCTCTGGGTTTTTAAAAATACATTAATGGAATCAAACAAAACTGCTTTATGACAGAAAAGATATGGTGCCTGGGATAATAAGCAAAATGCTTATAGAAACCTAGGGCACGTGCTTTTGATATTTTGTCTTGGATATTTTTCATTACTTTAGTACTGTAGTTTTAGGTTGTCTAACTTTTGAATATACCTGTGTACTTTCGGGAGGGGGGAGAATAACAAATCTCAGCCAGTGATCTCTGAGTGTCTTGCATTATTTATGATTAAATGCAACTATTTCCATTGGGGTTTACGGCCTCTGTCCTCGTGGTCCCCCAAATCCGACCTGGGCCTTCAGGAAAGGAGATCATTGTCCCTATTTTGCAGACCCAGAAGAAAACCAGCAGAGAGAGCCCGGCAGTCTGAACAGAAAAATTCCTTCTCGATTGCATTTGTTTGCTATTGACGTGTTTGAAACATATCGCTCCAGATTCTTTCCTGCAAAGAGCAGTCTCCCTAACTGGCGGGTAAACTGAACCCCAGCGGAAGTTGCATGTGAATTAGGAGGAAATGCTTGCACGGTGTCAGTACTGGCTCAGGGCTGCAGTACCCACGACGCAGTGTAAAAACACATCCACACTGTGAGTGCCTTTCTCAGGAAGAACTGAGAGTCTCCGCCCAGCTGAGCTGCTGGACAAATCACTGCTCTTCACTCTGTGCTACAAGCAAACGTATGGTTTCCTCAAAAGAAGTAGATGCCTCCAGTGGCCTTTGTTGAGGGCTCAGTGGGGCGAAAGTCAGCTTACAGTTGTTTGTATGGAGACGATACGGTGGTTAACATGGGGTGATACAAGAATAAAGTCTGTGGTTTGCGTGCTGCAGCTGTGCACCTACTCTTGCCCCGCCTGGTGTGTGTTTGGCAGCAGTGTCCCTAATGCTGTATTACCTGATTGTGTTTTCAGCCTAAATATGCAGGAGGCAGTATTCCCCACTTCACTGATGAGAACACTGAGGCCAGAGACTTACCCGTCTCGTGGCCAGTCAGCGGCTCTGTGGACCTGAGGTGTGAGGCCAGGCGGTGCCGTCCACTGAACCATGGCTTTATTTTTGACCAGGAGCAGCTGCCTCTCTGAGTTTGCTTGTGTCATAAATCCCACCTGCCTTCACTATCATCCATTCACGTGTTTGATTATTCTTGGATTTCCGTGTCCTGCCTTCTAACTTTCCTCGATTAAAAGCTACATAGCAGCGTCAGATGCCACTGAGCCTTCTGCTGAGCAAGGCGCCACCCAAGACAGTCTCCCGAGGTGACATGTGGCTGCAAATGTAACCCCTGGACGAGTCTAGATGTCACTCGTTGGTTGTGTCATTCTCTTGTGGACCAGGGGCCAGTGCTGGGAAAAGTCAGCCACGCGTGTGTGTGTGCGCACGTGTGCACATGTGAGAACACCAACACTTGAGCACATCTAACTTTCCGTGTTCTGGAAAGAAAATGTACCCCTCACACACATGCACATGTTAATACCAGATCTACAGTGCTGGCGTAGATTTAACCAACAACACGCAAAAGACAAGTAAGGTTTCCACCGAGATTGATCTGGCTTTTGGGTTTGTTCTGCAATCCTCTGAACAGAAGCTCTAAAGGGGACAAAACAGCAACCACACTGTCACCTCAGAGCCTTTGCTTTCTGAGTGAATGCTGCATTGGAGCGAGTTCATAATCCCTGTGGCATGGTGCCTGGATGCTCCTGTAAGGTCTGTCTTCCCAGAAGATACAGGCCTTATGTGAAGGACCAAAAGGTGTCAAGAGCAATCTTACCGAACCCCGTCAACTTTGCATATGAAAAGGGGGAGAGGCATTTTCTGGAAAAGCCGAAGGGCCAAAGACACATATTGTTCAGGATACAACCTAGGAAGGACCCCACTCTGTGCTGTCACTAGTCTGACACGAACCTCAGTCATGAGCAAGGACCCTCTGGGAAGTCTTACTTCGGAAACATTGACACCCAGGCCTCATGGAATTCCCAGGTATTTTTATTTTTACAGCTACATGAAATGAGATAATGCATCTGAAAACACATTTTATTTATTTATTTTATTATTATTTTTTTAATTTTTATTTATTTATTTATTTTTTATCCTCACCCGAGGATATTTTTCCATTTTTTGTACAGATAGAGTGGGAGGGAGAGAGAGGAAGGGAGAGAGAGAGAGAAACATCGACGTGAAGGGACACATCGAGTGGCTGCCACCCGCACGACCAACCAGGGCCAGGGACAAACTGCAACCGAAGTACGTGCCCTTAGCGGGAACCGAACCCGGGTCTCTCCAGACCGCAGGCCGACGCTCTAACCGCTGAGCCAAACTGGCCAGGGCTGAAAACACATTTTAAATAGAATGTTGAAATGCTGACTTTCAGTAATTTATTTACTTAATACATAGGCTCTTTTTAAAAGATGTTTTTGGAGCCAGGAGGTGTGAGGCACTGGGGCTCACCTCTAGGAGCCCCGGTGCACTGGGGACGAAGGGAGGACAGGAGAGCAGAGACAGGGCAGCCTGGTGGTGTGGCTTCCCTCGGATCCAAATGCATAGCTTGCAAGATGTCCTTGCCATTCTGTGACAGGCTCAGTGCCTCTCACCTTCTTCCCCAGCTGCAGCCCATAGGCTCAGCCCCTGTCCGCGGATGCCCCCCCACCAACGAGGGAGCAGTCACTGTTAACTCCTGCATGCGAAGCTGGGTAGATCTCCTCGTTGCCTCCAAGATGGACGCTAACCTGCTGCACGTGGATTTCGAGTCCACGCGAGCTCGGCCTGGCCTTTCCATTCCGCCTCTGCCCACTGCCCCTCACGAGCAGCCGCAGGGCCTGTGGTTCTCCTCATTTCCAAATGCCCAGGAGGCCGCCAAGCGTTGCCTAGCACCCTCCCTAGTCCTGGGCTCCTGGAAATGACCACTTAGCCATCAAGTCCCGAAACAACCCTCCCAAGCATAACTCCCTTCGCCCGTCTCCTGTATTTCGTACTTCCACGCATCATGGTAAATCACCTTCTTTCTGTACTGAAGGGGAACTTGTCCGGGAGAGAGCTGGGGGAAGGTCAGGTCAGATCAATTCCTTTGCTATCAGCGTTTCTAATTTGCAGATACTTGCTGGAAATTGTGAACAGGAGGCTCTAACGTGTCACGCTTCTGCCAACTTAAGAAACGTCCAAAATGGTAGAGAATTTTTATGACTGTTTTGGAGTCAAACAGATGACAAGTGTGGGGAAGCGAAATCTCAGTGGATTGAGAGAATGAACGAAGTTTTGCACCTTATTTGATACATTAGAACCGAAGGGGAAGATGGAAGGAGGGTTACATGAAATCCACTGGTGGTAGGTTAGGGAGGCGGAGAAGGCAAACCAGGGAAATCTCTGTTACTGGATACAAAGTAAAACAAACAGACAGATACAACTTCTACATAGATGGGTATAGGACAGTCAGCAGTTAAGAGGATCACAGTAATAGGGGCTCATGGTCTTTGCTCTGGTGCAGTGATTATGCCCTGAGGGGTCTGGAAAAAGGTAATTAGATTGACATTCCAAAGGTATGTTATGGTGGATGCAAAAAAGACAATAGACAGGCTCGGTTAAGGTAAAGATTGGCCTTTGTCAAGAAAGATACCCGCCTAGGACATGACTACCC
This sequence comes from Molossus molossus, assembly GCF_014108415.1. Taxonomy (NCBI): domain Eukaryota; kingdom Metazoa; phylum Chordata; class Mammalia; order Chiroptera; family Molossidae; genus Molossus; species Molossus molossus. Next base: position 96,758,467 of record NW_023425346.1, read on the forward strand.
ACCAACACGCTTTTTAGTTAGGGAGTTTTCATTTCAGACCGTCCTGTGCCCTTACCTTAGGTCTCGGCCATGCAGTCCTTCCTGAGTTTGTCGGGGTTAGTATGTGGCCCCTTGTTTGTCCACCTTCTCAAATATATTGGACCATGAAACCCCTTCTCCACTCTTCCAAGGAGCATCTCTTTTGATACCAAAGGTGCAAACTGTAAATGTTTGCATTGGATTGTAGGGTCTTTGAGGGCTGGGATGTAGATCTCTAGTCTCTTAGTGCATACTGAATGAATAATTTAATTAATGCCAAAGGTGGAAACAGCTAAGCATCTCATTGTAAAGCCACTATAATGATTTGCAAAAGCATCTGGGCTCCGGACAGGTGACTCTGTACTTAGTCATCGCATACGACCCCCTCAGCTAGTTCATTAACTAGTTTTACAGGCCGGTCAGGGATGAGAGACAAATATTATTGAGGGAATTGAAATGTATGTGCCCCTGAGAAAGGCAAGCCCGTGACTGCAACTCACACTGAAAGGTGTTACTGGAGAGCCGCCCAAGTCAAAGGCTCTGTCCTCCTCGGCTCTCGTCATGCTCCCGAGAAAGATCTGGTGAGTGACAGAAAACAGTGTTGATGCAAAGCAAGTGAATTTATTAAGAATACCCTTGGCATAAAACACAAGCAGGCAACTCAGCTGGTCTGAGTGCCCCGCCTGGTGGGGGTTCAAGGGTTTATACCTTCCCCCTTTTTGGTCAAGGCTCTCCTGTCAGATTGACTAGATTTCAAATTCTCCTTTTACATTGTCGTGGCTTTTCCCAGAATGTAGGAGAACATCTGGCAATTTTGTCTTGGCGAATCCCAAGACTGCTGACTTCTTTGTTCAGAAGGTGAGATAAACTCCCTTCTCTGTTCTTTCCCTTCCTCCTCCTGCCTTAGCAGCTACTGATCCTGCCACATCCCCCCGCCCCAAGTGATGCCATCCGAATGCTTGGGGATTTTTGTTGTTTGTCCCCCACACTTCACCTGTCCTTGGGTTTAGCTGGCACCACTGTCCGTGGTTGGGGGGAGAAGGTCTGTGATTCTCAGGCTGGGGCGGGCTGCCCAAACGGATTTGGCTTTGTTTTCTTCTCTGGTCTCCGTTTTCCCATTCCACTTGTCCAGGAATCTCCCTAGCTTCCCACTATCCTGCCACAAAGGGAATCTCTATTAAAGTCCTTCATAAAAATTGATTTTTTAAAAAAAATAAAAAGCAGCTTTACTGACAGGAAGGAAATGGTGTATCGTGGGAACCACTTTAGAAATAAAAACTGTAACAATGCAGGTCTATATTTAGGACAGATCATAAAACAGGATTGGAGCAAACAAAGACCTTTACAGTCCCTAATAAATTGTCATAGCAAATGTTATATGTTACAATTATACAGAACTGACGCATTATCTCTAGCCCGACACCAGCCACAATCTGTACCCATCAATTCAGACTTTGATGTGCGGGGTTTTCCCGCGTCACTCAGCTGTTCCCCTGCTGGGTGTCTGACAGCTCAGCTCCGTTCCGACACCGTGTACCTGGAGATAGCACCAGATCCCACAGGTTAAGGGTTTGGGGCCACAAGACCACTTTCCATTTCAGATGCCACTCGGAAGTGCAGGTTGTCATCTGTGCTCTGACCAAGGGCTGTACGTCAGAGGTTCTCATGACCCCTCCTTGGGTTCAGTTAATTTGCTGAGGTACCTTATAGAACCCAAAGAGAAACATTGTACTTCCTACATCACAGGTTTCTTACCAGAGAATCAACTTCCTCCCTTACTAGTGGGAGTGGGGTTCTTGGGGCTCAGGCAGAATAAGTACACTCAGAGGCCACCACGGGAGGATGAGATGTGGTAGAAGAGTTGATTTGCAGGAAATTACGTTCCTCTGTTTCCAGTGCCCCATTTCCCTCGAGCCAGTCCTGAAAGAGGGGTAGCTGAGGCTTTAGTGAAGCCAACAGCAAAGCCGGTGACCAGAGTTTCTGTCCCACGTTGCAGCCGGGTCTAGATCAGCATCGGTCTAGATTCAGCCCATCAGTGCATTGCGTGGGTCTCACGTGGCTGTGGCCACGGGGGAGAATGCAGGGTGTGGGGGTCCCGAGCAAGCAGCAAAGCACACAGGGAGGTTTCTTGTCTAGGAGATTAAATATTCAGGTTTCACAGGCTCGCCGTGGCCACGCCTATTCTGGTGTGACCGACAGGCAGGTCCGCACCTTCCACGTCACCCAGACCTAACTGGGCATGTTCTCCTTCCCCTCTTTCCTGTTAATAATAACATGTTATTGCAACAGTGTCAGTAACTCAGGAACAGCCCGACGGAGGGATGCACAGGACAAGGTGTGAGGAAGGGACAGGAAGCGCCCATGCTCTCGTATTACTTAACTTCATTGAGATTTTTCTCTCTACAAAATTTTGCATAAGGCTATTGAAGACAAAAATCTTCATTTTTCTTTTTTTGCCTTTTCTCTCTCTCCTTTTATCCCCTTTGTTTTGGCCCAGATTTGCTGAGCAGGTGTCCTAGACACATGCGAACTTGTCTCTGGGCTGATGCAGCACACAGAATTTGTGCGTTCTGTCCACAGTTTCTGAAACGACTCCTGCAAGCCAAATTTAAATGCAAAGCAAAAAGTTAAAGTTAAAAATAAAAGGTGTGAAAACGCTCAGTGACAAAGAGCTATCTGCGACTACACTATATTGTATTAAAAGAATGTCTACCTCCACACAGTTCTGTCTTCTCAAAATGAGTCACACAATTGAACGGATTTTCCACAACCGAGGATCATGAATGAACAGCTGCGAAGATTTGCCAAAGCTGCCAGCAGAGGGCGGCACTTCGCCTCTCCCGCCTCCGTGGAAGTGGGGACGGGTTGCAGCGGTCCCAGCAGGAGTCTGGAGTGAGCATCCCAGGTCTTTTCTTTCCCCCGCGTTGCGTCCTGTCCATCATCTTCCCCCTGCCTCTCGGATGCTCCTGGGAGCTGTGGGTGCTGAGGCTGGACCTGAGGAAACAGGATTCACTGGAAGATATAACTAGGTGCAAACTTCCTAACAGTGATTTGATAACCTAATACGCCACAGTCCTGCCAACAGTCCTCTGGGGTCTGGGCAGAAAGACAGTGTGGAGAAAATTATTTCAGGCCATTTTACCTTAGCCTGCTTTTTCCAAAGATCCCGTGCTCTAAATTTACCTCCCTTACACAAAATTATCCAGCCTTTGTGTCCCATACCCCTAGTCAGTCCACTGTCTCCTGCACCACCAACCAAGTAACAGGTAACTGTCATTACTAATGAGTCAGAGGCGTGACTGCCACGCACACTGCACCAATTAGCACGGACACTTCAGAATTTGCAAGTTGCTCTCATACATTCACTCAACCAACTCTCACTGTCCACTTGAAAAGGGCCAGGGGTTCTGATAGATGCTCAGTGTTTGATACAAACTCCTTGAGACCCAAGGACGGCAGCCTAGCAAAGGACACTCACATACGCACATACTTGCAATGAGCGTAACTAGCGGAGAGTACACAGAGACAGAGAAATTAACTCTGGGTCTTGACAGCTCCTATGGAAGGAGCTAAGCGTGACTTTATAGTCGAGGAAGGGACATTTGACAGGTGTTTTAGTGAAAGAGGGTGGGAGGTCTTTATAGAGGTAAGGAGATGTTCAAAGCAGTGGGGAACTGAAACCATACCACTGGGACAGAATTGCAAACAGTTCAGCATTGTAGTGGTCGCCACAAATGTTGAGGAGGGAAAAAGCGGGAGGAAGTTATAGGGTAAATGGTTAAAATGGTAAAGTTCATGGAGAATTAGGTGCTGTAAGTGGTTATTATCATTATTTTATTCTCATTTTACCAATAGGGAAAATGATCCATCTACTATACCAGGCAGACATTTTCTGAGGAGCTGTTTCTTTATAATTCAGACACGAATGACCTGATCTTACCTCGTTTTAGCCTCAGATGAAGGTGGGATTACGTAGCTGAGCTCAGTTCCTAGCCAATTAGCATTACAGAAAAGAAACTGTGAACTCAGAGCAACCTTCAATTGATAAAATGTCCAAGAGTTCTCATTTGTTTAACATCTTTTTATCTTGAGAGAATTTTAATGATAGAAAAATCATTAAGCTAGCACACCTGTATACTTTTAAGCACACACACACACACAAGGGCTTGTGCACATACACCTATACTTTAATCATGGCATTTCATCTCTGAATATTTGAAGATGTGTCTCCTAAGGCCAAGGACATTCTTCTAAGCAATCACACTCAAAACACAGTCAAGCAAATTATACTGATTCAATCCTGTGTTCTCCCAGAAAGCCCATTTTCAAATCTCCACAAGTACCTAGCACTTGCCTCTTCAACACCTGGACTCCAATCCAAGAAACACGTATTCCATTTAGTTCTTAGTTTTTGTTTTAATCTCTTTTTATCATGAATATTCTCAGCCTCATTGATTTTTTTAAGACACTGAAGTTTTCAGAGTCCAGAACAGGTTTTTGTTTGTTTGTTTTCAGACCAACCCTTACTTTGGTTTGTCTGATGACTCCTTTAAGGTTGTATTAGAATTAAAAATGTCGAGCAAGAAGACTAAGTGTGGGGGCCTCTCAGATGGCACATGGCGTTGCATCCCTGGGAACATGATGTTAGATCACCTGGTAAAAGCTGTGTGTCCACCCTAAATATTCTGTGTACCAAGAGGACGGCCAATGGAGGCTAGAGTCTGTCCACAACAGAATCAAATCAATTCAGCAAATTTAGTATGGCTCTTTAAAAAATGAAGGAAGAGGAGGGGGAGGAGGGGGAGAAAAAGGAGGAGAAAAAGAAGAAGAAGAAGAAGAAGAAGAAGAAGAAGAAGAAGAAGAAGAAGAAGAAGAAGAAGAAGAAGAAGAAGAAGAAGGAGAAGAAAAAGGAATGAATTTTGTTTCATCAATTTTTAAATAGATTTAACTTATTTTCTCTTGTGACCAATCACAATAATCCTGCAAATCATGATCATTACTCTATTTTTTCAGATAAAAAAACTGAAAAACCAAAGGTCAAGTAAAGTCTCAAGTTCACGTAATTAGAAATAGCGTGTCTGGGACTTGAACCCCCTCTCTCCCTCTCTAGATGCAATCTTCTTTCCTATGTACCTCAGCCCTGATCCCCTGAGCGGTTGAGGGCTATGCCTATTACAGATGTTTATACTGTTTATCACCACTAGAGGGAGGAAGAGGACTAGAAATCTTCTGGCTTTCAACCAAGTGCAATGCTGAGCAATGCTTACACCTGAATGAATGAGAAAAAGAAAGCCATTTGTGCCCCAACTGCTGCCCCACTTTTGGTTGCTAATTTTAGATGAAAATAGACATGGATTAAATATGTTTTGACTGCAGACATTATAGAATAATATTAAGGACAAGTATAAACACCAACAATCTACAAAATTAATATAAGACCCATATTTAATTTGTAGTGAGGTTTCAGGCAAGAACATGCAGTTGTTTTTTGTTTACGATATATATTACCTACCTGAAAGCATAGAACATAGTACATGCACTTATGGTACAGGTGCTTTTCATGAATTTGTCTTTTCCCTTTTGCGGAAAAGATCACGTCATGATGGAGTGTGGATTTGACCTTTCTTATGATGTATTATTTTAAATTTAACAGTCCAGTCAGAGAAAGACAAGCATCCCATGATCTCACTTATTTATGGAATATAAAGAATAAAATAAGCTGACGAACAAAATAGATCCAGAGACATGGAAGTAGGAAAGAGATTGACAAACCTCAGAGGAAAGGGGGTGGGGGCGGGGGCGGGGAAACCAAAGAACGTATATGCAGGTATGTTGAACCAATAGACACAGACAATGGTTTGGGGGGGGAACCAGGAGCAGGGAGGAGGTTGTTAACAGGGGGACAAAAGAGGACATCTGTACTACTTTCAACAATAAAGATACATTTAAAACATATAATAACAATAAATAAACAAATAAAGATTAGTAAATTATTAAAAAATAAAGCTCCCAAATAATTCTCTGCATATCACATATTTACCTACCACAAATAAAGCATCATAATGTTTACTTCATCCTTTAAAACTCATTCCCATGGGAAAGTATTTAGTGTGGCTCTTTAGTATTTAGTGTGGAAAGTATGGGCTAAAGCTAATTTTCACACTGACTGGATTCCAAAAACATACCTTTCTAGAGATATAAGTAGAATACTACATTTTTAATTACCCAAAGTAACAATACTAAGAAAATAGTATGATTGCTATTTCTGTCATTTACTTAGTAAAAATACTATATTTAGTGGGGAAAGAAAAAAAGCAGAAGAAAGAAGCACAGTCCTCTCTTGTCAACCCTATAAAAACAGGTACCCAAGATGTACTGGGAAGACCTCAGTTTGTCCTATACTAAAGAATTGTTGGAAAGTGCTAAAGAGAATAATATTAAAAATTCAGAACTTCATTAATATTAAAATTTTTATTTATTTATTCATATTAGAGAGAGGAAGGGAGAGAGAGCGAGAGAAACATTGATGAGAGAGAACATCGATTGGCCGCTCCTGCACACCCCCCTGGGGATCAGGCCCACACCCTGGGCATGCGCCCTGACTGAGAATCCAACTGGCGACATCCTGGTGCCTGGGTCGACGCTCAAGCACTGAGCCACACCGGCTGCGTAAAACTTCCTTAATATTTAAAGTGTTAAATTTGGAAAATACAAAGTAACCTTCAGTTCAGCGGTAGAAAAGGTATAATTATGCTAGGCTTTCAAGCGAAAAATAGAAATGCAAACCGTAGTTCTACTCTATCGTCTGCGGATGTGCAAGGTGACATCAATAGACACTATTATCCCCAACTCTCTGTGGTTAGAACCGGTCTGACGTCACCTGGGCGGACGGGTTGGTGAAAGGGTGCGAGGTGAGGTCGGAGGGTGCGAGGTGAGCTCGGAGGCTGCGGCCCTTCTCCCGGGTTCCCAGCCCAGGCCTTTCCAAGCGGAGGTCTCTGCTCTGCACCCCGGGCCGAGTGTTTGCGCCCCGCTTCGGAAGGTTGCGGACAGGCCGCGATGCGCTCCTCTGACCAGGTCGTTTCACTGGACCCGCTCGGTCCCGCTCCGCGGCCGCCGACCCGCAGACGCCGAGGAAGGAGCGGGGCCATCTGGTTCTCATCTCGCGGAGAGGCAGGTTTAACTGGAGGAAACGGTGCGTGCGGGTGTGTAAAGTATTTTTATTAGACCAGAGAGTGAAGTCCTGGAATGCTGTACCGGGAGAGGTCATGAAACCTTCCCTTCGGAGACTTTTAAAACCACAGCAGAATCCGAGCTGGAGAGGTGAGCTAGTGCGGCTGCGCCCGGAGCCGGGGGCCAGGGCTGCGCCCCAGCCTTGGGCCTCGGGGGCTGTGACGCGAATTTGCCTGCAGGCCCTTCTCCGAGGACGGCGGCCCCGCGGCGTGTGGAGCCGTCGACTGCCACAAGGCGGTGCCATGGACTTAGTCCTTCCTTCCTTGGAAATCAGTCTTTTCCCTGAAAATCCTACGGGAGGGAGGCTTTTAGCAATTATTTGGGGAACATCAAATAATCATTCGAATACCTTTGTATCTGTTTCGAATGACAGCAACCTGGGTTCAAGTCAATTTCCCCAAAATTTATTTGGACTCTTCATAAGCCTTTCTTTAGTAAAACAAACCTAGTCTTTGGATTATTCCTCTCAATCAACAGCCAGCGACACTTTTTTCTGGGCAGTGATAAGATACTGCGTCAAATTAACGTCTCCTGCTGTGCTCCTGCGGTCTCTTCAGTAAAGGGATTCTGGTGCTTCTGAGCAGTGAGGCTGGAGGGTCAGGCTACTTTGATAAACGGCAGGGGGTGGATACAGGGGCAGCTTGGGACACCAGCCAGTAGCCGCCGCCTCTTCCTCTGCGTGAGGCTACACATGCCAAGGGATCCTTGGCCATTGCTGTGCCCGCTGCACCCAATCTGTTAGCCCTCGGTCTTGGGCGTCAAGTCAGCCCAGGTGCTGTGCCACCGAAATGACCTGAACGTAGGCTCCCAACTCTGCCGGGCGGTGAGCGAGGATGTCAGGCGAAGCCACAAAGCTTTGGGTCTTGGTTTTCCTGAGCCGGGTCCAGTAGGGCTTCCGTGAGGACCTCTCTGCTCCGAGAACTGCTGGGCACCGAGGAAAAGCGAAGGTGGAGGAAACACCTGCATTGTCCCCACCGAGACTCCCGTGAGGAGGTCAGTGCCTTGGAGAGAGTGTAACTTGAAGAGAGTTTAGGGCTTTAAACACCTGTTAGGTTGCGGTGCATGGACTCGAGGTTTCTGAAACCTTCTGACAGGCCGTGTCTAGGAGGGCTGTAGTTCTGGTGTTTGCAAAGGAAATGCTTTGTCAAATGAAGATGGAAATAGTCTGAGAGCTTATTAGGCCCCCTCAGAAGAGTTTACTGTTCCTTTCTATAGGAGCCCTGGTAGAAGTGGGAAAGGTTAGCTCATTTGGAACAAACGACAAGGAGTGTGTGTGTGCAGGTCTGCCCGGAGGGCTGTTACTGGTGGGCGTGGGGAGGACAGCCAGCAATAACGGTGCTGGGGTGACTGGGAGGAACTGGAGGTGAGCAAGGGAATCAGAGGGGGCAGGATGGAAGGCTGCCTTCAGCCCAGAACCACTGTCCTGTGACTGTGACCCCCGACCTCTCCTTGCTCTGCTGAATTTCCTCCTTTCTCTGAGACCAGAAATTGACAAGTGGGGTGTTTGTTACACCCCAAATCCGACCTCCTCAGGTTCTCCCAGGAGCAAAATGCTGAGAGAGAACCAGAGGTTATATTTGGTCCCAGGAGGAACGTCTTGAAGATTTGTCGCTGTTTGCCAAGGACACGGGGGTCACACTGGGGTCCGGAGAGCTTGAACAGGAGTTATAATCTGGAAGTTATATTTCCAATAACATACTGATTGTAGAGTAGATTAGTAAAGGGACACAACTCTAGTCTTGTGTGTTAAAAGGAGAGAATGATTGGATCCTAAGTTTCTATAGAAAAATAAGTGATTATGTAGCACTAGCTTCTCAAAACGTTTGACAAGATGAGATTTGTTTCGCCGCCCCCATAGATTGCATTAATGATTTGCATTACTCATTGTTTCCTAGGGGTGAAATGCTTTCAATGGCTCTTCCCAAAACTTAGAACAAATTAATGGCGTCTGTCTTCAGGGATCAAGTTCTTTCGGATCTTTTCTCAACTTGCATGGAAAAGAGGCAACCTTTCCTTCAATTTATAAAACCTAACCAAAGAGAGTAAACATAAAAACAAAGACCATTTATTTCTTTCCAGAATACTGTATATTTTGAATTGCATGATAAGGTGTGAATATGATATAAACCTGGGAAGCCTAGAGTAATCTCAGCAGGAATATACTGATTTTTTTTGAAGATATGTTTTTATTGATTTTTAGAAAGAGAACACAAGAGAGGGAGAGAGAGAAACACTGATAGGCTGCCTTGTGCATGCCCTCTACTGGGGATAGAGTCCCCAACCTGGACATGTACTCAGACTGGGAATTTAACTATCAACCTCTCGGTACTTGGGAAGATGCTCAACCAACTAAGCCACACTGGCCAGGGCAGGAATATACTGATCTATGAGCTGTTTCACTCACGACCATGGTGAGATTGGATGTTAATGTGCAGAATCTCTGGGTTTAATCCTGGCTCAGTTATCCTGTTGCTGAGTTCCATGGACAGATTTGACCTCTCTGACTCAGGTGCCTTACCTAAAAAAATGGTAGTAATTATGATGAGCTGCAATTATAGTCCTAAATAATATAGAATACTAGTAATTTATGATAAAATGGATTTGAAAACATCATCAATTTTATTATCATTTCTCAACCCTCAAAGGACAATGAGTAAATTATTTTATTTCTCTTCCAGCAAAGAGAATGATATTAAATGTATTGTATGGGAAACTTGGCAAGTGTATTCAGGGAAAAACGTAGCTTAACAAGTATGGACAGAATTACAAATTGCTTTTAGAGGCATGTTCTCATTTTTAAGGAATGTCTTAAAAAAGCAAGTACTTTATTTCAGAAAAGAAAAAAGGTGGAAAAGAAAATATGAATAACACTCTATATTTTGAAATCATGGCCTTAGAAAAAAATAAAATGTACTAGTAAGAAAGATGTTTTGCACTCGTTATAATATATGATACAGAGAGGGCCTTGGTGTTTTTATAATTTTGCCTACAATGTTCATTAGAGCATTTGAAAATTAAATTGAGTTAAAGTAAATCTCTTTACCATGTAATGCAACTTAAAACAATATTTAATTATTGCAAAGTATTGATAATACATTTTCAGTTTTGGAGCGGAGTATCTAATGGCTTTAATTTCTTTTTTAAGTCTATTTTGTTGTTGATCTTTTCCTTTCTTCTAATCCAAGAGCATCCTCTGGCCTGTAGAAAGATGGTTGGGTGGGGGAATCAGTCTGCCTTGGCTTTGAACTTCCTGCCCTTGACCACCCAGTTCTGCAAACTGTCTCCTCACCTGTCATGTAGACACCTCCTCAACTCCTTGAGCAAATATGGATGGAGACACGAGATGAGCTGATCTGCAAGGCAGTTGGCACAGTGTTTAACACACTGTCATGATCGGTTCACCCTGGGCTCGGTCCCTGCGTAAGAGCCCCCCGCACTCCATGAGCTTTGAGATTCCTCAGTTCAGCCATTCTGGGCTTCAATGATTCCCATCGGAATGTGAACAGAAACCTCTTCAAGTTGTTTCTATGAAGTTTGACAAAAGAAGCCCCTTCCTCATTAACTGTAGCTCTTTGGGGCAGAGAACAAAGTGTTGTTCAAGTTCAGAACCGTGGAAATAACTCTAGACCTCTCAAGGTCTGCCTTCCAGAGTGCTCGAGTGTGGACGATTCTGGGACTTCCTTACGCCCGCAAGGAGGGCGTGCAGCTCAGCCTTAGCTGCCCTAAAACCACTGTAACTCTGCACTGCTCCCTGTGCTGTTCTGCCAACAACACTTACACTTCCTTGAGTTCTAGTGCTCAGTTTTCTCAAGAGCTTTATTATTATTATTTTGAGTCTAGGAATTGTATGGTCAACATAAATCTTTAAATAACAGAGAGAACATCTTACATTTATATAACTTTATAATACAAATATGATATACGTCATGGACCCCCACAGAGCATATTTTTGCAGAGACTACTATTTTAATATGACGACGCCGGAGCAGTTCATAACTCCCCAGTGCCCCTCAGTGAATTCTGTTCTCTGAAGACAGGAAATGGACTGTCCTGACCGTTAGGCTGGGTGTGCTCGGTAGTTCTGAACATACACGTTCATTTAGAAAATGATGCCAAGAGGTCATCGCTGATACTGGGCATTGATACTGGGCATTCCCCTAATTAGATATGTGTGCCTCAGTAGAAGTCTTTAAAAAAATAGGATGTAAATTGCACTGGCCGGTTTGGCTCCGGGGTTAGAGTGTTGGCCTGTGGACGGAAAAGTCTCAGGTTCCATTCCCGGCCAAGGGCACGTACCGCAGATGAGGTTCAATCCTGGCCCTTCTCGGGATCATATGGGAGGAAACCAGTTGATGTGTCTCTCTCATATCGATGTTTCTCTCTCTCCTCTCCCTTCCCCCTTTGCACTCTATCTAAAGAGTCAATGGGAAAATATTCTCAGGTGAGGATTATAAAAAAGGGTGTAAATGATTGGAAACTATACTCTAAGCCACCCCACTGGAACGGAAGCCTGTGGGTTCCCTGTGGAGCACAGACCCGCGATGTAGGGCCTGCTCTCCCAGCCTGTGGCCCCCTGTTGGCTGCGGGGAGGGAGATCCTCTGTGGCAGTAAGATCAGGCTGGGAAGCAGGGGAAAGAACGAGGTGGAAGACCTCGGGGCGCAAGGAAAGGGGCTGTGTGTCCCACTCTGGGTGACCACGGGCTACCCGATGCTCGCTCTTACACCGATCTTGCGTTTCTCATGCAAAAAGTGTTCGTGTTTTCCTGCCTTTCCATACGGACCCCATGAAGATCTGAATCCCTTGGGCTAAAAAAAAAAAAAGAGAAAAAAGCCCAACTTCTTTTGAGGGAATCTAGTTATTCTAGAAGTCCAGTTCATGTACGGTTAACAAAGACGGTTTTGACTCCTGCTGGTTGAGTGCTGGGTTCGCGTGAGGATGAAAGGTCTCAGCATCAAGCAAAAGCACTGGACTTGGAGTCACAGAAGGAGAGGGTGTCGATTCAGATGGTGCCATTGGGGAGGCGGGGCCCCTATGCCGCAGCTCCCAGCAGGCAATGGGATTGAGTACTCCTCACTTTGACAGAATCCACAGTACGCAACATACTTTCTATTACAGGAAAAGTTGCATTACCAGTGAAATGAAAAATGGCAAGGGCCACTTTGCCTCAGCAATGAATGACAACGGGGAGCAGGTTGAACTGGAAAGACAAGCCTGCCATTGTTGTCCCGTCGGCATGTTTCTCTAAAAAAAAAAAAGCCAAAATCTGGGTGGGTTTGCCTCCTCATGCTCCCTCCTCTCTCTCTCTCTCTCTCTCTCTCTCTCTCTCTCTCTCTCTCTCTTATATATATGTGTGTGTAATTTGCTGATTTTTTTATATTGGCTCAAAAATTTTAAATATTGTGCACTTTATGCAAACTACAACTGGGACCATGAGGCAACCCGGTTTCACAGTCTGTGTTGGCCTCTGGTCCTTTCTAAGCCGAGGCCCGGACAAGCGAAGTAACTTGCCCGAGCTGCTTCAGAACTGATCACTGTGATTACCAGTATGTTTCTCCCTGTGTAACAAAGTTATGCTCGTCCAGGGCCATGCCTTCTAGTGGAAGGAAAATGTATGCGGTGTACTCCCCAGCTTCGTTCAACGTCGTAAGAGCTAAAGAAGTCTGTTAGGTGTTGCAGAGATTATTATGAAAGTCTGTTGCTTGAAGATTAGAATATTCTACTTGCCTATAAACCTCTCTCTTTTGCCAGATAAAACAAATGTTTACTGAGATGTGCCTCTCCCTACTGTATCTGTGGTCAAGTTTGTATGCACTATTTAAAACCAATATTTTGTAATAAAATTAAACTTGAAATTAAATTAATGCTAATGTCAGTAATTAACAGAGCATACTTAGTGGAAACACATCAATACATGTGTTGTAATTGAATTTTATCTTGTAATACTGCTTGCTCCTTTAGGGAATGTCTCTTTAAGACATTCTATGTATAAACTCCTTGCTCATTTAAAAACATAAATTAATTCTGAAACCTGCTCAGAGGTTTTTTATCTTCCTTTATTCCAAACAATTAGCTTAATCAATTAACAGCTGAAATTGTATCTGTAGTCATTAGGTTTAATTGCTGAGAAATATGTCATGTCTTCTTTAGTGGGAAAAATGGATCACAATTTTTTCTAGAGCTTTTTTACTTTCCAAAGGCAGACACTTTCTAAAAATAAGACAGTAAAAGCCAAATCAAGAATGTATACATATAGACACGAATACATATGTATAATTATTTTAAAAATTATACATGGTCCTGACGTAGACATACTCTTTTCTATATTTGGACATGCTGCATTTTGATATTTGAATGTATATCATATCACATACCACTTATGCTTATAGTAAATGTTCTTCACAGCTTTACGCAAGTTTTAATGCAGCAATACTTTAAGGCAGTGTCAGACACTTGAGAATTATATCACAGATCCACTACTTCTCATGCAATATTATTGTCATTTGCACAGAAGAATCCACTTACTACATCTGTGTGTGTGCTCAGTAGGTATATATAAAGGTGCAAACAGTGTGTCACTTACACCTGGAGGGATGATGTATTATTGGATAGAGAGGTTTAATTCTAGTCTTTCCCTGGAGAGCATGTGCTAAATCATATACAATTGCCAATTTGCATTTGTTGATACAAAGTTAACTTGCTATTCGGACAATTCACTTTTGCATTTAGTTGTCTTGTTATATGCAAATGTGGTGCATTTTAAATGTTTAAAACCTTCATTTTCCTAGATGAAATTTTACTTCTCTTCAAAATTCTCCTACCACCAGGAATTTGTAAAGTGATGATTTGATGCCATTAACATCTTCTTTCATGGTGTTGTGAAAGCCATGCTTGACCTCAGTTCCGAGAGAGATGCTTTCAGCAGCAGAGCACCCGGATTATGGCTCGCGTCACATTTAGGGCTGAGGTTGAGGACACTCACCTCCTGGGTTCAAAAACTGCAGGAAATAGGTATATATTCTGGACCTTGTACAAGTTAGGGATTGTTGGATTCAACTGAGTCAAAGTGAAATCAAAGCATTCATTAAATCAATAATTTTAATATGTTTTTTAAAATTGATTTTAGAGAAAGAGGAAGGGAGAGGGAGAGAGAAATGGGAACGTCAATGAGTAGAAACATCAGTTGGCTGCCTCCTACATGCCCCTTGCTGGGGATTGAGCCCACAACCCAGACATGTGCCTTAACAGGGAATCAAACCAGTGACCTCTTGGTGTGGGGGATGATGCTCAATCCGCTGAGTCACCCCAGCCAGGCCAAATAAAAAGTTTTAAACACTCAGAGAGCATTACACTTTTAGCCTTTTATTGGTTTATTTTTTCATTCATTTCATGAACATCCATTACATACTTCCATGGTGCTAAAGGCTAGGGAGGTGAGGATTGATAATAGAGCCCCGTCTTCAAAAAACTTACAATCTACACATTGTAGTTGATGCTGTATTATTACAATTCTCCAAACACACACGAGGTCTTACTGTTTTCATCTTACAGATAAAGAAACAAGGTGTCAGGAAGGTTAAGTGACTTGGCCCAGATCTCACAACTAATAAGTGGTAAAAGCCAGTTCATGTCATCCATTGTCTCCACCTAGACTGTCTCCTAAAACAGAAGGAAATAAAACACGGACACAAAAATCGGGTTGTCATTACTGGAGAGAGAGGTACAGTGTACTGGAGGAGCTTGACATCAGCTACAGTTGTCACTGTTTAGCACAAGAGTTAAACCCGACCTCTGCCCTTGAAAGTGACTTGTGACCCAGGGTTTGATGAAAGGACATCACTGCAAAACCAGAGTTAGGTGTTTTCCTCATTTTGCAGACAGAGGAAATGAACAAGTTATATTAACTAGAAACTCTATTTTGTCCTTATATCCATGTACTTGTAAGACTTACTAACTTATTTTAAACCTTTTTGATGGGTGATTTTTACATGACTGATCATGTAAGCAAGCACAGATGTGTAAAAACAAACAACATATATGGCTTAAAATACTAACACATCATGTTTTTCGTTCCATGGCTAGCAATGGATCCGAGGCGGTGTACTGAGGGGGGTCTTGACATGCAGAAACAGAGGGAGGGAGTTAATGCATACTCATGAAGTTGCATTCAAAAGCAACTCTGCAATCAAGACATGGTTCTCATGTTATCGACATATCTATCTCCCAAAGCCTCATTTAGATGTGGAGTAAACACTGCACTCCAGTACATGACTCAGGTGTAAACTTGTCTAATAATTGTTTCAAAAAGCATAGGTTCTGAGCCAACATTGCTGATAAATGAGCAAGGATTACAAGAGAATCAATTAAAAAAAAATTCAACCAATAGATCAGATTTAAAGATGGAAAAGAAACAAAAAAATGCAAAAAAAAAAAACTATGCTAAAAGTGAAAGCTATTCCAAAGGTATTTATTTCAAACACTACCATCAACATCTAAAAGTTAGGGACAGTTGTCTGGTCAGGGTGACTCAGTGGTTGAGCATTGACCCATGCACCAAGAGCTCACTGGTTTGATTCCCGGTCAGAACACATGCCCAGGTTGTGGGTCCAATCTCCAGTGGGGGGCATGCAGGAGGCAGCCAATCGATGTTCTCTCTCATTGATGTTTCTCTCCGCCCCCCTTCCTCTCTCTCTAAAATCAATAAAAGAAAAAAACTGTTTTTAAGTTAGGGGCAATTCATATGTAATCTTTTACTCTCATAATATCTCAGGCATGAAGAAAGGAAAATCACTTGTACAATGTCACAAAGGTGAGACTGAACGCCTGGATGAAATGTGCACAGTTACATTATCTGTGCAAATAGCTTCATCCTGACCTTCGTAAGAAAGGGTGAGGAGGATCGTTGGGTCAATTCATCTTCCTGGCTTTGAATTAATACATTCAGAAGTTTGATGAATAGGGCTTATAATAATTATACAATAACATGGATTATTTGACTGGACCTTTAAGCACTTGCCATAGAAAATACTATGATATCTGGTCGCCTCTATGTGCTTTCAAAATATCTGTTATATAAACGCTACATAAAGCAAGACTTATTCATTCAAACCAACAGACTTTGTTCTGTGTAATAATCAAATAATATGGATTTGATCACTTATTATTTGACAACTAAGTAATAAGGTGGTTTTATTTGTGAATTTGCTGACCAGTTCAGCTAATTACAATCTTTCCAGCTCTATGTTGTCAGTTTCTAAAGGATTTTGAGGGCCTCTCTAGTTGCCTATATTATGTAAAGCTGACTCTTTTTCAAAATGTAGTTGGAAAAAAAAATAATCCACAGAAATTATTTTTTAAGAGTTCTTGAAACAACTTTTCCATCAAACAAATAACCACTGCAAGGTTATTAAAAGAAAGGGTTGACCAAACATTAAACCTCAAACCTGACAACTTAAACCTGGTTAGCCACTTTATTTCTTTAATGCCAGCACCTCTTTTTTCTTATACTGATGAAATCATAAAATGTACAGCTTACATGCCAAATAATTTCTCTAAACTAATTGTCGGAGCTGGTTTGAAATCTAAGTCTCATCTCTTATACTTTATCTAATGAGCCGAACGTGACATGAAGAATATTGTAAGTGCATATAAATCAGAGCTCTTGGCTTAGTTTTAGGTCCTTTTTATAGAACCATTATTGACATGATCTATTTTGGTCTTCAATCAGGCAGTTCTAATAGGTAACATATTTAAAGGCTCAATTATATTTACTTAGTAGACCAGCAAACTTATTCTGTGTAGGGAAGGAAGACGGTAGGTGTTTTAGGCGTTTGGGGCACTATGGTCTCTGTCCCAACTACCAAACCTGTTCCATCAAAACAGCCATTGACATCAACAATTGGGCATGGCTGAGTGCTAGGTTAAACATTATATATCCTGACATTTGAACTTCATATAATGTTCATGTATCACAAAATAGTATTTTGTTTGTTTCAACTTTTTAAAAACATGAACATTCTTTCTCACGGGCTGTGCAAAAAACAGGCAATGAGCTGTGTTTGGGACCCGGGTTGTTGTTCTCCAACCTCTGTCCGTTCCCTTGAAGATCTCTGTAAAATAACAATGATCCTTCCATGTCTATTCGTTGTGTACATTTGGTTAATAAAGACTCAATCTTTCTGCCCACTAAATGGGAGAGGAAGAACATTTTCAGGGAGTGCTAACACCTCTGGCTGACCTCACGACCCTTAGGGATAGGGACAGCCCAGATGCAGTGACTTGCTACCTCCCCTGATAGTGGAGAAGTTGATCCCCCTCTCGCATCACACCAGCTGGCCTTCGTGCCTGTTCTTCCTAGTTGCCCACTATCAATGTGCATGTTCTCCTGGAGAAACGTTCTGTAGGAGGAGGGAAAAATTCAGAGAAGTTTGGTAACTTCTGCTTCCTTTTCAGCCAGATTAAAAAGTATACCCCCTTGCGGAGATGACGGATTTTCCTAAAATGGGCTATCCAGGAGGGAGAATTTGGCACATGAAACCGATAGAATATCTGATTATTAGTATTAATGTGTGTGTATAGTTTAAGACATTGCGTTTTACTCACAAATCCCAAGGCTCCCAGCTGAACTTAATTCCCAGGCCAACAAGGCGCGTGCTCACACGGCTCCCTGTCTTCCAAATCTGTGATGAGGGAGGATTGTTTACACCCACAGCCATGAGGCGCAAGTCAGAAGCAATAGAGGCACGCATGCTTGCAGCGGTTTTATTCTGGTATCATTTTAGTACTGAAATGCTCCAACTGCCTACTACAGGGAATTGTTTTTTTCTCTTTATGATTTACATATTTGGGAAATTTGAATATTTTAAGTAAATATAGAGATTTATTTTTGGACAATATTACTGTTCCTTGGTCCTTTGGATAGAATTTACTTGGTATCGGGAAGTACTTAGTTTATTTTCTAGAGAACGTAATTACGGAAGTAATTTGGAGACTCCTCACTTGTGCTATTTCTGATGCATGGAAGGATGAGCAGACAAGGTCATTAACTCTGGGGAGACTGTACAGTTCGCCAGCCCCTTTGCATATCTTCCCTCACTGCTTCTTACAACCATGTCAAGTATGATTTTTCAATAGACATCATGTACTTATAAAGTATGCACAACGTGCATAATATGTATATGAGAAGTATATATAAGTACACATACTATGTATATATGAAATATACATACACAATGTATACATAAAGTACATACAAGTTCAGAGAGATACATGACTTGAATGTCACAAAACAATATAAATCCCAACACCGTGTTATTTCCATCTAAAGAATGAAAGATACATTTGTGGAAAGAATTGAGTCCCAAAGTGATTTTAATATATATATGAATTTTATAATAGTTTTCAATTTACAAAAATACTTTAAACATGTCCGGTTTCTGTATATCTCACATCCAGGATAGTTTCCACTATTGTCAATATGTTCCATTACCGTGATGCTTTTGTCCCAACTGATGCGTCAGTACTGATACATTAATATTAGAGCCACAGTACTTTCTTTGGATTCCTTAGTTTTTATCTGTCTTTTTCAGGACACCACATTAATTCATTTTAGTCAGCACGACTCTTTCCTTCTCTGGTCTTTGACAGCTTCTCAGATGGCATAGTTTGTGTGACCTTGAGAGTTTTAGGGATTGCTAGATGGATATTTTACAGAATATCCTTCCATGTGGGTGTGTTTGGTGTTTTTCTCAGAGTTAGATTGGAGTTATGGTTTGGGGGGAGGAAGACCACAGAGGTAACATGTCTATCTCATCACATCTAATATGGATGCATACTCTCACCATCACTTGTCCTCGTTGATCACCTGGTGCAAGGTAGGTCGTGTCTGCCAGGTGTCTCCACCATAAAGGTGCTCGGCTCCCTCTTTCCATACTGTAATCTTTGGGAAGAAGTCAGTGTGTGTAGCCGATTCTTAAGGGGTGTAGATGTATTTTGCACAGCCTTGAGGAGGAGCTTCCCTTGATTTTATGTCTATTGACCTATTAGTCAAGAATATTATCTCTGCTGAATCGTGTTAATATGAAAATCTTGTCAAAGAGATGAGTGTTAATATCAACTAAACAATTGTTTACCATTGTCTCTCAAAGAAAACCTACTTGCTTGTGTATGTTTTCATTTTGTTCCTTCCTGATATATATAATAAACACATTTGGATTAAGGACAGAAAACAAGGCCACTTGATTAAATAGCTAAACTGGAAGAGTTTATTTACTGGGCTTAGCTTCGAATCTACTCAGAGTTCTTTTAACTCCAGGGTGAAGTGGAATGGGATTTTACAGCTAAATTTAAATTGGACGCGAAGAATTTTATAATAAAACAAAACAATAAGAACGTATGAAATTTTTCATGGTTAGCATCCTTAACATGCTTCATCTGATTGCCAAACATGCTATTTATTTTGTCTAAACTAATTAATTAAAAAAAAAAATCTTACCATCAGAATGAAATATTTTTAGACACATTTCAGAGGAGGGCGATTGGACCATGTAGATGGCCATAGTAGTAACACTGGAGTCCAACACAAGGGGATTAAAAAGTAAGTGGACCCTGGAGAAAATTATATTTAAAAACATGTGCTATTTAAAAGTAAATATGGAAGCAGATTTATCTTCCCCCAAACTAATCACATTCTTCATTTATCTCGTTGTAACATAGTAATAAGTATCTTGGGTATTTTAAATGAGAAAAAAAGGTTTGATAGCAAATTTAACCTGAGACGATTCTACATCACATTTGACAGATTTGTAAAAAGAGTTAAATTTTTGGGGAAAAAAATGTAATTGGCTGTTTTCTAACAACCTGTGTTTGAATTCTCTTAGAATATCTGCTCTCTTCCATGTATTGGGCTATGCTTTCTCATGGAATTTGTATTGACATTTGGTCTCCAAAGAAGATAGGTTAATTTTACAGGGGCAGTCTGAAAATTTTGAAAAAAGGTTGTTTTTCTTTCTATTAATATTTAAACCATTATATCAATCAAATGAATACATAAATATTCTAAAATAAAAATGTAAGTAAGCCCTGGCTGGTTTTGCTCAGTGGTTAGAGGGTCGGCCTGTGGACCAAAGAGTAGTGGGTTCGATTCTGGCCAAGAGCACGTACTTGGTTGCGGTTCGTCTCTGGGCCCGGTTGGGGTCGTGCGGGTGGCAGTCACTCGATGTGTCTCTCTTATGTCAATGTTTCTCTCTCTTTCTCTCTTTCTCCCCCCCTCCCACTCCATCTGAAGATAATTGGAAAAATATCCTCCGGTGAGGATTAAAAATAAGTAAATAATGTAAATAATATGAAACCATACTTTATAACTTAATTCTTAAACTTCTATCTTTAGATTTTTACACAATGGATTATTCTTAACAAATTGACATACTTATGCAGCATAAACTTCCGTGGACTAAAAACACACACTTACTATAGATGATGTGTTACAGTTATGCCTAAATAAAATGTAATGACAACTGTGAAATATATTGGTGTCACTTGTCTGAATTAATCCAGAAAAATTATTTTTCAGTCACCTATAATGATTCACAACCTAAAATATTAAAACAAATCAAGTAGTAAATGGTTTAATGTTTGTGAGTAGTAAATACTATGCAAATATTGAAGTAATGCTGTTAAGTATCTTATCTGGAGAGTTTCTTAAGAGGCCACAGAAACTGTTAATGATGGTGGCTTCTATTGATGCGTACAATTTTTATTGAGCATTTAATTACTGTTTAGCATGTTGGGGCTACTGAGATGGAAGAGATTTGGAGCCTATGCTCTGAAAATTGGGGATTATCAATTCCATTTATAACAGTTTATAGTCACAATAAATTTTGCTTGTATTTTCACCATTTTAGAGTTACTGTATTTTTATTGCATAGGTTATTACTTTACAAAATATTGTGTAAATCTTTTGAAAAAATCTCAAGCTGTGTGGCAATCTGTTATTGGGACAGAAACCTGACAGTTATATTCACTCAACAAACACCTGGAATTGCATTTAAAAAGTGAACATCCTGTCCTGGCTAATTTGGCTCAGTGGTTGGAGCGTCAGCCTGCGGACCAGAGAGTCCCGGGTTCAGTTCCCGCTATGGGCACGTACTGCCCCCCCCCCCCCAAAGAAGTGAACACCCATGATCAAGGTTCTGAGCTCAGGGCCAGAGGATACCAAAAGGCATAAAACACAGCCAGACTGTTCAAGGAATTTTATATCAAGTTAGGCACATAGAAGAACTTTATCTAGCAGTATTATTTGGGGGCTCCAAGTTCCTTGACTTTGTTTTATCTGATAAGCACTTTTTATTGAATCATAAAGCCATAAATACATCTGCATTTTTGAGTAGCATCTGGAAACTGTAGTGTATAAAACAATAGTATTATTATAATGTCTAAATAACATTCAGGAGGTGAACATGCTGTAGTAGAAAGAATATTCATTTTCTAGTCAAACATATTTGAGTTTCATATGTCTATTTCACAGCTAATAAGCGGTGACCTTGATCTACTGCCCTCAGTCTCTGAGAGCCAGTTTTCTCACTTGTAGTATGTTGATGAATCCTAACTTCCATTGCAACTGGGAGGGTGTAATGTAACACATAGAGCTGTTTGCGCAGGCTTGGCAGAAAGCAGGTACGGAAAATTACTCTTTCTCTCTCTCTCTCCAAACCACTAAATACAAATAAATTTAAAAAATGGCTTCACTTTCATTATCCCATTTAATCCTTATAGCAGCTTCTGAAATGGAGGTATTATCAGTTCACTTAATCAGAGAGAGAAGCCAGTAAGTGGGGAGAGTAGGGGATCTGGAACCTTGTGTTTTAGCTCTCGGTCCTGACCTCTCCATAAAGAGGTGAGGAAGTGCGAGAATTTGATATTGCCCTGTTCACACCAAAACCCATATGCTTGGCTTTCAAAGAGGCAGAACTTCTTGAAGTCTTAACGCCCTCATCTGTACATTGAGGGCATTGTACTAATTTATCTTCCGATCCTTTTCAGTTCTGTGTATACAGAGGGTTAGTATGGTGTAGTTGTCAAAGACACAAGTGTTGGAGATGAACTCTAGGGTTCAAATCCTAACTCGCCATCCACTGGTTCTGTGACCTCAGACTCGTCACCATATCTCTGTCTCATTTTACTCATCATTGTGGGTTAATTAATAGTACTTTCTCCAGAGTGTCATCGTGGTGAGATAAATGAATTCTGCTATGCAAAGTACTCAAATGGGATGTGGTATAGAGTGTTAGATAAGTATTTGCTCTTTTTATTATGCTAAGGTTCAGGGACTCCAAGTGAAGTATTTTACCCTTTCTAGTTATACAGTAGATTTGCTTAAACAATTAAGTGGTAATTTCCCTGTCCTGGTTTATGGCTCGATTACATTGTTGTCTTTAATTCTATATGCTATTTATAAACAAGCCCAAGTTTTATTTCAAGAATGGAAATGTTCATTAACATCTATAAAATGTAGACACATTGGGACCTATAAGACAATGGCGTCAACATAAAAGTAATAGGTAAATATTTGACAAATTGCTTACAAGAATAAAAATAGCTTTTATTTCCATAGTGGCATTTTTACAACCTACTGAGAAATATGCATGCCTAAATTATTATGTCATAACATCACATTGTTTGCTCATTGAAGCAGAAATTTTATTTATAATTTCTATACTTTAATTTTGCCTTGTAAGACTTTCAAACAGTGGACATTTTTATGTTTCGAAACAACTGCTAGCACAGTGCTAAAAACAAAAGCGACAACAAATAAAAACCCCTGCCTTCATTCCATTTTTTCCTTCTGCATTCACTCTTTCTTTTTTGCTAGGTGGCTTGCATGCAGTGGGTTCATGGAGACCATACAATGCTTGAGATGATTGAGAAAAAGCGATGCTTGTGCAAGGAAATAAAGGCTAGACAGAAAACGGAAAAGGGCCTTTGCAAGCAGGATAGCATGCCTATCCTACCCAGCTGGAAAAAGAACGCAGGTACAAAGAAGTACAGCCCTCCACCCTATTCTAAACAGCACACGGTATTCTGGGACACTGCCATATGACTGCGTACACAATGGCGTGCGCTCCACGAGACTCAGCGGGAAGAGGGAGGTCGACTCGGTCATGTCTAAGCAACTGTTACATACCTTCTCTGTTGGAACGGAATGCCAGCCCTTCCCTGGAAAACCCACGGGGAGCTGTGCCTACTCATGGCAAGTTCAAAATAAAATGTATATGTCCTTGCAATTAAGGCACACTTATTTGTCACGGATTATTTTGAATCCAGAAGAGATTAAGGTGTACATATTTTACTAGTTTATGTGTGACACCTGAAATAATACGCATTATACATATATAAATGACATAAATATCAAGAGTTTTACTATATGATATAATTTCGGTATTAACTGGTTTGTTATCTCTTTTCTAAATGTAATCCCTGGATGCCTTTATTATTGATTTTTGCAGTTAAAATATTTTTTCGGCCCACATTTGTCTTCTGTACAAGAGCTCACAACTATAAATCATGTTTAATCACACAATATATGATCTGGTGCTAGTGAGTACAAGCTCAATATCATATTCATTAAGAACACCTGTTGCTTTGTGCGTTGTTAAGAGTTTGACAGGAAATAAATGCAAGCACAATGCTCCATTTGGACGCCCACATGACAGCAACACCAATGTTTTTGCTGCACTGGCTTTATAAGAATTTCTCTTTAATATCATCTTGATACTAAGCAATGATTAGAGTCCAGAGAAAGTCATTAGGATACATTTGGACATCCCAGCAGAAAACATTTCCTTCAGAAATGGCTTTAGGGACACCTGTCCTTGCATCGTCGATCTGATTGGAGGAGACCAGGGTTCACTGTGACAAAGGAAGGAACAAGGGATCAAAAGCTAAATAGTGAGACTCCTTTCAAGAAGGCGGGGCCTGTGGCACTGCAGCCATGGCAACCACTATTTCTAAGTCACTTCTCACGGGTCTGTTTGTCCCCCCAGAAGATGAGAAATAAACATCTCACAAGATGCGTTTACAGATTCTAGGACACTAAATGCCAATCTTCTGCAAAATTGAGGTCTCTTAATGAAATGGTATTTCTTGTTAACTTTTTCAACCTAGTTATGACCACATTTTTGGGTCGCAAACTTCTGTGCATGGTCATCACACCCATTCCCACTAAATATGACACCATGACCAAAGACTTATGACCACATGTTTATTTTATTTCAAGGAAGAAACAGGAAATGCAGGGGATCGGGGACGGGGTGGATTCAATTTTATGTGGTGGTGAAATTTAAGTTAAGCAGATCATATATATCTTTTGAGAAGAGCTTGTTAGTTGAATATAAATATTGCCACAAATGAATAAAAAGGAAACTATCACATATATTTTGTATATTTAAATTACTATTTATGCTTCCTAAAATTGACAGTATGTGGTTCTTCTTTAACAATCAACTGAGTATTATATTTCTGAGAGACAAGGTATGTGTTTGAGTTATTGTCATAGTGGTTTTCCTTGTAAGGGTTTTGACAGCAATAGCGCAGTGTTGCTTAATCAAACCAAATATAACAGGAGCTAGGGAATTTTTGTAATCTATACTTCTAAAGACCTGGTACTGCTTTATCAGTAATCGTTCCTTTCAAAGCCTTTGAAATCGTAGAAGATAATTTTTTATATTTTATAATTAATGTCTATTTTGGTGTCCAATGAGAATTCTGAAAAAAAAAGAATAACAAAAAAAGGTAAGTGGGAGCATGTGTGTCTGTCGTGTGCGCGCATGAATGAGGACGCGGTGGGAGAACTGTGGACGTCGAATGCTTTCTAACGTTTTAGGTTTTGCCCGTATACCTGAAGTGGTGACACAGTGCAGGATCACAGGTTCGGGAATCACAGGAGGGACTGTAAAGAGTTTAAATCAACCCTGTTGCCATGTTTCACCAGTTATGAAACCCAATCACCCATGGGACACAAATTTGAGTAATAAAAAGGTGTTAAGATAAAATCAGAATTAAAATATGTGCTTATGACCCAAGTTGTTATACTGATTTAGGCTATTAGGACCACATATACTACAGCCAGCCAATCAGACATGAGACGTCTGTTCTCAGCATCTTGGTGATGATCTTCATGTACATGTTTATTCAGGCTCCGTAGGGTCACGGCTGGATAATACCCAGGAACTTTACATTTTGGGAACATATGCAAGTGTGTTTTTCAGATGCTGCTGCTCTTTTCCATATCTCTCTGAATTAAGCAGGAGGTATTTTTTCAATGCTGGCCTCTTGTCTGGAAGGAAAGAGGCACTAGAATGCTGGGGGCTGGATTCAGCCATTCCCATTTGTTCTGCCCAACGCATGCTGTTGCCAGGCTTCAGGTACTGCTTTTCCAAGTAAGTTATTTTCCAGAAGGATAACTTGTTTAAAATCTGATCTTTGGCCACCATTTCCATTTAATTTCTTCAAATCTTGCCTTCAATGAGAAGTAATTAAAAAGGGGCATCACTGCCGTTCACTCAAGAACTGTTACTATGTGCCTATACGTTGTCCGTTCTGGCTTCGCCATTCTACAGTGCATTTCCTCTTAGTATATGTTTCTTTATGTGGAGGAAACAGGTGGATAGGATAAGGAAAGAAGCTTATTCTCTAGTGGCCATCAATTAGGACATTTCAGTCTATAAATTTGGGCAGAAGATGAAAAAATATCCACCTACAGCCAGAACACCATCGAATGACGAAGCTCAGATTTTTAAATGCCAAGAATAAATCTTATCATGGCATGGTTAGCAGGTGGAAAGCGCCCATACTTAGGAAAAAATGGTCTTTTCACAGCAAACTTCAGAGAAATCGAATTTTATTGGCTGTCAGCAAGATGCTTTTATATGTGAGAAACTCCTTCGCAGAGAAGAGACAAACCAAACCCCACATTTCTGCCCACTCCCAGTGGCCAGCACAGGAGTTCTTTACATAAACACTGCCCCCTTCCCCATGTTCATGCTGCTGAAGCAAGGGTGGAGTGAAAAGCGATTGACATGTGCCAGTCAAAGTGAATGTCTGCCCATGTAAAATTGCTGGGAAAGTGAAACCAAACAAAACACCAGAGGTTACTGTGTAGTTTTTCAGAATAGACACCCTCAAACACATGGCAATGCGTGGAGACAACTAGAGGGAACTTCACTTTTCAGAAGAATGACACCGGACTTCAGAGACACCGAAGTTCGAGATAGTTTTCTTTGACTGCTTCCAGAGAAGAGGGAAACATCTTTCTTACTACATTTTGGCTTTTTAGCCTCATCCTGACTTTTGAGCGAGATTAATGAGCAAGTCAAAAACATTGAACAACCATATCAGGACCTGGTTTTAACTAAATAAGACATCCAAATAATGTGCATAGAATGCAGTTTTCATAGCACTTACATGTCGAGGTGAGTCACTTGCCTGAAATGGAAAAGAACCTGTAAGCTAACTTTGGCTACCTATGAACATAAGAAAAGTCCTATGATTTAAGCAGTGATCTGAGAGGAGAGGTAATTCACCTTTGTGAGGGAATAGAAGTAGATTAGAATAGCAATTGCTAACTCACTATGACTCAAATTTAAATGGAAGTGAAAGAAAAATGGTATTTATAGCATTGAAGATAACTCAATCCATCTTCTCTAAATGGAAAAATTGATAGCTTACCCTAGAATGTGGACAATTTGCTATTAATCTATTATTCACTTAATAGTTTACTCTTGAGCAACTTACGTATCAGTTATTTTCTTTTAAAGTTTTTTTTGGAAGCATTTGGCATTAAAACATTCAAAAAGATGTGGCCCTACCTTTAAAAAGCTTAATTATGCAATCATGAATATTTTCAAAACAAAACCACTTGTTTTTAAGATATACACTATCACATGTGCTTGGCATAACTTCTGTGTCTGTATATGGTATTCTCTTTTCTTTCAGATCAAATGTACAGTCAAAATAAAACAGTAAGACATATTGAAGTCAATGTCTAAGTATAACAGATGTTTATGTGTAAGGCTCTATATGTGCGCATAGACTACGTACCACTGTCTGTCAGTAAATCAGTAAGAGTTTTGCTATGTTGGACTTGAACGCTATCGCTTGGGGTTTAGATTCATTTAAAACCTTTTAATATTTGGGTCAATTACATCGTGGCAAAATATGTTTAATCTGGAAAAAAAATGTCTGTAGGTTTCCATCTAAATGTTATATAATTTCAAATTTAAGGGGAAACATCGTTACAGAGATATTGTTGGATTTCTCTCCCAAGCATACCTGAAAATCTTTGAAGTGTTCAATTGTTCCCAAATGGGACTGGGTTTGTCCACCCTACAAGTATCTACATTTACACGTGTATACAGCCACATACAGTATACATACTGTATATAATATATAGGAAAATGTTTAGTATGCACTTCTTTGGTTTGAAAGTTCTTAAGTTAACATTTGTAGTGTAGCAATCTGTGTAAAGTGCACTGTGATGATAAAACTCAAAGCACAGTCAAGTCACAGGTCTTGTTATCTTGCACTAAAAATGTGTTTACGTATTTAGCAATTGTATGTTTACTTTCTTGCTCTTTTCAAGAAATGGAAACAAATAGCTATTGAGGAAATTATATAAAATAATATGTTTTTTAGTGAATAATGGCACTACATTTTTAAAAGACAGGGTTTTTAAAGGAAACCATTTAACATCCATTCCAACATAACCTGTTTACCGTATCTAAAAATCTGAATGTCATATTGCATTTTTCGTAACTCATTAAAAATGTCAGGTATGTGCCTGAAAAAATTGTGCAAATAAGCATTAGATAACAGATTTCTCTACTCAAGTGTTGTTAGCCATTTCTATATACATAATAATATAAACACTGATGTTTTAATTTCTCTTAATTTTTGTACTTGATTTTTTTAGGTAACATGTAATTATAAATGTACTTTGATACTACTGAAGTAACCAGATGTTGTTTGAAAACAGATTGTTTTCTTCAGTGCATTGACAATATTTTAAATACTTTTGTGCTTATTTATTTGTGCTCCCGTGTAATTATAATAAAAGCAATAGTTTAAATTAGTTGGCTTTGTTTTTGCCTGTGTTTATTCATCAAGAAACAAGATTAGTGAGAACTCTTTCAAAGAAAAGTGCACACATTTTCAACTTCTACGGTTGTTCATGAGGTTGTTCATGGAAGATTAGTGTGGCTGAGTCCTGAGGGCCCACTCTTCAGTTTAGTTATGTGACCCCCAATTGTCCTCAATCACCCCTTGGCTTCTGCCTCAAATAGGTGATACACTAAATAAGAGAAACCTTGACATTCCTCGTTCTTAAGTATGCTCTTAATTCTTTTAAATGACTCAGCATGTATCTAAAGTGTACTGAAGGCATTAAAGAAAAATTTACATCAATCCTAGACCTGTGTGTGCAGGCATGAAATTTATTGGAAGGGTACTTAGCATGTTGATATATTCAGTATATTTCTATACTTTAAATAGAAAGCATGGCAGTATGTTAAATGTTACTGGGGTATCAATAGCTAAAATGGTATCGAGCACCTGAACTATATAATACAATGTTCTGGAGTTCATCAAGCTTCCAAAATAGTGCATCCGTGATCAATACTAGGATTGTGTCAGATTTCCCCCCCATATCATATTTATAATGGAGAGAGAGAAAGAGAATTGATCTACACCCCTCGAACACCCACTGCCACACACACACACACACACACACACACACACACACACACACATGCATACATGTATGGTATTGTGCTTGAGTCTCCATTACAATGCCATCTGCTTTATAACAGTTATTTCTTGGGAGTTTGTCTTCTAATATGATTTAGTAAGTTCTAGAAAGGAAAATTAGATTTGCTTGTTGTAAATCTTTTATTCCCAGGAGTGAATGGCCCATTGCTCTGTTATGTGAAAATACTAAATAATATTCATTGAATTCCTTTATGTATTTATTCAACAAATACTCATGCAAGCCTTCCTATGTACCAAGCAGTGCTCTAGACAGTAATAGGGCAAAGTTTGTGCATTTGTGAAGTTTAAATTCTAGTTGATTTATGTATTCCTTTCAGGTTGGATCTCTTCCTTCCTCTCTGATTACATAAAGAAAAAAATGGTATGAGATGTTGTGACATTTTGTAATTTACAGCCCAAGTTTACTGTATATCCCTGTGAGTATTATTTAGATAGTCATATATTTATATCTACCCATTTATACATTTGTTGAAAATCTACATTGCTATAAAATAAATTAAAGCACTTTATGTTAATGCATAAAATATAGAAAGATAACTTATGTTAGAAATGTGTGAGAGGTATACGAAGAGGGGAAGAAAGAGAGGGCCTGAGATAACACCAGCCTGAGTGATTTCAGTTCACACAATGCGTAGAGTGATACACGGTGTCACTGTCAACTCTAAGTTTATAATTCATCATTACAGCAATACCACCAGTAATGATAATACGACTGCTGTGATTTACTGTTCACTTTGTGCCAGCTACTACACCATTTTTAATATATTTTACTTAATTTCTACCTCAACTCTATGATTATCTTTATTTTCTAGATAAAGTAGCTGAAGTTTACAGAACTTGCCCAAACTTATATACAGATGGTAATTATAGATCCTGGAAACTCACCTGAGACTTATCTGATTCTAAAACAAAGCCAATGCGATCAGCTGGTATAGCTCAGTCGTTGAGCGTCAACCCATGCACCAAGAGGTCGCCGGTTCGATTCCCGGTCAGAGCACATGCCCAGGTTGTGGGCCCAATCCCCAGTGGGGGGCATGCAGGAGGGGGCCAATCAATGTTCTCTCTCATCGATGTTTCTTTCTCTCTCCCCCTCTCCCTTCCTCTCCCTCTAATATCAATAAAGAAAAAATATTTCTAAAAATAAAACAAAGCCAATGCAACACAGCCTCTCATTTAAATTAATGTTTGTCCGTTTGCTAGTCACCATAAACAGAGATACAAAGATATTTTGAACATTGTGCAAATTCCATATTCATCTCATATTAATGGAACTAACCCATCTAACTTAGATTTATTTATTTAATACCGAAGAGGCAGTATTTTCCCCACAACAGGACTAACTTTGAAGTTACAGCTTAGTGTAGGGGACTGCCGGGTTTTGGAAATTTTGTCATTATTGATCATTTCTTATCAATCTTCTAACTGGTTGCAAAGAAGGGAAAATGAGTTTGCTAAGGTGCAACAATAAATTGGCTTTTAAACTGATTTCCCTGGTATATTTTCCTTAGGGTAACTAAATCTTATTGCTTGCTGCCTTATGTTAAGAGTTAAGTTTTTTTGATATGTTTCAAAGTGCTTTTGTAGCTACCTTAAACAAAAGAGGTATTGGCTTAAAGAGGTACTTTGTTTCAGAGAATGTATCAATCCAAATTTTGTTAATGTTTTTGTCAGGAAATACACAGTAGGGTGTCATATTTATAATGGGGAGAGAGACAGAGAGAAAGAGGGAGAGGGGGGGGAGAGAGAGAGAGAGCAAATATGGTGTTGACTGAAAACATCCCTACCCCGTGGTACTTAGCTCAATACTCTTCAGCAACATTTCCTCACAAGGGTCCTTAAAAAGTGTTACTGGTGACATTCAGATAGAAAAGACCAACCTTCTTTTTATTGGAATAGTTAAGAGACTTTTGTACATTTAATATATAAAGCCAGTACATTAAAATTCTTGGTTCAATTCATTTGAATAACTATTTCGTGAGTGCTTATTATATGGCCGTCATTCTTTCTGGTGATGGGGATATGGTCATGAATAAAAGACACTCTGACACCCTAGTCATCTTAGAGTTTACTCAACAGATATGATTCTTCATGTTGCCATGGAAGTTGGTGGTGGCGCCAAGTTAACCCCTCACTCAGACCTCAAGGATTACACGGTGTGATGTTCAGGTGACACAAACGTGACAAAAATCATAAGTATTTGAGTGGCTGGAAGACGCCTGCTGCGAGACAAGGCAATGTAGACTGCCCACGTCATTCCCTTGGGGTTTGACACCTCTGTGTCAGAGATCACACTTATAGACATAATAATTTCCTGGCAAACATGAGCTTTTCTTTTTACAATGGAAAGCGTTCTGAAGAAAATGATACACGACTGAGAACTCTCTAAATATGATTAGACACGCCTGATTCTAATTATATCAAAACGGTCTGCTGGCCCGAGGACCCTCTAAACTTTATCTGAGACTAGCATTCCACTGTTTGTCTTCCTAGAAAACTCTTGTCTTCTCCAGGCCTACACCACCCATTCTATTGTTCAAGTCCCAAACAGGTCCACTTGGTTCCAGAAGCCCTCCAGCTCCGGTGTTGTTTTCAAAGTCCCTGCCTCCTCCAAGACTCCAGTGTTGCACCTCAAATATCTCCAATTCTAGTTATTTGTTTGCATTGGGTAAGAGAGACACGTCTCTATCTTCAAATATTGAAACAAGCAAAGAGTAAAGTAGAGTTTAAAAAAAAAAAAAAAAGAAGGATGAAGAGGATGGTAGAATGTGATCTAAACTCAGACATGAGAATAGGGAGTATGCTAGAGAAAGACACAAGAGTAGGAATATAATAAACTTAAAAAATAAGGTTAGGAGACAGTTATTTCATTTTGGAAAAAATGCAGTTCAACTCAAATGTTGCTGCAAGGAAATTTAGAAAGAAATGTGAACGTTTGGCCTCCGTTCACAGTAACATCAAGATTCCATACAAGAGGCAAGTTATCTTAACTGTCACCATAAAAAGAAATGCTGGCCTTTTCTTTTTGAATGCCATGAGTAACACTTTTCAAGGACCCTTGTGAGGGAACATTGAGAACTTGATCAGAACAGTTGGAAAGGCACGCAAGAGAGCAAGTCGAGGCATCAAAATGAGTAAGATTAGTACAGAGAAGCAAGTCGAGTGGAAGACAAAACTCACTTGCCATGATGTGTTCTGGTAACTCCTCTTGGCTTTTCTTTCTGCTTTATAAACATAGTATTCACTCAATGTAAGGAGGCGCGTTGAGCTGTAAACAATGAATAATCAGCTATTGAAAGACCGGGATGAGTGTTTAGATGTTTGGGAGATTGCACAGGCTCTGAGATAGAATGAGCTGGTTGTGTTGAGGAACCCCAGGGGCCACACATTTAGTAAAGGTGAGGTCAAGGGGAGAGGCGGGGGCCAGATCACAGAGGCACTGTGAACTTTACTGTGTGAAGCATATTACTTGTGATATCCAAGACCCAAAGGCCTGGGAGGGAGTTTCAGAGCATATGGGTGTACTAAGAAGGGTATCCATGACTCCTCCCTATACTAGTCCACTTGCCTCTCACTTGTCAATGTGTACGAAAAAACTAAAATCACCAAACATTTGAAGGCAATCCAATAGAAGAAATAAGCAAAACAAGGAATAGATCTTAATAAATTATAGGTTGATCACTAGGGGTAGGTTTAATGTGAAACCAGTGGAAACTTCCATTTCATGGCCACATAGATGGAAAAGCCACAGGGGAGAGGCCCTTGCAGCGTGTTCACAAAATCATATGATTTCGATTGTTTACAAAAGTGTGGTATTTGACTACACTCGGTTAGGAGAGATGTCTTCTTGGACTTTATTTTCTCTTCTATTTCCCATTGATTTGAGGTCATAGGAGTAGCTGCATGAATTGTGGGATCTGGCTGAAAAGAAGGTTGGATATATACTTACATTAGGTGCAGTGGGATATTTTCACGTGAATCACAGAATTAATAATGTATATATTTTTTTCTTAGCACCCCTCCTCAATTTATGTAAGCTCCAGTCCTCACAGATTTCAACTGGCAAGGGGAAAAGAGCTAGAAATCAGAAAAACAAAAACACCTAAATAAAATTTTAACTATTTCATCATTCTGCCCTTCCCTCACCTCTTCAAGCAAAAGAAAATACAAAACAATTAATATATAGTTAAGGGATTAGAGCCACTCTATCAACCATCTTAGAGACTTGTGATTTAAATTTTTAGAAAACCATTAGATCCATAGGTTTGGGTATGTTATATTTATCACCAAACGTGGCTCCATATCCTTTAGAATATGATTGTTTAAATATTTAGAAGAATTGAAAAAGTTCAGCTACTTGGAAACTTAAGCACATATGTCCACATAGAAATAAGTAGATAGATAATAGAGAGTTAAATATAACTGTGAAAAGGATCAATTTATACCCCTCGGCTCCAAATCTACCCCATTGCCTGCTGGGTGAAAATGGACCTGGGCCTTTTATACAGTTTTGCTTTGCAACTTGCTCAGGGGGCGATGGAGAGACACTGCGGGAGGAAGGGAGCTGTGTCCCTCATCCCACCAGGAGGATGTTAAGAGGACAATCCAAGCAGCGCTCATCTCCATGAGAAAGCATCCCAGAGGGATGTTTCCCGTTTACCTGAAGCCCATGGACCAGCTCTCACCCAAGGCAACTCAACAGACTCTCACCTTCCAGAAGGCCACAGCCTTGCTCTTTCTGATGAGGTCTGAATTCTAGCACTGAAGAATTCCACCTTCCATGTTTGTTCCTTTCTTGGGCAAACTCCTTCATGATCAGGGTAGTTTGTAGGATTCTCTTTGCCTCTGTACAGAACTTCTTCTGTTGTAGTGAATAAATATTTACATCAAATGTTCCTTTTAAAAATTATTGTGTGATATCTATCTTCTGATTGAATCTTGACTAATAAAACTTTTTAAATCTTTTTTAGTATTATTCTTGTTTTTCATTTTTATGAACGCTTTTCTAAACTATTACCTAGTGCCCCAATAAAGTAAAAACGTGATCCATAAACTTTATAGCCTTTTTGTATTATTCAGACCTTCTCCTGATTGAATGAGACCGACCCACATTCAGGAGGGCAATCTGTTTTACACTCTCTACTGATTCATGTTATTCTCATTCAAAAACACCTTCACAGAAACACCTAGAACCATATTTGATCAAATATCTGCGCCCCATGTTCCTATCAATTTAACACATAAAATTAACGCCCTCATAGAAACCTCATAGTACAACACACCCACTTCTGGAACTGTCAGTTTTTCTACATGTTAACATTCCAAAAAGTAGACTGCATAACTGTATTATAAGCCACCATTCTTGTCTTCTCCAAATGTGTCTTTTTCTGGAGCTATATTTTTATGTTATAACAAATCTCTTTGTGCTGAATTTCATTTATCTTGCAGTGATTAACCTGATTCTTAAATAAATTGTGAAAAACTTTCTGAACCATTTTTTAAGAATTCCTCTGGGTGGCATTAAACACTAAGGATGTTAATTGATTCCTTAAATTTTCATTTAAGTCAGGTTATTTTTACCCAGAGATTATCAAGTTATCAAATGTATAATTGTCAAAAACAGATATATCCTCTTACTTTTTAAACTCTATTTTTATTTTTAGAAAATAAATAGTCCTTAATGGTCTTTGTTAACTTCTACATTGTAAGGCACGCTAAGAAATTGTTCATTGCCTAGTTAACTTTTCATCCTGTATTACACATGAATTGGGAAAATCTCCCAAAATACAAAGTTAAGTAAATTGTGATGTGGTATATTACATGCAGAAAACACTTCTGTTCAATAACCACTGATCATGGAAACTGTCAGAGATTTTTATGGTTACAGTTAGTTAGAAATCATCAAAGTAATATTTTTAAATACAATCATATTTATTAAACCTGGTTGGTAGCCAATGGACCCATGAATCCTGGTGCAAAATGTTATCATACTCATCAATCAAAAGATTAGTGGGATTTGCAAGATGACCTGACCAGCACTCTTCCTGTATTTTGATCTTAATGATTCCAGGTTGTAAGAATCTATGTTATTTAAAAATTCTTTAGGGTTCCCCAAGGATTCATTACAAAGGGGCTATTATATGGCAATGTGTAGCAATAATAAAATATGTACTTGATGTTTTTAAGCATAAAACTGAGGCATTTCAAAGATTCACCTTTCTCTTCACTTTAAAAATGTATGTAATCCCTGCCAACGAGTACTTTCTTATTTTGAGAAGATTCTTTAAACTCTAATGAGAACTGTTAGAACATCAATTCAAATATAACCAGAGCTTGGTCATAACCCATTTAAATATGCGTTTAATGAGAAAAAGAGAAAACAAACAAACAAAGAGACAAACAAGAAGTCTGATATTTGCAGGCCCCTGAAGGTTAACCACTACTCTGAAGGGCCTTTGGGAGCCATAGGTGACCGGAGTGGGCAGCTTTTGGGAAGCCAGCCTTCCAGGTGGTAGACACCCTGCCACCCCAGTCATCCTCTAAAAGCACGCCACCCCCCCCCCCCATTTTTTCACAGATCCCGAGGGCCTGAGATAAAAATCATGGCAAAAACACAGCAGGGTTTGCAGAGCCCAGAACCTGCCAGAGCCCTGAAGATGAACTAGTAGATACGGGTGCCTTTAACTGGTTTCCTCTCTAAACATCTTAAGATGAGGTCAAGATTCAAAACAACTGCATTTCTGGAATTGAACCAGGAAGATTTATCAGTTTGGGTCAAGTTCCATTTTGAAAATATTTTTATTGGCCAGTCTTACTTTAAGAAATATGTAGATTTAATGCTTGGTAAAACTCACTTGATGGTAAAGGCTGGTTCATACAGCTGTTTTCCAGCTTGAGATGCAGATACAAATACAGCTGTTTTCCAGGGGAGATTCAGATGTTCCTGGTGGGGTGGCATGGAGGTCCCCAGGAATTCATCTGAAGAATCGGTTTTCAGGAAGTTTGGTCCAAAGGATATTCTATACATAAAGTAAGATTAAAAGAAAATAAAGACAAGGGTAACAATAATAATAAAAAAAAAATACTAATTTTTGAATTCCAGGCCCAAATGAGATTTGGAAAGACTGGTGCGCAGGGTCTTTCTAGCGGTGGGAAAGACAATGCCCTGGGTTGGGGAGAAAGGCGGAAGTTCAGAAGAAAGGCAAACAGTAAATCCACTATTTAGTGGTCTGAGGAAGGTGCTCATGCCTCCACTCCTCCCTAAGCCAGTCTCCTGAGTGCGCTGGGGACGGGGTGTGGGTAGCAGGGGGTGGAAGTGGGAGGATGAGAAGTGTGTGGGGGGGTGGTCTTAAGATAGATTTCCCACAGAGTAAGGAGAACTCCAAAAAAGAAGACATTTTTGTAGTATTTCTATCTAAAACCCGATATCTAGCTCCACAGTGTCCCTCATGCGTGATCCAGAAATAGAGGAGTAGGAAGGGGGTGTGAAGATATTCTAGACAGACAACGACAGCACCATCAAGTTTTCCTGACCACAGAGTGCAGCGAAACTGCTGGACCTATCCCTAGGACCAGAGCCAGGCCCAAGACACGCTGAGAGGTGACCAGATAGGGCCATGTCATCTCACCTGGGTGTGGACAAAGGACCAGCATGCCTCCTCTCTCTCATGCTGTAAACATCCCGCAGCCTCCAGATTATTGGTGTTCCATTAGAAAGGGAGTGGGAGGGGAATCACAATGCCCAAATAAGTAACCGCTACATCTCTGAGTGATAACTTTGGAAACTCACAGGATAGTATCAAGGCACATAGCTTGACGAGAGGGTACAGGGGTGGAGGAAGGAGGGAGAGAGGAAGGGAGAAAGAGAGAGAGGAAAAAAAAGAAGAAAGAAAAGGAAAGGAATGGAATATAAAAGGAAA
This sequence comes from Molossus molossus, assembly GCF_014108415.1. Lineage (NCBI taxonomy): Eukaryota > Metazoa > Chordata > Mammalia > Chiroptera > Molossidae > Molossus > Molossus molossus. Next base: position 96,795,448 of record NW_023425346.1, read on the forward strand.
AGAAAAAATAGAAATGATAAAACTACAATGTACAAAAAAGTCATAGTCTACATAGAAGCAATTAAAATGTGGTATGATTTAATGTTATAAAAGAAAATCAACTTAACCTTGATACTAGAAACAATGTCTTTCAGCTTGCACAGGGGTCCATCGTTAAATTTCTGAAATGAAATTTAATTCTGATGCAGTGTTTGAGCAAAAGAACTAGGGTACCGTCATAATAGTGAAGGGGCAATATAAAAACTAAGAGCAAACATGAGGACTAGGGATGGAGAATGTAGGTCAAAGTGCATTCAAGTAAAATCGTCCTATTATAGTGATAAGAAAATGATATTGTTTTTATTTAAAAATATCAATAAGCAGGTTATCTAAAATTATGAAGGCAACCACCATAAGATCTAAAGATAAGCATAATGAAAAGATATCTATAGAGCATGGGATTAGAAAAGAAAGACTTTCAGAACTTCATTATTATTTTTCTATACACCTTGATGTTACTGTGAGCAAGAGTTACTATAGTAAAGCTTCAATGACAGTAACAATACTGCCTTTTAGTGTGGTGATTACATTTATGAATATTGCAATACCTGGATTAAATCTAGCACTTACAATTTAGTGGCTCAGAGGCTTGGGACACTTTCTTTAACCTCTCTTGTCTTACTTTCTTTATCTGTAAAATGAGGGAGAAATTGTGATTTCCTCCTTATCTGTGGATGTAATTTCTGAAAACTAATCTGTGTACCATGGTAAGTGCTATGTAAATAGTGGGTTTTATTGCCCAGTACTTCTTAGCCTTTACAGATTTATATTTGTCTGTGTGATGGTGACTCTTACATCTACATATAGGATATATTTAAGCTTTTAATCTACATGTTGATGGAGACATAAAGTCTCTTCTGAATGAGTTACTTCCTCTTCATTCATACAGATCTCCAGAGCTTCCCAATTGCCTATGGAAAAAGTTTCCACGTCTTGGCAAAGCGACCAATCTATTCCATCCCCTGTTAACATTTCCTGCGCAAGTCGTGCTAAGCTGTTGTTCTTTCCAGCATAATGTACTGAGATAATTACTCCTCTCTGCAGGAACTTAGTTTTATCCAATATAGATAGTGGTATTTCAACACATGTTTATCATATGAATGAATGAATAAATAAATAAGTAAATACATGAGATTATAAAGCATAACAACCGTGTTGTTTGATTCCAGAAATAGATTATGTTTATTCCACACTTAAAGATCTCATAAAATACATTATATAATTTTTTTCTGTGCCATATAAATTCAATATGATAAGAAAATGAAACCCAATCTTTTCCTTCATGTTTGGGGCTCTGATTAGAATACTCGATTAATGACAGTTTATTCTAAATACATATTTGTTGAATGAGTTAATATATGAATGGCTAAATGGATGAATGACTTACTAATATGTGTTCATTCTGAGCTGAAGAACTGCTTTTAAATTGAATTTGGTTGAATTTAACTGCTGATTGTATTTGAGTTTTCCCATTTGAGAATTAAAAATTTTAATGCATAGTATCGTTGAATGTCTAGGTATTATTAAAATAGGTGATGTGTAAATGCAAAATTAGAGCCCAAACTCACTTATTCAATGCTTTATCTATTATAACTCACTGTGTAAAACCTTTTTTTCTATTAAAATATTTCACTACCAAACAGTAGTCTCCTTTTCAGCCTTTATTTGTTCTTGCTACAGTAATGATACAGAGGATCCCAGCGAGCTAGAAGATGCAAAGGGCCTTGGTCAGCACCTGTGAGCATGGATGCTGCGAAGGCAGGTCTTTGTAAAGCAGAGTGGATGGTGGCCCAGGCAGTTTAAATAGATGTGAGATTAATGTAGGATGATGAATGGTAACACCTGGGATCCAACCAGGAGGAAGACTACGAGAGAAACTCCATGGAAGACCTGACTACGTGCACGTACAAGGCAGATAAGAAAAGCCCTCAGTAAATTGTCTGGGTTGCCGTTACTGCAGCTTGCAAATGTCCGAAATACAAGGGCCAACCAGTAGAAGTGGGCCAGAGACTGGTAGCTACAAATCAGCTTTCAGCTTGCTTCTGGGATGTTTCTATTCCTTCTCACCCTTTTAATATTATAACCATTTTTGTTATGATTCACCAAAGGCTGGAGACACACATATGTTGCTTTCTGTTTGAGTTTAAGGATGTTGGGAGCCTTTGAGTGGAGTTGGCATGATGAAAAACAGCTTGGTCTTCTTCAGGTAAGCAAATGAGTTCATCTCATTTCAACTGCAGAATTTATGTTTCCCATTTAGTTATAAGAAGATGCTGTAAAAATCGAATTGCCCATAGACAGAAAACTGTGACAAGCCTTATTCTTATGCCTATGTTACTTCTGGGGTTTTGACAGCATACGCTCAAGGTATGATTTCTAAGTCAAACAACAAAGCTGAAAAAGAAGTGGTTAAGTTAGTCAGTGGTAGAAACAATATATCAATGAGTCAGACCATGAGGTCAAGAGAGAACTTAAAATTTACTTCTTGTTTCTAGGTGGAGATGACAGTTAAAATAATAGGTATATGCCTGGGCCAGATCATGGGCTTATGTGTACTGTAAAGCAGGCCTATGAGATGGTTTGAACCTTAGTGATGGTGCCACTGGTTCTCTAAGATAAAATAGACTAATATTTTCATATGTCTCTCTGGGATGCTTAGTCTAGGGATGATTTTGACTTTATTTATTTATTTATTTATCCTCACCAGGGTACATTTTTTTTTTTTTTTTTTTTTTTGATATTTTGTTCAGATAGAGTGGGAGGGGGAGAGAGAGAGAGAGAGAAACACCGATGTGAAAGGGACACATTGAGTGGTCACCACCCACATGACCCAATCAGGGCCGGGGACAAACTGCAACCGAGGTACGTGTCCCTAGCAGGAACCAAACCCGGGTCTCCCCAGACCGCAGGCCGACGCTCTAACCGCTGAGCCAAACCGGCCAGGGCTTGACTTTCGTTTTGACAACCAAGTAGTCTATACTGTATATTCATTGAAGTGATCACATTTAAAAGTCATATATTTTTATTCACAATCCTCTACCTTTTTTCTCCCTAGGGAACTTGCAGCTTCCTGGGAAAAGGGCCACCTCTGTTCTGTCCACTGTAATCTGCCAGCCCATTGCACGGTGCCTGAAGTGACCAGTGCTTAGTTAATGGGCGTTCAACAAGAGTGATGATATGAATAGTTGGTGACTACGAGATATATATATTTGTCCAAACTCAAGCAAAAACTACATATAGTTTTCCAAAAATGGAATAAGGTTCCTTGTGACCTGTTGAGTTCCCTTTCGTCTAGTGAAAACTGTGCTGGGCTCATTGTCACTTGGGCTTCTACCAACCACTCAGCTTTCTCTTGGTTCCCCAGTCCATTTGCATTTCCCAGAGTGTCTTTTCAAGATCCCCTCTCTCTCTAGAATGCTCACCCCCTCTTTGCAGATAATCTCATCACCATTCTCTAAATATTACATTTAAAACTCTTGAATGCCACTCAGTTTTCATGACCTCAGTTTCCTCTAACCCATTCCCTTTGGTAACTGCCTCTTTGCATTTAGTTTACATCTGCATTTGCCTCTTTTCCAAGGGCCATGATGCCCCTGAAGTCAGAGACTGTTTCTTCTATCTCATTGGATCCCTGTATCTACAGTAGACCTGATGTTTATCAGGGGATCAATAAACGCTGGTAGAATCAATGGGTAAATAAATCCTGGCCCAGGCTTTAAAAGGTGCATTACTACCTGTGATGATTAATTTTATATGTCAACTTAACTGGATCATGGGGTGTCCAGATATTTGCATAAACATTATTCCGAGGGTCTCTGTGAAGGTGTTTTCTGATGAGTTTAACACTGAAACCAGGAGACTGAGTGAAGCAGCCCCCCCCCCCCTCGCTGACCAAATGCAGATCTTGAAACTTGTCAGGCCCCCTAATCACGTAAGCCAATTGATTATAACTCTCTTTTTATATATATGCACATCCTATTCTGTTTATTTGGAAGATACTGACTAATATATTACTAATAGTCAAAACAAAATAACCTGAAATCTCTACTTTCCCTGACTTCCTAAGTTTCCTGGTGGTCTCTTTTCTGTTACAGGAGATAGTAATCTAAGTGACTGAGTTTTAAGATAAGCATCTTTGATTCACTAGTATTATTTTCATTTCCATTCCATACCATACCTGTATTATTAGCTAACTCTTTCTTACTTTAAAAAATTTTAAGTTTTTAAAATTTAATGTATCTGGGTATATAATTTTATACAATGTTCAGGTGTACAACCTCAGAGTTGGACAGCTGTTGCGTGCTCACCACCTGAAACCTGGTTTCCTTCTGTTACCATATATTTGACCCTTTACTTTCTTTGCCCTCCTCCTGCCCTCCTTCCTCTCTGGTTATCACCATTCTGTTGTCTGATTCTATGAGTTTGTTTTTATTTGTTTTGTTAGCTTGTTACATTTAGTTTTTTATTTCACATATAAGTGAAATGATCATTTTTCTCCTTTTCCATCTGACTCATTTCACTTAGCATAGTATTCTCAAAATCCATCCATATTGTCACAAAAGAACTACCATATAATCCAGCAAGTCCTCTTCTGGATATTTACTCAAAAAAATATGAAAACACTTATTCATAAAATGACATGTTTCCCTATAATCATTGCAGCACTTTTTATAATTGCCAAAACATGGAAACAACCCAAGTGCCTATCAATGGATGATGGGATAAAGAAGATGTGGTACATATACAATGAGATACTCTTCAGTCATAAAAAGGTAAAGTTTTAAATTAAAAACAGACAACTGTAGAGAAAGAACAGTATCTTTTATTTCTGGAATATAGATATTTGTCAACAAAAAAACTAGTAATTAATAATATTTCTTTATATCAATCAGTATGGAAGCTATTGCCCTGCTAATTATTTTTTGTTTATTCAAACTTATTGGAGATTTGGGAACTTAGTCCATATTTTCAGTAGTTGATCATTAAAATAAGACTTGGTAAAACTTTAAATGTTTTATCTTAGCTTGAATACAGTTTTGTATTTGTGTAAGATATCAAGGTTCATTGATAGGCAACAGGAAGGAAAGTGTTATATGTAGAATTAAAATACTGAGGATATTAAAGGCCATAATCTGAGGGACTTTTGTCCAGAAAAACTCCAGTTATTTAGAATCTAGTTTTTAGTAGTGTAGAAGGATTACCTTAATAATTATAGATGTCATTAATGATTATGATGACAACTAAAAATAAAAATAAAATACCAAGATAGCCTTTAAAAACTAGCTGCAGTTAAAGTTGCTATTTACATTTAAGGTACAATGGGTTAGATAATTAGCCAGCCAGAGTAAAGATAATACTTGCTATGGATGTCCGGTTTGGACCTTGACATTGGCAAAACAGAGAGATATTTCAGAAATATTAGTAAGCCATTCTATGGCTTAATATTCACAAATGACTTTTTGCTTTCAGCATAAAATACAGTTTCCTTTTAAATTTTTTTTCATGTATATATTTTTAAATACAATTTTTAACTTTTTAAAAATTATTTTTGTATTAATTTGTTTTTGTTACAGATGTTTCTCCTTTCCCCCCCCATTGACACCCTCCTCCCTACCCCCCCCCACCCCACCCTTAGCTTTGTTGTCTATGTCCATTGGTCATGCATACATGCATATAAGTTCTGTGGTTTATCTCTCCCCCATACCCCTTCCTCTGAGATTTGTCAGTCTGTACCCCACCTCTATGTCTCTGGGTCAATACAGTTTCTTTTTTTAATCCATCAGTTCTTTTTTTTTTTTTTCCATTTTTTGTACAGATAGAGTGGGAGGGAGAGAGAGGAAGAGAGAGAGAGAGAAACATCGATGTGAAAGGGACACATCGAGTGGCTGCCACCCGCACGACCGACCAGGGCTGGGGACAAACTGCAACCGAAGTACGTGCCCCTAGCGGGAACCGAACCCAGGTCTCTCTGGACCGCAGGCCGACACTCTAACCGCTGAGCCAAACCGGCCAGGGCTTTAATCCATCAGTTCTTACGTGCCCTGGCCATTGCCCATTTGTCCCTGATCACTAAAATTTAGTCTTAGTGATGCTATTTCTGCCAGTGCATTAGTACTTACTGTTTTCTCCTCCTCAACTGCTTTTTAGCAAATGTGCTTTGCTCTCATTTTTCAGATCTGAGCTCAGAAGTCACCTTCATGGCTTTTCTGAGAATCTCATCTGATATGTGGTTCTTCCCTTCTGCTCAGACTAACACTCTATATATCAATGTGTTTATTATCTTGAATGCACTTGTCAGAAATGGTCTTCTGCATTTATTTCTCTGATTCTCCATATTAGAATTCAAACCTCATGGGAGCAGGAACCCTCTCTGTCTTGTTTACAGCTATATTCTCAGTTCCTGGGAAATGACTTGCCACGTAATAAGAGGGAGACTCTTGTGAACAAATGGATCATATGTAAATCATGTTGTCAAGCTTTCCAGAAAAATCTTCAAAGCTGGCATTTGAGAATGAATGCAAAGTGGACGCTCAACTTCCTGTTACCTTAATAGCAGCACTGAATCTCACTCAGGGAAATCTCACTTTGACTTCACTTCCAATGCTTTAAATTGGGTATTTATTTCTTTATTTATAACTATGCAAGTTATGTAAGGATGGATAATATATAGATATTTTGTTCTGATCATGGATTCACATTCTTTTCCAAAAGAGCCTTCATCTCGCAGTAAGGCCACTGAAAATTTATCATAGGATTAGATTAAGTCACTTTAATATAATACATGTTACTTACCAAAGATGTACAATAAACATAATTAAATATATTTAATATATAAATATTTCCATAGATATTTGGTAATCAGGCATGGGCTCATGATATAAACTAGGGAAAACCATTTTTAGTGTCAGGACTAAGTTTTAAGAAAGTTCAAAGATACATTTCTTCTATAAAGAGACAGATAAAAATTGCTATCACTAGAGACTAGAAGTATAATTTTTCACATAAATAATTGTGCTGTGCTGAGATTTGTAGGTTGTCAGAACAAAGATTTTGTCTACAGACACCTGGGGACAGATGCCTCCTTGAAGTCATCTAGATACACATTTCATAAAGTCATTTACACTTGACTCTCAGTACGTTAAAATATTTAAATCATATCCCAGAAACCAGATGAAGCAGATGTGGCAAAAATCCAGTTTCAGGTGTACTTTTGGAAGATTTCCAAGAGGAGCATGAGCATCTTAGGATGCCCTGGCCTCATGTAGAGAATCCGTGCCACTTGAAGAGAAGTGACAGTTACCAGAACTCTTCTTATCATCACCGAATCTGTATCATGGTGGATTTAAGGGTGCTGGAAAAGCATTTTCTTCTATGATACCATAAGAAATCAAACTTATTTATAAAACAAGAAACTTTCATTAATTTATAGTAAGAAAAAAAAAGAAACAATATGCAACAACTAGTATTTTTTCTTCTATAAATATTTATTGAATACCCACTGGGTACCGGAGGCGACACCTGAAAGATGAAAAGGATACAGTTGTCTGTGCAATTCAATTTAGTGGATGAAATAAATATATCTACTTGCAATTATAATATATTACAAAACGTGTATTTATTGAGGCATGAAATGACCTATGAATTATTCTGAGATAAAACTTACTTGTGATATTCTTCCAAATATACCTTGTGGGTTCTGCTTCAACACCAGTCAGGGACATTTGGGACTGTATAGAATCCAAGCATGATAAAGAGATAAAATAACCATAAGATACAAGCATACTTCTGAGAGCAATCTAGATCATTCACATCCCCTGACATGATTATGTCTCCTTTGCCGAAAACACATTCCTTTCTGCATGGATCTTATTTCTACAGGGATTCATACCCCAGGGAACTGGATCCCTGGAGTGCAGAATTCATAAGTCAGATAGTAGCAATGGTTTTAAGTTAAACAGTGAAAATTTTTTTTGTAAGTATGTTATTTTTGCTTGACGTACATAGAATTTTGTCACTCTGTGCTTGTTACTATATCATTTAACTCTTTGGAAGATCAAAGGTTAAAACTGATATTAAAGAGTATGAATTCTGAGTTATGGTGAGAAAAGTAGGTCATCCTGAGAGGTCCTTAAAAGAACAAATAGGTCAGACATTTGCATAAGCTCATATTGAAATATACATAGTTCACACTCTAATACCTACCCTTTGACATGTATGTTTCAAGTGAGCAAAAATTCTGCCAAGCAATTCACACGACAAAGCAGAAGGAGAGGATGAGTCATTGAAATATAGTCACAAACCATAGTCAGACAAACTGATGGGCCTGGAGCCAAAGAAAAACTCCCACAGTTGGGCCACCCTCATAGGGTTCTCCAACCAAGCCACCCAATACTCCTGCACTCAGGAACTTGATCCTGTGGTCCTGAATGATCAGCACCTATCATTTCATTGCTTCAGAGACAGAGCATTTGGGAGAAAATGGAGAAAGGGAAAGTGACATTCACTTCTCTTGCAGTATTTGACTTGTCAACTGGAAGTAAAAATAGGATACATTCAGACTTTTGGGAATCTGAGTCAGGATTTGTGAACCAGGATTTTCAAGCTTTCTCATCCATAAGAATGACCCAGAATACGTGTTAAAGTGCACTCACCCCCTGGATTCTGGTGCAGCAGGCATTTTCACAGGTCCCTTTATGAGTAAGTGGTCCGTGTACTCAACTTTATACAAATGCTGTCCAAGTTGCCCGATCAAGGTTGTGGGGCGATGGGAAACAACTGTGCACGTGGTAAGTGCTTAATAAATATTGGCTGAATGAATGACCCCCAGCTTTTCCCTTAGAAACAGAGACTTTTTGAGATTTCTTTTTTTGTCTTTTACTTTTATTATGAGTGAATTGCTGATGGGCTTATTTAGATATATATTATTGTAGAGAAACTCAACTCTTCCCCATTTATTCTCCATTTTCTGTTAATGAACTTTTGTCTCTGATATCAGTAAACTCAAGTTATGTAAACCCTTTCCTTTCCTAGTAATATGACCTTGGGCACTTATTTGGAAGTCCCTTGACCTTAACTTTATAACCTGTGAAAGTTAATGATTACTTCTTAAAAAGAAATAATATGTAATGCATTATAAAATGTTTTACTGATGTCACTTACTTTATGATTTCTAGAGACCAGTTACGAACAGGGATTCAGAAATGAAAGACAGAGGCAATGAGGTGCTTCTCATCGATCCCCTGCCCTGGGCAAATATGTTTTCCTCAGTGGTTGTGGGGAAGCCAGGTTAAAATGAATGCAAGTGAAATATTTGTCAGTGAGTTAAAGTTATACCTTCCCTACATTTTTTTTCTTGGTTGTTTCAATAATTAATAACACTGAGGTATTAACTACTTTTAATATGAGCTTGATTCTAAAGGCAATGGTTACCCAGCTCCCATAGGAGTCAATTGATCTCTAACAAGAGAATGGATGATGTCTTGGATGGAGAAGGCTTGTTAAGACAACCAGTCCACGTCTGAGCCTCCCCACCCTTAAAAGCCCCTATTATTATGCATACATGCAAACTCACATGCACAGGTAGACACATGCACCATTTCTCTTAATTCTCACCTTGTAAAAGATGAGTCAGATCTGTCCTGACTTCCCCTTCAGCTGTTCTGTGTGCAAGATATGTGATGATGGAAGATATATCTTTAAGGGTGTCATGAGTAATTAAATGTTGGGAGTGGAGAAGGAGGTGAGTTTCTAAAACTAATTCCAAAGGTTTTCTTTTCATTCTGATAAGAGGCATAAACATCTCTGGGAAATGAATCATCCTGTCATCTGCATGAGAAATGCAGACAGTTCCCTATTTAAATCTAGCATATTAAAATAAAATAAAAGAAAAAAACTGTGTGTAGGAAGATAAAATATGGTAGGGATTAATCATATTGACACAAGTGAGCCAGACATAACAAAACCAAAACAAATTGCAGGGCAGCTGCTGCCTAACCTGAAGGACACAACGACCCACCAGGATCTGGCTTAGTTCAGTCTTTGGTCATCTTCTGAGTTACAGATCCTTGCACTCTAAGCGTTGGAAGTGCTACTTGCATTAGAGAAAAAAAAGAAAAGAATATGCTGAAAGTTCTCAGTCACTATGAGAAGGGAGCTGGACTTGAGGGACACCTGGAACACGAGAACACAATCACTGTCAGACCATTCATTCAGACTCTGGTCGCTGCTTCTCCCGGAACATAGTGTTCATTCTCATGGATGAACCTTCCTTAAGGTGAGGGGAACAGAAAAATCAGCTCCTAAATCTTATATCTTGCATCTCCAGTGTCCCACAAGATAGAGGCATGATATAGCAGGTCAGATTTGAGATACAGACAGGAGGTAAAGTCACGAGGACTTGGTGCGTGTGTTGGAGAGCACCCGTATGTGTGTCCAGAGGGCAATCTGTTGTGACATGATGCTGTGATACATGACCCAGATCCTTCCCATGTACAAAACACTCATGATCCAACTTCTGGGAGTGTTGCCGACACTGTCTACTGCACCCTTTCTGAAGATTGCCTTTGCTGCCAAGCTCCACCTCTCCCAAGATCGAAGTCCTTTCCCTGGACAGCCAGCATTGGCATCTGATGCAGATTGACCAGAGGGTATAAGAGCCGACCCTCCCTCTCCATTCAGGAACGTTCTGAAAGGCCACTTTGCCCACTCATGTTCCCTTCTCTTCCACCAAAGTTGAGTCCAAGATCGCGCCCTAATGAAGCTTCTGAATACTCATCTCTGTTTCAGAGTTGGCTCTGCAGGGAGGCCAACCAATGGCAATTGAGAAGAAGAGAAAGGAGAACAGAACACTGTTTATTACTAATTTTTCAGATGAAGAAAGAGGAAGAGCTTAAGAAAAGAAGAAACATTTGAAATGGAGGGGACTGGTTTAGAGATAGCAGTATTATAAGATGGGATGATTTTCACCTGAAATGCCCATTTGTCTATTTAGGTAGGTATCTCAGCTTAGGCAGCAGTTCCCAACCTGTGGGTCACAACCCCTTTGGGGGTCGAACGACCCTTTCATAGGGGTCGCCTAAGACATAACAGTAGCAAAATGACAGTTATGATGTAGCAACAAAAATAAAATAATTTTATGGTTGGAGGTCACCACAACATGAGGAACAGTATAAAGGGTCATGGCATTAGGAAGGTTGAGAACCACTGCTTAGAGTGAGATGAGAGGATTTGGCAGGGTATTTGAGGCTCATGGTAAGTGTTTAATAGCAATAAGAGGGACTAATCATGGCAATGCGACAAAAGATTAACATAAAGTGTTGAGGACTGAGATGAAACTGAAAACCATGATATATCAGCACCAATCTTCACAGCAATGCCATTCACTCTTGCATCACTGTTTTTAAGATGGACGAGTAAAGCCCAGCCAGTGTGACTTGGTGGTTGAGCGTCCACCCATGCACTAAGAGGTCGCCGGTTCGATTTCCGGTCAGGGCACAGGCACATGTTGTGGGCCTGATCCCTCGTGGTGGGGGGAGCGGGGGGACATGCAGGAGGTGGCCAGTGGATGTTCTCTCTCATTGATGTTTTTATCTCTCTCTCCCTCTCCCTTCCTCTCTCTCTAATATCAATAAAGGAAAAAAAAAGATGTATGAATAAAGGCAATGGGTTGAAAGATTGACATATTTGCATAAAAACCAAAGGCCAGAAGAGTTGAAGAAGTAATTAAAAATAGAACATAAAATGCACACATAAATATACATGATTATTAATTCTTCTATATGAATGATATTTATGTTTTCATATTTTATTTCCAAGGAATGGTTACATGGTACCATTCTACTTTTTCTTGATGAATTTAAGTCAGTATTCATTTGCAGTAATTTTTATATTATTGTTAATGTAATTGTGTCATTAAGTCACTATCATTCCATTTGTCTTTTCTAAATCATGTGGGTACAGTTCTGAATTTAAAAAGACTCAATATGGGTGTAAAATTATATAAGCAATTAAAATGAAAAGTTGGGATTAAGTCTTCTTCACATTTTGGCCAGACAGAATTTTTACAGCACATAAAAATACAAGAAAGAAGCTGTAAATTTACTTTCTGTTGGCATGAGTTTGCTTCTTTTTTATGAATAATGCATGCCATCCTTGAAGTTGGGGCGATAGATACATGATGAGAAGAGTTGGAGAGAAACTGGGATAGTATCTTGTGCTTTCTTGCAAGATTAATGGAAAGACATCTTCTCGTTCTGCCGGTTCGGCTCAGTGGTTGAGCATCAATCCATGCACCAAGAAGCTGCCAGTTCGATTCCCGGTGAGGACACATGCCCAGGGTGTGGGCCTAATCCCCAATGGGAAGGATGCAGGAGGTGGCCAATCGTCGTTTTCTCTTCGATGTTTCTATCTCTCTCCCTCTTATTTTCTCTCTCTCTAAAATCAATGAAGGAAAAAAAAAATTTAAAGAAAAAAGATGTCTTCTCACCTTAGGCTGCTGTGCATTGATCTGCTGAGCAAGCAGACCACTAATGAAATGAAAGGTAGATATCTGCCATAAGATCGCTGACCCAAAAGGGACAGTAGATGATGAGAACAGAAGACGATGGAAACACCAGGTTCATATGAAGTGTACAGCCCCTCACTTGTGACTCATTCTACTTAACACCAGTTTTGTCTTCTATCAGATTTACTACTTGTTTACCGGTCTGTCTCCACCATTAGTCTAGAAGCTCCATAAGGGCAAGTTCTGTGTCATTTGTCTCTTAGTCTCCAGAACCTAGCATAGAATCTGGCTTTCATTGTGGTATACAAGACATGTTGGCTGAATAAAGCATGCCAGTAGATAAATCTGGTAATGATTTTTTTACGTATTGAATTAAAATGTCCCAAAGATCAACCATACTATAGAAATATTTCTCATGTTGACATTACCAGCATCTTTAGTAATTTATTCCAGAAAGACCTCAATCTGTGCAATCCAGGACAAGGAATGAGTTGCATTCTTCCTGCCCAGTGTGATGTTTGACATTTCACCCAGTATAAGGTTATCATATAGCCGCTCTTTATTCTGTCCGCTGGGAAAGCTCCAAGTACTTCATTAGAGAGGGTGGGTGGATCAACTCCAGTGTTTAGATTCTCAAACTGTTTTCAATTAGAAAACGACTTCTGTGTTTCTCCTGCTCAAGTGCCTTTGATGAGCTCAAAGCAAAAATATGCAGTCACACAGAAATGGGTTCCCCCAGTCAGAACCTACAAAGGCTAATCAAGTTCTCAGCTGGCTTACATTTCTATACATTCCTTAAAACATACAGATGCATCTTGAACCTGGCTGACCTAGCCTTGTACATTGCTGCCAAACTCCACAAGGCTAAGTAAGGAACACCCAAAGTTGATTTTGTTTCTTGAACTGGGGCCACTATAGGATAGAATCAGTCCACTGAGCAGCTGCATGACCTTACAAAGCCCTGTTCCTGCTCTCCCTGGAGTTTCTTTAAGATGGCCAGTGTGGATAGTTTTTACCACTGACAAATGATTGTGGATCTTTAGAAGGAAAGGCTGGATAATTAATAATGATGATAACATATGTGTCTGTCTGTCTATTCATCTATCTATCTATCTATCTATGATCTATCTATCATCTGTATCTATCATCTATCTATCTACCTATCTACCTGTCATTTATCATCTATCTATCTATCTATCTATCTATCTATCTATCTATCTATCTATCTATCTATGTATCTATCTATCTATCTATCTATCTATCTATCTATCTATCATCTATCTATCTATCTATATCTATCATCTACCTATCTACCTATCATCTATCTATCTATCATCTATCTATCTATCTATCTATCTATCTATCTATCTATCTATCTATCATCATCTATCTATCTCTATCTATCTATCTATCTATCATCTATCTATCTATCTATCTATCTATCTATCTATCTATCATCTATCTATCTAATATGTACATTCTAGTATCCAATGCTGACCCTTTTACTATCTATCACATTTGGACTCTGGGTTCTAATGAGAGCTATCAAGAAGAACAAGGACTAGTGGAGAGGCTTCTCGTGCCCCCTCTTCTCCAGTCTTTTTCCTCCTCTGCAGGCAGATAAACTTTACCAAATCCGATCAGCTTACTTTGCTGTTAACGTGCAAGGGCTTCCTGTGACATTTTGCACAAAGACCAAAATTCTTTGTGTCCTGAAGACCCCTGCCTCCCTGTGCAAGAAACTCCCCCACAGTCTAACCCTAATCCTTAAACCTGATCTGTTTTGTACATGTTGTCTGTTCCCTTTACCTGGATTCTTCACCCAGATTTCCCGATTATATCCTCTCCTCCCAACAGTCTTTCATCTTGTCATACCTCTCTCCTTCATTGTATACTTTCCAGGTGCCATTTCACATAGAACTATGTGGTTGCTTGATACCATTCATGACACTCACAGACAAGAACCATGTCTGGTTCATTCTGCACTGGACTCTAGGGTCCAGTTCTATTCCTGGCACATGGCTAAGTGAATAGTTATGTTGAGTTCAGATAATGTCCAACTAATCTTGCTCATGCCCATCCCCTGCCCACACATATCCTTTTTCTTGCATCTTTGGCTGCTACCCATCTTTTCTCCTAAGCAAAAAATTATTTCTTAAAAGAGGAGTTGATCATTGCATTTTAAGGAAATCAGTTATGATGACAGGGTATCATTTAAGATCAATTAAAGAATATATTAGATGACCTAAATGAAATACAAATGTACAATCTGACCCCTAAATGCAGTCTGCTTCCCTAAACGCACATAATACATAATATATTTTCTTGGTTTGAACTTAGTATCTAATTCATAATAGGTGCTCAATAAAATGTACACCTACATAATTATCCATGTCTTCTTTCTGCTTTAAGATCTACACTAATAATTATTTTCTGTTTTATATCAATGCATCCTAATAATCGATGTATTTTTATAAATTCCATTTCAGTGCTTTTATATTTCCAAGGCAATACAATCTCAATTACGTCATTCGCAATCAACTGCGAAATAAACATCTTCTGTCACTAGGTCCAGTAGATGCAAAGCCCTAGAAAAATGTAAACAAATATTTTGATTTTGTTTACATATAATGCCACCAGCTGCTTCAGAAAAATTGACTTGGGGGGAAAAAAAACACAAAAATTTCAGAAGAACTCCATATTGTAAACACCTGGATTGAAATACTCAACAAAAAGCCAAAAAGTAAACACTGCTGTATTAAACTCAATCATCTGGGAAAAATCTACCCCCAAGTGTATTTCAGAAAGGATTTAATTTCACATAAAAGAGACTGAGAATAAGTGGCGAAGAGAGCAGAACAGATGAGAAGGGGAGGCTTACGGCTGTGGAACCAGTCATGTCTGATCAGCGTAGGTATTAGTGGCTTATTGATAAGATAGAACACCCCCGATGTACGGAATTTCTCTTCCTGTACCCCTCCCAGTTCATAGAGAGGATTGGATTTGACCATTCTCACCTCCCATCAGCCGGACGCCCATTTGCTAAGTGACAGGATCTTAATTCACTTGAACACTTACTGAGAACCACGGGCAAGCTGAGAGCCATGCTGAGTGTCAGAAATACAGGGATTCATAAAGGGAGTGTTTCTTCCTTTAGCAATCTCTAATTTAGTGATGACTGAAATACCTGTGAACAATTGTGTACTATTCGGGGTATATGCTGGAATAAACAGGTTGGTGCAAGATTAGTGATGGCTCAAGGAGAAAACAATAAAGTCTCACAGGGTTTGGGAAAAGTTCATATAAGCACTGATCATTCAGCCCAGCCAGTGTGGCTCAGTGGTTGAGCGTGGACCCAGGCACCAAGAGGTCGCTGGTTCGAATCCCAGTCAGGGTACATGCCCAGGTTGTGGGTCAACACCAAGAGGTCGCTGGTTTGATTCCCAGTCAGGGTACATGCCCAGGTTGTGGGTCAAATCCCCAGTGGGGGACATGCAGGAGGCGGCCAATTGATGTTCTTTCTCATGGATGTTTCTATCTCTCTCTCTCTGTCTCGTCCTCTCTCTCTCAAATCAATAAAGAAAAAAAAAAGAACTGATCATTCAGTTGAATCTTGAAGTATGTCTGGGAGTTTCTCCAATATTCAGGTAATAGAAGGTGAGTTAGCAAGTGTGAAGGGGGTGACAGATGAACATCCCAGACAGAACAAACATCATCACCAAAATAACTCGATGCGCAGGACTGCCCCGAGGTCCAGCGGGGACACAGGACTAGACTGTGTCTGCACGTGTGCCCGGGGCTGCTGGGCCACCACTAAGAGTGCACGCTGCCGCCGGGTTATCGCCTCTACTCACACGCCTGCTCCCTTGTCCTGTGGGACGTCAAGTCCAAACCACAAAGTCAAAAATAAAATTACTGAGAATTTCAAGAGGGCAACAAGAGATCATTAAACCAAGTTTTGGTCTCCTCAACAGAGGACCGGAGTCACATCCCGCATGGGTGCCACGCCCATGAAGTGTGCTCCGCTAGCACGGTTCTCACTGTGGAGAGCCCAGCCGTGCTGCTGTCGCCAACATTCAGGTTGTCTCTCTTTTTCAGGTTTTCTCTCTTTTTCTCCCCAGATGTACTATTAAGTGGGCTTGGAGCACAAACTAATTGTGGAGGGGGAGGGGAAAGTGGGCAGCAGTGACAAGATCCTGAGGCCAGAGGCAGGGCTCGGATCAGTAACCCTTTCCACAACATGCTGCAGTTGATGTTTAGCCTAGCGGTGAAGAAGCCCCTTCGGCTGATGTCAGATGTCACAGGAACAGATCTGTAGATTGGCAGATTCGGTCTGTTGTTAAGGTGATGGGTGGATTTAATGCAAGAGAAATAGGAAGTAGAGAAAGTAGTTCTGAGCACTGCAGGTAAGGGGGTCTTGTACCTCCATCCCGGGGTGTAGACACCCGCCCTGTGTTCTGCTTCTGAATGTGCGTGCCCTCAGGTTTCACACTGGGTTGAAAGGCTCTTGGAAACAGTTGTGCCTTTTAAATAGTAGATGCTTAGTGTAAAATTCCTGTTAAGGGGAGTTTGCGTTAGCTATTTAACTAGTCACATCATAACCTGGATGCACATAGAGGTCTTAGTCTGGTTTGAACTGAAATGATGTGGTATAATAAGGAAAATTAATTTCATAAGGTAGTATGGGTTTCCTGCGTTCACAATGTTTGTGAATGAAGTTAAATGCCTGAATGAGCTCTTCACAGAGAAAAACAAATCTATAAAAAGTCACTGTATTGAGTCATAAATGTATTACAGGTCAATCGCTAGCTGTTCATTGATAAGGGAAATTGCATTCTAGTTCTCTTTGTAGAAAAGAGGGGAGCTTGTGATACGAATGTTTTAGGCAGCACCCTGGGTGCATAGGACGGTAATGTCAAAGTCAGGGAGGACTGGGGCCTTCAATGCGAATACGATGGAGTGGTAGTCTTGAAGCACAGAGTTAGACTCGCCCAGGAGAAGTTGCAATTTGCCCTCGCCCGAGTTCGACCACTGCTGGTTTAGAATCTCTGGCGCTGAGTCTTGGGTGTCAGAATTTCTCCCAAGCGCAGTCTAATTTCAATTAATTCAAAAAAAATTCATCCATTTCAAAGTAATTTCTCTCCTTATAGTTGTGCTTTTCCCAGAATGTCATATACATGTAATCAAATATTTTTTTAGATTTTTATGCTTGGTTCCCTTCACATAGTGTAATGTTTTTAAGATTCATTATATTGTTGGAGGTCACCGTAGTTTATCTCTGTATACTGTATGAAGCATGCTGAGCAGTATTCTATAGAATGGTCACACCACAATTCTTTTTTCATTTATTAGTTGATGAAGCCAGTTGAACTTCTTAAAAGCTTCCCAACTGATCATCAAGCACAGCAAGGGTTGAGAAGCATCAACTCAGAGACCCTTCAACATGAATATTACCTTATGTTTTAACCAAGTGCCTTTACAGGCGTGGTTACCACACTTGTACTCGATTTAACACTATCTATGTAGAAGAAGTCAGAATGACAAGTAGCCGAACTGTACAGCACAAACTGATGTCCATGGAGGTCTTGGATTATAGCTGACTAACCATTATTTTCTACTTGATGTTAACTAAAAATGTATGTATTTTTTCAAAGGCATAGTGAATATGTATCACACACATCCCCCTCTCCCTATTGTTGATAAGGTCTGAAAAATTTTGGTGGAAGATTTTCTTTTATGAAAAAAGAAATTATTCATATTCCAAATTATCTTCTTTTACCCATAAATGGAAAAGTCTTGTCCATGAAGTGCAAGTAGTTTTAGGACCCATGATCATTCAAGTCTCTAACATGTACATACTTCTGACCACTTGGAAACTATTATAAGAGGACTTCAGTATCCAAGTCTATAAATTATTATTGAAAACAATTTATAAGGGCACAACTATGTTCCTCATAAATGCTTGGCTCTGACAGTTAATCAGTGCCTCTCCAGTAGATAAACAGCAACCGTTGGAAGCAGTAGGATCAGAAATATCCTGGAAACTTAAACATCACAATGAAATAGTGTATTTGTCAGTGCATTTTTTTTCCAGAATAAATAGATGCCAAAAATGTACTGAATTTATTAATGAGGAATCCAAGCAAGATAAAGCTGCTTCACTCAGCATAATTCCTATATTTTGAAATTAAATGTATTGGGGTAGCACTGGTTAATAACATTATATAATTATTAGGTGTAGAAGATTACAATGTGACATTTGTATACTCTCTTGCATGCTTCCCACTTAAAGTGTAGCTTCCTTCTATTACCATATATCTGACCCCCTTTACCCTCTTCATCCTTCCCCTAGCTCCCCTTCCCCTCTGCTAACTTCCATACTGTCAGCTGTGTCTATAAATTTGTATCTGCTATGTTTATTTGTTCCTTTTAGTTTGTATGCCACGTAAGAGTGAAATCATATGGTTGTTGTCCTTTCCTGTCTGACTTATGTCACGTAGCATAATACTCTCAAGATTCATTCATACTGTTGTAAATGGCAATATTTTTTTTTGATGGTTGAATAGTATTACATTGTGTATATATATATGTGTATATATGTGTATACATACATATATACATATATATACATTATGTATATATACATATGTGTGTGTGTGTGTGTGTGTATCACTGCGTTTTTTAAAAAGTTAGTTTCTCGGGCAGTTTTATAGTTGCTGTATTTAATAGAATTATGGTGATGTTGAATACATAATGGGACTGAGTCCCAACAAGACAGTTAGGGGCCTGAAAGACTTTATGGAGACTTTTGCAAGAGATGTGCTTGTTTGAGAACAAAGGATTTTGCTTACAGAAATTAAAACATCAGTTGAGATAGTTTTTCTGAGTTAAGTCAAACTTGAAAAATTTTTTTTTGAAGAAACAAGTAATGTGATGATGAGGCAAGATCAAGAACGCCCTGAATTATAAGTAATGTTCACTAATATTCTTAAATATTACAACTTCTCTCCACCCTAAAAATGCTACCATTGAGAATTGAGCCCTTTGGGTCTGACATTGCCCATAATATTATAATCTCTTAGACTCAGATATCAAAATGTCACCTGAAATTTTTAGAGTCTCTCTTGTCTGCCCCTGCCAAACAAAAGTCCTTTTCAGGATTGTTATGCATCAACTTTGTTTTTTACTCTTTGAAAGTTAATAAATGATACTCATCAGATTTGAATGGTTGGGAAAAAGAAAAAGTTGATGAGACTTATTTCTCACCCCTTTGCAGGTCATTTTATTCAACTCATTGCAAGAGTTCTTTCTGTTGGTAACCAAAGAAAAATGGAGCATTGATTTCCCAGGAGATTTTTATTCCGTTCTCCCAACATATATGCACACACAGAAATATTCTTGAAGGAAATCCTGGTTTCTGAGGATGTGCCAAATCTTGCCAAGATAGCAATGAGGCCATTCTAAAACGAATGGTAAATGTGTTCTTTTACAAATAGGAAATGACATTTAAAAAGAATAATTAGAGGAATTAAAAAGAATTTTAATCTAATGAAATAAAATTAGGACAGGGAGGAAATTTTCTCATTTGCTTACAAAGAACGTATTATTTGGAGGTAATCTAATTAAAACGTTTAAGACTTGTGTGCTGGGTTGAGTGATGTCCCCAGCAAAATTCATGGCCTTCCTGGAACCTCAATAGGTGAACGTATTTGGAAGTAGGGTCATTGCAGACATAATTAGTTTTAAAAGGTCATACTGGAACAGGACAAGTTCCTAATCCAATATGACTAGTGCCCTTGTAAGAGGCAGAGAAGCGACACAGAGACACAGAGACACAGACAGAAGAGAGCTACGCAAGACTGAAGCAGATTGGAGGTATGCAGCCAGGAGCCAAGGATGCCTGGGGCTCCCAGCAGCTAGAAGAAGCAAGGAAAGACCCTCCCCTAGAGGCTTAGAAGGGAACATGGCCCTGCCAACACCCTGACTTTGGACTTTGACCTCCAGGACCGTCAGTTTCTGGGACTTTGTTACAGTAGCCCTAGGAGTCTCACACAGCTGGCCTCTGGATTTCTGGCCAAAGTGAGAGTTAAGAGTTTTACCGTTCAATAGACTGCTGATCTAGAAGGAGTCAGAAAAGTTTTAGGAAAAAACAAAGGGAACAGCACCTCCCTTCTTCCCTCTCGTGACTTCCTCACAACGCCATATGTTATGATCATTGAACTATTAGCATTAGATCACCTGGGGTGCTCAAAATGCAGACTCCCTGTCCAGACCTCAGCCTGATGGTTTGAAGTACCTCTGGTAAGAGCTTAGGTATCTTCATTTTGCTGTGCTCTTTATGCTTTTCTCTGGAAAGCTAGACTTTTTGAACCATTGCCATATAAAATCCTGTCTACGGTCATCATTCAGAGGACATCAAACAAAAATTCATCCATTCATTGAGGTTCGGAAGGAGTTTAATTCTGTCCGCAAGTCTGTATATGGGGCCAAGTAAAACCTAAATATCAGGCACCATCAGCAAGCTACCCAGAATCACAGTCTGATATCAGGACACAGAATTTATGCACAGCATGCATCTGGGTGGCCCTTCATTTTCTTCTTGCTCCCCAACCCATAGAGCAAGTAATGGCAACAAGAATTGGTCCTCTTAACTTGTACCCAAACCACAGCAGCTGGAACTTGGAAAAGATGGAGGAGAAATATGGAAAGTGCTGAATGCATAACTTCCTGCCTGCATGATTTTCTCCTTTAACTCTTTGATTAAAAAAAAAAAAAATTTACATGCCTTCAAAATAGATTAAAAATCACTACTGTGTTCAAACTACAGAAGGAAAAAATGCTCTTCTGGAGAGAAATTCCATTTAACAAGAGCTTGAAAATCGCATAAATCTGAAATTACATTTATGTTAAGTAAATGAGGCAGATAATTGGTTAAAGGATTTGAAATGGAAAGTCTAACTTACTCCTTTAATAATTCAGACTATCAGGATCCTGATATTTGCACTGTGCACATATAATTTATACAAGTGAGATAACTCATGTATGCTGCACATAAGTATAGAAGTTTGGGAGTATAATTACCAGTTTTCAATAAAACAATTACCTGTGCAGAGACTCCTCAACATTACCAACTTTATTTCTCTGTAATGTTATTATAAACAAAATGCAAAGAGTATTACAGACAAATTGCCTACAATTTTTTTTTTATAAGTTTGACTACAAAGCCTTCTTTACTTGCTTCTTGAGCTCATTCTTTTTACCTCTTCACAGAGGCAATCACCATCTCTGTCTTTCTCCCTGTTACTTATATCCTCATGGTTACGTTTATGTATATGTGCATATATATGTGCCTACATATATATTTTATGTGTGTGTGTGTGTGTATTATATGTATATCTACGTGCACATTTGTATATGTATGTGTTATATTTGTTTTTATTCCTTTTAAATGCTAATATTACTCTATCATTTAAGTATAAAACAATTTCTTATAGATATTTCCCAAATGATGGATTATTTCTTTTTCCTAAGTATTCTCAATGTTGAGGTGTCAGTTTTTTTTAATATTATAAATATCTTTTTTTTCTATTATATGTTATAAATAATACTATTAGGATGAGGACATTACTGATTTTATAGGTTAACCTTCTAGCCCTGTTCTTATTAGTTTTAATATTTCTTTTCTGTAGAACATTTTGGGCTTTTTATTTAAGCATCATATCACCTGCATATAAAAACAGGTTTTCCTCATTCTTTCTTTGTACTGCCTATTGAGTGACAGGGTGTCTGGAAAAGACAGATGATGTCAGGCCTAGGTAGGGTTATGTGTTCCTGACATTCACAGGAATATTCTGGCACTACTTACGTAAACATAATGACCATTAGAAGCATGGCTTTCTTTTGGTCAGTTACTATTATGTATAATCTTCAGAGCTAGGCCAACAGGAGAAATAAATCTCAGCTCTTTAATGTCCTGGTTCTTTAATGGTTATTAGTCTATTAGAGCCTTCTAGTTATTATTTTTAACCGTTTTATTGAAGTACAATTTATACACCATAAAATTCAACGTAAAATACAATGGTTTTCAGTACATTTGAAGAGTTGAATAATCATTATGTTAACCCAGAATATCTCCATCACACCCGAAAGACTCCTTGTGCCTCTGCACAGTCATCTCTTTCCCACCCAGCCCTCAGCTGTCACCGGTTTATTTCTGTTTGACAGAGGTTTGTTTTTTCTGCACATTCCGTATAAATGGAACCACACAAGTGTGGGCTTTTACATTTGAGTTTTCTTTCTCTTGTGTAATGTGTTTGATGTTCCTCAGTGTGATAGCATATATCAGTAGTTTATTCATTTTTTTTGTTTTATCATTTATTATCTATTTTTCTTGATTTTGTTCTAAAACTTATATTCCTCCAGTGTTTCATTTTATGTTTTAAAATGTACTGATTTTAAGTTGTAAGATTCTTCTATACTTATTTAATATTTTGTCATTATGATTCTTATTTCTTGTTCCAAGTATGTTTTGATTTGTGCTGCTTTCTTTGCTTTTTAAAAACCTGACAAAAGATTCATATTTTCAATGTGTGTGAAATAACTAGGTATTGGTTGTACTGGTCATCTCTATTCCATTTTTTCTATATTTGTTCTTTTATTCTTTGTTTCTTTTTCTTTTTTTTTTAATCCTCATCTAAACACTTTGTGTTTATATTCAGATAGAGTGGGAGGGAGAGACAGAGGAAGAGAGAGAGAGAAACATCTATGAGAGAGAAACACATCGACTGGCTGCCACCCGCACGACCTCAACTGGGGCCGGGGACAAACTGCAACTGAGGTTTGTGCCCTTTGCGGGAACTGAACCCGGGTCTCTCTGGTCCGGGGGCCAACGCTCTAACCGCTGAGCCAAACCGGCCAGGGCATTTTTTTTTAAGCATTACTTGTGTCCCACAGGTTTTACTATGTGGTACTTTCATTATCATTTATTGATAAGTATGTGACATTTTAAAAATAACTACCTTAGTTCTATATCTTTATAGTCTCTTTTTCTTCTGGACCCCACAACTGATGAGATGATTGATGTGCAAAATTTGATATTTGTCAATCTCTTGCACTTACTTATACTATACTATACTATACTATACTATACTATACTATACTATACTATACTATACTATGTATATATATATCCCCCCAAATCTGTAGCTGCATGCCATTTCATTGCATTGATATAACACTATCTATTTTTGTTAAGGAGCAATTAGGTTGTTTGCGAACTATTTCTATTATAAGTAATGCCTCTGCAAACATTTTTGTACATTTCTCCTTATATGTGGTAGTATTTTTGGCCTTCAATTAATTATATTTAAAGAAAATTGATGATCCCTAATGAAAGGATTTGGAGATGTTAATTTTGAACAAAGATAAGTCATAGCATTTATTATTCTCAATCCTTTATAATATTTAAAGTTATATAAAGCTTGATTATTGATGTAAGTAAATCCATAGAATTTTTAACTTTACTTTGTCTTTTTAATAATTTTTGTGGTTTGATCATTATTAATTGAAATTAGAAAATTAAATCTATCTTCACTTTTTGAGATTTATCTATGGTATTATGGTAGTAGTTTTGCATAAAAGACGCAATGCTTCCCAGTGGTTGTCCTTCCTGTTTAAGGATGCTCACTGAGATCTGAAATTGTTTATTTTATTTCATTGTCTTCGCAGAGTAAATTGAAGAATATTTGAAAGGTAGTTTTACTGGAATACATATATATTCCATGGCATTATCTCGAGAAGTCATGCTTGTCTTATAAAAGAGGGAAGATGTAATTACACGTATGATGCATGTAAACACGTGTATGTATGTATGTATCTATATATTTATTTATATATAAACTTCTATATATAATGACCATCTCTTCATCTTCATAATTATTTTCTGACATAAGTCCTTTGAATATGAAGTAAAATTCTGCTAGTTTAAAAAAAATACCCTAAAGTGAGCAATAAGTTCTTTGTGTACATTGGTCTAGTGCATGAAATGTTATCTTGACATTCATGACTTTTGTCATCTTAATGATTCTGGGCATTTGTCCAAACCGTTTTTACCCTCTCTTGCTCTGGAAGGTTAAAAGACAAGTTCATTGAAAATATATTGGGTTTTTGTACATCTTCAGGGAAACTGCTCCATGAAATTGTGGTCTTGAGTTATATGTATCAGTACTGTTTGACATTTCTACCTGCAATGTTATAGAAGATGGTGATAGTTTAATAAAACACTATGACTCTTTCTTTGAAACCACTGTAGTTCAATAGACCAGATAGATTTAGCAATATCTTCTAAGAACAGAACAATTATACGAACCAAGTCATTTTGCTCAGGTTTAGAGCTTTTGATTGGGTGTAACCATGGCTTTAGGCAGATAATTTAGAAAAACAATTTATTGATATATTGTTTGTTAAATAATTAACCATCTAATTTTATTTTTAAAGTGTGTTACAGTATTATAATTATAAAAGGAAGAAATTATTTTATTAATTTTTTTTGGAAAATAAAAAAATAACAATAAAATACAGTTGAGGGAAATGGAATTGCACATATTGCTGAAAAAAGCATAAAATGACATAGTTTTTGTATAGAAGTATATTGGCAATATCAGTGAAAACATTAACGAGCATGTATTTAACGTAGAATCTTAGTATTGACAAGTAACACTACAAATACATTTATCTCTATATGGGAATAGACATGTATACTCAACAGTAAAATTTTTAAGTTCTATATGATATATGCATAGACTATAATGCTATGTAGTAGGAAAAAGCATGGTAGGCCTCTGTATTAGTTTTCTAAGTTGTGTAACAAATTATCACTAATTCAGTAGCTTACATCAATAAATATTTATTACGTCACAGTTTCTGTGGTTTAGGAGTCTAGTCATTGCTCAGTTAGGAATTCTACTCAGGGTCTCATAAGGCTACAATGAAACTTAGTTGGACTATGTTCTCATAGACAGGCTCATATGGGGAAGAATCTGCAATCATGGCTATTCAGGTTGTTGGCAGAACTCATTTCCTTGCGGTTGTAGGACTGAAGGTCCTGGCATATACGATTGTTGGCAAAAGGTCACCCTCAGCTTACGATTGTTGGCAAAAGGTCACCCTCAGCTCCAGAGGCCATACGTCCTAAAGGCTACCAGCAGTCCCTTTCCATATGGTGTTTACTCCATTGAGCCAGCAAAGACATTCTCTATAAAGTTATAATCTCATTACCAATGATCACTCCTTTTGGAGTTAACTCTAATATGCAGAGGCACTGTTCCTTACCGATAACTCTCCAAACATGAGATTGACTTTTGAGAATTTTTAAACCTAATTGAAAATCAACCTGTTCCATGGTGTATGTCTCTGAAGATTTTGAAGAGTTAATGTTTGGGTTTTCGGCCTAATTTTGCCATAAAGTTCCTTTCATTCTTCCTAGAGGGAAAAAACAACAATAACAACAACAAAAAACAAACAAATAAACAAATAAAAAATGGGGCCTCCAAACCACCCTCTGAGGAAATATAATTTAAAAGTCTAGAACTTTGATTTAAAAGGCCTTTTTAGATAGAGATTTCATGGTGGTATACGCTTTAATCTTGACCTAAACTTCCTCTTCCTTTTAAAAATAAACTCTAAGCATTGTTTCTTGGATGTAATTGTAAGTGATCTTTCCAGAAAAAGAACAGCTCTGTTTTGAAAGAATCTAGTAAGTACTACTGAAACCTGTGTGATGGCAGGTTGGTCAGACTCGAAGTGGCTAAAACTGGACATTCCACAAGACCATAACATTCTTTAATTGCAGCCAAGCAGTACACCCAGAGGAGAGACGCCTTTCCAGTTCTAAACTATTTGGACTAAGATACTTCACAGAATTTAGGTTCTCTTTGAAATGACTTTAGTAAAAGCCTTATTTTAAGAATTGGCATGCAAGTTAGTGCCATTGTAAACATGAGACTTGTTTTGTTTCTCTCCAAAAATAATGTATTCATTTGAGTATAAGTAGAAAGTTCAGAATGAGCCAATGCTAATTTGATGGCTTTCAGATAATCCAAGTAGACAAATGCTGGCACCCGCTCTTTAAATACAAAGCCTTGGTCCCTCATCGCTAACATGGGGGACATGCACTGCAATGTAAAGAACACATGTTCACGAGAGGGAGATAATGGCCTCGTTGCCCTGGAATTGATTTCCAGGCCTGATCCTGAAACAGGTAGTATAGTATCCAATTATGGCATCCAGCTTCATGAATCAATCTAAATAAGTAGATTTTCTTTACAGACTTTAATCAATGCAAACACCTTTGCAGAGTGTGCACATGATGGGGAGATAAATGTCAACAATTGCATGAGTTTGAGAAGGCTTTGTGTTGTTCTGAAATATCATTTTAAAAATGTTGGAGTAAAATTAGGAGACGCTAGTCCTTTACCAAACAACATTGTAATGTATCCAAAGTGCCCTTCATTATTGTAATTTAACGCTGTCTTACTTTTACAAAACAGAATATTTTTCATTAAAATGTAAAAAAGGCAAGCAAATATATATATATAGGGCTATCAAAATACAAAATTCTTGATGACTACATTAAGAGGGATTTTCTTTCCAGCTGTCTTTGTCTATGTCCACTAACCCAAACACATGGGCAGAGATTTCTTAACATCAGTACTGGGACATGTATGTGTGCTTGTTTTCCTGTCTTCCATAAATATTTATTGAGAGCCTGTTCTAGCCAGGCACTTTGCCAAAAGCTGATGACACAAAGATGAATAAGACAAGGCTTCTGTTAGAGCCGAGGAGGAAGAATGCGTGTGTCTTCCTTCGTGAGAGCTGTTGTGCCAGAATCCCATAGACCAGGGGTTTATAAACAACAGCATGTGTTTCTCCCAGTTCTGCAGGCTAAGAACTCCAAGATCAAGGCACCAACAGATGCAGTGTCTGCTGGTGTCCTGCGTCCTAGTTCATAGACATCACTTTCTCACTGTGTCCTCAAATGAAGGAAGGGGCGAAGGGGCTCTCTGGGGTCGCTTTTCTAAGGGCAGAGCCCTCAGGACCGAATCACTTGCCAAAAGCACCACCTCTGAATGCCTCCCATCGCATCAGAATTAGGTTTTAGCCTATGAATGTTGGAGGTCCACATACATTCAGTCTATAGCAACATGTGAACAAAGAATTCCAACATAGCTTATGTTCTACAGAGTTTTAGTCAAAGTTCTGCAGAGCATAAATGAAGAGAATAGTTTCAGAGATAAGAATCAGAAATGACTTCACAGAGGAGGTGTAATTTAAGCAGGGCATGGAAGAGAGATTAGAAAAACGTAGGAAGAAGAGAATTCCTGTCAATATTAGAAACACGTTCTAACTCTTAGTTCAGAACAATAAGCCAAGTAAAATTGTAATGGGCATTAGAATAAACTATGACTTTCTTTCAAATGTCATCTACCCCTCTTCCTAGTCACCCAAGATTCTCCTAGGCTTTACCACCTCTGTTCAAGATTTCCCACAGGACAGAGTCCATGCAAGTATTGTGAAGTGTTGGGTCCTTTAGGTTCATGGGGGACAGAAAAGCATTTAGAACCACTGGTTCATGCAAAATTACCATTAACACCTGAATGAACTACAAACACTGTTTAAACAGTCCCCTAGCTCAGCAAAGGGGTTCATATGCAGGGACTGATCACAGGCATGTATACCTGCCATGAGAATGAAGAGATCCACACAAGGATTTCTCTAATAGCGTGTGGGTGAAACTTTTCATTGTGAGTATATAGAACAGTGTTTGGCTTAGTG
Source organism: Molossus molossus (assembly GCF_014108415.1). NCBI lineage: Eukaryota > Metazoa > Chordata > Mammalia > Chiroptera > Molossidae > Molossus > Molossus molossus. The sequence goes on from NW_023425346.1 coordinate 96,823,820, forward strand.
CATGTATCTCTGATGCAGTTCCTTAGAGTGTGGTCCAAGACCCCGTGCATCAGAATCACCTGGCGTGTTCAATAAAAACTGATCCCTGGACTAACAAGATTCACTCAATATGAATGTGAACTTTGAGCAGCCTGTCAGATGGTTCTTTCACCTGCTGCAGTTTGAGATAAAATGAACTAATTCTAAAGATGACAGATTCAGTGTTGCTTTATCAATGAAATGTCCGCCCTTTATTTGGGGCAGACTAGGGTAAAGATAAGTCTGATACAGCTCCTAGCTTTGCTGAATGTCAGTTTCGACATCTTTCAATCTAGTTCATGAACCATTGAACTAGGTGATTCTTAATTCACTCCATTATTCATGTTTTCATCCAGGCAATAAATATTCTTCTTGAACCTACTGTGTATCAAGCACAGCGGAAGGTGAACCACAGAGATCACATGTTCATGGAGTGTCTTGGTTTCCAACCCTTTGCTCAGTTGTCAGGTGAAGGACACCCAGCTCTGGGTCAGCACGCTCAGAGAGGCTATTCTTTCGATTCAGACTATTTTTTTTTGTCTCTGAGTAGGCTCTGAGAATTAAATTTCCTCTAGGCTGGAAGCTCTGCTTAGGCAGATTTACAATAATTGCCCCTTGGTGCTTTGGGGGAACTCTCACTCAGAAAGGGCCTTAATGGATACACGAGGGTTTATTACTCAGTTCTTGAGAGCAGAGCGGTCAGTTCTTTGAATTAATTTTTTGTGTAGTACAGACAGTTCAAGAGCAAAATTCCCTTTTGGGACTTAGAATAAGAAACGTTTGGACAGATTGTAAACCTTTAGCCAATCAAGGAGAATGCATTACACTAGAAGCCCATGAAACTCTGAAGGAAATGTAAAAGATTTTATGTTAGGAGTTTTTAATGGACATTGTAGGCATTTTATTGATTATGCCTCAAACATTATCACTTTGGAAAATAAATTTTAATATGAATTTTGGGGCACACAGACATTCAGTGTATAGTACCCGTCAACTCTGTGTTTTCTTTCAAAGTAAAATGTGATTCCTACCACACATTAGCACATAAATTCAAGATAGATTAATGGCCTAAGTATGAAATGCAGAATTTTTAAATTATAGGACAAAATATACAGATGTATTTAACATAACCATTGTTAAAGTAATTAAGTCAAAGAAGCCATCAGACTAAGGTGGAGCTAAATATCTCGGTAGCCTACACAGCCAAACAGAAACCTAAGCCAGAGTCAACGCCCTCAAATCGAGGAAAATAAAACACAAGAACAACCATTTACATGCAGCCAATGAGGCTTTCCCAGATAAGGTAAGTGCCTAAGCGACAACCAATGAACAATTTCCTTGCTTTGTTTCTGAGTCCTCCCTCCTAGGTCCTGTCGGTGGAGCACTGCTAACCACCTATAGTTTGGCATTGCCCTACTCAAATCAACGTATACTCAAATAAACTCTGAAAATTTTAATGTGCTTCAGTTTACCTTTTAACAATATAGAGAAAGATGTCTTGAATAAGACACAGAATGCATAAATAATGCAGAAAAAGTAGCCCAGCGATCAGTTTTGGTTGAACATGACAGGTGACTCCAAAGCACAAGGTCTAGGACCACACTCTGAGGAACTGCATCAGAGATGCACACACTAAACCAAACATTATTAGACATATTCTCTCTGACAGTGTTTATGGAGTATTTTATAAACTCAAGGGACAGTATTGAGGGCTAATTGCTTTAAAAAAAATTTGACGAGCTTCAAGTTCTGTTGATCATGGGCCTCAAGGTTGCTCTTCCTCATTTAGATTCCAAAATAGAAACACCACTCAGGGTGCTAAGGATTTGAACCACAATCCATCTGTGTTTCTTAACTGGGGATGACGGTTACTCCATGCTCTTATAGACACTTGGGAATGGGGAAGGGTAGGCATTTTTAGCAGTCCCCAGACTTAGGGGTGGCTGCAGCTCCTGGCATTCAGAAACCTGAGACCAGGAATGCTAAATGTGGGGTGCAGGGCAGTGAAGAACAAGGAAGGACTGTCTTGAACAACTAAGTGACTAATACAGCTCCAACACAAATCTTGTCTTTGAATGAGATTGCTGTCCCTGAACATCTTCTTATGCAGACATGTGGGATCACCACTGATAAGGGCAGTGCTGGGTGGTCAACCTGAAATCAGACACCAGAAAAAAGCAAAGCAGGTGGGCATCAGGAGTTTCGGTAGAAGCACACAGGTGTGAAGCTCTATAACTCAGGAGACTGAGAAAATGTCATGAGGACTGTGGGGTGTTCATCATCTAAGCCTGATAATGTTGGATCTCAACAATGTGGAGGTGAGGGAGGGTCCTCCGTGTTCCAGACCTTGTATTAGATGTGTTAGTATTATCTTGTCACCACCCTAGAAGCAGAGGAGAGGCTGAGGCTTGGACAGGCTAGCACCAGACTTCAATACAGCCTTTCTGACCAAAAAGCTTGTACTCTTTATTTTTCAGTATCATCTTGAAATAGGTGTTATTATCTTCACTTATTAATTAAGGAAGCTAACAGGGAGTTTAGGTAACATTAGTGAGTGTCTGACTTTTAACCCAGGGCTTTCTTTGCATATTCCAAATAGTCTTTATATTCATTTTTAATTAAGACTGTGGTGTGTGTGTGTGTGTGTGTGTGTGTGTGTGTGTGTGTGTTTGAGAGAGAGAGAGAGAGAGAGAGAGAGAGAGAGAGAGAGGGAGAGAGAAGAGAATAGCTGCAACTTTTTTTTTTAGTTGGAAGAGATACTAGAACATTATTTTACTTTCCCTACTCATTAACTTTTCACTTCAGTTAAAAGAAATCAAAGCTGTACATGAAGTTTAGAGTTAGAGAAATAAATCACGTTTTCTCCAGCCAGTTACTGTGTGAACCAAGGTCTGAGCTGTAGAGCCACGGACAACCACTCTTCAATTCAACTGCAAAAACATGCAGAGGGATCAGGACACTGCATGACATCTAATGATGCGGGCCTCTTAACTCAAAGTTCATATGATCAGCAAAGTGTTTTACTTAGATTTCATCAGGAAATCAAATGCCCATATTTGTTCTTCACTAGTTTTATTTTTAAAATTTGGATAATCTGTAGCTATGGTTCTGGGTGATTTCTTTGCTCAAATTGTGTTCTTTGGACTCCAGTGGAGTGAATGAGAACCCATGAGGACACATTGTTGATTCTGTAGGGAGTACGCTACATCGGTGTCAATAGCAGAGCATTTAAAACCATACACCCGATCATTTGGCTGGTCCTCTTAGGTAAGCCTCATCCTTAATGAGATAATACCTTTAGAATAACACTTATTTCTCCAGGTTTGGGGTATAGCTGAAAATCATGTTCTCATAATTTTATATTTTGACTGGATGGCTTCATGGTGAAGTCCGGTTAAAGAAACTTCAAAAAACTGTGGTGGTTTCTCTCTAACACATTCTTAGAGTAGAAGAAAGTCTTTGGTTCCTCCCAGTACAGTGACAAGTTTCTTTTCATGTGGTTATCTCTTCCTTATTTTAAGTCTAGAGCTTGATTTGATCTTTGCACATTGTTTTTCTATTGGTTACAGTCTTTGTGTTTTGAAATGTCATGTGTATTTAGTAGAGGGGAAGAGTAAATTGAGTAAGCAGAGTAGGCATTTTTTAAAAAATTGTAAGTTTCCTAAGTGATATCAGCGTTATTTTATTTCGTATTCATTTTACATATTAAGAATGTTATTGGCAATCACTCATCATCTGATCTCTTAATGCTAGATGCCATAAGGGCTAGTCCTGAACATTCAATGGTCCTCTCTATCTATTGTCCATATGATCACTTTGCAGTGAAATTTATGACAATATATAGATATAACAAACATAAATATCGAATTTAGCTTTGGATTGCTTTCACCAATATTTATTTCCCTTTAATTTATGTTTTATTAATGAGGTACCTGTAAGAATTAGCATGGTTTACCATTTTCTACCTTATTATTATATAAAATATTTTTTACACTAAGCTTTGTTCTACAAATTACAATTATAAGCATCTTAAGATCTTACAAAAATGAGTTAAAATGTACAGGTTTAAAATAAAAACTCTCAGCGTTTAAATGAACTGTCATTGGATGTTTGCAATATGTAAAATACCAATTTGCCTTTTTTTGGTGGGGGGGTGGTAAATGCAATCAGAAAAGTGTTATGACTTATTATTAAATGGCTGCCTGAAGGGCTCATCCCTTGTAATAAAGACTCCCTTGTAATAAAGACTCCTCACTGCTTTTTAGCGACTAGTTTACTGAAAAGTCACTGCCTGAAACAAAGTCTTTGTATCTCAGCTTCCTATACATGCTTCCAATGTATGGTCATAGATATGGGGGTAATTATCTATCATCTATTTATCTATCTATCATCTATCTATCTATCTATCATCTATCTATCTATCTATCTATCTATCTATCATCTATCTATCATCTATCATCTTTAATTTGAAGACTTTTCAAAGAAAGAATAGTCTCCTTCTTTGTTCTTCCTTCCATCCTATGGCTTGGAATGCAAATGTGATAGCTGGAGCTCTAACAGGCATCTTGGACCATGAGGCAAACTGGCCGTGCACCCTGCTGGGAGATACACAGGCTATGCCAGAACTGGATTGTTGTTTCAGAAGGAGCTCCAGCAGCTCCAACTGTAAAAGAACCTAGACTCTTAAAACATTGTAAATCCTCCTTAGTATCTGATGTATGATGAGTGAGCCTGTTCCTTGATGTCCATGGCAACTTTGATTAGTTTTTCCCCTCTGCCACAGTGTTGTCCTAAAGGTCTGTGATTCTGCCTTGATTTCTGTGCTGAACACCTATTCAACTGTCCACTTTGAAACTTCACTTCTCTTTATTGCTTTCCTGACCTCCAGCCTAGATCCTTCCCGTCGTCTTCCTGGGAAACCAGAACCAGAAATGTATATGAAGTGCGTGTTCTCATACCTTCTCCATGCAATGCCTCTCTTCCTAGTCTCTCGTGGAGTCTCAACTTGATCACCATCTAAGACCACCTTGTACTGCACTTGCCCAAGCCATGCTTGAGTTTGCCTTAGACCACCTAGATCCTTTCTTCGGGATAAGGTGAGACAAGTATATGGGTTTCCCATAGCCCTGTGCTGAAGGTCAGAAGATAAGAAAGAATTGCATGTCTAGCTAGAACTATTCAAGCTTCCTCTGTCTCTTCTTGCCCTACTCATTGCTTATCCCAGCACACCTCTGATCAGAGCTTCTCCTTCACTACAGGAGCTGGATGCACTACTCCAGAGGAGTCTGTTTCTAGGATACCTGGAAATGCATACTTAATCTGGCCTTGCTAGGTACTGCTGTATGTGACCTGTAATGAGGTGGATTGTGGTAAGACACTATCATGTGGTGCAAGGTCCAGGACCGATGTTTTACTAGCAATGTTAAACATAAGGACAATGCCGACACTGAAGATGTAGAAATGGGCAAGATGATGTCCATCCTCAATAACCTTGTGATCTAGCAGAATGACAGTATATTATGTAGGGTAATCTGTATTGATAAAATGAAGCATTGTGATGAGGCTGAGTATTTCAGTCAATAACATCCACAGTCAATCAGAGGAGGGGTGTTCACTACATCGAATTTGGTTCAGGAAGAACTCATGGTAGAAGAAAGACCTGAACCTCACTTCAAAAATATAGTGGAAAAAGCAGAGGATTCCATGTTACAAGGCTATTTTTTTCAGCAACTATTTCCAAGGGACTATTTAAGGCTTTGAGAGAAAACTAACACATGAGAAATATGAATGAATGGCAAATGTAATATATGACATCAATGACAAGTGTCACAGAAGTGTGGGAATAGAGAAATCAAAGAGAGATAAAGAGGTCATGAAAATAGTATTGAGACAGCGGGAGTAAAACAATGTCTTAAAATGTGGTGTTTGGATGCTGGATGGGTACCTGCCGGGGGAATAATGGACTAGCAAAGTAAGACTCACACTAGGGCAGCCACGGGTGTTGGCTTCGAAAATATAACATAATTATTAAAAGCACCAACTTTCACTTTCCAATGCATTTCAGTTTGGATGATAAATTAGCTGGTCACTGACTTTTGAAGGCTTTGTCTATAATCCCTTTCAATGAACAGTTCATGACTGCATCTACTAGAGAGCTATACCTGTGAAGATGTCTACTTTTCCTTGATTTCTGTTTCGGGCAGTTAAAACGTTTGCTCATTTTGTGGTATATCTAACATAACTTTTCGAGGGAAAATGGAATACACAGCACAAGCTGCTTGTCCGGCCCACAGACTTCACTGCGTGCATTATGTATAATCTGTCCCCTTTGGAGGGTGACGGAATGTGGGAAACTGGTCTCTGTGGCTCCCATTTCACCGTTCCACCTATGGATTTGCTACGTGACCTAAGAGCAGACAGCGCTAGTTCCATCACATTGAGCCCCCAACTCCAAAAACATGCTCGAGGAAAAAGGTGTTCATGAGAAAAAGGTGAACGTGTCTTCAAAAGATGCTTCTTTCTTGCAAAATATGTTTCTCTGTTGTATAACAAATATGTGTAGCATAGTTCACCGTTGTGTGTCTGCTAAGACATGGAAGAGATTAATAGGTGAAGAAAGAGTAGTTATTTTTTACCCCATCAGTGAGTTGAAACTTATTAGATATATACATGTTTTACAGTGCTGGAAAATTCACAAATTTAATTTGTTTCTGTTTTAGGGGCATAAATAATGGATAATGATACTTAGGAAAATAAGCAATTTGAAATTCATGTAGTGCAATTTGGAGTATAATATGTTATATTCCAAGCCCTATGATTTACAGAAACTAAAGTAACAGGTATGTCTGCTGGAAGAAAAAACAAAAACAAAAAACTTTTTCCAGATCTCTGAAAATCTTTGTATTTCTCATCCTATTTTTTCCTGCATATAAATCTCCTCACTCTCAAATTCCAAAAATGTCTGCTAGACAGTGACATTACTGCCCAGTTGAAATCTCAGATCAATTTTGGTCTTAAATCAAATTTTCAGAGATGGCTAAACAAGGTTTTTATTAGTATTCCTCTGTCTGCTCCTCTTTCTCTGTCTTTCTGTCTCCTTTGTCACCGGGTGAATTTGGCAGTGGCTCTCATGAGTGCTGGCCACTTCACGAGCTCTCTGGCGCTCACACGATCATTTCCAGTCCCAGCTGGGGATCCGAAGAAATCAGCCTGAGGGTTCTAAATTCAGCCAAAACTTGAGAGTGAAAAGTGAGGAAAAAAGAAAAGCCAGGGCAACCTCCGTGAGAAATATCATTTGTTTTGCAACGTGATGTAGATCAATCTTTATACCAGGTAAACTCCAGAAATACTGAGAACGCCCCTGTATTTGGCTCTTTTGAAACTTACTTACCCTTTGTAGATTTAAGAAAGGAAAACAGGGAAAGTATTTCAAATTCATAATCTATAGCTTTGCTGTCCAGTAGGGTAGCCACTAGCCATACATGTCTATTTAAATGTATATGAATACAATTAAAAAAATAATTTTTGTAGTTGCACTGGCTACATTCCAAGTGTTCAGTAGCCTACATGTGGCTGTTGGCTACCATATTAAGCAAAAAGAATTTCAAAAAATAAAGCGTTTTTATTCTTGCAGATTGTTCCTTAGCTAGCCCTGAACTGGATTATCTCCAATTCAAATGTGTAATAAAAGATACATTATGTTCAGTGTCGACTAGAACATGTTTACTGGGAAAAGAGAATAACACAAAGGAGTATGGCTAATGAGGTGGTAATTTGGGAAAAGTAAACTCTTTGGTAGGTGAAAAAAAAAAGTGAAATTACATGGTAAGAATAGGAAGATCTGTTATTATTACTACCATGATTCATACTAAGGAGCTTTTCACTCACTGCTTCCCATAAATTCTACAAACATCTAGTCCCAAGATTTACAAAGTAACACATTTTCAATTTAATTTAAGAACAATTTAAAATTATAAAATGCTAAAACTTGATGATGTAGAGATGTCATCTTTTCCTTTATATAATCACTGCATTTAAATAAAGTCATATTATCTAAGGCTAACAGTCTATTTTGATACACCAAAATGCATAAAACTTCCAAAAAATGAAAAGTTCAAAAATGTGGTACCTGTCTCTCTTTCTGATTTTATGTGTAACTTCTGGAAATTTATCTTTTCTCATTTCATTTTCACACACCAAAACTTGTAATGACACCTACTTGTAGGAATTTTGTATCAATAAGTAACAAGGCAAATGTGATTGACAGTTTATTCCAGCTATTTCTATTCTAATGAGAATTCCTACAGTACCATTTCAGCTGACAATGTGCATGTAACAGTAAATTTGTATTGATTGAAACAAACCTAAATTCAAAATCAAACAGATACATTGAGATAAAATCACAATGTTTCCTTCATGTTCTGTAGTAATCTATATACCTTAAATGTCATGATTGATACCATGTAGCTATAACTAAAAATTATTTTCAAAAACTTGTCTTGAAATTTAAAAAAATGAATTCTACATTATGTTGAGATTAAACATGCACAGTATTTTTATATTTAGTATTAGTGTTAAACAAATATTTAGTAAGCTCCTAATGGGTGTGGCGCTATGGTGGGTATTGGGAGAAGGGCCGTGAATGAGGGAGGCCAGGTCCCTGCCACACAGACTTTGTCACTTGCTTTCTAAAGGTGGAAACAGACACTAAACATGTAGATTCAATAGCAATAAGTGTGATGAAGACAAGAAAATAATTAATACAGTAGAAAATAAGTGGAGCAAATGTGAGCAACAATGCAGAGTACAGGAAGCTGGTGTAAGACACCCTTGGCACGCAGTTTACATGTGCTGATTTTCAAGTATGTCTATGCACAGTCTTATTCAGATGTCATTGCATCTAGCAGACGGAAATGAAGCAAACAGCCCTGGCTGGTGTGTCCCTGGTCAGGATGTGCCGGAGGCAGCTGATGGGTGTTTCCCTCTCACATCAATGTTTCTCTCTCTCTAAAAATCAGTAAAAAAAAATAATAATAAAAATAAAAAAAACAATGGAAACAAACACACAGGCCACACTTGAAGATAAAAGCCTAATGGCTTTTATTTTACTTACTCCACAACTACTTAGCAAGTGCTTATAATATTTTGTGCTGTGGGCTAGAGGCTGGAAACACAATTCCAAGCAAAACATCCTTCTCAGTTGCCTGATAGCAGCCTTTGAGGGTCATTGACCCTTAGGAATGGAGAGTGTGGTTCAGTGATGAGTACCATCTTCGAAACAAGGCAGACCTTTAAAACAAAGAACACGAAAATAACAAAAGTGAGAGAGGAGAGGCCTTAAAATTATATGACACTCAAAGGCCTTCCTCTTTGGTTAGACATTCCGGTTTCATCACCTGCCCCAACACCCTCTATGATTGATAGTGTCATATTTATAGCTCCAGGATGAAAACTAAAAAGTCTTCCCTTTAATTAGATGTTTGCAAAGATTATGAATGGTCAGTGAGAAAGGGGATAGAGCCAGGGACTGATTTTGTTTTTGTTCATCACTCCTCCACCTGCTCTTTAAAGGCTGCAGTTTGTTACCCACTAATTGTCTCTGGCATGGAGCTGGCAAGCTTATCTGCCAGACTTTCTCTATTGTGGTCTAGGTCAGCTTCACCCCATGGGAGAGAAGCAGGATCTGGGTCATTGAATCAAAGACCTAAAAAAAATCACTGAGGGAGTTTTCCTATAATTTTGAAGTTTATTTTGTAAACAAGTTTTCTTTAATCATAGCTTTCAAGCTATTCTGTCTCACTTCAAAGTACTTCCACACTAGCCCCAAGTCACATTTTTGGAGCACAGGCAAGGAATGGGCCTGTCAAAAGTAGTCATCATTACCATTCACCAACTCGTCTCTTCCAAAAGCCCGGGAAGCTACTGCAAGTTTTCTCAACAATTACTAGAAACATCTTTCCAGAAGATTTACTCTAATCAATGCATTCCTTTCAAGATCTAGCTTTAAAAAGCAATTGGAAACAGGGTCCCACACTTGGAGGAGGGGTACACAATGATAAAGAGGGAATCTTTTTTTCTCAAAAAAATCTTCAACTTCCGTATGTAGCTTGAGCGCCAACCAGATCACAGGTTGAGAGAGGTGATTCTCAGTAATGAAGGCAAAAAGAAGTATGTGTGTTCTTACAGGATGAAACCTCATGATTCCATGTCTACTGTGCTGATCCAGTAGAAGTAGTCTTTTAAAATCACAGACTGTGTGAAATAAATTCTCCATGATAATAGTAGCAACTGTATCTGATGTATAGTATCCTGTGTGCCAAATCCTTTTCTAAACTCATCACATAGATGAACACATATAATCCTGACAGTGCTGCTGGTGTCTTTATGCTATGGATACTGTTATTGTGATCCTTGTTATCTTGAAGGGGAAACTGAGGCAAGGGGAGTTTAAGTAACACATGCAAAATTGTACAGTAGGTTGGTGGTGAAGCTGAGATTTAATCTTGTTACTTGGGTGCTGGAGACCACCCTCAGCACCTAAACAAAGTTGCCGGAGGAGTGTTGAAAAAGTATGTTGTCCATGGAGTAGACACTACTTGTAAATCATTCATTCATTTATTATGTCATTCTGTCAATAATGGACTGAATATCTCATATGGCTATAGAGGTTTCTATGTGCCCCTTCACTAAAAGAAACACACAAAAACTGTGTCATGCATGGATATGGATGCCAGCTAGGAATTATTAGAGTAGACTTCTCATCAGCAAAAAGCAAGGAATTTATTTCCCAAAGTGGCTGTTCCTTGAGTATTGTGCAAGGTTCTTGTAAGCTAAACATGCATTCCCTAAAAGGCAGAGACAATGACAACTTAGAACACTCTAAGAATGAAAGATCTTAGTGAATGTAGTTTGCATATATGTGAGTTAGAATGTGGGACCTGGACTGAATATTTGTGTACCCCACCCCCGATTTCATATGTTGAAATCCTAACCTCCGACCGGATGGTATTAGGAGGTGAGGCCTTCGGTAGGTAATCAGGTTTAGATAAGGTCCTGAAGGTGGAGCTTCCATGATGGGATTAGTGTTTTGCAAGAAGAGGAAGAGATATCAGAACTCCACTATCTGCTATGGGAGGAAAGCGAGAATATGGCTGTCTCCAAGCCAAAAAGAAGGCTCTCATTGTGAGCCTAATTAGCCAGCACCTTGATCTTGAACTTTCCAGCCTCTAGAACTGTGATAAAGAAACATGTGCGTTTAAGCCACTCAGTCTACGGTATATTTGTTATGGCATCACTGGCAAACTAAGCCATAACACATGGACTCCGAGTTCAGCGCGCAGAAAGGACAGAAATGCATTGGCATCATCATGAAGTGAAACCAGAGCACAAAACCAAGTGGATTAGTTTCTTGTGGCTATTCTAACAAGTGACCACAAATTGGGTGACTTCAAACAAGAAACATTTATTCTCACAGTTCTGGAGGACAGAAGTCCAATGTCAGTGTTGGCAGGGCTGCCTTCCCTCTGGAGTCTCTAGGGGAGAGTCCTTTCTCTGCGTCTTCCAGGTTCTGGTGGTTGTTGGCACTCCTCGAATGTGGCTGCATCCCTCCAGTCTCCCCCTCTGTGGTCACATTGCCTCCACCCCTTCTGTCTGTCTTCTCCCTCTATGTCTGACTCAAATCTCCCTGCCTTTCTCTTTTAAGGTCACTTGTAATTTGACTTAGGACCACCCAGATAATCCAGAATGAGCTCCCTCTTCTCCAGATACTTCACTTGATTATACCTGCACAAACCCTTTTTTCAGAATAAGATCACATTCATAGGCTCCAGGAATTAGGATGTAGACTTATCTTTGTTAGGGTCACCATTCAACACGACATTCAATAATGATAAGATCAGCTAGAGGCAAACTTCTCCGGGAAAATTCGCCTTGCAAGGCTACTGCCATTATCTCCTTCACCCTATCTACAAGCTCAGGAAAAGTGCCAAAACTGTGAAGGAATGTGTTCTACCTGAGAAGTACACATAGCATAGAGTGACTCTTGGTTTGCTGGAGTCAATGAGTCTTTCAGTTGGAAAACTATGTGAGTTACAATGAGATCATCTTTGCCCACTTAGTTTTACAATAATCCCATGCTAGGTTTGGTGAATGAAGACACATAAAATATGTTGGCTGCCCTTGGTTGACTAGCATGTGAAATGGAAATGTGGTATTGAATTAATTCAGGATGACTGCAGTGAAGGTTGGCCTTCTATGGCATGTGGTATTCCTGTCTGCTAAAGGGTTCTGCATCCTATCAGGTTGTGAATTCCTTGTCTTTGTCAATTCTGTAGCATCAGTGTCTGTCACACACCTGGCAGTATTCAGTGTTATGAGTTGCAAAGGTAAGTTTATTGTATGAATGAGTGGATGTTTGCCACAGTGATGGTGCTTCTATCTGGAAATCAGTAAGTGGCTAACCCATTTATTCAAAGCACAAAGTCAGAATAAGGGATTTAATTTAAAAACAGACTCCAGCATTTAAGTTACTGCTGTATCTGACAATCCTTATTGCCCAAATCCCCATGACCAGGCAAGCTCTCCAACTTTCTTTAATTCCTGGTTATTGGACAATTTCCTTTTCCTCTTTTCAGGATCATACTCCTTCTCTTCAGATCAAGGAAGCTGGTGTGTTTACATAGCGATATGTTCCTGTGTATTAAGGAGCAAAGACATTGAACTGATAAAAAGATGCAGGGACAGGGCACTGGAGTCCCCGAGGGACCATGGTTTCAGTAACAGTGTTGTTTTATTACCTCAATTTTTGAACAGACATGTTCGGAGAGTTGGAAAAACATAGAATTTGAAGTCAAAAAGCCCAAATTCCAGATCTCTTTCAGTTGCTGTCTCTGTGGTTGTGGATAAGACCCTCTAGCTCTTTGAGGATGATAATTACATTAACACATGTAGCTTTTGAGATAGTATAAGGGAAAAGCAATGAAAACATTGTGAGATTACAAAGGAGTATCAGCCATGTCTCTTTATATATCCCAAGAATCATTTTTGGTTAATAAATCCTGTCTCTGATCATAATTCTGTCTTATAGCAGAGTCTGCTCTTGACTGAGGCTGGATGAGCCATGGGGAAGGCAGATCCTAGCATCAAAGGGATCTGTACATCTCCAAGTAATGCAGACTTCCATCAGCCAGGGTACAAGGATCAGAACCAGATTGACATGCCAGAGGGTGGTACTGGCCTTCATATCACACTATGCATGTTACTTCTTCCTTTATTTTTTATTTTTATATTTTTAAATCCCCACTCAAGGATACTTTTACATTTATCTTCAGACAGAATGGGAGGGAGGGAGGGAGAGAGAGAGAGGAACATCGATGTAACAGAGATACATGGATTGGTTGTCACCTGCACGACCCCAGCCAGGGCTGAGGACAAACCACAGCTGAGGTATGGGTCCTTGGCTGAAATAGAACCTGGGACTCCCTGGTCTGCAGGCCGCTGCTCTAACCACTGAACCAAACCAGCCAGGGCACTTCTTTCTTTAATTGTTTAGTTTCCACATACCTACAGATGCTCTTAAAAGAGATGTCACTAACACTTCATGTGGTTTAATTCTTGGATTCCAGAATAGACAGATGTTCATTCTCTCTGCTCTTTCACGACAGTTGATTGACTTGTTCCCCTACAAGTCATCCCCTAGTTTATGCTGTTCATAAGTTTATGTTATTTATTTGGTTCATATCTGTTCTGCCTACTTTTTGAAATAGGTTTGAGGCAGCTGATGAGTACTTTGGGGGAAGCAGAAGCAAAATAATTTCTGATGCAAACCTCCTCTGAGTATTATGTTGCTATAACCCCAGTTTATTAATCTTCGGGACATAAAACAAACCTGCCTTATTAATTGCCCTGCCAAGATGAAAAAGCAGTATGAAATATACTGTTTTATGTTGCTATCAGTTCAACTAAATATTTTAATGAATGACTTTATTGTGTTTTTACCCTGAGGCTTTTTAAAGTTAAGGGCATATTGAAAACAAAATAAGAAGAAAAAGTAATTCTGTGAATGTGACGACCTGCCCACGGGTGGTAGAAGCGGGCTAGTGCAAAGGTCACCCTTACTAGGAGAAGAGAGATCACCCCTGGTTTGGGCACAGACAGCCGGTGTCCTGGGGAGAAGTAACCTGCCATCCTGGGACCATCCTGCTGCTTACTCTCCCAGAGAAATTTGTCATATACAGACACATCAAAGGGCTTCCTGCTTCTGAGTATCATGGGGATCTTTCTGAAGATTAACATTGTCTCTCAGGGTGGACCTCCTTCCTCCCCTTCTCTCCTTCCTCCCTTCCTTCCTTTCTAAAGGAAGAATAAGTGATACTTACTGCGCGTACCTTCTAGCATTGTTCCTCTATGTAGGATAACCAGGCCCTATGTTCTTAATTTTCTGTAACGACAAAAAATAAATTCATATGCAAATAAACCGTTCTATTTATATGACAGCAGAATAATTTTTCCTGGGGAATTATGCGCAATAAACAACATGGTAGATACTTAAGTGAACCTAGTCCATGCAAATGTTTAGAGTTTGGAAAAAACATTTAAAAGACAGATTCAGGAGCAAATCTGAACATACATTACGTTGAGCTTTATGAATTTGAATCAGAACTTGAAAATGTAAAGGTTAAGTGTACAAACCAGATATTTAGAAGCTCATGCAAATATTAGAAGAGGTAACAATTTGTAGGCCACGTGCTGGCATGGCTACAAATTGGCTCTAGTCTAGGACACATACCACAAAGGCATACAGTCTTAGTCACGGTCACGACATTAATCTGTGACATATGCATCTGCCTTTGAGATCCCATGTAAACTGTTCTATGGACGCCAAATGACATATGTATATGAGATGTTTTCATCTCTCTCTTTTTTTTTTCCCCTATGGCACTCATAAGATGAGTCCATAAGTAACATAATGCCCTACAGGAAGGAAGTTGAATTACCATTATAAATCCAGCTCTTGTATTCAGCCACAAGAAAGCACAAGGCAAACATTTTCTTTTCTAGTACTTGGTACAGTTGACCAAATACCATCATCAGGAATTTAGCAGCGGTGTTGAGTTTTTAAAAATCAAAGCTGATCTCATTCAGTTTTCTTTAGCAGCATTTAGAGTCTAGTTTATAATAAATTATGGTGTCCCTTGTCTGGTGGCTTATCCCTCATATTTTGTGGAAGTGTTACTTTGTGACTCTAATATTTGTGAATCCTCATTTTGAAACCTTGAAGAGTGTCTAGAGGTAAATAAATCACAAAGTACTTCACTACTAGGTTATATACATTGGCCGCTAAATCAAATCCCAAAGAACAAATCTATCTTTAGATGATTGTAGTGGAGGATGAATACCTGGTCATGAAGGACATACACACACACATATTTATATACACAAATATACCTGTATGTATACAAGTATAGTGTGATGAGATACATACATTTTTAAGAAAGAGCTTTTAAAGACATAACAAAACAATGTTGCCTCTGGCAGCACTAAAAGGGTATATTTATATGGATTGCAATTCACAAGTAAGTTTCATCAGGAAATGCACTGTGCTATCCAAAGGTCAAATGTACCTTCTGAACTCTCCCACCACAGACATATTATGTCTCCTCAAAAACACAAAGAACTAGAAGCACTTTGCTAGGTGGGATGTGAAAGTACACAGACAATGAACAGGCATACAAAAGGCAGGGAAGTCCTGGCCGGTTTGGCTCAGCGGTTAGAGCGTCGGTCCGCGGACCAGAAAGTCCCAGGTTCGGTTCCGCTAAGGGCACGTACCTCCGTTGCAGTTTGTCCCCGGCCCCCACTCGATGCTTCTGTCTCTCTTTTCCTCTCTCTGTTCCTCCTGCTGTATCTGAAGATAAGTGCAAAATTATCCTCCGGTGAGGATTAAAAACAAAACAAACACATTTTAAAAAGGCAGGGAAGATGTGAGTGATTTCCTGAGTCCAGAGGATGAAAAGAAACCAACTAAAATGACAGGAAAGCCTGACTGAAACAGCAGTGGAGAACCCAGCTGGGTTTTTCAAATTAATGTTTACAATTTATTCATCATTTTCTATAGAGAACACTTCAAATTTTTGGATACTATTTTGTTCAACTTTTTCATTACAAACTGAATGGCCTTTTTGTAGAGTTGAATCCCAGAACTTACTTAAGTAAGATCAGCAGTTGCTTTAACCATGTTTAAGTATATTTATCAAAATTATTGGAATATCTCTTCCCGTTGTTAATGAACTTCAGAAAGAATTTTATTTTCATTAAAATGTAGTAGGGAAAGTGTTATTTGAATCTTTCTCAATACATTGTTTTGGCTTCTGGAAATATTTAAGTACCTGTTTATTTGTTTGCCAGAGTGTAAAATGATTTTTTTTTTTTTTTTTTGCTTTTACTGGCAATGGAAAAAAGTATTTTAAATCCCCCCAGTGTGAACAGTTTACAATGATTCCTTTTAAGTAGCTTTGGAGGCACATACTTACCTATTAGCATCTAACAAGCTAACACTTTGAGACAAAAGACACTGCATATATTCTACAGTAAATATTCAGCTTAGTATATGCATTCTTTTCCTTTTTCTTTCTCTTTGAAAAGGAATAATGAGCCCTGGCCAGTTTGGCTCAGCGGCTAGAGCATCGGCCTGCGGTCTGGAGAGACCCGGGTTCGGTTCCCGCTAAGGGCATGTACTTCGGTTGCAGTTTGTCCCCGGCCCTGGTTGGTCGTGCGGGTGGCAGCCACTCGATGTGTCCCTTCACATCGATGTTTCTCTCTCTCTCTCCCTCCCATTCTATCTGTACAAAAAATGGAAAAATGCCCTCAGGTGAGGATTAAAAAAAAAAAAAAAGAAAAGGAATAATGAAGCCAAACTAGATAGATGCTTATTATGTATGGTCTGAAACTTTGGACTTGGTCATAAACCTCCCATAAAAATATAATTTATGAATGTTCAGTGGAAGTAAATTATTTTATAGGTTAAAGAGTCTCATATTAATATGTATCTTATTAGTAATTATAGGTGTGAATCTTTTTTAGCAATTGGATGTGTTTCAGAAAATATGATTACATTTTTAATTTCCAAATTTCTTTTGTGTGTATGTAAGGGCTATTAATTAAAAGAATTTTGTTGCACTTTTATTAAATAAAGAACTGCACCTAAATGTGTTGCTTTATAAATCAATTTACAATTTTTTTTCTTAAAATCTCTCAGCCTTAAATAAATGAATTTTAAAATGAACTAGGCAGAGTCTTTATATGAATTACAGAGTTTGTGAGCATAGACTTTTATGGTTTGAATATTGAATATTTTATTTAGACAGACTATTAAGAATTTGATTGCCCCTCTCTTCATTAGTGTAGTCCCAGAACCACTTCATTTTCCCCTTCTGTTGTCCTTGAACTTAGCACTTTTCCTAAAATAGACATTAGTAGATGTCAAAACATCCAGTTAAAGTCGAAATAGCATGTATGTCCTTCTAAAGGAGTCCTAAAGGAAACGCGGTGAAGAGACGCATGCACTCCCCTCAACGCCAGCTTGAACAGAAGCAGGCTCTCTAAGATGTGTTTGCTTAAGCAGCGACAGCTCATTGGGCTTTTTCTTCCTTGCAAGGAGATGGATGCCTTTCAATTTTAGTTCAAGAGCTGCTGAAGTAAATGCAGGAATTTCAAGTTTCATTCTTGATTTAAAAGGAAAAAAAAAAACGGTTTTAATTTTAGAACAATTTTAGATTTATGGGAAAATAGTGAAGACAGTAAAGAGAGTTCCCATATACTCGATCCAGTTCTCCCATCATTAACATCTTACATTATGCTGATACATTCATCAAAACTAATGTACCAGTTTTGATATATCATTATTAACAAAAGTTCATAATTTATTCAAGTTTTCTTAGTTTTAATGTTTTTTTGTTGTTGTTGTTTCAGGAGTCCATCCAGGATACATTATATGTGGTAGTCAGATCTTAAACTGCTCTTGGCTGTGATCAATTTTAAGATTTTTCTTGTTTTGATGACCAAAATTAAGGTCACTTATATTTTCTCATATGAATTCTTATAGAAGTTTTATAGTTTAGCTCTATGATCCATTTTAAATTAATTTTTATGTAAGGTTCTCTCTAGGTTCTTCTATTTTATTTTATTTTGTTTTGTTTTGTTTTCTTGTTATATGAATGTCATAATTTTAGCACAATTTGTTGAAGATTATTCTTTCTTAATTAAATTCACATTTTTGTTGAGATCAGTGGACTATATATGTGTGCTCTCTATTCAATGAATGTATCATTGATCAATGTTTCCATTTTATTACCAGCATCATTCCTCTTGAAGTAGATGTAATATGGAGAGAGAGAGAGAGAGAGAGAGAGAGAGAGAGAGAGAGAGAGAGAGAATAGAATTGTCTCACACAATTATGAATACTGGCAAGTTCCAAGGTCTATAGGATAAGTCAACAAGCTGAAGACTTGGAAGTTAATGGTCTTGTTCCAATTTGAGTCTGAAGACCTGAGAATCAGAAGAGCCAATGGTGTACTTTTCATTCAAAAGCCAGCAGGTCCAAGACCCAGGAGCAACCCGTGTTCCATCTAGAATCTGAAGGCAGGAAAAAGCCAATGTACCAGTTAAAGCGGTCAAATAGGAAGAATTCTCTAGTACTCAGGGGGGAAGGGCAATATTTTTGTTCTATTTAGGTCTTTAACTGCTTGGATTACATCCACTGCAATTATGAAGTGACTTCAGTCTACCAATTTAAGTGTTATTCTCATCCAAAAACACCCTCATGGAAATAAACTGAATAACATTTGCTCAAATATCCAGGCATTCCATAGTCCATTCAAGTTGACACATAAAATTAACCATCACACTTTTCTTGTCTTACTGCAATACCTAGGCCTTCCAATGCAATGATAAATAGGTGTAGTGAAAAAGGACATTCTTGCTCCGTTTTACCTCTTAAGGAGAGAAGGATCAATAGCTATTTACTTATGATGTCAGCTGTAGAATTTTTATAGATATTCTTTATCACTTGAGAAAGCTCCTCTATTCCTAAGTTTGATAAGAGGGTTTTTGTTGGTTTTCTTTATTTGTCATAAATGAGTATCAGTTTTTGTCAAATTCTTTTTCTGAATCTATTGGTATGATAATATGATTTTTAGTTTTTTAGCATGTTGATGTGATGGATTACATTGGTAAATGATTGAATGTTGAATGTGACTTGCATACTTAGAAGAAATAACACTTATTTATGAGGTATAATTATTTTTGTTATATTTGCTAACATTCTGTTGAAGCTCTTTTCATCTACATTTGTGAGATATATTGGTCTATAGTTTTCATTTCTTATAATGCCTTTTTTTTTTATATATTATAGGTTTTGCCAGTTTCTACATCATGTATATTGATCCTCTTTTGTTACGTACATACACATTTAGGATTATATGTTGTACTGAAAAATTGAACCTTTTATCGTTATGTAATGTCACTCTTTATCCCCAATAATCTTCTTTCAGCTCTTTTTATTGGTTTTACTATGATGTATATTTATTCATTCTTTTACTTTTAACTTATATAAATTTTGATAACTAGAGTGGGTTTCTTATAGATAACATAGTGTCTTCTTAATTCACTTTTAGAGAAATTTTTATATTTTAAAACAACTTAGCGATATTTAGACTAACAGCATTTTTAACCTTCTAAAATAACACCTAAGTAGAAGTAGTTGTAGTAAAAAAAAATCAGGTAAGAATTATTTTGGTTATCATAATACATTCAAAAGTGCAGAAAGATCTCTTTGATCCTTTAAAATTCAAATGTACTCTGTCTGATGTTCATTTTGATTTCTCTCATGGTATTTGGGTTTCTTATAATTAGTTTTTAATATGTTTCTATAGATATTTGGGGTAAAATTGGAATCATAATTGTTTCTAGCTGACATAAAATTAAAATAATTTATTGAAATAATTTCCTTTGAGGTTATTTTAGAAATGTAGCTAGAACTATAATGTATAATTTTATTAATTGTCTTCTATTATAGATAAATGAACAGATGTCTCTATAGCTCATCAGAGGTTAGTATAATTTAATGGGTACTAGCAACATATTTGTAATCAAGTAGACAAAGTTTCACATTCTTACAATGCCAAGTACCTATGGGTACACTACTTAAATTCTCTGAATTGCAAATATCAACTAATATAGGATTCAACAACTTAAACTATGGACTCAAAGAAATGTAGCTTCTTGACCATGCTCTACCATTTATATCAATTAGGTCCAGTTACTTAATTTCCTTGAGTCTATTATCTCATTTGTTAAACAGAATACTACAATTTTGTTATAGTGACTGTTTAAATTAAATGCATTTTATGTTACATTCATTAATAAAATATAAATTAGAAGATGCCTAAAAGTACTTAACACTATGTAGTCCCTAAATATAAGATAAAAATTCTTCTTAATTCTGGAATTAAAAATCATTAAAATTAATATACATTTTCAGTTTGTCTTAGCCTTTATAGTTTTCTGTTTCTTTCGTTACATTTAGGCTTTCTTTCACAAATATCTCTGTGGAAATCCCATGCTTTAATCTGCCATGAGCTTGGAAAACAGAAAAGTAACCATGTTGTAGACTAGCAAAGAAGACAAAAGACTCTTTGACTGAAGAACTAATAAGTTCTGAGGAAGGGTCAAAGGCACAGTCTATCACACATGAATTTTGTGACTGCTGCAAATGTTCTGCTATTCAGAGACTTGCAGACACTTTTTGCATCTTGACTATGTTCCATACAAAGGTATTTGTCAGCAATCTGACATCCTCATGGGCGGGCTATTACAGTAAATGGTGAAATGGAACCAAAGCTTCTGCAGTCGTGAACAATGACATGGAGATGTGACTTCTAACCCTGCTCTGCCAGCTTTCCTGTCTCTGTGTCTTGGTCAACTATTTGATTTTTGTTTCAGATTCCACACATGCTCTTCCTCTTGGTGGATTGACATCTGTATTTTAAAAGGATTATGTGGTATTCAAAAACATTCCATACATGAAGAGGCCATTTGGAAGAAGCTTCTCCATAGTATAGAGGGCAGTGACTTACTCCTGTCTATGGCCATTCTGCTGTTGTCTGAGAAAGAGACATCATTTCATGAGGATCTCTCATAATTAACAGTTTCTATTCTAATGGTAGTAGGTTAGCAATAGTTTGTGGTTGGTTAATATGGTGTGTTAACATCACTATGATATAAGTAATATCAATTTTCTTAAAAAAGAGATGACATGTGTACAAGCATAAAGGATAGTCTGAGCCAGTATTTGAACAAAACATGGGAGAGTATTTCAGGAAATTAAACCAAAGATTATGAATGTGTATGGAAGATAAAAATCAGTCCCTTCCAGCAAATGAGCTTTACTGATAGATAGAGCTAACCAATGATATATCTTTTAGTTGTTTCTTGCTTATTATGAAATTAGTAATGATGAAAAATTTGAATTGCATCCATAAAGCAATCAGAAACAGACAATACAAGCAAATTTAGCAAGTGACTAGGTTCTCTCTCATAATTTAAGGTCCCGGAATTCACTTAAACTAAAATAAATTGTCAAAAGTGTCCCCCTGGGTGTCCATTAGAGCTTTATGGCAGATTTAAGGACTTGGAATAGCCTCACTCCAGACCCAGGAGGCCTGAATGTCTCTTTGATCAATTATTGCCCTTCCATTAAAATATTTTACTTCACTGTGGGGGCATCTTGATTACCCTGCATCTTGCTACAGCTGTCACATCATCTCTGTCTTTTACTTTTAAAGGTTATCACTTTTCTCTGCTAATTTGCCCAATGTTTAAGGAATTCAACACGTAGTTGATGCAAATTTTTCCTGCTGGACTAAGAATCGACTTTGCTTCATAGTGAAAGATGTTCATCATAAAATATCCGAGTGAAATTCATGGGCAATCCTCCTAACAATTTGGTGGACAGAGCAAAGTAACTCGCAGCCTTGGTGGCTCAGCTATGTTGACGACTTTCTATGGTAATCAGAGTGCTTTATATATACTGTATTCCTATATTGTGATTTTGTAGTATATATATATATATATATTTTTTTTCTATGTTAAAGTGGACAATCTGCTTGGGAAATGGCTCTGTACCACACACACACACACACAAATGTTAACTACAAGTAACAAATCTCTATTCTTCGAATATTCACTGATCCAGTTATTAAAAAGTCACAATTGTTCAATGAAATGAATGCTTCCACCTTTTCTACACTAAAAATGAATTATGAAAATTAATTAGAAAATATTTTGATCTCCTGAAATCTGCATATATATAGTATTACTTTAATAACAGTACATTTAGTAATTGTTCAGTGAAAGTCCTTTTTATTGCTATTTTGTGTATTAACCTTAATATTTAGTTTTCTGTTTATTTGTTTTACATTTTTAAATAGTATTTCTATAAAGGCTTTAATATTCAATTTTAGAAACAACTTTGGAGCATTGTCAATTTGTATTTATTCAGAAGCCAAGTTAATGGAATATACTCTAATATGTATAGACGATTAGGCTAACATCTTTCCCCTGCAGGTTAGCAACATACAAGCATCATAGCCTTAGAGGAAAATCCTTGTACCAACCAGTGTGCAGTTAATTGACACAGATTTAATTCAGTCATAGATGTCAAATTTTATGGCTACTTGTATTACATTATTTTTAATAGTATCAGATATACTCAGTAAAAAGTTACAATCATAATAATGCTGTAAAGTTGAGGTGAATGGCAATGGTAAGAGATAAGATGTGTATAAATACTCTAAGAATAAGATCAAGAGAGGAAAAAGATAGGTTTTCAATGACAATGCTTGAAGAATTTTTCAACATGGTAACAAGCATCATAGTGCATATTGGTGATGATTTAATAATCACATTCATAGCAGTTTGTTCTTCAGTGTACCTTGAACTTGATGTATGTTATTAAATCATTGTTTACTTGGAATAATCTGTGAATGCTATTTAACCAACATTGCATTAAAAAATATATAAGAGGCTGTTTATGAAGAACCTTCAGTCCTTTTGAACTCAATATTACCTTAAATTAGATCAGAATCTAAAAAAAAAAAAAAGTTGCAGTTCTTGGGTGTTTTCTACAATCAAAGATGAAGTTAATGTGAACAGGTAACAGATTAACTGAATCTGTATCTTGTTTCTCTGAGAAGGAAAACATACACTGTTCAGTTGTATGTTATTCACAAGGAGGAAAAGAAGACAAGCCCACCTACCCAAAGATAGTGTCATCATAATCAAAATAAAGAAGAAGTGAAGAAGATTGTGCTTTGTGTTTTTAAGTTATTAATTTAAAATACGTATACCTATATACATTTATGTAAAATGACTTGGCTTTTATTTTCTACAACTCTCTTTAACTTCATTTTTTCATGCACTTTTCTTTTATTCTCCCCCTGTTTGCTCTCTTCCATGCTCACATAGAGAAACATGGGGCTGGGTTTTAGAAGTTATCCTGGTGTCCTGGGGTAGCTGTAATTCTGTAATTTCTATAATGGTTATGGAGGCCAGAAGACCCAAACCCAGGTGTTGGCAGGGTTGCTTCCTACTGGAAGTTCTGAGAGAAGGTTTGTTCTAAGCATCTTTCCCAGCTTCCGATGATCACCGACAGTCCTTGGTGTTTTATGGCTTGTGGAGGAATCACTACAATGTGAGCCTCGGTCTTTACACAACATTCTCCCCTAGGTGTGTTTGTGTCTCTTCTCTTCTTACAAGGACAACAGTCATATGTCATTAGAAAATCTACTTGCAAATAATGTCACATTTAAAGGTACTTGGGATGAGGACTTCAATATATCTTTTTGAGAATACAATTCAACCCATAGCAGTTGTTTACAGAACATGGAAACGTCCATATACATGTAGTATCTGCATCTTTCTTTCTTTACAAAATAGTACCTCCTGCAAGTCCCTCAAAGGCAATTGTTATAGCTCTAAATATATATTTCACATATTGATATATTAATATTAATGTCTGTATAACTTTAATGTTTTTATAATTTTATTATATGTATTATCTTGTAATTACTTAAGAGAAAATAATTTTTAAAATTATTTTAAGTAGTGATCTTACCTAGTCCATCCTATGGGAGATGAAAATTTATTTACCTGTTCACCATTGCTAGGTATTTACTTTATTTTCCAGTTTTTGTCATTACAAACCAAACTTTTATAAATACTTTAGCACCTATGGTTCTACCGGTTGGTTCTTCCATATTCATGTAATAGATTCCTGTGTGTGGGATCAAAAAGAAGACGTTTTACAAACTTCCTCGTGTTAGCAGATTGTAAAATGACCTTTCCTTGCACCTCTGCTGAAATAGGTATTGAAATTTTAAAAAATCTTCTAGGATGATATTTTTTTTCAGTTTACATTTTACATTCAGTTTACATTCCCTTGCTAGTGGGTTTGGCCATATTGTCACCTCTTTTAGAGCATTTGGATTTGTTCTCTATCATGATGTATTCCCTTTCCCTATGGATTCACAGGCACATTTTGAATTGTAAATATCTTTAACCTTTATTAGCATCTGCATTTTAAGATTTTTCTCAAAATCTATCTTGTGCTAAGTCACTTGCCATGCAAAATTGTATAATTTTACACAATCAAATATAAATGATCTTTTTATAGGTTCTGGGTTCATAATTATGGTTGAAAAAACCTTCCCCTGCAGGAATTAATTCTTCTGTTTCATAAAACAATTGCTGTGGACACTGTTACTTGGGTTTAAAATTCTTGCTGTGCTTCTTTCTCATGGTAATAAACCCTAGAGTTCACTTGACAAGCTTCCTTGTAGCTATGTTATTCAACTCTGTTACACAGAATGTGAGCAGAAGGCAGTCATGGTCTTGAAAGGAATTATGTGGCCTCCTGTTACCTTTCTCCCGCCATACTGGCTGGAATGCTTGTAAATTACTTTGGACCATGAGGATGTGGTCAATACCCAAAGACTGAAAAGTAACTAGATGGAAGAAGGGTTCGTTCTGGATGTCAAAAAGCCACCACACACCCCCAGATTCTTGTGGGAGATAAATAATCTATCTTGTTTAAGCCATTGTTGTTTGGGGACTGTTACAACAGCCACAACTATATCTGAAACAATATTGCAACCTGCCAATCTCACATGCTCTCTCTTTGGAAACAGTCTCAACTGTCTGACAAAGGATCTTTGACGAGAGTAGCAGTATTTGGGATTCCATTTACACAGGAGGATTGATTTGCCTGTGTAAATGGCTATTTAAAAATTATATATTTGTCCCATTGTTTTCCAGCATATTATTTAATAGTTCATTAATATCTCTGTATTTATTCAAGCACCAAGTAATTATTTTTCTCAAACAATGCTAACAGATCAAAGAAGTCCAAATAATAATTTTACAAATATGAGTGATAGGCTCCAAGCCGAGTGCCTTCTTCAGTGGTGGGTATAAGATTTCCTGAGGCAGCAGGGACAACGGGTGTTTAGCACCTGTTTGTTTTATTTAGAAACATGTACTATACTTAGCAAGAAGAGCAGCTCTCGTCCCAAATTCTCTCAGCCTGCATATCTTCACACGCTCTAAAAACATCATTTGATCTATAAAATAATTTTATTCTCTTATGTTATAATCCTTATCAATGCCATTCTTATCAATATGAATCTTTTATACTGATTTATTTAATTTTCACAGAAGTTTAATTGGAACAATAAAATTCAGTATGGTCATGGTCAATATATTTCTCTTTATACCTTTCACTAACATAGTGTCTCATCCTAAACTTCCAATGTTGGCTTTCTCCAGGCTGCATGTTCAGTCACCTTCTTCTATCCCCCTGCATTTCCATTTAAGGTAAGTATCTTTTCCCACTCTAAGGTCCAGAGCTGAATTTGTTCCTCCCCTATACAAAAGGAAACTTGTTTCTCATCGTCCTCATATTCCAATATCAGCCTACAAAAAGAAGCATTCTGTCACCACCCCAACTTTCTCAGAAATTCTGGAGAAAAACCCTTCACCTTTACTTACCCAGAGGAGTTAGATTGGCTCATTCATGTCACCTCCAAGGCAAGACTGGTTCCACCTCTATTTCTTCCTCTGGAGCTGCCAATCTATCTCATGGCCAGGTTGGAAGGGTGATTGTTAGCCCCCTCTTCCCTATTGACCACATCAGTGAAAGCTATGAACAGGGTTTTCTAGGGCAGGTGTAGCCGTTCTGTATGTCTTCTTCAAACAATTATCTATTCATATACTCTTACGATTTTTTAATTTAATTGTTTTTTGGCTACTGAGTTGTACAAATTCTTTATATATTTTGGATATTGACCTTCTTATCAGATATATAATTTGCAAATATTTTCTCCCATTCAATAGGTTGCCTTTTCAGTTTGTTGATGTTTTCCTTTGCCGTGCAGAAGCTCTGCAGTTTGATGTGGCCTTACTAGTTTATTTTTGTTTTCGTTGCATTTACTTTTGCTGTCAAATCCAAAATATTATTGCCACTGTGAAGAAGCTTTGCCCCTATTTTTTTCTTTAGTTTCATAGTTTCAGGTATTATATTAGAGTGTTTAATCCATTTGTGGTGACTTTTCTGCATGGTATAAATTAAGAGTCCAGTTTCATTCTTTTTCAGGTGGATATCCAGTTTTCTCAACACCATTTATTGAAAAGAGTACTCTATCTATACCCATTGTGTATTCCTGGAGACTTTGTAAAAAAATTTTTACCTCATTTGTATGAGTTTATTCCTGGGCTCTTGAATCTATTGGTCTATGTATCTGTTTTTATGCAAATACCATGCTGTTTTGATTACTGTGGCTTTGTAATATGATTAGCAATCAGAAATGTGATACCTCCAGCTTTGTCCTTTTTATTTAAGATTGCTTTAGATATTTGGAGTTATTTATGATTTCATTCATATATACATATATTTTTTTAAATGTGTTTTTATTGATTTTTAGAGAGAGGATAGAAGCATTGATGTGAGAAACATCTATTGGCTGCCTCCTACATGCCCCCTACTGGGGATCAGGTCTGCAACCCAAGCATGTGCCCTGACTGGGAATCGAACTGAGACCTCTCAGTCCATGGGATGACTCTTAAGCTACTGAGCCACACCAGCTGGGCCCATTCATATATTAAAAGATATGCAACATCACTGATCATCAGGGAAATGCAAATCCAGAGCAAAATAAAATATCACCTCATACCGATTAGAATGACTATCATCCAAAAGACCAGAGATAACAAGTTTTGGCAAGGATGTGAAGAAAAGGGAGTCGTTTTACACTGTTGGTGGAAATGTAAATTGGTACAGCCATTATGGTAAACAATATATGAACAGTCCTCAAAAAATTAAAAATAGAACCATCATATAATCCAGCAATCCCACTTTTTGGTATATATCCAAAGGAAATAAAATCACTATCTTAAAGAGACATCTGCATTTGCATTCTTATTGTAGCATTGCAGTATTATTCACAGCAGTCAAGATACAGAAATAAATTAAGTTGCTAGATAAATATATAAGGAGAAAAAAGTAAACACACACACACACAAAGGAATACATTTTGCCTTAAGAAAATGCAATCCTGGTTTTTACAAAAGCATGAATGAATTTGGAGGACATTATGCTAAGTGAAATATAGAAAGACAACTATCACAGGATCTCACATGTGGAATCTTAAAAAAAAAATCAAACTCATATTAAAAGAGAGTATAATGGTGGTTAGTAGAGTCTGGGGAGTGGGGAAGAGAGGAGATATTAATTAAGTATTCTCATCACATACATGCATAACATTGGTAACTAATGAGATGATAGATATGTTAATTAGCTTGATTATGATAATCACTTTGCATTTAAAAAATCACATTGTACACTTTAAATATATACAATTTTATTTGTATAGTACCTTAATAAAGCTGGAGAAAAGAATGCATACTCATTTAGTCTTTCCATAGATATTTATTTAGTATCTACACTGTATTAGTTCTTGTTCATGGGTCAGAACCAAGTGCTGTATTTCTCAAACTGTAATCAGTAGAGTTTTTTCCCCCACGATCTGTGGTAGGCTGATAATTAGTGGATATATGCTTAGTTATTGTAACATTTTTAATTTACAATTAAAGTTTCTAAATACTGATGCTTAATTTCCATTCTTTTGTTGTGGATTAGTAATACAAATTGTATAGAAAGTCAGTCTTCAGCCTACACTTTGAGTAGAACTGCAGAGGGAGTAATAATACAATAGTCAAAGGTTATGAATTTCATTCTTGTAGTGAAAACAAATACAGCATAATGTAACAACAATGCCATGGGATATTATGACACTCTTTAATAGTATAAAATAGGTAGGTTTATATTGTACTGACAAAAACCACTTGAATGGAAAAACTTGCAAATCCAAGTCCATAATTTGTAACAGTAGTTTTCTCCAAAGATAGAGACTAAAAGATCTGGGGAGGCTGTTGGTAACAGTTCTTTTCACATTTTTTTTCTCAGTTATGTCCTAGGAGTATAATTGCAATTGTGTATATATGAAGGCAACTTTACACAATCCCTTCTCTTCAATCTTGCCCATCTAAACCCTTCGGCTACACTGCTTCAAATACAGTCTATTCAAAGTCACATTATTCCCCTTCTTAAAGCCTTCTCTTTTCACATATTGCATGTATTACTTATTTAAATTAACTAATGAATTTAAAAAATTAAAATGTAATAATATAACAGAGGTATAATGGTCTAGATACCTTTTAGTAAAAATATATTTTTAAACCTCTTTTAAAATGTTAATAATTTTAACTATAGTTATATTTGTTTTAATGTATTTAATCTCTCTTCTGATTATGTGTGTGATGCTTAACCTGCTACTGCTACAGCATACACACATTCACAATATATATAATATTATATGTGATATATGATATTTATTTCAGTCTTTCTGCCATTGATTTTATTTCTCAGTTTAAAAGAAGGTGGTTCACATTAAATGTTCTAAGCACTTGTAAAGTAATTTTTTCCCTTAATTCCTCTGGGGCCAATACACCCATCCAAATAAAAGATTAAAAGACTCAAGCATGGTGAGATCTGAGCATGGTTGTTTCTCTTGTTTCAGTCTGATAGCCTAGTCACGTGTCAACCACATGAGAAGCTCAACTTGTACATGGATGAGAATAACAACTCTTCAAAGGCAAATTCCAATACTCTTGTTCAACTTCTCCTGTTGTGAAGACTTTCAGACATTTGAGCATATTTTTTTCCTGAATGTTAAAGTCTGAGAAGCCAAGTAATAAGAATAATAGAGAGATCAGTGTTATATTTTAGGTTATGTTACCCTAAAGATTCACAAGGATGAACTTGGCCCAATCAAGACTGAGGCATTTCTGGACCCTTTGAAAGTAGATACAAATCACAAGAGTTTTGAAACAAATAATGACACTGGTCAAGGTTGCAGTTCTTTACCTTTCATTAGAGTCTCAATAATTAACTCATTCATTCAACTCGTAATGTTAGAACTAAACTCCATCTGCAAGACATGATGCAAGGTGCTACGTGTAGGGAGTGTGATCACACAGATGAATGCTAGGTTCCTGCTTGCAAGTGTTGGTGATTCAGGAGAAGAGATTCATCAGATGAAAAAGTATTCATAGCGCAAGGTGGAATAGGCAGGGGCGGGCAAACAGAGGTTTACAGTTGTGAGTATGTAAAACACAGAGTTTTATTTTTTTATTATTACGCATTAATTATTGTATTATTTATTTGTATTACCACTGTAAACCCACTTTCATTCAACCCTGTGGTATAGACCATAGTAGATGCATCAAGAAATCTAAGAAAAATGTAGAGTAAGAAAATGTCCCTGAGCCCAGGGCTTCACGGGTGAATCTCGCTAAGAAGTTTGTCCAAACAACATATTACATCTGTCAGGAAAATGTGACAGGCTCGATCTTTTTCAGAGATGAGGAATTACAATGTGTTGTGTTTATTCCACAAAGATTGGGGAGCTCCTTAATGGGAACAGGTTGTTCTAAATTAAGATGTTATCATGAAATCATTGCAGCATCATTACAGGGTTATTGGGTGCTGAGCAGTCTGGCTAGTCACACGCTCCTTCCGGTGAGTCAGCCCCTGCCCTGGGAGGGGAGCGCTCCTGTGTCTCCTGATGACCTCACAAGAAGCATCTCTGCTCTAAACACTGAGTGAGAAGTCTATGGTTAGAAACTTCTGCTGACTGCCATCTCTTCAGAACTAAGAAAATGTTCTTGATTATAAAATTGTCTTTTGGCCCAGCCGGTGTTGCTCAGTGGTTGAATGTCAACCCCTGCACCAAGAGGTCACCAGTTCAATTCCCAGTCAGGGCACATGCCCAGGTTGTGAGCCCTATCCCCAGTGGGGGGCATGCAGGAGGCGGCCAATCTATGTTCTCTCTCATCAATGCTTCCATCTCTTCCTCTCCCTTCCTCTCTCTCGAAAATCAATAAAGAAAAATATGGTTTTAAATAAATAAAGGGGAAAATTTTAAATAAATAAAGTTGTCCTTTGTTCCTCATTGTCAATATTATTACAAAAGATTGATAAGACGATGTTTGGAATTAGACATGCTGAAATTTACTAGCTGTGTAACATGGATACACTTACTTTATCCCTTTATACAATTGATTGCTCACTTGTAAAATGAACATCAGAAACCATATGGTATGTATATGATTGACACAAAGTAAGCATCCAATAACTTTTACTTATCGTGAAGATAATACTATGTCATTTCGCTACTAAGCATGAATTCTTCATATTTAAGGTCTGTTCCCTTTGCCTAGAAATATCTCCATTGATTTTTCTACTTATCGGTGTTCACTCCATTCCTACAATTATGTTCAAGTCCAATCTTATATTTTCTACAGTGGACAGTCCTGACCTTTAAATCAAATGCCTTTTTGGTTGAATGCAAATTTGTGTTTGTTAGTTAAGAGAGTTAGTAAGTCTTTAAAAGAAAGGGTAAGATTAATCCACATCAATTATGTCTTGCACCATAATTTAATATGGTAGAGACCCAATTCATATGATGACAAGAACAGTTAGGCCACCTAGGTTCAAATTGTGGCTCTATTACTTACAAGCTGTGTGAACTCAGGCAATTTATTTTACCTCCCCAAATCTCAATTTCATCATCTGGAAAAAAGATAACAAACATTAAACATAACATTTCATAGGGTTGAGCTTCTTGAGCTGCAAAACATTTTTTCAACTTTCTGAAACGTTTGTGGCATCAGTGGTTTTATCCTCACCAGAATCCATACAATCAGTTGTACCTCAAAGATATAGCTGGACCGCTTACTTCTGGGACAGCAATTTGATTATGGCTGATTCTCACTGCCTACTTGAAGCTTCATCTGATTTGAAGAATATTTACTTAAACATGACTTAGCATTTACTGGTTCTGGAGTCAGGTGGCCTGGAATCAAATCTTGTTTTCATGATTCACTATCTCAAAGCTCTCAGAGTTTTATGCAAAAAGTAGATGATTCCAGAGAGGTATCTGATGATGGGTTTTCTTAGCAGTTTCCAAAAAGGTCTGATTCAATGTATATGAAAATTTGCCATTTCTCTTTCCCAGAGAGTAGAGGTTAGGTACGTTAAAAAGAGAAGAGCGGTAATGACAAATAAACAGCGTTCTTCATCTAACAGTGAGCCAGGAATCTGAGTGCTTGGGTACATAAAGTTGAGTCTTATCTAACTAAACATGGGTCGCTGCATGTCTGAGCAGTTTCTAATCAAACCATCGCCTTCAGAATAATACCAACTTCAACGTACGTAAAAAAAGAATGAACGTGTTTTCCCAAAAGTTTTCATGAGAATAAATTTGGCTAAAAATGGTACTGACATTTAAATTTTCTTTAAGATGCTTCTAGAAAACCTACTCATCTCTCCAACTTTGAGTGAATACATAACCATGCGACCACCATTTCCAATCACAGCCATGACCCTATAAACGTACTGATAGAAATGAAATGGAAAGTAAAAGTGAGTTTTTAGGAAGCTCATCCTGTTGCTTATCCACAGCTACTAGCTAAACCTACTTTTGCCCCCACCCTGCGCAGAACCGTGACCGAGGTTCTTATGAAGACGATGGATGGGATACAAATTAACACAGGGGGACACAAGTGAAAAGTTCTTGTCTGTTTGGGTTCCTCCAAAAGTGGGGACTAAAGCAAATACTTAAACCCAGGGAGCTATTTGGAGTGAGATTACAAAACTCACTAGTGAGGAGGTGGGGAAAGGGAGACAGGGACAGATGAACCCAATACTGAATGTCTCAATGGCTTCTCAGTAATTGTGCTCAACGCTTTAGTTGATCCTTTGAGTAACAGAGTGGAAACTTTGTCCCACCAAAAAAAAAAAATGCAAAGACCAGGACATTTTTGCCACAAAATCTCTTATCTATACAGTTGGAAATTGCTCCCAGGGGTATTAGTTCCCCATTTCATCCTCCACTTCTGTGTTGTTCTCCACTGACGGGTCTTTCTAGGCATCAGAGAGCAGCACAGAAAGGCCTTTAGCAGAGAGCTGCAAAGTTCAGGGAAGTACCTAGCACTGCTTGCCCAGGTCACGAGGGCAGAAGGAATACAATTTGGGGCATAACAGGCATCCGTCTTATTACTTGTTACTTATTACTCATGCTTATTCTTCAGTACAGCCAGGCCTTGGTCAGAATTATGCACTTAGATGGAAAATCTCTGTGTGGCTCTCCTATCTCTCCACTGATGGATTACCTTCTTCCGTCTCTCCCTCATTTCCATGGGGACCTCTCTGAATCTTTCTGTCAGCAGGCACACTATGTACATTAGCAAAAATGATGAAGTGCTGTTAATTGATAAGCTACCTTTCGCAGGCACAATCAAATGTTATTTGAAGCCTTCGAAGAAGGAGAAGATGAATAGGACCGCGGAAGAGACGCTTCACACAGCAGAGGAATGGTGAGAACACGGGGGCGGGTTTCTAGTCTACCTAATTGTAATGGGACCCTAGCATTAATAAATAAAAGAGAATATGTCTCAGGAAAATGTATGCACTCACTTCTGTGTGTTTTTATTTACTCAACACGTATTTATAGAAGGTTTTGTGTGTGACAGGCATGGTTTAAGAGTATAGAGCTATTACAAAATGCAACTGAGAACAAGAGAGAAGAGGTCACAAAGCTCAAGAAACTCTAGCCTAAAGGAGAGATATGGTAAATATGTAACAACTAAATTTATAGCATAATTAGTGATTCCCATAAGTGTGATGAAAAAAAAACCCAACTGGGTGATGAGAGAGTTACTGGATAGGGTAGGATGGGTTAGAGGGGCATTAGAAATGCTTATAGGAAAAGACTCTTTAGAGAGACCATCTATACACTGAGTTCCTTAGAGTGGAAAATCAGGCCACCGTGTTTCAAAAGTCTGGAACAACCAGTCATATATCTACATGAGTGTCACCCTTGGGATTCGGGAGAAGATAAAATAGAAGAGGAGGAAAATGTAAACGAACACAACATGGCGAGGTGCAGAGTGGTAATGTCACTAAAAGGATGAAAGTAAGTGCTGCAATGATCACGAAGAAAATCTTAAGGCAGAAAACAAAAATGGTAGAACTTGGAATGTTAGAGAATAACGTACTTTGAAAACTTTGAAGATATAATGAGTAGACTTTCAGATATGTAAAAACTATATATAATCTGGAAGAGAAAACTAATGAAGAAACAGGAAATGTTTATTCTGCTTTACTGAGATGTTACGGCCAAGCTTATCCAGTAATCCTTATGGAGACAAGTATGGGCAGACAGTCTTATAGGATCTGTAAAAAAAGATCACAATCTCCTTTATTACATTTTATTTATACTTTAGTAACCCCTGGAAACAGATTTTCCTAGCCTGTTCTTATGTTGATTTAATTTCAAATGCATTTGAAAGGAAAACACGAAGGCAGCTATACAACTCGACAGGCATAAACAGGTTTTGCTCTTCTACCCACACTACCTGTAAGACTGTCTTTCTTTTCACCTTTCCACCTGGCACTCACGAGGTGCAGTAGCAATTATTTATTTGTGGAGACACCCCTGTGCTGTTTTGAACTGAGTCATAATCAGTTATAAAATTTGACATGAATGTAATTTAATGTCCAGTGACATTCCAGCTCTTGGGTACGTTTTCTATTTGTACTGGTGATAGAGACAAGATGCAGGTTTAATTTTGTTCTCACCCATCCGAAAGGTGTCAACCTTTGTCCTTCTTTCTTAAATTTCTTTGTGGGCAAATATTAAGAAGAAATAACTTTGCCTAAAATCTGGCCTGTCATTTCATTGTGTCTTTCATGTTTGATTTAGTGGACAGAGTATTGGTTTGAGGTAGCACCCAACGCCGTGCTTCTTAAAAGCACATGTAAGAGCCAATCTCGCCAATGGCTGTGTTGGTTAAAGGGTTTAACACCCAAGGGCAAGTATCTAGTATGTGAAGAACTGGGATTTGTAAAAAGAGGATGCCCTGACCCATATACACCATTGGTGTGAACAGAAGGGCTAGGGTGTCTCTGTGCCCAACACACTCTCGGGACTCTATCGAGGCCAGTACTCGGGGCTCTGTCGAGGGCAGTACTGGGGGCTCTATCGAGGGCAGTACTGGGGACTCTGTCGAGGGCAGGACTCGGGGCTCTGTCGAGGATTGGACTCGGGACTCTATCGAGGCCAGTACTGGGGGCTCTATCGAGGCCAGTACTGGGGGCTCTATCAAGGCCAGTACTGGGGGCTCTATCGAGGCCAGTACTGGGGGCTCTATCAAGGGCAGTACTAGCAACCAGACTGCTTTCTGGAGGAGCACTGTCTGTGGAGTTAAAACCGGAAAGCACCTTGGTGCTAACGTCTGTGATTGCCTGGGCAAATCAGAAGGTAAAGATTCAAATTCTAGAGAATTCGATATCCATATTAGTATTGCTTTCTTTTTCTTTCATTACATTCAATCATTCATTCAACAAATAGCCATTCTCGCAGATACGAGGTGACATCTCGCTGTGGCTTTGATTTGCAGTTCTCCATGGCTTAGAGGTGCGGAGCCCCCTCTCCTGTGCCTGCTGGCTGTTCTGATGTCCTCTTTGAGCAAAGCGTCTATTTAATTATTCTGCCCATTTTTTAAACAGATTTTTTTTTTTTTTTTGGTAACCTAGTTTTGTTAATTCTTTATATTTTGAGTACTAACCCCTCATATACTATGTGGTTTGCATAGTTTTCTTCCCATTCTATAGACTGCTGTTTCACTTTGTTGTTTCTTTGGCTGTGCAGAAACTTTTGAGTTCCACATAGTTCTGTTTGTTGATTTTTGTTTTCGTTTGTGCTTTTGGTGTCATGACCAAAAAAATAAAATAAAATAAAAAAATCATTGTCAAGACCAATATCGATAATATCAATGAATTTCTTCCTTATGTGTCTTCTAGGAGTTTTATGGTATCATGTCTTGTGTTTGAGTCTGATCTCCTGTGAGTTAATCTTTGTGAGCGGTGTAAGATAGGCGTCCAATTTCATCATTCTGCGTGTGTTTCTGCAGTTTTCCCCGCACCATTTGTTGAAAAGACTCTGCTCCCCCATTGGGTGCTCTTGGCTCCCATGTCCAATATTAATTGACTGTGAATGTGAGGATTTATTCCTGGGCTCTTTATTCTGTTCCTCTGGTCCAAGTATAATCTCTATTATTTAAATAGCTCACTCTGTATTTTGGAAGATGCATAAAAAAGGAATACAGCTGGGATCTAGATGACCAATTAGGAGGCTATTGTAAGGAGATGCAGAAAAGTGGACAGGTTCAAGATGTATCTTGAAGGTAGAATTAGTAGGATTTGGTAAAATATTAAAATGCTTTATAAAATTTCACATTCAATTTAGATTTATGAATCTCTTAAAAATGGGAAGTTCTGACAATATTGGCAATAATGAGCTGAGGATTTTTTCTCCTTAATGGGAACAGATCGCCTCTATTGCTTCCCATTGCTGCCTATTACTTTATATACTTCTCATTTTATTCCTTGACAATGTATGCCAGATTTCTGTATGTCAGCCCTTTACTAAGTGTTTAATACAAAATAGCCTTTTTCCTGTGATGCTATTATTGTTAAGAATTTTTATGGAGGAAAGGAAAGAATATTGGGCTTTGAGCCAGAATCTCTGAGCACAGTTAATGTGTCACTAATTACTCCAGTCACACTGGACCTTCCTGGATCTCCTAATCTGTAACCATGAAGATACAATTATCTCTTCTGTCTCCCCCACGAGGCTGTTGTGAAGATCTAATGGGGGCAATGAATCTTGTTCTCTGGCTCTAATGCTGGGTAGATCCTGCAGCTCACTCTATTCTGCCTTCCATTTTAATTTCTCATGTAGTCTACACGTTATTCTTCTCCACAAGGCCATTACGTCCTTGAGGGCTAGTAATGTGCTGAATTTGTCTTCCCATAGTTGAGTACAGGCTTTTGCATATATAAAACTAAATATATTTTTAGGTTTTCTAAGAAATGCATATGTGATATTTTATAACATATAAATGGATCCCATCATATAAAAAAATAAAATCACTGTGTTCTGATTCTCTGACTACTAGTTTATAATAGGAAGACCTGAGCAACTCAAGTGGTGTGACCTTTAACCTGAATCTACAGACAGGTCCCAAACGTAGTAGGTAATTGATCTTGTTGTCAAATTTTAAAAATAGGAGTCAAAGTGACTGAAGCTCTAAAGGACTGAGAAGTGCACGGGTAGAAAGTGGCTCGATTAGCATATTGTTTATTCTTCTCTGATTCTGGTGGCTTGGCTCTGTTCTCTATTATTTCTTTTACCTCGAGCTAGATCCCCGGGCCATGAAATGATGTTCATAAAATGCTGTTGCAGTTTTAGGTCTCACCTCTAGATGCTCACCATACTATGTAGGAGAGAGAACCTTTGTGTCCTAGAATTCCCAGAAAATGTCCCGACTTCAGTGCTGATTGGACATATAGGGTTTGGCTAAGGTCTAAGTTAGCTGGAAATTTGGCAAAATGGACTACATGATCCTGGGAGATACTCATAAAAATTGTTGTTGACTTTTTTGGGTTTGAATTTTTTATGGTGTGGAAACAGGTACATTTTTTTTCTCTTGATGCCACTCAATGTAGTGGCGCCCACTAGTCATTGAGACCATTGAAAATATCCCCCTCTGATTGACTCCTGAGGGGTGCCTCATTAGTTAAGACTAGTGAGGGTTCGTTCAAAAGCTGATGTGGAATGAAATGCTGTTACCCTTGGAAGAAATCGTGGAAAAGCTGCTGGGGATTCAATCCCAACATCTGTTACACATTGAAAGTTTGCCTCCCACCCTCACCAAATGCATTACACTGAAGTGCAGTCCCTAAGGCGATGATGTTTGGAGTTGGGACCTTTGGGAGGTCATTAGTTTTAGATGAGATCCTGGGGGTGGAGCCCCATGACTAGATAAGTGCTTTTATAAAAAGTAAAGGAAACTAAATGGTCCCAGGGACGTAATGTATAGTGTGGGGAATACAGGCAATAATATTGTAACGACCATGTACGGTGCCAGGCGGGTACTGGAAATATTGGGGGGATCACTTTGTAAAGCACATGATTCTCTAATCACCATGTTGTGTACCTGAAACTCATACAAAATAATACTGAATGTAAACTGAAACTAAAGAATACAATTTTTAAAAATTAAATAAAATTAAATAGTGGGGGGTGGGGAGGAACATTGGAACTGTCTCTCTCTTCCTACCTTGTGAGACTATCACAAGAAGGTGAGACTATCACAAGAAGGTGAGCATCTGCAAGCCGAGAAGAGCTTTCTCCAGAACCGCCCATGACCGTGGTTGCACACAGACCCTGGGGCTCCCAGCCTTCAGAACTGTGAGAAATACGTTCTGTTGTTAAACACCTAGACTACGGTATTTTACTCTGGCAGCCAGAGATGACTAAGACAATATTCAGTACTTTCTAAGGCAGCCTGAAACCACAGTGAGACTGGAGGCCCTCGCATTGCACAGAATCACAGCACAGTCACCAGGGAATACGTCCCTCCCTTCCATTCCCTTAAGAATAAAAATGGGGTCCGGCCGGTGTGGCTCAGAGGTTGAGCGTTGTCTCATGCACCAAGAGGTCACCAGTTTGATTCCCAGTCAGGGCACATGCCCAGGGTGTGGGCCTGATTCCCAGTGGGGGCATGCAGGAGGCGGCCAATTGATGTTCTCTCTCATCGATGTTTCTCTCTCTCTCTCTCTCTCTCTCTCTCTCTCTCTCGTTCACTTCCTCTCTCTCTAAAATCAATCAAGGAAAAAAAATTTACAAAAATAAATAAAATGGCAATCATCACTGCCATTATACTAGGTACTGTATATTTATCTCATGTACCATTTCCCAAAGTTCTGCAGCCAGCATCAATATCCCTGAGCACATTAGGAAGCTGAGCCTCAGAGTGTCTCAGTAAACTACCCATTAAGAGACTATACCAGGTCAATATTTTCTGCAAAGGGTTAGACAGTGAATAGTTTCGGCTCTATGGATGATACAGTCTCGTCGCAAACACTCTGTCACCAAAGCAGCCACATATAATATGTAAACAAATAAACACATGGCTGACTTCCAATAAAACTTTATTTAGAGCCACTACACTGTGAATTTCATAATATTTTCATGTGTCAGTAAGCAATTATTTTTCTGATCATGTTTAACCACATACAAATGCAAAAACCGTTCTTAGCTCATAAGTGTATCAACACAGGAGGTAAGGCTGGGTTTGGCCTATGGGTCATAGTTTGCTGATTCCTGAGATGCCACTCAGAAAACCTTTGCTGGTTTGGAGGATGGATAGGGAGCATCTGCGTGTCCATCTGGTGTCAAGGCACCGCTTTGAGTCCTGCGTGGTTTTGGAGAGAGCACCGCAGCCCACACTGTCAGTGGCCCACACTGGAGGCTGACACCAAGCCATTGGGTCAACCACCCACTTGGATTCAAGGCTGAAGGGCTGATAGGGACATGTTTTCTGAATTACTGGATCTAGGATCATGCTTCAAGTCCCACTAGCCACGTCACTTCTTTGTTGTGCTACCATTATCTGGAATTTTGTGTCCATTAAGAAACTATATTGTGTTAGGCCTGATACTGGCCTATACATTTTTCTAGTGGATTCTTTCGTTTTGAGCACAAACACTAAAAGGCTGGATTTGAGGAGCCCGAGGTTGATGGCTATTTTCTCTTTGTCTTTGTGAATTATCCCCCACCACCAAAGGCCATCAGGGACCAACACCTGTGATTTAGCAGCAGCTGAACTTGCTCATCGGCCATTCATCCTGGACCACGTTCAGGACCAGCCTGAGGCAGAGGCAAGTGAGCAGCTGCCTGGGGGACTTAGCACAAACTTGAACAGGTGCTTGGAGGCCTGAATACTTCAAATATTTAAGATGAGATCCTTGGCCGCAAGTACTTTTAAATGCACACATTTATTTTTTGGTTTTTATCCTCAAGCCTGTTTTGCAAAAGCATTTCAGTTTTGTTGTGGAGGATCATTGCTCATTTTGGAAAAGTTTTATATATTTTTATTCTTTTCTTTAAGGGTGAGTCAGTATATCGTCAAACACTCAGCTTAATGACCTGTTTCACATACCCAGCTTGTTAGGTTACGACTGCATAGAAATGTAAGTCTTCAAACTAAGAATATAAAAGCCTTCTTATAAAATATCTCCATGTAAAGATACAAGGCATATAACAATTTTACCTTTAAGATGTCATTTAATTGAGTTCTGAATTCGAATTGTAAAAGTTGGAGGCACAGGCAAGAACAAGGAGCCGGCTGGCTTCCAGACATGGCCGCGGAGCCCTGTGTGAGGAGTGATGGTGGGGGCATTCCTCTGTCTCCTGAGTGCAACTGAAGTGAGGCATGGAAATCACTCAGAGACATCTCCTTCACCTCGAGCTGCAGAGTGGGGTCACCCCTCAAAGCATGTGTTTCTGGGAATTAGTTCTTAGGTCATCTGACCGGATCAAGGCTGCCGGAAGGATGTCATTTGAACACGCTGTTCTGTGGTTTTTGTTGTCCTTTGCTGTTGTTATTGCTACCTTTGTTTGTTTATTTTTATAGTTTTACTTTTATTGATCGGTTATTCCCATTTTAACCACAGCTTTAGATATGCAATTTCTGTAACCCACTTTTTTTAAATCCTCACCTGAGGATATTTTTCCATTGATTTTCAGACAGAATGGGAGGGGGGAAAAGAGAGAGAGAGAGATCAATACGAGAGAGACACACCGATTGATTGCTTCTCACACAACGCTGACCAGGGCCAGATATCTAACCTGCAAGCCAGGAACGTGTCCTAGACTGGAACCAAACTTGCAATTCTTTGGTCCATAGGCCAATGCTCTAACCACTGAGAAAACCAGCCTTATAATTCACATTTTTATCTCAAAGGAAAAAGATATCGATTTAGTACATCAATGACTTAAGGATTTCTCAAATGCCTCTGAGCCTTCTTTTTGTTTTTCCATTGCACAAATTTGATTCTATCGGACACATGTCTTCTGGCTCACTTATATTGCTATTATTCCCAGAAGATGCTATCATTATTATAAAGTGTGCCCATTAATGAAGGTTCATTTACTATCACGTTGTTGATGGAAATTTTATAGATATAGAAAAACTACTCACTCACTCTTTCATAAAATTATTGAATTTCTCCCAGACAGCTGGCCCTCCGTGGGCCCTGGAGACACAGTCTAGAATAGGTCAAACACATATGCCCACCGTCTAGTGAAAGAGATATAAAATAAGAAATATTGGGATATGTCTTAGAATACAATATCTTACTTTATGCAAATATCACTAAATACTAACTCTTATAATAAGTGTGCTACCCTCCCCACATATGTACGTGATTTGAAATTGAAAATATGGTACCTGGGTCCAGCTAAAAGCTGGGTGTGGTGGAAGCTGGAGAGTAAGTTGCTAGGTAGATGTGTGCTAGGTAGATATTAATAAGATATAGGACACTCAGAAAGTGTAAGATGCAACCTAGCCACAGTCAGTAACTAAAGATACTGCTCCTTCCCACTAAATAAACCGACGCTCAGAAAGGTTAAGTGTCCAAGAAAATCTGCATATTACATGGTTCGCCTAAGACCTGGAGAAAAGGCCTCATGTACACGGTAGTGCAGCTCATACTCCAACCACAGCTTTAGGTCCAGCCTCAGTCACTCACTGGTTTGTGATCTTAGGCATCTTGTTGAAGCTTTGTGTGCCTTAGTTTCTTTATCTGTAAAATTGGTACATAAAGAGTACCTTCCTCATTTGAGTAACGGTAAGGATTAGATTAATGTTAGCCAAGAGTTTAGAACTGTAGCTAGCATTTAAAATGTTCAGTACCAGGTCCTCTGAATTCATAATCTGTTGTCTTTCTACTGCCCCTGGTGAACGCCTGGGCTGAAGCTGCATGTTCTAGGTTTATTCATCTTTCTTCCTCTCCCATCTGCTGTAGCGCTTTGAGGCCAGACGAGGAGAAGAGGGGCAGGAATATGAAGGAAGTAAGAAAAGATGAATTCTCTCTTCTGTTATTATGGCCACTGTGCTCTTTCCAAAAATGGACCAACTCAGGTTTGTTTTCAGGGCACATCCGATACACTTATTGTTACTGCAGAACCTTCATGGAGAGGGAAAATAAGCGGCAAAACCCCCTCCTCTGGTTTGTTAATGCATGGCATTTCATTTAGAGAGATTTCTTTCATCCTCCAAATGATGTCTTTAGATAAAACAGTTAAGCTTGTATAAATAATCCTGATTCTCCTTCCCAGAGGATGTATTAATCAAGGTATTACTGCTGGGTAGAAGTTGAATTATTTAGCACCTTTTAAACAACACTTGAATAAACTGATGATTATTTAATTTTTAGTATATTTAAATAAATACAAATTTCTAACCATCAGTGACAAAGTAAATGTCACTGTGATGATTTGGGATATATATAAAATTATTTTTACAACACAGGGCAAAATTATATGTTTGCTTACAAAAATTCTGATAGAAAATAGTCTTATTTTTTCAACTAGACATGGCAACTGTCAAATAAATATCAGTTTGATCTGCTTAGTTATTTATAACCTCTAATAAAATAGATAAATCAACTTAGACAGTATCTCCTTGAAGTGTAGAAATGCTATTTTCTAGATTTAAAAAAAGTGTTTGCTTATCAACACTTCA
This sequence comes from Molossus molossus, assembly GCF_014108415.1. Classification (NCBI taxonomy): domain Eukaryota; kingdom Metazoa; phylum Chordata; class Mammalia; order Chiroptera; family Molossidae; genus Molossus; species Molossus molossus. The sequence goes on from NW_023425346.1 coordinate 96,866,159, forward strand.
GAGAAAAATAAATCTTATGATTAATTCTTCATAAATAATGTGATTCACACTGTTCCTTGAGTGTAATTTAAATCAAGCTGTAAAAATGTCTGCTCTACATTAAACAGGTTGATGTTTTATCAAATAATGCTAAATATTCAGGCATTAGAAAGGAAACTTAGGCTATATATATTTTATTTTACTCTTTTTAAAATTTATAACACCTCAATAAGATAGAGTAACCAATCACTCTAAATAAATTTATGTGAAGTTTTATATTAAATTTTTCTCAATAAAATCATAAAAAGTTTAATGATGAAATTTAAAAGAACCATAAACATGTTTTTTAGGGAAACACTCAAGTCTCTAGGTTCATTTTTATAAATGAATTAAATTGACTTTAAAATGCAATATTTTCCTATTATTTGTCACCTTCAAGAAAAGTTTAATTTCTTTATCATTTATACTGAGTACTTGGTTGAGTATACTAAACTCTATAATTACAAATATTTAGTACCTTAGTTTAATCCTCTCTGCAATAGAGAGTACTTGTACCTCATGGCATTGTGAGAATTAACAACCACTCTATGCTTAAAACTCTTAGGAAAAGTGCTTGGCACATATTAAACACTCAAATAATTTTGGCATTATTAGTAATATAAAAATAAAGAATGTTCATTAAGGCTCCTTCCTAGGCACAAAGTAAGCCCTTGAGAAATGTTTGTTTCTTCGTTTTCCGTGTTTCTTTTCTTTCTTTTTTTTTGGTAAATTTTGTTTCTAAACTTTACTTCCAAAGAAATATTATGCTTTTTACTATCTTTTTTTTTTTTTTTTTGGAAGTGCTCCTAGCGGTAACCGAACCCGGGACTCTCTAGTCTGCAGTTTGTTGCTCCAACCGCTGAGCCAAACCAGCCAGGGCTTTACTATCATTTTTTATTTCAATACATAAAAGTAAGACCCTTAAATAAAACAAAGCTGGTTAATAGATGCATACAGTAACAAACAGTGGACTTCTCTGTGACAGAGCTGATACTCATGTTCAGGGTATTCCGAGAAGGATAGTGCATGGACCATGTCTCTGAACCTTAGAACCTCGCCTCTCGGAGGAAGACAGGAGACAAAGTGGTTTTACAACTTTTCCATTAACAGGTAAAGTGTTATAATGGGAGTATTACATAACCCAGAAGCTAAAACAAACTCATTGAGTTTCAAAGCCAACACCAACTGTTTCTTAAGGACATCACCAATAGCATTTCATAACAGCTGTGTATTGGTTGCTTATTTACACCCACTTATGTAAGGACTGAGGCTATCGGTTCCTGCCTTTGTAGTCCTAACAATCTGATGGTTGAAATAAAGACATACAAGCAGTCAAAATATATACCTTTGGCATTGGAATAGTAATACAAACTAATAATACAAGTAATGTCAACTTGCAGAGACATAGGATTTCCAAGAGGGAGAGATCAATTAGCATGGAATTTTCTGGAAAGGCTTTCTGGTATAAGAATGGGTTTTAATTGGTTCTTGATACATAGGTAGGACCTAAATAGCTAGAGGTCACAGAAGGAAACATTTCTAGGTGTGTTCAAGTCATTAGACTCACAAAGGAACAAATCTAAGTACAAATGGAGTGTACTAGGTTGTCAAGTCCAAGTACTATCTCTTGGGTGCACAAACCAAGGTTTCATGGGAGAGTTGGGATGTGTGTGTGGACTTGGAGGGGTTCCTTGATTACAATGTAAGGGGCTTTTTTCTTGTAAGCATAGGAGAGAGTTTTTGTGCCCTGCACATGTTAGATATACAATAAATAATTTAGCGTAAAAGGTGTGTGCAGGCTTGGATCTGTACTTTCCCAAACTGTGCTTAGAAAATGGGACGTACCAAAGTAGTAGATAACCCAACAGGAAACAAGAAACAACTAAAAGTACATAACATCTATGAAGTTGAAAAGATCATATTCAATAACCTTGTCCCAGTGAATCACAGTATTCAAAATGGCTAAATTCTAAAGTGCAAGTTTACAAGTATCAGTACAGTGAATACAATTAATCACTGGACCTTTGCCTCAGGTCTCTGCCAAGTTCTATGCAAGCAAGATAAACACATGAGACTTGAGTGCCACTCTTTTTAAAAAGGCCTAATCAGCCCTGGCCAGTTTGGCTCAGCAGTTAGAGTGCTGGCCCATGCCCTGACAGGCCTGTGGTTTGTACCTGGGTTGCTGGTTTGATCCCCACCCCAGCCCCAGTTGGGGTCGTATAAGAGGCAGCCAATCGATGTGTCTTTATCACATCAATGTTTCTCTCTCTCTCTTTCACTCTCTCCCTTCCACTCTATCTAAAAAATCAATGGAAAAATATCCTGAGGTGAGGATTGAAAAAATTAAAAAAAAAAAAAAAACCACAAAAAAAATAAAAAGGCCTAATCATTAGATACTGCATTCTGTAGTCTTCATTATCACTGACTCCATTGCATATATTTTTCAAGTTGCTTCAAAATTCATAATTACAATTGTAATGGCTATCTGATTTTTTAAATTTAATGTCCCCAAATTTACTACCTTTCTCTTGTTGGATATTTAGGTTGCTTCCATTTTTTCCACCGGCAGAGTTAATGTGGTTGTTAATAATGTTATGCATATAGTTGTGTTCCACCTTTGAATCATTTCTTTAGGTTAAATTCTCAGGAGAGATATTACTAGGTCAAAAGGTATAAAGGTTTTTATTTCTTTTCAGACAGGTTGCCAAATTGCTTTCTGAAAGGATTTTACTACATCAATTTATAACACCCCAGGTGCCTCTCCTGATAATAATGCATGTATTTCCACTTACTTTCTATCCCATGCTATCCATTACAGAATCTTTTATGAGTATCCAAGCTGTAGATCATGTGGACTATTCTTATTTCATCTCTATCCTCTCAAAGATAATCATGTCTTCTTGTGTTGCTTTAATGCCAGGAGGAAACTCTTGTTCCCATTTATGGCACCCTGCAGAATCACTTACGTCTAGGATTTTTCTTATGGTAAGTGGTGGATAATTGGAACTTTTGTCTCTTTGAGAAAAAAAAATTTTTTAAAAGACTTCCCTATTCTTCATTATTCTTCAGGAAAGAATAATGGATTCAGGCAGAATTAGCAACACTGGGTATTGGTTGAACTGACTAGGTGTTCCTAGCCTCCCAAGGAGATTAGTATCCAATCTAGTCTTTTTTCATTTCAATAAATTATTTTATTTCTTAAATATTTCTTTTTTTTGACTTTAGAGAGGGGGGAAGGGAGAGGGAGAGACAGAAACATAGATCAGAGAGAACATTGATTGGTTGCCTTCCACATGCCCCCACTGAGGATTGGGCTCACAACCTGGGCATGTGCCCTAACTAGGAATTGAACAGGTGACCTTTGGGTGCATGGGTCGACACACAACCAGTGAGCCACACTGGCCAGGCATTGCAATAAATTATTTTAAAATTCATAACTACTTATGATTTGGCCCAGCCCCTCCATTCAGGAAGACATTATTGTTGTAGCCTCTCCCCTGCAAACACATTAGGCACAAGGATCATATGAGCTTTCATTTGGCTCAAGACTGGGTCTCAGATTCTGATGTCATGACATACAAACCAGGTGGCCATAAAGAGTAGCATGGCCCTGGCCAGGTGGCTCTGCTCTGTTGGTTAGAGCATGTCTAGTACAGCAACAGGTGGCGGGTTTGATTCCTGGTCAGGGCACATAACTAGGATGCCCATTCTATCCCTGGTGGAGCCATTAGGGAGCGATCAATAGATGTTTTGAGGGGAGAGATCTACAGTGGAAAGAAAATGCCTACCCACAAGTATTCAAGAGATGCCCCCCCCCAATCTCATCAGACTCCAAAGCAGCAGGACACCATTCGCATGAAGTTTAAAACCTCTCTGTGTTAAGGGGAAGCTGGTATACGAAAGTAGATTTTTTGTGACAAGAATTTTCAAAGGAAAACTGGAATAATGTAATCTTCAAGCACATCATGAAAACCCACAATAATGAAAAGAATCACTGCCATTGACAAGGCTAGGTATCCACTCACATACAGAAAACTGTAGGAGATCCCTGCTCTCACCTGAAAAGCCCTAACAATGTAGATGAGCTTCAAAGACAGACTTTTTACAAACCTGTGACAGGTTTGGAAAAAATGCAAGAAAACCTCAGTAAATTAAAATTTTAAAAATGCGATAAGCTCCTCGTAGGAGAGAAGTGACTCATAGACATCCTTATTCATGAGAGAGGGAAGACATCGTCATAGTCTATAGGAAGGATATAATAGCCCAATTAGTAGTTAACAGAATTTTAATGGATGTGTTTGGACTGATGTGACAGATTAGAAGTTGAGGGTCCCAGCACTCACTGATGGTCCAATTCCTCCCAATAGATCTTCAGCAACTGTTAGAGGCCAGTATGCCAGACACTGGGGTAAGGCAACAAATGAATCAAGTCCCTCTTTGGTACATGAGGCCTACCCTAAGTGCAGGTCAACTCTTCTCTTAATGGAGATAAAAGAGAGAGCAAGAGAACCAACCAACCAAACAAACAAAAACAACAACAAAGCATTTGAGGTACTCAACTACTTAGGACTAGAAGCAAGAAAAGTTTACGGAGAGAAACCAGTTTAAGGTACTCTGCCAAAGGCTAGAAAATGGCACAGGGGAGGTGAGAAACACATCTCTCAGGAGCTGCGAGCATTCACAAATTATAAGGCCCTCTGCTCATTAAGGCTTGGGAAAGAAATATTAGGGTGAAAAATTGGAGAGGATAGAGAACTCTCCGATGACCGAAACTAGCAGGTTTCATGGCTGTAAAGCACGGAACTCTGTGGGATGTTGTCAGTGCTGCACACAAAGTTGTGCTAAAAATAGATGCTGGCCCTACCCATAAACATTTAAATCTGGTGATGAATTAGGTCTAACTAAAGCTATGACAAATTCCTTACCCAACTCAAATAATCACCCCCTTGGTCTAGTGGCCTGATTGAAGATGAAATATAATCTTTTCTAGACATAAATGATTTGACATGCAATAAGAAATTAAGAAAATGTGGAATATGATTATGAAAGGAAACAGTGCACAGAAGCAGATCCAGAGATTACTAACATGTTGGCATTATCAGACAGGAACTATAACATAATTAACATAAAAACATGAAATGGTATAGTGGAAAAGATAGACAGCCCTCATGAAAAGATAAGAACAGCAAATGGAAAATACAAAATCAAAAATAAATAAATATTCGATAGGCTTGACAACAGGTTGGCATGACACAAGAAAGCATAAGTGAACTTGGAGATAGATTAATAGGAAACATGCCCTTGAAACCCAACAGGAAAGAAGACTGCAAAGATGTCATTTCCGAACACGTCCACACATTGAATGATGCTTTCCCATCAGGAGGAGCCTCTGTGACTGCCTTGACAAACATCATGTGGTTAATGTGACCCTTTGGTGACTTGGAGGAGGAGGTCAGAGATGGCCATGGCCCTTCTGCTACTCTCTCCCAGGTTACTCACTGACAGGATCCAGCACTCTGCTGTGAGGTGGCTTCGGCCACCTGGAGAGGATACCGGACTCAGGCCACATACAAGTGTCTTGGCTGACAGCCACCTTCAACCAGAAGCACGTGAGTGAGGGAGTCTTTGAAATAAGTCTAGCTGAAGCCACTGCCTGATTAAAATGAAATGAGAAACGGTTAGTGAGCACCATCTAGCTGAGCCCTGTCAAGGCCAGGTGCATGTGAGATAATAACAATAAATGTTCATTTTTCACTCCACTAAATTTGTGATTTTTGATACACAGTATAAGGCACCTGGAACAGAGGTAGAGTGGCTTAGACCTGGCATTAAATGATGTAATATGTCTGAAAAATGGCATCCCAGAAAAAAAGGAGAGATAAAATGAAAAAAAAGAATAGTTAGAAATTTCCAAAATTGATGAAAGACATCAGCTCAGAAATAAATAAATAAAAAAGCAAGAGAAATACAAAGAAAATATACCTATGTGAGTGTGTGTGTGTGTGTGTGTGGTGTGTGTGTGTCTGTAGAGGATTTGAAAAATGTAATTTTTATACCCATCATATTAACTTAAACAAAAATGAAGAAAACACATATTGCTTGTAAACATTTGAATTGTTAGAATTCCCCCCCAAATATTCTTAAAATATATTTAGAATTAAAAAAATACATATTCTTCTGGACAAGTAATTCTATCTGGGGATTTTATTTGGTAGGTAAAAAGCACCAGACCACAGGAACATCAGAAAACTGCTGAGTAGCAATGTAACTGGAGAAAAGACAAAAGGTTTTCAACAGGAAAGCAACTTTTTATGAGACGTACATAGTCTGGAATACTATGTGGCGATTGAAGATAGCTAATTAGAGCTCTATAGCCACTACAGTGTGTAAGTAGACGGGCCGGGGGAGAGGTGGAAAGAGCAACTCACCTAGACAAAAACATGGCGGTGGTTCACTGTCTGCAATAAATACACTAAGCTAGAAGACGCCTTGCTTTTTAGTGTCACTGCACACTGGTACGGTGACAATGCCATGGATGATACACTCCTCCCAGCAGCCCAGATCTGTTCACCTCTCTGCCTCCCCTTGGTCTCACACTGTGGACCAGTTAAGTTGCAAAGATCTCCACAAAGGACTGTGCAGTGGCAAAAGAAAAATGCCAGATGGGTAGACCATATTACACTTTTTTTTTTTAAGATCAAAATCTTGTATCTATATGCATTTGAATGTGAACATATACATCATATATAATACATATAGTGTATACGTAGTCATGAATATTATAGACATAAATAATCATCTGAGCATGAGAAAAAACACTGGATGGTTACTTACTAGGTTGTTAACATGGGCTCTGGGGGACCAGGAGAAGGTAGAGAAGAGGGAGAAGAAGGAAATACAAAGATGGACAAAAATACTTTTAAATACTTCATTTGCCCTGGCCGGTTTTGCTTAGTGGTTAGAGCCTTGGCCCTTGGACCAAAGAGTCACGGATTCAATTCTGGTCAAGGGCACATACCTCTGTTGTGGTTCAGTCCCCGGCCCTAGTTGGAGTCATGCGGGAAGTAACCAATTGATGTCTCTCTCACGTCGATGTTTCTCTCTCCCTCCCTCCTTCCCTCTCTATCTGAAGATACATGGGAAAATATTCCCGGGTGAGGATTAAATAAATAAATACTTCATTTAAATGAATGTATGATTTCATCACATATGTATATTCATATATATGTGTGTGGAAACATGAAATTTTTTTTTATCACTTCAAAAGCAAACAAAATTTTTAAAATGTGTTGCTCTTAAGCTAAAAGTTTGGGATCCTGAGTTTAGAACTCTGTAAGGTGTGAAGACAGGAGCATCTGAAATTCAATGGGAAAGGATGGGCTGAAAGATGTGGCTTGAGAGTCAGTAAACCCACACGCAACCCCTACAATCCAAGACTTCCTCCAATGGGTGGATCTGAACATCTGCTTAAATTGTTAGTCGAGAGAACTAATTAAGCACAATATAAATGCATATATAGTCACCCAGTGCAAATTAGTATTCACGATGCAGACTAACTTTTAAAGTATTTTTTTTTTTTTTTTAGAATGAACATAATCTAACGGTTAACAGAGAGTTCCAATAATTCTGACTTTGTTATTTCCTAGGCTGGTTTGCTTGTTTGTTTAGTTTGGTGCATTATCCTGAAAACGGTGATGCAGGTGACTTCCATGTTTACTTAAACTCCATCAACATGCAAGTGTCACTGCCCCGAGATCTCAGAAAGCACAGCAAGGTGAGGGTTGGGGTGATGTTCTGTACCTGACACTGAGGGGACTCTTTCATTGTATCTCATCAGAAACAGATCTTGTGTTGACTTCCAGTGTCAGATTCACCAGTCTTTACTAAGGAATCCGCAGAGGCTGGTGGACTTCTTCGTGAGTCATTTGGGTTGCTTTGCTCATGTCGCCGTGACCTTGCAGAGAACACAGTGTCCTTAGAGACTTCAAAATCATGTCATAGATGAACCCATAAACTACATTAGGGCTATAATTCTACCCAGTGTAAAAGAATCTGAATTTACTAAAAAAGATATTGGAAAGTATTTTTTGGTCATCTGGATTAAGGTACACTGTAGGCTATGGGGACTTTTCTGCTGATATCAACGCTACTAGATTTATAGCATCAGCAACTTATAAACAGGAACAGTTCAGTGTTTTAAAACTTCTTTTAATTTAAGCACAATATAAAGGATCAAACAGAATTCTGGCAAGTTAGACTTCATTTCTGGGCCTACCCTGGACACAGATAATGTTGATTTTTTTTTTTAACAAAGAAAAATAAATATAATTTTCATAAAGCTCTTCACTTTCAATCTCTGCAATTAGGGAATTTCTATGAAATAGGTTATTGTCTTTCTCTAATTCAAAAAATAAATAGTGACACCCTGGCTGGTTTGGCTCAGCAGTTAGAGCACCAGCCCTCGGACCAAAGAGTCTCCGGTTAGATTCCAGTCAAGGGCACGTACCTCAATTTTAGTTCAGTCCCGAGCCCTGGTCGGGGTCATGTGGGAGGCAACTGATCATACTGATATTTCTCTCTTTCTCTCCTTCACACTCTATCTGAAGATAAATGAAAAATATCCTCGGGTGAGGATTTAAATAAATAGCAAGTTAGATTAACATTTTGTTCCAAGTTTTGGAAGCTTGCTAGTAATAGATTGACTAACAGAACATTAGCATGTTCTCAAAGAATTTACAGACTCAACTAGAATACAAGTAATAGCTAGTCAGTCTCTACCATGTACAAGTATATATTCTACTTTACCATAAGGTTTAATAGGTTTCAACTTTAATCTTTGATGTACTAGCATACGGCACATCTAAAACCTTAGCTTATTACCTGAGTCAGTCATTTTATTCAGTACTGATATGCTGAATTAAAAAGTCTAAGCTTCCAAATATAATACCTAGTTTGCATGTGATGAATGCTAAATGAATAGTTTGAGAAGTTTTTCAATTAAATTTTAATTTTATTTGTCAATTGGTTAAATTCTTGTAAGTTTTCAGTGTCCAGATGTGGGGGGAAAAACTAAGTGTTTGATAAAGCTAAATAGTCAAAACAATCTTGGTTAAATAGTGGACTCTATTTGGCAAGTCTAAACTGACTGACTACCAAAAGGCAATGCAATGTTAAGTTCATTTAATTAAAAGATGTCTGTCAAGCATCCAAAGCTGCATATAATCCTTTTTTTTCCTTTTTCTATTTTATGCACACCTGAAGGACTACCAGTTAAGGTGCCCACCAACCCAACTAGCCAACGGGCTGTGAATAGCTCCGCTTGCCATAATCTTCCCTCACAGTTTGAATCTTGACCTAAGCAACTCAGGGATGGAGATGAATGGGTGTAATTGATTCTTCTCAAAATTTAAGACCTTAGTAGATTATCTCTTAAATTCTACTACCTGATCTTGGGTAAGATTTAAGCTCTTGTCTTCTCTGAGGCCTAATCAATTTTTAGCTATTCCTTTGATTCTGTGAACCTTCTTAATGTCTTTTAAATAAATTTTCTCTCTCTCTCTTGAATAATTTAGCTTAGGTTCCTGTTGTATTCAATTTAAAAATAGTGATACAGATCATAGGTATCACCAGGATATTTTTAGTTGTATCTTTAGCCTCAACAGCAGGTGGAGATTACATTATTAAGATTTATAAATCAACTTGGTCACCCAGGAAATAAAGTGTAAGGAAGTTGAAATTGTCCTTTTATCAAAAGGCTATTTTCATGCCTAGCACAGGCTTCTTTTCCCAAGAGGCATCGGAAGCATGTAGCCACTTAGAAACATTAGACACTGGCTAAAATGACAAAGTGTTTGCCCCTTATCCCTCTACCAGCCCCCGAGGGCTGAGAGAACATCTCCCCATCACCGCTTTCCTAAGGAACAGACTTATGCGTGCCCTGACAAGAGAGGAAGTGAAGATTTGCATTCAAAGATTCATTAAAATTGATCAGATTGATTTGGTGACTGACAATATTATTGATTTCATTAAGTTGCCATTGGTAACCTGTGTATGGTGACTGGTGGTGCTAACCTGGGAAGAATTGGTGTGATCACCAACACAGGGAGACATCTTAGTTTTTTTTATGTGGTTCATGTGAAAGCTGCCAAAAGCCACAGCTTGGCACCCATCTGTCCAACATTTTTGTTATTGGCAAAGACAACAAATCATGGAATGTTAATTCCTTAAGTAAAGGTATCCACCTCACCATTGCTGAATAAAGCAACCAGCCTGGTAGCCAAACAGCAGTAAGTGAAATAATCTCTAGATGACATGATTAAAAGGTCTTTGTTTTTAATTACCAAGACACTAAAGCACAATTTATATGAACAAAACAGTGTCCAGGTAGTATAACATCTATCTGTTGTTCAAAGTGACTCTTTTATGAGATTAACCCAATTGCCTGTGAGAGAGAGAAGAAATAGAGAAAACGTACATATATTCAATTACTTATTTGCCACACTTGCTATCTATCATCTGTCTAATAAATTCAGTTTTTTTCTGACGTAAAATTTATTCTAAATTTCAGAGAGCTTTCAAAGGTTTAAACTTCACAAGGTAATCTCATTCAAACATAAGTACTCTGAGATACAAAAAGAAAAAAAGGAAGTCATATTTTTGGGAGGTCTTGGGGACAAAGTTTAAGCAAATTTTTCTAAGTGCAAAAAAAACTTGGCCATGTATTCTATTTTAAAACTTCACAGAGATTTTTGTATTCAGCTCTACACAATGTCCATGTTTATTTGTTGCTGTTGTTGTTGGTCTTGACAATTATACATGACTTTGGGCAATGTGCATGCTCCGGAACACATGTATGTTTATCACTTGACATTGAGTAGACTTGGTATATTACCGTGTTCTGAGGGCAGGGGGCACCAACGATATGTTTGTGAAGCCAGTCTTGATGTTGCCACTGATGCAAACTTCTAAAATGTTGCCTTTGGGATACTTTATTCCCAGTGTCATTTTGTCATCCTCAGTAGTGCCTTGTCATATTTGAGCCATATTTTTAGCACATATACAATCTTTATTCTAATGTGTGTGAGTGTGACATCATCAATGTGTTATAAAGAAATAAAATGTGTGAGTTTTTTCATTTATTGATGAGTTGACGTTCCTGTTGAGGGAGCCTGTAACTGGAATTTGAGAACTTGTTCTAGAATTAATACCAGCTCAAGAAAGTGATGCTCCATAACTTAACAATGCTACAAGCTTTCCCAGTGTTTTCATATCAGCTCAACAGAGCTGTTTGGTGACAATATGTACTATTTTGCTGTGTACATGCCACCAACCCCATCACTGGTATAGAAAATCATTCTAACCTACGATATTTATCTGCCAGTCTCCTGACAATAGTCACGGAGTTGGGATCCCAGGACCTACATGTCAAGATCTGGTCAATATATGGAGATATCTCTAAAAACAAATAAAGGACAAAAATTCTATCACTGGGGATGTGAGTTGATATTGGCAAGGCACCAAAAGATGTTCCAATGGAGAAAGGATTCGATTTCTTCATATGTAAGCTGCTGCTGTTCTTCCTCTTCCCTGTCCTGTTCTCCCTCTTCCCCTGCTTCTCCCTCTCCCTCTCCTAAGTAATTGCCAGAAGGCTATTTCCATGACCTGCCTCCCATGAGGTCAAGCCAGGCAAAATAAAAACAGTAAAAACTAACTTTGTCACAGTCACACTGAACTCTGCTGCAATTTAACTTATCCCAGGACCCTAAAGGTCAATGGTTATAGAAAAAATTGGTGTTGGCATCTACTAATGTTGACTTTGTATGATGCATTGTCGCATAAAGACGATCTTTTCATTTCTATATTTCTAGTCCAAAACTCACGTATGAGTACTTCAAACTTCATGTGTTCAAACTGAGTTGGCACTGGACTTTTCCCACGATCACTACCTGCTCCTCAAATTTTTTATTTGCCCTTACTCACTGATAGTATTCTCTACATATCTTTTAACCCCTTGTAGCTATCTCTAGACATTCCTTCCCTCGTTCTTCTACTACATACAAACATTATTTTTAATCCTCATTTGAGGACATGCTTAGACAGAAAGAAAGGGAGGGAGAGAGACTTGGTGGGGTGGGGGGGGGGGGGAGAGAAACATCAATGTGAAAGAGAAACATGGATCATTTGCCTTCTGTATGTGCCCCAACTGGAGATTGAATCAACAACCCAGGTACGTGTGCTGACTGAGAATCAAACTAGCAGCCTTTCAGTGCACAGGACAATCCTCATCCAACTGTGCCACTCCAGCTGGGCATATATTCTTAATCTTCTTATTCTCTCCACAATTCCCTTGTCAACTGCATTCCATCCAAACTCTATCCACTCCTTTCTTCTGGAATAATCTCTTAGTTCCAGAAATTACTATTTCTAGTTGGGACTATTAAAATGGCTTTCAAAGTGTTTTCTTGGTTTTAGGCTTTATCATTCTCCAAACTGGTTTTCATTCTCCCCCTTGAAAAGAAATTCTGAGGTAAATATGTGCATAACTAAAACATCATTTAGCAGGTTGGGGGATTCCGGGATGGAACTCAGACTGTGACAAAAATAGGGACATACATTAGAAATGCATTAAATAACTTCTCTGAAGGGGTTACAGGAAAAGGTACTAAGTAATTTTGGAAATAAATAGAGATTGTAAAACAAAGACAAAAAGAAAGGTATATAAGCACTCTTCTCTGTTTGGTGAATTGTTTCCCATAAAGGTATCAGTTAACAATTTTGAAACCATTGTACATATACACTGGAACTGAACAATTAACTAAATGGACACAGGATAGTAGGAGTCAAGTTTCTCATGCTGGATTGTAAGGGTACGGATGAACAAAGGGAGGAAGAAACTAGAATGAGCCATATGGTAATAGATTAGAGTTGGAGATATCAGCATAAACACGTGTTTGGCTTAATATAAACACAGATATACACATATAAAGTATTTATAGAAGTGGGTAAGTATATTGATTAATATACACACATGTATTTCCTTGATCTTTCAGCTGAGGAGGTCTAGAAGCAACTATATCCCAGTAGCAATGAACATACCTGGCGGCCATGTCTTTGTTTGTCATTCTGTTCTCCAGCAAAGGGACCAGAGATCCTTTCAGAAATGGCTGATTCTAGGGCTGAGCCAAGGAATCTATAAAATGAGTTTGGATCATTTTGCAGTGCCCCCAAATGCGAGGGTGTTTAAAACAGATTCAGTGAGGATGTGTCAAAGAGATACAGGAGTCAATGGAAAGAGTTTCCAGTGACCAAAGCTGGAACAATTTTATCAACAAAATTAATAAAGTAGTGCTGGACTATAACCAATGTAAAAATAAATAGCCATGAATCTAGTCTGATTATTTAATTATATGGTGAAGGTAATTAATGGGAAAAAAATAAACAAGTCCCCCATGCAGAATGATTTTAAATAATTTATGTAGATACTCCGTCTTCAAGAAGCCCCCTCATTTACTACCCACTCCTTAGGTGTGGGCGTCGCATAATGACCTCCTTCCAAAGAGTACAGTTTCGAAAGGAGATAAAGGAGTGACTGCAAAGTGGAGAAATCTGACAAACTCTACTTTGGTCAAGAGGTCAAGGGTAACTCTACAGCGATAAGTCAAGTTAGTAGTGTGCTCCTTTAATGTAATATGATGAGAATAACACCTTGCAATTGTGGTCTTATTCTCAGCATAATCCAGAGGATAGCAGCAGACAAATCCCAATTGAGGGACATTCTAAAATAATATTTGATCAGTGTTCCTAAGACTGTCAAGGTCATCAAAAACAAGGAAAGTTCTAGAAACTGTCACAGTGAAAGAAAGCATAAGAAGATATGATCACAATGACTAAATGTAATGTGGTATCCTGGATGATATTCTGTAAAAAGATATAAGGTAAACACTAGGAAAATCTGAGTAAAATATGGATCTTATTGAATAATAATGTATCAACATTGGTTCATTACTTGTGAACAATGTCTAATATTAATGCAATGTATTAATAACAGGGAACCCTGGGTGGGGGTATGTGGGAACTCAGTACTATCTTTGCATGTTTTTTTGTAAATCTAAAACTATTCCTTAAAATTTTTATTTTAAAAAATTAACTTACTTTCCCTAAAACCTTAACTATATGAGGCTAAAAAAAAAGTGTTGATGTGTCTTCTGAGCAGCTGGGATATTATTAGCAGCACATGTGGTTATACAACAATTAATCTCATCTTTTATCTTTGCGTTGTATATTTACTTTTTTTTCCCCAACAACAGGTGACTTAGAACTCCTTGTTCCTTTAATCAACTCACTTGCTTATGCAAACTTAGCTGTCACCTTCAAGTTGTAGTTATTACTAGTGGAAAAGTAAACTGAAGTGCCTGAACCAAGGATTTCTAGGAGGAAAGCAAAGAGAAATAGGGGAAAAAAAGGAAATCTGTAAATGTTAAGATACCAAAGTGCAATCAGCATTCTAGATGGCAACTGATTTCTGTGGCAGCGATATTCCCCAGGTGGAAAAATATGGAAATAAAATCTTCACTGACGACTTAATATTATAAATATTATTAGAAAAGGGATTTGCGTAGTATTACTATGATCAACCCTGGCAGATGAGCGCACCGAAAGCTGTCTTCCACCCCGACTCAGGTCCAGGCGGTGAGATCACTGTATTTGGGAAATGGATCTTAATCATGACAACCCTGACTTGAGGTTTTGGAAGAAGACTATTTTATGTTGGCAGTCATCTAAGATGCATTCTCTGCAATAAAGTACATTGTGCATGGTGGTTAGATTCAATTTCTAAACTTCACTGGTGTATTCATAGATCAGAAGCAATATGATAAAATCTCTGAGGATGATAACTGCTATGCTTTCGCCAGCCTGGTTGTTTTAGTTTTCTTAATGCAATGAAGGCCAAGGTCAAGAAAACACCACTCTCAGAAAATAGTAAAAATAAATAGTAAATGGTTACAATTCACCATGTCCAGGAAGGATTCTCCTTCTGCAATGATGTGTATATCTGTTGCTATGGAGATGGGGAACAACCAAGTCCACTCTTCATGATGATGTGCATTAATAAAGGAAAATGAAACAAAAGGAAGATGTAATCTAATTAACTCAGTTGTCACAGTACAGTTTAGAGTGAGGAAACACAGATTGTTTGGACCATGGCATTGATGACATTTGACAATTTTTGACCAAACAAAGTGGAAACTTTCTATGCTTCAACCTGATGTATTCAAACTTCCAGAGCGGTAGGAGACAGAAGAACAAGAACTTATTACTAAATTTCAAAGGAGACCGATACTCTTGTTTTTGCTGATGATAGCAGTTATTTCTCCCTCAATATTCATAAGTGGAAGACATTAGGATATGTTACAACCTATCAGAACTGTTCTTCCAGAAAATTCCATCTCCTTTGTAAATTGGTCCTCAGGGGTAAATTTGAATCTATAATTGGCCTCCTCAGGGAATGTGTCCATCAAAAAATGGATTGAGAAGCGACCACTTTTGGTTTTTAAACCAGAATTGAATACTGTATTAAATCGCTAGTTTAGAATCCTGGATTAATTTCAAGTTTCTTGAGAGGCTGGTTAACCTTCGAAGCTAATCAATTATATATGTATTGTGCAGCCCTGCTTTCAAGAAACTGTGTTGGGCATTAAGATTTAAAAATGTGGATTTGTAAAAGCCAAAGGGTTTATAATCCAGTGAAAGAGATTAACATATACACAATGAAGTTTAATGTAAGTTCAAAGGCTTATGTGTGTCTAGAAGAGAAGGTGATTCGTTCTGGATGTTGGACTGAAGATAATATCCCAGAAGAAATGAGAGTTGGACTGGGCTTTAAATGGAGATTTAACACCTAGAGAATGGTTAACAGAATCGTTAAGGTTAAGAATGTACACAGTGCTAATACCAAATAAGAAAGTACACGATGTGTTTGGGGTAAGGGCATATTTTTGGTGTGTAAGTGTCTTAAGACCTATGACTAGAGGAGAGAAAACTGGGTTTTTGGATAGAATAAAGAGTCTCAACTGCTAACTATTTCTGTAGACCTACTGATATATGGTTTCTGCCTCCAAACAAAAACCATGAGTAATATTCCCTCATCAGTATAATCTGTCATTATCAGCCATGACTTTCACTGTGGGAACAGGATGTTTACTGGAATGGAGGAGGGGGCATTATAACAGCCCATTGAAAAATTCTTAGTGTGTCCTGTAGGTTCAATAAAGTCCTCCAAGAGCACTCCTGGAGCCAAACAAAGTTATGTTTGTGAATTGTGCTACAGCAACAGAGAACACATCCAAGGGGCAATTTAGGGGTCACTACAGGGAGATTAAGAAGGGACTGGGACTCATACTGGTAAGTTTGAGTAAGAATTAGGTAGCCAGAGTCAGGTCTGAATTGGACACTGTCAAGTTTCAGGGGCTAATTTGTGACGCGGAATCTTGAAGGTACCCCTGAACTGGGAAGATTAAAGTGGGAGTAGAGTTGTCGTGGAAAAAAGCAGCAGCCACTGATGTTGGTCAGAAGAAGGGGAGTGTTTCGTCATGTTTGTGGTGCTGTGTGGTGTTGTCTGTGTCCCAGCTGGAGCACTGCTTGTGTTCTGAAGGGAATACTGCAGTCTGCTCGTCAGCAAGTCTCACCCTTTTTCTTGCTGATGTTCAGCAGGGTTGATGTTTACTTTTCAGTTAATTTTGTCCTCAGCCACCAACAGTCTTCATTCTTGGTTGAGTATATGCTGAGGGCACGTCAAAGTTATTTGTCTTTGTTATTGTTGTTGTGGTTCTGACAAGAAAGTGATATATTTAGACCACTTAAAAATAATAACTATGTTTACTTTGTAAAAGATGTGTTGAGTAGAGAATTCTTTGAAGGTATGAAAACGAGTGAGGAGGTTCATTCAAAAATGTGGGTAAAAATCATTCAAAAATGTAGGTAAAAATCTTGACTTAGAAAGTAAGATGAGAAAAATTTTTAAAAGTTGAGACATTTGCACAGAAGAATCCATGACTCATGAGCCAATTGATGTGGGCCACGCAGGAATCAGTCTGAATGTTTGCAGTAAGCATATTGGATATGCATATCTAATTAAGCACCTATCTCAAAACACTCACAGTATTACATGCTTTTGTGTAGGGATTGTGGTGATTGACAACAATTAAAAGATGAGTAAAATATAGTCTTTGGCTTTGTTCAGTTCACTGCCAGAGAGGTGTGCAGATATCTAAAATACACAAAGGAAACAAATGGTACGGAGGAGGATTATACCAACCTGTAAGTGTTGAATTAGGGACCTTCTTCAAGGGCGTAACCTAAAATTTGAGACTTGAAGTATAAATAGTGGAAAAGATAGAGGATGAGACAATATCACACTTTAGAAACTACAGAGCAAGTGCTACCAAGATACAAATATGAGTATTCAAACATGAAGAGCTAATCACAAGTAAGCAGGGATGCTAGGACAGAGAGGCTAGGTGTAGCTGGGGATTTTAGAAGCTTGCAAAAGTGAGCTAGGATGTGAGTGGATGCTGAAGGAATGTCACTGTAAATCGTAGGCAACTGGGAGCCATAAACAAGTTCAATGCAATGAGCAAAGTGGCTTATATACATTAATTTTTTTATATCATTATAATTAAATCTAAACTTGCCATGGAAAATAATTATAATAGTCAACTCACTGAAGGTCTATCTCATGCAGAGCCATGCCTCTACTCTCCTGGACATATTAAAATCTTCTCTGTTTCTAAAAACTTCCATTAGAACAGATTACACCACATGAGTTAGAATCCAGTTCCAGTGTTAACAACCATCATTGCCAGAATATTTTCTTCCTGCAGAAAGGCTGTGCTCACTTTAAAGTCTTGCTGGTCCCTGCATCATCCCGTCACCGTGGAGCTGTGATCATTGTTCTCTGAACCACAGGGTCCACCACAGTCTCACCAGCACTGGAGGCAGCAGTTTCATTTTCTTTCAACAAACCAGGAAAGTACACATTGTGGACGTATATCAGAGCATCCCCTCCTGTCGCCCTTCTGTGGTCCTTCCATTTTGATTTTCTGAAAAACTACATGTGGAGCTGCAGGGAGATGCCTCCACGGTGTTAAAATCCCAACTGGAAAGCTCGTGAGTCCCAGAGGCCTGGTAGTACTCACCGTCCCAGAATGGTGGCAGATAAGATAATGTTGTTTAGCAAATCCAGGGTGGTGCTCAGTTGGAAGAAAGGCCGCTGGCACCTGACATTCACTTAGAAAGGTCACTGTGCTCAGGATACTTCCACCAACACAGGTCAGGCAGACTTCTGGGCTTTCATTCTGTGGTGAATCCATTCAGGAGGCTGAGTGTCCCGAGTGCCAGTGACACTCTGTGGAATTGTGGACATCTCTGTGCTTCTCCCCCTTTCCCTCCCACAGTTCCCTTCACACCTGCCTTGCCTCTGCCACCCTACTGATTCCTGAAACCACACGTTCTTCGGAGTGAATCTGATTAGAACTGCCACCTCCATTCCCTTAATGTCCCTCATCCATGTTTCCAGAACTTCTTTATTTCAGACCAATGATTTCGTAAAAAGAATCTTACTTTCTAGTTAATTTTATTTCTAGTTGATCACTTGACTAACTCAAGGTAATATGGCAGCTTTATAGGACTTAACCTGGTGATCAACTATAAAACTTGCATTTTTTTCCTTTTCTGGTAGTTATTGTTGCAGGCACAATCTATTTGTGTGTGATTAGTTGACTGGTAGCTGTCTCCCCAACTAGTTTATAAGCTCCACTCTTAAATCTGTACACCTTTATCCATCTCCTCCCTTGAAACATAGTAGGTTCTTGAAAAATATTCTTAAGTGAATGAAGGGATTAAGAAAGCAAGAAGACCAACGAATTTTGAACAAAATGCAAAGCCCCATAACCATGTAAGTAGATTAAGCATCTCCAGGCATAAGCAAGTAGTCTCAGGAATTTTGCAGAAGGTATATTGACAGAAATAACACACCTCAACAGTAAAATTGATACATTTCATGCTAGTGACTATGAATAGGTACAGAATGAGATTTATCTACAATGAACAACACTGGGTAAATATGCTGCTTGGAACACACAAGCTAAGTTAAATAGCTGCTAGACAAGATAATAAATTATAGACCATTTTCTTAGCCACACCAGTTCATAAGTGAGAATCATTTAAAGTGATGACACACGCCCTTGTTTAATCCCATCCACTTGAGTGTTGGTGAGACCTGTAAGTTTCTTCTAACCAATAACACATGTCAAAAGTGAAGAGATTTTGTAGATTTAATTAAGGTCCTTCGTCAGTTGACTTGTGGTTGATCAAAAAGATTACCCTGGTTGAGCCTGACCTCATCGGTCAAGTCCTTGAAAAGAAGATTTAGAAGTTGAATACGAAAGAAGTCAGAAATTTTCCTGCTGGCCCTACAGAAGCAAACAACCATATGAACTACCTACAGAGAAAGTCATGGGGCAGACTACGGCAGGTGTCCTCTTGGGCTGAGAGTCTCAGTCTTATAAGCACAGAGAACCACCTGATTAGCATAAGGATTCACTCAACTCTATGAAGTTGCCATTATTTTATGCATCAAACATCAGAAATTGTATATGGCACAACCTATACACACAATGTGTTCTAAATAACACAGCTGGCGATCTGGATTAGTAGCTGCATAGAAAACATACTTAGTGGCTTAGTCTAGTATCTATTTACTACCTCACTGTTTCTGTAGATCAGAAGTCAAGACACAGCTTAGACAGTTTCTCTGCTCAAGGTCTCATAGGCTGAAATCAAGATATGGAAGGGCCTGAATTCCTCATCTGGAGATTCCTTCTTCCATTAATTTGTTTATGATTATTCTCCCAGCAATGTTTAATACTTTTTTTATTATTAGGTATTAACTTAAAGAAATACTTTAGTTAGAAGCATGGGTAGAAATAATTTTATATACTTATAATAGATGATATCTTATTCAGCCAAATAGGCCAGGTAAATAGCATCCATTAGTGAAATATGTTTTAAGATGTATCCCAATAGAAATGAATTATGTCATTTAATTATATTGGATATTTAATAAAGACACTGGGAAAGCTAATTAAATTATTTCATAAAATATCTGAAATTTTTGGGTAAAAGAACAGCTATAATAATATCTTAGGCTATATACCAAATGTCTTTTGCTTCGCTGAATCTTTAACAGAACAATGTGTTCCTATGTAAACTTCTATACCATGAGCACAGCTAACCTGCAGGATATAAGAATAAGTGAGTCTATAAGAAAAGATGTGTTAGTGGTTGCTTAAACATCTTGCAGAAAAATACCAATAATTATAATATTTCAAGTTAATTTACCCTTCTGAAATGATCTTTGGCATTGGGTAAAAAGAAATTGATTTCTTTGTAAGGGTAGCTGCATCTCAACTATAGAAGTAATGTTGATTTTCTTTTAGGTGAGTATTCAGAAAGATATTCAAATGTAAAACAAATTTAATCATTTAAAGAAAGCATGGTAAAATGTTATGAAAAAATAAAGACCATTAGTTTTGTGTGGAAACATAAAATTTTCTCATTTCAGAAATGCATGCTAAAAATAAGTCATCATTCCCTTTTCTTTAGTTTTATTCCTCTCTCCCTCCCTTCCTTCCTTCCTTCCTTCCTTCCTTCCTTCCTTCCTTCCTTCCTTCCTTCCTTCCTTCCTTCCTTTCCTCCCTCCCTCCCTCCCTCCCTCCTCAAATATTTATTGAGCCTCTACTATGTGCCAGGGTGCTGGGGAAATAGTGAACAAAGCAGACATAATCCCTGCCCTTGTGTAGTGATTACTTTATCAAGGAAATAGACAATTGAAAACTATAAATACATGCTATAACATTGGAAAGAAACAGCTAAAGGACCTGGGATGATAGGGTTTGTTATTTTAGGTTCTGAAAATGTTGTTTGTTGGCACTTTCTAGGGTTGGAGTGAAGGGCACAATGAATTGTTTTGTTTGTTTTAATATACTGAGCATAGGAAAAGTAATATCCTAACCTGGGTCCCTCTCTTCCTGGCTTTTCAGACTTTCTTTTGCACCTTCTGATTAAGGTAAGGAGTTTTGAATTTGCAGATGACTAAACTCAGTGCTGTAGCACCACTTAACATAGCCCTGAATTCTTCCATGACGAGAAGATGATGCAGAGATGATCCTAAAAAGTGCAACTTGCCAGAGCTACTGGAGTGCCAGGTGACAAGGAATAGAAGGGTAGGGCACTTGAAGGGGGCGTTGGAGGAGAACTGGAGAGAAAGAGTAAAAAGATCTCAAAGGCTTCGTTTCCATACTTTGCTCTGGAGCTCACGGGTGACAACAGTCATTTCAGTCTCTGAAAATTGTCACAGGTTGCTGGATCTGCTATACACGAAGCCTTAAAGTGGTGCATACATGCATTTGTAAATGGCCTTGCTTTTCAGGTGGCCAGTACTAGCTCTATTTTGAAAATTTGATCAGCATGAAAAGAACACTAGGTTTGAGCTGCAGGATATGTGGTTTTATTTCTTACTCTATAATTTATACACTCGTGATCCAGAAAAAGTCATATAAACCTCTCATTTTGATTTTATATCACTCAGCATTTAAATGTTCAAAGCTATTATATTTTCATGTGGAATATGCCTTTTATTAGTGGAGGCAAACACTTTTGGTGACAGAAGGTTTTTGTTCTCTAAGTTCTATCATAGTTTGTTTTTTAATATTTTCTGTTTTTCTGACTTTTTTTTAGGTATTATTTACTTCATCATTATTTTGGGACTATTTTGGATTAGATTTACTTCTGATAAATAGTAACTGCTAGGGAATTTGCTTTATGATTAAATTTGAGTTTTCTAAACTTTTAATATAAAATGTAAACCAAAATAGTAAGAATATTTTGAAATCACTGATATATACTGATCTACTCATTCAGTTTTTCTTTGTTTTCTTGTTTACTTATTGTCCTTTTCTCTTTTTCTTTTATTTTTATATAACTCAAATTCTAATTTTTGCTTTCTCACTATGTTGATCAAATTTAATTTCTATTTTTATACTTATGTAGTGAGGATAGTGTGATTTTTTTTTGCATTAAGTACATTATTTTTCTGTTGAAATCTTGTAGCAGTTTTATTTCATACTTAAAAGAAACAGAATATGCTTAGATGCTTAATTCCCAACACTCAACCTATAATATTATAAATTGTGAACTTTAGTCTTCAAGGATTAGTCAAACATATTATATATTGGGTTGTTTGTAACATGTCGGCCATGGAAATCTTTGGTTTAAATATGAGGAGGCATACAGGCATACCACAGAGATGTTGCGGGTTCGGTTCCAGAACACCAGAGTGAAGTAAGTCGTAATTTTTTGGCTGGTGGAGGGTCTTGCCTTTTATTTGTAAAAAAACCACAACATCTGTGAAGCACAATACGGTGAAGCACAATGACACATGCTTGTACACTGTAAATCCCCCTAACTTTCTTCCACACTGCCTCCTGTATAATGCGAACTGCGGTATTCTTCTCCATCCAGCACAATCTCTCATTGTCTTAAAAACTATTCGATGAGGTGTCCATCTTTCTTCCCTTAAATCTGCCTTCTGTTTCATAAGAATGTGCTTTATTGTTTCTCAGACTGTATTTTTTAATTTATATGACCTTCTGGTAATTGCTAAAAGGCGGGATGAGACAGGCATTAAACAGATGATAAATTAAGCATAGGTCATTGTGGCTAAGTGCTTTCCCTCCCGACAGCTCGACAACATGAAAACAATGTTCTGCGGTTGTAGAAGTGGGTGCATCCGAACCCAGGGTTGCCTTTTTCCTGGGTGTTACAGTTGGCAATGGGGTGTGACCGATGGCCACTAACTCGGGCAACTTGTCATGTATCAGCTGTTTTTGTCACAACTCAAAGGGGCCCACAGGCAGATTTTGAACTGAAACAATTTAATGATAAAGAAATATGCCCTGGCCGGTTTGGCTCAGCGGTTAGAGTGTTGGCCTGTGGTCTGGAGAGATCCAGGTTCAGTTCCCGCTATGGGTACGTACCTCGGTTGCACTTTGTCCCGGCCCTGGTTGGGTTGTGCGGGTGGTGGCCACTCGATGTGTCCCTTTCACGCTGATGTTTCTCTTTGTCTCTCTCTTCCTCTCTCTCCCTCCCGCTCTATCTGAACAAAAAATGGAAATATGTCCTCGGGTGAGGATAAAAAAAATAAATATAAAGATGCTTTAAAAAAAGAAAGAAATAGGATCACATAAAAATAACACCAAATACCAAAAGACCTTCGAGTTTCAACGATTAATATATAAGGTGAGTCTCCATGGAGAAGTGTCCACCATCGGAGAAAGGGAGACGTCTTTACCTTCAGTATAGTCATAGAACAAAATAAAATACTGTGATTTTTCATGGCAGCTTCTAGATTTTATTTTGAGAAAATGCTTAGGATAATAAATCCATTGTATTGTTTTAAAATTCCAACTAGAATACAACAACAAAATTATTTCAAAGATATTTCCTTAAAATAAAATTTCCCATATTACCTAAATTATCATAGTCACAATTTGTAATCTCTACTCATTAAGGATTTTATGGTTAGTCCATCAAAACTCTGGGCAGGACTCCAAGACATCACACTTTCAGTGGAACTCATGTTTCAATATATCACCTTAGAGAATGTGGCGACTTGACTGCAGTTCTTCCCCTTATTTAGGTTTTTGAAATTAATGGACTCATCATTATTTGGTGGGATGTTCCCTAATAGTTGATGTTCACCCAATATACCAGAGTGAAAGATACACTTAGCAGCTGTAGGTACGAGGATCAAGGAGCACAAGGTACCTGTCCCATATGGATGAAATGTCCCCCTTACAATGGGCTTCAGAATACCCTGAGACCACGCTTTGGCTCCAGGGTGGGATCAGACATTGGTAACACGTACTCCTTGTTGGTTTCCTCCGCTTCATAAGCATCGTCAGCAGTAACATAATTCTGTTATGACTGTTGGACCGATAGTCTTAGAACAGAGTCAGCCAAGCCAGGTTCCTTCTTTCAGAGATCTTAGAACCCAGGACAGGGTGAAGGTGGGGCACACCAGGGAGAAAGGAGAATGAGGCCAAGACAAGGACAAGACACAAGATAGGACGCCGGGTCCAGCTCTGGAGTGACAGTGCTCCGTGTTCTCATCCTGATTCTCCCACCCCCGTAGCTACAGGCCAGTGACGTAAGTACTCTAGGCTGCAACTGTGTCTGGCCCTCAAATGAGAAGACTACAATTTTTCTTAATGTCACTATACGTTTCTGGTAAAATATGCATCGGGCGACATGACAGAGTAGCTTTTTAGGCATCTATGATAAAAAAAAAAAATTTCTTTGGCCCCATAACTGATAACTCAGAAATATATTGAGTACTTAGTGCGAAGGAGATTCTGGGAGTAGTGTTTGTTTCTTTCTTTCTATGTTTTCAATGATTCAAGGACCTTGATGTAACTGCATGATGAATATAGCTACTCTGAAGATTTGAGCATGATCTGGGGGATCCATCTGGACTAAATCTGATTCCCAATTTGGAGTGAAATTGGTAAGAAAAATTCTTACACCGCTCACTTGTTCTCAGACCTTCCAGAACTCGGCCAAATGAGAGACACGAATTTCATGGAAAATTAGAACTCAAGTAGATCACTCCTTAGATTACTGGCCAAGGTGAAACTACCAGAAAGGGTCTGAACGTGTGTAGCTTGAAACCACAAAATGGAAAACTAGAAAATGGCCTGAGTCACAGCAGAAATACTGCTGACAGTCTGTGAGCCATATGGGGACTTACTAGGAGAGGTGGTAGCATTTGAAGAGCCTAAACTCAGGGAACTTTTAAAAGAATGACTCAAATACAATTGAAACTATATCAATGGACTTGTTTTGTGAATCCCAAAGGCGTTAAGTGAACTGTCTATGTCCTAGAATAAAGCTGCAGTGCCATGGGCAAGAGCATTCTGGTCACCAACACTAAGAGAAATACCCAAAGTATAATCCCAATTAGACATAGACATTAAAGCTCTTGAACTGGAGCCTTAATCATGGCATACATTGTGTTACACTATGTTGTCCTAGAATGTTGTAACCAGGTACCACCTAATTCAATTACATCTTCTTTTTAACAGAGAGGGAAGCCTAGATTCAGAGTAAATTGCTCAAAATCTTTATCACGTATTTCAAGTCGCAAGTGCTGAAAACCCTAAACAACTTACTTGCAACAACAACGAAATTATCTCAATAGCTGAAAAGCCCATTGGGAGGGCTGTCTTCATGAACAGCTTCATTCAGGAGCTCAGACATTTCTACAAGAGATGGATTCCCTACCTACTGAGAAGTCTCCCGCTCCCCGTGCTCAGTTTCATTCTCAGGCTCTGGATATGAACAAGATGACCATAGCAGCTTCTGCTTCAGATCCTCCGAGGTCCAAGTCTAGCAGGACATGAATCATTCTTCCATATTACCAACCACCCGTGGTTCCCACACAAGCGTGGAGCATTGCTTTAATGAGGCCAACTCTAGATTCAGTTCCTAGTCACTGTGTCCAGGGCGATCTGAACTAACCATTAGCTTAGATCAGACATATATAACGGGTGTTTCATTCTTAAAGATAGAGGTGGAAACCCACACTCCATGGGCTGAGAGTAGAGATTTAGAGCTTCCCACACACATGGACGTGAGGTGTTTCCAGGAGAAATTAGATAGCAGCTGTGGGAGTAAACAACTGTGAAGTCGTGCATTCATCTAGACCCGCTGCCAGGAACCTTCACTGAAATACTGCATCTCTTTCCGTCTTTATGAAAAACATGCACATCCATGTATTGATAGATCATATTTATTATTCACCCCCAACTGGCACTTCTACCAACAGGAAGACTATACTCAGATAAAGTCCTGGAAGCACTCACTCGCCTTGGGAGCAGATACAACAGGAATACTTCTGAGCAGAAGCACCCAGAGCCAGTAAATGGGTCAACACGTTTGCTCTTCCTTCTGCCTCATAATCAGAGGCGCTGCAGATGGAAATCTTCCGCGTTAGCCCTGTTCCCAAAGTGCAGATAAATCGGAGCAGAGCCACAGACAGAGCATGAAGGACAGAGAACATGAGAGAAATAGATCTTGTTGCAATATTTTAATATTCTAGGATTGTTTGTTAACAGAATTTAAATTCATTTAGCCTGATGGACACAACCTCCTAAAAAGAATCACCAACTTCTCTTTTCTTCTGGCATTTGTAGGTCAAGGAGTCTTTTCTTCTACTGCTTTTTCTAATCCGATTGCCCTGTAGCAAAGCTATGAAGGTCACTTTTAATCCAAGGAATATTATTTTGGTTTGGAAAAATTAACTGTTTTAAATTTTCCTTATGTCTAATCTGAAATATGCCGCATACTAGTTCTGTGACCTTGAACAAGTCTTTTTATCTAATTAAACCTTGTGTTCTTTAACTCTGAAATGCTATGTTGGATCACTAGATGATGACTTCCAAAGTCACCTCTGTCAATAAATATCTATCGTTCCATGAGTTCATACACATCTTTCCTTCATAGCACTTCCTATAATTTGCATTTATACATCTTACTGATGCAAAGTATAGTCTAGTGTGGAGAGACATCTTAAGTCTGTCTCTCCACACTAGACTATAAGCTACATGAGTGCAGGGAGTATCTCGCCCTTTTTGTCTCTGTAATCTCAGAGTCTAGCAGAGTGTCTCATACATGGTAGGATATATAATGTTATTTGTTTTCTTACAAATGTTATGTGTGCCTTTTGGCTTGAATACAATATTACCTGAATTAACAGCTTTAAGCAGGCATTATTTTGTATTTGTTTGAGACAAATGCCCACGTGTATGCCCAGACATAATGCATAGCATGTATTCTATAAGTACGTGTTTTCACTGAATCCGCAATACTCATCTTCTTTGGTGATGACAGTATAAACGCTATATAAATCATTCTAGCAAATCATTGCAAATCCAAGAAAACTGTTAAACTCACAGGTCTGGCATGTTGTAAATTAATGCTTGTGAGGGTTTATGAGTTGCTATTCAATGATGGGTACACAGACTGTCAGGATTTTTTTTTTTACTTGGCTTTTTTTTTAAACTCAACATTGATTTGAGGCAAAACACTACTGTTGATGGTTTAATTCTTGAGCAGTTCCTCCTTTTGCCTCTAGATGTCTCACCTGGAATTCCCATTGTAGAAGATATTCTGATGCAATACCCCACTATAGGCTTGGCTGAAATGTCATCTTGGGAACTAAAAGAGTAAACCATGTGAATTTAACTGCAGTTGGGTCAAAACATTCCATCAGTATTTTTTTTTTTAACTCTCTGGAAAAAATGCACATACCAGATGGTGGGAGAATAGGCAGATTTATGAGAAAAATGGCTTTGTATTAGTCATTCCGAGGGGCCACATCCCAAAGAGGCCCTGCCTTTTTAGCTGTGATGAACAGTTTCCAGGTGTAACCCTTTATGTTGGGAAAATGATATTTAAGACAATGATTATCAGTCCATCTTAAAAGCTTTTTTTTTTTTTTTCTTTTGACTTTAAAAGTAATTCATGCCACTTAAATCCCACTAGGTGAGGTATGGTATTAGGATATGACTTATAGAAAAATGATGATCTTAGCCTAGGAAAACTGATTCTGCAAGTTAAAACCAGAAGCAAAAGTAACAGTTTCACTTCTGGAGAGAATAAGAAACATTTTGGCAACAGTCAAAAACAAGTGTATTAAGATTTTTTTAAATAAGTAATAAGAAATTATTCTCCTGCAAATATTTCTGTTGAAAGTACTTCCCAGTACCATATTTTATATAGATTAATATATACTATGTATACAAACACTGTAATAATATTTAGTATATAAGGGGAATATAAAAAGACAGATGATCTGAAAAGGGTGAGAAATAATATTCTATTTAGATGCTATTCTAACTATTTCAAAGTGCAAAAAAACATAATATAGTCACGTGAGTGTGTTTAGATATGCTGAGCTTCTACTATAAAATCTAGATTTTTCTAAAGTGAGAGGGGGGGGGATACTCTTCATGTTCCTAAAATAAACTAGCAAAAACAAACCAAAAACAAAATCAATATTTATTTGCTTAAAAAAAAATAAGTGAATGAAAGGCGAACACAATTTGATTATTTTTCTGATTATTTACTCAAGAAATGTATTCTTTCTTTGTAGAGTCCATTGTACTATGCTTTACTTTCTATGTCGTAAGTTTCTTCTGTTTGTTTTGTTTTGTTTTGTTTGGGGCCTTGCAGATCTAAAAAATGTTTAGAATAACTTTTGCCCGTCACATGTCTCATCGTGCAGGTTGGACTCCAATAATGCTAGCACAATGTATGGGTCTGAAAATATTTAGCATGACTACTCATTTTGGCGGGACAAAGAAAAAAAAAAGAAGAAACAATTCCAGCGAGCCTCACGTTCCACTCACTTCTGTTTCATTTGGTTAAGTTCACATAACTTTTTTCTGTTGATTCAGGTCATTTTGGATCACTTAATTTACGTCTCCGAATATGTCACTTCCATATTAAAAAGTATTTCAAAGAACTGTCCCAGACTCTAATTATCTGTGGGCTTTTGGTCCTGGCCTGCAGGACTCTCCCAGCCTCGTCTGTCTCCTTACCCAGGCTTTTCTTCCTCCAGTGATGATAAAACAGTAAGGTCTCTTCCCATAGTTACCTGCTGCGGTGAATTGTTCTTTAGTTCAAGTATCACCTACTTCAAGTTGCCTGTTCTGGCTCACTCCGGCAGATGTAGTCAAATCTGTACTGACGTATAGACATTGAAAAACCATTATTTATTTGTCTTAAACTGTTGTTTTTCAACCTCAGGAGTTCTCCAGGTGAAATTTGAAACTGGCCCCCATATAGGGGAAGGAGAGAGAAAACGGAGGCAGACCACTCCAGAGGGGTGGGTGGCAGGGTAATAAGCAAGGAATCTTACACACAAGGGCCACAAAGCAAGTCAATATTCACAGCCCCCCACGAAGAATCTTAAAACTGTATATAGAGGCTTAACTGGGTTCTGTCATGTATTAAGTCCCGATGGTCTCAACAGCACCTTCCTCCCTCAAGGCTGTGTCCTTCACACGGCTGCTGTTATGGGGGCAGTGGATGGTTGCACATTCCAAGGACAGGGGGGAGGTCAGAGGCCTTCAGCGGTGTGGGGCCAGCGGAGACGTGGTCTCAGTGCCCTCCTCCAACACAAGCCTCTGTTCAGATTTTAAGATCATTGACTCGGCAATTGTAACGGATTCCTAAGAACATTGCTTGATCTTCAACAAAAGTTGGTTCAATAAATTGAATTCTACTTGTCAATGTACCAGTTACATAAATCGATACATTCAAAAGTGTCCATGGATTCCACAAATAACCAAAGAAGTGATATGCATATATGCATAACCTATGGGCACAGACAATAATGCAACAAAGGTCTGGGGTGTGGCGGGAGCAGGGAGGAGGAGGTCAAGGGGGGATAATTGGAGGGTGAGGGGGCAAGTGTAATATTTTCAACAATAAAGACAAAATTTTTAAGATTATCCATGGAGCCCGGCCGGTTTGGCTCAGCTATTAGAGTGTCTACTCGTGGACCAAAGAGTTTCGGGTCTGATTCTGGTCAAGGGCACGTGCCTCGGTTTTGGTTCATCCCCAGCCCTGATCAGAGTCATGCAGGAGGCAACCAGTCAATGTACCCCTCTCACATCCATGTTTCTCTCTCTCTCCCCCTCCCACTCTATCTGAAGATAAATGGAAAAGTATCCTCTGGTGAGGATTTAAAAAAAAAGGAAAGGAAACAAATTATCTATGGAAGCAAGGATGGTATGGTTCTGCTAAGTCACCATTGAGTAGTAAGACATCGGTGAGACGAAAGAAAGAAAGAAAGGAACAGAGAGAAGTTAGTGGAAAAGGACAAAGAAAATACATAGATATAAAAGAAAAGGAAACACAAGAAAAAGAGAAATAGAATGCGCAGCAAGAAAGATTAGCCTCTCTCTCACCCCAGAACGGTGTTGAGGGCTCTTTTGTCTTAGCTCCACCTCACCTTGCAACCCCGAACTTACCTGACAGCAGTTCACATGGAATCAGTCTCTAGAAACACAGCCAGGGATCAGCCAGAGCTCTAGGTCCTGAGAAGCAAGGAGTTTAAGCCAACTCCCAGGTCCCTTGTCTGCCCCTTGCACAGGATGATAACCTGGTAGCTTCGAAGTTACTTTTTATTGAGGGGTACCAACTTTTCAGATATATTCTGAGTGCTTCCTCTGTGGAGCCATTGCAATTTCCTAAGAGATCTTGTTTCAAAATCCAAGTGCTTATATTTGCCTCTAAAACTGAGAGGTATTTAAATTTAGGATCAATTGTGTATCACTTGTGGATGATTCTCCAAGATTATTTTGGGCTCAATGTAGGAACAGATAATTCTAATTCTAAAGGGTGACTGTTCTTGCAGAATTCTTCCAAGTATAAGAGTCTATTATTCTATTCTGGAAATTAAGGTAAGGGTATTTAAATCTAATCCCTTAATCATAGTAGTTCCATTAAATTTCTGTCTGTTACTAATGTAATAATTATAGAAAAACATATTTATATCTCAGATAGATACAATTTAACATTAAAAAACATTATGTCATTTAAAATAGTTATTAGATTTTCAACTTCTTCATAAACTCAACACATAAAAAAAAGTATTAAAAATCCACCATGAGTCACCCCCTACTAGGAGCACGGATTATAGCAATGAAGAAAGACTCTCCACATGAAGCAGACACTTGAACTGACGAAAAGGTTAGTTGGTCTAATTAAATTATGTATTTTGGAGATAGTTGTATGTCACTATTTTTACGGCTCTAATCCGCAGATATTTATCTTTTTTTTTCTTTAACCAAGAAACCTGCTTTTAAACATGCTTTTAAAATATATTATAATAATGTTAACAATAGACAATATATTTTCATTAGAATAATGTGTTTCATTTATAAACGCAGGTAAGTTTTGATAAATATATGTAGGTTGTTGAGAATACAGAAAAGAGAGATAAATTGGAGCTGATGCAAAGTTTATCATTTATTTTTAGAACTCCATAAGAAAGTGGCTTGAACTTAATTCTAATAGTCATACCTGTGCCATGTTAGGGCTCTGACAGAATAGATGGATCTTTCAAAAGATGTCATTGAAAGTTTTTAATAAAGATACTCCTGTCTTTACTAGTGGTGTGGGCAGGGCTTAGAGAGACCAACAAGGGAAAGATCAGCATAATGAGACAAGCAGGTGTGCGGATCCCTTCCCCTAAAGGGGAGAGACAGGTTCCCAGAACACCGGAGAAGGTATGCTGAGAAGCAAATGGCTTTTGTTAGAGTGACAAAGCCAAGCTGTGCTCACTCAGCAAAGTGAGTTGTGGTGAAATACACCCTCCGGCCACATTAACCTCCTCCGATCCAATCCACTACCAGGGCTTCCCATTGGCCCAGCCCACGGGGAAGCCCAGGGTCAGGGTAGCCCAATGGTGTGATCCTAGAGGTCCACCTGCAGCATAGAGTAGACTAGAGAAGGCTGATTCATGGATCTGGACCACAGTGGGGATGCCATCCAGAAAATATGGTAATTAAAACTTATTAAAATTGTGTCTGGATCTTTTTTTTTTTTTTTTTTAGTTTAACATTGAAAAATGACTTTCATAACAGAAAAGTTCATTAATTTCTATTTTAGTCTGAAAACAATTTTCAAGCTTCAAATTATTATTTGAATCACTTATTCCTGTAGAACATGAAAACATCTGAACCCATCTTTTCAGACATTTTTAATACATCACAGGATGATAGTGTTTCATCAAATTTTAGTGAAAAACTTTACCTTTAGAATTGTCTAAGAAAAAGGAGGCGTTTCTTGGGCTTTGCATTGCTGCACGGCATAGAGTAGGCACTTTAAAACTGGCATGAAGGAAGAATAAGTATATCCATGCACATTTGTCATCACAAGTATTGTCATTTGGTTCACTTTAAATCATAGAAATAAGGGCACTTTGATTTTTTTTTTTTTTAATCCTCACCTAAGGACATTTTTTGCATTTATCTTCAGACAGAGCAGGAAGGAGAGAGGGAGGAAGAGAGAGAGAGAAACATCGAAGTGAGAGCCACATGACCCCAACCAGGGCCGGGGACAAACTGAAACCGAGGTACATGCCCTGAGCGGGAACCGAACCCAGGTCTCTCTGGTCTGCGGGCTGACGCTCTAACCGCTGAGCCAAACCGGCCAGGGCAAGGGCACTTTGATTTTTATAAAACTGAAAGTGCATCTCTCTGTTCCCAAAAGAAAAATAAACAAAATTATACATGGCATTATTATATGGTCTTAGTACTAATATCGAATGAATATTAGCAGAATCCGTGGCCTGGATTTCTTTTTAGGAACAGATCACTATTAGCATGTTACTTTCTTTATTTTGCTCCTGTTTGTACCTTGCTTCTCTCTCAGTTAAAATGGGGAAAAGTTCTACACATTCTGTGATTTTAAAAAAGTAACATCCTTCCTGGTAACACAGTGTAACAACTCATTCTTATTGAACAAATCACTGTGTGTTTCTTTGCTTCTACTTTAAATCCAAATCTTAAACTAAAAGCACTCCATAGAGCTTTCTAGTTTATTAATGTTTCTTCGTCTCAACACACGCACACACACATCCTCTGGTTTAGATCAAGCTGCCGGACACGGGCAGGGCAAGCTAGTTGGCAAAAGTGATTGTTCCCGTTCAACATCATCTATATTAAATATAGATCAAATATTTTGCGACGACTTGGTGAGTTCAGCACAGCTGGCAAACCTTTCAGAAGAAAGGCCACAATGTCACGTTGGCATGAAAACAGAACCCAGGCTGAGAAGTGGAGAGAAAAATAAAAGTTCTCTTAAGGTCAAGGGCAACAGCTGAGCAGGGCTGGGGCTACCTGCTTCAAAGGATACAGTGTCTGGTGTTTATAGATAAAATGTTGGTTTCTAGGGGGGGAGGGGGAGGGTGGTCACAGGAACAAATATCCCTGACACCCAAACAAAATAATCCCAAATAAAACGGGTGATGTAGCTCATAGTAAAAAGGGAGATAACTATTCATGGGAAAAAATGCATGACCTCACTCTTTCAGAATACACGGTGATTCATCAGCATTTTCCAGCTTTCTTGCCTGCTTGCTTTCAATCTCATAGTTCTGCCCCTTTCCCCTTTGCTACCAAGGTTAAGTCCCCTAATTTAAGGTGCTGGGACGTTGGGGAGGACTGTTAGATGTAAGAAAAATCCATGGCTGGTGTAAGTATTTCTTGTCAAGAATCTAGAGGCTGAGGACGTACTTTTTTCAAGAGCTAAATGTTATGCTTGTTTCTTTTCTTTCCTTTTTTTTTTTTTGGTCTCAGAAAAGCTGTGTGTTAACAGAAAAAGAAATCTCTGTGATCATGAGGAAAATGTCATGGGAATAATACATGGAAATGTATTTATAAGCCAGAGAAATCAGCTAAAAATATCATGACAAGCAGGCTAAGTTATAATTTTAAATTGTGGCCCTTGAAAAACTTTGAAATGCTATCAGTCCATCTTCTTATGAAAAGGCACCCTGGTTTAATCAAGTAACTGTGAAACCACGGCCTTGAAATTGCAACCAAATTGTTTGTGCAGTGTTATGTATCTACGGAAACAAACGTGGGCTTCTAGAATTACATTATTAGTTTCTCTGGAGCCTTGTGAACTTCAAAGATTTTTCAGAAACGAGTAATGCTGTGTTACACAGGGGCGATGACTCCGTGGGAGGACACACCAGGCCCGGCGGGTCCTCCTCTCCCCTCTACGGAACTCCTGGTTATTTTGTGATTTGGGGGCTCCTGCCATGTGGGAGAC
Organism: Molossus molossus; assembly: GCF_014108415.1. NCBI lineage: Eukaryota > Metazoa > Chordata > Mammalia > Chiroptera > Molossidae > Molossus > Molossus molossus. Next base: position 96,900,143 of record NW_023425346.1, read on the forward strand.
AAAAGAGCAAATCTCTGTCTGGTTTGTTCTACCAGACAGCTCCAACTTTATTACACAGAGAATAAAAAGAAGGTTTTTGATCGATTTGCTGCTTTCAACTATACCAGTGATTCCAGCAACCGGTGCCCACCTCCTGACACTCAGCAGCCTTGGACCTGAGACTGGTGTTTTTTTACTGGTGATCCCTTGTGTCTGAGAGGGACAGTTTTGAAAACACTGTGCTCTATGCTCTGTGTTGGGAGCCTGAGCCTTAGAAATCAGACCTGAAGAGTATCATGCTGAGTGAACTATAAGCCAGTCAGAGAAAGACAAATATTATATGATTTCACTTATGTGTGGAATCTAGTGAACAAAATAAACTAACAAACAGAATAGAAACGGACTAATAGATACAGAGAACAGACTGACAGCTGTCAGAGGGGAGGGGTTTAGGGCTGGGTGAAAAGGTGAGGGGGTTAAGCCCCACCCCCATAAAACACACACAAGGACTTCTAGTCAGACAGCAATGTGGTGATTACCAGAGGGAAAGGCGGAGGGGCAGGGGGTGCTAGGGACATAGGAGAAAGTAAAGGGGAGATAAGTAGTGATAGAAGGAGATTTGACTTGGAGTGGTGAACACACAGTACAATATACAGATGATGTATTATAGAATGGTATATCTGAAACTTATATACTTTATTAACCAATGTCACCCCAAAAAGTTTTCAAAAAATCAGGTGAAGCCAACTCATTGTTATCTATGCTGACTGAACAGCTTCTAGAAGAATCATTTCACTGCTTTTCAGATACCAGTGATCAGTCCCATCAAAGAACAAAGTACAACCCTGGCCTTCAAAAGTTTTAGGAAATCTCTCTCTAAATGTGTACTCTTCCGAAAATTGTGGTTAGGGGATAGCTTAAAAATTACATGTTAAATTAATATTGTTTCTCAGTTGGCTGCCCAATGGCTCTGATACAGATGAACACTGCTTATGAGCATTCCTCACCCCCACCCTGGGGCTGGCGTAAGTGACAGACCTGGAATGATCTTCTCATGCTGTGTCCACAACAACCAGGGATGATAGGGATGGGGGTGGGGCCGGAGTTCCCACAGCCTCTCTTCTATTGCAGAGGTGCCTGGGTATGGGAACATGGTCTGTGGGTCTCCATGGCCTGCTTGACTCCAGACCTTGGTGTTGCTGGCTGGGCAGATAAAGCATGTTGTTTTCACTCTGAGAGCTTTGCCTTCTGCGTGTTTGCTCTTCTGTCATTCAGTGCCCGGATGATGAGCCCCATCTGATTCAGGCTTATACTCCACGCTGTCAGTACTAGATTCATTCACACAAGTGGGCTGAGGGTCAATAGTCTTAGGTCTCTCCCCAAGATGTTCGACCAACGAAATTGCATGTTATTTATTTCCAGGAGTCTGTTATTTTCTTAGGGAACTCAAACCTAGGATCACTCCAATAAGCTAATCAGAGTCACCATCCAATGCATTATTTAGGAGTTAGTGACAATGATGTTTATTTTTCATAATCAATATTATTTGATATATAATTTACATACAATAAAATTTCTTTAAAATGTACAGGTTGGCAACTTTTAAAACATTAAAAAAAAAAAATAAGTATGGACGCACTAGACATTGCAAAGATAGCACAGTGCATCCCATACACCATTCACCCATTCTCCCCCCATAGCTGGATCTGGCAGAATTATAGTGTAAGACCAGGACCAGGAAAGTGATGTTAGTATGAAGTGTGTGTAAAGTTCTATGTCATTTGATCACATGATCACGATATAATGAGATTATGCAGATGTCTGTGAGGACCAATCAAGATACAGCACTGAACTCTCCCCTCACAGATTTCCCCCATACAACCCCTTTATAGTCACAGGCATCCCTTTCCTTCGACCAGACCACCTCCTACCTGACAATCACTGATCTGTTACTGGCCTCTATAGTTTAGTGATTTTCAGACTGTTCTATAAATGGAATCACACAGAATATGACTTGTTTGTTTATTTGTTATTAATCCTTTCCTGGGGATATTTTTCCACTGAGTTTTAGATACAGTGGAAGGGAGGGAGGGAGAGAGAAAGAAACATCAATGTGAGACAGACACGTGGATCAGTTGCCTCTCATATGACCCCAACTGGGACCTGGGATCAAACCTGCAACCCAGGTGTGTGCCCTTGATTGGAATCTAACCTGAGACCTGTCAGTCCACGGGCCTACACTCTGACCACTGAGTCAAACTGGCCAGGAAAGAATGTGACTTTTTAAAATTCTCACCTGAGGGTATGTTTATTGATTTTAGAGAGAGAGAAACATTGATGTGAGAGAGAATCATCAATTGGTTGCCTCCCATATTCGCCTGGAACAGGAATGGAATCCACAACCTGGATATGTGTTCTGACTGGGAATCAAACCCACAGACATTTTTTAGTGTATGAGATGTCGCTAAACCAAGTCACCTGGCCAGGGCCAGAATGTGACCTTTTGAGACTGATTTTCACCAGTCAACATAATGCCTCCAAGTTGTTGTTTGTTTATGTTCTTTTATTGCTGAATAGTATTTTATTCTAGGCTTATTTATGTAATGAACTTATCTATATCAAGTTATGTAATAATAAGGCTAAGAAAACACAAACTCGAAAGTGAGACTAATGAAATTAGAAAAGCTTAGTAAGCTAACCTTAGTGAACGATAGCAGAGTCACCATGGTTACATTTCAGAACTGGCTCTGAAATTCCTGGCATTCAGGTTAAAAAACAGAACGTGATAAATGGCATAGCTGTCATTATTGGAAGGGAGGAAGCCTGCCAGTTCTTAGATGGAGAGAGCTTTCCTGCTGGTGCTACATCTAAAAGAAATATATCAGGAGAAGTTTTACATAGACCATATTGATGTCACGGATAACATTCTCGGCAATATTTCTACAGCAAATGCAAACATGGACTTCACTTAGCTGGCTACTTTTCATTGTGACTATCAGTTTGCTACCAGGCCAAAAGCAAACTACTAAAGCATAGCTTCATAAAGGCAACCCACAAAACATATTATGTGGCTAACTCTTCAATACAGATTAAAGAAGGCTGGGAGGTGTGGAGGCTCCCATGATGAGTATTAGTGTGACCCAACATTGACTTCCGGTTCTTCTTTTTTTGTCTCCATGTGAATGAATGTGGCCATTTGACCAGTAATGACCAATAAGTTGTGAGTATGGTAGATTGTATTTTTAAAAGAAGGCTCCTCCTAAAATATGTCACCATTATTTCTCATATGAAGCTTTCCTCCCCTTAAACAGTGTGGATGGGCTTTATAGAAGTGATGCTGTTAGCTTCTGTCTGGCCCTCAATCTCTTCTCTTCCCTTCATGGAATATTGTTGAGTTAGTATTATACAAAATATTTAGTGTGAAGTTAATTGCATCATACATATAGTAGTAACTGACAACAGAGAAATGGACTATTTTTCCTGAGTTTTGTTTTTTAACTGTATATAACAAATATTCTGCAAAGATACCATGAGGAGTTGTCAACATAATTGTGATTTGTTTTTTAACTTTTCCAGTTTCAGCTACTTTAAGATTGATAGAGGAGTTCTCTATTAGTACTGATATTTCTTTTATTCATCCCCAAAATAAATTCTTGATTGAATTGTGCCTCTATAAATATGCTTCAAAAATAGTATGTGTATAATCAAAGACAGCTAGGTTGGAGTAGATCTATGTTGAAAAAGGAAAGAACTCCGCTGGCATTGAACACTTAGCACTTTAAAGACATTAGAACAGATGTCTGCATTTACCTCTCAAATGAGAAGTTACTGAGCAGTTTCCTCATAGAACTGATGCTAACTTCATCAGTGTTTGATTGAAGAAAAAATTAAGTACATATAGCCCTATCAGGAGTACAGAAGATGAGGAAAAGAAGATAAAAGAGTATGATGTATATAACATATCACCATACCCTTCATTCACTTATTCATTCATTCATTACCAGCTAGCCAATTTATAATCATTTAATGAAGATCTATAACTGTCAGAGACTACGCTAGCTGCTGGGGTTAAGAAAACTATTAAGGGTTGGCTACCACCTCAAAGAGTTTATGTTCTAAGTAAACATATTATCTAACAATATAATATGATAAATACTATCCTAGATGCATGATTGCAGAGCAGAAAGATATCATTCACATTGAAAGGATATGCTCAATGCCAGGGCAAATCTATTTAGCCAGAAACTATAGCATGAGCACTAGTAAGAACAGAAATGTGCAACTCCATGTGGAGTGGCACGTATGGTTGTAAGTGTATGTCAGAGCCTGATGCCATCAAACATTGGAAACATCGCCTTGACCTTCTGTAATTCCAAGCTTATCAAGCCAACCAACAAGATGTATTATATGGCCCTGGCCGGTTTGGCTCAGCGGTTGGAGCGTCGGCCTGAGGTACAGAGAGACCCGGGTTCGGTTCCCGCTAAGGGCACGTGCCTCGGTTGCGGTTTGTCCCCGGCCCTGGTTGGTCGTGCAGGTGGCAGCCACTCGATGTGTCCCTTCCCATTGATGTTTCTCTCTCTCTCTCTCTTCCTCTCTCTCCCTCCCGCTCTGTCTGAACAAAAAATGGAAAAGTGTCCTCGGGTGAGGATAAAAAAAAAAAAAGATGTATTATATGGCTAACTCTTCAATACAAATTAAAGAAGGCTGGGAGGTGGGGAGGCTCCTATGGTCAGCATTAGCATGACCCAATATCTACCTTCGCTTGTGTAGATCTGTTTATGGGAAAGCAATGGTGCCTCCATACCAAAAGAAATAGCCCATAGCTCCTGACATTGTATTTCTCGTTGTAAATTTGCATTCTTGTGTAGATACATCCCCAGGGAGTTGGACTACTATGCATGTTCCTCCCCTGTTCCTTCCCAGAGATGCAGCCCGTCTTTGTCTGCTGAATACATCAAGCTTCTTAGATGGAAGCAGAGTTTCAGACCTGGAACCCTGGGAAATTCATCAAAGCAAATGCCACCTTGTTTCCCTGATGACATCTCTGATCGCACAGCATGTCCTTCTTTCTCAGACATCTACAGTTACACGCGATTGTCATTAATATTTTACTCACAGCTCTTGCACACTCTCAATGCGAAGTCCTGGTTGCAGCTGCTGACACCCAGGGCATTCTCACCCAAGAACAGCTCTTCCCAGGCTCCTCAGGTCTCCCTGACCTGGCCCCATTCCAACCATGAAGCCAAATTCAGTCCTTTCCACTCTCACCATGAAGCATCCACCTGTAGCAAGACAGCCTTCAAGCAATACAGATGTTAGTGAAGACTCGGGGGGGGGGGTGGAAGCTGGAAAGTCTCTGTGCAGACAACACACAAAAACCACTTACCTTTGACTTGTCCCTCATTTTTGTGCCCCTTAAGCTTCTACTCTGGCTGTGTCCAAAGAGGTCTTTGTACCTTCTGATGGATGATGTCCTCACAATGCTCTCTGACTTCCAAATGAGCACTCATGACCCTTCAGCTGTCCCCACCCTGATTCTCCTTCCAGATCCTTCAGTGCTGTCTAGAACACATGTCTTAGTTGTGAATGAAACCTCTGCCTCATTTTGCTGGGCACTCTCTACCTCACACCCTGGTTTTGCTTATATGACTTTGGGTATCCCCAACGTATGACTGACTTCATACCTAACTCCTGGAAAGAGAGGTACTTTAATAATTTTTTGATTGATGCCTGACAAATTTCCACAAATGTGGCTGCTTAAAATAACACGAATTTATTATCCCAGTTTCAGCAGGTCTGGCATTTGGGCACAGCATGGCTGGATTCTCTGCTCAGGATCCCACTGGGGTACACAGGAGGAGTCAGTTGGGGCTGCAGCCTTGTCTAGGTTCAGGGTCTCGTTTCAAGATCATTGATGTTACAGAAGCTACAGCATGGAGATTCCATTTTCCTTCATCCTAACAGCCAGAGATAGCTCCAAGCTACCAGAGGCTGCTTGCATTTCCTTGCCACGTGCCCCTCATGGGGAGTTTACAACCTATGTCTGCTTTCTTCCAGGAGGGCCACACATAGCTCCCTGACTTTCTCTTCTATAACCTGCCAGAGAAAACTCTGCTCTTCAGAGGGCTATGTAATGATATCAGGTGCACACAGATAATCTCCCTATCTCAAGGTCTACAGATCGAAGACCTTACTTATGTCTGCAAGAATCCTCTCACTCCGTGGTACCTGGGTCAGTACACTATGTAACTAGGAGAAGGTGTGTGCATTCGTGGTGAGGAATCCTGGAAGGCCCATCTTAGGATTCTGCTTCCCACAGAGAAATTCACGGTGAAATGAATAAAGAATAAGCTTCAGGGCCCCTTGTTGGCATGAAGAGCTTTCCCCAGAGTTTGAGGAGAAGCCTAGCTGTGTGTTCACATGCACTGCATACTTTCATGTTCATTAGGTTTAATAATATTTTGCAAAAGTATTAGAGTTTGTCCACATTGAATTAAGGCAACTGTCGCTTTCCACTCTAAATTCTCTGTCTCTTTGTTGGTCATGGTATTTTGGAGATCCAGCTCAGGGGAATTTGAATGAAAGGTACTTTGAATTTCTGTGCAGTGGGGTAATTTTTATACGGTGCCCAGTCACTTCTGTCCACTAGCTTGGAACAGCTTCCAGGAATACTGTACCGTTCACCCTGCCCACACACCTGTAACATACCACAAAGGTATACAGGGCTGTACTGCGGTAGGAATGGGATCATGGGGCCCAGCACTGAAAACATGTGAGAAGAGAAGGAAGAAAAGTAGTATGGAGCTGTAGCTACTGGGTGGAGAACAGTTCACAAAATCAGAATTGTAAAATGACAAGCGGAAAGTTTGTCATCAAAGCCTAGTTGAGACCCAAGGTTTCTATTTTTAGGAATATTCTTAGTAAGGCAATATATTCAATTAAAAATCCATAATATATTTTTAATAGAAATGACATATTTAATAAAGCTTGAATACACCATTTAACTTCCAATTTGGAAAGATGTTTAAGAAAATTTGGTGGAGAAATTACAGGTATTTGGCTTGGAGGTATCTGATGTGTATCTTCTCTGTCAAATTTAAACGTATAGATTACAAAGGTGAAAGAAAATTTGGATAAAAGTTAATGGAACATGAAAATGTGATAAAGATGAGCAATGAAATCGACAGGAATGATTCTCATATTGAGAAGTATATACCAAAGTATAGCCAAGACATACACATACTATACCAAAAGTAGTAATTCACTAAAAGGAAGTGATACATTTTTAATAGAATTAGTTAATAGTTTCTTGCAATTTTTGATAACCTAATTAATAAAGAGATGTGAATTATGTATAAATACTGGGAGAAGATTTAAACTTCTTGCTGGTTTTATGAAAATTTCAGCCAGAATGAAGGACACTATAGCGAGCACAAGAGTAAGCAGCATTGAACACTGCAGAGGTAAACTGGAAAATCCCTGAATGCTCACAGACATGACAAAAACTGGACAGAGATCCATCCAATTACAATAACAATTTTAAAGTCACATGACATTAATAATTAAAAATAAGAACAGCATTTGACCATTCATGAGAATTACTGGATTTTTTTATTTTAATTTTTTTAAAAATTGATTTTTAGAGTGAGAGGAAAGGAGAGGGAGAGAAAGAGAAACATCAATGAGAGAGAACATCAACTGGCTGCCTCCTGCATGCCTTGCACTGGGGGTTTGGCCCACAACCTGGGCATGTGCCCGGACTCGAACTGGTGACCTCTTGGTGCATGGGTTGATGCTCAACCACTGAGCCACACCGGCCAGATCTATTTATTTATTTATTTATTTATTTTTAGAAAATCGTATTTCAGTCTGTCTTATGAAGAGGTGATCAAAGCGTATGCAGCCAAAGGAGCCAACCACGGAACAAAAGCTCCCTTAGACATTTCAGTTTATCCCGATATCCCTCCGCCAACCGACAACCACAGTCCCCTCCTCTTCCAAATGCAGGTGCTCAGGCCTGCTGGCTTCTCAGAGCGGCACTGGGACGGTGAAGCCTCATTGTTTCCTATCATCCCCTGGAAAGAGTGGTCATTTGACTTTTTAAAGTCTGCTCCTCCCTCCCCTCGGAGGTCAGTGTCAACCGACTTTTACCCTGCTTTCCCAGAATTCCAGCAAATGGCATATTTTCCAAATTGCCAAACATGTATCCAGGGAAAATGTCAGTCTAGCCACCGCTGCACAAACACAAGCCCAAACGCATCCACCTCCCAGCGAGGTAAGTTTCATCTTCTCTTTCCCGCAACAGCAACATCAAAACCCAAACTCATGCGCCCTTGCAAATTCTTTCTACGACTCACTACTTGTTCAATTCTGTGTTGCCCTAGACCAGCGATTTTTAACTTTTTCCTTCTCATGGCCCCATAAACTAATTCCGAAAATTCTGCGGTACACCAAAAATTATATTTTTTGCCGGTCTGACAAAAAATAGGTATAATTTTGATTCATTCATATCAGATGGCTATTGTATTGACTGTTGTTTTTTTTTTTTTTTAATTTGACAGTCTAATGGAAAAGAGCTCAGTGCCCCTTACTACATAGTCAGATATTGAATATTTTAAAAATTCTTGCAGCACACCGGTTGAAAACTACTGTCCTAGGAGAATTAAACTTCTATATATTTTAAAAGCTTTGCTGTGTCATCAAATATTAAAAGGCTTATTTTGACCTAATAACCACAAACTCGAGTATTTAGCTTTGTAGGGAGACTTTCTTTTACAAATATCAATAATTTTCATCAGCTGGTAAATGTTTCTGAAGACATTTACCAATATTTATTTTTCTAGGAAACTAGATTACTTTAAGAATTATTTCTCATATCAACAGACACACAACAAGCATGTTGTGCGTGGGCTCAGGGTAAGAAGTAAAAGAGTAGCAAGAATAAGAAGGGTGAGAAAAATAACCAACGAAATTATACCCAACACTTAAGAATCTTCACTTATTTGTTATGAAAATTCACCTTCCGATTTTTTTTTTTTTTTAAAGCATTGCTCCACGCGATGGTTGGCCATGATCGAGAATCAGAACCTTGCCTAACAGAGTTGTCACTGCCTGGTTTGGTTTGCCACCATCCAGAATCAAAACACTGTTAAAGTGTGCAGACTGCCCGCTGTTTACTGAAACGACTTTCTTGTGAACCATGGCAAAATGTCCTGCTCTGAAAATACTCTTCTAAGAACCCCCATGAACTCACCACGACTCCAGTATAATGCGTGTTTAGAAGGATTTCTGTGAGTCTTTTAAAATGTGTGGTTTATCACAAATTGCCAGAAACTTGCCTGCAGTGCTGTGTATCAGCACTAAATTATTTCGAGCGTTCTTCCTGTAAAAGCTTTTAATGTTCGGTGCGACTCCTCATGCTAATGTTATATTCATCACTGGTATTTCTGCTCCCACGAAACAAAACACATTCATAAAACCTGGGTTTTGCATAAAGGTCGCTTTTTCCCTCAACATCGCATTTAAATTGATTCATTCTAAGTATTTCCTCTGTATTCCTATAAATCTGATACGGGGACTGTTTGGATGGATCAGTCACTGCAATGAATCAGATAATGCGTTACACATTAAGGCAAAGTAAATTTAACCTACTGCTAGTAAAAAGTGGATTTAGATGTGTGCGGTTTTTGTACAACGTGCAATCTGTTGTGTTTGATCTCCTCCTTGGAGGTGGGGGTAGACGTCGTCTGTGCACACACTAAATGAATATATGTTTATTCGGGCAAATAAACGATCCTGTTCTCTTTCAGCAGGCTCCTAACCCCACTCCTGATTTCAAGCAAGACCATGAGCTCTGGCGTTCACTTACACTTAACGCACAGCCTGGTACATATAATTCTAAAAGAGGTATTTATTGTATAATAATATTTTTAACTGAAAAATGCACAATTGATCTCTATTCAAGCTCATCATTTAGGGAGACTGAATTTAAATAAACGATTTAAAATACTTTTGAAGACCAAATGCATAGTTCTTTCCAATTTTAAGGATATCCTCCACAGACGCTATATTACCAATTATGTAAGTCTTGTGCAATATTGAATTGCAGAATTTTGTCTAGGTTAAAATGAATAGATGGCTGAACCAGTTGTACTGACTGAAAGGTTTGTCTAATGAAGTACCTGAGCTAGTCAAAGCAAAGTTCCAGAAAAAGGAGCTGTTGACAGTGAAGTTAGGCAAAGCGGTGGAGCTGCTTTTGCATGTGAATACGTACTCTTCATGAAACAAAACGCAGAACGACCTTGGAAATGAAACCTTAGCATCTTGACTGTATAGTCGTTTTGCATACTTCTTTACATACTCCACGGAATTCGTGCATCTAGTTCTTTTAATCATGCTTAAAGACAGGGATGAGTTCTGAGAAATATGTCATTACAAACGCGGTGATCTCATCGTTGTGCGATCATCACAGAATAAACTTCATACATGTCTAGAGGGTATAGCTTTCTACAGACCTAGGAGATTTGGGATAGTGTATTGCTGTCAGTCTACAAACCTATACAGCATGTTACTGGGCTGAGTACTGTAAGCAATTCTAACACAGAAGTAAGTATTTTCTTATCTAAACATATCTAAACAGTAAAAACACTGTATCTGCACTTTCTAAGAGAAAAAACTAACACGCCCAAGGCAACTTGCTTTCACATTCCTCTAATGTTATGTCTCTTTGGGTAGAAAATTGTCCCCCCTCACCTCTCCCCCTACACACACCTTGCTCATGTTTTCATTGCTGTTTTTTATCAAACTATTTGTCGTTAAATCCAGTTAGATAAATTTTGGGCAATACAAACCTATGAAACACAGACTACAATAATTGTATGTTCTGAATCCAGAAAACTGGAAAATTAACATTCATAATGGTCGATTGTGAATATGAGCTTATTCTTTTAATCATATTAGCTTGTTATCACAATAAGCTAAACTCCATAAAATGGTCCCATCACTTCTGAGTTCATGGAAAGGAAATAGGTTAGGAAGCATATGAACAGTATGTTAAAAATCATTGTTCAAGTTCGATTTTTCTCTAATCTCTATCCCAACTTCCAAGAGAAGTTGTATAACTGAAGACTTATTGATAACAGTTTCAGAGGCTGTATCTTTATTTTGTCAACAACTTGTCAGTGCCGATTATATGCCAGACTCCCTGCAAGACACATAAAATGCACAGGGAATGAGAAAACACGGTGCCTTCCCTCATGCAGCTTTGAGTCAGAGGAAGACAGCATACAATGGATTTACAGAAAACAAAAGGCTAGAGGACTGTAGTTGGTCCACACTTGCAGTGCTGTGAACGCCCACAAAGTTGTTCTCATAGCTCAGTATAAATCAGACGAAGTGCTTCGACATTGAATGCAATTCTCAGTTCCTCTCTGAACACTAAACGTAACCTGGGCAGAACCTTCGTGTATAGGAAGGCAGACAAGAGTAGGGAAACTTAGTATGACTTGGCAGAAATATTTTTTTTTAAAAGAGATATTATTAAAGTTTATGTTCAATGATGTCGACATTGACAAGAAGCTATAAAAGAAGGGAAATATTAAAAATTCTTCTCAGTGTTGCACAGGCAACCATTATTAGAATAAAAAAATATGACCCAAACCTACTTAATGAATTTTTAATTTTTTTTTTCTGGATCATGCTGATTCTAATAACAGGACTGGTCAGTTTATTTTAAAATCATCTTGACAGAATGTATACATCAAAATGAAGTACATTGACTGGAGAATAATCATACTTATCTGCATATCTGTTTGCTGCTAAAGTGTAAATCCTTTTGGAAACTTGTTCTGGGAAAGGTGTCCCGGATCTGCAGCAGCCTTCATAAGGGATCTTGAGGGTGGCAAGGCAAACCCCTGACTGTGTTGGTGACACACAGGACTGGAACTGGGTAACTAAAGGTAAGCCCGTCAGTTCCCACATGGACAGGGCGGACTGAGTCCTCATTGTGTGTCCGTCTCTCTCAACAGGCTTTTGGCTCACAACATGAAGGTGCCATGTTTCATCTGTTCCAGGTTCCTGGCACAGTTCTTGGTATATAGCGGGGTTACCATGAATGACTGTTGAATTCCATGTTCTTAATTAAAGTCATGCTTAATGATCCTAATGATTTGAAATGGCCAAAGATGGTTCTCTGGCTACTTGAAAATATGTATAATTTTTTTCTCATGCATGCATGCCATCCCCATACATAATATATAGGCAGAATGTACTATAAATTTTGGCAAAGACCATTTTCTGACTCTGTCCTCTCCTTGAAGTGCATTAGTCTTATGAGGATGAGTCATGATTGATAGTTGGATTCATTTTCCAACTAGATACCTGGATCCAAATGAATGCTTTAATATTTCAACCCCTTAAAAATGTAATGAAAAACCTGTCATGGGTAATAAGTTGCAATGAAGTGCTTGAGCACCTTCAATGACAGGCTCTCTGTGATTTCAAATTCCAGTTCTTCTGGATTTGAGTTATATAGTTAACTAAGCTAATGATGGTGCCTATTAAAAAAAGAAAGTAATAATCTTAATAAACATCATAACCAACATCAACAACTAAACCATCACTTTGCTTTATGTGAAAATACTAAAATAATTTTTTTCAAGAATCATACACTAGAAGCAATGAGATACAATTTACAGTTTCCTCCAATTAGCTGATTTCTCATCTCCTTTTATTGGCTTATTTGCATTTCTTTTTCTTTTTTCTTTTTTTGGCTGATTCAGCTTTTGACCTACTCTCTTATGTGTTAACCAAAAATAATATAACATTTTGAACAAACCTAGATTGCTAGGGCAAAATAACCCGGCAAGCTTTATTATCAATTGAATATTTTTTGGTGATCCAAACAATGTAAAATTAGCAATCATGAAAGTTGCTTGCCTGTTCTTTAGCATGTTCCAGACTTATGTTTAAAGAATTAAAATGCTTCCCTAGATGTAACCCAGAATCAAAAGTTCTATTACACTGATAAATGTGATTTTCCACTTCAGGCAAGTTCCTTTTTCTAGTCTGTGTTTTATGTGGCGCTTTGTTACTGAGACAAACAGAATGACTAAATCAATACCAATGGCCCTCAAGGCCTAGAGAGACCACAAGAAAGTGTAGCATCATTAAACTAAATTATGGACAAGCACTTAAGGAGACAAATAAGTGTTTTGTTACCATAAGTCCTTTTTTTTTTTTTTTATGGTGAGAATGATTGAAAATGTTTACAGAGCATGTATGGTACAGGAACTAGGAAGGCTTCTGTAGTGTAGTAACAGGTGTAATCCAGTTGCTATGGCAATTCTAATCAGATAGGGAAGTATAATCAAGAAGCAGAACTCTGATAGTGTTTTTCTGAGCCCCAGTCTCTGCCCGGGATTAGGATCAACATAGTACATATAACTCAGGAGAAGTAACAATCAGTGAGATGAGAATAGGAAGAGCAATAGACGCTAGTTAGAGAGCATGGGTGTAACACTGTTACTCTGCGCATGTGAGCGAGGAGTTGAGGTTGGAGAAGACAGACACTGCGTGAGGTAAAAAGAAAATCATACCAGAATGCAGTCTCCATAGGGTTTCTCTTTCTGCTTTCTAGGAAAATTCTCTCTGATGCCCAGGTTTATTTCACAAACTCCCCTACAGCAGATGAAAACAAAGACCCTAAGGCTGAACTCAATATTCTACAATTTGAATATAGGCTCAGGGGAGAGAACCCAGGAAATGAACTAAAAAAATAAAAGTTTTGGAAAAACTTCTTCGTCAAGACGAAGAAGAATATATTGTCTAGCGTATTTTCAACTCAGAAGAACTCTAGGCATAAATGCCCTGTGGTCCTAAGCAATACTGTATGTATGACATATACAGCTATTTAGGTTCAATGCCATTTCATTATAATGCTGATGAGATGATGTAGGAACTTAACCTTGTTTGCATCAATCAGCCTATGGTAAAATTGATTTCATTATATGTTGTTTTGCTGGCGTTCCAAGAACCTAGTGATGATGCTAAGTGAAGATTTACTATACTATATACTCCATGCATGGCAATTTGGAGCAGCGGTCAATCTATACAGTAGATTGAAATAGCCTCTGAAAACAAAATGAAATAAATTAGTTTAATTACCATTCTTCAAGGAGGTATTTAAGTTTAATATTAGAAAAGATATTGATTTGTCTTATATAATAATGATAGTGTTTGAGGTCCTCTACTCAACGTCTGAATTAAGAGATGTTTCATATAGAATGTTTTAATATAAATACTTTTCACAAAAAAAAGATGGACAGATCTAAATTGTCACATAAACCCTCTCTGCAAAGTTCAAATTCTTTGCAGTCTTTGTGAAAAGACAGGATTCAGCAAAAGGTTATTCTTGCTTGTCCATACTGGCTACTAGAGTCATGAATTTGGAGGAATCATTTTATGTATTATCCTGTCACTACCAGTTGCTATTTTGACAGATTAAATGGGAAATGAAGAGACAATTTTTTACCTCACTAAATCAAAAGCATTTTTTATCTGTTATAAACGACACTGGGCTACAGTTCTGCAAAGCACATGATAATGGTTTGTGACTTTTTGAGAAAAAATATATTCCATGGGCTTACTGACCATTTGTCTTCAACATCGCAATACTTTTACATGTAAAAAAAAAAAAAAAAAAGATAAAATTTAAAGAAACTAAAACATAAATAATTTTTATTTGTCCTTTGACAGTTGTGGTAGAGACAGATTCGAGTGCTCACATATATGCATTTCTACACTCTTTGAAAGCTTTTGGAAGGATTAGTCTTTTGTATTTTGCTACTAGGCATCACTGTGCAGCTCATTCTGATCAGAAAGTTGTCCTCAGAAGTGGCATGGGCCACTCATAGGCTAAAACCTTTCATTGCTGGTATGAATCCCCCAGTATCCTTGCCTTCTTCTAGGATTCCATGGAAGAAGACTCATATTCTAATGTTGGAACCACAATTTGAAAAATCTTGGGTCAACAAATCACAACTCAGTGTATGTTGCCCGAGAGTCACATGGATGTGTGGGGGACTTAACATGAGCAAGCAACAAACCTCTGTAGTTTTAAGTCCCTAAGATTTTTGAGTTGATATTTCAGCACCACAAACCCAACTTTACATGGCACTTTTTGTTGAATGATATTTCCACGTAGAGTTAATATAAAAGTAATTGTGCTTCGACGTGCTATTAAATTGAATTCCCCAAAGATTATTAGACGCTGGAGGCAAAACAAATAATAAAAGTGAACAACATGACCAAACTTAGTCACAATGTAAGTCTCATCTTGATGTAACAATTTGGAATATAAAAGGAAGGTGCCAGTTAGTGCTTTAAGTACTGTGTTAGACGCTATCTTTCTCTTAGCAAAGAATCTTCTACCCATATAAACAGAATTTTGTGAGCAGTACCTTTTACTATGTCAACATCCTATAGCAGCCAGCATCTCTGATTTACAGGGTATTAGAGTTGGCAGGGGAACATGAAGAGCAATCCTGAGGGTAATGTTTGGGTGTCTTATTTCTGGAGGGCAGGAAGTGACAAATACAGCCAAGGGAAACTCACCCCATGCCAGCAATCCTTGGGGACTTCAGTGGAATTCAAATTTTGAAATAATAATGTTACTATTACTTTTATGGTACATTTTAAAAATAGCTATTTTTGAAAAATAAATTCTCCTTTCCTGAGAATGAAATATTTTTCAGAGTGAAGTTTCTGTAGAATCTGTCTTCATTTGGGAGTATGTATACTTATGAGAATGATAGAAAATGTTGGGAAATTTCAAAAGCTATGAGAGATCTGAATTCTGAATACCAAACGTGGTTGCTATTCAAAACATATTTGGTGGACTTTCTTAATACCTTGTGAATACTCATTTGCTGCGAAGTTACGAGATGATGACACAACCCATAATCCCTCATCAGCTTCCCATCTGTATCCTCACTGCCTTCTGTTCCTGGTCTTAGGTTCTTCCCCTTCATCAATGCCTGGGAGGTGGGAACCCTGACATTCTGAAACCGACTAACTAAAAGCAAGGAGGATATGTTAACCTTGCTTTACTTTTGTTTAAGGCTAAGGTCCTACTTGTGTGTGTGTGTATGTTCATATGCAGGTTTATCTGCAGTACTACGAGCATAGAGAAGAGGAACACTTTTATTTTTATTTTATTTCTTCATGTTTTATATTTTAATCCTTCCCTGAGCATATGTCTTTATTTATAGGAGTAGACACTTTCAACACAATCTGTTGTGGTAGGCAGAATAATGCTCCTCCTAAAGGTGTCCACTTCTTTGCTCTTGGATACCAGGAATACATTCTCTTATGTGGCAAAGGGAAACTAAGGTCTCTCGTGGTGGAGTTAAGGTTGCAGATCTGTTGTCCTTACAATAGGGGAGATTACCGTGGATTTTCTGGGTGGTCCTAAGGCACTCACAAAGGTCCTTACATATAAGAAAGCAGGACAGACAGGAGTCCCTGCGAGAGCTCTTTGAGTGAGAAAAGCTCAACCTGCTACGGACGGCTTTCAAGATAGAAGAAAGGACCTTACACCAAGGGAGTCGAAGGGGTTTTAGACGTGCCAGGAAGTGGAGTCCCTGAGAGAGCCCCCAGGAAAGATGGATCGCAGCCCTGGTGACACGGTGGCTTTAGCACAGTGGGACTCATGTCGCTTCTCACCTGCAGAGCTGCAAGCTAATAAATGTGTCCTTTAAGCTGGTAGGTTTGCTGTAATTTGCTACAAATGCAGTAGAATGC
Organism: Molossus molossus; assembly: GCF_014108415.1. NCBI lineage: Eukaryota > Metazoa > Chordata > Mammalia > Chiroptera > Molossidae > Molossus > Molossus molossus. The sequence goes on from NW_023425346.1 coordinate 96,916,922, forward strand.
TAATTAATATATCTGTAATGATGTATTAGAAATAAAAATGTAAAAACCGCTGTTAACCTTCAGTCTTTGAGAAAGCACTGCGCATAGTAACCAATTGTTCATCATTTCCACCAACCCCCGCCAATAACAACCACCACCATAAAACTACAAACACATTTGAATAAAAGCATAAGGGAATTTTATTGGAAAGGAACCCCGTTCTCCAAAATGTAAGGATGTGGGGGAGCAGAATCTAGTTCTTAGAAGAAGTGGAAGAGGCTAGCTGTTCTCTGTGTTCAGGTTCGCTCGGATGCAATTTTGCCAGGGAACAGAAATGAACTAGATTCTCTTATGAAGTCCTTCTTTGCTCATAAGTCTATGATTGAAGGATAAATCATAACAAGCCAAGATCTTAAAAGGTCAAGCTAAAGTTCACCACTGAGTTGGACCGGGTTACAGCCTGAAAACGTTATTTAATACGGAGGCAGACTGTAAATTTGCCAATCCAATCAGATTCTACTTTGATGTTATGCTTCTTGATGTGTAGGTTCTGGTTTATGGCAGTTCATATTTATTTTCACATATATTTTCCTTTCTTCCTTTTTATATAATTCTTGGAATTGCTACTTCTGCCTCCTGCTTAAGTAAGTTCTTCACTCAAGCCAATCCGCTAGCTTCCGTCATTTGGTTCCAATTTCAACTCCATTATTGTATAAAATTTCATGTTTACAACATTCTAACCCTATGTTAAGAATAACAGCCTCACTCACCAAGGCTTATGGGTCCTTCAACATTTCCAAGGATGACAAATAGTCATAAAAAAGACATGCACATTTAAAAATGTATTCTGTGGCATAGTAACATTCCTCTAACTGAGGATGGGAACCTTCTATTCAGCAGAGGACACTGCAGTGATCTCAAAAGCTCAAGATAGACCATAAAGGTAGGTTCTTTCTTTTCAAGTCATTTAAAAACTGGGGAGAGAACGAAAATTAAACAAGACAAAATATTCACCTCAGTCGCAAAGCCTTATTAGAATCTAAAGGCTGTTGAAGAAGCTTAGGGAAAGTATTAAAACTACGATGAAGTATGCAATGAAAAATGGGATTCAGTGCAAAAGTTTAATTAACTAGTCTTTTGAGATTATGTTCCTTGGTGAATTAACTAATTGAAACAGATCACAAGAGATGATGAAACACTTAATCCTGATTTTCTTCCGTTCAACTAGCATTTGAAAATGTCTGGATATGTGGCATACCATAGATGAAAGATAAAAATGGCCTCGGATGATTTCATCATTAAAATAAATATTTTGATGTTAAGGAAGCGGGAACTCAGATACTTTTAGATTTTTTTTTTTCCTTCTTGACCCAGATGAGGAGAAGTAGCTGTGAAAGGAGAACTGGATTGAAAGTCAAAAAATTTGAACTCGTATCACTACGTTGTCACTAAAGAGTATGATGTTGGACTAATGACTCTTACTCTATGGGCCTCAGTTTCAAGGATACAAAATGAACTATTGGACTCAATTAATCCTGTTATTAAAGAAAAAGTCGAGAAGACTCTATAGCCTTTTGTATAGAGCATCGCCTGTACATGGATAAAGAGAGGAACTGCAGAGAATTTATCATCTGATTGTCCTGGAATAAATGGTGTTCACCAGTCTGTTATGAATCATTACAGCATAATATTAAGGCAGTTTAATATTGGCAAATATATGCACTGTACCTAAAAATATAGGCTTTCTAGGATTTCAAAATTAAAGTTCCTATTACAATAAATCAATTCAGAACTTACTTTTAAAAGAATATTTTAGAAGCATATACAGCCAATGAAGATTTTAAGAAACAACTTTAATATAAAAATCAAAATACTTTTAGTAGATCAAAATCCAGAGTTGCAATAATAATTATATAAAATAGATTTATTAAATTACTGCCTTATGAAGAGGACTACCAAACCACTTCTTAACGTGAACTCTAGAAATCTGCATGGAATTTCTAGTTTATGAGACAAAATTTGAAACAAAGAGAAAACTTTTTTTTTTCACTCTGATATAAAATTTCTTATTATTTTCTTTGTTTTAACTGCTGATCTAGAGTCAGTCATAACTACACCTAGATGGCGTATAAGAAGAGAGAATACTTTTGAGTTACCCAAATATTCAGAATTCAAGCATTTGTTTAAAAATGTAAATGAGACTTTATCAGAACAACTTTTGTTTTATTCTCCTTCTCTTTCCTCTTTCTCTCTTTTCCTCCTCACCTAATAAGCTCTCTTCTTTTAGATGTTCTATTACTTTTTGTGCTGTACTAATTATTTTGTATCTTTCTTCTTTCTTCTATCACACATTCTCCTTTTTAAATCCTATTTTATTTGATTTCAGATGCCCCCTTCTTTCCCATTTTCTCTCCTATCACTCTACCTTCTCACTTTTTCTCTTAGTTATTATTTATTCATATTTCTAGTTCGAGGCCCCACAAAAACCCTATTATTGATGGATAATCAACCATTTTTCTTCTTCTTGGTAAAGTCCTGAAGAATCTTGATGAGAGTGTATAGGTTATTTTGTTTATTCTTGACTGTCCAAATGGACAGTCCTTTCTCCTTCAGATGTCACTATTGATTATTGTTCCAAGCCATTATCATGCCTCAATAACTTATACTCAAATAAAATAATCCATTAGTCTCATTCCACATCCTCAAAGAGTCTTGTCCCAAACTCTCAAAGGCTGCTGAGTACTGATTATTAATGTCTCTAGAGTTGACCTGGATATAATTTTGGTTATTTCTCAATAATTGATAAACATAGACACTGGTTGAGAAATATACTTTTACTCTTTAGCCACTTCTCTTAGTAACAAATGATATATTCCTTTCCTGCTTTGTAAACTACCTTCAATAAATTCTTCAATTTGTTTTCTGTTGTCCTGTGTTAATCAAAACTTTCTGTTGAAAGTGAGAAATCTAAAAGCAGTCGACTTTAGTCATTAGAAGGAAAAAGTGTTGCCTCAAATAACCAGCAGTTTAAAGGAAGACGATTTTCATGCTCAGACAGATCTAGGGCAGCACACATGTCACCATGGTGTCTAGTCTCTCTTCTTCTCCCTCTCAATTTCTCAATTCTGCGTCTTTTATGTTGGCCGAATATCTGCTCCCTCATAGACTGGATTTCTGCATGATAATAATCCTAAAACAATATTCTATAAACTAAAAACCCAAAAGTGACTCTCTTGCAGCTTCAACTGACATTTGAAGACATAAAGCCTCCCTTGAGTTTATGTCTAGCTCTTAAAATTTTGAGGAAGATATGGTATAGCGTGTGGCCCAGTCTAAATAACAAAAACACTCCTGTACTGTCACAAGTAGAAGAGATGGGAAGTTAAGGTATAGAGCCTTGATTGTAATCCCTAAGAAACCTTCATGAAATAAAGGAAGTATTCCCAAAAGGAGGTGGGAAAGAATTCTAAATAGACAAAAATTGTACTTGGAACAGTTTAGTTCCAAGTATAGTTTCAAAGACTCTTTTGAAATGATACAGTTCTGGGGAGAAGCCTTTGAAAGTCCAGTACTACTGAGTTGTGATAGAGAGCAGAAGATTCCAGAAAAACAGTTACATATTGATGAATAGAAAAGGTAAGTATGGACTGCAAAACAAATTTAGTTAATCACTTTGGGAGGTGACAATTTTTTTTTCCTTATGATTTTAAAGAGAAAGGAAGGGAGAGAGAGAGAGAAACATTGATAAGAGAGAACATTGATTGGCCACCTCCTGCATGCCCCTCACTTGGGATTGGGCCCACAACCTAGGCATGTGCCCTGACTTGGAATTGAACCAGAGACCTCTTGATGCATGAGTCAATGCTCAACCAGTGAGCCACACCGGCAAGGTGAGGTGACAGTTTTTTTAAGTGACTTTATTAAATTAGGCTAGAAGTCCTGTATTTTTTCATGTCTCATGTGGTTAAGAATACATTTACAGGTATTAGTGGATCAAAAGTTGCATTTTATGTTTTTCTTTTTCTTCCCAAAATTCACTCCTTCTTTTCTAATACTTACAGTCTTATTTGGGATTCTACTTTTGCTCCAGTTTTAGTATAAAACCTTAAACTATAAAAGTCCCTGCCTTAAAATGTCCCATTTCACTAAGAATAAAATGTAAAGCCCTTAAAATGACCTATAGGACTTACTAAACCTTGTCCTAGTACCTCTCTGATCTCATGCTCTTTCATTCTGATCCACTTGCTCCAAATCAGTCACACAAGCCTCCCTTGAAGTTCTTCGAACATGCCAAGAACAGTCCCACCTCAGGACCTTTGCACATCCCTTCTTTCTGGGATACTCTCCTCCCCATAACCGCATGGCTTATTTTCTCACATAATGAACATATTTTTTAACATGTCTCCTTTTCAGTGTATCTAAAACAAACAAATGGAGAAAACCCTCTCTATCCCATTAACCTCTTTGTTTTTTTTTCCATAGCACTTTTACCACCAACACATTATATTTATGTTTGTTTACTTTCTCTTTATCCACAGACATGTGAGTTAGTTGACAAGAAAGATTGATTTGTGTATTGCTATAGTTCAACACCCAGGACAGCACCTGACACATTGTTCATTTACAATAAATGTTTGTTAAATACTTTTTTGAAGGGAGAAAAATGAATTAATTGTCTTGCCACCAAGACACAAATGTAGGCCTGTGACACAGGTCTATTAGTTCAGCTATTATATCTCTTGCTGAGAGTAATGCTTAGTGAATGGCCATAAGATCTATATCAAATAAATGGTATGTACTCACAGTAAATGAGTGACACTGCAGAATAAAATTCAAATCAAAGCAATTAGACCTTTGAAGAGAACACCATGCGCAATAATCCAACACAGACATGATGAGGATCATGATGGCTCTAGTAATCTTTCCCCTCTATTTTTATGCCAGTTGGAACTGTTTTTTTCCCCTTGAAATTTAAAACATTCTCAAGTTCTTGATATTTTTTTCCAAAAATGTTTATACCACAATCAGTAACTGATGAGCATGTCAATTTGTAATAGTTTATTATAATCTGTTATAAATATTGCTAATTTGGATAACAATAGCATATTATTGTTTTTAGTGGATATGACTTCTATCATATTTACATGACATATTTATTCAGATCATTTAATGACAGATCATTAGTAATGAGTTGAAAATTTAGGGGACATCAAAAAATGGCTAAATAATATGTCCCTGCTCACATCCCACTCTCAACAACAATTTGGCATTCATCTTTGAACAAAAGTGCCTTTGTGGGAGTTGTGAGGTCCAGCGCCATATGCTAGTGCTCTCGGGAATCTCTCCCACCCATGCACTGGATAATAGACATACAGATCTCAATCATGACTATGGATCATTCGGCGGCCTGTGAACCGACTCCAAGCCTCCCTGACCAGTCTGGGATCGCCTGGAAACACTGCTGAGATGATCACTCATAGCTGAGGTAGCCTGCGTGCAAGTCCAAGTTTCCCGTGGAGAGGTTTTGGCACAATGTTGGAGGATAAAGATGAGTTTGGATGCAGAGGGAGCTTAAGACAAAGAGCTTGGCTCTACCTGCATCACCTTTCTCACAAGGAGAAGAGCTCAGTGCCAACAGACCTTCTCCGCACGTGATTTCTCTCAAAAGGGAAAGTGAGAGCATGTGAGTAAGTGCCCAGCTTTCCTAGCTGTGCAGGATGCTATCAAAGAGGTCCATTTATCTCTCACCCTATTCAGTGGACTGAGTCATGAGCTGCAGGATGAGGGTGGGGAGACAGGAAAATGCTGAGAGAGTGGCAGTAGGACTCTCAAAGGGCACTAACTTCTTTAAAGACTTAGTGAAGAAGCCAACCCATAAGCCACTAGGGACACCTTGATGCAAACACACCAACTGGCCCATGGACACACCCAGTTCTCTATGCATCTCACCCACACATTCCCATCCCACCCTGTGTGTCTTCCCAGTGGTGGTGAAAGTGAGCTTTGGTGGACAGCTAATAAGCTTGCACATAAAGCCATCCTGGGAGAGACCGTATTTGAGCATTACTTCATGATGGAAAAGCAAACAGGAGGCTGTCAACACCTGTCTTGGTATGATATGGGATCAAGGGAAGGCCTACATGCTTAACATTCTACCACAAGAGGGGATAAGAAGCATGGAGCAGGCATATACATAGAAAGTCTGAGAAACCCCAGAACCCCTAGCAGAGCTGGTGGAAGATATTTCTTTTCCAAAGTCATTTAGTAAATTCTAAGAGAAGTAACCAGTACTTGAAATGTGAAGATAATAATGCAAGACTTGAAGGAACATGGAAAATGTAGAAAAATATAACATTGCTGTCAGATCCAAATAATCACCCAGTAACCACCCTCAAAGACACGGAAATCTGTGCTTTACTGACGAAAATTCAAAATAACAGTTTTAAGGGATCTCAATGAGTACAAGAAAACACAGAAAGACAATTTGATGAAATCAAGAAAACAATACATAAATAAAATAAGAAGTTTAAAAAAGAGATAGGAACCATTAAAAGAAACAAACAGAAATTTTAGAGCTGAAGAACACAATAAATGAAATGAAAAAAGGGGGGGGGCATAGAGAGCACCTACAACATAATGGATCAGGAAGAAGAAAGAGCCTGTGAATTAGAAGACGGGCCCTTTGAAATGATCCAATCAGAGGAGAACAAAGAAATAAGAATGAACAAGAGTAAAGAAAGTCTATGTGATCTATGAAATATCATAAAAACAAACAAAATAAAACAAAAATTTGAAAAGTATTGAAGTCCCAGAAGAAAAGAGGGAGAAGGAGAGCAGAAAGTTTATTTAAAAAAGGAATAACTGGAAACTTTCTCAATCTGAGGAGAGATTTGGATGTCTAAGTTTATGAAGCTCGTAAGTCACCAACAAACTTCAACTTAAAGGAATCTTCTCCAAGATAGATTGTAATAACATTGTCAAAAATCAAAGACAAAGAGAATCTTAAATCCAACAAGAAAAAATAGGTATGTAACCCCCATAAATCTCTAAGCTGATTTCTCACAAGAAACCTTGCAGGCCGGGAGAGAGTGAGGTGGTATATTTCAAGTGCTAGAAAGAGAAAAATGCCAAGCAAGAATATCCTATTCAGCACAGCTGTGCTTCAGAAATGAAAGAACGATAAAGACTTACCTGGGCAAACAGTAACTGAGGGAGCTCATCACCACTATAAGTGACTTAAAATTAATGGTAAAAGGAGTTCTTCAAGCTGAAATGAACGGATGCTAACTCCTGATATGAAAACATATGCAAATATATAACTCACTGGTGAAGGCATGTGTATAAAAAAAATTGGGATATTTAACCCTGCAATAAAGTCGAGTATGAACCACTAAACTCTAATATAAAGGATTAAAATCCGAAGTATTAAAAATAATTATAACAATGATTTCTTAACGGATACACCAAATAAAAATAGGTAAATTGTGACATCAAACACTTTAAAGGAGGGAATGAAAATTAGGGATTTTGAATATAACTGAAATTGAAGTTATCAATGCAAAAAAAATTTGTTTTAGCTATACGATGTTTTCTATAAACTTTATGGTAATCATAAACAAGAATCTACAGTAGAAACAAAAAATAAAAAGAAAGAAATCACAGCATATCCTTATGGAAAATCATCAGTTCATAAAGGAAGACAAGAGAGAAACAATGGAACCAGAGGGCTACAAAACAGCCAACAAACAGTTAAGATTTTCAGTTTGTAAGTTCTTATCTATCAGTACGTATTCAAAATATAAATGAATTAAATTTTCTAATCGAAGAACATGAAGTGGCTACATTTTTAATAACACTCACAAGAGACTTCCTTCAGCATTAAGGACACATACGGGTTCAAAGCACAAAAATATTCAAATGTACACCAAAAGAGAGCAGGGGTAGCTATACTTATAGCAGACAGATAGACTAAGGAGAGACAAACATAGTCAGCAGAAAAAATAAAATATGGAAATCAAAGCAGAAATAAATAATACAGAAAAAAAACATTAAAAAAAAAAGCAACCCAACTAAGAGCTGGTTTTTGACAAAAGGCACACAAAATTGACAAACCTTTAACTAGATGAAGAAAAAGAGAGAAGGTTCAATAAACAAAATTAGAAATGAACGGGGGGATATTACTACTGATACCACAGAAACAGAAAGGCTTACAAGAAATAACTATGGACAATTTAAACACCAACAAACTGAATAACCTAGAAGAAATAGATACATTTCTAAAAAGTACATCCTACTAAGACCAAGTCCTGAATAAACAGAAAATATGAGCAGACCAATAGTGGGTTTAGAAATTGAATCAGTAATAAAAAGCCTTCCAACAAAGAAAATCCCAGGACCAGATGATTTCACTAATGAACGTTCCAAAAAAATGTAAAGAAATAATGCCAATCATTCTTAATATTCTCAACAACAACAATCACAAAAATTAAGAGGAGGGAACACTTCTACACTCATTTACAAGACCAACAATATCCTGATATCAAATCCAGATAAGGACACTAGAAGAAAACTATAGATAAATATATCTGATAAATACAGATGCCACAATTCTAAACCAAATATTAGAGAACTGAGTTTAACATTATATTAAAAGATCACACACTGAGATCAAGTGAGATTTATTCCTGGAATGCAAGTATGACTCAACATACAAAAATCAATATATATTATACACCACATTAATAGAAAGAAAGAAAGATAAAAATAATATGATTATTTCAATAGATGCAGAAAAGGTATTTGACAAAATAAAACATCTGTTCAGGATAAAAACTAGACAAACTAGAAGGAACTTACCTCTACATAATAAAGCCAAAACATGACATGCCCACATCATAACACAACAGTGAAAGGTTAAAAACATTTCCTAAAGATAAGGAATAAGTCAAGGGGGCCCATTCTGACCACTTCTACTCAATATAAAACTGGAATTCCCAGCCAGAGCAATTATGCAAAGGAAAAAAAAAAAAGCTTAAAAAAGAAAAAATGCATCCAAATCAAAAAAATGTAAAATTATCTGTTTGCAGATGAGATGATCTGAAGTACAGAAAATTCTAATCACTTCGTCAAAAAGAACTGTTATCAGTAATCAATGAATTCAGTAAAAGCTGCACTAACAGAATAATGAAACTGGACCCTCATATTACACTACCATGAAAATTAACTCAAATTGGATTATAGACTCAAGCATGAGACTCAAGACCTGAAACGATAAAATTCCTAAACGGAGACAGAGGAAATATCCTTGATGTTGGTTTTGTAAAGATTTTTTTTTTTCTTTTTTGGATATGACCCCAAAGGCACAAGCAACAGAAGCTAATATCAATAAGTGGGACTACATCAAGCTAAAAACCTTCTGCATAGGCAAAGAAACAATCAACAAAATGGAAAGTCAACCTAAAAAAAAATAACAGAAAACTATTTGTAAACCATATACCTCAAAAAAGGTTAATACCCAAAATATTTGAAAACATGGGCACCTCAACATTACAAAAACAAAAAATATGATTAAAAATAGGCAGAGAAACTGGTTAAATATTTTTCCAAAGAAGGTATACAAATACCAAAAAGTACATTGAAATGGTGCTCAACATTACTAATCATCATGGAAACACAATTCAAAACTACAATTAGACATCACCTCACACTGTTAGAATGTCTCTCATCCGAAAGATGAGATGTGTTGACAGAAGCGAAAAGGGGGAACTCTTGTGCACTGTTGGTGGGATAGTAAATTGGTACAGCTACTATGAATAACAGTATGAAGGTTTCTCAAAAATTAAAAATTGAGCTACCATGTGATCCAGCAATCCCACGCTAGGTATATATCCAAAGGAAATGCAATCAGCATCTTGAGATATCTGCAACCTCCATATTCATTGTAACATTATTCACAATAGCCAAGGTATGGAAACAACCTAAGGATGGTGTTTGAGTGTATGTGTGTGTGTGTGTGTGTGTCTACCTGCCAGTTGCAACAACATGGATGAACTTGAAAGCATTTTGCTAAGTGAAATAAGTCAGATAAAGAAAAACAAATATTGTATGTAGACTCTTACATGTGGAATCTTAAAAAAGCCAAATTCAGAGAAACAGAGTAGAATGGTGGTTACCATGCACTTGGGGTTGGGGGAAATGGGAAGATGTGGGTCAAGGTACACATTTTCCGAAATGAGATGAATAGTTCTGGGGTCTAATGCACAATACAGTGAACTATAGTTAGCTATACTCTATTATATACTTGAAAGTTGTTAAGAGGGTAAAATGTTCTCACCACAAAAAGAAATGGTAATAATGCGAGGTGAGGGAGGTGTTAACTAACACTACTGTAGTAAACATTTTACAATGCATATGTATCAAATTTTTAAAAAAAAGAAAATTTGAATGTATTCTTCATATAACATTTCTGCTACAAATCTATCAGGTATTCTTGTAGCGAATGTTTTTCTACATCTCTTAATAGATCCAGAAAATCTCAGATGGAAGGATCTAAGCCTCAAGTCTTATCCATGTTATTTTACAGATTAGGATACTGAGATTAGGGAAATATAATAACCTAGGCAGTAAGCAAAATGTCATACGTGGTCTATCTTATATGTCTTGTCATCAGCCTAGCTGAATTTTAGTATTTACACATTCACAAATACAAATGTAGCTGTGCAGTTGAAACCAAATTAGCAGTCAGTGGGACTAAAGATTTCATGGCAGGTGCAGCCCTTAAATTTATCTTGTCTCACATTCCAAGTGATGCAACAAGTGCAACACCCCTAACTATATTCAACCAACACATCCTAATACAAGTGAGTGCAAATACTCAGTATGAAAGGTCAAGATTAGTACCAGGAAATTGGTAGCATGACTACTGTTAAGACATTTTGACCTAAGTGACATCCAATTTAACAGAGGTCATAACAGGCTTGACTTATTCATCTTGGTTAATTTGGTTCAGTGTTTCAGATGTGAGCTAAAGTAAATAAAATAATATGTGACCTAGCCTTTCCCATTGTTGTCTATCTATGTGAACTTTCAGCTGCAGGATTACATTACAAGTCCAAGTTAGTACTTAGAAACAGAGGCTATGATTATAAATCCAGTATGTATAAGTTTGGATCACAAATTAGCATCTCAGTTAATTTACTTACAAATAATAATTTAGAAAAGATACCAAAAAGATGGGAGATATTTCCATGTACTGTATGATTTTAGGCTACAGCATCTTTATAGGTCCTAAGATCTTTCTTAGGGAGGTCACATAATATTTTATTTTATGCACAGTTTTAAGAGTTAGACATATGTTAGATTATTTAATTTAACAATTCTAGGAGGCAAGTACAATAATTACCTTTTTTTACAGAAACTGAGACACAAAACAATAGTTTAATTTCTCTATTCACTGAACCCTACATAATTATTATAGTTTGATTAAATAATTTTAATGCAGTTAAAATTTACTATGTTATGCTAAAAATTATTGTTTATTTATTTACCAAATATATATTAAAACTCTGCTATGTCTAGGTATGGTTCTTGAGTCACTATGTTGCCATTAAAACACACACACACACACACACACACACACACAAGATCCATATTCTCACAGTCTTACTACCAGGGACTAGGAGAAAATAACGAAGATATTTTTTCTTTAGTCTTGAAGAAGTTCTCGAAGAACTAAATAAAATAAGGTAATAGAACAAAGAGTGATTGGTGGTGAGTGAGATAATGTACTTTAGATAAAGTGATCTGGAAAGCCCTCGTTGATGAAGCAACAAATTTAGTTAATAGCCAGACATATAAAATCACAGAGGAAGAACATTTTGGGTAGAATCCTTAACCAATGAATTTTTTCTTATATGTACATGAGTTTTGCATGATGAAAGAACAACAACAAAAAGCTGTAGAGACCAGAATGAACAAAAAAAGTGATGAGAATAAAAAAGTAGATCGGTTCCAGGTTCTGGAAGGCCTCATAGGCCAAAGTAAAGATTTTTAACTTAGTAAAAAGTAAGCAGGAAATTATCAGAGACTGTTTAATGTTTGTATGACATTTACATGATTTGATTTTAAAAGATGACTCTAGGAAAAATGGACAAAAATAAAAACCAAAATAATAGTTGGGAGAGACTTGCAGTAGTTCAGATAAAGATAGTGGACTTGAGATTTGCATGGAAGCCTTCAAACTAATAACTATTGTTAGTTATCCATCCTGCCCACAGAGCTGATTTCAGCTTCCGGTTTCAATAAGTCAGTGTTTGGGATTCTGGTTCAAACTTGAAAATCCATCAGGACCCAATACCATGGTTGAGATTAAAACATTGAAATTGTTACAACTCGACTACCTTTTTCCACCACAAACATCAACTGGAAATATGCCATGTATATTCATGTCTCTTTGGCAACATAGTCTGGATTTATGGCCACATCCTTGTTCTGACCAATCTACATTTGAGTTGCTTCATCAATATGGAACTAATACTCCAGATTCCTCTGCATTCTTAGTGCCCCAATGGCAGAACTCTTGGCATCTGAAATCTGTCTATTTGATGACCCTCCATCTGTAAGAGAAATAAGCTACTTAAATTCTGTGAGGTCATAATTCTACTTTATTTCCTATGTGTCTCACTTTTCATGGAATATTCCATTCTTGATACTATGGAAGCAGTTTTTACTGAGATACAGATATAAGAAAATACATTCAGAAAAGGTAGAAAGATATGGATGTTGGATTCTGTCACTTGAAGAGCTATTGAAAGAAACATTTTAGCTAAGAGAACAGTATGAACTAATAAGAATTAAACAATCTTTAAATATTGGTAGAAACTCTGTGTGTGTTTAAGAGTAGATTAGTGTACTTGAACACAGCTTTCATTTCAACATGAGGAATGACTTTCTTGGCCAAAGACTGAACGTACTCCTTCATGAACATTTAATTTTTGCATGCCCAGAAAAATCTCCTCTCCAGTTTTTAGTAATAAAGTCTTGTTGGCGGGGGGGGAGCCCATTCTAAGAACATCTGGTTTGAGTAAATACAATTAATCTCTATATCGTGGCTTCAGAGATGAACATGGTACTTACGAATATCTGAAACGAAGAGAACCTTGCCTTTCAAATGGCAGCGATTTCATTCAATGATGGGCACAGTACACACCCCAGGCACACACACATGACTCAGTTCCAGGACAGGGAGTTTAACTGAGCTCTCTGTCCTCTAGGGTTGCCGAACTAGGAAGACAGAGGTTTAGAACTTTCAAAGGCCACACAGTGTGGAGAGAAATTTTGTTTGAAAATGAATCAAACACTAATAAAGGAGTGATTCGGGGTGTAAAGGAGAATATGTTATGTCAGTCTTTAAATTCCTTTTTTAGTTGAGTCATTTTGGATATAATTTTTGTTACTGAAAATCTAAGGAGATCTGATTAATACAGGACAGGTCTTTGTGCAGTAGACATAAAAAATATATGGAATTTGCTTCTTTCTAAAAGATGGTTGTACAGTCAGGAAAACATGACTAGCTTTCATAAAATAATAACTGCTATGATAGTATAGTATGTAAATAATTATTGAATTGATAGCCTATAATTTGTTTTGTGGTTATTCAGACATACAATAGTCCATTAGAAACGCATCTTCAGTACTCTTATAAGAAGGACTTATGACAAGTTACATAATTTTCCATTTTTTTCATTATTGAAATGGCAAATATGATAGCATATATCTTGTAAAATAGCTCAAAGGTTAAATTAATAATAGTTATAGAGCATATGGCACAGTGCTGGCAAATAAAGTGCTCAATAAATATAAACCATCATTATAATTGTTGTTGCTGCTGTTATTGTCATTACCATTACTGTTATAATAAGCAGCTTTGTGACATGGCTCCCAATGATCCCCACATTTCAAGTATGCCCTTGTATAATTCCTTTCTCTTGAGTGTTGGATGTACCCACTGGTTGCTTCTAATAAACAGAATACAGGAAAAGCAATGGAATATGATGGGATATACAAGACCATGATATACAAGATCATGAATTCAACCTTGCTCGCATTCTCTTTCTAGCTGTGACTCTATCTTGCCCTCTTGCTTGCTCTGAGTAAAACAGTTACTGGTCTTTAAGATGTCCTATGGAGAGTTCCAGGTGTCAAGAAACTGATGGAGACCCTGAATAATAGCCAATGAGAAAGTAAATTCTGCCAACAAGTATGCAAGTAAGCTAAGAAGTAGATCATCCCCAGTCAAGTTTTCAGATGAGAATGCAGCTTCAGCTAATATTTTTATTTCAAACTGTACTTGCATTCCTAATCCACAGGAACTATGCTATAATAATATATGTTCATTGCTTTAAGTCATTGGGTTTTTGTGTAATTTGTTAGCCAACAACATATAACTAATACAGTCACCATTACTACCATGAATAAGATGTTCATGAGCGATATCATGTTCCAGGAATGCCTTCTAAAGAGTTGAGACTTTGAAAGCTAGATAAGATTGGGACGGGCATAAGAAGTAAGTGGAGGATATGAGGTCATTTAAGGTGATAGAACAACATGGGCTAAGGTGTCAATAACAGAATACTGAGTATTTGAGACACAAATAAGCTTGAGATGGGAGGTTTGGAGTAATTTTGATTAGATAGATGAAAAATATCAATATCACGAAAGTTCAGATTTTTTACTAGACTTATTAGATACTTGGTAGTAGGATATGATTCTGCCTTAATGTCATCTTTCTAAAGTTTCTAAAATCATGCCTATCAGAAAATTTTTCAGTAAAAAATATCTGAATCAGAAACAAATGAAAATAGGATGCTTTGCTGGACATCAGGACCCTCTAGAGGTGTTTAAACTCAGAAGAAGCATGGTGGAAACAATGTTTATATAAAGTTATTTAAGTGGCCATCTGTACCATGGATTCTAGAGAAAAGACACTGCCGTCTTGAAGGCCAACTCTAACCCACATGGGAGGGCATGTGGACACAGACTCAAGGGAGAACTATAGGGATAGAGACAAAGAACAGGTCTCCCAGAAAGACACCCTCCCAGAAAGACACCGTTAACCAAGCTCTGCCCAGAGTTCCAGATCCTTAGAAATATCAATACAAATAATTGATCAATTAATCTCTCATTCCTTCTACTTCACTAGGAAGTAAGTAAACTAGGAATTCTCTGTCCACTATCTCTTCAGCTACTGTCTATCTGTTCACCCATGCAACTATTGTCCATCAGTACCTGTTAGAGATATACAGGCTCACATTTTAAGAGCAGTATTTGCAGGGAGAAGAAAAATCATAAAAAATTAATTTCAAATACTTGTGTGTCCTACTTTTCAACCTACTGAACCCTATTTGATTCTTGAAATATATCAAATGAGTCCTCATAAATCTAGTTGAAAGTGAACTAAATTAAAATTACTTCACTTAAGACTCATCCCATTATTATTATTATTTTTTGTTACATAACACAGTTTTAAGTTCTGAGTAACCTAAAAAGAAATTAAATACACAATCTCTGCCCCAATGAACTGTACAATATAACTGGGTATAACAGGTGAAAATATATATATAGTCATATGAAAGAGTAAACGAAGAGCCATTATATGATAGAGAAAATCTTAATGTGTAGCACAAAATAATGAGTGATTTAGCTATGTCAATATTTCATGGAATGTTGATTTATATGTAGGAAACCTACCTATTAATATATTAAAATGGGCTTTAAATATTTGAGAAATTTTTCTAAAGCAACCATTTTTCTTCCTCACCTGTTTCTTGTTTAGAAGTTTTATTGTTTTCCATCTGTCTTTTCACTTTGTTTTGTTACTAGAAGCTATCTTGACAGTCTATAAAATATGAATGAATTATTATTTAAGTATAATAAAAACCACATGGGAAAATAATTGATAGCAATGTGACAGTGGAAGAGAAATTACTTGTTCTACAAGAACATAAACTGTCTATATTATATTCTTAAGCAAAGCTGAATCAAATAACATTTGGAATTTATGCCCATGTGAGAGGTCATTTAAGTGAGAGAACAATCAAGCTGTTTCAGTTTGTATTTTGTTTTTTTCAAATAAATTTTCATTCAAATACAACATGCTTACAGAAAAGTACATAAATCATAAGTGCAGAGCTCAATGGATTTTTATAAATTAAACCCAACTGTGCAGTCAAAACCCAGATCAAAAAACAGAATATTGGCAGCGCACCATAAAGGCCTCCAATGGCCCCCACAGCACTTCTTCCCTTTTGAAGGATAAACACTCTATTCATTTCTGAAATCATAAACAACAAATGCCTATTTTACAAACTGTAATTAAATGATTATTTAAATGTTTTTAATTTTTGCCCATGTTGTGTGAAGTTTCAATCATTCATTCTCATTTATGCAACAGCGTTACAATGAATTAATAGAAATATACCCATATGTATTTATTCATTCTGCTCTAGATGAATATTTGGGTTGATTCCAGATTCAAGCTATTATGAACAATGCTGCTATGAACCAATTTTATCAAATTTTATATATACATTTAATTGAACCAGGCAGTATTCCCTGTACAAAATTCTTTAAATAAATGATTTTATGTCATTTTTCAATAAAACCGAATGTAATAGTTACTATTACTATTCTCATTCTAGGGTTGTAGAAACTGAGGTTTGGGAAAGTTCAGTAACTTTCCCAAGATGACATAGCTAGGAAGTAGTGTCGGCAGGACTCATAATTCAACAAATAAAATCTCTAGTATGTGCCACAACTTCTTGTAGAAGTAATAGAAATAGTAATAAACAAAACAGGTCATAATCCCTGTCAATTGTTAAATCAATCTTGGGAGGAGCAGATAATAAAATATGCCATATGTTAGCTGATGAGGTGATAGTTGTAAAGAAGAAGACAAAGTAGGAAGGGAAATAAAGAGTTGGAGGAGTGTCATTGTAATGCAAAGTATTGTGACTAGTGAAGGTTTTGATGAGCAGAGTGGTGTTTGAATAAATAAAGAGCAACAGCCCTGGTTTGTTTGGCTCAGTGGTTAGAACGTCAGCCCACAGACCAGAGAGACCTGGGTTCAGTTCCCACTAAGGCACATACCTCGGTTGCAGTTTCTCCCTGGCCCTGGTTGGGGCTGTGTGGGTGGCAACCACTTGATGTGTCTCTCTCACATCGATGTTTCTCTCTCTCACTCCCTCTTTCTTCCTCTCTAAAATCAATAAAGAAAAACAACAACAACAACAGGAAAATCTGTCTTACTGCAGAGCCCATGCTGTTTACTTCCATATTAATCTAATAAATATACATTTATAATCTCTTAGTAAAGATTTCCTGAAAAGACTGTGTATTCTTTGGTTTTTTTTTTTTGTTTGTTTCATTGTTTTGGTAAACCATCCATTGGCCATGCATTAATGTATTTATCATTAAACAGAAGAAAACCAAACAAAGCAAACAAACCAAACCTAATACCATTGGATTTCATTGCAAGAGTTTCAAAGACTGATTATAAGTAACTAGCAAAACCACTGTGCTTCTTACTTATTAATAGTGATAGATAAGTCATAGTGAGGCCAAAGTATCAATGATGATGAGAGGAATGCTGTAAGTTAATGACAAGATTAGAGATAACCCATGAGAAAGGATTAAGCTACTAGCACTTGACATTTTGATTCAAACTTTCAAACTTTTTTTTTTTTTTTATCATCCTCACCAGAGGACATTTTTCCATTTTTTGTTCAGGTAGAGTGGGAGGGAGAGAGAGGAAGAGAGAGAGAGAAACATCGATGTGAAAGGGACATATCGAGTTGTCGCCACCCGCACAACCAACCAGGGCTGGGGACAAACTGCAACCGAGGTTCGCACCCTTAGCGGGAACTGAACCCTGGTCTCTCAGGACCGCAGGCCGATGCTCTAACCGTTGAGCCAAACTAGCCAGGGCTGATTCAAACTTTATTTTAAGAGTTAATTTACTTACAGAGTTAAACATAAAAAGGTATAAGTTGACTTTTAAAATATTTTATGTACTATATTTAAGTTAGTGGGTCAGATGTGCTATTGCTGCCATTTTTGTTTTCTTTTACCATAAGAAAACTGGGTAAAATAGTCTGACAAAATATTTTTTGCCTGTGGTACAACCAAGGTGCTCTTACAGAGTGCTGTATTAACACATATGATAATATGTAACTCTTCCTAATCTGAGGCTAAACCTCTAAATATGCAAGTATGAGATATGCTCTAAAATATAAAGTAACTACTGTGGATGTGTTGCTAGCTAAGAAACAAGGTCAGCAGTTTGAATTCAACGAATTTAGTTAAATGTTAAAAAAGAAAAGAAACAGACTTTAAAAACCCACGTGTATATAGTTATATCCAGAACATATTTAATATAACATTTACAATGTCTATGATAAAAACCTATATTATGAGATATTTGAAGAACCAGGAAATCAATGATAGGAGGAAAGACAATAAAAAGAACACTACTGCTTGGTCGGTGTGGCTAAGTGGTTGAGTATCAACCCATGCACCAAGAGGTCGTCAGTTCAATTCCAGGTCAGGACACATGCCTTATGTGGGGGCCAGGTCCCCAGTGGAGGGCACGCAGGAGTCAGCCAGCCAAGGTCCCCAGTGAGGAGCATACAAGAGGTGGCCAGTCAATGTGCTCTCTCATTGATGTTTGTATCTCTCTCTCCCTCTCCTTTCCTCTCTCTCTAAAAATCAATAAAAAAGTAAAAAAGAACACTACGGAAATGGAGCAGATGCTGGATTTATCAGAAAAATAATTAAAAACATTTAAAATTATGTAAAAGATCATAAAGAGGCTTTTCACAATAAAGACAAATACAATAACTACATCAGAATAATAGAAACAATTTTAATGAAAATTCTACAAGAAACTACAATCTAAGAAAAATTTAAATCACTGAATTTATCTAATCATGGGATAGAGACAAGGAAGGAGATAATTGGGAAACCTGTAGAAATACCAGTAAAAGCTGTCTACTCTGAAGGAGAAAACAGTTTACCATAACAATATTTACAACAGGAACCACAGAAACTACCATGTCTAATTGTAGTCCTAGAAAATAGAAAGGATAAGAAAAAATAATTGAAGAAATAGTAGCCCCAAAATCAAAGGTTTTTGTAAAGGATATATTAATAGAATAAAGACGTTCAAGAAGAATATACATAAAGTGACAGCAACCAAGCAATATTGCCTTAAAAGGAATGTAAAAAAGTTCTTCAGAGAGAAAAAAAATGATATAGGTCAAAAGTCTAATCTGTATTTAAAAAGAAGAAGAAGAAGAAGAAGAAAGAAAGCACATCAGAGAATTAGTAAGTGAAAAGAAAATAAAAAC
This sequence comes from Molossus molossus, assembly GCF_014108415.1. Taxonomy (NCBI): domain Eukaryota; kingdom Metazoa; phylum Chordata; class Mammalia; order Chiroptera; family Molossidae; genus Molossus; species Molossus molossus. Next base: position 96,936,304 of record NW_023425346.1, read on the forward strand.
TTTTACTGTTCCTAATTTATCTAACAGATAAGTTTGTTTCAAATAATAATAGCAACAATGTATTTAATTATGTATCTGTAGGTATAAGAAAATGAATGACAGCAAGGATAAAAAGGACTAGAGGGAAGAATTAGGAATATTCTTCTATGAGGTATGTACCCATACCCATAGAGTTGTGCAGTGTTATTCAAAAGTGGACAAGGATTAATTGTAGATATATATTGCAAACTCTAGGAAAATATTTTTAAAAGTGTTTTTAAAATAATTGATATACTAAGGAGGGAAAGAAGAATCATAGAATGCTCAATTGAAATGACAAAGGGCAGAAAAGGTGTAGAAAAGTAAAAAGTGGGAACAAAAAACTTGGATAACAAATAATAAACAGTAGCAATATGGTCTATATTATTGCAACCTTATCTACTAATAATAACCTTAAACATCAATGGTCTAAATATACCAATTAAAAGACAAAGATTGTCAGAGTGGATCAAAAATTAGACCCAAATGGAATAGTTTCCAACCTATTTTTTAGAATCAGCATTGCCTCACATCTAAAGAAATTTCTAAAAGGAAAATAACGAGACAATCTCACTCAAAAACATAGATGTAATCTTTTATAATGTAATATTAACAACATAAATCCAGCAACACAAGATGTCATGACCACACAGAGTTTATTCCAAGGCTGAAATATAATCTATTACAATAATGGAGCAATTTTTTAAAATGATACTATCTCAATAGAGAGATGCCTTATTCTAGTGGTTCTCAACCTGTGGGTCTCGACCCCTTTGGGGGTCGAATGACCTGTTGACAGGGGTTGCCTAAGACCATTGGAAAACACAAATTTCTGATGGTCTTAGGAACTGAGACACCGCTCCTCTATCCTTCTCCAGGCGGGTCCACCCACATGCAGATATGCCCATATATGAGTACCCTGCATGATGACATCACATACACCCTATACAAATACAGGTGTATATGACAGAGTTGGCACCATAATGTACTTATGTAGACCAGTCACACATGTGTAGAGAGTAGCTACTGTGTGGAAAGCAGCTACTCTGTTAAAAGCAACTACTGTGTTGAAAGCAGCAGTATTGGAGGTAAAACAACACTTCATGAATTATAATTACTAGGTAAATGTAAAACCATGTACTGTAAAATCATCAACTACTGCAAAAAAAAAATCTGTACCAGGGGAACTTAATCTGGATGCTGATCGGTCTTTTTATATTCAGCTGTGGTTTATGTGAATACTGCCCCCTTGTGATAGTAACAGGTATGTAAAAAAAACAACAGAGAATGGTAAATCATAGGAAACTTTAATGAACTGTATTGACTAAACTATGCCATGTATTATCTTTTGTATTATTAAAGCTATTGCTTTATATTATTTTCATTAGCAAACCATCTCATGACAATGTAGAAAAGAACATTGAGAAAAGAAAAATAGTGAGGATTTTTTACAGTATGGTTTTACCTTAATAATTATAGCAGGGATTGAGAAACCACAACGTGTTATTTGTTGTGAAGTTCTATCAGCTGAATCTATGAGCCGAACAAACTAAAATGCCATTTTGCCAGCAAGAATACCAACTATTTTAGAAGCAAAGCTGATGGACTCAAGAAAGTCAGACTTGACACTGGTGGCAAGTACCACAAACAAAATGTAGTAGTCATTGAGGTTTCAGATTTGGTGGCACTCAGAATCACCAGAGCTATAAAACCTCACACCATTGCTGAGAATTTACTGTTGCCAGCAGCCAAAGACATTGAGTTATGATCGGAGACAAATTTCTTACGAAATTGAGTGCAATTTATTTATCTAATGACACTGTCCACAGAAGAATAGATGACATGTCTGCTGATATTCTTGATCAGGTAATCCAGAAAATTAAATCTGCTCCACTTCCAATATTTAGCATCCAGCTTGATGAATCTACAGACGCTGCAAACTGTTCACAGTTACTGGTTTACGTGAAGTATATTAATAATGGCGACTTTAAAGATGAGTTTCTTTTTTGCAAACCTCTTGAAATGACAACTACTGCATGTGATATATTTGACACAGTAGGTTCATTTCTGAAAGAGCATAAAATCTCTTGAGGAAATGTTTGTGGTGTTTGCACAGATGGTGCTCCAGCTATGCTAGGATGTCAATCCGGATTTCAACATTTGGTACTGAATGAGTCTCTAAAAGTCATCAGAATTCACTGTATGATTCATCAGCAAATATTAGCAACAAAGACGCTGCCACAAGAGTTACAAGAAGTAATGAAAAGCATCATAAGTTCTGTCAATTTTGTAAAGGTGAGCTCTTTAAACAGTCAACTGTTTTCTCAACTGTGCAAGGAGTTGGATGCACCGAACTATGCTCTGCTATTTCACACTGAAGTGACATGGTTGGCGACAGGAAAAGTTTTAAAACATGTTTTTGAGCTTCATGATGAACTTAAAACGTTTTTTAATCAGAAAGCAAGACTGCACTTTTCAGCAATAAGAGTGAACTGCAGAAAAGAGCTTACTTGGTTGACATCATTGCCATCTTGAATGAGTTAAATTTATCACTGAAAGGACCAAATTCAACATGCCTCAATTTGTCTGAAAAGATCCGATCATTCCAAATGAAACTTTAGCATTGGCAAAAAAAATTGGATGAAAATAAAATTTACATGTTGCCTATCTTATCTGATTTCTTTGAGGAACATGACATCAAACCAGACAAAAGGATCACAATGATAATTTCTGTGAAAGAACACTTGCACATGCTTGAGACAAAATTTCATTGTACTTTCCAAATCTACCTGACACCTTATTTGTACTTGCCAGAAGCCCATTTACAGTCAAAAGTTGAAGATGTTCCTGAGACAGCACAAGAGGAGTTCATTGAACTTATTAACAGCAATGCAGCGAGAACTGATTTCTCTACAATGCCAGTTACAAAATTCTGGATCAAGTGTTTGCAGTCATATCCTGTTCTGTCTGAGACTGTGTTGCACCTTCTTCTTCCATTTCCAACAACATATCTTTGTGAAACAAGGTTTTCCAGCTTGTTGGTTATCAAGTCTAAATACAGAAGTAGACTTGTTGTGGAATATGGTCTTCGTTGTGCTCTTGCAAAGACTGCCCCGAGAATTTCTGATCTGGTGAGAAAGAAGCAATCTCAACCTTCACACTGACGTTGGCTTTTTACGCATACTGTCGCAAAATGTAGCAATGTAGTTGACTGTTGTTATACTAAGACTGTTACCCATGCTACACCATACTTCAAGACAAAATTTCATTTATTTGTAATTAGAAATAAATATTTCACAGTTATAATTACATATTGTTCTTGTGATTAATCACTATGCTTTAATTCTGTTCAATTTATAACAATGAAAATACATCCTGCATATCAGATATTTACATTATGACTCATAACAGTAGCAAAATTACAGTTATGAAGTAGCAACAAAAATAATTGTATGGTTGGGGGTCACCACAACATGAGGAACATGATTCATCAGCAAATATTAGCAACAAAGATGCTGCATTAGGGTCGTGACATTAGGAAGGTTGAGAACCACTGCCTTATTCTAAAGCTTGTTCAGTATTCATAAAGCAACCAATATAAACCACCATAGTAGCAGGCTAAAAAAGAAAAATCAGATGATTGTAGCAGTTTATGCAGAAAAAGCATTTAACAAATTTTAAAAATGTGTAAATGATGAAAACACTCGGACAGAAATAGAGTTAAATTTTCTCAAATTGATAAAGAGCACCCATAAAATCCTACAACAATCGATGTAATTAATAGTGAAGGACTGAATTCTTTCCCCCTGAGATAGAGAAAAGGGCAGGGATGTCCACTTTCATACTCTTACTTAACATAGTGCTAGAAGTCCTATCCAATACATTAAAGCAAGAAAAAATAAAAACTAAAAAGCACGCAAATAAAATAAATAAAACTCCCCTTATTATTAAATGACATTATTCTCTACGTAGAAAATCCCAACCATTTTTCAAAACAAACAACAAAACCCACTGCTAGAGCTGAGTGACTTCAACAAACTTGCAGGGTATGAAATAAAAATACAAAAAAAAAAAAAAAATAGGTTTATGTAGCAATTAATGCATTAATACCAAAATTAAATATACAGTACCACTTATAATCACCTAAAAATGCAAATCTAACAAAACATGTATAGGACAAAACACTAATAAAAATATTTTCAAAAATGCAAATTAATTCATATTCTTTCCATGTATCGAAAGAGTCAACATAGTAAACATGCCAATTCTACACAAATTGATATACAAGATTTATCTATCAAAACTCCAGAAAAATGTTTGTAGATATAGACTAGATTATCCTCAAATTTATATGGAGGAAAAATTAACTAAATAAGGCAAAACCATTTTGAAAAAGGGAATTTAGCCCTGGCCGGTTTGGCTCAGCGGTTAGAGCGCCCGCCTGCGGTCCGGAGAGACCCGGGTTCGGTTCCCGCTAAGGGCATGTACCTTGGTTGCAGTTTGTCCCCGGCCCTGTTTGGTCGTGCGGGTGGCAGCCACTCGATGTGTCCCTTTCACATCGATGTTTCTCTCTCTCTCTCTTCCCCTCTCTTCCTCCCACTGTCTGTACAGAAATGGAGGAATGTCCTCGGGTGAGGATAAAAAAAAAAAAAAAAAAAAAAAAAAAAAAAAAGAAAAAGGGAATTTAGGTGAAGAATAGACCTACATGATTTCAAGAGTTATTATATAACTATAGTAATCAATACATTTCATATTGGAGGAGGATATACATGAAGGTCAATGGAATACAGTAGAGAAACCAGAAGTAGATCCACACAAATATGCCAAACATATTTTATACAAAGAGGTACCAGTAAAATGAGGAAGTAAAATCATTTCAACAAATGGTGCTGGGGCACTTAGACATCCAAAGGCAAAAAAATGGACCTTGACCTAAACATTATACTTACATAAAAATTAACTTGGAATAGATTACTGACTTAAACATGAAATGCAAAACTGTAAAATATTTAGTAACAAACATCACTGAAAATCTTTATGATCTAGGACTAGGTAAAGTGTTCTTGACACTGAAGTTTACTTGTCACCAAAGTATCATCCATAGAAAGAAAAATCAAGTGGGCTACATCAAAAATAAAAGTTTTTGCTCAGCAAAAGTTTCTGTTATGAGGAAGAAAAGAGAAACTAGAAATGAAAAAAAATATATATATATATTTGCAAATCACAGACCTGATTATGAATTAGTACCCAAATATATTGTAAAAACTCTCAAAACTCAATGACAAAACAGCAAAAAATTCAGTTAAAAATAGCAAAGACATGAATAGGCATTTCATCAAAAAGGATAGACCTATACTAAATAGACACTTGAAAAGATATTCAAGCTCATTAGTTATTAAAGAAATGTAAATTGAAACCACAATGAGATATAACTGCAAATCTATCAACATGACTAAAATAAAACAATAATGACAATGTCGAATAATGGCAAAGATGCAGAGAAAGTGAGTCACTCAAGTACTGATGATGGAAATATAAAATGGAAGAGCCACTCTGGAAAACAGTTGAGCAGTATCTTAAAAACTAATCATGCCGCTACCATAAGACCAAGCAATTACACTCTTGGACATTTCTCCCAGAAAAAATGAAAACATATTCACACAGAATCTTGTACACAAATGTTTATAGCATCTTTACTCATAATAGCCCCAAATTGGAAATGATCCATATATCCTTGACTAGGTGAATGGCTACACAAATTCTGATACTTTCACACCATAAGATAGTAGTACTCAGCATATTCCAGTGGGAAATCATTCTAAAAGTAGGCTGGGCAAATTAAAATTCTAAATGCAAATTCCTCCAAGTGGTGGTTCAGTGCCATTTGTAGCTCCTGGTTCTCTTCCATGGTGTCATATAAGGTCGCCGAGCTGGGAACTTCTCCTAAGACCAGCTGTAAAAAGAATCTTCCACTGGTCTTCAAGACAGAGACCTTACAGCTAGCTTTGCTAGTAGTCCTCACCTCTATATAGCAACCAACTCTTCTTAACACAGCTTGACCTCTTAAGAAATTCATGAAAAATATTGGAAAGGGAAGACAGGAAAGTCAGCTAACGACAGGATACAATATTAGAAATCAAGATATAATGTGGGTTGTCAGTTCTCCCTACTGATAAAAGAAAAAATCTTTCCACTGTAATATGGTGGTGTGCCTATAAATCAATTAATCTGTGAGCATCTCTTTGGGTACTTGTGTGAAGTGCTCTGTTGGCAAATGCCCATTACAGATCAATACAAATAATTGATTCAAGGTCTTCAAGGGTAAATCTTCTTTAAATTACACTCACACACACAATTACACACACACAATAATGTATGTTACCTGCTTAAATAAATGTGATATCTCAATTCTTAAAATATTTTTCTTTATTGATTTTAGACAGAGAGGAAGGGAGAGGGAGAGAGATAGAAACATCAATGAGAGAGAACATTGACCGGCTGCCTCCTGCATGCCCCCCACTGGGGATTGGCTCACAACCTGGGCATGTGCCCTGACCAGGAATGGAACTGGTGACCTCTTGGTTCATGGGTCGATGCTCAACCACTGAGCCACACCAGCAGGGCTGGATATGTCAATTTTGAAGCACATAAAACTCCCACATATTAAATAAGATAAATACTGAACATTACAATTTATGAACCAGGAGCTTCAGCTGGTTTCTACCACTCAAAGTCTTTGCACACCCCTGCTTAATGCCCCTCAGTGGTTTCCAATGGCTCTTAGAAAAAAATCTAATCTCCTTAATATCATCTTCAGTATGTCTTATGTCTTTGTTTTTCTCTTTTTCCTATTTTACTTATTTCCTTCCTTCCTTCCTTCCTTCCTTCCTTCCTTCCTTCCTTCCTTCCTTCCTTCCTTCCTTCCTTCCTTCCTTCCTTCCCTCTCTCTCGTTCTCCCTGCTTTTCACTCTCTTTACATAGAGATAACCATCTGTTTTCATTTACAATAGATTTCCCCGATTATTCTCTATCTAAACAGCCTACTTAAACTTCCTTTAGTCACTGATATAAATCTGTAATTATTCTATTTATTAACTTAAGTATTTGTGGAGTTCCCACTGTGTTCCAAACAGTGGACATATCGTAAACAATGTCTTTACTTTTACGAAGTGTATATTTACTAGGGAGAGAGACAACACAAAAGCAGTAAACTAGAACATATCAGGTAATGCTAAGGCCAATGATGAAACAAAGGAGAGCGACATGACACGGCAGGACCTGGTCATTGTTGCACTGCTTGTAAAGGGAAGCTGCGTGATTCCAAGCACCAACTTCAATGTTTCTTCGAGACATCACAGCACATTGCATGGAACAAACACTCATTCATTATAGGTTTGCTGAATTACTTAATTAACCAATGGAAACAACAACCAGTAGAATATGGGGAACTGCATTATCAACTTCTCCAAGCTCAAGGTCTCAAAAATTCTCCAAATTACAATCAGAAATCCATTACATTTTGCTAAAACCACTTTATTTAGAAAGGTATTATTTCGGTAGATTAGTGATTAGAGACACTATTTAGGATGGTGACGGCCAACTTTGTACAAAATTCAGCTGGGGCCAGGTTATGGTGGTTGCAGAGTCTAGTGGAAAATGCCAAGCAGTGTTTGCCCAGGGAGGTTTGATGTGTGCCTAATTATATTTGGCAAAGGGCATGCTCTCTGAAAAATATATATTAGCATATATCCTTTGAATTAATTAAATAATTATGTAGTCACAAAATATTGAGTGTCACTATAAGTAGAAATATCAATATTATAATACATATGTGGATATATAGATATAGGTGTGTATATATATTCTATTCCTCTTTACCTATGCTTTTACTACAAGTCAAATTTGCTAAATGTGATGACTGCCAATCAGGTACAGAATTTTCTATTAAGGGCAGAAGCAGGAGAGAAAAGTGCCAATGATAAGCAGAGGAGGTTAATGCACTAGTACTTTACCAGTAACAGTTTAGTGAAACTACTCATGAATATATATGTTCAACTTTATCCTAATTTTAAACCCACATCACAACAAGCATCTAATGCTTCAGTAGAACACTAAGAAGTAGAGATATAGACTCTGGAATTATCAATGCTTTCATTTATTTATGAATCCATTTATTTGTCTTTTTAATTTTTATTGAATTTATTGAGAGGACATCAGTTAATAAAAGTATATAGGTTTCATGTGTACAATTCTATAATACATCATTGTTATAGTGTATTGTATTCACCACCCAAGGTCAAGTCTTCTTCCATCACCATTTATCACCCTTTACCCTCATCTCCCTCTCCCTTCCCCCTTTTCCCTCTGGTAATCACCGTACTGTTATTTGTGTCTATGGGAATTTTTTGTTTGCTTATGATAAGTAGAATAAGCCAGCTAGAGAAAAACAAATACCATATGATTTTACTTATATGTGGAATCTAATGAACAAAAGAATCTAACAGACAAAAGAGACAGACTCATAAATACAGAGAACAAACTGACAACTGTTAGAGGGCAGGGGGTTGAGGTGCTGGGTGAATTCATTTATTTATTTTCTAAGAAAAATATTTGTGGAAGCATATAACAATAAGAACAGAAATGTATACAAATTTATATAGAGAAATGTTATATAACATTAACATTAATAAAATCTGATTTTGCTTCTCCATATGAAACATTGACACATAGATGGAAATTAAAAGCATTGATGCAAAGTCTCGACAACCATAGGGGCTAAAAGTTTACATAAAAATACCATAGAACAAAACAAAGTCTCTTCAAAGGCAATGAGGATAAAGACAGAGGTCTACAGGATCACTGTTGGGAAGAAAGGTTGGGAGCTCCCCCATCTCCTGTCTCTACTGTGCCGCCATCTGTATCTCTACATCGGATTCAAAGGCCCTCCTCCAAATGGGGGTAGGGAGCCATCTCAGAAGGACATTTTTCTGCCACAGACAAGGTTGGTTCACCCTCATATGCCTAACCGGTAACTTTTTCTAGGACTGTCAACCCCCAAAAGACAGTGCTTGCATCATATTGTATTAGACATTTGAAGTTAACAAGAAAACAGACTGGAGACTTCAATGTTATGACTGGAGCTGGCTCCAAAAAGCCAGTGATGCAGGTCTCGTCTTCGCTTTCAGCAGCGTCAGGTGGTAGCTTGAAACTGACCATCATGACATCATTTACACCAGGGAAATCAGGGGTTCTTTTATTTTCACCCTTTAGGAAAGCTGATTATTAAACAGTTGCCAATATATCACTTCCTCTATCTTTAAAATGTACTGTTTCTGGTAAGAGAATAAATACCACTTATTTCAGATTATCCTCAAAGAAATCCTCCCCTGGCAGAGTCATCGAAAATTTAATTACTCAGGTCCACATATGTACCTTAAATAAAAGCCTGAAAACTACCAAAAATTAGTCCAGGAGCTGTGTGTTGTCAATCACTTGTCCCACTAGGGGTAAAGACTTGAAACTCAAAAGTAACTAGGTGGATGTATGAAAAACTAAGCAAAAGCATCTGCAATGATTTGGACTAACACCTGACCTGGACAGACCCAACCTCCTTGAGAATGAGTGCATAGAAACAAAAATTATGGAAATAGTCTACAATTTGGGAAAAGTAAAACTGCACAAACTATGACATTTTGAAAATATTTTTTCGTAAATAGACATTTAGAAAATATTGCCTTGTATTGACAATACAGCATAAGAAAATATGGAGTGTATAACAAAACAACATAAGAAAGAAATGTATTAAAAAACAAAACAAAATGGAAATAAAAAGAATATTTAGAGACATTTAAAATGATAAAAAGTGAGACATGCATCAAAGGAAACCACGAAGAAACAGAAAAATAAATAGGGAACTTAAAATGAATGCAAGAAGTAGTAAGTAGAATAATTCATATGTGGTCAGTGAATCAAGGAAGGAAGGAAGATTGTATTTCTCCATATTCAAAGAAAAAAAACAAAGAAATAAAAATGATGAGCAAGAAAATAACAATGGAAAATAGAGAACACAATGTAAGCATATAGTTCACTGATGTACATAAAGAAGAAGCTGAAAGTAAAAATACGGGGGCATCAACTGAATTTATAATGCAAAAATACTTTTTTGTGAATGGAAATAATATTTTGTGAATAGTTGAAGACTTCCCAGAATATCAGGCAAAATTAATGAAAAATATGCCTACGGATGGCAAATTCTGAAGACACTTAAAAAAATTTTAGGACAAAACAATGAATTTTATATATATTTATCTAAAAGAAAAAAATACTAGCAGTAGTTATTTACAAGGAGCATTAATCACCAGGTGGTCATGGGAAAGGGATCAGGAGAGGGTTCCCTGTGAATCCTTAAAGCACCCACAATGGGTGCTCTTAACTTAATCTTGACAAAACCTATAGGAAAGGTGCTGGGGCACAAGGAGGTTAAAAATGGAGCTGGGAGATGAATCCAGACCCAAAACTTAGTTCTACATTAAGAATTTATGACTAATATACACAATGGAGTACTATGCAGCTATAAGAAAGAAAGATCTCTTATCCTTTGAGATGACATGGAGGGACTTGGAAAGTATTATTTTAAGTGAAACAAGTCAAGCAGAGAAAGACAAATATCACGTGATCTCACTTATTTCTGGAATATAATGAACTAAACAAACTGATGAACAAAATAGACCCAGAGACATAGAAGTAGGGTACAGACTGACAATCCTCAGAAGGGGTGTAGGGGGGGAGAGGGAAGGGATAAACCAAAGAACTTACGTGCATGTATGAATAACTGATGGACATAGACAACAAAGCTGGGGACTGGGTGGGGAGGAGGGTGTCAATGGGGGAAAAAAGTGAAACATCTGTAACAACAAAAAAATACTTAATGACTAACAAACATGATATCTGGAAAACCTCTCTTCTTTTAGCTTCTATCCTTTGGGATTTCTTTTACCTTATAGACATTCCCCTACCAATTTCTTGATGTTGGAGTGCCCACGTCTTGCAAATGAACCTTCCATTCTTGCTTTAAACTCCCTCCAGCCCCACAGTTGTTAATAACATCCATATCCTATTGACTCCCAAATGTAATCTTTTCTTCTGATCTCCAGACATCTAAATCTGAATGTTTCACATTTCCTCTCCATCTCAGACTTAACATTTTCTGAAATGAACAATGATTTATTATTTCTCTACGTTCGCTCCTAGCCTTAGTATATGGTGCAGCTCTCCCCACATTTTTCAAATCCAAGATCTAGGAATGATTTTCAACACAATCTACTCCCTTAACTGTCACATCTAATCATTGATGAACAAATCTTGCTTCCTCTAATATGAAGCATATTTCATATCCATCCCCTTCATCCAAGTCCACTGCCAATCCTGGTCCTAACATTCACCCACCCAACACTGGGGCTTCTGCCTGAGTCTCCTAACTGCTCTCCTTATTTATGAGGGATGTACCCCTTTCTCATACCTTCTCACTTAACAACTTGAATGATCTAAGTGAAAATTGGACGATTGCATCCCCTTGCTTGAAACTATCAATTGTAACTTATTGTACTTTGAACAAAGCATTTGGAATAAAATGACTATCATGGCTTCAGAGTTTTGCCTAATTTGGCTGCTGAAACCGTACAACCTCCTTACTCCTTTTTTTTTTTTTTTATCCTCACCTGAGGACATTTTATTTTATTTTATTTTGTTCAGATAGAGAGGGAGGGAGAGAGAGAGAAACATCGACGTGAAAGGGACACATTGAGTGGTTGCCACCCACACGACCCAACCAGGGCTGGGGACAAACTGCAACAGAGGTACATGCCCTTAGCGGGAACCGAACCCCGGTCTCTTCAGACCGCAGGCCAATGCTCTAACCGCTGAGCCAAACCGGCCAGGGCTCCTTACTCCTTTTATGAGCACATGGCCATATGCACATCGGCCTTCTTACAGTTCAATGCAAATCGTTTATCTCCTTTCCATCAAAATCTACACCATAGTCTGTTTTCTCAACCTGGACTTTCTTCCCTAGAACTTTTTCCGTTACTTTAGTTTCATCCACTTCTTCAGGAGTCAACTTCAGTGTTGTTTCCCCACTACACAGTTGTACATATGTTATCTGTCATATTTTATTTAACAAATTCTGTGGGGATTTTTTTGTATCATTTATTAAAATTCACTTAGAGTGTGGAACAACAAATTAAGAGTCTATTCCTACTTGTTTGGAACTTAACATTTAACTGAGATGATATACACATATGTCACTATAATACAAATAAAAATATGGTGTAATAGAGACATGTAAATGATCCGATGACAAGACAGCTAGAGGATATATTAATTTGGCCTTCAGCAGTGGAAATCAGTCGGTGGAAATCAGTCTCTTCCACAGGATCTCGAGGGAAGAATTCCAAGGACACACACATTGTGATGGGATATTGTGGTGTGGTGGCATGGTTAATTGTGGCAGCTAACCCTGCCCCAGGGCTTCAAGTATCCCCTCTCCATCTGTCCCACCATGGAAAAAGTACGACCATGTCTTCAACAAGGCCAAGGCCAGTGCTCAGATGTCTGCCTCACTGTCCTCCTGAGCCTGTGCAGGCTGCCACGGGCCTCAGATGGCCACTAGACCCACCTGGTTGTGTGCTCCAGGGCAGAGAGAACACAAATGAATGAGGGCAAGTGCAGGTATTCCACCCCTGTGCCATTTTGATTTTAATGTGCCTGTGCTTACTTCCCTTTTATCCTATTCCTTCCCCCAGTGATCTGCAGGGAATGGACTGGTGGTTGCTGAGGGGAGTGTGAAGCTGTAAAGCTTCCTGGTGAAGCAAACAGGCCTCTGCTTCCCAGCTGAATGTGCTCAATAATGTCTGACTTCCCTTTGCTCTTTTCTTTATTAATAACTAGCTAACTAAGATAATAGTGGGGTGGGAGGTGTGGATGACAAAAGGGGCCACATACTAAACCTGACAAGCTCAGGGGAGGCCTGCATGGCAGCCTTACCAATTCAGAGACCAAAAGTAACCACACAGGATGGTCTGAAATGAAACCTGTCTAAGAGCGGTTTATGGCAGGTAGCCCTGTCCTAGGCCAGTTTCTTTGTAGCCTGTCTTATTGTCTGTTTGCATCTCAGATAATGTATCTTTGGAATGTCAAGGTAATTTTCTTTTTCCAGACCCCTCAGGGCACAATCTCCCACCAGAAAAGGAGACCACAGAACCCTTCATTGTTACTGTCATCATGTTAATTGTCAACTGTTAAGTGCCCTATATCCACTTATATGAAAGAAATGTGTGTCTATTTATTCATTTTACTTTTATCCAACCCCAGAGATTTCACCACATTGTTTTCTCCCACCTCCCTAATCTATCACCAATGAATTTCATGTAACCCCTTGAACACTTTCTTCTTTGATTGTAATGTATAAAATAAGGTGCAAAACTGCCGTTTTCTGGAGCATTTATTTAATCCGTTGAGACTTTTGCTTCCCGGAAATTGTCATCAGGTTGGCTCAAATTAATACAAAAATTCTTACAGGTTTGGACGTTTCTTGCATTGACAGAAAGAAAAGCATCACAGTGTCAAGGACAGTTTAGTTACAGAGTGACTCTGAATTTATGTGAGAGATGTATTTTGACTTTTGAAAGAATCGTCATTTGAAAATTGTAAATTTTCGCTTTCCTTTTGAACAATGCCATTGTTTTACTTCATCATAACATTAAGGATTATTCGGTTTTTCAAGCAGATGTTTTAACAGAGAAAAAATGTATATGATGCTTTGGCCCAGAACCATGAAGTCATATGGAATCCTAGGGCCATGGAGTTGAAAGACAGAATATATTTTATAGCCTGTTTTCATCCTTATTAAGTGTCTCTCCATCAGTAGCTCAACTGATACCATATCCGCTAAGAGCAAGCAGTTTGTTTTGTGACTAGCTATTCAGAACTCTCTCTTCTGGAGAAAAATTAAGAGCTGTTGACGGATACAATCTAATAAAATAACAAAATTAAAAGATTAGGCAGAGGGAAGTAAAATAGTTGCATGTAATTTTAGGGTTTTCTTCCTCATCATTCCACAGATATTTCTGAATTTAGTTGTTCCTAAATAATGTATTATCAATAGTGTCTACTCTACTGTGAAGCTTTGTTGACAGTGTGAGCATGATTTAAAGAAAATAAAATTGCTCAATAGTGATTAAAATCATGGAGCTTTTCAATAATTGCCGTAACACTAGCTTTGGGATGTAAATTACTTGGTCCTCAAAGCTTTTCTATAGTAATGTTCTTTTGATATCTATAAAATATTTCCAAGTAGACCTAATTTTCATCACAGTTTCTAAACTAGTGAGAAGTGTTAGATAATTATTAATATTTATGTCAAAATATGGTGGTTGCATAGAAACATTGAACTTGAGCTATCAGAAGGTAGAGTGCACCTAACTTCCGGGCAAATATAATAATCCGGGACAGCTAGCTTTATACATTTAAGGTGAATACCTGTTTTTTCACATTGATGACTCAAATTATTCAAGTAATGATCACAGTCAGTTCAATATAATATGGTTATGTTCCGTACTGTTACGGAGAAGACTCAGACAGAACACCGGAGGAAGCAGAGAGGTTCCTTCATTCACACATACGGACCCAGAAGAGGCAGTTTCCAAATTCTGGGCCCTGAGTTGCAGGGCGCGCCTAGCTTTATAGCGGGCTGGGCGGACATTCATCAGATGCGAGAGCTGTAAGTAGCTTACAGAGCAGGAAGCAGAAAGGTCTGGTTATCTCCTGGGAAGCAAAAGGGTCTGGTTATCTCCTGGGTACTTGCCTTTTCTAAAATGGTGTTTTACTTCTTCTATCAATAAAATACAGAATATCATCAGATGCTAGTGAAAACGTGGGAGTAAGAATATTCAAAAGCTCACCCCTTTATAAAAGCAACAACAACAACTAACAAGAATTGCCAGAATCAATTTCCTCCGAACTCTGGGAATGAAGCAAGGGCTTGCAGCAACCAGGGGAGCATTTGGTTAAGAAAAACTGCTAAGTATCAGTAACAACAGCAAGCTCTGTTGTATTTTAATTTACTTTAGCCTCATCCCTTATCACCAGTTCAGGTGGTAGCTCTGACTTTATTCAAATTTACTTGAACTCACTCAGATCTAAATGTCTTGAGGGGAGGAGGCATTTGTCTAATGCTTGAACATCACAGCTCTCTGAGCAATGGAAAGAAGTTGGGGCGAATAATAGATTGCCAAAAAGCTTAAAATGGAAATATGCAGAGTAATATGTTGATAGGGCGTTTGAAAAGCTCCAACATACTCCTGGAAACCTCGAATGCAAAGTACATTCACAGGCTGTATGCAGCTGTGTACATGCTTACAAAAGACAACAGAAGCCAAAACATCTCACCCTGACTGACCCTGACGATCAAATAAAAGGATTCTGGACACTAACACAAATCCATGTAGAGAAATAAAACATACTAGTTAATGTAACTATATAGGTAAATATATAAGGCAATACAAACATAGTTTGATTGTATCTCCTTTTATTACTCGATGTGATTTAAATGACTCAAATATGCCTATTAACTTAGTTTTATAATGCACTAATTATAAAACTAAGTTAATGGGCCCAAAGATGTAAAACCGTGATTTGTAATAATGTATAACATAAAGGAGGCATGATTTCTAAATGACAATACTCAAACTGATCTACAGATTTAAAAAATCCTATTAAAATTCTAATAGCTTTTTCAAAAATAAGAAAGGCTTAGCCTAAAATTTTAATAAAATAGCAAAGGACAAAATTAGCCAAAATAATGTTTTAAAAAAATAAACAAATTCAGAGGAATCATATTTCCTGATTTTAAAACCCACTACAAAGCTACAGTAATCAGTACAGTGTAATACTAACATAAGTGGTAGCATTGTAATTAGCTAGTTAATAAAAGGAAAGGAGCAAAAGACAGGCCAGATATTATAAGCATGGCCATGTAGGCAGCTTCCTCAGGAAGCTGCAACTTTACACTCCCCAGGGAACCACCAATCCATTCCCTTTAAATCACTGGAGGAAGGGGTCCAACAAAGGGGAGGCGGATGCATGCACAGCAAAGTCCGGGTGACTTGGGGAAGGTAACTGTTAACCTAATCTAGAAACAAAGATAATTGGCCAAAGGGTGTGGGGCCACTACAAACCCATGAAAATTTGGGAGTACATAATCTCCCAGACAAAGGAATTCTCTTTTTCTTGTGGCTTGTGTGACCCTCTGGTTCCTCTTGTTTTGCTCCTGCTTTCTTGCATTCCCCGTGTTCCCTCCATAGGCTTGTGGCCCTGTGAACCCCACATGCAATGGTCTGATGAACTGCAGCTGGGAACACAAACCAAGCCAGCCTGATGCTGGATTGAACTGTGCGGATATGGAACCGAAAGGCTGGGCAATGGCTTTAGTTCTAGCCCTACTGAAGACACAGCTGGATTTTTTCCTTGGCAGCACAGAAGGAAATGGGACCTTGGAAGCTCAGGGATTTAAAGTCCACATAAATAAATGCCACTAATTCTCCTGTGTGAGTCTCAGAAAATTCATTTTCTTATGACATCAGGAGAAGCCCACTTCCCCCAGCAACAGGTGGGGATAAGGAGAGCTCCCCACTGATAACACAAGAATAGGCATATAGATCCATGTCATAGAATTGCAGCTTCTAAAATATACCCCTATACTCATGGTCACTTGGCTTTCACAAGGATGCTACATCAGTTTCATAGAGTTGCCATAACGAAGTACCAAAAACTGAGTGGTGAAAAATAGTGGAAAGTTGTTATTTCACAGTTCCAGGAGCTAGAAGTGTGAAAACAAAGTATCATCAAGGCCATGATCCTTCTGAAATCCCCAGGCATGCCCTTTCTTGCCTCTTTCTATCTTCTGCAGTGTGAGTGTGTGTTTGTTTGTTGGCAATCTTTGGTGTTTTTTGGCTTTTGGCTTCATAACTTCAAATTCTGCCATCAGCATCACATAGCATTTTCCATATGTATGTGGGTCTCTGTCTTCACATGGCCATCTTTTTATAAGGACATGTGAAGCAAACAGGCCTCTGCTTCCCAGCTGAATGTGCTCAATAATGTCTGACTTCCCTTTGCTCTTTTCTTTATTAATAACTAGCTAACTAAGATAATAGTGGGGTGGGAGGTGTGGATGACAAAGGGGCCACATACTAAACCTGACAAGCTCAGGGGAGGCCTGCATGTCAGCCTTACCAATTCAGAGACCAAAAGTAACCACACAGGCAACTCTATGAAACTGAGTCATATTGAATTAGGGGCCCACTGTAATTTATGATAGCCTCATCTTAACTAATTACATCTGCAACAAACCTATGTCAAAGTATGATCATATTCTGAAGTACTTGGAATTGGGATTTCACTTTTGTTTTGTTTTTTTTTTGGAAGGGACAGTTCAACCCATAACATGTACCAAGACAATTCAATGGAGAAACAGTAGTCTTTTGAACAAATGATGCTAGGACAATTAAATATCTAGATGCTAAAAAATACCTTTGGACTCAATATCTCACACCACATACAAAGTTAACTCAAAGTTGATCAGATACTACATGCAAGATTGAAAACTCTAAAACTCTTAGAAGAAAACACGTGTAAATTTCTATGACCTGGATTAGACAGCATTTCTTAAATATGGCACCAAAAATGCAAGCAACCAAGAAAAGATAAATAAATTGGACTTCACCAAAAGTAAAATGAATTGTGCATCAGAGGACTTGATCACATATATAGAGAGGTAAATCACAAAGGGGGAGAGAATATTTCCAAACCATATATCTTATAATTGTCTACTATGCAGAATAAATAAAGAACTCTAAGAGCGGAGATGGTGAAGGGCATTTATGAGAAAAGACCTCGAAGAAATGAGAAGGCTGAAGGTTACTTCTAAGATGAAGAAGCAGGATTTTGGCTACATGAAAAATCTCCGGCAAGAGACAGAAATCTGATGAGAGAGAGAGAAAATATGGTCAGAACAAATGCTAAGAGAAGTGAGGATCCACCTCAGGCTGCCGTTAGCTAATATTCTAGTAGGAAGAAAAGAATAGAGGATGCAAGACTTGACATTTGATTCTAATTGGAGTTGATTATTTATTAAAATGATGGGTCTAGCCTTTACGTACATCCAAACTTTTTAGTCAACCTGGGAAAGCACGGCCATAAAAGATAAAGTTTAAACACCATGTTTTAAAAATACTATAGAAACAGTAAACAGAGAGAACTGAATTTATGAATAGTTTGGGCTATTATCTCAAACAAGATATTTTTTCTATAAAAGCTAGATGGTAGTCATTCATGCAGAAAACATTTACCACCACGTGCCAAACACTGTTCTTGTTTTCTGGGTACGCAGCTGGTAACAGTCAAACCCTTCTTGTCATGTAACTCATTCTCATTGAAGAGAGGCAAAAAAATAAACAAACAGCTATTTGAAATAAACAGGAAGCATGAGAGTGATGAGTGCTATACAGAGGAATTAAATACGATGATGTGATAGAGCGTGACTGAGTGACTACATTACATGGGGAGTTGTATTAGTCAGGGTAGTACTAAAGATCATGAGAAATAAATGCACAACTTTTTCATATTCGCATAAGGGGTTGCAATACAGAGAACGGGCCCACGAAGGCATTCAGAGTCAAAGGCTGATGCTAACTCTGCTACATTCAACACTTGCCTTCCAAGCTTGCTATGGAAATGAACGTGGAGGATGGACAATATGTTGGAGGTTTTTGCATTCATGGCCTGGGAGCCACAGGCAACACTTTTGCTGAGATTTCATTGGTTCATACTCAGTCACGTGGCTATCCTCAGCACCCCCACCTTGAAACCATAACAGCAACTAGAGTGAGGGATGCGATGACTCTGTGGTGACTTAGGGTATATTTCCAGTGCACATGGAGAGAAATGGGGACACATTTAGGATGATACTGAAGCTCTTCCAAAGACAGATACAAATTGAAATAGGACAAGGCACACTTCATGAATACTGCACAGACCTTCTCCACACTTCTTCCTGGCTGCTTCTTCTCCTCAGCTCATCAAAGATGTGTGCCTTCACTGTAAAAATGGTTTATTAATTCTGCACCAAAAGAACCTCAGTGGCCAGCTTTAATTTTATTTAACACCCTCAGGTGAGTGTGGCTTTTCCCTCAGCTGTTGTTACCTGACGATTGGATGCTGTCCCCTTCTGGAAACAAAAAGAACAAGGATTCCAAAGAAGAGCTCATGTAAGGTAAATCCTCTGTCCAGTTCAGTGGTAAATTGGAGCTGAGTCCAGGGTGAGACTCTCCAGCGTCCGGGAGAGGGCAGGGAGAAAGGAAGCCTATTTCAAGCACATGTGACAGTCATGACTCATAATGGGAATCTGGGTCAGAATTTGCAGCTGGGGAAGCACCGGGAAAAGATTACTTTTATTATAAAAGCATGTACTTAATTACAGCTCAAAGCTGGAGTAGGGGGTGAATTGCACAGCTGGAAGGAAAAAGCAAATTAATTTGTTGACTTTTAAAGCCCTCTTGCAGTGAAATATGCCCCCTCCTGCTTTAACATCGGGTTATAACTGAAGAGTTTTCAGAGTTGCCTCAAAGCAAGAGTGGGCGCGATGCGATGTAACAGCAAATAGCTTACATTAGGTATTTCCTCAGGCTTGTGAACTGTGGAAGCTTTGGGCTGTTGTTTCTTTTTATAAAGTAAACTAAGCCTGGCCAGCAGCCAGGATCATTTTATGTAACAGGCAATATCACCTCCAGAGAGGATGAGCCCTTGTAAACAACGTCCATGATTTGATGCTACAGTTTAACAGTGATCATTCGCCCCCCTGGAGAGACCTGAGTGACAGAAGCTGGTAACTGAGTACACAGGACAGAAAGACATTTAAATACACATGGAAATGGTGGGAGGTGGTTTAACGTTTCAAGGCTTAGCATGTTAGTTATAAAATAACCCGAGGGGCATAAAAATCTGTGCAAATTTCACAATAACTAGGCTGTGTGTTTTTTGGCCATAGATTGAACAAGGCAATGAAGGGCAAAATAAACTTTCTGTCTTCAAAAGGCCAACAATCTAGGCAAACCTAAGTTATATGGATGCTTTAACAAATAATTTATAATCAAAGTTATCTCCGAGATAAAATCAGAGAAAACATGATTTGACAAGCATCTTAAAGGAAGTAGGTTCTGATAGGTAAAGTTTGGAGTCATAAACAAAACATAAGTGGAAAGCAAAATATAACAGCTGTAGACATGAGCCTTGTTAATAACCAATTTTTTAAATAACAAGATTCAGAGCATATTAGCATTAATCAGAATACTATCACTGAATATTTGAGAAGATTCAGATTATATTTCAAGAAAATAAAATATTTTGTACATTTAAAATTACTGTAATATGATATTTTGTGCTGTCTGAATATACTTTGAGTTAACTTTAAAATTCAGAAAAAAATTACAATAAAGAATATTAACAGGATAAAAATCTATATTTAATGTCATTGATTTGTACTAATTTTATCTTCTATGATTTGATGTTAGAACCCTAGATAATGTTCAAACTTTAATTAGTCCTTTATAAGCATTTATTGAGAAGTTGAAACGCAAAAGACACTATGCTAAATACTGTCATTAAATTCATATATGCTAATGCTTTATAAGAATTTATATAAGCATTATATAATTTATATAAGAGCTAATGGAGATATAGATATATATATCTCCAGTCTGAAAGCATAACACATTAAGTATTAATTAATTTCTTACCATTAATATTTGGATTATCTGATGATTGATTCTGATATCATAGCTTTATTAAATTGTTAATGCATTTTAATTAATGTAAATTATTTACAAATATTTATAACATTGAGGCTCTCTTTGGTGTTGATGTGAATTATAAAAGCAGAATCTTCATTGACCAAGCAATCCAGCCAGCTCCATTCTGGACCTGGTTCTCCCACTAAACTAGCTACATAAACATTCACAAATTACTTAGTTTCTGGGCCTTTCTAGACTAGAGAAAGACTCAGTGGACTAGATCATATTTTGGTTCTTTATATCACTAAAACCTATGGTTGTATGTGTTCCAAAATGGTAGCAAGGCACCATGTGCATTTCTGATCTCCTCACATATGCAGGCCTTGAAGCCTGTGCAATAATTCTTCCTGCAAATGTAACGTCATATTCTGATTTCTAGTTGCAACAGTAAAAGTCTTGGAGTTGTCACACTGCCACTGAGATAAGCCCAGCTTTCACTTTCAACAGGAAACTAGGGTTAGACTTCTACCAAAGACTGAGGAAAGTTACAAATCCACACATAATTCTAACTGCTCTACATATGCCTGTCATCATTCCTAAACGTAAGCATCGAGCTTGCTTAGAGGGTATGGACAAAAGGCCTTCCATATACTAGATAAGATTAACATCCAATTTTGCTATCTTCAACTTCCCTAGAGTAAGCAAAAAACAACCAAATAGGTATCTGATTTATCTAGGATTCAAATCTAATTTTTTGAAATCAAATAGTTAAGTTTCATCAAGAAGATGTGGTTTCAGAACATCAGAACACAATGGTCTAAAAGCACCATAGATCTCAAAGACAATGATAAATAAGTGAAAATAATATTTACAGCTAACACTGCAAAGCACTTACTGTGTCTAGCCTGGTTCTGAGCATTTGATATATATTAACTCATTTAATACATTTACTCCTCACAATACACCTTTGAGGAAGGTAATATTATCCATATTTCACAGATAATAAAACTGAGTAACAGAGAAGTTCAGTAACTTGCTCATGATCATACAACTGATAAGAGGTAATAATGTTTTGCAAATTAAAACAGCCTGGCTCAGGAATCCAGACATGTAATCACCTACTACCCTGCTCCTGCATAATTGTTGATAAGACAAAAAAAAAAAATAACAACAAACCACATGGACAGGTAGATTGCTGGGCAAGTCACTCATGTCAGGGTAAGAGTCTTGCTCCAAACCATCCCCTTTTACCCCAACTCCTTGTCAACCAATGTTCAAGTAATCATGAAGAACTCCAAAGGAGCATAAAAGGCGATCCCTGTCATAAAAGAGATTGCAATCACGTTTTGGCGATAATACAGACATAGGAAAGCAAGCTGTTGCCCAAGGCTACTGGGTATGAGCCTACTGAACAAGAAAGAATGCATAAAATGCAGGAAGTAGAGGAAAGAGCACAGATGTCTTCATTATTGTCCCTGAAATGGTGCTGGGAAACATGGATCTTTCACTTCCTTGAGCTAAAGCACTACACAAACATGATTTAATTCACAAAAATACAAATATTACACAGGGATGCTATTATATTAAATTACAATTAAGTATGAATCAGCTCATTTGGGTTGATCATTTTTTTAACTTGTCATATTACCAGATGTGGTGTTTCCATGGAGGATGCTACCAACACAGGTGAGCCTTCGTGGACAGGTCGACATAACATCATGAATACTGGCAGTAATGTGAAACTCAGTGATGGGAGAAAGACAAACATGGGATAAATATGACTGTAGATTTTGTCATTCAACATAGTACTCTTCTTGATTAATCATTCGGGAAATAATATTTGGGAATTAAATCATTGATTAGTGCTACATTTAGGTTTGCTGATTAAAAAGGAAACCAACTAAACAATCAGTTAAAAAACTTACTTTATTTCTCTTTACTGAGGGAAAGAGCAAAGGCTTCTCTGTTTCTCTTTCTCCTCTTTTAGTAAAATATATTTTGTCTCTCTAGGACCCCTTATGAAGTATTCCAAAGAGCATCACTGGTCTTGGCTACTCTGTTACCAGTTTGGGGGACTTAATGCCCTGTAGAGGCTCCCTGGATGCTTACTGAACTATTTTAGAAATCTGTTCTTCTTAGCTTTTTATTTGCTTCTTTCTTCAGCCATGTCCAACATTGCTGTAAGCAGTTTGAGTCCCAGAAGCCAGATGGATGACATCTCTGAGAACAAAGGCTCCTGGATTCGTAGGTAAATTGGGAATCACTTTGATCAACACTTTGTCCATGAACTTGTTTTGTGGGGTCATTTCTATGTGTCCTGCATGGATTTCCAAACGCGTGAATTTTAGGAAGAGTAGGAACTGAAATGTTGCCTATAGAAATAATCATTTGAAGAAAATATGTTTCTATGTTTCAAATGCAACTCTACTGGTTAGAACTGCAGCTTTCACACATACACCAAATGTATATACAGACATGTATATGTAAATATGTAGGTACATATGTGTATATGTATACCCACATACCCAACATATTATATTGGTTTTTACATTAGTTTCTATATTGCATTTTATTTGTCCCTTAATTTTATTTTAAGACAAATATTATAAATTTAATTATTGTTTTCTTAGTTTAATCATGGAAAATAGCTATTTTGGTCAAAATTAGGGATTTAATTTAAATATTTTCCCCTCTTCTAAAGGCTGGACAAGAGAATGTTAAATGTTTGCAGAATTTGGAAGGCACACAATTTCAAGAGAGGCGCTTCATAAAGTGTGGTACAATCCATGAGTCACAGAGCGATTCCTACATAGAATATTTGTGAAAAAATAAGATAAAATGAAAAGTGATACTTGCAAGCTTTTGTAAAATACTTATTTTCTTGAATATAGAATAAAATGATGTGAGTCTGCTTTTGAAAGGCTATATTTTCTTCTGTCTTTTTAGTTCAAAGGTGAAATACTCCCTCTTAGAAATCTTCAAATTAATGAACATATCCTTGTTATTTGTCCTAACATGACCTTATCCACCTGTGGGTGACTGAAAAGTCAATTATGGCTAAGGTTACGTGATAAAATGGTTCTACTGAGATTTGTGGTACCAACCACACATCTGGTCTCCATAGCAGAGTACTGAGTTACTACTGGAAGGTGTCACAGAGAGCTGGGACCAGCTTGCTGAGTGTATCAGATGGTTGTCCATAGAAGCCTGAAGTTACATGTCTCATCTGTGAAGCTTGGTATAAGAACATGTCTTAGAGTAGATCTTTATTTCTAAAACTTTCTCAAAACTGTGAGGGGTCCAGCTGGTGTGGCTCAGTGGTTGAGCATCAACCCATGCACCAAGAGGTTGCCAGTTCGATTCCCAATCAGGGCACATGCCCAGGTTGTGGGCCTGATCCCCAGTGGGGGCATGCAGGAGGCGGCTAGTCAATGTTCTCTCTCATTGATGTTTCTGTCTCTCTCTCCTTCTCCCTTTCTCTCTCAAATCAATAAAGAAAAAAAAATTAGACTTCCGGTCAAGATGGCGGGTAGGTAAATGTGGTATCGCATCCTCCCACAACCACATCAAAGTTACAACTAAACTACAGAACAACCATCATTCAAAACTGCCTGAAATCAAGCTGAATGAAGTCCTACAACTACGGAATTAAAGCAGCTGCATTGAGACTGGTAGGAGGGGCGGAGGGGACGGGCTGGTCCCACACCCACGTGTGGCGGATAAAATCAGGAGGACACCTCGGCTGGGAGGGTCCTCCCTGAGGACTGAGGGTCCCCATCCCACACCAGACACCCTGCTCAGGGTTCCAGTGCCAGGAAGAGAAGTCCCCATAACTTCTGGCTGGAAAAACCAGCGGGAACTGAGGCTCAGGGAGGCTGAGGCGGCTGGAGCCCCAGGCAGCTCCCTAAAGGGCCCGTGCACGGACTTATCGGACTCTCTCCCTCTAAGCTTGGAGGGAAGGCAGCTCCAGGGGCACCAGAAACATACAGGGAAGAACTGAGCTGTTTGGCACTGGAGCAAGGGCTGGAGAGGGAGATTTCTCCTGGTCAGACGTGCTATCAGAGGCCTTTGTTCCTTTGGTGAGCCCTTCCCTGGGCGGCAGACAGTCGCCATATCTGGGACTCCAGCAACCTGGCTCACACTGGTCGCCCCACCCTGGTAATTCCCTGAGGCCCCGCCCCGCCCAACTTTCAGGCCCACCCAAGCTGTTGCCATAGGATTGCTTAACCATAGGATTGGCCTGTCTTGGATCCTGCTTCCGGTTTTCCTGAATTCTTTCAAACAAGCAGCATCTGGTCTCAGCGAGCCCCATACCTCTCATTAAATAATACACTGAAACAAACACAGGGAGGCAGCCAAAATGAGGAGACAAAGAAGCAGGTCCCAAATGAAAGAATAGAACAAAACCCCAAGAAAAGAACTAAGCAAAATGAAGATAGGCAACCTAACAGATGCTGAGTTCAAAATACTGCTTATAAGGATGCTCAATGAACTTAGTGAGGGCCTCAAGAGCATAAAAAAGGACCAGTCAGAAATTATGGATGCACAGTCAGAAATAAAGGAGGCATTAGCTGAAATAAAGAATAATTTACACAGATTCAATAGTAGAGTAGGTAAATCCAAGAAGCAAACCATTGATTTAGAATATAAGGAAGCAAAAAACACCCAATCAGAACAGCAAAAAGAAAAAAAGAATCCAAAAAAATGAGGATAGTGTAAGGAGCCTCTGGGACAACTTCAAGCATGCCAACATTCGCATCTTTGGGGTGCCAGAGGAGAAGAGAGAGAACAAGAAATTGAAAACCTGTTTGAAACAATAATGGCAGAAAACTTTCCTAACTTAGTGAAGGAAACAGACATCCAAGTCCAGGAAGCACAGAGAGTCCCAAACAAGATGAACCCCAAGAGGCCCACACCAAGACACATTATCATCAAAATGCAAAAGGTTCAAGACAAAGAGAGAATCTTAAAAGCAGCAAGAGAAAAGCACTTGGTTACCTACAGCTGATTTCTCAAAAGAAACTTTGCAGGCCAGAAGGGAGAGGCAAGAAATATTCAGAGTGATGAAAAGCAAGAACCTATAACCAAGATTACTCTATCCTGCAAAGCTGTCATTTAGAATCGATGGCCATATAAAGAGTTTCCCAGACAAGAAAATGTTAAAGGAGTTCATCACCACCAAACCATTATTATATGAAATAATGAAGGGTCTTTTTGAAGAAAAAGATAAAATGTATGAACAAACAAAATGGCAATGAATACATATCTATCGACAATGGAATCTACAAACAAAATGAACAGGAAGAACAGAAACATTCTCATAGATACAGAGAACATTTTGTTGGTTGCCAGATGGGAGGGAGGTTGGGGGAATAGGTGAAAAAGGTGAAGGGATTAAGAAGTACAAATTCATTGCTAGACTGACAAACCTCAAAGGGAAAGGGGTTGGGGAGTGGGAAGAAATAAACCAAAGAACTTATATGCATAACCAATGGACACGGACAATAGTGTGGGAAAAGGCGGGAGGGGGGCGGGAGTGTGGAGGAGGGGGTCAATGGGGGAAAAATGAGGAACATCTGTAATACATTCAACAATAAAGATTAAAAAATAAAAAATAAAAAATAAATAAAAAGCACAAAAACTGTGTGGAGACTTGCATCTGAAAATCAGATTAAATCACTTGCAGGTTCTTTGGAGAATCACAAACCTGACTCATACCTCTATCAGAAATAGACCAGAATGACGAAAATCAATTAAAAAACCATTTTGTCAAATGAGTAATTCATCAAAAAATGAATTGGCAATTTTTTGTTGTTATTTTACCATGAACTTGTTATACCCAATCAATAGTTTGCCTTCTAGAAGGTAAACGGGAAGGTGTCTAGAATGCACCACCCAATCACTGTTGCATTGTGTTTGAAGAAAAATTGAAAAATGTACTCTCACAGAAGGATATAGTGTTCAGTTTTTCCCACAATGATTTCAAGAAAATCCTTTTCTGCAGAGCATCTAAGGAAAACCATGATGTGAAACACTCTTAGGGAGGAGATAACTTAGCACAGAGGAAAAAGAAAGCCCCAGAGGCAGAAATGAAGACGGTTCACATGCTGCCTAAGGTAAGTGTGAGTTGGCACTCTGAACACTGGCCTTTTGGGAGGATTACATTTTGTGAGTCATTCAATTATCTCCTAGGAATCTGACTGTGCTTACAAAGCAATCCTCTGATTGTAGTTTGGCTTCCAGTGCAGATTTGCCTGCAGGAAGGGAATGTGCTGGATGGGACAACGATGTCACGCTAGCCCCGTGCCTTGACTTCACTGGAACATCCAATTCTTCCAAACCCTCAATCCATTCCTTCCTTTGCTTTGCTCCCCATCCAATTGAGATTCCATGAATTATTCCAGAATTTTGGTTTGCCATTTGCCAACATTCTAAATAAATTCCCTTGTTTTTCTGTCTCTTATTCTTATTCATGTGATAAAATCAGAGCACTGAATGAACCATAATGACATTTCTACTATTGCACCCAAGCTGCTAAATTCTGGAAAGGGATGTCGGAACATATTTGCTAAAATTATGATTATTAACTTCAGGTAGACCCTCCATACTACCTAGAAAACATTCCATTTTCCTATTGCACTCAGTCTCCAAAACTCTACAGTGACTTTTTTAAGTCTTCCTGATTGCTGTCAGATTTCCAGGTCCCCGTCTCCTCTTGCTTTCTCTCTACAGAGAAAATGGAATGTCTCCAGAAGGAACGTCATCATTTTTCTACCGGAATGCACACTAGTCTACCTGTATCTGCATTCTTGTCTTTCTTCCCTGTTATTACATTGAGAAAATGAAACCATCTCCTACTTAAGATCAATCCAATAGCCATGTTTTAGATTACTACCCTCATGTTTTAGAGACCTTACACTACTAATTATCATTGACCTTTCATATATACACCTTTACCTTCCTACCTTAGCATTTCCAACATCATACAACCTGCTCACATCTCTTCAATAACACACACACACTACACCCACTCCAGAGACCTCCAATTGCCCCATAGTTACTTTTCCATTTGTCTCCTATTTCTCTCTTTCAAACTTTTCTTAAAACGTCTTTATATTCAGTGAGTCCTTTCTTTAATTATCTTTCATTGTGTCCAGTGCCTCTTTGAGATGGGTTGATTTACTTATTTATTTAATGTTGTTGTTTATTTTTTCCTTTATTGATTAGAGAGAGAGGAAGAGAGAGGGAGAGAGAGACAGAAACATCAATGAGCGATCAGCTGCCTCTTGCATGACCCCACTGGAGATTGGGCCCACAACCTGGGCATGTGGCCTGACTGGGAATTGAACCAGCGACCTCTTGATGCTTGGGTCAACACTCAACCAGTGAGCCACATTGGCCGGGCAAGATAGTTGATTTAAAGTAGCCTTTTAACATCTGTAATACTTTCAACAATAAAGATTTAAAAAAAAAAATTATATGAGAGGGTTAGTGAGTGAACTTGTCTGTCTGATTCCAAAACTTTCAAAACCTCATCTTTTTATGAGGTTGATTTTAATTATATATGTGTGTGTGTGTGTGTGTGTGTGTGTGTGTGTGTGTGTATAACATTAGGATTTAATAACTATTTCTCAATTCTTTTTTTTAAAAAAAGATTTCTCTTTGAATGAGGAAATATTTTTGGATTCAGCATAAAAGGGATTACTTAAAGTGCAGTGTGTTATGATAATTATTTTCATAACTGTTATAAACTATTTTTCTGAATCAAGACCTAAATAAAATATTCCATGAAAAATTAAGTAGCCTTTTAATTTCCTCTATTCTTTAAAAAGGTTTTTGAGTTAATTATGATAATTCCTAAAACTTTCAACTTAACCTTAGATATCCCAATGGATCAACATAACATAGAATTGTTCTCTTGCAATTTTTATATATCTTCTCAAAAGCTTTAGCTAAGAATTCTTCCTCACTCATAACATTGTTTATCTTTTTTCCCCTCTGTTGTTAGATCAGACTTTTCAAAGATGTGCCTAGTTCATTGAAACTTTTTTAAAAACTACTTTTGGATTCATTAATAGTAAGGTCTTAAGTTCATATTTGTATTGATTAATTTCTGCTTCCATATTTGCTATTTCTTTTCTTCTACCAACCTGAAATTTACTTTGTTTACACTTTGGCTTCATTTCTCTATTTTACCTTTTACTTATTTTTAAAGCAAATGTATGTAAAGCTATTGATGTTTCACTTTACTTTTTTGTCCACATTCCATTGATTTCATAGTATTACATTATCATTGTCATTGATTTATAAAAAAATCTCAAATTTTGGTTTTGACTTTTGATTTAAACAAAAGTTGTATAAGAGTACATTTTTAGCTGTCCACATAATATGCTCTGTTTAATGTGTAATTTAGAGAATTGCTTGATATGTTTTCTGAAGTCTAGGACCTTGGTCAGTTTTTGTAATACTCATAGGTATTTTAAAAATATATCCTTCTTAGAAACAAATCTCTATTTGAGACAAATATGTATATTTTTATAAAATTATATTTTTTCCATAATATATATATAATACTAAGAGAAGTGTGTGCATACCTGTGTTTTTTTGTTCTCTAAAAGTACATACGTAAGAGTGTTTACTAAAACCAATTAAGTAAAAGTTTCAATAAGTGTACATTACAACTTATGAAGACTCATGCGATACTTCTTCATATAAATTTTGCTCATAATAGTATCTACAGTATTTTAAGTTGAGTTGTTTTATTTATTTCAAATTTACTATATTTTATTTTAAAAAATTTATTAACCAATATGTGCATTTTTAGGAAATAAAATCGTGCATAGATATTTTTAAAAACCTACCTAATTATATTATTTTTCTCCATTATTCTATTTTTCCTAAGTTAATCAATGTTAACTTTCTAGTGTGTCCATTTCCACAACTTTGTCATGGATCACCATAAGCAACTACTGATCCACCTTAAAGTAAAGAGAAGATAGTCAGCTATTCTCAGAAGAAAGGACCTGGTAAGATACTAGGTATCTGTAAGGATAGGTCTCTGATTATATATAGGGCCTATAGGCAACTGAAGAATTTACCTCCTGCGTCATTTCTTTTTAATTAAAAAAATAATAAATATGAAGGTGGGCAAAGTTTTCTAGACATTTTTCTTAGGTACTAATTATAAAATGTACCCTTGTCATATCTTTGGGAAATTGTATCTTATATATTTAAGTATATGCTATGAACTGACTGCTTTTGTCCTCCCAAAATTCACATGTTGAAATCCTAATCCTCAATGTGACAGCGTTTGAAGGTTGGGCATTTGGGAGGTAATTAGGTCATGACAGTGGGACCCTCATGAATGAGATTAGTGCCCTTATCAGAAGAGACAACAGAGAGATGATCTCTCTCAACCATGTGCAAGGAGGTACCAGCTGCCAAGCAGGAAGAAGTCTCTCACCAGACACTGAATCTGATGACTCCTTGATCATGGACTCCTCAGCCTCTAGAACTATGAAAATAAATGTTTGTTGTTTAATCCGTCAGTCAACGTTATTTTTGTTATACAGCTGAAACTACAGTGTGCAGTGTGTGTGTGTGTATTTTTAAGAAAATATAGAGATTATACTGTAAAACTGCAGTAATGAAGACAATGTGGTACTGGCAAAAGAAGAGACAAATAGATCAATGGAATGTGCTAGAATGCCCAGAAATAGACCCATAAAAATATAGTCAACTCATCTTTGAGAAAAGAGCAAAGACAATACAATGAAAAAAATGGATAGTTTTTCCAACAAATGGTGCTGGAAAAACTGGACACACACGTGCAAAAAAATTTAAAATCTAGACACAGATCCTATACAACTTCACAGAATTAACTCAAAATGGATTATAGAACTATATGCAACACACAACACTATTAAATTTCTAAAAGATAGGAAAAAAACAAATGATCTTAGGTGTGGTGATAAATTTTAGATATGACACCAAATGCCTGATCCCTAAAAGAAATAATTGATAAGCTAGGCTTCATCAGAATAAAAGCTTCTGCTCTGAGAAAGACAATATCAAGAGAATGAAAAGAAAAACCACAGTCAGAGAAAAATTATTTGAAAAGAAACATCAACTAGATGACTAGTAGCCAATACATGCGAAGATCTCTCAAAATTCAACAATAAGAAAGGAAATAACCCAATTTAAAAAAATGGGCCAAAGGCCTTAACAGACATCTCAACAAAGAAGATGTAGAGAAGAAAAATAAGTGCATGAATAGATAGGCCATATTTAATGTCATTGGGACAATGCAAATTAAAACAATGATATACCACTACACATCTCTTACAATGACCAAAATGTTGAAAACTGCCAACACCAAGTACTAGTGAGAATGTGAAGCAACAAGAACTACCATTTGTTGCTGGTAGGAACACAAAATGGCACAGCTACTTTGGAAGACACTGTGATGGTTTCTAACTAAACATACCCTTACCTTATAATCCAGAAATCATGTTCCTTGGTATTTACCTCAAGAAGTTAAAAAGTATCTCCACACCAAAAAAACCTGCCCATGGATGTTTACAGCAGCTTTTTCATAATTGTCGAAACTTGGAAGCAACCAAGATGTCCTTTAGTAGGTGAGTAGATAAATAAATCATGGTTCATTCAGGCAATGGCATATTATTTGACACTAAGAAAAAATGAGCTACCCAGCTGTGGAAATAAGTGGAAGAAACTTATAAGTATATTACTAACTGAAAGAAGCCAATCTGAAAATGTGACGCTGTAGAATTCCAAATATGTGATATTCTGGAAAAGGCAAAACTATGGAGATAATAAAAAGATCAATTGCTGTTGGGGCTAAAGTTGGAGGGAAGGAATAAATAGACAGACCACAGAGAATTTTTAGGGCAGTAAAAATAAATATCCCATATATTGTGATAATGATGAGTGCATGTCATTACACATTTGCTCAAGGTATAATTAATGTAGGTTCATCAATTGTAACAAATGCGCCACTCTGGTAAGTGATGATAATGGAGAAGGCTCTCTACATGTGTGAGGACAGGGGGTACATGGGAAATCACTGTGCCTTTCTCTAAATTTGCTGTGAACCTAAAGGTACTCTGAAATAATAAAGTCTTAGTTCTTAAAATCTGTAGATTAAAAGAATATCTGAATGAGTTAGTTAAATTCAGCTCAGGGAGATGGTATCCATTTGTGAGATGGACATTTGGATCATCATGCCTGAAACCAAAGCCCTCCTGTAGTTCTGCGCC
This sequence comes from Molossus molossus, assembly GCF_014108415.1. Lineage (NCBI taxonomy): Eukaryota > Metazoa > Chordata > Mammalia > Chiroptera > Molossidae > Molossus > Molossus molossus. The sequence goes on from NW_023425346.1 coordinate 96,968,444, forward strand.
TTTAAAATCAAGAGTATTGAAATAATATAAAAATATGTCCATTCTGAATGTTGTTGTTTTTTTCACTTGTCAGGATAAAATAATTTAATAATGAGAAAAAACTACAAAGAAAACAGAAAGAGAAACAGTTTTAACTGTTGTGCCATGACATCCAATGCACTTTGATATGTTCCACTTGCATTTGTCTGAGTGATCACCCTATTTAGTGTCTTGATTTCCTGTATGTTCAGAAAATTCTATGAACCTAAAGAGGTCAATTATGCAGTTTCCTCCACTTGTCAGAAAGGTAAAGCACACTTAGGAAGGTCAGGATTGTTTTAACTCTAAATTAAGGAATGTCTGCATCAAAGAAACCTCCAAGTGACCTTGACCACGCTCTGATTACTAACTAGTCCCAACTTCACATGATGACATATATTTTTTACATCAGGAAAATTCAAAAAAATTGTGCTTCTGGATGCCTGTGACAGATGCTTAGTGATGAAATCCCAACTCTGTTGCTAATTATTTGTTTTGAGGTAATTGACACATATCACACAATCAGTTTTTAAAGAGGTTTTGCTGAAAAGGTAATAATACAGCAATAAGAAGGTGAAAAAAAAGTCACATTTCCAGACATATTTCACACTCTCCAACACTCAAGCACTAAGGAATTTGAAAGCATTTTCTCAATTAAAAAAAAAAAAAAAAAGCTTAAAACAATGCAAAAGAACAATATGGAAGTATGTAAATTAAAAATAAATAAATTTAAAAACAGACTACCATGCAGCCATGAAATAAGATATATAAATTTAGCATCATGGGAGAATATTCATGTCATATTGACAATTAAATCAGATAAAAAAAACATGTGTATGTGATGATTCATTTGGTTGTGTGATATAGATTTGTGTGCATGTGTGTATATCAATATATATATCCATTTGATAAAGATATAAACACACACATCAAGCCAGTCCTGAGCCTCCGTGCTTTCAGATTCTTTTCTCCCATTTTCTTGCAGGTCAGAATTGTTGTCTTCCTTTTTCATCTGTTTTATATGTGTTTGTCCAAAGTGGTTTGTCCAGGTAGATTCTCTGATGCTTTTCCTGTGTATTTCCTGACAGCTGTTGAGCATCCTCTGTGGTCGCATTTCCTAACAGACATGCCCAGCACAATCCCTGTTTCCTGGGGCATGATTCTAGCTTTTGACACGCAACTCTCACCCTTGGGCCCTGCTAACACCTTGTCCTGCCATTGTTCCTTTGTCCTGCCTTTGTTCCTTTACTTCTGTTATGACTTCATCTGCCTCCAGTTGGGCCTTTCCATCCTCCTATCAGCAGTACAAGTACCATTCCACTCGATGGTGTTCTCTCCCAAGCGTTCTTTTGTTGCTGGTTGGGTTCCGATGGGTGCACATCCTCACACATGCAGAGACACACAGAGAAAGGGGTCAAAACTTCTGACCCCCAGAAAAAATATTATTCCAGAACCCAGTCTCTTGAGCATTATCCTAAATTTTTCCCTTAATGAAATGTAGGAGTGCTGAAATAAATCTGGCTTAAGTTTCTTTGTCCAAACTCTGGGAAGACCAGTGTGCTTCCTGGATATTTCTACTTCTTTCTAGAATCTAAGAGTCTTGTTGCTTCTGGTTTGAGTTCATGCTCTCATTGGACTTAATCACATTTACCTTCTTGCTCTAAGTTACAGAGAGCTGTTTAGTCTCTGTCTCTTTTCCTGAGATCATTCCTTCTGGGTCTCCCCTTTTTCATTCTAAGGGGCCCCTATTTGGTATTTTCTAAATAAAATCAGTTCCTTTCTGTTTGCATTTTCTTTTTTTTCTTTTTTTATCCTCACCCGAGGACATTTTTCCATTTTTTGTTCAGGTAGGTAGGAGGGAGAGAGAGGAACAGAGAGAGAGAGAGAGAGAGAGAAACAACGACGTGAAGGAACACATCGAGTGGTTGCCACCCGCACAACCGACCAGGGCCGGGGACAAACTGCAACTGAGGTACGCGCCCTTAGCGGGAACCGAACCCAGGCCTCTCAGGACCACAGGCCGATGCTCTAACCGCTGAGCCAAACCGGCCAGGGCCGTTTGCATTTTCTTAAAGAAATATGCTTCCAAGGAGTTCAGAGATATGTAAAGTAAATTCACCTCTGCCCCAGGGATAAATTTTTCAAGTAAAGGAGTAAATAATTTAACTCATAGACTTTGAGATGAAATGTTTTCAAAAAGTGGGAGAGGGCACTTAACTCATTTTCACACACAGAAAGAGATGATTGAGAACAATTACTTAGCTACTCCAGAATAGTGTTCTGTGACAGGCTCTGCCTAAAGACCAGTTCTTAATTTTTAATAGTAGTATGATGAGATAAGAAAAGTCAAGAATAGAGGAATAGTTATGAACATATTATTCAAGGTATTCACTCCTATAGATCTCCAAAACACTGAAAATCTACTTTTCCAACTATATAAAAAGTTACTTACAGTAAGTGGCTTACGTATGTAGGAATTTCATTTTAACAGTATTCAATGTAATAAGATTTGGTCTATATAAATCCCTTTATACAACAAACTCATAGAGAAATAAAAACAGATTACAGAGAACAATTAACATTGTAACTGCACAGAAACTGTATTGCTCTAATATAACCTTTTCTCCTTTCTTTCCTTTGGATTCAAACTGGCTTCCTCCAGCATCCTGACTCACCTGCCTCCTCTCCTGTATGTCCACTCCCTTAACCGTTAAGCCCTTAGGACAATGAGGTTTTGGTCAGCATCAAATAATCTTAGGAACAAAGACTTAGTCTAATGACCACAGAGACAGAGTTTCAATCAAACTGAAGATAGCATCTCAGCCTCAGTTGTGTTTCAGCTCCAGACCCAGAAGAGTGGTGAAACCAGATGAAGAGAAGCCATGGCTGACATCAGGACCAGCTGCAGGGATCAGCCACCAGCTGCTACCCTAGCATTGACCAATCAGTAGAGACCACGACCCTGACCATGACCCTAACTCTCTTAGTCACCATGATTAATGACTTTCCCCCTATATAACCCATCCCCTGAAAGCCATCAGGGAGCCAGGTCTTTCAGCATTAGCTCACTTGTGACTCCAGGCATGGGCCACTCCTAAAAACGAACCCTTACTTTCTTGGCTGCAAATTCCTGTTGGTGTCTTAATGGGCTTTGACGCACACAGGCAAACTGACTTCTTTAGTCGATGAACAACATTGACTCTCATGCAGTTTGATGAGACCCGTGTCAAAAGAATCTATCCTTCATATCAAAGTGTTAAAAAGAAACAACAGACCCAAAATGGAGTCACTTGTGCTAAGTCTACCAAGACTGAATGCAGTTGGAGCCTCTCCCAGGAATGGAAGTTTAAATCCATCAGTCTGAAGTTTCCTGGTCAGCCCTAGGGAGGTAATCTGCCTGATAAAACCCCTGCCTTCCACTGAAGGAGAGCTACCCTGCGTGAAACAATTAACTCTCTTAACTTCCTTGTCTCACCCTTCCTGCCTATTTAAACCTGCCGTGTTATACATCTCCTCAGAGCTTACTTTTATTTGCTATTCATGAATTTTTCAATAAAGCCAATTAGAGCTTTAAATTTACTCAGCTGAATTTTTGTTCTTTAACAAAAGATACTTTGCTAAGAACAAAGGGATTCCGGGAGAAAAAGGGAGAAAGTAAAAGAGAAGAAATGTAGACAGATGACAATTAAAAATTTCCTTTTAATTCACACAGAGCTCTTAGTTAACACACATTGTTAAACATCTAGGTAACAGGCAATGCCACCTGCCTGGAGACAAGAGTAAGATATTCTTCCTTTCAGAAAAATCTCACAGGAGAGGAAGGGCAAATACTCACAACACAACACAATATGGCAAAGGGTTCACAGACACACTTAGGGTGCTACAGAGCCCAAGAAATTTCAGGGAGTACTGGAGAAATAACTCTGTCTGAAGCTTAAGGAAGTGACCAAGACTCTTTCTCTAAACTTTAGTTAGTCTCTTCTGAGTCTTCTTCTCAACTAGGTTTCAACCTTGGTCCCCATCCCATCCTGTCATTGGCCTACCTAGCCCAGTCTTAGAAGAGAATCCTACTAAGTCATTACCTCACCTTTGATATCTAATCACCCTTGATGTCTGATCAAGTTCTTCATCCCCAAACTTTGATATATATGTCCTTGGCCTGCCTTTAGCATGAATCGTCTTAGGTCAGTTTAGCAAAAAATGCTCATACTTATAATGTCTCTTGTGAGCAAATGTCCATTCTCTGATTCCCTCACTCTGTCCATTGGCTACCAATCCCCACTTGTCTTTACTGTATTCAGAGTTGAGCCTGATCTCTCTACCCTGCTGCAATATCTTGAGTAAAGTCTTCCTCACCATTGTAAAAAGTACCAGAATATACTTTTTTAAACAGGAGTCTTCCTCATTGTGGTTATAAGGGACCCAAATCATGAAGGACTAAGAAGAACAGACAGAGAAGAAAACAGTGAATAATATTCATTTTTTCACAGGCAGAGGGAAGACACTTCCAAAGGCAGATAACTTTATGATGCTTGCATGTTTGAAGCTGCGTGGATTGTATGTGTCTGGAGAATAAGATGCATCTGATGTCATGGTGTGAGATGAGGCTGGAGACGTTGGCCAGGGACTGCCCAGGCATGAAGAACTTTGCCAAAGAGTTTGTATTTACACTACATAATGTTTGCATTTTATCCACTGGCAGAGTTGAAGCAGAAATGTGACATTGTTGGATTTGCATTTTCTAAAGGCCACTGTAGATGCTATGCTGAGCATGAATCGAGGGATGTGTGTAGGGTGGGCTGCGTGCTGAGCTGGGAGACCCCCAAACTAATGAGTAGTGTGGCACTCAGTGAAGATCAGATGGCAGGGGGGCTGGATTGGACTGAGCTGATTCACCCCGACATCCCTGAGAGATAGGATTCCATGGTCATGAGCACTGAAGTAATGAGTAGAGAAAAGAGGTTGGGGTGATTCCTGGGGTTCCCTAATCGGGGTGACTGGAAGGATGATACTCTTTGCTGAAACAGAATACACAAGAGGAGACAAGATGACAGTTTTAACTTTTTCCTTAAATCCCATTATGAGAAATTTACGGAATGAAAATTGCTAAATGGCTGTATAGTCTTTCACAATGAGCTGTGTAAGACCAAATTACAGTCATTCATAACTGATCATTCTAAATCCATTTTATTTTAATATGTTTCAAGCATTTTTTTACTGTATAATTGACAAGAAAGTTGTTCTATATCAAAATGGTCATTTTGCCTAATTGCCTATTACCAAATCTGTGAAACAGAAATGTATTTGGTAAATTTGCAAGGATGAACTAGAATTTCTGAAGTAACTTATTGCTGACTTCTCCTGGGTAGAACAGCACAGAAGATATCAAGAATGTCTCACTTCTGATTGTTAATGTAAATTTATTTATTACCAAAGTATCTCTCTCATGAGATATTAAAGGTCTTCATAGACATGAACAGATTAAAAAATTGTTCTCAAATTTTGATAAAGATCATTTAAACTGGAAAACAGAGAGTTTCAGAGATTCCCAAAGGGAACTGTGTTTAAATATAGATAGAAAATATATGTAAAAATAATAAGATTGCCTGGTGAGTGTGGCTCAGTGGGTGAGCATTGACCCATGCACCAAGAGGTCGCCAGTATGATTCCTGGTCAGGGCACATGTACAGGTTGTGGGCCCGATCCCCAGTGGGGGACATGCAGGAGGCGGCCAACGGATGTTCTCTCTCATCGATGTTTCTATGTCTCTCTCCCTCTCCCTTCCTCTCTCTCTAGAATCAGTAAAGGGGGTGTGGGGGTGTGGGGGTGTGGAGAAATAATAAGATTCACTAACCCATTAGAAAATGTTCCAAAAAAGGACAGCCAAGCACTGCCTAACAACATTTCAGTCAGCAATAGATTATATATAAGAAGCTGGTTTCATGAGATTATAACAGAGCTAAAAAGTTTCTATTACCTTGTGAGGTCATAGTGTAACAAATTACTCACATGTTTATGGTATGCTGGTGTAAACAAACCTACTGTGCTGCCCTTGTATACAAGTACACACATACAATTATGTATAGAACATAATATTTGATAATAATAATAAATGATAAGCTACTGCTCAGTGTATTTACTACACTAAAACTTTTATCATTATTTTAGACTGTATTCTTTCTACTTAACTAAAAAACGTTTTCTGTAGAAGAGTAGCCGTGTTACACTAGCAGCCTCATGCATCCGATGTTACTGCCTCTCCTGACTGCATCATTTTTTTCCTGTGCTTCATTTAAACTCATATTGTTTTCTACAGAAACACACTGTATAGGCTTGTAGCCCAGGAGCAACAGGCCATACCATGTAGCCTAGGTGTGTAGTAGGATACACAATTAGAATTGTGCAAGTCCACTCTGCGATGCTTGCACAATGACAAAATGGCCTAACAATGCATTGTTTAAAATGTATTTCTGCCATTAAGCAGCATATGACTGTAATGTAACTGTCAACATTTCCTGCAAATATCATTGGCCAGGATATATGCACATCTGAAGGTAATTATACTGCTAGTAGCTTTCAAATGCTTGTCACAAAAAAGCAGTTTGAATAGCAACACTGAATAACACATGCACACATCCCCATGGCCAACTTAAAGAGCTAAAACCACAATATCTTCTTATCCCTTAAACACACTCAGCAACACAAGACATGTACCTATTTTGTGATGGAACTTCAAGACTAAAATATGTCAGACTCACTTTCTAAATACAAGTATTGCTGGTGAAATGGATCTTCAGAGAAAAGGTCTATAGAGATATGCAAATAGAAAACAAATCACTAATGGGAATAGGCTAAATGTGCAAAGGAAAATTACCACACACAGGGCATATGCTTCTAATGTTAATCTACCCTTGCAAGGAACTGTTACATTGGTCTTTATTTTACCAAGGAAAACAGATTGGGGGGCGGGGGGAGGGCTGGTCCAATACACAATACACTTTGGATAAAAGAAAATGTTTATTACCAAGTCAGTGAAACAGAATTATTACCACAGTTTGATTTTCACATTCTTCTAGAATGATACAAAACAGCAAGAGAAATGTTTCTTTCCCAGTAGAAGTGAAAAGTATAGAAGATAATAAAAATTTAACTCTCTTTTTTATAAAATAATTTCAAGTGGGTTTTCTTTCTTTTATTTATTTATTTATTTTTGTCTGTAGGTTGAAGTAGATTAGTTCTTTATGTCTGATAAAAGTGGTCATTAACAGATTTACAAAAAATAAGGGGGAAAAATCCTTCATCATAAATAAATATAAAATAATAGATGTCCAGGAACCTCAGAAGATGTACTAACCTCTAACTAATAGTGAATTTGACAATATATACATTTTCTTTTAGTCTTTAACAAGGTGACATATGACCCATAACAATGGAATTAAATTTAGCCTAATTTTCTGATCTTGTTTTTTTAACAACCAGTTGATTGGATTAGGTGTAAGGGTTTCTTAAAGACAAAAGGATAGCACAGATAATTTCTAGCTTTTTCAACGAATGCAATAATGAAAAAAGGCATGCAATAGGGCACAGGAGCAGGAAGGAGGGGGTCAATGTGGGAAAAGGGGGACATCTGTAATACTTTCAACAATAAAAAAGAAAAAGTCAGGAGGCCCAGAGAGTAGCCTCAGCACGTACTAACATGCACATCCAAGAACATAATTGCTACAATCACCTTGCAAAGGGGTGAAACCACCGAATACTGCACTGCTGATTACCCTGATTTCAATTACTCTGCTTTAAATGGAATGAAATAGGGCCCTACCTCTGTTAATTAACAAGCCTATCCACAGGTGATCACTAAATGCCCCATGTATAACTCCTATTAATGCAGAAAACGGACATGCCTAGAAACGGCAAGTCTGCATATTAAACTCAACCATTCCGTTTACAAGAGAATTGGAGTTCTTTCCCTTTCCTCGAGAAAATTATAGTAAAGGGTGAAGAAAGAAAGAGGAAGGAGTGGGACAGAGGGGACATTGCCCACATTAGAGTCCTGGTCTGGAGACACGGTCTTTCCTGAATTCGTTCATGTTTAAGGAGAACAAAGAGGCTGTCTTGCAGGGGACATTTTCAACAAGGATGCCTGACTGGCCTATTTTTTTTTTTATCTGACCACAACGTGGTTTCAATTAGCAGTAGCACTTACCAAACTAGTAGCAGCCATTGCACCAGAAAATATGAGTTGGAAAGGGGTTGAAAGGTACTTTAGATGTACGCAGGAACCGTTATCAGTGACGGCTGCTCTGATTTCTCCGTGGCTGACCTTCCACATCCGTCTCTTCAGGTTTAGAAAATTCAAGGCTGGTGTCTAGTTACATCTATACCATATCCTCAAACACTTCCTTTTATTCTCTTTTTTACTTGCCGAACTCTTCTCTGGGCCAAGTCAAGAGAGGGCTTCTGTGTTATATCAATAATACAAATTGGGATGTTTTCCGCATTAGAGAGGCTACAAAGCACACTAATGAATTCAAATCCACTGCTGATTTTTTCTCAATATTTCCAAAGATCAAGGAAGGCTACGTTTGAAAGAAGAGATCTCTGGGAAACGGGGAGAAATATAACCACATAAACAAAAATCCAAAGCATGGTAGGCACTGTTTTCAGGGTTAGTATGCCCTTCTTGAGATGTTCCAAACCATTGACTAGGAACATGCTGACCCAAAAGAGGCTAATTATGTGGGTACCTTTCAAGATGCCTTACGGTTTTTACTATTTGGACTTGTAACCAATACCCCAGAGACAAATGATTTCTTCTTGAGTGCTCCATCTCTACTAGGATATGACCTTCCACCAGGTGGTGGTTCATAACCTTCAGATCCAAAAGGTTTTCCACATGTAATATGAAACTAATGGAATCAAATAGAAAATAACAATGTTCTTGTCCAGTTAAACATAGAAAAGTTCTTTGTTGAAACAGTGGTGTGGGTTGTAACATCATATTTCACAATAGAAAACATAATTGAAATAAATTCAAAAACCTAAGCCAAAATTATTTACCTGTTACCATAACTGTAAGTCATGGGTTGCAAACTCTGGCTTACGGTCCTCCTACTGAACACAGTCACACCATTCGTTTGGTATTGTCTGATGGCTTTCCTGTTAGAACAGCAGAGTTGAGTAGTTGCTATCTTTATTTGGAGAAAAGCAGATGACTTTATTGTTTTCTGAATCACTGGGCCTCTAGTTTACAAAAAAAAAAATCTTTCAGGGTGTACCTCCACCTTTCATATCAGCAGGCATAAAACGAAGTCCCAAAGAAAAGCCTAGCAGAACCATAAGCAAACAGCTCGTATTAGTGCTGCGTTGAGGAGGAAACTGCAGCTATGAGAAAACAAGACCATCTGTAAATCAGAGGCTTCAGAGAAACTGGAAACAAGAGTTCCAGGTAATCCTCAATGTTCTTTTTCACCTAAAATATGGCATTGCCTTAAAACCTCTCTTATCTGTGAAGTTAGAGATAAACAAAAGTATATCCCCAGATGCTCAGACAGTCACAAGTCAAGTGCCTTCAAATGAATACATTTGTTCTTTAGCATATTGTAAAATAATAAATAGTGTTGAAAATGTCAAGCCATGGTTAAAACAAAACATACAATTGATGAGGCCTTGCAGTTGGAACAGAAAAATATCTCTATTCAAACGACTGACATTTAAGTAACTGTAGATATACAGACAGATATTTGCACCATTCAATACAAGCAAGTCTGGGACTTGCACCCAGGTATGCAAAAACAGCAGAAGAAGCAGTAGTAGGGAAATCAATCCAGAATGAATAAAGACAGAAAATTGTCCTGCTAGCTATTAGCAAGAAACTATTATCATTAATATTGATTTACCAGTAAATTATACTTATATATCAGTTGTGAGAAAAAATGTACAGTATATAAATATATATATAGTTCAGAATTCTATCTATATAGTTTATTTCATAATATTGACTCTCCTTAACTTGTATATAAATGCTTAATTGAAAGGATCAGTGAAGTTATCTTAATGTTAAGGTAAGGTTATAAATAAAGTAGGTTAGCTTCTATTTATAGACTAAAAGAGCTGAATTATTTTTGACTATAGGAATAAATATAAATAATTCTTATCACACATTCATACCTATTATTGATTTATTTATTATATTTAAGGTATATATTGAATATCTATTGCAGCAATTTTCAACCTTTATCATCTCATGGCACACATAAACTAATTATTAAAATTTTGCAGCATATCAAAAAATATATTTTTTGCCAATTTGACAAAAAATAGGTATAATATTTTTGATTTACAAAAAAAGTAAAAGTAATTACAACTACTTTTGCTCCAAAATGACTTTTTAAAAAACCAGATGCTTGTATTTATATATAAGGATTTCTGTTACCAAGAACTAACCAATCAGATGCAACCTTATTATGTAACGTGACCAATAAGATGAAACTACTATGTGGCCTATATATTTATGGTTCAAGACAGGCCATTCATACTGGATGGCTATTGTTGTGTTGGCTGTTGTCATTTTGTTATTTGAACATCTAAGAGAAAAGAGGTCAGTGCCCCTGATTAAATAGTCAGGTATTGCATGTTTTAAAAATTCTTGCAGCACACCGGTTGAGAATCATATGCCAGACACTAGTCTGAGTGTTTTGAATTCTGTGGTGAGCAAAACAGACATCTGTGCCCTCATGGACTGAACAATCTAGTCCAGAAGAAAGACAACTAATGGTCAGTCTTTATGGTTCTACCTTCAAATGCCACTTCTCACCACCTCCACCACTTCCCCTCCAGCCCCATCACTATTATCACTATCGTCTCTCACCTGGATAACTTATGGACTTCCTGTTTGCTCTCCCTGCTTCTGCCCTATCCCCAAGTTACATTCTCTACATTGGATTCTTTGGTTTCTCTCTGCCATAATGGATACATGGGAGAAGCTGGTTCCCAGTGCTCCTCAGAACCACTCTGGCATGCCCCAAATATAAATTCCAGAGCCCCAATCCTTGGGATTGTTAATCAGGATGCCTGGGATGATGCCAGAAATCTTCATTTTCAGAAATTTCACTATCAAATATTTCCTGGGTGCATCTCTTCGCAAAGCCTGGTAGGTGGCAAGCCATGTTGTTGACACTAACTGAACTATTCAATCAAATGACACCTTTGCTTTCAGTTTATACAGAGGATGTGTATCAACTACCTTAGGAGAAAGAAAGATGGCATCATTAGTGTAAGTGATGCAAGTGGTTTATCTCATAGAATTCTATGCAAAAACCAGTTTTGAGCACATTAACTTTTCCAAAAAGCCAAGGAAGTCTGATGACTAATTAATAAGCCATTATTTGGATACTTTTTCTTATCCTCTATTCAAGACATAAACCTTTGTGGGCCCATATAGGCAATATGTTAGTTTAAGGAAACTGAAGATACACAGTGGTTTGGTAAAGAAAATGAATGCAGAGCCCCGTTGATTTGTTGGTAACAGTGTGCACTTATTTTAACATAGAATTGTCTTAAAGAAATAGAAGCAATTTTAGAGAGTTAATCTGCTATCTGGAATACAAAATCTAGCTTTATGATTTTTATTTGATTTTAATCAGGACACAACCTGGAGTCCATAAAAGAAATTGCTTACAGATTTGGCTATATAAAAAGTCAAATGTATCTATGATGATGTCTCCATAATCAAAGTTAAAAGATAAACAACAGTCTGAGACAAACATTTACACTGCATACAAGAAACAAATGGGGCAAAGACTCTGAAAAGGCAATTCATAAGAAAAAATACAAGTGCTGATATAAGTAAGAGTTGTTCTATCTCAGCAGCACTCAAAAAGTGGAAATGAGAAATCAATGTGAAATCTCTTTTAGGATTTTGACAAAACTTTTTTTTTAATGGTGATAAATAGTGATTGAGAATATATAAAAACAGTAGTCTAGTTGTATACACTGTGAAATAGATGCTGTTCTTGTGCTTTTTGAGAGTAATTTGGTAGTATCTATAAATTAAAGACTCACAAATCCTTTGGCCTGGCAATTACAATGCAGTCTAAGCTACAAAAGTACTAGCATCTATGGGCAAAGATTTCTAAGAATTGTTTCAACATTATTTATAATAATAAAAATTGGTAATAAGTATTTAATACTAGAGAATAATAAAATAAACATGGCATGTTATCCAGCAGTTCAAAAATGAGACAATTTAAGCATTACTTATAACAACAAAAATTGGAAATAATTATTTATTAATATAGAAATAAAAAATTAACATAAAATATTATCTAGTTGTTCAAAGAATGAAGCAGATTAGTAGGTTCTGATAAAGAAAAGAAAAATCTCCTTGGTATAGTAAGTAAAATAATATCAATTCACACAGAATAATACAGGTAGAATGATTAAATTTATTATTGTTCTAAATTTATATGATTCGATGTACACATATATGCATGCAAAAATATTTGACAAGGTCTGGATGGATATAGCATAACACTGGCTGTTTCTGGAGAAGGAGATAATTTGCAGAAGGGAGAGGTTATGGGGACTTTTTATTGTTTAATTTCTATAGCACTGCATTCTGTAAATGTTTTACAAAAAAAGCATATTCTTGTATCATTAAAAAAATAAATGATATATACATTACATTTTCTCTAATACTGGAGAAAAACTGCAGAGTGAAAAGGCTGTCCAATCAAGGCACAGCTTGATGGTCACTGCCCTAATAGTAAGAAGAAAAGGAAAAAACAACAAGAAAAAGAAAACACCCTGCTGTGCCTAGTACTATGTTAAAGGAATACACTAAAATGCTAACACTTTATGATTTAATCAAAGATTTAAGGTGTGGTGAATATTTTAAAATAAGAGTATGAATTAAAATTACTTTGCTTATTTATTTCCCTCCCAAAGTTTGAGCTGATACAAGTTGACCAAGTTGTGTGTTTGTATGAGTATAACTTATTCTCAGGCAAACTAAAATCATTATCATATGAGACTATATTTCCCCTTTCATTTAAACTCTTATCAGCTTCATTGCCTCTCTAAGTATAAAGATCCTATTTCTCTAACTGAAGGGAGTGTCCTTTATACCCTGGGAGACACCTTCCATCCTCAGGCCTTTGTTGTGAGATCTATAGTGCATTGATGTAAACAAAGTGCTTGCCATCCTTGCCACAGGGAGACACACTCAGCTCTCCTTCCCTAAAATGCTGGGGACCATTATTTTTACTGCAGGAGAGGACTTGCCCCAGTGCGTTTTAACTCCTTGTCCTGTTACCATGGAAAAGGAAGTTCTACCCAAATCCCAGGAGTATTTTAAACTTTATATCCGGGATTAATCAGATTCACAAAGTTAGCTACCTTCCCCAAAGTGGGATGTCTCCGCATGAAAATGTCCTCCAGTGGACAATCCCTCCTGTGATATCACAAGGCAGAGGTGGCCTTTGGAAAGGGCGGAATTTCCTTTCTTTACATGGACGTGCGTGTGTGCGTGCGGTCTGTTTTGTCTATGGCAAGGAGTGGGTCTCGTAGTGAGCAGACTCTTTTTAAAATATTTAAATGTATATTTAAATCACACACACACACACACACACACACACACACACACACACACTTTTCCTCCTGAAATAAAAGGAGTGAGACCGATTCTTCACATTTGATCCTAATCCCCTCTCTCGCGCTCGAGTGGTCCGGGAGCACCCCTCTTTCTAATAAATGGCTGGCAGCCAGCCTTTCACGCGCTCGCCTTTGATCACCTCCTAGCTGTCAGCCGCGCTGCTGTTTTCCTCCCAGCTCTTGTTCCTGCCTAAAAGTGGAAGTAATACCCCCTGAAAGAAATACCCTAGGTGTCCTGCAAAGCATCAATCTATTTCTTTTTCTTCTTTTTTCCTGAGGCCCACCCTCCCAGCTTGAACCAACCCCCCCTCTTCCGCCCCTCCCCTCTCTGCAGAATCCCAGTTCCTTTGGAGACACCCTCCACTGTGCCTTGTGACCCCCTGGGCCCCGCTGTCTGAGACGCTACCACCCGGCCAGACGGGGGAGGCCCCGCCCCGCCCCGCCCGCCCGCCCGCCCGCCGGGAGCGGACCCTGCCTGCGTCTGTGTCTGCGTGTGCTGCCCTCGGCTTTCGGGAACGCACGCACCGCTGTCCTCTGGACGTAGCCTTTCTCTGACCCCCAAATTCCTCCCTTTCCCTCCCCCGCCGGGGACTTGGGACGGCCCTGCGGATTCCCCGGCCTGCGTCGGGTCTCCGAGCGCAGCTCGGGCGGGAGACCGCGACCCGCTCCAGCTCCGCGGTGGAGCCTTTGCAGAGGGGCCGCTTCCAGGCGGGGCTTTGAACACGTTTCCCGGCGCGTTCCCTCTTCTGGTTTACAGCTGCGATTATAAGCAATCTGTGTCCCCTCTTATCAGCGTGTCACGCAGTGATGTATAGTTTGTAAATATTATTGAAAGGAAATAATTTGCAAAGGCAAACAATTACAAGCAGGGTATATGGACCATGAGGTTTGTCTTTAATGTGTTTACCAGAAGGAGAGAGGGAAGGGGGCTGGGAGACGGGGAGAGGATGGGGAAGAGGGGGCCAGACTCCCAAGGATTCCGATTCTGTGACAGTGACATAACTAATTAAACATAATGCTGCTTAAAAAGCCTTTGCTCTCTTCCTGAAATTGCTCGAAAGTATGCATTATTGAAAAAAAAATTTTTAGAGATGATGTAGAAAGGGGAGGGCTTAGAATGACTGAATACGACTCATTGTGCTGGCTCGAAAATGTCAAGCTGCAGTGGAAAGAAATACTGCATTACAGGCTGGAGTGCTGAGGCCCCGGCGAGGGAAGCTGGATCTGCTAAGTGGAAAATTCCTGCGGAGGACGTGTTTCCATTTCCAATGGGAAGAAAGAAGGTGTTGTTGGAAGCTGGAAATTCTTTGGAAAATGCAGAAAACACAGGGAAGATGACAAAATGACCTCACTGAACTCTGATAAATAAAGCAAACAAATAGTTTTAGCCAACAGACCACATTCTTTGCCTTGCCTGAAGAATGAGAAGCTCACACCTCACCATCTCAGGTCCCCTCCCCATATCCTCCCAGGGGAAAGAGGTGATATTTTAGGAACTGACGGTTTTGGAGAAACGTGACAGGAGATGTGTGTGTGTGATGAGGACTGTTGCTCCCCCAATAGCCTGTGTGCTTAGGGACATATTTACTTTGCATCCTGAATACTAAAATGATGGTCAAACCTTTGTTCAGGAGACAGTAGGGGATTTCAGGTTAGGTGACATCTCTCTTGAAAGAACCTCAGCTCCTAAGGGGAGTCTACCAGGTTTTACTAGGTTGGGTGGCCTCTATAAGAAGTTAGTGGGTTTCTTCAATGGTGTCACTGAAGCTAACAGGCTTGAATGATGTCATAAGGGGCTAGCAAAAGGAGCCCAGGCAAGAGGGAACACACTTCAGAGGAAGGTGTGAAGGTGGACTCAGCCTGCTGCCTAGCTGCAAGGAGAAGCTCTATTTTGTGTCATCTAGCATATCCTGGGGGAGAAAAACAGAGACTCAGCAGAAGCCATGATTTTTGTTTTGCAAAGCTTCTGTCAAAAAAAAGGGGGGATGAAAACATGCCAGGTGTGGAATGTTCTATACAAACACAATGCAGTTCAAATGGTCATTTGCTGTGCTGATCCTTTCTCCACCAGACCTACAACATATTGACAAGTTAAAGATAACTGGTTGTGCTTTTATGGCTTTGTGTGTGTGTGTGTGTGTGTGTGTGTGTGTGCGCGCGCGCTGGGTGGCACTTTTAAAATTCAATTCCTGTTCTTAACAGTCTGAGAATTAAATGTCTCTTGAGATACATCGAAAACTCTTTATGAAAACTAGTTGTCATTTTAAAGATAGTTTCATTAAAACTTACAGATGACTTGAATTTATGTGGTCAAACTTCTATCTACTCACAGACCCAGAACAGAAACAGCATGCCTTGTATCATTCAAGCACTTTCTTGCATTTCAAGATTACTTGAGTATGTCAGTGCAATGCTGTGATGGATTTGGGGACTTCAACATTTTACATAGGAAGCAATATTAGTTCAGGACAAGTATTAAGCCATGTATAAATGCCAAGTGAATAATGCTGATAGTTGACTGAGGAAATGATATATTGTGAGTTAGCCATTAAGCATTTGAAATATAAACATTCTTATCTGTTCTGAGAAACCACCCACTTATAGTTGTTAAAAATAAGCTTAAAGAGTTATATTGAGATATAATGTATGTACCATAAAGTTCTTTTAGTGTTCAATTCAATGGTTCTTAGTATATTTACAGAGTTGTATAACTATTACTATAATTTTTAAAAAACATTTGTATCTCTCTAAAAGTAATATTGCAAACATTTCCCATGACTATTAATTCCCACCCCAGCCCTTAGCAAACACTAATTTAGTTTCTCTCTGTACATTTGCCATTTGGGGACATTTCATATAAATGGAATCATACAGTGTGTGTGTGTGTGTGTGTGTGCGCGCGCGCGCGCGTGCGTGCTTTCACTGAACATAGTATTTTTGAAGTCTATCAATGTTGTTCCTTTTAATTGAAGAATAGTATTCCATTGTATTGATATATCACACTTCATTTATCCACTTGTTGATGGACTTGGCTTTTGGATTGTGTCTGCTTCTGGTCTACTGTGAGTAATACCAGTATGCATATTTATGTACATGTCTTTGCATGGACATATGCTTTGTTTTGTTTTAATTTATTTTTGTGGTAGATACCTAAGAATGGAATTGCTAAGTCATAGAGTATGTCTAGGTTGAATTTTTTTTAAAAGAAATTTCCAAACTGTTTTGCAAAGTTGCTGTACCATTTTGCATTCCAACCAACAATGTATGCATCTTTCAATTGCTCCAAATCTTCACCAACACTCATAATTGTCTATTTTTGTTTCCATTTATTTACTTTTTAAAGATTATACATTTTATTTCTTAAGTTTTTCTAAAGAACACTGAATAGATCTTCTGAGATTTTAGTTCAAAGCCACTGATCTTTGGGTTGCATTTTTACTGTTCACATTGTTCTTAGTTGGCATAACACAGATTATATAATTTTTCTATTTTGTAAATTTTAAAAATTTTATTAATTTATTTTGGTTACAGATATTTGTCCTTTTCCCCCCATTGACACCCTCCTCCCGCTCCTGTCCCCAGCATTGTTGTCTCTGTCCATTGGTTATGCTTATATGCATAAGTTTTTTGGTTTATCCCTTCCCTCCCTCACTCCCCCTCTTCTGAAGTTTGTCAGTCTGAACCCTACTTCTATGTCTCTGGGTCTATTCTGTTCATCACCTTATTTCTCTGACTGGCTTATTTAGCTTAACATAATACTCTCCAGGTCCCTCCATGTTTCCATTGTAGCCATTCTGGTGGGTGAGAAATGGTATCTCTTCAGAGTTTTGATTTGTATTTCCTAGCTACCAGAGATGTGCATTTTTACATCTGCTTATTAGCCATTTGTACATATTTGTAGGGAAAATGTCTGTTCAAAACCTTTGTCTCTTTGTCAATTGGGTTTTTTGCTTTGTCTTATTGATTTTTAATAGTTATTTTTATATTCTGGATACAAGTTCCTTATTGGAAATATGATTTGAGAATATTCCTCCCAGCCTGTAGTTTATCTTGTCGCTTTCTTGATGGTGTTTTTGAATCACAAAAGTTTTTTTTATTTTTATTAAATTCACTCTATCAATTATTTTTCATTCATCATATATGCTATTGTTGTTATATACAACCTTCTTACAGAGTTTTAAACTGTAGTTGACCCTGGAACAATGTGGGATTATGGGTGCCAACTGCCCACACAGTTGAAAATCTGCATCTGACTTTTGACTCCCCAAAACTTTAACTGGCCATCTCTCGGTACCCTTGGTGGGAATTGGTTCCAGGACCTTTGCAGATACCAAAGTCTGTGGATGTTCAGTCCCTTTAAAATGGCACAGAGCCATGCACACAGTTGCCCCTCTACATCCACAGATTCCCAACAGCGGATCCAAAATACTGTTTAAGATCCTCAGTTGAATCAATAGATGTGAAACCCAGGGATATGGAGGGACAACTATTTATTTATTGGAAAAAATGTGCATAAGTGGACCCCTATAGTTCAAACCCATGTTGTTTAGGAGTGAAGTGTATTTTATTATTTCCTTTTTAGGAAAGAAATGTCTAAGACCTAAAACATTTTAGATTCTTCAGATCAAGCAAGAATTTGGTACAAAAAGTGGATTTGAAGTTTTAAGCTCCAAATACTACCTAATATCTTGAACATGATGACCACAATATACATTTTTCTTTTAGTTAATATTAGGTATGACGATAGATGAATTTTTGTGTCCAGGACAAAAAGACGCTGGATCATCAAATTGAGGGAAAATAACCTTTTCTTCAATCTTAAGAAATAGCCCATTTTTACTCTTCCTTTTACTTCTCTGTATTTGAAATGGTTTTCTTGAATTTAATGAAAACAGAAAATAAAATTTTAAGCCTATTTTTAATACTTTTTTAAAAATAAAAATTGATATTTGTGGTAGTCTATGAGATTGACTGAATAATGTAGTTTATTTTCATTGAATATACTATTCTGATTTTTAATTCATGTTTGCATGATTAGGGGTAAAAAGAGCCTTTTTTGTATATTTAAAATTCACTGTTCATTGTTATTCCAGATAAATTCTCTCCAGAGAAAAATGGACCTAATATTTTATTCACCCAATTTGTGTTTTTTAATAACCTGCTATGTGCTTACCACTCTATCAGAATAGAAAGATAACTCAACTGTAAGAATCCTGATGATTCTTAGTTTAAAATGTTTTACAAAGCCAAGTTTAAGAGGGTGGGTTTGAAGACAGAGTGACTGATACACTGACCCACAGTCTGAAGGTCCCTGGAGACAGAGCCTCTCAGAGTTCCAGAAAGACCTGAGCCATTTCCATTTTTGAGGTTCCAAGTGACAAAAGAGTTGTGAAAGTATAGTATATCTAAAGTACACTTTGACAGGTTGAGCACATACAATGCAATATGTGTATTCAGTCATAAAGTAAATGTCAGGACTATGAAAATACCAACTTCCATTGTGCTGCGCTTCTTGTACATGTTTGAGTCGTGGGACCAAATTTAAGGTGCTGATGAATGTGTTTTCATCTAGTTCCTACATGTTTGGGACTCCATGTACAACTTTACTTAAAGACCACATCAAAAGTCTACCTGGAAGTCGTTGATCACCTCCTTGCCCTGTTAAAAAGACACTGTGTCTGAACATTTTCCTTATCTCTCTTCCTTTATGACTGTCACTTGTGTGGGTGCCCAGGCTGTGACATGACTGCTGGGGAGGCTGACTTCTGCTCCCCTCAGAATGGGACAGAGCACTGGAGGTAGACAGAGTACACCTCAGAATCAATGCCAGCTGCCGTGTGCAATGAGGGTAATATTGTCATAGTCCTACATGAATGCATGTTTATTTCTTCTCGAAATCACTCAACTTCTCTCACTTATATCCTTCTGCTTCCGGAGGAGCCCTTGTGGATTAGTACCCAAGATTCTGAGAGGGTAGGGAAGAATCTTAGCAAATACATAGGCTCACAGGGAGGTTTGGATGAGATGAAATTTCAGAGTGTGCTAATTGACCAGAGAATGTCCTGAGGAGGGGTCCAGACAGGAAGAGCAAGAGAGAGAAGGCCATTCCTGCCTGCTCCTGGGGACTGAGAGAAAGAAGAAAAATTGTGGAACAGAAGGCTTTCTTCCCCACCTAACCCTCCTGGTTGCTTGATTAGGCCAGTCCCCAAAGACAGAGACATCAGAAAACTCAGACACGTCGGAGGTCAGGTGGAAGGGGGAGAGAAGGGATTCCAAGGCCACCAGGAATTTTTCCCTTTTCATGGTTTGAGCTCTGGGAGGAAATTATCTTGGGGGATCCCTCTCACATCCCTTTGGGGCATTATTATATCAAAGTAAGTCAGGGTAGCATGGTTGGAAGAAGGGGGCCTTGGAGTTTAGCAAGACTTAGTTGCCCTCACTTCCCGTTTGGCCTCAACAGGGCCCCCAAAGAGCTCAAAGCTGGCCAGGATGCCTGCTGGCAACTTCACCCGTGGTGTGGAGTAAAACAAAGCAACTGTGTGGTAGACACCTAGGCCTGGCTGGATGAAGTCCATCAGTGCTTCCAGAACGCAATGCAAATTGAAACACAACAAAACAAAGAAAACCCTTTTTCTGCCAGAGGTATAGGAGGAGGGAAAATGAGACTCTAGATTGATTCTAAGTAACACCAATGGAAGCTTAGTGTCCTAAGAAGCCAGTTAAGGTATCGGAATATACTGTAAATTCTGCATGGGGTATGTATAAATCAGGGTCTAATCTGAGGAACAGAACCAGTCAGTTATTTACAGCAAAAAATGTACTGCAAAGAATTGGTGTACAGAGTTGCAGGGCTGGCTAAGCAAGTCTGTAGTTGATTATTTGGGATAATCACTCTCACTTAAGTCAACTGATTATGTACTTTAATCACTTTTACAAGATGCCTTCACAACACCTCGATTAGACTTTGATTGAATAATTGGTACAGTCTTCTAGCCGAACTAATGCAAAGAACCAACTGCCCCCAGGAACTATGTTCATTCTCCCACCCTCCCCCTCCTCTCCAGCAGTGGGTTTCCAAGAGGAAGACTAGATACATTTCATATAAAATAAAGGGGCCATTCCTTCTTTTCACACTGAATGTCCCGTGAGTATGTATGTAAATGCAGTTCTGCATGAGAAAGTTAGAGAGAGGCTTAAACGTGGTCTGTATGATCAAGGGGATAATCTTCCTGTTTTTCTCCACTTGGAGCGAAGCCAAAGCACAAAGGCAGGATCTGTCCGGCAAAAAAAATTATATTTCAGACTTCTGGCCTTCAGAGCTGCGAGAGAATGAATTTCTGTTGTTTTAAACCACCAGGTTTGTGGTAATTTATTATGGTAGCTCTAGGAAACGAATACAAGCATACTGTAAATTTCGCTGTATTTAAACAACTTGAAGAGTGTATTGGAACCACTGCTACCTCAAGACATTCTTTGAGCATTATTTTTTCCAGAGCACTGTTTTTCCTTCTTCTCCGTGAATAAGAAAGCAAACGTGACCAAATGTGTATGCATAAGGAAAGTTTTTACATTTCGATATTTTATGTACCTGCTCGGATTTCACCTTCGCTATATTCAGATGGCTTTTACAATTTTGGGGGGATCACGGGGAAGCACATTCTTCACAGCAGTGCATGAGCCAAGGAGGTGATGTGAAGTCTTCCCTTCTGCTCTCCCTCTAAGACCATGTTTCCGCAGATCATAACACATCTCCAATACATCTGCCTTTCTCTCCGTATATATTACATCTGTGGTCTCGTCTGGTCTCCCTGCTTCAATTCTTTCCCCCCTGGTAAGTCACTCAGTCAGATTTTAAAATCTCAGTTAGATCTTGGTATTCCACTTCTCTGCCCCCAACTTAAAAACCATCACAGGTTTTTCCATTGCAACTAGAATAATATAAAAATCCCCGATGGGGATGTACAAGACCAGGATTATCTGGGCCCTGACAATATAGCCAACCTCATCTCCTACCCTCTCACCTGTGCTCACCAAGCCCCAAAGACTCTGGCCTATAGCCTTTCTGTGAAAAATGGTGAAAACGTGCTTGTCTCCGGCCTTTGCCTTTGCATTTGCTGTTTGCTGCTCCAGAAAAGTCTTCCTTTGGATTTTTGTCTGGCTGGCACTTCTTGGCATTCAAGTCTCCCCTCGAAGATCATGTTTCAGAGAAGCTTTCTGTAACATCTTCCAAGTCCCTCATTTAGTTATTCTCTGTCAAAATTCACCAGAAGGCAAACTTCTTGAGAAGCAGAACTTTGCCACTTACCTCCCTTTGTGTATCCTTAGCCAACAGTGCCTGACACATGGTAGATATTCAGTAAATATTTGCCAAGAGGGTGAATAAAAAATATTAGACCAGATTATGCATTGTGCTGTATCTATGTAAGCTATGACTTATATAACTTCACATATTAAATCTATTAACTTGCATCATTCTGAGTTTGAACATCCCTGTTATATCCTATCTACAACTCTCTTAACAATCTGTAAAACATAATAAATTTAGTAATGTAAAGTGACATCTCCTATCTGATCAACTCTAAGACTGTTTTCCAGCTGGGGATACAAAAACCATAAGAACAGTACCCATTTTTCCTGTGCCTTACAATCCAATTCATCTGCCAGTTGACTTTCCTGTTAGAAGAGTCCTCCAACAGCCCAAGGCAGCAAGACTCCTATCTGGGCATGACCAACACTATGACCAAGTGTGGGCAACTTAAAATAACATTTGTTGGTTGGGGACGCACAGGGTAACATAGGTAGGAATCTAAGTTTTTGGTTTGGGTTGAGAAGAAAGCAACTAGCTATGAGGACAAAACACAGAGAGCAAAGTATTTGTTCTGTGGAAAGACACCAGCTTGAAAATGTTTCAAAGATGTTTACTTTGGAAACCTAACACAGCAGAGCTCCTTGTAAGATATATTCACCTAGCTTCTGGTTTGGTAGCGCCATGGCTCCTGGTATAAAAGAGTCTGAAAATTTTAAGAAAGAGCTACATTTAAAGGCACTGCATGAACCTAACTCAAAATATAGACCACCATCACTCTCCAAATTTATACACATGGTGGAATGGACATGCTTGATATTGGGGATTATCAGCCCAGTAATGCATCCACGTCCGTGAGGGTTTGGTTCTCTTCTAGTAGATATTAAAAGTTTTACAATTCACGAAGAGGCTGAACTGTTTTATATAACATTTAAAAGGAGAGAGCAATTTTATAAATCCATATTAAATTTCTTAAAAGTCTCAAGGGTGTCAGAGGCTTATTTACTTGGATAAAAACAGCAAACACATTAGCAGAGTAACATGCTGTGCTGTTTGGTAAATAAGGTAAGATAGCATTTTACATGGTGCACAAAGCAATGGATATGATTATAACGTAAGTGCAAGTCTGACTTGACTCAGGGAACTCAGGCACTCAGGCATACATAATCACATCTTAAGATTCTTCTTTGAAGTATGGAAAAGTATTTTCCTTGAGCCTTGACACAAGAAATTCTACTGTAAAATCATTTTTAATACATATGCTCTCCCCTATGACATAATCAATTCTTCTCACAACCCTTGCACATGTTTCCATTGAGCTAGGGTAGATAAATCCGTAGCCTCTGTGCTAGAATGTTAAGTATGGTTTTTCTTTATGGCCCCTGGGAGATTATGCCTTAAATCATCTATGAAAAATCCCATCTTGACAGATGGAAAAACAAAACATATACAACTAAGACAAAATCCTTCCTGCCCACCTTAGACTCCAGAACCTCAATAAGAAATGTCAGTGGGGCTGAAAAATGGGGAGGAGTCTTCTCGGGTCCTGTAAAAGGTCCCCAAAAGCTTAAGACCAAATCCCCACCCTTAGAGTTGATTCCAGCTTCAATTTCTCCACTAGAGTACTTTGGGAAAACTGTAGTTATTAAAAAACAAAAACAAAAAACTGGTAATAGGGAAAATGGGAAGAAATAAGCCCCATTAGGCTTTAACTACGTTTAAAAGCATCTGTGTAGCAAGACCTTATAGACTCTCAGGTCCCTCCCTGCATCTGACGGTGGCAAGAAGACATCAGTATAATGTCACACCCTCAGCACATTATCACTGGAGTCCTGAGGTGGATCACCTAGAATAAGGGCAAGTGGTAAATTTAATGCGCCGTTTTCTTCATAGTAAAAATCTGTTTTAACGAAATCACTTCCCAATATTTGTTTGTAGGTACTGTAACTAACATACATGATAGGAAATCTTCCCAGATTGGACTTAATTATGAAGGGCTAGAGAGTAGAGGAATTAGAAATACTGTATCATGGATTTAGTATCTTAGCAGCCATGTCTAAAATTGTAAGGGCATTCTTTGTTTCACCAATGATAGGATTTGTCATCTTAAGTATAATAACACTTGTAGTGTTATCAATGTACTAAAATGTATTTAATTAGAAATAATGCTTAGTGCCCTGGCGGTTTGGCTCAGCAGTTAGAGCTCGGTCCATGGACCAGAGAGTTCCAGGTTCGGTTTCCACTAAAGGCAGGTACCTTGGTTGCAGTTTGTCCTCGGCCCCGGTTGGGGTCGTGTGGGTGGCAACCACTCAGTGTGTCTCTTTCACATCGATGTTTCTTTTGCTCTCTTCCTCCCTCTCTCCCTTCCGCTCTATCTGAAGATAAATACAAAAAAATGTCCTGGGGCGAGGATAAAAAAAAATAATAATAATAATACTTAGAGATTCCAGGGTGATAGATAGATAGATAGATAGATAGATAGATAGATAGATAGATAGATATGAAAAGAAGTCTTTTATATATGTACATAAATACATATAAAATATATTTTATGTTTGATTAAATGATATCTGGTGATTTATAACAAAAAAAAAGAATGACACTAAGAGTCTGTGTTTAAAACTAAAAATTATAGAAATTAAAATGCTTTAAAACCAATACATTCTTATAGCACTTTCTATTCTCAAGAAAAATTTAACTTTGAAATAAGAAAAAGCCACAGGCTAAGGAATCTATATGAAGTGTGGACATAAGGAAAGCGAAAGCTCTCAAAGTACAGTCTATTGCAAAGTTCGGAGGAAAAAACTGTCTTTTTCAGTAATTTTTTTCACTCTTTAAATATATATATATATTACATAAAAATATGATGATAGATAGATATAAAGATAGATATCTAGATGTAACAAGCTTGGGGATTTTTTGTTAAATGCGTCTTTAATTTCAAAATGAAATTAAAAATATAAAATATAAAAGTTATTATTAACTTTATTTTAAAAGCATATAAGTTTCGCCCTGGCCGGTTTGGCTCAGTGGTTAGAGCGTTGGCCTGCGGTCTGGAGAGACCCAGGTTCGATTCCCGCTAAGGGCACGTACCTTGGTTGCAGTTTGTCCCCAGCCCTGGTTGGGTCGTGCGGGTGGCGACCACTCGATGTGTCCCTTTCACATCGATGTCTCTCTCTCTCTCTCTCTCTCTCTCTCTCTCTCTCTCTCTCTCTCCCCCCCAGTCTATCTGAACAAAATATCGAAAAATGTCCTCGGGTGAGGATAAAAAAATAAATAAATAAATAAATAAAAGCATATGAGTTTCTCTTTA
The DNA here is from genome assembly GCF_014108415.1 of Molossus molossus. NCBI lineage: Eukaryota > Metazoa > Chordata > Mammalia > Chiroptera > Molossidae > Molossus > Molossus molossus. Next base: position 96,993,730 of record NW_023425346.1, read on the forward strand.
ATGGTTTTACTAAAGTCAAATTTACTAGACATTAAATAATAAGAGGTGACAATTATATAAAGAACTCAATTTTTTCTTAATTCATTGTAGTTAAAGGAAATATTGGTGACTCAAAACCATTTTAGAGAAGTTTAGAACTGAGCTGTCTGAGCTTGTCCATAAACGAAGGCAGAACAGACCTTCCTCCTCTTCACCAGTGACTGAAGGCCACTACCTTCCAAAAACTTAGATCCTAGTGCGGTTCAAATGCTTGTGCTTGACACTTGAAACCCAGCTGAAATCAAACTTGCCCATTAGATAAAACAATATGAATAGCCATAGAACCGGGTAATTTGGGGGCAAACCCTGAGAAAAAGCAGTTGTAGCAAAAACTTCATATGTTTGGCCTCTTCGTTCCTTTTGATGTCAGCTGTAACCCGCCCAGACACTGACCAGTGACTCAGACACCTGTGCTCACGGCATCTCACGGCATCTCACGGCATCTCACAGCATCTCACGGCGTTACCGGTTAGGGCTTCTGCCCAAGAGCTTCTTGGAAGGCGTGGGAGCATGCAGCCTAGAAATGCAGAGAAGTGAATAGCGCTAGGGCCGCCCACCCTCAACCAAGGGAGCTGGACAGGTGGTAGAGAAAGTGCCTTACCGCTCCCATCGCCTGCAGACAGTTCTTGCCAGCTTCTCAGGAGAATTCACTCATTTGGCCACAGCAGAGACCTTCAAAGCACACTCTTGCGTTGGCTTCCTCCCTTCCACATTTTCCCTGCTTTCCAACATCTGCCTCTTGGGATCAGCTCCCAAATGAACTACCTACATTCAAGTCCTTGTCTCTGGGCGGGGGGTGGGGGTGGGGGGTGGGGGGGTGGTACACTTTAAGGGGAACTCAAACCAAGAGATATAGCCCTTAATTGCACCTCATTTCAGTGATTCACTAAAGGTTGGGGAAGGACTGACATGTAATGGCCCTTGGCTTTTGGCTTGGGGTCCGTTTGCCTCATTTCAACCTGCCTGAAAATTGTTTTAGGAAAAGGCAAAAGGATATTTTAAAAACTCCAAAACGACTCCCTTATTTCCTTAACATCATTTATATTAGTTTGTTCAGCATTATTTACATTCAATGTATAGATTTACATATTATTTCATTGCTTATTTACATGTGGCTCAAACACTGCAGTGCACAGGAAACGTAATTAGTATCATGCTGCCCATCACCATTGAGTAGTGCACACAAATCACCAGCTGAGTCCATTGTGCTAAACTATAGAACAACCGCTCCTTGAAGTAGGTATCCTGGGGGGCGGGTTTGTATATGTGTTTGAGATTGTTCAGTGCAAACTGTCAGAGATTCTAGGTGGGCTAGGAGCAAGTTATTATTTTTGCAATTAAAAATAATTGAATGAAAGCTGTAGCTGTCTAAAGATTTTCTATCTGACACTTTTTAAAGAATAGATTAGATGTGAATAAGAGAGAGAGAGAGAGAGAGATTCCTATAGTGCTCATTACCTTTTATTATTGGAGGCTAATAATATTTCCCCAAAGATACTGATAACTGAATATTTTGGCCACAGTGACATAGATAAATCCACAACAAACACTTGGTTAAAATCAACACTTTGTGTTTCTTCAGCAATTTTTACCATGCCATAAAGGAGGTCAGGGCAAATGATAAACCAATCCTATTTGATGGAAATTGAATGGGAGAAAAGTAATTTTACAATTGTATATTCAAAATGTAGCATATGTATTTTATCATATATACATTTCTATAACATGCACTATAGAATAAATAATATTAAAATAGGATGAAGTGTATAATATAGTTATAAATATAGAATAAAATATTTTTATATCTCTCAGAATTGAGAAGTTTAAATATTGTTTTAAATTTGCTTCATTCTCTTTCCAAATATTTACCAATGATAGAAGTGTATTTAATATCACTTGGTTAATTGTGATATCCAAACAGAAATACAAGTACTCACCTGCCTGTTTATATTTGGATAATTTAAAATGTTTGAATATATTCAAAAAATTATCATACAATTATAAATATGTTTGCTTTCAAAGAGAGGGAGACAGTGCAAGAGAAAGAGAGAGAGGGATTTCTCTGTCCCTAAACACTTTGAATGACAATGATGTGTTTCCTATAGCTTTATGTCATCTGGGTAAACATTTTTAAAAAATGTACTAATTATCTTGTAGAATCTAATAATAAATATATTTTTAGTTGAGTTTAATCAAATTACTACTGTTTGATATTATTTTCTGATTCTTCATAAATTCATTTTTATTGGGATATATAAAATAAAAAATTATGAAATGACCTTAAAAATTATTTATGGTCTCATGAAGCAGAGAAAATCACAGAACTCTAAGTCCCTCTCATCTCCCAAGCCCCTTAAAATACCTCATAAAACAGCATGATCTGATCTATCACATATATTCAGACTTTTAATGATCTCTGCAACTCAAATTCATTTATTGTTAATTTCTTAGGAAATTCTCAGATGGTCTGCTAATGTAAATGTTAGAGAAAAATAATCTATATTGTACATTTAGACAAATAATAAAGAAACTGTTCAAAGAATAATAGAGTTAACCTCTGGTTGATTTCAAATTGCCCTTATACTCTTCCAGGAGGCAGATGCAAAGCTGAGCTTAGCCAGAGCGAGCGAGTGAGGCAGACCGAGGAGCCAGGACTTGGGCGGTCATGGGATCCCTGCTTGGCTGGAGCCTCTACCACAGAACAGCTATGGCAAGAATTAAGAGAACATCCAAACCTCAAACAAGCTACACTCCTGTGGGTTTGGGAAGAAACAAGACACTTAAACATTCCTGGTATGGTTTCCTTGGAAACATCCATAACAACAGCTCTGTAGTACTATGGGTTTCTGTTTTCTTAACCCTTCAGGGCATCAACTGAATGAAAACTTCCTTAAGGAAATATTTCAACTAGCTTGGTGGACTGGAATAAATTAAACTCAGTGATGTGTGGCCTTCTGACTTCTTCTCACAGCCCAAGGTATGGGAGTGAAGGCGGGAGGGAGTGAAGCTTGGGAGACCCAGCCACGTACGAACTGCACCTTGACTTCCTTGAGAGGTCACTTCATGAAACAGTTACACTGGCACTATTTAGAGGTGACTTTTTGTGGAAAAATAACAAACACACTAAGCAAATAAAAAGTTAAGTAACCTTTGGATGTCCCCATCAAATATAATTAGTGAAGGGGAAAGTCCAAAATCCAAAGAGCTGTATGAAACTGCATTGTCTAAACTAAGAGAAAACAGCTAGCAGCCCTTAAATCATGTGTATCCAAAATAAGAGAAAGGTTTAAAAAAATTTTATGGCGCCTCTTTTATCTAACTTGTCACTCAAAGGAAATAATTCAGAACAATCATCTCATTTGATGAGCTGAGAAAATTATGCAGTTAGGAAAGCCTGGGATGAGAAGTGGAGGGATATTGCAGTCATTAAAACTTCTTAAGTGCATAATAAGAAACACAGCTATTAAAAGGTTTAATTATTTGGATGTACTAAATAAAATAAAGTTTATAACAACTAATAATGATAATAATAACTATGAGAATAATAATTATAAGAAGATGAAGAAGACATTAAAAAAATAGAATAATGTCTCCTAATTTAAAATCTTCAAAAGTATCAATGATATAACATCTGTGAAAATTTTTCTCAATTGAAATTATTTCTTAAAATGTGATGTAACCTATAAATATAGATTATGTTTTTCTTAAATTATTAGCATTCAAGAATACTGTGGAGCTGGGGTAAATTAATAAACATGCCACTCAAACATGCATTTTTAATTCCTTCATCCAAGACCAGTAGTCTTTAGCATTCACTGGATAATCAACTTTTTAAATATATGTTCAATTAATAAATTAAATGTAAAAGCCTTCCCAATCTGTATTGAATAGCTGATGTTTGACAATCAACAATACCAAAGACCTCTCTTTATCAAAGAATCATCTTAAATAGAATCTTGATGTGAGGGAGTTTGGACGTTTCTGAGCTCAAATTATTTGAGTTTAAAATATTTATATATAATTATTTAAGGGTACTAACAAGCTCATAATACTTCTATTTTCTACAAATTTAACTATTATTAATATTATTAATTATAATAATGAAACATTCTTAATAACAGTACATTTCTCTACATCTCTAAACTATTCAAAGAGGAACATGCATGTTCAGTGAAACTTTTTTATATGATTAGAAGTATTTACCTGCTAAATGATCTATGTTATCAGAATACATAAATAGTATAATATTTTAACTATAGACTCACAAAAAATGGAATATATGAACATTCCACATAAACTATAATCCTCAGCTTCCTGTTTTATTATACCTTCAGGCCTAGTAGGACCTGTGACCACAAATAAGGAGGCTTTCATTCAGATATAAAAGATGTCAGAGATGCCCCCTCCATGTTATCTTTTTTGGACATGCAGCCCTTACTACCTCATCTACAATTTTTATTTATTTAAAAAAATTTTTTTTTCCTTTATTGATTTTAGAGAGAGAGAGAGAGGGAGAGAGAGCTAAAAACATCAATGAGAGAGAACATTGATAGACCGCCTCCTGCATGCCCCCCATGGGGGATCGGGCCCACAACCTGAGCATGTGCCCTGACCGGGAATCGAACTGGCGACCTCTTGGTAGATGGGTTGACACTCAACCACTGAGCCACACCGGCTGGATTATAATTTTTTATTAATGTCGTGCACAGACTGCTGTATTAGTAAGAATGCTGTCTCCAGGATAGGCAGGCAAGAGGGGAACACAACATTTGGATAGAAAAGTTGTCTACATTTTACTGGAAATCTATTGGTTAATGATGTGCAGGTAATGTATCCCGTATTCGATGCATGTAACAAATCTGTTGACTCTTTTGCAAAGAAAATGGATGTATCACCTAGTTTCTGAACACTTCTTTTCATCTCAGTCTGAGAAAAGATCATGGTTTTGATTTAACACCCATTTCTTACCATATAGACCTACAGTTCTTCCTGGGGTGTATCTGCCTTTTCCCACCTACTTGACATGGGAATTAGATATGAGGACAGAACAAACAAGTGCGGCATGAAACATCTTATAGAATCCCATGTCCACTTATGACATTGTACAATTTCATGGTGGTTTACACTTTAAAACCCTTCAATGAATTCTCACTGCATGAAAGAGAGAGATTTCTAGGTGATCATCCAACTGTTATACTATCTTGGCCAAGAAACAATGTGAATGGGAAAAAATAAGTAAGAAGGAATAATGAACGCAAATAATGTAATAATGCTTTCCCTGAAAATCATGTTTGATCAGGAAGGTAATAGCATATTCTTCTAGAAATCAAGGCAGTAACAAATGTACAACTGACTGAGAAAAATCTAGGTTAGAGAAATCACAATTTTTTCTTTGGGATCTGCCAAGAATCCAGAAACTTCATTCAGAATATGTGACAAGATCTTCAAATATCACAAGTGTGATGTTTTGTCCAAATCACGAGCAGTATGCTCAAGTCCACCAAGAGAGGAATGAGGTAGGAAACCGGAGGAAAAATAGTGAGACTGATAACTTTGAGCAGGTTTGACCCAAGAAGCCCTCCACAAATCATAGCTCTTTGGGGGAAGTATTCTATGTGTGTGTGTTCGTGTTTTTTGTTATATATATTAAAAAAAATTTTTTTTCTTTATTGATTTTAGAGAGAGAGGAAGAGAGAGGGAAAGAGAGATGGAAACAACGATGAGAGAGAACATCAATTGGCTGCCTCCTGCATGCCTCCCACTTGGGATCGGACCCACAATCTGGGCATGTGCCCTGACAGGGAATCGAACAAGCGACCTTGGTGCATGGGTGGATGCTCAACCACTGAGCCCCACCGGTCAGGTTATATTTTTAAAATAATATTTCTTCTTTGTTACCACCCATGCACACAAGCACTCTCTAAAGATCCAATTCCCTCTCTGTTCCAGAATCTGAGAATTCTGCTTTTGGACTTGTCAACTCTTTCCAGTTCTGGCCAGGACAGGTACTGCCTCTATCCCAACAGCGTTGTCAGTAAGCGCGGAACACACAGTCTTTGTCTCAGAAGCCTAGCCCTCTAAAGAGAAGGCTCACCGTGTGGTCGATTAGTTTGTAAGGAAATCTGAATCACTTAGAGGAGAAACAAAATGTGATGGTGGCCCTGGCCGATTTGGCTCACAGTCCAAACATTCTCAGGTTCAATTCCGGTCAAGGGCACGTACCTTGGTTGTGGTTTGGACCCCGGATCCACACAGGGTCGTGTGGGGGCAACCAATTTGACGTGTCTCTCACATCCATCTCTCTCTCTCTCCCTCCCTGCCTCACACTCTATCTGAAGATAATCTCAGGCTGAGCCCAACAGATAACAATGATAATAGTCAATGGATACACATATTATTGTTTTCTTTTGTTTAAATCCTCACCCGGGGACATTTTTTGATATTTTGTTCAGATAGAATGGGAGGGGGAGAGAGAGAGAAACATCAACGTGAAAGGGACACATCGAGTGGCTGCCACCCACACGACCCAACCAGGGCTGGGGCCAAACTGCAACTGAGGTACGTGCCCTTAGTGGAAACCGAACCTGGGTCTCTCCAGACCGCAGGCCAACGCTCTAACCGCTGAGCCAAACCAGCCAGGGCTGTATTATTGTCTTCAAGAGGAGTTAAAGCATGTATCAACAATCCGAAACCCAGAGACATAAGAAGAGGAGGAAAGCAGAGAGTCAAGTGAGTGGAAAAGAGACAGCATCAGACAGGCAACAGTAAAGCAAGACTCTGACGAAAACAAAAACAAAACCCCAGAATGCAGTTCCTACAAGAGAGAACACAGAATGAAGGAGAAAGAAGTGACTAGAGATAAATGTATAAACTACCATGAGACAAAAGAACAGAACTCACTGAGCAATCTGAGCAGTCCTAGGTTTTAATTATTCTTGGTATTAGTCATGCAATTCTCCCACTAGCAGGGCCCTTTCCAGAAAGAATGTAATTACTTATGTCTTCATTTTATGACTATGGCCCAAAGAATGAGCACGGATTCCCTGTCTCTACGCACCGCAAGCCTTCCTGTTCCCAAGCAGCCTGCATCACCTGCTAAATTCGTAGTTCTGATTATGTTCCTTTTCTGCTGAAAATCCTCCATCATTCACTACTGCTGAAATAAGCTCCTGCCCCTATTCCTGGAATCCAGTTCTTTGGTATCGGACCTACAACTTCTTCCAACATTCATATTCTCTCCTAATTCTACTTCTCACACTTCCTACTCCAGCCAAGTTAAGCTGCCAGCCATGACCTCCGCGCACGTTTCTGCGAGTTCCTCAGCTTCACAGCTCTTCCAGGCTCTTCCCAGGCAGTCTCAAGTTCCGTTCACGGCCTGCTTCAGAGCACCTCTTCCCTGAAGAAAAGTTCATGTAAGTGCTGCCTCCCCCTAATTCTCACAGGCTTTCCTATGCATCTTAGGAATTTTCTCTCTTCCTGCCCTGTATTAATCATTTGTGTATGTAGATGGATGAACTCATACATTCAAAGATAGTTCTGCAACTATGCTCAAGGAGAGGGAGGGACCAGGACATCAGAAGACATTAGAAGTGCCTCTAAAAGGGAATCTAGTCAAAGCCAGGTTCTCTAAGTGTTCTAGCTGTGATCTTAACTTCTTTCAACTTATTTTTATCTTATCTGTTGAGGAAGAAGGAGGAGGAGGAGGAGTTAAGGAAAAAGAAAAAAGAGAATAAAGGATGGTCGTAACATATTTAACATAGTTCTTGGGAAATAAAATATATTCAATTAATATTAGTCATTACCAATACAATATTTATCAATGAATGTTAATATAATGATTAGAAGTAACCCCTTTAAAGACCAGTTTTACACACCTCATGAAGCCTAACATATATACAAGGCATTCAACACATGCTAGCTAAATGAGAGTATATTTATTTTTTGTTTTATTTTTAAAAAGTCAATAAGACAAGAGTATGCCCAGAATTAAAGGGATTTGGGGTAAGACAACAGAAATGGGACTTAAAAATGACGGGGGCATTTTTAAAAGAAGGTGGTAGAGCGAAGATCATAACAAGAAGGGAATAATTCTCGAAAAACTATACACAGCGCAATATCCATAAAATCAAATTGATAAATTAGAGCAGGTGTTTGTAATGTTTGGTTTGCGAATGGGCCTCCGGGGCTGGGAACCTCGGAAATTGCATGTAGTGTTGGTAAATGATACAGAAGTCGTAGCTTTCATCAAATTCTCAGTGGGATTTGTGACTCAAAAAAGAAACACTTTTTAGAGAAAGAACATAACGGAAAGGTCAATTAGAGATCACAGAGAATAAGATAAGACTTTTGCTTAATGTGGGGTGTTACTGGGATGTTGAACATAGACTGTGATGGTTAATAAGAAGCTTCTAAATGGAAAACAAAGGGAATTATGGTCTTACGGATGGAAAACAGCTGCCTTTTTTACTTCCCTTCTGGGAGAGCAAAAATTATTAATTTTTACATGTGGAAAGTTGTCAGGAGATGAATTAGCCAAAAGGGTGAAGCTCACTGGAAGCAGATTAGAAAAAAAGGATAAAGGGAAAGAACAGAAAAGAAAATGTGTCACGAATGTAAGGAACTAACAGCACTCGACAGAGCACAGAAAACAGCCTGACTAAAAGGTGATGTGAAAACGTTTCACATGAAAAGCAACCAAACAAAAAGCACATAAACACCTTTTGGGATAAAATAAAACCCTGGCTCTTAAAAGCATGATATAGTATATACTTAGAACGCATTACTTGTTTTACATATTAGCTTAGAATGCATTTCACTAGAAGAGATGTGTGAATAAATGTAGTCATTTTAAATAACTGGCATTACCTTAACTGCTATTTTACATTAATTGCTATTCACTAAAACTTTATAAAAATTATGACTCCCAGAAAATAAATTACATCAGCCCCTTAGTATTATTTAGAATATCAAAGCCTCGAAGTCACTGTGGACCTGCACAATATTAGTGACATTGACTTGAACTGTATATTTTCCAAGAAACAACTGTGTCACTCAGAAACCAGCTCAGAGAACGCAAGACCTTGCAATTGATCTCAATATTTAACAATCACATATTTGCTCTCTGTACATTAATATATATATCAAGTCCCTGGCTGGTTTGGCTCAGCAGTTAGAGCATCGGCCTGTGGTCCAGAGAGACTCGGTTCGGTTCCTGCTAAGGGCACGTACCTCGGTTGCAGTTTGTCCCCGGCCCTGGTTGGTCGTGCGGGTGGCAGCCACTCGATGTGTCGTCCCTTTCATGTCGATGTTTCTCTCTCTCTCTTCCTCTTTCTCCCTCCCACACTGTCTGAACAAAAAAAATGGAAAAATGTCCTAGGGTGAGGATAAAAAAAAATTATGTATAGCATTTCAGCCACTCTTATCTTTCAAATATTATGTCCCAATAGTGTAATTCAAGAATACATAAACTTACCAGATTCAAATTCAGTCTCAGTTTACACAATGTATTTACAGTCTGAATCAAAGAATTTAGTGAAATCACATGAAGATAATGTCTATCGCCCTGGCCGGTTTGGCTCAGCGGTTAGAGCGTTGGCCTGCGGTCCTGAGAGACCTGGGTTCGGTTCCCGCTAAGGGCATGTACCTCGGTTGCAGTTTGTTCCCGGCCCTGGTCAGTCGTGTGGGTGGCAGCCACTCGATGTGTCCCTTTCACGTCAATGTTTCTCTCTCTCTCTGTTCCCCTCTCTCCCTCCCACTCTATCTGAACAAAAAATGGAAAAATGTCCTCGGGTGAGGATGAAAAAAAAAAAAAGATAATGTCTATCATTATCTTTTTTGAAACATTGATTATTTTACTATATGTTGAGATTAGAGTTATAAGTAATCATGAGTCTTAAATGTGCAGAGAAAGAGAAATATGATTTATATAAAGAAAGTCTGTCATATAAAGGAGTACGGTTCAGACTGACAAACTTCAGAGGAGGGGGTTGGGGGTAAGTGATGAGATAAACCAAAGAACTTTAAGCATGTATGCGTAACCAGTGGACATAGACAACAATGCTTGCAGGATGAGGGGCGAGGGTAGGATAGGGAGGAGGGTGTCTGCAGGAAAAAAGAGAAACATCTGTAACAAAAATAAATTAATTAAAAAATAAAGTCTGTCAGTTAAATAACATATTTGCACATACACAGTGGTTTTAAATATGACAATGCACACGCTTTATTTTTACTGTAAAAGACTATTGTAAAGCATTGGTATAAACGCACAACCCTGGAGACATCTTTGCTAATGTAATATTGGATTCCTGAAATCAGGAGGGGAAGTCCGTTGGGAATCATGGATGCCAAAAGACTTAGCCTCTGGAAAATCAACTTATACCAGGAATTACAGTGTCAGCTGAATAGAAGGAGTCAAGTACGGAGCCCAGAACCAGCTACATAATTTGCAGGGCCTACCATAGAGTGAAAATGCTGAGTCCCTTGTTAAAAAATTATTAAGAATTTTAAAATGGTGAGAACAGAGCGTAAACCGAGTGCAATACAGGGTCCCAGTGTGATGTCCATGAGGTGAGTCCGGTCATGGACCCACTTCATAAACCTAGTGAGTGTTCTCTGTAATCAGACACCGCGATGCTTTATAGGGTACTTCAGTTATTAATGGAAAATTTAAATTTACTTTATAATAGAACTTAAGCATTACATTAATAAAAGATTTAACACCTGAGCTATAACATTTTAATCTTTTGTGTATTATGGAAGACTTAAGCATCCATACACATACCTTGATTTAGGATGAAAGGTGAAAAAATCTTATGGGAACTTTCCCAAGTTCTTCGAGGTGATGCCTGACCTTTTCCACTATAATCTTTCCAACTATAGACAAGGGTCACTCACTGAAGATGCCAGATCAACGCTAAGGGCCATCTTAGAAAGAGGGAGCTCTGCATAATTTTGAACTCTAAGATGATAGACAACATAAAATCCTGGACCTGAAATGTCTATAGAACTCCAGGAGGACTATGAAACCAGATTAAAATTTCAGGAAAATTTTAAAAACACAAAAGTCATGCTCAAATCTGAGGAACAAGCTAGCTTTTGCATTAGCTGTCATTGGTGACCATAAAGAGTTATAGAAAGCCACTGTCATTCCTTGCTTTTAAGGCCTTCTTTTACAAGGGTGCCTGTGTTGTTGTAACAGACAAATCTTCTCACTACAAACTAAGATTTCATAGGTTTATATCATGGACATATCTACATATGCGTGCATACATTTTAACCCATGTGGCTACAACCAAGGTGGTTACCATCTGTTGCAGTGTACATTTGTTGGGAGATGAATATTTTAGTTATAAATACAATTTTGGAACACCACATCTGCAATTCACAAGAGTAAATATGAAAATGACAGAATCTCGTTGAATTAAAATGAATTCAAATTAACCCTGAAATGTTTTAAACTTAAGCCATGAGTTCCTTTCATCTGAATAACCCATTTTTTTGTTATACAGAACTATCTAATGTGTATTTGGCTGACTTTAAACTTTAATACTCAGTTGCATCTTCATTTCTTCCAAATTTTAGAAATCAAATCGGATCAGGAAAACGCTAAGGTATCTGCAGTGATGTCTTACAGCCACAGCCTACATTGTCTTGACTTGGTGCCTAAGGATTTGAGGAATATCCATTCTTCTATGAAGACAAACATGGTAAGTTACTTTTATTCACCACAGTTCATCAGAAACTGTGTTAAGTACTCTCTATGCATGACACCTTTTAATCTTCAAAATCTTTCTGAGATGGTACTGGTAAAATCTCCATTTCACAAATATGGAAACTGAGGCTCAGAGATATTATGAAACCAGCCTAAAATCCCATAACTGATGTATAATTTAAGAATCAAATTTGGTGCCTGACTGGTGCGGTTCTGTGGTTTAACCCATGCACCACCAGTTTGATTCCCGGTCAGGGCACATGCCCAGGTTGTGGGCCAAATCTCCAATGGGGGGCATGTAGGAGATGGCTAATCGATGTTCTCTCTCATTGATGTTTCTATCTCTCTCCCCCTCTCCCATCATCTCTCTCTAAAATCAATTAAAAAAAAAAAGAAAAGTAAAAAAAAAAAAAGGAATAAAATTTGGTTGTAACTGAGACCTAAAATTGTTGACTTAAACAAATGAGCATTTGTATTTTTTCTCCTGGAAATGTGGAAGTAATGTTTGCAGGTCAGTAACATCATCTGGAGGTCTTCATGATTCTTTTGGTTATTAAGTTATTGTTGCAAGAAGGCTGCTTCAACTCTAGCCAAAAGTTAGCATTGCAGGTCAGAAAGAAGGAAGGAAGAAAAGGAAGAAGGGAGGAAGGGAAGAAGGGAGGAAGAAAGGAAGGAACGCAGGAGAGAGTGAAGTACGATAATTGAATAGGCTCCTCTTTCAAGAAGTTTTGCAGGAACCCAGTCAAGAAGTACTAGTTAGATTTCATTGAATATACCATATTCAAGAAATTCTAAGAAATGGGGAGCTTATTTTATTTTATGTTTTCTAAACTGGGTTATTACTTCATCAAAAGCAGGTTTATTAGTAAGAAAGGGGCGGGGGGGATGTCTGTTGGGTAGGAAACCATCAATCTACTCTGCTGCTTGGTGCCCTTTTATCTCTGTATTTTTCTTTGTAGGACGAAGTTTCAGCCCAGAAGTGCTGATAAGGAAACTTCCATCTCCTTTCTTCAACTCTATTCTCTCCTCAATTTGGGATAAGAAAAAGGGAATCCTATTTGTCTGAGTTGCCTGTGGGTGCTTCCAAAGAAAAAAAAAATCCCTCCTTTCTTTCTCTTCTATTTTTCTCCACTCAAATGGAACAAGCTCATGAAATTGAATGTTAACTTGAATGTTTTCATCAAGGCACCAAAGGCAGGTATACCACAGTCATCCTTGTAAGTGGTTCCAAGTAAATGGATGAAAAACAGTGAGATTATCTAATGTATGTCACTCATCCTATATAAGATAGCCAAGGTTGTGAATATCAAAAGACAATTATTTTTTCCTTCCTAAACAAATTCTTTGGAAGCTCGTAGACTCATGTGAATCCATTCCCCATCCAAATTCTTTGCCTCTCATCACAAAATATAAGGTTCAATGGAGCCACTCATAGAGCTGATGGATTCTGGGGGTTGGGAGGAATGTAATGGACAAGTAGATGACAAATACGTTAGGACTCTAAAAACAAGAATCTATAGCCATCAGCTACAAATGGTAGGATAGGAAAAAGAGGTCCTGGGCTGTGTTGGAATTAGCTATAATCCACAGTGATGCCTGACTCTTTCTCATGGTGTAGAAGTGGAGCATGCCGATACAGTGCTGCTTGACACACCCTGAAAAGACCACCTAAATAGATGAAAGGACTAACAGTGAGAGTCAGTATAAAAGGACCCTCAGGGCTCGGAGGCAGACGGGAGTGTAGATGACTACAGAATAATGTGTCGCTCATATCATGGAAAGTATAGCTGGATATTCCAGTGAGGATGCCGAGAAATCAAGCAGCACTCAGGATAGACAGAGATGGGTTTGAACACTTACCAAGACCACAGAGGAGGAAGCCGTGTTCACATGACTAGATAGGTAAGAACCTTCCTCACGCTTTGTCTTTGTCTTCCACCTCTTCCTCTGTGCTAACTCTAGAGTAGGTCCCAAACGGCAGCCAGGGAGTGGTGGGGAGGTTAGCAATCAAGAGAGTGCGCAGCTTTCTGAAAAGGCAGGGGCTACACACTGCCAGCCCAGCGGGATGAAGAGAAGATCTTTCCTTTAAGTAAATACTGGGGTGGACACTAATACATTATACTGAACAATTGTAATTACTAAAGTGAGACTTATTTGCAAGGTAAAGGGATCGTAGGAGCTTTTATTAGCTAAGAGTGAGCATAGAGGCCATGTACCTGCCTGAGATGTCATCCCGCAGTGTCTATGGGAACAAAGGAAGATCTTACTCCCATTGAGAAGACCTGAAGGTAGGAAAAGAGGCAAAGGCATTTGCCCTGAATTATCTCCTGGAAACTTGCTTGTTCTTGATGCTGGTTGCACTCACCCTTTGCTCTCTGTCTCTGAGGAAGAAAGATGGTATCGCCCTCTCTATCCTGCCTTGTACTGGAGGTCCCTGAGCAAATCAAACACACAGAATCCTCCCAGAAAATAATCGCCTAGTGGCCATCAGGGTCTCCAGTCCAGCGGGGAGCTCGCTCAGTCACACTGAAGCACTCGGGATTCCTACCTGGACTGGAGAACACAGGCCCAGGGAGTGTCCTCGCCCCTGACCTCTAAACCCACACACCGTGTGATTTCACTAGGCAGGCATGGCTGGCCCAGGAAAAATACGCATGATCAAGTGCATGAGCACCATGGCAAGCGTGCACTACATTTTAGGACCCTTTCTTTTGTTCCCAAGTTTGGAGCCAAATGAGAAATGGAAATAGGTCTCAAGCACATGAAAAGCACAATGGCAGTAATCAGGCTGATTTGAGATCATGGCTTTAGATGAGTCTGCTGTTTTGTTTTTTTTTAATCCCACATCAATCAGCAGCAAGAATGCTGAACAGCCCAGGGCCTCCCTCATAGTAGCCAAGCTGACCACAGGAGGGATAGAGAAGGGAAATGCCCTGAAAAGAGGTGATCATTCCTCCAGTCCTGGGCATGTGTGAGCAAAGGCACAAACGGGCTGGAGGCGCCCCCTCCAATGTTCCTGCTCCTTCCCTTTTATGGCAACACAGAGCATGGAGAACAGGTCTTTCCCTCTGCATCAATGTTTCAAGTTTTCCCAGGAGGAAATGTGAGCTACAGTAGTTAAGAAGATAGACTTTGAGCTCTGTTGCTTCAGTTTAAATCTTGACTTCACACCTCCTAGCAGAGCACACTGTTTGTTCTTTAATGTGGGGTTCATCACATCTCTCTCACGGGCTTGTTATAAAGACTAAATTAGTTAAGAAATGCAAAGTACTTAGAATGTTGCCTAGAAGGTATTAAGTGTTGAACATTGTTTCATTACACTGCAATTATCTTATTCAAATGCTAAGCTGTATTCCTCTGTATCTGTGTATTTCAGCTTTGAATCATCTTTAAAACATTTTATAAATGCCAGCAAACCAGCACCTTTTTATTATTCAGAACACCTAAAACATCATTCGCTGGCTTCTTTCACCTTATTGTCACCTAAGCGTCTGGAAGGGCGCCAGGGCGCAGGGAGAGTGTGCTCGGCTGGTGGGTACAGACTTTTCTTTCTGCTGCTGTGCTCACCGAGGTTGGCACTTGCGGGCCTCTCACTGGGTGCTGAATTGTGGGTGAAACAGAAAATTAAAACCATAGAAGACAATGCACATTTTAAAGTTTGATAAGAGTATCCAAATTCTCTGCTTATGCACTGTTATTTAAGCACCCACAGAACCTTAAGAAGTTTCCCAGTGGACAAAACTTTCCCCGAGTTTATGTTTCATCCTCAGCTGCAGACAGGTCGGGTGGCCTGTGCAGGCGCCTGGAGAAATCAGCAGCTTCTCTTGCTCTGAGAGGAAACCATCAAGACCATGTCTAAGGCCTTGTGCCTAACCCTGGATGAACTGTGGCAATATCTTCACACTGCTGGTTATTAGAGTTCTTGGTATTCGTAAGAGGTAGCTTCCCAAAACCCCACACCCTCCCAACCTGACTCATATACACATTGCACACACACACACACGAACACACAAATGCACACGTTCATACACACCGATACTTGATTGTATTAACACAGAGAGAACAGACTGGTAATTTTCAAGAGGATGATTTTTAATGGATATCCGATAGGAAAAGAACACCGAGAGCCGAATCAAGTCCGTTAGAAAAGCTGAAATTCAGACCCATGGAGATCATGAACCCACGGGCCAGTGGCAAAGCTGAGGCTCTGTATTGAAGCAGTTAAGAGGAAGGACTTAGCAAACAAAATGCCTGGGTTCAAACCATACTTCTGTCCCTTACTAGCCGGTGTGATGTCTGTGAAATGTAGCCTCTCTGTGCTACAGTACGCTCATTTATAAAAAGGAAATAGTAATACTACTGTATCTGTAGAATAGAACCTACCTTAGATCATTGCTAACCTTTAAAAAATGACAATGATAGTATCTTCCTCATAGAGCTGCACTTAGTAGACTGGCATAGCATGAACACTAAGTAAACATTCACTCTGATTGTTGTTATTATCCACGATCAAAGATGAGATTGGCACAGGCGCAGTTCCGACATACGCAAGGCCAGGCCAGGCCATCGATGTGGTAACAGGAGCGGAGGGGACTTTGCACTCACCGTTATGGGCTGTTGAGTGCCTGGCATGTGCCTGGGTCTGGCTGTCAAAAAGTGCCATCAGCAAGGTGGACAGAATGATTTTGTTTTGTTTTTCTAAAAGTCCAAAGCATAACTCCTGGGGAGATTTGGCCTACAATGTATTCAGTGCTGAACCAGGTAACTTAAGGTTAGCAGTGCTGAATGCCTTTGGTTGAGTCTGTCTTAATATAAAGATCTGTTTGTTTCCTCCAAGAATAAAGTTTGCATTTAAACCGAACCCTCTGAACTCCTACAGACCAAAGTGAACTGTGTGCTAGTTATATTCAGCAATCAAAAGTTCGGTTATGCAACTGCCTTCCATGGCAAAACTTTGTGGTACAAACTATGAATCTCCAACATCTCTAACTTCCTTTATTAGCAATCTGTCTCATAAGTGTTGATATTACACACACACCCCCACACACAAACACACACGCACACAAGGTCAAGCCTCACTTTCACCAACGAAAAATTCATAAATATTAACGGCTCCTTATTAAATTGTAACACTGTATATCCACATCAATTCTAAGACATGATTTTGTTTAGCTGAAGGTATTCTCATTGACTCTCAATGACGTGTGCATGGGAAGAAAGGCTCTTCCCTCTTATCATATCATGTCCGTAGTTTTGTAATTTTAGTTGCTCAGATTTTGGTTAATTTATTCCACATGACAATTAATGAAAGTTACAAGTGTGAAGGTGGTGTCATCAACAATTAAAATCTATATTTTAAATATTTTGTCCCAACATGGGCAATCATTTGAGGTGCCTCTATGTCTCATGATCTGGCCTTACACATAGTGACTTTTAAAAATGGTAGTGACTTAACATGTATACATGGTATTTTGCAAGCTTTTAAAAAAATGCTTCCTAAATAAGTTATTTAGATAAGAAATGTTTTTTTTTCCCCCATCAAATGTTTAAAAGTAAAATTTTAATGACATAAGTAAGAGGCAAGGAACAGAGAAGAGCTGATTATATATATATATATATATATATTTTTTTTTTTTTCCTTGTTCCTTGTCAACTAATTAGTAGGTTCATTTTTGCTTAGTACATTTTAAGTGAAGTTATTTTTATTTCTTTTTCATTACAAATGGAAAGACAAATCAGGAGATGGAATAACCTTGAGCTCTATATCATATTTATTACCCTCACTAGTAAAGTTAGTGGTGAGTGTCGAGGTGTGAAATTCCAGCTGAGAAAATCATGCTGTTTGAAGAAGAAGTGCTGACATAGAGAATACAGTTGGACAAAAAAATATGATTGTTGGAATCCAAAAATCATTAATAAGAAAGAAACTAGAAGTATAATTATGTCATCATCTACATAGTTCACAGGTTTTTGTTTTTTTTTTTTGTTGTTGTTGTTGTTTTTTATCCTCACCCGAGGACATTTTTGCATTCATCTTAAGATAGAGCAGGAGGGAAGAGAGAAACATCGATGTGAAAGAGACACATCAAGTGGCTGCCACCCACACGACTCCAACCAGGGCCTGGGACAAACTGCAACTGAGGTGTGTGCCCTTAGCGGGAGCCGAACCTGGGACTCTGGGTCTGTGGGCCGATGCTCTAACCACTGAGCAAAACTGGCCAGGGCCATAGTTCACAGTTTTTACTATTCCATAGGGTGTGTATAGATTTTAAAATATAGCTCAGTTAGCGGCCACAACAATTAAAGTGATCTAATATAAAAATAAAATTGAATACATGAAGTGAATACATTTTTACAATCTCATTTTTTACTACATGATTATAATTTTATTGTAAACTTACAAGTTCATTAATTTAGGTTAGTTAGTAGTTTCAGACTTAGTATTACATGTTGTCTGAGAGTTTCTATGTCTTGGGTAGATTTATAGCACAGATACATTTAATAAAAATCTGAAAAATTTAAAACTCACTCAGAGAAAATACGCATCATCTTGAGATGCCCTGGGCTTTTGATATTAGTAAAACATTTGAATGACGTTGATTGACAAACATGCATCCCAAGCACAATAGAATTTTCTTCACAAAATTCTCACTTTGTAGTAATTGAAGAACAAAGTAATTATTGTTGACAAAAAGATAATACGATTTTAAAAGCTTTGAGAGGGAATGAAAACTGCAGGTATGAGTGGGAAACCATAACAAGGCCAATGGAAGACCACGTTAAGTTTTGAAGATTAACCAATGTTAACACATTCTGGGTAGATATCTGGTTTCTGGCCCAGTATGTCACCAGTAAGGAACTTGGAGGTTGTCCTTTTAATCTTCCCAAGAAGGAACTCTGGAATTCAGCAATTCTTCTTAGATCTGTCTGTCAGAGAATTCAGGTCACACAGTAAGTTGCTGCTCCCAAACTGAAAAGACAGCAAGATACAACTAATCACAATTTATCTGAGTCAAAACTCAGGAGCAGGAACCCTTGTGGAAACCAGTACTAGAACAGGAAACCTAAACTATCATTAACAAATTGCAGAAAGCTCATTGTGGACAAGTCTGAGAGCTGAAAATTCTACAGAGATTTTGAGTTTTACCCACATTTTGAGTTTTACCTTTAGGAGCCCCACTAGGTCCTCACAGTGAAGATCAGACAAAAATCTCCTTGTGCTTCCAACAGGGGGAAGGAAAAGTAAGCATTTTAAATATGCCTGGAAGAGTCTGTCCTTAGCAAGGACTGTCCTCAAGAAGAACTGCTTGACCCGAGCATAACCTACTGGGCTTTTAGTAGAGCCTAACGTACCTGGGGGGGCAGGGGGGGGGATACTCCACCTCCACTCAAGCCCACTCTAGCAGGCCTGTTCGGCTTAAAACCTGTAAAGAAGGGGAATGAGGCTTGGCCCAGATGGCTCAGTTGGTTGGGAAGGTCATGGGTTTCATTTCAGTCAGGGCACATGCCAAGGTCTCCGGTTTCATCCTTGGCCGGAGTGATTGTGGAAAGAACTCTATCAACGTGTCTCTCTCACATTGATGCTTCTCTCTCTCCCTCTCTCTCTCACTGCTCTCCTTCCCTCCCTCACTAAGGTCAATTTAAAAAAAATGGGGTGGGGGAGTGAGAAGCACTTGTGGAGGTATCGGTGCAGGGGCACAGACTGGCCTGCTAAGACTGACCTCATCCTAGGACTATAGACTGTCCCCAGCCAACACACACACACATCTTATCACATCACTCAAGGTCTATATATACAGTCTCAACATGAAAACCAACAACCACTCAAACATGGGCAAAACATCTGAATAGACACTTCACCAAAGAAGATATACAGATAGTAAAACACATGATGATGTTAAACACCATATGTCACCAGGAAATTACAAATTAAAACAACAACAAGATAAAACTATGAACCTATTAGACTGGTCCAAATCCAAAACACCAGCAGTGTGATAGCAGGAGAAATAAGAAGGTACGTGAGAACTCTGTATCTTTCATTCAATTTTCCTGTAAACCTAAAACTGCTTATAAAAAATAAATTCTATTGTGTTAAATAAATTAATTAGTAAATAAGGACAAATACTGGTGAGGGTGCACCAAAAAAAGCAATAGTTATCCTAAAGTTCAAAAGAAATACATGCACAAAAATGTAGATAGATATAAAGATGGTAGATAGGTAGATGGATAGATAGATAAATAGAGATGGACGATTGATTGTCCTATTTTTCTCTTTTAAACATTTTAGCATAAATAAAAATGGACATAAAGGGGCATCTGTTTTCAAAATGAAAGCCATTTCTTAGGGTCTTCTAATTCTTACTAATAAAAATATGTCTGATTCATTTTTCTCGGTTTTAAGTTGTCTGGGTTAGGTTTGACATTTAAGCATTTGTATGTAGTTTGTGTCTGAAACAAATCCTACTATCATAATTTCTAAAGCCAGGATAATGGGTCTGGCTTGTTCCTTTTAATATTCTAAATAATGAGATTATTTATGGCTTAGGCGCTTCCCAATAAGTTATAACTGACAATGACAAACGTAGTAAAATATGATGTGTTCTAAAAGGTGCTAATTAATCTATAAATGACAACAGCCTCATGACTCTGAAGGGCATGAGTCAGGAGGACTTCAGTTGGGCAGCCCTCCGCCCTCATTTGTGGAGCCATTCTAAAGGAAGTAACACCTCAGAAGTCTGGAATTACCTGGTGTGGTTCTGCCCAGAGGCAGAGGGATGGAAAGGTTGACCTGGGAGGTTCTTCCCACCCTAGAGTCTCAAATGGCTAAAACCTGCAATTGAATGATGCTTACTGCAATCCTCTGCTCTTGATTCCGTCTCTTCCATCCATGATTAAGTCATACCTTGACTCCTTTTCACTTTTCCTACCCTTTTCAAGTTGATGCCTACTAGGATTTTGATCCTCACTTGGTCTCCCTTTAAAAATACTTTGAGTGTTGACCCAGTGGATTGGAGAAGAGGAGAGAGAGGGGACAACACTTGGACACACTGAAGAATGTTAAATTCCAGCCAGTGAATCACTTTCTTAACATAACTCAGAAGGGTTAAGGCAAGAAAATCTCTCAGTTAGAGCATATATTATAGGATATATAATATAAAAAATATATGCAATAGCAATATATTAACATTATAAACTAGTATATAATACAAATATGTAAGAATATATGACTATATAGTATGTTATACATACACATGTGTATATATAAAACATTCTACATATGTATAAATATATATCTTAAATATATATATTTGTGCAGACCTGCTATAACCTGCAATCTTAATGTCATTTACAAAACCTAGTGCATGAGAATAATGACCTTGCGCTTATGATTGAAGGAGAATGGCAGTGACTCCAGAAGTCAGCCAATGGGAAGAGGCAGTATTTTTCCAAATAGAAAATGCTGTTCTATAGTACATAGTATATAATATAGATAGATGATATAGATAGATATAGATATAGATATAGATGATATAGATAAGATATAGATATAGATACACACACACACACACATACATATATGTATGTATATATATACTTATAAACTCTACCAACCTCAGCTTCCACCCACCCACCTCTTTTCAGGGATGAATGACTGATCTTTATGTTCATATTCATACATTAAATTTTTAAAATATGTTTTTATTGATTTTAGAGAGAGAGGAAGGGAGAGAGAGAATTATTGATGGGAGAGAATCATCAATAGGCTACCTCCTCCATGCCCCATCCTGGGGATCAAGCTCACAACCCAGGCATATGCTCTGCGCAGAATTGAATCAGAGCCCTCTCAGTGCATGAGATGATGCTCAACCACCGAGCCACACCAGCCAGGGCCATGAAATCAGTTTTTATGTCATTCATCATGTTAATAATAATAGTGATTTTTTTTATTATTACTTCTAATAACAGTAGTTCTGTTAAAGAACAAACATTCAAAGAAAATTTCCAACTTCTAAGTATCAGAATTGCTTATTTCCTGGAGAATCAATAGAACTTTATAAAAAAGTTTCAGCTGAGCAGAATTTTTTTTCATTGAAAAATAAAAGTCAAGTACTATTTTGGATAGAAACAGTCTTTTCACAAAATTTAACGCACCATGTCTGCCACTTAAAATAGATGAATTACTAGAATAAAAAACACACATCAATTTACTACTAGGCTAGGCTTCTGCATTAGGATAGCTTTACAAATAATGTTGTTTATCACTTGGAAAATAAATACTTGTTTGAAATGTTTCAACCTAGGCCCTTAACAATTTTACTATATTATTTTACTACAAATTTTACTGTTACATGGCAAATCATTTTATTGCAATGACTTAACTTCTATATTTACATTAAGTCATATATGTAAGTCATTTGGAAAAAAAAATTCTGTGCCCGTGTTAGCCCAGTAGGTATCATAGCCAGAGGCAAAGCCACAGACCTCGTTCAATAAGATAGTCAACATGGTTCTCAGAAAAACATTGACCCCAGTGAGGGCTCAATATCTGGAATTATTCTCCAATTGACTTTAAACATAAGGGAAGAAAGTAGGTTCATCTTAATGTGATTTGGCATTTAATTTTGGAAGAAAAATTTTAAATTGGGCTGATTTAAAGAGATAAAAGTGGAAATTATGTAAGCCAGTTTATAGAAATTTTATACTGTATCGCCCAGTCTATATATTTGAATTCTTACAGACAAATTTCTCATACAATTTACACATTTTTTTTTATGTTCTTAGCACAAATCTATTCTTATGTCTGTTTTAACCATCTAGAAAATGAGTAGGAAGAATAGAAAATCTCCTTCCTATTTAAGGCAAACAAATAGGCTTAAAAATTGGGGACCTCTGGGACTAATTAATAAATGCTTATTTCCTGGGTATGGGGCATTCTGCGGTAATTACTTGTGTTTACATTACTAACTTGATCTAATATAAGTTCTCCTTACATAAATATCAAGCCTACTGCTGTAAAACAAACATTAGCTCCCATAATAAACACTGCTCGGGGTCCCACTGTCCTCTTGGCGTCCTGGTTCCTCATCTAACCTTCATCCACTCTCCACTCTCTACACTCTCCTTTTCTCTGCCTATACTGTGACTATAAACATATCTGAGTTCTTCGCCAAACTTTTCTGTTCTTTCTCTACACATTTTCCATTGGTGATTTTATCTAATGTGATGACTTTATTCGCAGTGGCTAGTAATTCCTAAATCTACGAATTCGACAGAGATTTATCTTGAGCCTTCCACCTAAAAGTCTTCTCAACCCCTGATTCATTTCATGCCCTAAACTGTATTTGTCTTTCCTCAATCTTGATCTTTACCCTATGTTCTGATTCTTAAGGAATAGCTTAGCCATTTAGTGACTCAACATGTAAATCTGCGTTATATTTCAATGTTCCTCTCCCACAACCTCCATAGCCAACAAATTCCCCCAGATGAGTGCACCAATTTTAAAATGTTTCTGGAGTCAGTGCATTGGCCCACTCTCGTACTGCTTATTTTAGGCAAATAGGATCACTTTACTGGATTACTGAAACATCCTTCTAAAGATAATCTCTTTTTTAAATCCTTGTGGTAGAAAGAATAACAGCTCCTCAAAGATATCCCTGTCCTAATCCTTGGAAGCTGTAAATGTGTTGCCTTACATGGCAAAAGGGACTTTTCAGATACGATTAAGCTTAAGGACCTTGAGCTGCGGGAGAATACCCTTGATTCTCCAGGTGGGCCCAATCAAATCACATAAATCTTTAAAAGCTGAGAATGTTTTCTATAAATGTTCTGTCAATAAGAAAGAGACATGTGTACACCACTCAGAGTAGGGAAAGGAATCAGGAAGGAGGCTGGGATCCTGCCTCTTAAGTAGGATTTGACCCAATTAATTCTTAATTTTTTTTCTATTAAATCTATTGGGGTGACATTGGTTAATAAAATTATACAGGTTTTAAGTGTACAATCCTATAACATGTCATCTGTACATTGCATTGCATGTTTATGACCCAAATTTAAATCTCCTTCCATCACCACGTGTTTGACCTCCATTCCCCTTTTCTAGCTCCTGCCTCCTTTCTTTGTGGTAATCACCACACTGTTGCACGTGCAGATGTTTTTGTTTTAGTCACACTTTCCTTCCTATTTCCACAGGCACTGGATCTTTGGGGGGACACTTTAGAACCCTTCCTTCCTGATGACTCTCACCTGCCTCTAACCACTCATCCATCTGCTTGCAAGCATCCAAATAATTTGATGTAGTATCTCCCTTCCCCTCTGTTTATGTTTGCAGGTTTGTGCCCTTTGTTGTTAACATACCACCAGTGTCATTTTAGGGAGGTTGGGGAGGGAGTTTAATTAAATGTATATGATCAATTTGCAATCTTTAAATAAAGTCCTTTCCTCTTAAATATTTTTTCTTTTCCAAGCTCTAAAAACAATAACAAAAAACTGCGTGTTTGCCTATTTGCTCTCCAGCACTGGCAGATTTAAATGATGTTCTTTTCATGTAAGGCTTAGAAGAATCAGGACACATTTTACAGAACAAATGCAATTTTGAGATCGAATGACTTTGTCACAAATTGAAGATTTATGTAAAATGCAATATCAAAAATAATATATTCTTGAAACATAAAGAATCCCAAACCTGTATTCCCCCAGAGAATGTGAAACCCCAAGAGACGTCTAACAGAACACAGGCTTTCAATTTAAATAAGGAAATCCCCTTTTTCTGTAAAGGACACATAGGTTTTCAGTTTTAAGCAGGAAATTTAAACTCACATATCAAAACCCAATATCTGATTATAGTTGAATGTCACCCATTCCTTAGCTCCATATTTTGTATTCAGTATGTATATTACTTTAATCTTTCTTCACTTTTTGGAAAAGAGCCAGACTTAAAATGCATGTTTTCAAAGGACTCGAATAGAATCTTGTCTAAAATGCAAAACGTGGTTTCTTTTTTAACATTTTGTGGTGTACTTTAATATTTTTCCCTATGTCCTTATGGTTTTGTTGGCTTCTTGTGAAGGGGTGGAGAAAACCAAAGGCAAAAACAAGAGAGAAAGAGAAAGAGAGAGAGAGGTACAAATAATAATCTTTTTTCTTAAATATAAATGAAGTCTTTTTTTTTTTATCTTCACCCGAGGACATTTTTCCATTTTTTGTTCAGATAGAGTGGGAGGGGGAGAGAGAGAGAGGGAGAGAGAGAGAGAGAGGGAGAGAGAGAGAGAGAGAAACATTTATGTGAAAAGGACACATCGAGTGGTTGCCACCCGCACGACCCAACCAGGGCCGGGGACAAACTGCAACCGAGGTATGTGCCCTTAGCGGGAACCGAACCCAGGTCTCTGGAACGCAGGCTGACGCTCTCACCACTGAGCAAACTGGCCAGGGCTAAACGAAGTCTTCTTAAGTCCTTTCCAGGACTCGGTTTTTTATAAAATTTTTAAAGATCAATTAAAATTTTATTCAAAGAAGACATTTGTATTCTTTTTATCCTAATCATGAATGTTATGAATTCATCATTAATCTGTTTCAAGAATTCTTTTAAGAAAGGATACTTGGTTTTAAAAGAGAAGTGTGTTTCATAGGAACCTTCAATCAGAAGTTGTAAATTTTACAGAAAACAGAATCCGCAGTCAGACCAATCCTAAATTACTCTCAAGGTCACTCTGCCATTTTAGCCAACAGTCCTTGGAGTAAATGATGATATGGTCATTGTTACAAGAAACATGACACTTTCCAAGGAAACATTTTCAAACCTAACTATTTGCATGCAAGGGAGAGTCAATAACTTGCCAAAATAAAAAACAAATAAAGGCAGATAGAAAAAATGAAGAGAAAAGTGAAAAAAAAAAGATACAGAAAAAGTAGTGGAAAGGTTTTGATTATGTTTTTAAAGGATAAATTAAAGCATCATTATAAAGTTCCTTCCTTCAGCAGTGACCAGAATGCTGTACAATAACTTCTGAAGTTGGCATTTTCCCAGACTGCCACAAAAAAATATTCTCTGAGAGCACAATCTGAAAATAAAAGAGGAGAAAATAAACAGGGACTACAAACCATTTAAAAAATTATTTGTGAGCATCTGCAGATGGCATTCATTAGATTATAAGAGGCCTAATAAAGCCCTGCCTTGTATATGTTATTGCATCGAACTTCAATCTGCCATTTTTGCATAATTAAGAAAGAGTCTGACATGATGAGTTTGACAAGGTGATAGTGAGGAAATAGTTCTGACCCATTCGTAGCTCATCCAAAACACATTGAACAGACGAGGAACACATCTGGACAAACAGTAATTTAAGGGTACAGCTATTGCATCACCATTCATTTTAGCTTGCGTTCAATTTAAGGCTATTATCTAATGGATTTAAAATTAAACTTGGTCTCTGCTATCTAGGTAACATGTTCCTCTAAGCAGTAATGCGAATCTCAAAAATTCAGTAACATGAATCTCAAAAGTTATTTAGAGGGTTCTTTATCTGATTTTGTAAGTCATGAGTTAGAGAACTTTAAAATTGGACATGTTATAGGGCAAGCAGATTTGGTGGTGAAAACTTGACACATTGCTTCTGCTTAGAAATCAGTAGAGATTGGGTCAGAACTGGAATTCTGTTCCAAAGAACTTGGAATATGAGATCAGAGGAGAATCTGGCCCAATCCAAAGACATCCCTGGAGTGAGAGGAATTCTTGGAAGTTATATAAATTATGGGAATACCGTGCAGAGTTGGGCAGGGACATGAGCAAATGGAGCATGTCTAGCCAGAGGAGCATGGCCAGATGAGAAGACAGAAGCAATTAGGAAACATGAGGAAATATTGATGGATCTGGGGGTAGATTAAAGAGGCTATGACAGCATCTACAAATATTTGAGAAGCTGAAAATAAACAAAGGGAATAAAACAAAACACAAAACTAATGTTCTTTTTTTCTGAGATTTGTTCTGGTTCGACCTAAAAAGGGCAGACCCAGCATCAAGGCAGGGCAATTAGAGGGAGATACAATTTAGTCCAAATAAAGAACAACTTTATAATCATTTGGTTTTCCCATTTGGTTCCACCTCAGGAGAAACTACATCAGTAGTTTCTAGTCTCAGTGAGAGTGTCAAAGTAAAGCTAGATAATCTAGGGGGTAATCAAGCATTGACTTTCATGACTGCTAAAGCCCTTCCAACCCTTTGAGTTAGTAAATGACCTAGCTTGGTCTGAGCATCTGGGCACACCCTGAACCCAATCATGTGGTCATGCCTTGACATGTCACTATTCCACAAACCATTATTTTCTCCAGCTACTTTGGCAATGGAGATCAAACCCAGCTTTAATTGGATTAGTATATTTACTAAAAATAAAACAAAGAAAAAAAACAAATAATGCCATCACCATTCACAAGTTAACATCTTTTTTTATCTTTTTTTAGGTATATGTCTTTATGGGAATCTCAACAGGCAATAGGTACAACCTAATTCATCAGCTATTTTTATCAAATGTAGTAGGTTCCAGCTTAATAAAATCTAGAATTTGGATTTTATGAATGTCATGGCATTTTTATTTCATTATTATGTTTCCATTTAAATCCCCAAAGAATCCTCAAAATAGCTGGTTACTGAGTTTTTATTTGAGCCATGGTCTAGATGCTGAGTTGCCCTTCAGTACCCAAACTCCCCTCCTAAGACCTCATGCTACATCCAGCAGAGAAGGTTCTTTTGAGGCTGGTAGGGGAAGAAATATTTGGTTTACTTAGAAAGGGGGCTAACATAAGCATCTGATCAACATGGATTACCTGCCTAAATTTAAAGCCAAGGTAACCCATCTATAGCCACATGGCCGCCCCAGTCAGGGAAAGGTCCTCTTGTGCCATTTTAGACTGTTCACAGAAAAAGTCCTTACATCTACTTGCTTCATTTCAGGTTCCAATCTCACCTTTTAACATCATACTCCTGCTCTTAGAGGATTATGTATTTTAGTGTCATCTAGGGATTCAGGACCTTCACTTGCTCTTGGGTTTTGACTACGGATATTTTTCAGAATCCGAGTCTGCACTCAACCTCTGGTGCTCATGCTCTGAGTTACTCACCTACTTGGTCATTACCTAGTCTGAGTCACCATCCCAACCGATGAGTTTCTGGTACTGGCACATTCAGGTGGATCTTCTTCTAGGCCTATCTTAAATATTCATGGAGTTGGACCAGATAGTAGCTTCTTTCCAATTACCACCAGTGAAGCTCAGAGATGGTGTTTCTAAGTGCTAAATTGTAACAGGTCACAGGTGCACAATAGGGATTCTTACAATAGGCTGATGGTTCTGGGTGCCTTTAACTTGAGTGCAGTTTCCTGAGTTCCATCATGTGTCCTATTACATTAAATCGATGTTTTACTCTATAATATTTGAGAGACCTTTACCATACTTTGCATTGCTAGAAACTATACATAAAAACAATGATATTACTAAGTGTGGCATTAATGTGGCCACTTATCTAAGTCAAGCACCCAAAATAGGGTCATTTTTCTGACCACATTCACAGGTTTACGAGAAAAATCTAAGTGGGTAACATTTTATTTGAAAGTCTATCAGGCAAACACTTGAGCAAAATATCCTGCTAGAAAAAATTATTTAAGAAAATTGGGATAAAAAAACAATTCAATGAAAATTAAAGTAAATTATAAAAGCTTAATTTAAATGTGTAGACCATTTATGGAGAAATTCTCTCTCTCTCTCTCTTTCTCTCTCTCTCTCTCTCTGTCACTTAAAAAGATACAGCTAAATAAGATAGAACATACTTTAATACCATGCCATATAGTGGATGGAATTTTTGGGGGACAGGTTTAGAGAGTTCTCTAACCTTCTGTCTTCTGAATTTCCAATTAAAATATGAGCATGGGGAGTAGGGGAATGTGTTTGTTTACACTTGGCAAAAACTGATTTCCTGTTTCTAAGAAAGAAAAAAAGGCTTTCAAAGCTTTTTTGGACTTCAAATAGCTCTTGCAAAACAATATTTTGATGAGCTAAGTGTAAATGAATCAGAAACATATGGATTGGATTTTCATTGAGATACACATGGGTTTAAACATAAGCTGAAGAGAATGCTTGGTAAGTTATACTTGGAATTGATGAAAACCAAAATGTGGTAAAATTTTCAAAACTTATTTTAAGATACCTTATGTCCCATCCACCAGTCCAAACATTGGAGGTGGTTTATTCTCTTTTTTTTTTTAGGAAATCTTTTTTGAAAGGTGGAAGTTACTTGTTCTTTAATAGAAAAGAGTTAAGTTTTAACAAGTAGGTTTTGAAGTGATTTTGTTACACACATCTACCTATCAAAGAAAGTAAAGAAACCCTCGAAGTCACTGACACAAATACATTTTCAGTTTCAATAATTTTATTTGCCTTGCTTCTTTCCTTTTCATTTCCCTGACCTCAGAAAATAAGTATCTAAGAACAAGAGGACAGAGAATGAAATCCTGTGTTAAAAGTTTTGCTAAAACATGCATGTCTGGCTATATCTATCTTTGCATCCCATAAAGCTGACTCCACAATAGCTCTGAAAATGTTTTGTTTAAAGTGAATAATCATAGAAACACACTGTCCTCTATCCTTGGTGATATTTAAAACTGTACTGGGAACCATAATGATAGATGTTATGATACTAAAAAATTAGGAGTATACATTTTTATCCATAGAAGAGATGATTACATGATTAATGCTATTTACACAGCTTAATCTTTTCAGAGTCTCTGGGGTTTGTGGAACAATGGTATGCAATATCTCTCCTAGCCACTCACCAACAGACTTGCATTCAATGTTGTTATGGGCTGAATTGTGTTCGCATAAGATTCGTGTTATAGTCCTAAGCCCCAGAACCGCAGAATGTGACTGTATTTGGAGATGGGATAGGGCCTTTAGAGAGGTAATTAACTTATAATGAGGTCCTTAGGATGAACCCTAATCCAAGATGACCGATGTCTCTATAAGAAGAGGAGATTAGGACATACACACAGAAAAAGAATCATGTGAAGACACAGCGGGAAGATGGACATCTCTAAGCCTAGGAAAGAAGTCTCAGAAGAAGCCAACCATGCCAACACCTGGATCTTGGGCTTTTAGCATCCAGAATTGCAAGAGAATAAACTTCTGTTTTTTAAGCCAGCCAGTGTGTAGTACATTGCTATGGCAGCACTAGCACACTGATGCAGTTATAAAGATGTTTGCTCTTCACCATTTACAAATCATTATGACTGTTAAATACAGGCCAGAGTCTAGTGTTTTCTTCTGTTGAACATGGGAGACGTCCTCCTAGAACCTAAGCTTTTGATCATGATAGCAGTAATCAGGCTTAAATGCTGAGGCCTCTGGGATTATCAGCCCATGTGAAGAAATGTGCATAAGTCCACATAAGTCCAGTCTTCCAGGTCTGAAAATAATCTTGGCATCCCTCTGGCAGTAGCTGAATCCTATTTTTTTTCCCTGCCCAGATTCAATGATTTGCCTGTTTCCTTTGGGCTCAGTTTATATTAGACTGGTGACCTTTACTCCTTTCTGCCAAAGTTAGGACTCTACTCCTAGCCTCCTTCCCCAGGTGTGGTCTGATACCTATATTCTGATCTCACAGTGAAGTACTGCATTCATGATAAGTTGCGTGTCCTTCTGGTTGTACTAATCAAGAACATGGTAGCATTCTTGCCATGTGGTGGCTTAACTGCCACACTTTGTAGGCACATCTTCTTCCTCTTTCTTTAGTAGCTTGCCTGTGCCTGCCCATTCAGACCTGTTGCCTTCTCTAAACCGATCTGGGTTTCCCTCCAGGTGATTTCCACCTACTGCCTATGCCCATGATGACCTAGACGTTGGCTCTGGTGTCAGATTACCTGGGCACTTATTCTGACCATTGTCATAATAACTGTGGGCCAAGCTTCCTCCATCTAAAAATGAGGATAATAATAAGGTCTATTTCATAGCTTTGTTGGGGATTTGAATACAATGGTATATGTAAAGTGGTTTGAACAGGGCTTAGCATATTGTTAAGAATGATAATGGCTTCTCTAAGATGTAAAGTCATATTTATTTGATCATCATAACAACCCTACAAGGAGAAAATTATTTTTCTATCCTGTGCAGAGGAAAAGCCTGAGCAGAATCGGAGTGAATTTAAAGCCCACAGTTTTCATCCACTTTCTAGCATAGTTCTACCGTAGAAGAAACAGTCAAGGGAAATGATCCAAACAAATGACTCACTGTTACCCAAATGTAACATGCCTTCATCAGGAGCCATTGAGAAGAAAGACTTACTTTGGAAAGGGGATTAACATAATTATAACCAATAAGATGGAGAAGCTTTTATGCCTTTCCTAAAAAGAGAGTTGGACCAAGTCCCCTATAGTTAAAAGTAAACTCATTATATACTCCAGAGGTCCAAGCCCTAATCTGACTAATGGGTCTCACAAAAAGCATCCATATTCATGTTATGCACTGAATAAATTGTCCAGGAAACCGAGGACATGTTGGAGACTTTGAGTCTTCTTGAGTTGGGTGATTTTATGAGGATAGCTTTCGGAGAGATGCATTAATATACTTTCATTTTTTAGGCGGGAGCCTTAAAACTGAAGAGCATAACAGTAGATTAAGTCAAGTTTCTAAAAAAAAACATGCTTGGGGTTCTTTCTTCTTCATTCATGCTCACTGCTCCCGCCTCATTGTATGTGGCTGAACACAGTATAATTTCTGTTATGAGTTGGGGTGGGGCAAGAACCCACAAATAATGTAAGCAGGAGTTGATGCTTCATGAGGTTGATGTGAGTGAAACTGTGCCTTCATGCAATTTCCTTTTGCACTGCTATCTGTCATTTATTTTACAAAATGCTAATAATACATAAAATAATTTGGAAACACAAAGATATGCAGGACTGTATCACGTAAGGCCGCAAGATACAAAGGACTGTCTTCTCAAGAGCCAAGTCTAGGAAAATATATAAAGTTGATTTTATGCATCTTCCTCCTTTATTTTCATCTACTCTTCTAACTGACTTTAACAATTCTCAGTAATCATAAGCAACATGGTCGATAGCAACTCCCATACAGAGATAACCTTGGTGTTAGACTATAAGCATTATATTACTAAATAAGAGTAAAATAAGAAGTATTCCCAGGAAGGCATGTGTGGGTCTCATTGTGGTGCCGTGTGTTGGATTGAAGGGTGAGGGGGCCATAACAGGCAATGGGAGAAAACAATAGAAATATAATCCAGTGTATGTTTATTCAAAGGGATTGACTACACTGACTTCAGTATTGTTCATATGAAGGCTGCAGGAACATGATTACTCAAGTTTCAGCTTGAGGTTACCTGCAAAGAGTCTGTCCCTGAGTCCCTTGGCTAAAACAGCCTGCATCTTCAACCAAGTGACACTCTTTCCTCTTATTCATTTAATGTGTTCCCATAGTACTTACCTTTCACCTGCAAGTGCCTTGAGTGTCTGAATATGTATTATCTGACTCCCCCTACCTGACTGTCTGCTGCATGACCCAAGGACTCAGTTCACCCTAGTCATTACCATGTCCTCAACACTTGTAATAGTGCCTGTCACAAAGGAGGCATCCAATCTTAACGGTTGCAAAAATGCGAAATAAATAATTGATATGAACAGTTTTCTTTTATCTTCTTCATAAGATTCACCATTGAAATGAAAGCCTTTTCTGTAAATTAAAGCGTAGATTGTCAGATAAAGTCTGTGGCTTCTTACTTACCCCTATCCTTTTCTGTCTTTCTTTTGTGTGTTTCTTCAACAAACATTTACACAGTTCTTGTTGTGTACCAAACGGGAAGGGAGATAATAACATGGAAGGTACAGGTGTGAATTCAGAAGCAAGGGCCATATTCACTACATCACTAACAAGGGAAAAGGTAACGGAACATGTATGCACCTGGTCAAAGCTCTTTTCAAGTAGGCTGCCTTCCTATTCAACACCCAGACATGGGAGAGGGCAATTGTTAACATATACAATAACATTATTTCTGAAAACATACATGAGCTTGAATATATTTTGAAGTTCCACACTAGACATAATTTTCATTGACTGAGAGCTGAGTACCAGATAAGATCAGTCTATTCATGCTCTTTAATGTTACTGCCTCCCAAGGAGACCCACAAGTTCATGTGGCAAGATATTTGGGTAGAAAAGTTGGATGAAGTTCATGGTACTTTACTCAGAAAAGTTTCACAAAAACCAAGATACCTCTTGTTACTTGAAAAATTACGCCTATTAGTGGTTTATGTTTTAAAATAACATTTCATGTAATACAAAATGATATTTTCTAAAATGGGAAATAAATGTAATGGGTTGAACTGTGTTCCTCAGGAAAAAAACAAATAGGTTTGATTCTGGTACCTCAGAATATGACCTTATTTGTAGATAAGATCTTACAGAAGTGACTGAGCTAAAATGAAGTCATTAGGGTGGACCCCATAAAAAGGGAAAATTTGGACACACAGACGTGTACATGGAGACACCACCATGTGAATACAGAAGTTGTGCTGCTATAAGCCAAAGGACGAACAGAAGCTGACAGAGAGGCTAGGAAAGATTCTTCCCTCGAGCCTTCGTGGGAGGATGGCCCTACCTACACCTTGATCTTAAACTCCAGCCTTCAGACTGCGAAACAATAAGTTACTGTTTAAGCCTCCCCCTCAATACCCACAAATATTATTTATTAAAAAGAAAAAAGATGGTGCTTTCTTAATCCTTTGTTTCCCCATATTTAAACAACAAGTATGCAGTAGACTAACTGGATTCAGATAAAGGTAAAGTAAAACAAACATTATTTAAAAGTTTACCTGAAGTCCCACAAACTGCCAATAATCTGTCTTAACATATTATTGCATATCTTTCCAAATACTTCTCTAAAGTTTATATACATAAATATTTTGTTTCCAAATAAGATTATGCTATATTCTTTTGAAATTTGCTTTTATAATTAGTATGTCGAAGATACGCATGCACATCATCATTTTTATACTGTCATGGCATTATACAGTATGAATCTGCCATTATTTTCCCCTTCATTTTGGTGAGTCAGGTTTGTTTGTTTTAGTTGTTATAAACAACATTAAAAAAGCAACCATACACAGTTATATCTGTATCCTTACGCAGCCAAATTCCTAAAGATGGACTTTTGACAGTGAGGTTAATGGATCAATAGAACAAGGCAGAAATTTCAGAACTCCTCCAACACACTGACCCACACAACCACATCCACCTATTCAAAATATTTATCTGCATGCATATCCAGTGAAGCATTTTTGTAATAGCAAAATTGCTAAGATATAAAATATTCAATAATAATAATCTATTGCTTTACTAAATAATGCTACATTGCTTAATGCTATATTAAAGTTCCTGTTGCAGAAAGTCATCTGAGATGTTCATGATGCTCTAAGAATGAAATCTGGTTACAAAGGAAAGCATTTATATCAGCAGTGAATAATCTTTCTTGGGGAGACAGGCTTTATTACATTTATTGTGCTTTTTTGTTGGCAACGATTGCGTGGACATTTACTAGTTATGTGGTTCTTCCATGTTTCCTGACAGATGCAGGGTCCTTGAACACCCTCTTTTCACTCTGTTTTCATGCAGTGGGCTTTTCCAAACCCTTCTCTTCCTCTAAGGTCTGGACCAACGCCTCACAGCTTGATCAAGTCCTTTCCAAGTCCTGCAGCCCAAACGGAGCAACCTCTTCCCTGCGTTTCTACATCACAGACTTCATGCTGACCTTGCTAGATGGGCTGATTTTTACTCACCAGTCAGCCCGACACCGCAGAAAGCAGAAAACCATCACAGAAGATGGGCAAGGGAACAGTGGTGAGGAAAGAATTCCATGTATGAAGAACAGTGTAGTGAAGGTCCTGAGGCAGAAAGAGGTTGGGTCCTCTGAGAGACTGAGAGCAGGTCCACGTGGGTAGGAGGACATAAGTCTGAAGACATAGGAAGGGTCCTGACCATTGCCCATTGATCATATTTAGTAAAAACTGATAACCTTGAAAACAAAATGTCATCTCATTTCAATGTGTGTTGTGTTTCCTCTCCAGCAATTCTACAGCCTCTGTGCCTTCCCATGTCTCACAGATGACTTTGCCCTCATTACTCATTGTGGTGGCCTGGTCTTAGTTCTTTCACGGACGTGTTGTTTTACCTGAACTAGTAACTAAATGCTGATTATGCCTAAAGGAGTGTTGCTACATAAACAACGCCATTTTCATTGATCTGTTGCCAGTTATGATTTGAAAAGTTGAGGGAGGATGTGAGGAAGAAATGCTGCAGGGCGAAAACACCACTTCCTGATTTTCATAACAAACGATAAAAGCTGGTATGATGTTTGTTCAGTAGAACGTGAACCAGACGGCTGCTTCTGAGTTACATGAGGAAAGGTCATCTGTCTTTCAGCACTGAAAGGGAAGTGGCAGATTTGGGGGCAGATTCATCAATACCAGAATGTAGAATTCATAGTGCTGAAACTTCTATCCGGTTAACATTCTCAAGGGAAAATTCCCAACAATAACACACGCACCTATGAGGAAACACCTAAAAGAGAGTCAAGAAGTGTTCAAACTTGTGCGCAAATATCTTATGAATTAATCAAAAGTAGACGATGCCAGAACTACATTGATAATAAATTTGCACTTGACATGAAATTTTCTAACATAGCTCATGAGTGATAGTGCATGAAATGTCTAGTTTATGCATATCCAAAATGAAGACTTTACACTACACGCTCTTCTCTTCTGAGGTGTTGAAAAAAAAGTGATACATTTTTAGTTTTATCTCTTAACAATAATTTTGTATCAAGGGTATTCTTTATTTCTGTAACTTGGTCCAACTAACTTTGAAAATGATCACAAGAGATCCAAGAACCTCTACCATACCACACGAGCGTTGGAGAAACACGGTAGTAATAGAGTTATTCTACAAATGTTAGGAAACATGCAAAAGAGTGGTGATTGGTTTCAATTTAACACCATAAAAACAAGGAGAGTTCATTTTGATTATAATCTGAAGTTCAGCTCTGTAAACACCGACCAGTAAATAAGAGCCATTTCACAGCCAGCCAGGGTAGCATCAACACTTGTCATGAAGACTTCTCTCCCAGTTGTGAACTAAACGAGAAAATTCTCGAATTTCATTCCAGAGGGGTTGTTTATCCTACAAAACTTAAATTACATTAGACAAACCCACACGATTTGCTCCTTGACTAAGTCGCCAGGCACTGTATTAGGAATGGATGGGAATGCCAACATGGGAAAGACACAGAGCCTGGCAACACAGAGCTCACAACCCACTCTGAAGAAAGGCAAGTATGAAGCAGTGGTGATGAGAGAGATGAGGAAATAAATAATAAAATCCAAGACTAATGGTGATGGTCAAAGGAGAAGCATAGGATGCCATGGGTTTCCAGGGTGCATATGTGCATGGTGGGGCGGGTAGTTCATGTATGTTTGAAAGCCTCAGAACATACGTTCTGTATGGTAACTGTCCTGTCAACTTTGCTGAAGGATGCTTTAAGGTCCAGCACACGACCCATATTTATTAATGTTCTGTGTGTGATTGAAAAGCATGTGTTCCCTGCAAATGTTGGGAAAAGCATGCTATGGATGTGTCAGATGAAGGTTGTTAATTGTATCCAAATGTTGTCCACCCTCCTTAGGTCCGTAGACTGAAAGTGGAGTTTGGATAGCTCCAAGCACTGCACTCATTCATTTTTGCTTTAAATGTTTTGAAGTTTTTAAACATTTCACTTAAATTAAAACGTGTTACATAATTTTTATCTGGCAAAAAAATCTTTATGAAGTGATTCTTTTTCAGATTTCTTTTTGTTAGGTTTTTTCTTGTATAGCTTTTTCTCATTCTCTTACTTTCTACTTTATGGGAATTTTTTGGAGAAAGGTTATCATTATTCAAGTCTGAAAATGTTAAATGGCATCAATTTAACTCTTTTGAAAAATGTACATTTATAATAAATATATTTATTTATTTACAATATATTCACATATATATGCATAGATGTATGTGTCTATTTTCAACATGTTATTTTTTTTGCTACTTTTTTCATCTTTACTATATAAATTATATTTCCTTCTTTTGGATTTATGTGCATTTTTATTATTTCACTTTTTTATCTATCTTGTAAAATATATGATCTGCCCTTAATAATTACCTGAGAAACTTCAACACATATACTTAAATTTATCAATGTTTGCGGTAAATCAATACCCTTAACCTTCTCCCAAACAATAGCAAGAACTAAGAACAATTTAACTACATTTAAGCAATTCACAATAGATGCTATATTGTCACGTATTTTAATAAAATTTTTCAAATCTGCATACATATACCAATTATTTTGTACATTATTATTGTTTTACAATATCAAAGTGTGTTTACTTGTACCCATCTATTTTATTCTTTATTTACCTTTATCCATTCTCACATTGCAAACTTCTCTTCTAAGATTAATTTTTCCCAGTTTAAGGTCGATGTCTCAGAATTTCCTTTGGTGTCATTCTGCTGGTTACAACCTCTCTGATTTTCTTTTTCTGAAAATGTCCTACTTTGTCATTGCTTTTGAAATATTTTGGGGAGAATAATATTCAAAGCAAAAATTTCTTTGCAATATTAAAACTTTCTCCCAACTTCCCATGTTACTTATGGGAAGTTGAACATCGGTATAATTACCATCTTTGGTAAGTGCCTGGATGCTAATAAAGATCTTCTCTGCGCCTTTGGTGTTAGAAGTATCTGGGGAAGACCTTTTCTTTATCCTGCTTCGTGTTTGTTAGGTATCATGGAAAAGTGAGTCTGTATCTACCATCAATTAAAGACAATTCTAAGCCATTAACACTTCAAATATTTTGCATGTCCCTTTCTCTCCTTGCTTCTGAAGCTCTAATTAAGTGTTTACAATATATGCCTTTTTTATTGTTGATAGTATTACAGATGTCCCCTTCCCCCTCCCCATTGATCCCCTCCACTCTGCTCCTGCCCCATTACTGAGGGTTTGGAGGCTTTAGCCACAATGTTTTCTGTACCCATTGGATATGCGTATATGCATATAAATTCTTTGGTTAATCTCTTCCAACCCCCCTTTCTCGCTAAGATTCCTCCCTCTGTTCCCTACTTCCATGTCTTTGGATCTATTTTGTTTGTCAGTTTATTTTGTTCATTAGATTCTACACATAAGTGAGATCATGTGATACTTGTCTTTCTCTTTTAATTTATTTGTCAAATATTCTATCACTTATTTTAGGCGCTATACCTATGATTCTATGTCTAAGGATAGAGTTGATATATTTTAGATAATTTATGTATTGATTTCAGTTTATTAATTTCCTCTTCAACTTTATCCAATCTACTATCTAACACATTTATTGACTTTTTAATTTTAAATATTATAATTTTCATTTATAGAAGTTCTATTCATTAACTGGAAATGCAATTTTTATATTTTTACATTTTACCTCTCTTATTTTGTCTCTTTAAAACATCAAATACTGTTAGTTTGCAATCTGCGTCTGATTATTTTAATACCCAAAATGTTACAGGTTTATGCTAGCTGTCTCTGTTACTTTTTTCTGGCTCTTTTTACGACCCCATGTTTTCTCACGTGCTTAATGCATCTTAAATATGACCTACTCCTTTTCTTTTGAACATTATCTATGGCAATTCTTTGAAGCTTGGGATTTGGTGGTTCTTCCAGAGACACAGATATTTGAATCTTCCAGTAACCTGGGCTGACCTCACAATCTAAGACCCCGTTTAAACTAATTTTTAGATGATCAAAGTTCTAAGAATGTGACTGGAGACTTACATGAGCCTTCGCCGGTGATTACAAATTATCAGGGCAAGGTCCCGTGTTTCAGCACTAATGTAGAATGTATGACAAGAACATGTAAGACATAGCAGAACTCCTAATCATATTTAGTTTCCTCTTCTGGTTTATTTCTGATTTTACTTACTTTTGATAGTGTATACCAGATATTACATGTGTGCCCATGCTTGTGTGTGTGTGCGTTTGAGTCGGGTCTGCTCGAAAGGTTTGTATCTCTTAAGTGAAAAAGTGTGTCCCTCCAACTTTGGAAATGACTTCTGTCGCAATGGGAAGCTATGGAAAGGCAAAAGGCAAGAAACAACATGGTCAGGTTTGCCTTTTAGAATCAATCAGGATGGCGTGACAGCAGTTCATGCAAGACTTGACGCCGGCCTGCCCTGAAGCGTCAGCGATGAGGACAGAGAGGAGGGCTCCCGAAGGAAGTGGGCTTGGGGCAGCCCCGCTTCTCTAAAGAACGTTAACCAGTGAAAAAAAAACGTCATCAGTGCTGGGTTTTATTAGTCCTGCCTTGTCCTGTGCCGTGGAGGAATTCTGCGAAAAACGCCAGTGATTTAGAGAGATATTTGATCATACTCAGGTATGCACACCATTAAACAAATCCTGTGTCGTTAATTGATGGCATTTATATGTCTTAGAAGCTTCTGAAAACATATAAGATCTGAAAGCTTCTATGTATTGACATGTTTCTTAAAAAATCAAAGTTTGTTACATATAAGGATTAAATAGTAAAGAGCAGGTAGAAAATTTACGTATTGTGATTGTGAGGTACACTGCGATAGCTAAGTAAAGATTTCCAAACAGAGACTGCTATTACATCATTGATGAATTAGTTTATAATGCGTGAGTATGATAGATATGTGTGTGTGAATCCATATACATATATACATGTATTTATGGTATATGCACAGGTATACGTACTGTACACACACACACATAGTAAAGGAAAGCTCTTTATCTACAGTAAATTCTAACAAGCTGAGGCATACAGTCATATCCTAATCCTGGAGAAACAGTGAATTAGAAGAGCCAGCCTATTACTAGATAAATGTTTAATGATTCCTTAATACAGTTTGGAATAAAATATAAGAGTTCAGAGATACAGTCCTTGCCCTCAAGAGATTTGTAGGTTATAGAAAGTAAGTTTCATACCAGCTTCCCAGGTAGACATTCATACTAAATCATTTAATAGGATTTTTATCCTCAAAGCAATCATGTTTATCCCATAAAATTTGGCCATATCTTCCCTTGTTCTCCTTAAGAAATATTCACTGTTCAATATGCCCGCTGGATGGGGAGATTCACTGTCTAGATTTGCTTCAGAGAAAGACTGTTGCCTATAGCTGGCGGTGTCAACTATAAACAGCCTCTAGCATTCCGTTCCATCAGTGTCCTTCTGAGCAACTGGAGAGACCCTGCTGAGGTCATGCTTTTCTTGGGGTAATCCAAGTCCAGAAACTGACCTCTGGAGTGGGGGGCACCAAAGGCCAGTCATTTTGACTCAATGATTGACAAGTCTGGCCTACCAGCTACATTCTAGAGCCCTCCTTGCATTTGGCCAGAGCTTTGCTGGGCTTGCCTCAAAGTTTGGCTTCTCTCTCTGCCCAATCCTCGTCCTAGCCCCACCCTCCTGCAGGTGTCGACACCTGATACATATATTTCACCTCAAACTCTGCTCAGAGTCTGCTTCTAAACATTACAATCTATAACAGTATAAAAACCAGAAGTGGAAAATGGTTATAAAATGGGAAACCAAGTTGTTTCTCTTGACATTTGGTTTTCTTCTTTCTAATGCTATAAGGATGTAGATTATTTTATTTCAGTTCTATATCATGCTTTCAGATGCTTGTTTCTTCAAAGAAACACAACTGAGTGTAACTTCTATGAGCTTCTTTAGCCTTGGGTTCAAGTTCGAAAGTGATATTTTAGACCCCGTTGCTATTGTAACCTCCAGTGAATCAGAATAGTGGGTGTTGGGTACGTCCTCTGTGGCAGTCAAGTTGGCTCTGCTGGTACATGGGATATTATCTTCTTTGAAATTGTTCCAAGAAGATCAAGGGTAGCTCAGATCTTCATTTTAAACCACAGATTATGAGTCAACCAGAGTTGACCTGAGACACATATCGCATGTGTTGTTGAGTCATATGATGAGTCAGTGTTTTAGTCAGGGGTGGAGTTAATAAGTGGGGTTCCTTGCTCACCATGTCAAACCTTCAAGTTCTCTTTCTAGAGAGAATATACATGCATTTTTGGTTTTGCTTGTATATGAGTGTGTGTGCGTTTTCTCACTACCACCAGATAAAGATATTAATTGCATTTTAAAATAAACTTAAATGCTTCTGACAAGCTAAAATTGAGAAAAGGTCATCAAAGGGATGTCTGCTTCCTGCACTTTTAGAGGTAAAATATAAAATTTTATAGCTAGGAGAAGAGATCAACAGGGAGATGAGGTAGTTCATCCCAGATCACAAACCAAATGGGTAGGAAAGGCTGGACTACGATTCAAATACAGTGTCTAATATTTAAACACATCACACCCCATTTCATTCAGGCTTTCTTGGTTGACTTGTATTGATATAACCAAAACAACATCTCTTCAAAATTCAACATTTTACTGTTATTTATTGAGCACTTACTATGTGTCGGTTACTGTTTGAAAAAACTATATAAAATAGTAAATCATAGAAACACATTTTTGTTGTGAAGGAGTTTACTTTCTGGCAAAGATCAATTTTCTTTTCTGCAAAAAATCACTCATAACATATCGATAATAAAATAACTGCTTAAACACATAAGGTAATGAAAAAGACAGCCTTTGTACCCTTATCGTGATTTAATCTAGATAATATTTCCCTTTTGATATTGGCTTTCTTGGGTTAGCATAAGGACTTGCTACCACATATGTTAGCAAAGAAGTCACAGCATCCCTGGTTATTTTTTTTGGTAACTGTATTTAACTGTGGACCATTCAGTTATAAAAAGCCTGCTTTTTATTCAATGAGATTTTGAGTTGGAAGAATGGTAGTGAACTGGGCTTTTTTCAAAACTAATGTGCTATTTGCATTGTGATATTAGTTGAGCCATTTGTCCTTTGTTTGCAGAAGATCTCACGGGTAAGCTGTCTGAAGAGCAATTGTTCAATTCTTAGTTCCTAACGTATTGTCAAGGGTGAGCAGAGCACAGAATGTAATAGGTCCTCAAAAAGTCATTTTCTTTTTCTTTTACAGATTTTGCTATTCACATCTTATTGAACCCTGTGTATTTCCTTCATATCATTTATTCAATTAAAATTCATCACATTCAATTACTTTTAAAAATATTGTTGTTAATCGAGCATGGTTAAGTGGTTGACAGCAAGAATTCAGAACCCAATCTATTAAGGCTTATATCCTGTGTCCACTACCAATTAGCAGTGCAGCTTTGGATACATTACTAAACTCCTCTGGTCAATAAAACTCCTCTTATGTTGTGTGCAAAATCAGAAGACTAACAGCTTAGTCATAAAGTTATGAGACCTATATGAGTTAATATTTATAAAATGCTTAGAAAAGTGCTTGGCATAGAGCAAGAATTAAGTAACTACCTTAATTCTCCTCTCCTATAGCTATGGGTGCAGGTTGAGTTGTTTGGTTAATTATTAATATTTAATAAATAAACAGATGAAAGTTTTGAGGCCAAAACATACAATAAAGATCAACTCAAGCTCATATATTTTAGTGCTATCAATTCTTCAATAGTATCACAGGGCTAGTGTTGCTAATTCAGTGTGCCTCCCTTGGTGTCCTGCCAACATCATTTCATTTGATATTACAGAAGCCCTATAGTGCAAGGATCAAATCTCCATCTCACAGATTAGGCAACTGAGATTTCAAAAGGTTAAGTAACTTATCCAAAATCCCAGCAATAATTGGAGCAGAGCCTATGTTCAAATACAGGTCATTCTGATATTAAAGTATGTCTTCTTTTCATGCCACAGTCTTACATCAGGAGAGTGCGTGGTGATATCAGGTAGTGAAGACTGCAATGACAAAGAAAACTTACAAGGCCATATGAAAAGCAAAGGTCTATGATTTGATATAAGAATTGATCTTTGAAAACTCATCTCATCTCCTAAGTTCCCTCCTAAGCAAACATCAAGCCCAGTGATCTTAGCAATATTTCACATGACTTGCTGACATTTTTTACTGATGTCAGTTTATTGCAAAACTAGAGTCTAAGTTTGGAGTCATCTGTAGTTCAGTCTGTAAAATATACTTAAGGAAACTATTAATACTTATAAAGTTCAGGATTAACAAAAATGTATATAAGGTAGTTTTCCAATGAGAAATCTAAAAGTGAACCCCTTTAATTCAATGAAATAAAACGAAGTAAAAAAATCACTCCATCCTTAGTCACAGACCAGGATGTATAAACCACATTTTATAAGCCATATGTGCTCAGGTGTGTACATTTGGAAAGGAAGGATGAACAGAAGTGCCTGGACAATTGTTGGAAGTGAATCCTGATAGGGCTAAAAATTCACTATGCCTGGAAAACTCAAGTAGCAAAATTTCGGGAAGGATGGAATTAACTTGCGTGAGCACATCTCATCTCTTCTTCCTGAACTGAGCCTGAGTACTGTTACATTTCATTTTACTGTAACGTCTTATCATTGGATTATAGTAGGACACGTAGAACTGAGGGCATTAATAACTATGATACAACATAATCAAAGCATTGCTCCTAAAAAGCACAAGAAAGCGCCCTGGCCGGTTTGGCTCAGCGGTTAGAGCATCGGCCTGCGGTCGGGAGAGACCCCGGTTCAGTTCCCGCTAAGGGCACGTACCTCGGTTGCAGTTTGTCCCCGGCCCTGGTTGGTAGTGCGGGTGGCAGCCACTCGATGTGTCCCTTTCACGTCGATGTTTCTCTCTCTCTCTCTCTTCCTCTCTCTCCCTCCCACTCTATCTGTGCAAAAAATGGGAAAAGTGTCCTCGGGTGAGGATTTAAAAAAAAAAAAAAGCAGAAGAAAGCTGCTCATATTTCTAACTAAGACCCAAGACATAGGCACAGAAGGATTTTGAGAAAGAACAATGTGCCCGTTATGGCAGCCACCTGACCTATAGTGTCACCTCATTAAATAGCTCTGATCTAATAATCTTCATCATTCCATAAACTATCTCCAAGCAAATAATGTATGTTTAGCTGATCATCTCTGGAGTCTGAATGCATTCTCCTCTGTTTAAAAACATCATTTTGAATTCCTTTCAGAGGACAATCATCCCATAAAACCTAAAATAAGCCAGGGACAAAACCAAAATCCTGTTCCTTGTTTGTCTTATTTGTAACTGGATCTCCTCTTGTCTTGTTTGTCACTTGCTGAGTCTGCTTAGCTTCCATTTAAAAGCTGTACATTCACAGCTCACTGACTATGGCCTCGACACACATTCTGGGCTGTTGCAGTACAAAATCAACTCTTCCCAGTAACTGAATGGCAAGAAGGCACATTTCAAATGCACTTCTAGCAATTGACTAAGGATTTCTATGGCTCCACAAAGTTACACCCTCATTTATTCATAAGTACCCTGATAGGTCTTAGAAATAAAAACATGGTTCTATGGAGAGGCTATGGGTGAGACAGCAGAAGGCCTGAGACGGGGGCTGGTCTACAGATGGGATCTTAGTCTCAATTGTCTCACTCGTTATTCCTGAAAGTTAACTAGAAGGCCCTGAAATTTAACTGAATCTCAGATCCTTCAGCCATTTAAAAAAATGGGGAGGTGAACTAGAGGACCCTAAAGGAGATTTTCTAAGCTTTGTCTCCCATAAAAATAAAGCAAGCACATGAAATACGTGGCTAACGCAGATCAATGGAAGAGTGACTCCATTTGCAAATGGCCCAGAACTTGTAATAACAGACAGAGAGAAGGTAAACGGGCGTATGGAGGCAAAGGCAAGTGGAAATGGCAGCATAAATGAGATGATGTAACTAGGAAACCATCAGGAACTAACCCTTAGGAAGCTCCTCCTATGCATCCAGAAGCATTTTGGCAGCATATTTATTTATTTAGTTAGTTAGTTATTAATTATTACTAGTTTAATCCTTACCCAAGGATATCACCTGAGAACATGCTTAGAGAGAGGAAGTGAGGGAAGGAGGGAGATGGGGCGATGGGGGGGGGGGAACATAGAGGGAGATGTGAGAGAGAAACGGAGATTGGTTGCCTTCTCTACGTGCCCCGACCAGGATTCGAACCCACAACCTAGGAATGTGCCCTGATCAGGACCTGAACCAGCCACCTTTCAGTGCACAGGG
This sequence comes from Molossus molossus, assembly GCF_014108415.1. NCBI lineage: Eukaryota > Metazoa > Chordata > Mammalia > Chiroptera > Molossidae > Molossus > Molossus molossus. The sequence goes on from NW_023425346.1 coordinate 97,038,679, forward strand.
TGATGCTCCAGCTGAGCCACTCCATCTGGGCTTATACTTACAGCTCTTCCCTCACAGCTGACCTCGGAAGTAGGTGCTGACCCATTTTAGGGAGGAGGCGAGCTCGCTTTAAGATTAGGGATCTTTGGAAAGACCGACTGAAACCAAAGTCTGGCAAGTTTAAAAAAAAAAAAAAGGTGCCTAGAAGTCGGACATATATTTTGAAACAGACACACGAGCCAAATCAAAGAAGAAAGACAGACCCTAACTCACAACGTTGTCAACAAGCAGCGAGAGAGCCTCTCTCACCGGACACGCACCCACAAAAGAGAAGGCGTTCTGCAGCCTTTGGGAACCTCCTCCGAGCAAACAAAAGCACAAGTGAGCTCGGGGCTGGACAGCGCGGCCAGGGTGGAATGCTGTGGCCGTATAAATTACAGAGGAGATGCGTGGCTTTTCATCTCGTGCCCTCGCCCGCAGATGTCTGTGGCATGGAAGCAGCAGTCGGTGCCAGCCCCCCAGCCCTGCCGCTCTGACACCCTGTAATCGTTCGCTCGATTCACAACCTCCCTCCCCGCCCACCACCCTCCTCTAGGGCCGCTTCATTGTACACATCGCACTGGGAGGAAACAACAACGAAGTCACGTTGCAATTAATTTTGTCTCGAGATTTCACAATATCCTTTGAGATCACAATAACCTAGAGGATATTGTGTAATTGGGGCTGGGAATCTCTTGCCTAAGTTAGAACTTTGTGGGGGAAAAAGCGGGTGAAAGTGGGGGAACTGATCATTTGTAAAACAGTTGAGTTGGTGGGAAGGGGCCAAGAGCGAGTTTAACAGTGACTAGGAATCTCGGGGAGAATGTAGCTCCTCCAGTTATCAATTTTAATATTCATATCTTCTTACAATATTTTTCCAAGAAGTGTGCTTTTGCTTGCCCTGAAAAAAAAAAAAAAAAAAAAAATCATGCTTTTTTGTGTTTTTATTCCCCCAAGGACATGCCTTCTGTACGCTACCCTGACTCATCATTGTTAATTTAAAATAATATAAACAAGCAAATATATGACTCAATGCATGAGATAAGGAAGGAGGAAAGGGTATTTGGCCAGCCAACCTCGTCCTACATTTTAATTAAAAAGCCTGCCTCATACACCATCAATAAGTTCTCAAGTGACCTGTCATGACCAGTTCTAATCACAAGCATGCCATTAGCTCTTTCATAATAAATTGGCAGATTATGCTAATATAAGAAAAGGAAGCTATCAATTTCATCTGTGCCAGGCAAGCGACGCCATTGATTTCATAATTTATGATACGTGCTTGGACGAGGAAGATGGCTAGATCAGGGTTTCACAAACAGAATAAAGTGTTGCAGGAGCATAATCAATTAGATATAGTTGACAAATAGGGGGAGAAAAACCATTGCAAAAGAGTAGACTTTCCTAACAGTCAAACACTCAGACTCGGTGTCCCGTTATATCTGCATTAATCCTTTAACAGAGGGCCTGTGATGACAGTAGATACGTGTCGATTGTTGAAATTGGTAAGTGACATTTTCTTGCAAGTTTTTGACTGAAAAAGTCACAGAGATTCACTTGATTGGGAGTCAAATTTTCTTCCTTCAAGAGGAAAAAAACTACATATATATAATATAGAATGATGTTAATCACACCAGTGAAGTTTTAAAAATTACAATGTGGCTTTTTGCATTCTGTTCCTATAGGATCTTCTACAGAAAACCACTCAGGGTATTTCACATTTTTATAAAAAATAAAAAAAATGACAATTTGCAACGGCAGTGAGAATTTGGGAGCTCAAAGAAAATCTGGGGTAGATTTGTGGTTAGAAAGGACAATAAGATTACAGCTTAATATGCACACTTCAGTATACATTTTATACCTTATATACATAGCCAAATAGTTGTTTATCTTCAGTGGAAAGATTAGATTTTGTCCTGAAATTTACTCTTAAAACACATGAACAAATCTGTGCATAAAACTAAAAAAATAAAGTCTATTTATGCCCCATTATCATGAGAAAAAAATCATAAATTTGTCCCTAGGTTTCTCTCATCAATCTTAAAACAAAAATATATAGCAGATGAAGCAAAGCTAATTTAACATGTACACCTTACACTTGAATTTAACCAGTGTCATCTTCTATGGGGTGAATGCAAGCCCACAGAAGCATAACCATAACACCCAAACACAAGACAACACTCACCCAAAACATAGCAGATCATCAACTATTTCTGGAAATGTCTGGAAATCTTTATTATACTGATCGTTATCATGCTTGATAAATGCTTGTCTTATGACAACAGCTTTTTGTGTGAAATTGTCGTATAGTTTATCACCATTCCAACTAGGTGAAAGATAATTTTATTTATTACAAATGGTCTTACATGGGTAATCTCAAAAACATTAAATGTGATTTGTTTCCAATTGTCAGGTTTCATTTCATCGCGAGCTGATGTGATTTTATATGCCATAAAATGGATCCAAAATTGTTTTTCTTGTAAGTGTAATCTCTAGATAATTTTAAAATAAACAAATAATTTGTTGTTGTTCAGGTTAAAATGACATACGTTTTAAAGCATTCTAAAATAAGACCATTTGGAAAATATGCCAATTTTCTGAAGAAATCTTTTCCTGAACATTTGTGATCTTGGGGATTAAAGAAATTTAGAAAGCACAGTACCTATTCATCTTCCAGAATATTCTTTCTCCCCGTGGTTTTAATTTCACTACAATCCCTCAAAAAATTAGTTTTAGTTTGAAAGTGGTTTTTGTTTTGCATATAGCAAACCTATAGGATTCAGTTGATGGATAAGGATGAGAAGCATCGCTCCATCACTGTCAAACTGATTTTCTCAATTTCTGTTTTCATATACCAAATAATAGTTAAAAGGAAAATACAAGTCAACAAGATGTTATCTGTAACAGTTATCAAATAGATTTACATCCCAGTAGCCACTGGTTATTAGCTTCACCACTGTTTCCTAGTAGGCACATTTATGATTCTGGGTCAAAGGACATTCTATAGAAGAACCAGTCTCAGGTGTTTTACAAAAGCATTTTCCCTGTTTAGAATTCTTTCATAAATTGCATCCTGCCGGCACAGCACCCTCGAATGCTCACAAGTGTTTTGAAGGTTTAAGCAACCCCTTCTTGATGCATGTAGTCTAATACTGTTTGTGTTTCCTTTCTTCTTCTTTTAAACCTCTGAAAGAATAAGTAACGTTAATAACTGGCCTGAGAGAGAATCCTTTAAAAAGATGTGCATTACCATAATTCTACAATGCAAAAGTACAGGGAAGACCAAAGAATAAGGACAGAGCCGAGCTATCATGCTTGCTGAGGCCGTGCATTCTGTTGCACTTTGGTGGAATGAATCCAAGATAAAATTAAATACAAATGTTTCCTGCTTTCTTCCATCTTAATAGCTTCTTAGTCCCTCCATTTTTATGTCTTCCACAGTTTTCACATTTGAAATTGTCATCCTGAAGAACATTGAGCATATTTATGACATGTCTGTTTCCTGATACATCGTCCAGTCTATCATATTGTAGTAGTTACTAGACAACAAGAAGGATTTTTGGATTTATATATAATAGAAAAATTTAAATTAGGGAGGAAATGGGACTAGATCACGCCAACTTCAAAATAAATCTTCCCTCTTACTCTAAAAGCTATGACAATATTTGGAAAGTTACTTTTCTCTTCATAATACATTTACCTGTTAAATGACAGTCGTAAATCAAGTAATCTAAATTGATGTTATGAAGACAAAGAAAGGGAAGACTAAAACAAAAACAAAAACAGAACCGAAGAAAATATTAGGACTGTGGTGATAGTTACCACGTGATCCACGTTTCTATAGCCAAGAGTCACATTAAGAGATTTACTTGTAGTATGGCATTTACATCTTCCATAATATGACAAGATAGGTTTTCTCAGTTCCTGCAGCTTACAGATGCTAAGTAACTGGCCCAAGGTCATGCAATTAGTAAGTAATCACATCAGAATTAAATTCAAACAATTGCATTCCAAAAATCACATTTTCCCTTTATCCTTTGAATAATTTATGCAGATATTGCACTACAGTGTTGCTGCCAAAGAAAAAATAAGAAGAGGAATAAGTAGAGGAGCCCGAGAAGGAAGGGGAGAATGAAGAGGAGGAAGAGGAAGAGGAGGAGAGGAAGTTTACATGACATGATGTTTATTACCATCTGTGTGCAGCTTCTCACTATTGACAAGTCAGAGTGGCATTTTCTGATTCAATCACTATTATTTGGAATACTTAGCTTCCCAGCTCGCTTCTGTGCAATGGAAATAAATAAGAGGTAGAGAAATGAAGAAGAGGAAGAGAAGGAAAAGGAGAAGGAGCAGGGGGAAAGGGAGGATAATCAGGAAGAGAAAAACGATTCCTTTACCTAAATAAACATATCCACCTAAATCATACCTGAGCAGGATGATGCTTTAGCCTCAGCATCCTTCTTTTACTGCTCTGTAGAGTCACTTGTTTGACTCTTTTCTCTCAAAATCAAATGTCAGTATAATGGCGAACTCATGTGAACTGTCTCTGTTTCTCAAGGATGAGCCAGCCCAGTCATAAAATGAAAATGAAAAAATGCTTCATGATGCTCGTTTGTGGCATTTTAAATGGTGCCAACTGCTACAACAGATGATTTATACGGAGTTGTAACAGCGAGAAATCAGTTGCTTGGGCACACTATTCTCATTTCTTCTCAAACCTTTCAAGAAGGGAGAAGGACCTGTCTATGACTTGGAATTCAGTTTTTCCCAATGGGAATAGCAATTACTTTCTCACATCCCTCTTCCATGGGATTCTTGAGTGCTTTTAGATAATTCTGACATATGAAGAAGGGGATCTTCCCGACAGAACTTAAGTCCTAGTCCAAGACAGGTAACATGGCTGGAGAACAGGTACAGGACAAGCCCAGATTTTCAGACTGTCCACTAGTCCCCCAGTCCTTGCTCAGGGGCATATGTTCAAACTTCAGAGGCATGACTTTTTCCATTCTAATGTTGTTATAGTGGTATAACTATTCAAGTATTTTATAAAACTACATTCCAGTAAATATGTAGTAAAGAAATAGAGACTGACTCTTACCAGGAAATTATCACATTGAACTTTACTTCTTAAGATTATTCACCAAAGATAATATATTTAGGCATTTAGTAAATTATGATAAAGGAAAATGATAACAAATGTGAATCAAAGTATAGGTTTCTCCGAGGAATGAAAGGTGTTGGTCTTGTCATCGTCCTCAGGGCAGGACAAAGGTTTTCATCTCTACAATGCCCGTTCCTTCATTGGCATCATCTTCACAGCTCCTAAGTTGAATTTCCACGGCTCTTCTCTTAAAACTATTACTTTTATCAGGAGAATAACCAACGTGTATTTGAATCTCAAGCTGTACTTTGGAATAAAATTACATTTACAATAGGCCTTGCAAGAACTATACTATTTTTATTTTTCGAAGATAAATAAGTAAAACGACGAGTTCGCATTCCTCGCTGCCTTCGTGGAACGACTCCAACTGTATTCAAGCCGCTGCTAATGCTAGAAACATGCAGTCACATTCCCTCCTCGTGACAGAGCAGTGTCTCTTTGTGTCACTGCAGATCCCTCCCCACTCCGGAAACTGTGACAAAGCTTTCCTTCAGGTCTGAGGCTACCTGACTTCAAAGGTCCAGTGGAAATCTCACCACTTCCTGAAATGTTCAGGAAACCCCTCCGAGACGGAGGGGCCCTTTCCCCATGGAAAAGGCAGGGGGTGAATGGTGCCCAGATGAAATCTAGAGAGACCCGCTCTGTGCCATAAGGCTCATTGGAGGGAGAAGTTGTTACAAATGTCGGATGGAGGCCCTGCATTGAATCAATCAGCCCTCACATTTTCCATTCTCTTCCTAAGAAGCATGTTCCAGATGGTATATATTAATGTGTATTTGCGGTACTTTTAGCACAGAGTAGTTTCAAGATAAGAAAATGTAAAGTAAACAGAGATGAAAAAAGAAAGTCCCCAGTGAAGCCAAACTGGAAGCATTTAGGTTTCTAAGAAGAGAGTTCAGAGAAATAGACACAAAACAAGGGAGGAGGTGTAATTGATTTATTTCTTGTTTTGTCCCACAGCAAGTCATGAAAGTAAGACCCAGACTCTGCTTTTTGTAGTAGAGTTGTTTAAAGATGATTATTTTCTAATAGTTAATAAATTTAATTTGGTGAACATTGCAATGAGATATTTCTATTGTTATTGGTCGTACTCATTTTCTGATGCCATCACGCTGTCTATCATCTTATTTCTGAAATCCGTGTGATGTGATTTAGCTTCAGGCATGTTGCGTACAGTGCCAGGCAATTGCTGAGGATCTACATGTTTTTCAAACCTGTGCACAGAGATCCTCCTTTTCAGTCATGGACTTGAAGAAGTTATGCTTGGGCTGACTTCTATGGACGCGTTTGCTCTGTTGGAAGCCATAGCAATAGGAACCAATTTCAGCCATCAATAATTCAATCATGAATTACTCAATTTACTGAACTTAAACATGATTCATATCTGGCCCAGTCTCCTGTAAAACTCAAATATTTAATGATGTTGTCATATTTTCCATCCTTTCTGCTCTATGAACTTATATTTAAGTCTTTCCCCTTGCTTGAAATATCAGGGTCTAGCCCATTGTGGGACAAGTCCTTCTGGGTGTTTTGTGTTTCCACACATCTGAAGAGCAGAGGCAGTGGCTGGTTTTGTTCCAGACTATCTTCAAGGATGTCTGTGCAGCAAACAGCCTGGGAAGACGGATCACGTGTCCTGGGGCCAGCGCAGGGCTTTCTGTAACATAACCCACTAGCCAAGCAGCTAGCTCCTAGCTCTCTTTGTATCACTCTCTGCAGATTGGAGCTTAAAGAACTGGCAAAAGAAAATTTTGAACCTTTTGCTGTTCTACTTCTGTGAGTAATAAACTTCCCTTTGTCTCGGATTCAGGGGTCTTGTGTTTTCTGCCAGAATCCATGAGTCTGTGGGAGGTTAGCTTGTTAGCTTGCAAGAAGAATAAAACCTGAGTCCTTTTATTGTTCTTGACAGTTTTCATTGCTTTTTCTTATAAGAAACTTTCTCTGACTGATTTTGTGTACATATTGAATATAATAATTCCGTGTTTCCCAAACCTTCCCTGAAAATAAAAATTCCCTGGAGAACATGTGAAATGGCAGACTACTGGGCCTCTCTTGGAAAATCTGATTCATTGGTCTGAATTGTGCATGGGAATCTTTTTTTTTTTTAAGTATGTTTCTTTGGTTTTCTTTTGTTTGTTTGTTTTACTGAATTTTAGAGAGAGGGGAAGGGAGAGGGAGCAAGAGATAGAAACATCAATGAGATACATCGATTGGCTGCCTCCTGCACACCCCCAATGTGGATCAAGCCCACAACCCCAGGCATGTGCCCGACTGGTAACTGAACCAGCGACCTCTTGGTCCATGGGTCGACGCTCAACCACTGAGCTACACCAGCCTGGCCATGGGAATCTTTTTTTTAAAGCAGTGCTACAAATAATTATTTCCAGTGGGAAAATAAGACATCTAAAACATGTATCAACAATCCAGGTAAACAGTAAATAATAAATGCTAGCTCCTACAAAATGTCTTCAATAATACTAATACCCCACACAAAAAAATTGAAAATTTCAAAAAGGGACCAAAATATAACTTTCATTACTAATAAAGATCAAACAAAAGACCACAGCTTTGGTTTATTACCCAGGTGGGCCTGCCAATTACATTCCAAAATTAATTAGATTTATCTATTTAGTTTCAGGTAGAACTGAAGAAAAACAGAGCTTCCCATGTATAAGGGTCTCACTCAGGGGAGACTTAAGACATGGAGGACGTTGTAAGTTTTATCATAAGTTCTGACATAGGAAATGAAGAATGTAGAAAAAAGTAGGTAACAATGAGAATTGTAAAATATCTCAAGTAAGAAATGGAATAATCTGATCATTTAGCCAATATTTACTTGGCTTTCACTTTGGTAAATATTTAGATTTTAAATTTCCTCCTCAGTCATCATCTTATGACTTAGAGGTTAAAGAAATTTAATAAAGATTATGTGGTCAACAAATGTGCTAAAATTCACACTTCTGAGTCTAAAGTTCTACTACACTGTACAATAACACCAAGGACCAATGAACGGTGGTTATGCTGTAGGAGGGAGAGTCGGGGAAATAGAAAGTTACTGCAATAATAGACATGAGAAAGAACAGAATATATAGTGAGGTTCAGTGAATAACATAAATATACAACAATGTGATTCTACAGGGAATTTGATTTTTATCTTTTTTTCTTCGTTTTGATTTATTGAGACCTCAGCATATCCTGGCCCAATGATATTCACTAGAGTAAAAATACAATAAAAGCTACATCTTGCATTAAAAGTTTTTATATCTAAGGGACACAATCCAATATAAGGCTGCAAAAAACCTGATCATTGTCATCCAGAATTGCACATCACAGATACAGTGGAGACCCCTGAGAAGGACCAATTATTCAGACATGGGAGAGAAGTGGGAATCAAGAGAAATTTTTTCAGAAGTAGTTATCAGGGATTAAACATCAAGATCCTTTTCTAACAGAGATTTAATATTGTTTCAAGTTTAAGATATATGATATATGATACATTGTGATTATATAAAATCAGAAATGGAGATAAAATTAAATTAAATTCTTATAAATCACCAAAAACATCTCCTATTTCAGTGATATCTATCAATAACATTTGGAAAAACCCAAACCAAAGTATCTTTTTTGTGCAACCATACAACTTAAGTGATAATCATTAAGGGGAAATAGCATAGCCATGCCTTTGGTTGTGCCAACAGTGGACCACAATAACCTAAATACACCTTTTTTAGGGACTTTGAGTTTTCCATTAACAGATGGATAAAATTTATAGAAGCTTTTATTTGTCAGTTCATTTATTCAACCAACATTGAGCCTCTCCAATGTCCAGGTGCTAAGCTAGCTACTCAGAGAGTAGAAATCAGTACTAATAAAGGATAATCTCTTAAAGTAAAGAATAATTAGCCTAGTGAAGGATAATCTAGTAAACTTTAGTATCTGGAAGTTTACATTCATTAGAGTTCTTACCAAGGGATCAATAGAAAAGGTGTACATTAGTTTCAAACGACCCAGAAATGACTGATTAAAAATAGAAAAAGCATGTGAGCACATGCTCCTAGAAGGACAATCTATAATTTGCATTGCCCTCTTCTGGGATGATCTTCCCTCAATCTTCCCATGACTGGCTTCTCGTTCAAGTTCCAGTGCTTCGTCCTCTTCAGAGAGATTATCATTCTGTTAAAAGAAGCGTTTGTTAATCAAATAAATCACTCTATCATGGCATTCCATTTTTTTCCTTTCAGAGGATTAATCATAATCTAAATGCATTTATTTGTTTCATTATTTATTACTTGTCTACATCACTGGTATATAAATTATCAAGGGCAGAGGCTTTATTTATCTTCTTCACAGCTATATGCTCAGCACTTAGAACCTTAGACATCATAGTCACTTACTGCATAATTTATTGAATGAGCTAGTCATAGTCTCCATGTTTGCACCAATATGTCTGATCACTTAGGCTTCATTCAGCTGCTAAAAATTAAAATCTGAAAGCCACGGCTTGGTCACAAAACTGCATTATCTTGCACCATGAAGTTCAGAGGAAAGGAGGCATCAGAGATAACTGAGCAGCTCAGCATCATCCCTAATGAGCCAGGTTCATTTTATCATTCAGCTTTGTTATCGTCAAGAGGTTGGCTCTTCCCCAGGTCATCTCATGTTTTCAAGATGCTGCAGCAATTCAGGGATATCATGTCCACACATGAACACAAAATAAAGGGAAAAACGGCGTTGTTTCCTTCCTTATGATCGCTGCAAGTCAAGAGCAAACTTTTCTGGACAACACTTAAAAAACTGGTTAAGCCCTGGCCGGTTTGGCTCAGCGGTTAGAGCGTTGGCCTGTGGTCCTGAGAGACCCGGGTTCGGTTCCCGCTAAGGGCGCGTACCTCGGTTGCAGTTTGTCCCCGGCCCTGGTTGGTTGTGCGGGTGGCAGCCACTCGATGTGTTCCTTTCACGTCGATGTTTCTCTCTCTCTCTCTGTTCCTCTCTCTCCCTCCCACTCTACCTGAACAAAAAATGGAAAAATGTCCTCGGGTGAGGATAAAAAAAAAAAAAAAAAAAACTGGTTAAGCTCATTGGCCAAATTCCATGGCAAATCCACAAATAAACGAATCACAAGAGAAACGGGACCATGATGACTGGTTCACATCGACGGTCTTTTGAATCTGTTCACTGTGACCCACAGTAAAAATAGGTTTGTACCTTAAGGCCCCATACATGAGTAGACATAATTGTTAATAAAAACTTTTATGAGATTTGTTTTACCCTTAATCCATATAAAACACTCTGATATTTTCTATTATGTGTTATTTGAAAAGGATATATAACCCACTAATTTGATTTTATTACGTATGAATGCTTGTGACCCACAGTTGGAATAACACTGTCTTAGACCCGCCATGATCTCCTTGTTCAGCTTGGCTTTGAATAAAAGGAAGAAAGTGGCTGCCCAAACTAAACTGTGATCTGGGAATAGAGAAAAATGGCCTTAGCATAGGCAGGTTGCATCTGCTGAATGTTTATGGAGTTATTTTCAATATCTACAGTTGATTAGAATTTTCACATCACACTGTTATGCATATTCCATGATACATTAATATTAACTGCAAGAAAAACTTTATAGCTACCAAAGACTACCTGTCGATAATCAGATTCGTTTCTAGAGCCCTATCAAAATAGAAAGTATATAAGGATTTGTTTTGTTCATTTTTATTTGTTTAGAACAGGTCACTTGTAAATGAAATTACAGCTTAAATATCGGGCCAGCCTAAAATACCAACCGAGTGGGAGCTTCTCAGTTCCTTGGAAGGTGATCACCAACTATCCCAACCTTCCCAGGATTTCTCCACGATGCCTCCAGTTGGCTCTCTCGCGGATAACAAAGTGCCCCACCTTGCTGTTCACTGCCCAAGGTATTCTTGCCAAAGTGCTGCCGAGAAAGCCCACCTGCCTGATGTCTCCGAAATACACAACGTAAGTCTTACTGGCTGTGTCTCTGAACAAAGAAGTTGCTTCCTTACAGACACCCTCTCCACCTCCCTTCACTTCTGCCTCTGGAATATGTAGCTTCTTTGCTTCTCATGCTATCATTTTGTTGAATTCCATCATTTCTAAATTGACAGTAGATGCTTTAATCCAGCACAGTACCTTTCCATCTCTCGGGCATGGCATAGAGCCAGAGTGTGCTACAAAGTTAGAGTTTCAATATACCTGAGTGTGAGGACCCCAAGCCCCAACACTTCATTTAGTGGCATTGATTTCTGTGAAACATATCCTAAACTGTGTTATCAAACTGCCCACGACCTGCCCTAATAGTATGTGCTGAGGATCTAAACTTGTATTGATGACTCAAATGATTTTTAGGGAGATTACGCACTTCTCCATATTTTAACACAGAACAGACCTTAGATATTTTATACCAAAAAAAGCAAACAAATGAAACTAAACGCAAATAAGAAAATGGAAATTAAGGCAGCATTCAGGACCAAAAACAAAAAAACAAAAAAAACCGTGGCTCAGAGAGGAATAAAAAAGAATGAAGGAAAAAAGCTACAGAGAGAAATTTAAAGTATTGGTACTGCCACCAAGGAGATCTGGGGTTTCTCATTTGTAGTACTTGACTTATTCCCAGTCCCCGGCAAACCACTACATATGTCTCTACATAGACGTGTGCTGTGTGTAATATGTGTAATGTTCTCGTATAGTTGTTTTCATATAAGAATAGAAACTACACTATAAAATCAGTAAGCTGAGGCATGGCATATCTCAATGATAATGTCCTGGAGCCAGTGAGAGATTTAGCATTCCAATGAGCATCCTGCATCCCGAACTACTTTCTGTGACCTTCCGCTTTCCCTTTGCGTCAGGCCTAAGAACAGTCGGGACACCTCAGAGGACAACCTCTGCGCCCACGTGAGACATGAGCCAGGGAAGCCAGGCTCACCTGGAGAGGACTGTGGCTCTGCACCAGGCAGCCGGGGCACTCAGCACAATTACTGTTGCTGTTCCACTGGCCTTTCCTCCCTGGCGCTGGCCCAGAGCACGCTGGCTCCGTCACCGCCCTGCCCTGCACAGAGCAGCTACTCACGGACCGTACCACCTGACACACAGCTGCAGTGCAGGGTCATCCATGATCAGCCTTCGGCGTCTGAAGGCAGCATTTTCTTCTCTCTCTCTTCCACAGAAGGCTACTGCAGAAGGCATCACTGTGTCACCTGCTGCTTTTGAGAGAAATAAAGCGTGATGAGCTATGAGCCCAGGAAAGCAATGGGCCAGACAGTCATAGATGGCAGCCCAGTTTTCCAAGGAGGAAATGTATTTCGGAGAAGCTGGCCCTAAGGAGACAAGGGGACATAGCATGCTCTCTTCTGATAGGACAAGGGGAAAATGCAAAGCTCAAATGGCTGATGTGCAGAAGGAGGGTGATAGACCCAAGTAAATATAGAGGGATGTTCAATAGTTCACATTCAAGATAATAGTAAACAATGTCTTAACATAGGCAAGAAAAAAAATCAAACATAAATTCCTCTAGCCCGTGGTGCCAAAGCTTCAGCACACTGCAGGAAGGACAGGACAGCATCCTTGACGCATGTTCAAGGCATGAATTGTAAATCCTCAAGTTACAAACTTGTTCTCTATCATAATGTGTTTTGATTAATAATGGAACTTGGGCTGGGGTCAGAAAATGTGAATTTTGAGCCTGGCGTTGCCACTGGTCAGCTATTTGACCTTTGGCAAATCATTGACCACTTTGGTCCTTTAGTATCATTGCTACAAAGCGGGAAAGGGGGAAATTCTTACTGGATCCAGGAGGTCCCTCCAGCTCTGAGAGTCTTTGATCTATACGCAACTCATCGAGGCTCCGCCACTCTGCAATTATAAATAAGTTCTATTTACACCAACATTGCAGTCACACACATACACTAACTGTAGGGCCTCCTCATTCATAGCATCTCCTCCAAAGTCAGCCCCAGCCATTTCTGGATCAGACGGTGTAGCAAATGCTGGTGGGGCTCCCCACCAGATTCTGGGGTCCCCTCAAGTCCCTTTTACTGTTTCTGCATGGCCTCCCCCAACTTCCGAGGGCTTGCAGCACTCATATCTGCAACTTTCTTCAGACGACTGTCCTTGGCCTGCTTGGCCTGCTCACCAAATTTCAGGATGCCCCTGACAATGGGCATAGACCAGTCTCAGAGCCCAGCTTCCCAGCCTCAAGGCAGCACACATGCCAAGGCATAAAGGGCCATTGCCTGAGATCTCATCCTCGCTTCTCCTGCTCTGTGTGGTGTCTCACATCTGCTTAGGAGAACGCCCTTCCTGTTCTGAGCTGGCCATCTTTTGGGACATCTACCACAGAACAGCCACCTGAGGAATGTGCTTTGCCAGCATGGTGCCGGAGGTGGCATCATTGGGCACACTGCTCCCCGCCAGGGATGCTGTCTCTCAGAGCATCCCCAAACTGCAAAACTGCAAGATGCCAAGAGGCCCTTCCTCCTCTTCAGTCCTCTCTGCACCACCTGAACCGTGGTGCGTTCATGCCAGAAGTGAGGAGGTGCGTTTCTCTCCAGCTGTGTTGCACAGGGAACCTACGCCCTAGAGCTGAGCTGCTGGTACCTGTTTCATGAAGCCTCTTGGCAATCAGGATCTCCTTCTTCCCTGTGATCCTTTCAGTGGTCAAGCCCAGGTACTGCCGAGTCAGACAGAAGAAACATCCTCCTGGTTTCTCCATCTCTCATCTCTGCCTCTGCATGTCAAGTTTTACAGATAGATCCCTAGAGAGCCACGGACACCATGTTCAACCTACATTCTTGTTGCTGACATCTGAGGTCTTGAACTAGGTGCAAAGACATCAGAACTCCAAATCCAGCTCCTCGTGATCTCGCTAAGGCTCCCTTGCCTGCAACCACTCAACTGAATGGAATTTGCTCTCCTGAAACAGTGAGCGGCAGAGATGTTTTATTTATAAAACAGTCACCTTTTTAAAATAATCCACTGATTAAAAGTGATTGGTAGCTAATTTGTTTTCATAGATTTTCACTAAACCTCCCATCCAGGATTGTACTTTCCTTTCTATTATCTTCTCTTTAAGACTCCTTGACCTAAAATATTGGTTAATGTTTATACTGTTCATTGGATAATCACCGCAAAATCTGTCATGTAGTCGCTTCAGGAGAAAGGAGACTAGAATGAATCTGGTAATACAATCATACCAATGGACCTGTTTGTTCTGGGTGTCCTCCGGCCAGTTTGGGCCAAGGGGAAGAGGTTATGGCAGTGGAGCAAATTCTAGGATAAGAACATCACCAACACATAACATGGACAGAAGACAGAAAAGATCACATTTGACCTTTCTTTTAAATAGACCACCCTGCACAGGGATAAAAGAATCATCATATTCACCTCCAGCTCCTACTTGCAATCCACCGATCACATAAGATTAGCTTCCTTAAGTCAATAACGTCTTCTCAGTTGTTTTGTCTTTCTACATCTGAAATAATCACATGTGTCTGTCAAAATTTATTAACGAGGTAGTGGAATAGCAAATACAGTTTTTAATTTTAGCATTTCCATTTACTCCTGAGTGAGCTTGATTGGACATTGCATCAGCAGGAACCAATCATAGCTGTTATGCTCCTTTGTGCCTGGGTCCTGGGTTTGGGTATTCTGATAAAAGAAGGTTTGCAAGAGAAAAACATGGTTTCTGTTTAATCAAGTTTATAATCTAACAAAGCAACATGGAGACAGACAGAATGAGCCTTGTTCAAACACATTGTTCAAACACTTTTAAAAACACATTCTTCATCTGGCTTTTATAAAATTTCCCTTTGGTAACAACTGTTAAGGAACACTTTTAAGGAGGCAAAAAATAAAATAAAAAAAAATTGGCAAGAACAAAAATTAAATCAAAATGTCCCAGTAATATGACCAAAGTCATTTTAGAGAAATAGTTCTTAAACTTTCGAGAAGTCATCAATTCCAGACAAACATGTATGTGGTGTGAACATTGCAATTTTGTGGAAAATGTTAAAGAAATACTTCTGAAGCTACTTTTTGAACCCCAAGTTAAAAGCCTCAATTTTAGGACTTTCCAGAAACATTTAAAAAAATGGCAAATCTTGTTAAAATAGAGCAACATTGATCCAAACTGTATGACCTTCCCTTTCCTTTCCCCTTTTTCTCTCCTCTCCCCCTCTCTCCCTCCTTCTGCCCCCTCCCTCCCTTCCTTTTTTGTCTTCTGTGAATCAGTTCAAAACACTAAAGCTCCCACATTCTCCTATACTTCACAGGATTTTTGTAGCAAGAAAGTAAACATGCAAACAAGAACTTCACAAACTCTCCTTTTTCCTCTCCCTCCCGATGATGTGATGATGCAGGACTAGTGAGATTCCCCAACTCTACCCTGTCTTATCCTCTCACTTTGCCTTACCCTAGAAACTACACCTACCTGGGAGAACCAGGGCATTGCTCTGAAATACAAAAACATTTGATTGTGGCCTTTAGATGTTGCTGGATGGGTGGACACTCTCCATGCAGGGTATGTCTCATTTCAGTTTCTTTAAGCTATGCTCCTGTATCCCTGTATGAGTTAGAGGAACACTAACTGCTAAAACACAAAACTGCAAACCCTAACATATTAGTGGCTTCGCCCATTAAAAGTTCATTTCGTGTCCAGAACAGATGTTCTTTCATAATAATGGAGAACAAATGTTTCTGTTCTCTGTGAGTTAGCCCTGTTCTGCACACTCATCCGGGGATCCAGCCTGGCGGAGAGGGTGGAGACAGCACATCTGTGTCCACCGCTCCTGCCTGGGTTCCCGTGGTAAGAACCAGTCACATGGCCCTGCATCTGAGTGAAGGGCTGGAGGCGGGGCTGCAGCTGTAGTCTCTGCAGTGGCAGCTGCTTCTAGCAACAGCCCTGTAGCAGAGGAGATGATCATGGACTTGGGGACCACCGGCCGTCTTACCATTAGCACCTTTTTGATCAGCTTCTCACTGGGCTCTGCTTGAGAATCACTAATAGGCACCTTGTGTATTAGTTATTATTGCTGTGAAGAAAAAGTTCCCAAATCTCAGCGGCAGTTTTTTGTGTGGGCATCGAATTTCAGTTCATTTGGATCAATACCAAGGAGCATGATTGAGAAATTGTATGATACAAGGATGTTTAGTTTTATAAGAAACTGCTAAACTAACTTCCAAAGGAGCCTTACCATTCTGCATCTCCACCTACAATCAATGAGAGTTCCCAATCTCCACATCCTCACCAGCATGTCATGTTGTCAGATTGCGGGCGCTCTTGTAGGTGCATGGTGATACCTCACTGTTGCTTTAATTTACATTTCCCTGATAACATTATGAGGCGGAGCATCTTCTCATGTGCTTATTTTCCATCTGTATATCTTATTTGGTGAGGTATCTGTTAGGGTTTTTAGCCCATATTTTAATCAAGCCTTTAAATTTTGTTTGTTTGCTTGCTTCCTTTTAAATTTTTTTTTCTTTATTGATTTTAGAGAGAGAGGGAGAGAGAGGGAGAGAAAGAGAGAAACATCCATGAGAGACAACATCAATTGGCTGCCTCCTGCATGCCCCTCACTGGGGATCGGGCCCACAACCTGGGCATGTGCCCTGACCGAGAATCGAACCGGCAACCTCTTGGTGCATGGGTCGATGCTCAGCCACTGAGCTACACCAACCAGGCAAGTTTTTAACTTTTTAATTTGGTTTTAAGAGTTCGTTGCACATTTTCCATACTAGTCCTTTACCAGACATGCCTTTTACAAATATTTTTCCTGAATTTGTAGCTTGTGTTTTTATTCTTTTAAGATTGTTTTTTTTTTTTTTGCAGAGCAAAGATTTCAATTTTAATGAAGTCCAGTTTCATAATTATTTCTTTTATGGACCTTGCCTTTGGTGTTGTATCTAAAATGTCATCTCCATACCCAAAGTAATCAATATTGTCTCCTATGTTATCTTCTAGGAGTTCTACAGTTTTATATTTTAAATAGGTCTTTGACCCATTCTGAGTTAATTTTTGTGAAGGGTATAAAGTCTATGTCTAGATTCATTTTTTTAAGCATGTAGATGTCTAGTTGTTGCAGCATCATCTGGTGCTTAGAAATCATTTTAACTTTGATTCTGTTCCTAATTTACACTCCTAGTCTAAAAAGCAACCATTCATTCTTCAGAATCACCCAGAAATTACAGTTTTACTCAAGAACTTAAGATGGCTTATCACCTTGGCCCTTTGCACCTCCTCAAATCTGTGTTTATTTTAATGACACTCGCAGGTTTAAGTTACCTTAACCTACGGGAATGTATTAAGCCCCTAAGAATAATAACTAACAACAACCTCTGTGTTTCGCTGGGCCACACTGTATTAATCTTCTTTATAGTTGATCTAGGTGGGTTTTTTTTTTTTTTCATCCTTATTGTAGTAAATGGACTCTTGCTTAATTGTTTGTGGTCATACTTCAGGGTTCTAGTGGCCATGGATTATTTTCCAGAAAGAAGTTTCTGTCTGTTGCTCAAGTTCTCAGCCCCAGCTTCCTGCCTGCCCTTTCTAAATATTTCCAGGAGATGTGCACTGAGCCCTGGACTCCATGTCTACTTCTTGCTGTCAGACCCATCTCTTATCCTGTCTATTACCTTGTGCCTGGATCTTTCATGTTCACCTATTTTGTTCAGTGGGGCTGACTTATCTCTGGGTTCTAATCATCCTCTACTATCTATCCTGCTGAAACACAGATTTTCTTAACCGGCTATCACATTCTTCTCGGATAACAAGACTATTTTGTCTCATAGTATGCAACACACTTTTCTTGCAATGCTGACACAGGAAAGGAAAATAAAGAATCTAATCATCAGGTCCCAAAGCAGTTGTTTTGGCCCAATCCTGATGCACGGCTGACCGAATTCTTCACGTCCAACAGGACTGTTATCTGTCAACCAAATCTGTTCTGCTTCTTCTAGAGTAACAGGATGCATCTGGCTCGGGTACACTAAATCTTCTTGTTTTTTAGTAGTTAGGTGTAGCCATGTAATTAAGTTCTCATCAGTGAAGTCTGGGCAGAAGTGAAGTGTGTGCCTTCCTTCTTACTCGCTTAGAAAATGCTGGTCCTGGAATCACTGCTCACTCTTCCTTCTGTGAGCTGAAAAGGAGGAGGAGGAGACACCTTGGAAGCTACACGTTGAAGACGTCAGAGCTGCCCCGCTGTCCAGGGCATGACATCCAGAAACAGAAATTCCTTTCTTCTCTGCACCATTAGGAGACACAAAATACATTTTTATTTTACTGAACCATGGTCTTTTGGGTCTCTTTGTTACATTGACCTGGCCTTCATGCTAATGAATACAACATATTTAACAGAAATCACATATTGATCATTTTCAAGAGCAGATCACATTTTTTTTTCCTCATTCTTCCACAGGTTTAAATAGTCCATTAAAGACCAAATGAATTTAAATAGAAAATAGTTAGAATACCATGTATGCAAAAAATCACTTCAACTTTTGTTTTGCTATTTCCCTCACTTTGCCACCATGACATCGATGCGTCCTAAGTCAGGAAAATGATGGGTTACTGCCAACTTGATTTTTCCAGATATTATAATGTTTAAGATTATCTCTCAATTGGCAAACAAATTACATGCTGTGATGAGAACACATAATTTGTTAAAGGAATGGACTCTGATGGACCGTACTGCGGTCTCATGGACATATTTTGCATCTGTGGTGTTCACAGAAGGCGCCTGCATTCTTTAGGCAGCAGATACTGAGCGAAACAGAAGAAGCAAGAATGAAAGAAGGTAAAAGTCTAAGGTGAAGGTCATCAGGTTAGAAGTTTAATGATTTTTTGGAAAATGATGTTCAGCGACAAAAAGTAAGGGGCTTCTATATTAATGGTTCCCAAACAGAATGCCCTGGGAAGCTGATAAAATTTTGGACCCTCTTCTGGAAAAATCCACAAACATAATTAATTTCATAAACACCCACCAGCTCAGGTACATCCACAGATCGCAGTTTAAGAAGATGTTTTTATAAGGGAAAAGTCAAAGAATAAATACCTTGCTTTTACTCAGCAATAACTATATAAAATCAGCTTTTACTGTGTATTTATTTGCCAATAAAACATGAGCCCGATGCTACAGGACCTAAAAGAATACACAGGCCCTTGTGATTAGCAGCCAACTGTTCAGTGGGGATAATGCACCTGCCAACCAATATTTGTAATGGACACACATGAGTAGAATGTAGAGAAGACAAAAGACTTACACCTCCATCTGAAGGTGTAGAGCCAAGCTCCCTTCCTACCTGGGTAATATTTATGGGAGAGCTGAATAAACAGAGTGACCAATTCTGAGGAAGCAGTATTTCAGATCTGCACTCATACATATTGATTACAATTATCATTATGGAACTCTTAGTATGTGTCAAATACTATTCTAATAGATGTCGGATTTTCCCAACAGCCCATAGCCACGAGGGAAATGCCACTCTCATTCCACGGCTCAGTTTAGGTGCCTTGTTCTCATCAGCCAGCAAGTGGAGCTAGATTCAATCAGGTGTTGGCCACACTCTTGAGCACCATGCTCTGCTTACCATGAAACTGCACATTTCCTTAGATCTACACTTTAAACAGTACACTGAAGGATAGCAGGAGATGTGTTCATGGTAAGCCAACTGATCGTACAGATCCAAGTAAGAAAGTTTATGAACCAGGCATTTCCATTCATAATAACCCGATGAATACATATTATTTTCCAAATTTTATCAGAGAAAAACAAAGAGTTTAAATCAGTGGTTCAAAGCCACACGGCCACTGGCAAGAAGGCCCACGTGTGAACACCAGCCATGACCTGCATCTCCACTGCCTCCCACCACTCCCCCACACCTGGGGGACCAGATACCCTCTGGGGTTCACAATCTTTATGACCAGTGCGAGAACTGGACCTGGCTGCACCAAATGCAGACCCAGAATTCAAATCCAGGTCTGTATTGTGCAATTCAGACAAAGACACAGTCCTTTGACCAATCTAAGGAAACAGCTAACTTCCCAGCCTTATTCTCCTCCAGAAAACAAAAATGGAAATAAGAGGGGTAACATCAGAGGCAATGTTCACCTTAGCCAATTAAATAAAGATGGATATTGAGATTGAGAGGAATTAAAGCAACTTACAAGTTCTAAGTTCAAAAAATCAGCTCCCAGTATTCAATAATAAAACGAGCTATTTAAAAAAAATTAGTACACATATTTTCTGCATGAACTGTCAATCACTCTGCATAAACTCTCTGGAATATGTACACATAACAATTGGGAATGCTGTGAAATTCAAGGCCTACTGAGATGTCCCTTCTAATGTCGTTGTGCGTTTCAGAAGTCACGACGGAAATGATACAGAGTTCTGCTTATCAAACCAACCATCTCACGATAAATACTTTTAGATTTCTACTCATTGAACTCACCGTTTAGGTTTTAGGCCAAGCACGGTCTGCTTGCACTGTTAAATGCACATTAACACTTGCAATAATGAAGCAAACACCAGTTGAGCCCGTCATCTCCCACTGACAGACCGTCGTCATTCTGGGACACACAGAAATCTACATTTCAGAAGCTCGTGGCACATGGCACATTTCCCCCTTGATCCAGGTCCCTTGTTTATTCCCACATGAACATTCCTCTGGTATATTTTTAGCACAACGCGTTATCCTAGACTGATCATATGTTCACAGATGGTGGGGAGCCTGTGAAAGACGTTCCGCTGTACTTGCTATTGGGCAAAACCACGTCTGCTACCTGGTACTCATGCAGAGTAAGCTGCAATGTGGAGACAGATGGTATGATCAAGAGGGAGAGAGATGCTGTCTGCAAAATCGGAAGCTTCGCTCTAGCAGGGGATGAAAGAGGAATGAACAAGTCCACCCCAGCGTGAAAATAAGATGAAAATGTAAAAGAATGTCAGTGTTGAAGGTCACTCCTTTTGATTTTGCCAAGAGCGCAGTAGCCAGTGAGCATGTGAACGTTCCACGAAAGCCCAAAACTCCCGGTTCCGCACATGGGGAGCGAGGCCTGACTGTTCAAACCTCAGGAGTTTAATAGGAGTTTAATATGCGATTCTTTGCATGAGCTAATTTGACAAACATGGTCACTCGAGAGCATGTTGCCCAGTGTATTCCATTCTGCATTAAAGAATAAAAAAGGTAATATTTTCACTGGAGGTGTGTGTCCAATTATAAATGAGACCTCACTGGTTTTATATACAAGATATTGTTTGTGATGTTCGCATTTTCATCTAATCACAAAAACTAAGATCAAATTGATTTTCTTCTTTTGAATTAGAAAAATTGAATCAGGTTTCTCCTTATAGTCTAGTTTTATGGTGGTTTAGTACCTTCCATGGGGTGATAAGAGGTTAGCCAAACTGGATTTTATTCACCTTTCCCATATAAACTGCTACCCCTGGGCACTTTCCCCAAGGTATTTACTTGTTTTTATAGCTATGAAGCACATGTTTATGCTTATAAAACAGGCATGCCAATTGGATTTTAAAAACAAAAACATCTATCTGGTAGAAACCAGCCCAGTTCCAAGAACGTCTCTGATATATTTAAGCATTTTCCATTCTCGCAATTACACATGCATGTCACTAACAACAAAATACGGGTCATCGACTGTGGCATTCCATCGATGGATGCAAAACGAATCAAGGATGAGAGAAAAAAAACAGAATGTTTGCTTTGGTTATAGGGTATTATAAGTGAACGTTTATTGCTGAAGCAATCGACACTTAATTAAATGTTGTTTCTTATACTCTCCAATGGCATATTATTACATTATGCTTGGCAACAGAAGGCTGATAAAATTTCAGATTCACCCAGTGGGCTGATGCTCCTAAAGCAGGCATAGCACAGTGGATGGACCTCCAGGGGCTGCTGGAGCAATTCACCTTGGTCATATTGGAAATAGCTGCAATGGATGTTGGTTCTTCATATGACTTCATCTATGAACCTCCAAAGATCTCACATAACAGCTTGTATGCAATAGGCATTAAATAAATATACACATTCAGACTATACTGCAACAAGGTCCTAAGCAGAGTAAAATTCTTACATGAAGATGAAACACGTGTGTAGGTACAAAATATCATTACCTTTTGCTTTTCTGGGCTAGCAGAGTCTGAATGGCAGTTAATTGCTTATTGTTTGATATGACCATCTTCGTTGAATGACCTGGAAATGATTCAAAGATGCAGTGGGAAGAGTGGAAGAGCCCAGAAAAAGAAGCGACACCTTATGTGCCTGACTTCTTCTTTGCTTAGTTCTCTAATGCTGAACTTTTCTATTTGCAATGCACCCCAATTTCTTCATTGGTAAGTAATGACTTGTTCTGTTTTTCAGGGATGCTCCAAGGATGCGAGGACACATGTTCTCACAGTACTTTGTTACTTCTTAAACCAATCAACCTTTTAAAGAATGTTTATCTGGATAAATTATAATAATAACCATCCATGGTACTAGACAGGAAAGCATAAAATAGATTAGAAAATTCACCCTAGATCATATTATCTAGAAGTAGTCAATATTTGCAACTCATATACCTACCCTAAGACTGGTAACTAGAATATATATTTTTAAAAATGAAAACACAATATGATTAGAAATTATGAAAACTGGCATTGCAGTTACAATGAATACCACTATACATCTACTAAAATATGAAACAGATACTCTCAAATGTTGTGCGTGGTGGCAACTGGAACTTTCATATACTGTAGGTAGAACTAAAATGCTACATTTTTTGAAAAAAATCTCTCTTACTTTCTTAAAAAAAAAAAGAGTAGACAATCACTTCACCTATGACCCAGTAATTCCAAAAAAATATGTGCTCAAAATAAACCTTGTATGAATTCACTCACTGCAGCTTTATTCATAATGACTTAAAAAAGAACTACACTAATCATCAGAGAGATGCAAATTAAAACAACAATGAGGTATCACCTCACACCTGTCAGAATGGCTGCCATCAACAAATCATCAAACAACAAGTGTTGGCGAGGGTGTGGAGAAAAGGGGACTCTAGTACACTGCTGGTGGGAATGCAGACTGGTGCAGCCACTATGGAAAACAATATGGTGTCACCTCAAAAAATTAAAAATTGATCTTCCATTTGACCCAGTGATCCCACTTCTAGGAATATACCCTAAGAGGCATAAAACACCAATAAGAAAGAATATATGTACCCCCATCTTTGTAGCAGCACTATTTACAATCGCTAAGATCTGGAAACAGCCCAAGTGTCCATCAGTAGACGAATGGATCAAAAAGCTGTGGTACATATACACAATGGAGTACTACGCAGCGGTAAGAAAGAAAGATCTCTTATCCTTTGAGACTACATGGAGGGACCTGGAAAGTATCATCCTAAGTGAAACAAGCCAAACAGAGAAAGACAAATTTCATATGATCTCACTTATTTGTGGAATATAATGAACATAACAGTTTGAGGAATGGGGTAGTCCCAGAGACGTGGAAGCGGGGTACAGATTGACAATCCCCTAAGGAGTGGGGAGGTGGGGGAGGGATGAACCACAGAACTTATACACATGTATGCATGAACAGTGGACATGGACAACAATCTGGGGAAGGGGCAGGGAGGGGAGGGGGAGGGGGGAATCATTGGGGGAAAAAAGGAGAATCATCTGTAACAAAAATTAATCAATAAAAAAAATAAAAAAATAATAATAATAAAAAAAAGAACAACAGCCGACATGTCCAGCAACGTGAGAATGAATAAACTCTGCTATGTTTCCACAGTAGGCTTGGACTCGGCAACCAAAAAGAACAGATGACTGATATGCATGAATCTAAAAAAACTGTCATGCTGAGTGAAAGAAGTCTTACACAAAAACAGGACATACTCTGAGATTTCATCTATATAAAGTTCTATACCAAGCGAGACTAATCTATGGTGGGCATGGGGAAGAGGGCTGACTGGAAGGAACATTAAGACGCTCTCTGGACAGTCATGTTCTGTTTATTAATAGGAGGCTGGTTTGCTCAGGTCATCAAATGATCACTTGAAATTTGTATATTTCTTTGTAGGCAAATATTATCAGAAAAGAAAAAAAAAAGAATCATAAATAAACATTGATCTCTAGTTAATGGATATGTATAATAATGATATGTATAAAATGATATGTACTAAAGTCTGCAACTTACTTTGAAATAAATGTTAAAAATAAGAAACACAAATAAATATATGTGTGATAACAACAAGTACAGTACAGTAAAAGGTCAATTGTAGATTTAGTTGGTGGGCATACCTGAAATCCTGTCACCTTTCTTGTGTGTTTGCAAATGCCTATTATAAAATGTTACAGGGGGAGGGGATCTCTGCTGAACAGGGCAGAGAAAACTGTCCTACCTTTTTTTGTGGATCAAAGACATGATCCAAATATGAAGATCTAATATTAAATCTTTGTGATTTTAAAAATATGTATCGACGTTTAATGGTTTAGAGGAATAAATTATATTTTCTTACAGCGTTTTAGGTTTCACAGCACAATTGATACAAAAGTACAGAGATACCTGTTATTACACAAGCACAGCCTGCTCCATGATCAACACCCCAAGCCAGAGTTAATACAACAGATGAACCTACATTTGACACATCCTTGTCACCAGAGTCTACAGTTGCCATTAGAGTTCACTCTTGGTGTTGAACATACTATGGAGTTTGACAAATGTGTGATAACATGTATTCGACATTATAGTAATGCATGCAGTATACTGCCTTAAACAATCTCCATGCCCTACCTATGCATCCCTGCCTCCCATCCACCCCTGGCAACCACTGACCTTTTCATTGCTCCCTGGCTTTGTCTTTTCCAGAATGTCATATAGTTGGAATCATATATGCAGGTTCACATTGGCTTCTTCCACTTAGTAATACGCATTCGATTTTTCTCCATGGCTTTTCGTGGCTTGATACACTCATTTCTTTTTAATGCTTTTCAGTGTGTGGATGGATGTTCTACAATTTATCCACTCACCTACAGAAGGTTCCTAGGAGTTTTGACCTAGTTGTGAGTACCAGGTATTTTTTTCTAGTAATAGATATTGGGATAGCCCCAAAGACGGGTCTGCATTATGGAGAGAGGAACAATGTGCCAAGGGCAGAAAGACCCAGGCCCCACAAACTCATGTTAACTGTTTCACAGGTCTTCCAGTAGAGATTCACTTTCAAACTATTTTAAATAAGCAGCTTGAGAAGAGGCCTCCTGGTTCGTTTATAAACCCACTTTGGGGGTTCGAAGAAAGAAGACCGAAGATGTGAATGCCAAGGACAGCGGCAACCCACTGCTGACAGCTCCAGTGACCACTTACAGCAAAGGAAGAGACCGCAGTTACGTCAAGATAATGTATTGAAAACTACAGCAGAACTAAAAAGCTTTTCTCTAACCAATTCTCCCTGATCCAACTCCGATCACCATGAGCCTCGGCTGCGAACACAGGCATGGTTTTGGTGGATTTCATTCCCAACATGTATTTTTTCTTAGTTTCTGTTACTTTCTTAGACCCATGCATGCCTCCAGCCCCCATGAATTCTTCAGTTTCTACAGGATTGATTTAGGAGGATACAGCCAGCAGCCCATCCAAGTTCACTACTGTAGCAAGTACCAGAAGCTTCTATTTTAGCATTCAATGGCTCGTTATATAGATTTTTCTTTTACTTATAACCACTTTCTTAAATTAAAATTTAAGGCATTTGTCTAAATTTTTAAAAATAAATAATTTAGGATTTATTAAACTCAGTATTTTTCTTTTTTAAAAAACTATACTTATTTTTACTTTTATCGTTATTGTCAGTTTTCCCTGTCGTCTTTGAGAATTTGGGAGCATTCTTAGATTACAGGCTTAGTATGCATATTTTTTATTATTTTCTATGGATAGTTCAATTTATATCTAACTTGACACAATGAATTTTCTTTTGAATAACTAACTCTTTGGACATAGTTTCTGCCTTCTAATATATGCAATTTTCTTTATCATAAATAACCTATTTGTATTGTTGATTTCCTTCACTCTTCCAAAAAAAAATATTTTTTAATATTTTGCTAATTACAAAACAATTTCCAAGCACTGATGGCTGGGGTTCCAGCTCTTACAAAAAAATTCAGAAACAACCACTCTTTTTAGCATAAGTAGAAAAAGAAAATCATCGCAGAGTTGAAATCTTATGAATGCACAATTTTCTAAACAGTTGATTTTCTATCAAAATGACTTTTCCCATTTTAATACAATAAGCAGTTTTTCGCCAAAGGTCTATGGCATTGTATTCAAACAAGCTTGGTTGTATGTAACACTTCCCCTCTGGTGGCATCATGTCAATCATTTCACATAATTAATTTCCTAATGACCCCGAAACATTTGCTTTATACCTGAATGATCTTATTCTAACGTCAGGCAATTTTCTGGAACATTTTAAATATAAAATTTATCAGTAAACCCAAGCAAGTACATTGTCGACAGTGAGAGGGGAAACTGGCAGGATCAAACCTTTTGCCAATGAAGTGTATAATATTTTCTTTGACAGAAGCAAAGTGATATATTGCATGTCACAGCTAAGCTGTAAAAATACCACGACCTTTCATCAGTCTCAATTATTAGAGGTAATAGCCTCAGGCTGAAACTGCTTGGGAATCCCTGACCATATTTAACACAGGAAAACTACAGAATCAAATGCAGAATGCAGAGTGTGTGGCCAGACTGTGTCATGATGGGGTTGCCCAGTGTTGAATTTATCTTTTTTCCTTCCTTCCTTTCTTTCTTTTTTTTTTTTTTTTTTCTTGCTTACTCTGCGGCTGACATCTACTTATTAAGTCTTTCCCTGGGTCATTTCCCACAGCTGAAGAGGCAGAGGAGAAATCCCATCAGGAAGCCTGCCTTTGCAGAGGAAGAGAGCTGTTTCATTTGTAATGCCATCATCATCTTATTAGGCTAGAGGAAAACTGTTGGTCCTGATGGTCCCCTTCATGCCGTTTCAGACGTCATATCCAGTGTGGATGAATGGGCCAATGTGCAGGAAAATTCTAAGAAAAAAAATAAGCTGCTGTTCTGCGAAATGGTAATATGTTTCAGGAGCTAGAGACCAAGCCTTTTGATGAGGGAAGCTGGCCCAATGGAGTACTGTAAACAGCCGGTTTCAGTCTCCCCGGGGAAAAGCAGGGATGGGAGGAATCAACAGGAGTGATTCAAGGACAGGGTAAATCTTTCATTGAATTCTACAGGCGCAACCTCTTCAGTAGAGCAATATTTCACAGAAAGGGGTAGTAGCGATATGCAAATAGGCTGCTTTTGATAGGTCATGGAATTCAGAAACCTTTATTTTCCTTGTTCTTTAACTGAAATTTAGCACGTCACTTAAATAGGAATTTATGAAACGAACCACAGAGTACGTGCTATGCCTCTGACTGT
This sequence comes from Molossus molossus, assembly GCF_014108415.1. Taxonomy (NCBI): domain Eukaryota; kingdom Metazoa; phylum Chordata; class Mammalia; order Chiroptera; family Molossidae; genus Molossus; species Molossus molossus. Next base: position 97,066,328 of record NW_023425346.1, read on the forward strand.
GTCACCAACAGAAATCACAAATACCATCTATCACACTTCAGTGGTAGAGCTATTATGAAATACTGTTTACACCCGCCACTATTTCAAAACTATAATATTCTTAGACCTGCCACTAGCTCTTATTCTACAGTGAAAAATGTACACATTGCTGTATTACTTTTTAATAATTGGATAACTATATTTCAATACAATTGATTTCCTTTGGAATCCTTTGTGCTTTATTTTGTGTATTTAAAAAAAATACATTTTTGAGATGGGGTCCATAGATGTCCCCATCCTGCAGAGTCCATGACACAAAAGAACTTAAAGACTTTTGTCTTATGTAGGTTTGAATCAATTAGGCAAACCGCTAACAGGGTTCCTCCAGGTTTGTGTGTGTGGTGCCAACACACAGCCCAGACCAATTCAAGCCACTGTCATGAAGCCAGTCAATTTCTAAGAATTGTTTTTCCACTTTCAAAGGTCTAGTGGCAACAATGGCATGTAAAAAAAATAACATTTAAAATAAAGACTATAAGATGTATTTTTAAATCTGTCAAATATTATGACATATTCCGATTATGTAACCTACTCAAGGATGGAGGCTTTGCTTAAACCTAAGAGTCTCCCTAATGTAGCTTTGGGCTGTAGAAACCTGGGCTTGTGGGGAATGTTAGTAACTGGACTTTGTTTCCTTTACAGTAACCTCTAAGTTACTGGTGAGTCACTAAAACTGAGTGTCTGGCACCATGAAAGACTGGAGGAGTGATGAGACCAGAGGCAGCCTTGAGGGGTTGACAGTCCCCGGGACAGTCTCATGTTTCCCATAGAACCCTCCAAGTAATCCAGGTGGTGCTCACAAGGTAAGAGGTATCTCAGAACACCAGGCAGGCCCAGCTGAGCACATAGACATTTTGCGACAACGAGTCAGGTGAAAACTGCCTCTTATTTTTATTCCTCCTCCTTGGTTGCCACCCCTGATGCTGGAGGTGGGTTGGAAGCAGAAACCACTCTTAGTTGGGTGGGGAGGGCGAGATGGGGTAATAAAGACCACACCCCTTCTCCTGGCTTCTTGTCTGCAATCCAGCTGGGGGTGGTAATAAAATTTAACTTTAAATCAAGTTTAGAGTTTTGCACATTCAATGCATCTGTACAGTCTAATTCTATTTGGTGACTTGAGGATCCGTAGGACATCTTAGCTTAGTCATCTCACAGTCCAAGATACAGCTCATGAAGAGAAAGAAATTTCCTTAATGAATTAACGAGACGATAGAAAGCAAGGTCAAATAGCGTTATGATTACACCTCATGAGTCTGTATGTCCAGGATAAAGTTTATACTGATTATTGATTCTTTCCTCAGATACAGAAAACATCTACTTCAGCCAATTTTGCTTTAGTAACAGACCTCCCTCCCCAAGCCAAGTCCCAACTTCTAGGTTGTTCTTGCCTGGAAAACTTTTTCATTTCATTCTAGCGCGCCTTAAACCTCACCTACTCAGCTGGTCTGGCTCAAATCCACAGCTTCAGCAATAGTTTATTTAACTGCACAGCCCACATTGACTGTCTGCTCCAAATTCCTATCACTCTTTATAGTATGTTTATTTAATCTATCATTATCATATTCTATTTTTACATAATTTTGCAACTTTATATCTGTGTTTATCAATGAACTACAGGCTACTATGAAGCTGTATATCCACGAACTATACCTGTGTTTGCTACATATTTAAGTTTAATTTTAATGGACTACATAGATACCTAATATATAAGTGTCATTCTGTAAAGCAATTATTCTTCACTGTTTCACTTAAAAAATTTTAATCCATACGGCACTTTTTCTTTTTTATGTATTTGCCTTTCAGTACTTACAGAATTGTTTTCAATCTTTTCCTAAATAAACACTATTTTTCTTGATTTGTGTTTTGAAATTGCGGATACATTCTGGTCTCAGGAACTCTGGAGGTCCATTTTGAGTCATTTTAAGTGTAAATGCAAATAAAATGACCCCCAATCATATCTGCAAACATAGAGCACAAATCTGGGAATATTATCTGCTTATATGTAAATTTTCTGGGAGTGTGCTTTAAAGGGATCTCTGGGTTTTATTTAAAATACATGAAAAGTTGGAGGCAGCAAAAAGATGTCTCAAGGGTCTAGTGGAGTTTAGAGGGGAATGTGGAGAATGTGGTCTTCTCAGCTTGTAAAACAATAACTTCTTTGATTGGATGCTCACTTGGGCTTTGCCTGGCATTTTTTGTTTTTAAATCCAAAGGTAAATTTAACTTAGGGAAGAGATATTTCTCTTTGCCAGTTTCAAAAGTGCTTTGTTTTGTTCTTTTTTTATTTTTAACTAGTAAACCTTTTGAAATTTGAACTCTACCCTTGTTTACTGCTGTAGTTTTTGCTTTCGAGGTTGGGTGTTTGTGACATAGCCCCTTCTCTATCGCTGAAAAGCTGGAAACAGAAAAGACCCTATGAGAGGTTCTGTTGGTAAAGTTATTCCTGATGATACTATTTAAGGAAGATTACGCTTTTCAAAACATGCCACTAATCTGTACTTTCTGGATGTTGTAATAAGAGTAGATGCCACCAATAAAATACGTCCTTGCCATTTGATCAAACATCTACCAAAACAATGTTTCATTTTTTTAATTCGCACAAGAAAAATGTCCCTGGTTTTGTGCCTTTGTCACTGCTTACCAATCAACACTGATAATCAACATCCTCTTCACAGTCCCCCTATTGTTGCACATTTTCAACACATAGTTCAATATTTGGGGTAATTCTCTTCTGAGTTGAAGTTCTAAAGCATTGAAAGACATCTGAGAATTCTTGGTATTTGTCCTATGGGTGGATTCTAATATTTTATGTCTAAATACACCTAACATTCCTTCCGGTTTATAAAATGTATCCATTTATACTTCTCTCTTATTCTCTTGTGGTAAAATAAAAACAAACAAACAGACAAAAAAACAACAACAACAAACAGTGTTTGAGTCAATAAAAATGTAGACTTGAAAGCTAAACCTGAAATATAATACTATAAATAGACTCTTTTCAAATGATTCATTGACTAACAAAGGAATAAAAATCAGACATAGGAAAATAACCTGACTTTTTGGTTGACTAAGAGACTAAGAATCATCTAAAGACTGAACATGCCTCTAAGATCATGAGTTGAGCAAACTGAGCCCACGGGCTAAATAAGCCCACCATCTGTTTTTTATTTGTTTGTTTGTAATTGAGCTAAGAATATTGTCAACATTTTTAAATATCTGGGGGAAAAAATTGCATTCTGTGAAATGCGAGAAATATATTAAATTAAACTCTCAGTGTCCATAAATAAAGCCTTTCTTAACACAGCCATGCTCAGTCATTACATGCTATATTTGCACGTGTCTATATTTGCATAGTGTCTATGCTCATTTATTTACCTACGGTGCAGGGCTGCATTCACGCCGCGGCAGCAGCACTGAAGTTGTGCCAGTGACCTTGGGGCCTGAACGGCCTGAGCCCTTTCCTCTCTGGTCCTTCAGGACAAGTGTCAGCTTAGGTCTGCTCTCTGGACAGTTCCACTGCTGCTAACACACGCGTCCCTGGACCATGGGTCGTGATTCCGCAGGATTGCCATAGATCAGACCTTGAAATGTCGCCTGTTCATTCTCCTAGGAAGGATGACGTGCATGGCTCTCGCACACTAGATGGTGACTTCTCCTAAGTTTTTATTTCGTTTCCCTTTGTCCAACCACACACACACACACACACACATACACATACACGTATTTTTTTTAAAACAGTGGGGCAAAACTATGAGAATATCCTTGAATATGGTAAAGCGAACTCACCATAAGGGCATTATTAGCTCCATATACTGACAGACCACTGATCTGTATTTTGCTCAGAATACATACCAAAGTCTGATATGAGGCATACCAAAGTTCAAAACAGACCTAAGCTTGCATTCCAGAGAAATGTTATTCTTTATCACACCTAATCTCTCTCTTCAAAAAAGCACTAATAAACAAGTTCCTGATAAATTTCCCGAATGTGTGCTGTCCCCATTTCAAGAAGAGCTTCACTGTGGTGCTGTATTATAACTTAGTTTTCAAAGCAAGAGGTATAAACTACTTAGCATTCAAGCAGTCGTAAGAAAATAAACAAAAATGAAAACAAAACAAAAAACAGAGGTAACTTATTGGCTAGAAAAATTGAGGGGTTAAAATGTTGCGAATGAGGATGGTGTTTCTCTCTTTCTTTAGGCTCAGCGTGTCTCTGCTCGCCTCCAAGCGTCGCCTTCATCCTCAGACTCCAGGTGTGGGAAGAAGCTAGCAGTTAGTCCCCACCTGTGTTCTCCCCAGTTCAATCCCAACAGAGTAAGAGAACATCTATTCCCAGTCTCTACCGTACAAAATCACAACTGCACTGTTTGGAAATAGGAAAAGTTAATGTGACTAAGGGGGATTTGGAGCTTAGACTGGCCAAGCTCTCCCTTACCCTAGACAGCTTCTGCTCCCTAGCCAACAACTGACTCTAAGAAATAGAAAGAATGGGTTCTCAAAGGACAGTCGAGGGGTTTTTGTTTTTGTTTGTTTGCCAGAAGAAGGGAAAAGTAATGTAAGACCAGTAAAAATGACAACTGGAATTAACTGATTACTACCACATTTAGAACTTGCAGATACATTGTACACGACAATTTCATATTTTCCAATGAAAACAGCTTTTGACTGATATATATTGGGTGGGATCGAGGAAAGGGAACCAAATAAGCGAAGCTGAGAAGTGGCGTTTGGCTCTGTGTCACACAGAGCTACCCCTTAACCACCCCAGACACAGGGCAGCCCGCTAAGAAAAACTGTCGTTCTTGTCACTGCATTTTGCCACCTGCCTTCCAGACATGCCTCAGTGACCCGCCTTCCTTCTGCAACACACACCAGGCAACTGAAGTGCTGTGCACTGGCCCCCAGAAGAGAAACTGAAGCCACACAATTGACCTGCAGCACGCTAAATCTCAGAGGAGGCGACAGTGGTACCCGCGATCACCCCAGGCCCAGCTGGTTGACTTCCCCGTAAAATTCAGTTTCTGTCTGCTCTCTGGAGTTCCTTCAATCCTCATGATCCTGTTTCTCTAGAGTTCCATCTGTTAAGGAAGACAACACAAACCAAAACCTTTTTATTTCCATCAGTCTTACGTATTCCTGGTCCTTCAGTCTCCTGTCCCAACTCAGTGTTGTGTCTATGTGTTCCCTAACCTGATGTGGGGCCCAAGACATCATCCCAGACAGGGGCATCCGCTGAACCAAAAGACCTTTCAGAATGCAGTGTGCACATTTAAACCTGAAATATCATTTTAGTAGAAAAAAATATTAAATAAGATACCAGAAACATAACCAGTACTTTGTTTTTTAAGTTTAAGTATAATTGGTATACAAAGTTATATTAATTGTGTAAGTTTTAGGTGTACAATGTAGCAATTGGACAGTTTTATACCTTATAGTGTCATCACTCCACTAATTGTAGTAATCATCTGTCACTGTGCTCACTTACCACAGTATTATTAACTGTATCTCCCGTCACCTTTCTCATCCATCCCACCACCAGCTATTTTTTAAAGGATAAGAAATACCTTGACTCATACATCTGGTCAGGTATCTTTGAAAAAAACAAACAAACAAAAAAAACCCCAGCACATTCTTATTATCAAAACACTGGATCATTTTTTTCTTAAGAAAAAAATAATACTTAACACTCTGTGTTGTAAAAGAATCACTTCACCTACGTATCTTAGGCATCCTATTCCCAGAATTCAATCACGGGAAGGAAGTCGGAGTGCAAAATGTTTTCCTCGTGCGCGCCCAGAAAGAAAATGCAGCGGTGTCGGAGCGCCGTTCAGCATCCTCTCTGCTACCAGGGCGAGGGGAGGCTCTCTGAAGAGAGAGAAATTCATCAGGCCTAGAAAGATTACATGAGCACATTTCATCTCTGGCTTTGGAATTCTAGTAGCACTTTCAGGAACAAGGCTGTCTAGCGTTCTCCTGATATCAACTCTAAGATGTGAGAGAGTGGGTGTGGCTCCGTCCTCAGAAGTGTGATCCATCAGTAACAGCCCCTTTCCGGGACCTGCGTGGCGCCTGGCAGTCAGAGCTCACAGCAACGCTGACTGCTGGAGACCTGATTCCGTCACCTGATTCTGTCATGAACCATCTGCAGCTCGTCAAGGCTCCCCCACGACGGAAGCTGTAATGATTGTGTATCAGTTTTGTTTGTGGATCGATAGATACAGGTATGATCGCACTCAACTCAAATGTTTCTGCTTTCTCTGCCTCTACCATGTAAAGGACATATTTGGAAGCATTTGCTAGATAAATGATAGGTATATAGATGATTGACTGATTGATACATACATACATGCATGCATGCATGCATACATACATATGTACACACATTCATAGAAAAATAAAGCAAATGGTATAGTGAAATATCAACTGGGGAACAATCCCACATTTTCCAAGGATATTTTCAATGCCTTTTTATTTGTTCCTACAAAAAATATACAAGGATTAGAGATCGAATGACCAATAAAATTTTATACAATCCTTGGATGCAGCTATGTGAAATTACAAAACATGTATCAGTGATTACTCTGCCCTCATCTAATTATTTTACTGTTTTCACTGCATCTGGGTGATAAGTATTTATAAGATGCGAGTTAAATTTTTCTCAGTAAATACTGAGAGGCAGAGTCTATTCATGAGGCCTTACTATAGAGTGGGCATTCCAAAATATTGAGCATTGTCATTAGAGTAATAGAAGAATGGAAATTTGGAACTTAAACGGAAGGTGCTAAAAAAAAGTAAAAAAAAAAAAACCATACAATTTAATGTTTCAAATAGGTTGTAGTTGTTTGCATAAATTAGTAGAATTCAATTTTGGAAAAATAATAAATCTGAACACTCAGAGACCAGTCCAAGTGCATAAAAGTACCTGGATGGAAAATCTGACACAGCAATGTTCACAACAAAAGCATGAACACATTTTGCCAGCCCCAATACCAGATATTTTCAGAAGCTTACCTGGTTGTGGCAAAATAAACTGCTTAGTTAAAATCCTGATGGTCATATATGGGGTGCTGAACTTGAAAGTGTAGAAACTACATATTTTATTTATTTTCCTAACTTACTTCATTAACTCATTTTCTTGAAAAATTATTTTTGAACATTGTTTTTGGTACCAATTTTTTTCTTTTTTGGTATGTGCTCCTAGCGGAAACTGAACCCGGGACTCTCTAGTCTGCAGGCCGATGCTCCAACTGCTGAGCCAAACCAGCCAGGGTGGTACTAAATTTTGAAACTGTTTGTTTTAACATCTACTTGTGGAGTGTGTGTGTGTGTGTGTTACACATGGAGAATGTGTAAAATTACAGGAGAAACTCCAAAGGGATCTGGCAATGCTCAGTGTCTAATGAGGTGCACTTACACGAATCCCTCCATGGTAGACTTGCATTAGAATTCTGTTCCACATTCTACCGATCTACTTATGAAACATTGTTGAGAAAAAAAAATGTATAGGTCATTAAATTCATATTATCATGAATTGTGTAAGTCCTGAATATTTACTAATGAGTCTGTAAATTTTTAAGAAGAACAGCATAAAGTTTTAGGCAAAGCCCCAAAAGATTATTTGAAGCAGTTTGTTTTAAAATTTCCACATAATCCTTCCTACCCATATGCAACCCACTGAAATTTTGTTTCCATCTGGACCACAATTTTTAAAAGTTGGCCAGTAAGAAACCCAGCAAAATCCCCCATGTGCTAAATAGATACTTCTGAATTCATGTTTAACCTCATCACCTTGGTCTTATTGGTCCTTCTCAGTCCCATTTAATGCCTCCAAGTCAATTGAACTTAACAAATACTCACTGACCATCAACTGTCAGCTACACTGGGTCTCAATAATACTGATCTTTCCTAGTTTCCCTCCTACTTCTCTGTTCACAGCGTTCCAGTCTTCTTACACATGCATCTTTCTTTGCCTACTCTTCAAATAAATTTCCTATATTTGTAATCTAACATCTGCTTCTTTCACTCCAGATGACTTATCTAAGGTCATGATTTATTACAAGATTGTTTACCAAGGTCTCTCCAATATACACAACTACTCCAGCTCTTTCTGTTGAGCACCTTCCCCATATTTCCTGCAAATTTGTTTTGAACCACAATTTCAACAGACCTCAACCTGAATTAATGTTCTTCCAATTTAGCTCTTTTATTATGTCTTACTTTGACTGCAACCTCATCACTCAAGTCGGAATCCTGGAAATCCAAGCACCTTCCTCCTCATCACTTTCTATCTCCAAGTCCTCTACATTTTGTATTGATTTTCATTCACAAATATGTGTTCATTTCCACCTCCACTCTTCTCTTGCAATGCCACTGACCTAGTTTATAGTTTTTCACTTATTTCACTACAAAAGCCTCCTGGCTGGTTTTGTCATCCATTTGTCCTTAGCTAATCTAGTTGCCATAAGACTCCGGTATTTTGTTTAAATTTTTTAAAATGCAATAACGTTAACATCTAAAACCATAGTTGTATCCCCAGACTTTGAGGTGAGACTTGGTGGGTACGAGGTTTTGGTTCTGTAGCTAGACTGACCCGTCTCATCCCTGACAACTCTCTCCCATGAAGCTTCAAACTTTCCCTCTCCACTGAACTTCATGTCTTTCAGCCTCATCTGAAAAACCGTACACAACACTTTTTCTCCATACCTGGGTCTTCCCTGCCTTATCCGTCACACTTTTCACAGCCCATGCTTCTGAAAAGAGTTACGAACTCTAACTTATTTTCTCTAGTTCCTCATGTTCTGCTCCCTGATAAGTTCACCATTAAATCTGGCTGCTCTCACCAGGATCATAAATAGATCAACTGTCAAATTCAATAGTGACCCTCACGTGTCTTTGTTGCTTGACTTATCAGCATCAGGCACTAATGAGCCCTCTTGCTTCTTGAACATTTCAAGACCCATGGTTTCAGGAATATTTCTTTGTAGTTTTTGTGTTTTATGTCCCTTTGTTTTCCTTGTCTTTATTCTCCTACATCTTGCAGTGATATGTCTCAATCTCCTGCCCCAGTCCCTCGTTGTGGGTCAACTATTAAAACTGCTTTCTTCCCCAGGGTTCTATTCTTGGTCATCGTGTATCATTCCAAGGTCTCTGGTTCACAAGCCTGTTTCAAGCCTAGTCCACTGAAGACCTCAATATGCAACACAATATTACATGTATAAAACCAAACTGGAGAAGGGAAATTATGTCTAATTTGAAAAAGTACCTTGGGTGATTCTGACTTGTTTGTCTTTCTCTGGTCAAGGTTTTTACTCTTTCTGGTTGACCTTATCTTTGTCACCTTTGGGCAGGTGACTAAGAAATGTGACCTCCAGTTCTTACCTATTTTCTTGGTTCCAATTCCACATATTTAATTGCCTTTGCCACCTCAAACTATAGGTCCTAAGAGCACTTTTAACTCAAAACTGATCAAGTCAAATTCTTTATTTGATTCTGCCAAAACTGCTTATGATCCAGCACTCCTATATCAGTAATTATCCAAGCTCCAAACCTGGGATCATTTTATCTTCTTTCCACCACATGATGCACCAAATCCAATAAGTCCTTTTAGTCCTATCATTCTCCTTCTCAGTCACTCTCAATACTTTCCACTCCTTTCTCTCGTCACTGATACTCTCATTGTTTAGTCTTCTGTCTCGGCTATTATTACCCTCTCCTAACGAATTGCTGTGCCTCCAGCTCTGCTTTCTGCAACCTATCTTCCATTCAGCTCCCGGACTAAATTTCTAAAATGCAGTTTTTCTCCTGTCACTCTCCAGATCACAACTCTTTTGAACTCCCACCATCCACAGGATAAAGTCCAAAGTCCTCAGCCCGATGTTGGATCTCCGCTGTCCGCTGAGTGAAAACAAAGTTCACTGACTCAGTTTTGTTATTTGTTTGACAAATATTTATTGAGTATCACCAGGCAATATTCTAGGCACCAGGGATACTGAAAGGAAGAGACAGGAAAGCCTCTATCACTAAAGAAATTTGCAGTCTAGGTCAGGGAGTAAACAAATAGACAAAGGCACACAGACAGAGATAAGTGATAAGTTCTATGTAAAAAATTAAAGTGATATCATTGAGACGAACTAAACTTCTGCTCTGTGATATGGTCGAGTGTCAGGGAAGGCATCAAATGGAAGTGACTTTTAATTTGACACCCAAATAAATGAAGGGACCCAAAAGCCTTAAACAGAGCATTTTTTTCATGGAGGGAAAAGCATTGCAAAGGTCCTGAGGTAGAAACAAATTCGCATGCTCGAGGAACAGAGGGAAAGGCCTTGAGGCTGGAGTGAACACACTGAGTCAAACACTGACAGGTCAGAGAGGGAAGGCGGGAACAGACTGTGAGGCTTTATAAAGCTTGTTAAGGAATTTGGATTTTATTTTTAATTAAATAGGAAACTTAGAAGTTTCCAGTAGAAAATGACAGGACAATTTATATTCTGAAAAGATCATTGTGGCAAATCTGGTAGAAAATGGCAGCAGAAAGATAAGTTAAAGAGATGTGTAGGGTAGTAGTCATTGAGACGGAGAGAGTGGTTTGGATTAGAAATAGGTTTTTAAGATGAAATAGATAAATCTTGTCAAAGGAGTGTATAAGGTAGTGGAGAAAATAAGAAAAATTAAGGAAACCTTCCAGAATTGGGCGAGTTGGAGTGCAATCTATAGAATATAGACTAATGAGTATTAAGATGCCACTTTTAAAAGAAGGAATGAATGAAGCCATCTGGAAAAGGCCAATCGATATAGAAATGGACTTACTAATAAGTCCAATAATAGATGATAAAATTCAGCTGGATAAATAAGGAGCTAAGAATATGAGGGAAGTGGTTGAAAATAGGAAAAAGAAATATTGGGATCAAGGTCTTGATGAAGTTGAAGATTTGGGGTATCAAAGCATTTGAGGGGTTTATGATCAGTGTGAATGACTCTCAGTGGAGTGGCCAGAAATGGCATGTTGCTTGTGATGCCAGGTTTGAGAGATAACCACGTAAATGCTTAGCTTTGCTAGTAGGGAGCATAAGCTCATTGAAGTAAGGACATCAATGAATCAAGAGACTAAAATCTGCCTGCTGCTTTCTGTCACTATTTGCATCTTAAACTACAGTCATGCAAACCAGTTTTCCATTCCTTCAAAAATGCCATCATGTTTCACACCTCTGCCCCTTTGTCCATGTAGTTCTCTCTTTTTAAAACTCTGTTCCAGGCCCCAGGGATGCATGCACATTCTTCCTCACCTTGGTCAAATATCCCCCATTCCTGCAACCCTCTCAGAACCCAGCTTGCGCCAGTTCCTCAAGGAAACTGATCAGGTCCCCCCCCTTCCCCCCTCCTTGTATGTAGCTCAGTTGTGGCGCATACTGTCAGGGTTATTTAATTAAACATTTGTAGCTCACACTAGATTCTCAATGCCTTGATGGCAGAGCACACATCTGGTTGAGTTTTGCAATCTCAGGACTTAGCTATTTCAGCCGTGCTATTTGAACATACTCACTCAGAAGCATTTGAAAATTTCAGTGTTGACTGGCTTTGGAATGGGTAAGATATTGGGTGAGGTACTGAGGACAGAAGGGAATGGATGTTTCACCATGCAATTGCATTAAATATATCAAACTATATTTAATAATTTCAATGTCAAAATGTATATCCCTAGTTTTACAATTTAGGGAACAAAGATCAAAAATGGGCATCGACATAGTACTTTTTGTCCAGTAGAATCTGCCCATCTACAAAATGTAGACCTTGATTGTTCTGTATTTTATGTTCTATCTAGATCTCTTCTTGGGTTTGAATACCTAGTTCTTATTCCATATGCTTATTCATCATGGTATGAAACATTAGCTTCTGTGATATACCATAACTTCTTAAATCTCAATAGTAACATAAACACCAATTTTATTTCTTGCTCATATCCAGTCCAATATGACTTAGCTTTGGGTAGTCACTTCAAGATCAGGTTCCTTCCATTGTATGCCTCCTTTACCATTTACGGCTTTACAGTTCTCTGTGAGATCCCATACAATCAGCAAGCGATGGGGAAAGATGGAAGAACGGCCAAGACTTTGTAGAAATCAGACCTTAAAACAAGGTATTGCTTCTATCCACATTCTGTTGGACAAAAACCAGTAATATGGTCACAATTAACTTCATGGATCCTGGAAAATAAAGTTTGGTTATTTGTCCAGGAAGAAGAGGAAGCACATGTCTACTGATGGACAAGAGATGAGAGGTAAGAAATAAACCATCCAAGAGTGGTTCTTTGCAGTGTAATCACTCACAAAGTGCCATGGGTACCATCACGGTCACCTATTTAAGACACTCAGTCCTGAAGGCGTTCTGAGGTGTGAATTAGGTCATCCATCTACTACATCACATGAATTACATCGACAAGGCTTGTTTCCAGCCCACTGATTATACCACGACAGAAGCAGGAACAACTACAACCGTTTATGCTCAGCCAGTGGAATTAGACTGAAACCAAAAATTCTACCACATGACATCAATGTTGCTTCCAACCTCTGATCATATCAGGAGAGAGGCTGGTGCTTAAAAACTCCACAAGCCCAAAGAACATCATTCCTCTTTTGGAGTCTGACACTGGTTCTTTTAGGTGTACAATTGCTGGTGCTCCTGTTTTCTCGTTTACTCTAGACAATGCTGTTCCAAATGACCTTCTAAATGCTATCTAGCATTTACCTCTGTTCACTCAACATTGGTGTTTCCTGTCACAATATTTATATTTAATTCTTAGGCTGCCATCTAGTTTCTGGCTAAAGCTGCCTTTACGTGTGTATGTAGGTGTCCAGGTAGATTTGCTTCACCTACATTGTTCTCCTAGATTCAGGCTCCAACCAGCCTCATAGAGACCTCGTAGGGCCCACTAGAGCATTGGACACTTCCCCAACTACCCCTAATTCTTTTCTATCCAAAGACATACAAAGATCTCAAATATAAAGGAGGTAGGTTTTGTGAGACAAGTCACCCAACTGATTAGAATCATCATTTTATAAATGTTTTGGTTAAAAATCATTTAAAATATACATTTTACTATATTGCTGGCACTAGAATGTATTAACTCCATTTCAGCATTATTAAAAATAAGTATTCACATATTTGTTCATTTGACCATTTTTTTTCTTAACAAATATTTACTGTGCATTTATAATATGCCAGGCACTGAGAAAGCAATCAGGAAACAGACATAAGTGGAATAGAATAATCTCGGGCCTAATAGAGTCTCTAGTAGGAGAATTATAATCTGAACAATGATTTTTAAAAGTTAATTTATAATTAGAAGTTATATGAAAGGGGAAAATCAGATATTTTGGAGAGAATAATGTGAGGCAGATAGGTTGGTCAAGGAAAACCTCTTGTAAGAAGTTGCATGTAAGTTACAACATACATGATTAATGAGTGTGAGCCAAAGAGCAGAGGAAAGAGTATCCTGGGCAGAGAACAGAGCAGGTGAGAGGTTTTTATGAGAACTGGAAGAATCAGAAGACGCCCAGTGTGGCCGAGCCGAGTGTGAGGGTATACATGAGCGGGAGATACATGAAGGAGCAATGCAATGTGAGGCTGGAGAAGGAGCAGTTCTTGAAAACATTTGTAAGTCACACTTTTTAAAAATATGTTTTTATTGATTTTTTAGAGAGAGAGAGAGATAGAAGCATTAATGTGAGAGAGAAACATCAATCGGCCGCCTCCTGCATGCCCCCTACTGGAGATCAAGCCAGCAACCCAGGCATGTGCCCTGACCGGGAATTAAACCAGGACCTCTCAGTCCATGGGACGATGCCAAATCCATTTTGCCACACCAGCCAGGCTGTAAGCCATATTTTTATCCTAGGGAAAGCATAAATGTCTGAATGGTTTCAAACAAAAACCTCAGGTGATCACTATCTTCAATTTTTTTAATATTGTCATGCTACAAAAATAACCATGCCTGTTCAAATATATTTCTCGGGAGCATCAATGGATTCTGAATTCTTAGTGTTATGGATCTCAATTCTGATAATCATTTTATAGTAAATATTCAGAGAGGGTTTTTCATCCAGTTTAATGTTCTATTCATTACATAAATTATTTTTCTTTTTATTTTTTTCCCTTGCAAAATAACTTTCTGCAAAGCTTAGGAAATCTGACCTATGTTGAACATAAAATATTTATCAGACAACCTGACATCAAAGCTAAAGAAAAATAGCTGGAAAGTGCTAAGGTAGGGTCAGAGATAGAGAACCTGCCCTAACTTTTGACTTATCTCTGAAAAATTATCCTCTGCCACAAAAGCATGTTTAAAATATGCATATATATTTCAAATCTTCTAAATTTTCTTTCAAGTTTTCACAGACAATCTTGCCATTTTCTTTCTGTTACTTCTGACCATTTTCTGATCACTGAATTTGGCTTAGGAGGATTCATTGTTCTCACTCATTACCAGATGTATATTGCTAGTTGACCAAACAAAGAAAGAATCATCCTATAAAAAGTGACCATGTGATTTCCACGGAAGGACAGACACCCTTTGGCTCTGGGGGCAGGTTTTATTAAACTCAGATCTAGATATGCTCAGATTGAAACAAAGCAGAATCCAGAACCAAAATGAGGCGAGTGATGTACTTGCTTCAGATGCAGAACAAGGAGTCTTCAAATACCGAGGAAACAAAATAAATAACACTTTATTGCAATACTTTTGGAAATCCATGTTGAATATAACATCCGAATTTCAAATCAAGACATGATGTTGTTTGTTTTATGACCCTGTGTTACTGGGGAGTGAGAATAGTTCTTTGCAAGCAGCCCCTGACTTCAGGTCCCTGGCTGCCAGGGTCGGGCTGGTTTATGAGAGTAGACAAAGGTGAACGAACAGATTGGGCAATGCAGAGCTTTATTTATAGTCATTGTTTTGGTTGTGAAACTTTAAGTAACTTTTCTAGTTGGTTCAAATTATGGGAAGATATTTTGTTAAGGATATGTAAGATGTGCCTTTTTCCCTGTCCGCAGGCTCCCGTGTGGTTCAGCAAGGCACAGAAGAACAGAATCCTCACCTAGCCCGCGTTTTAGCAGCTTGAGGTGGGTGAGCAGTGTGAGGATGGGAGAGTTCTTCCTGGGCTTTCTCTCTGCAGGGGCCCATCGTAGGGACCAGACCAGGTGGGGTTTTATCAGTTCTTGGCTACTCTTGACTGGTTTTGTTGTTGTTGTTGTTGTTTGCTGTTGTTCTTGACATTTTATTGCCAAATCAGCAACCCATGACAGGATAATTTCTAAAACCTCATAGATAGACAGCAGTATAATTGATTATCAGAGGAGAAAAAGGGATGGGGGGATAGAAGAAGGTAAAGAGGAGATAAACGATGATGAAAGGAGACTTGACTTGGGGTGGTTAACACACAATATAAGATAATGTTTTATAGAACTGTACCCCTGAAATCTATGTAATTTTATTAACAATGTTACCCCCAATAAATTCAATTTAAAAAAATAGAAAATAGGCTCAAAGCTAAAAATCATATGTTAAAAAGTCAACGTCATATCTTTTCAGAAAATAATGGTTAAATATTTGAATCCTCAAAAATTAATTTTTATTGGCTGAGATATATATATATAGTACTGTTTTTTAAAAAATATGTTTTTATTGATTTTTTTAGAGAGAGGGAAAGGGAGAGAGATAGAAACATTGATGTGAGAGAGAAGCATCGATTGGCTGCCTCCTGCATGTCCCCTACTGGGGATCGAGCCCCCAGCCAGGACATGTGCAATGACTGGGAATTGAACCAGGACCTCTCGGTCCATGGGACTATGCTCAACCACTGAGCCACAATAGCTGGGCTGAGATATAGTACTGTTTAAAGTGATACCGCAGTCAAAAACTATCTTTCAAATAAACTTCACTTTCATTTTTCTGCAGATACTTTCTCTCTTGTTCCCAAGTACCAACACTAGACTTAAGTATGTTTCTTTACTAGGGGGATATTGGCTACTATTCATAGTCAGCCTATCAAAAATTCTCCATAGCTGCTTTTCCATTGTTCCTCAAATGTTTATCTAACCAAGTCCTTCAGGTTTAAGAACATTTGAGTTTTTTAAAAACATAAAATGCAAATATTATTCTAGAAGGTTAAGAAAAGCTAATGTCAACCATTAACCTTAAAATCAAAATTAACAACTCAATACAAATGGGTTTATAATGTTTTCCTTAGTAATGAATGAACCAGTAGTTGTTAAATTTTCTGAGTTACTAGTACAGAAATTTGGGGTGACATTGAAGGGATTAAAAGATGAATGCCAATTATTTTAAGAGCAATGTTTAATACATTCCATTATAACCCTATTTTCTTCGTATTTTTTAGTACGATTTGGGGGTTTGAGTAAAAAACTTTATTTTTCCATACTTTGTTTTTTGGAATAAAGTATAAGCACAAAAGAGTAAAAATCCTCAGGGTTGTAGTAAAAAGGGATGCTTTCTGTGACATCAACTTACCTCTGATTTAGAG
This sequence comes from Molossus molossus, assembly GCF_014108415.1. NCBI lineage: Eukaryota > Metazoa > Chordata > Mammalia > Chiroptera > Molossidae > Molossus > Molossus molossus. Next base: position 97,082,902 of record NW_023425346.1, read on the forward strand.
GAGCACATGCTACTCAATCTCAACCTCATGCCCTTACCTAATTTTTAGACTCAGTTGTTCTGAGACATCACAATATATACTATAAATTCCTAGCTCTGTTGTAAAAATAAATTTTCATGATGATGAAAATGTATTAGCAAAACTAAGTATTATTTCAGATTCTAGTTAAAATGAGTGGAATAAACCTTGAACTCTACTAGCGCAAGAAATTGTGTTTGTCACCTTCTTCAACTAAAACTCCAGAGTGCTTGAAAGAAGCTCAAGAACTATCTCTTGGCTTTTACAAGGCTGGGTGGTCAGGATAAGTGTCTTGTGGTAGAGGATTTTAATAGAGATGAGAGGTTTAAAAAGCCTATTGCTTGAGAAGGTGTGGTAGTAGAAGTGGTATAGCATTGTCCTGTGTTAGGCAACATAGGTTTCATATTTTCTGGTGAAAAGAACTTATAAAAAAGATGGGTAGAGAGATCAGTGAGCATATGGAAAGGCCAAGGATGGAAGAATACAGAAAAGCAACACTCTCTTTTTCTATCCAATTTTACTTATGCACAATTTCTTTTACAAAAACAACCGAAGGACAAAATGGGGGCTCTCCCTGACTTGGTTTGAATGAGGTTCTCCCAATAAATAATATCAAATAACAAAGTATGTATAAAAGAGTTTGCTTTAAACATGTTTTACAAAGAAAATGGATATGAATCTCTTGCATGATTCTTACATCTCTTCATTTGCCTCAAGAATGAAAGGCAAGAGAACACGCTTGCAGAACTGTCTCGGGAGGGGTGATGGAGGTGTTCCATCTGTTCCAAGCCTGGTGAGGGATGACCACATAATGACTCTTCTGAGGCAGGAATGTTGGTGTAGCTGCACTAGGATGAACCTGCTTGACCTCCACAGTTCTGGATTAAGGATGCATATGCTTCTCTCTCACATATGCTATATGGGAGAGAGAATAAAGTTGGAACGTTTAAGTCCTACCAACAAGGTCAACTTGATGGCTGGGGATCCCAGCAGAAAAATACAGAAATGGATGCCATATTCCTAGATTCTGCAAAGCTATGCAATCTATCTTCATAATTAGAGATACATCTGCCCAGGGCAAGGGGATGGCAGGAGTAGGATCTTCTGCACATCCAAAAGCATCTAGAGGCAAAAAGTCGACTTTGGTCATCTGTTAAACCCAGAAAACTTGAAGCCTGTTAAGGAGAGGCCCAGCTCACGCGAGACTTTTCCTCTGTCTTCCTGACTGCTGAGTCTTGAAAGAGAGACAGGCTGGTAAGCTGCTGAAGGGAGAGGAAGGGTGCTCTATAAAAAAGAGAGGAATAAATATATCTGAAATCCTGCCTTCACTGCCCCCTCTCCCTTTGTAGATTTCCAGCCAGATGCAGGTCCAAGCTGAGAAGGGAGAAGACTTGATATTTGATGTCATAACAAGCTACAGTTTTGATTAACATCTTAAATAGAACATTTCATTTAAGAGATGTTCTAAATTGAGACTGTGTGATATAGAGTGACTATAGGACCAAAAGTGAATTGCAAATTCATAGACCTTTTAGAGTGTTCATTTAGAGTAAGATGAGATTACTGCCAGTGATTAAAATTTTAAAATACAAGTGAGCAACTAACAAACTAGATAGGTAAATAAAGTAAAATTGTATTTTTATCACATCATGAGCTGTGCACAAGTCAGTTCATTGCATAGATCTACTCTCTGGCTAATGACAATAACATTTAACATTATAATAACTCCTTACTCTCACTTTGTTTCTATGACCTATATCCCTGTACCTACTTCTCAAGGTGAGTTGATACAGCTCTCTTTGGTATATTAGAGAAGCCAAGCATGGTGTGGGTTTCTGATCTCAGGTGTGAATATCAAGGATGAACAGTTAAGCTCTGCACATAAAGACACAGTCTTCCCCATCCCCTCCCCCTCATGTGCACCACAGCCTCCTCTTCAAAGGCATAGCTACCTTAGCATATCAGACCTTGCAGGGAATATCATCTGGTAAACCACCAGTAATGAGCATGAGCTAAGACCCCAGCAGCAGATGATGGCAACGTTCTGGCTCCTGACAGATTTAATTGCCTTCTCCCCATCAGGGAAGAACGTTGGATTTACTTCACTAGAACTGCATTTTCTGCATTTGGATGGTTTGTCTCTCCTACAAAGCCACTGCCAAATACTACTTTGGAATCCTAGAAACTGTTTCCTTGGAAGCCTGCGTGGCTCACTCTCAGACCAAAGGCCAATTGGTGTGCTGTGTTTACATTTCCACCTTTCATAGTCTGGCCTTCCGAGGCCTTTGTGAAAACAGAGCAGAGTCTTCGGGGAAACACTCAAGGTTAGTGCTGTCAACTCTGCTCCTTAATTCCTGCATGACTAATGTCAAGGACACTGTCCTTTTGCTCCTGCTCAGAGCATAATTCCCATCTGATTCCCACTCTATTATGTTTGGGGTGCAAGGCTGATTCTCTAATGATCTCAGTCATGGCCTCCTGCACCTTCTGAGAGAAACCTGCTCTCAGAAGTGAGCTTTATGGATGAGCAGTGTGCCTGTGATATTTTCTTTAAACAGTGCTCTGTGTCTAAAATGTTGTCAATTAGACTACCTTAAGCCTGGTCAAACACTAAGGCATGAAGGAGGTCCTCAGTTCAGGACTGCAGGAACTCAGCTGGATGCACATGAGTCATCAGACTTGACAAAACCATAGGAAAGAAGAATACAGTTTAGAGCCGGTCCTAAAAGACCAATCATGTGGATAGTTTCATGCTCAAATATACTCTGTTTCTATAGCACCTGGAAAATAATTGTTTTGAGTGTGAATTAATATTTGACATAACATCTTTGCAGATTTTAAAGAGCTCTAAAATATGTAGATTCCAGATAAAATAAATAAGGTTTGAGCATCTAATATATAAAATGGTAACTGTAGTTGATGACACTGTATTATATAATTGAAATTTGCTAAGAGAATGAAACACATATTCTCACCATAAAAAGAAGAAAGATTAATGTGTGAGGTGACGGATTTGTATATTAATTAGAAGGAATTTTTTCACCATGAACACGTATATCAAATCATCATAATGTACATTTTAAATGTCTTACAATTTTATTTGTCAATTATACCTCAATAATAGAAAAAAAATAAAATAAAAAGTATTAAAAAATGTAAAATAAGTTTGAATAAAAGAAAAGCGAGGGAAAGAGGGGAACACCAAGCACTCCCTCCTTAGTCAAAGTCATTGTCCAGGTGGACCCAGCTATGTTCTTCTACCTCCTCTTCCTGATTGTGTTTTTGGACACCTTCAGTTCCAGAGATTATTTTGGTTTTATCTAAATAGAACTATCACCTTCACATATATGTAACAGTGGGGAATTGTAACCCACACCACAATTCTTTTGACAGTGTTTCTGCAAATGCTGACTCTGACTAATATGCAACTTGTATATAAATAGTATGTTTACATAAGAATCCTAGGAACTAACTTCAAAAGATACAGACTCTGCCCTGGCCAGTTTGGCTCAGTGGTTAGAGCGTCAGTCTGTGGTCCAGAGAGACCCAGGTTTAGCTCCCGCTAAGGGCATGTACTTCAGTTGCAGTTTGTTCCCATCCCTGGTTGGGTTGTGCAGGTGGCATCCACTTGATGTGTCCCTTTCATGTCGATGTTTCTCTCTCTGTCTCTCTTCCTCTCTCCATCCCACCCTGTCTGAATAAAAAATGGAAAAATGTCCTCGGGTGAGGATAAAAAACAAACAAACAAAAGATATAGACTCTGACCTTTGGTCATCCCAGCTCCAGGAGAATTGCTGACCTTCAACTGTAAAACTAGGACGATATAGAACCAGAATGACAAAGACCCTAATAACACATACCAGACTATCACTTGACCAGTTTCCAGATCCTTATTAAAATGGACTGTGCTGGGCTGCATGTAGGAAACTTTTCAACCCCATCCCTTTGATTTTTTGTTTTGTTCTGCTTTCCCTCTCCTTCCTTATCAACACCTCTGTCTATAATAAGATGAGGAAGATGGGCTTTGCAACAAGAGTCCCCCATTTTCTCAGGTTACTGGCACTTGAATAAACTTGTTTTCTTTTCTTCTTTTTTTTTTCTTTCCCCCAGCACCTGTCTCACAAGTTTGGTTTTTGTGATGACAGGCAAATTAACCTTAGTTTTTGTTACCTGTACAATGGGTTATTTGTTGATTGTCTGATCCCTTTCTGTAGAATGTAAATCCTATGAAAACAGAGCTTCTGCCCCCCCAAGTCTAAAAGAACACCTAATATACAGTAGGACCTCCATTAATATCTATTCTATCTACTTTTCCAGTTACTTCTCTTGTCCAGCTTATTCTAATAGCTTCCTAACTGGTCTATACTTCCTGACAGTCAGATTGATCTTGTTAAAAGATACGTCAGATTCTTTCACTTTTCTATGGGAAAAATCTTAAATGGCTTCCCATTTCTCAAAGTAGAAGCTCAAATCCTTCTAATAAACTATGACTTTGCATGATCTGGCTCCTTCATACTCCTCTGACCTTTTATCTTAACATCTGCTCCATCATGCTCTACATACCAGGTACAATGGCCTCCTTGATGCTCTTTGAACATGCAGGGTATATGCTTCCTCAGCGCCTTTACACTTGCTACCCTCTTTGCCTAGACAAGTCTCCTCTCAGATATCCACACAGGTATAGCTCATTTCCATTAAGTATGTGCTCAAAAGTTTCTATTAGTGAGGTCTTCTCTGCTACCTTATGTAAAACTCCAACTCTTTCATCACTTTCTGTTTCTTTTCTTAGCTCTTGTTGATATTTAACCAATTTTTTACTGATATAATTTGTTTGTCTATCTTCTCTTACTAAATTGTACCTTACATGAGAAAGAGATTTTGTCTGTTTTGTTCACTGTTGAGTCCTTGGTTCCTAGAAAATGTCTGGCACATACAAGATGTTCAGTAAGCAAACAACCAACAAAATAAAATAAAAAATAAAAAAAAAAAGACAAGCTTCACAATGGGAGAAAATATTTGTAAACCACATATCTGATAAGGGGTTGATATCCAAAATATATAAGGAACTCATACAACTAAATACCAAAAACAAATAATCCATTTTAAAAATGGGCAAAGGACTTGATAATCATTTTTTTTTCCCCAAAGGAAACATACAAATAGCCAACAAGTACATGAAAAGGTGCTCAACATCATTAATCATCAGGAAACTTCATATCAAAACCACAATGAAATAGTCTTTCACACCTATTGGAAGGTTGATTATGAACAAGACAAGAGATAACAAGTGCAGGTGAAGATGTGGAGAAAGGGACCACTTGTATGTGGCTGGTGGAAGTATAAATTGGGACAGCCACTCTGGAAAACAATATAGAGGTTCCTCACAAAATTCAAACTAGAAATACTACATGATTCAATAATCCTACTTCTGGAAATATATCTAAAAGAAAACAAAATAGGATATAAAAAGAGACATCTGCACTCCCTTGTTCATCGCAGCTTATTCACATCATCCAAGATATGGAAACAACCTAAGGGTCTATCAATGGATGAATGGATAAAAAATAAATTATACATTATAATGGAATATTATTCAACCATAATAAGAAGAAAATCCTGCCATTTGTGGCAAGGACGGAAGAGGAAATAACAGAGGTGTTGATCAAAGCGTATAAACTTTCAGTATAAAATGAATAAGTTCTAAGGTTATAATGTACAGCGTGTTAATAATAGTTAATAATACTGTACTACTTACTTGACATTTACTAAGATAGATCTTAAGCATTCTCACCAAAACAAACAAACAAAAATGAACTGTGTGAAGTGATGAATGTGTCAATGAACTTGATTGCATTAATCATTTCATAATATATATGCCATTCTACTTGTCAATTACTATTTAATAAAACAGGAAAAATAAAATAAATATTTTCAGAATAAATAACTCCTTTTTTGGCATTTATCACATCATATTTCTAGCTTTGATGGTCTACTGGATATCCGAATGTCCTAAAGCTTTAAAAATAAAATATTCTCCAAGCTACTGAGGTAATCATCCAAAGAAATAGAATACGAGGTATCAGAGAAACCTGGATTAGAGACGTGTTACTAATTCTGAAGATCCTAATGCTTAAATGTATTAAGCACCACTTCTTGCTTTTCATAAGCAGGCAACAATGCTTTTCTAAAGGGTGAAATCAGACACGGGCTCCTGTCCTGCGGCGTGAGGAGTGAAGCACAGCCAGCCCACGCCAGCATTTGTCACAGGTGGAGCTCCTAACAAAGATGTCACGGGACAAACGTGCCTCTATGCTGCAGTGGTCCCTGCTGTGGTTCTTAAGCAAAGCCACTGTTTTCCCCCAAGTTATTGAAAATTAGAAGTTATTTAGTTCCAAGATTCAATTTGAACATTTTTGTTCTCGCTGTGGTGTAATGAATTTTTCAAGAAATCTATAAGAAAAAACAAAAAGCCTTCTGGATGGAAGGCTAGACATGCAGGGGCAGAGGACAGGGAAGTGATTTCAGGCAAGCGTGGTGTCACCAGTCCTAATTAGCATAAAGTAATACACAAGTAATCCAATGAGTGCCCCTGCAAGATACGGATACCTTTTAGCACTAAAGGATCTGGGGCTCAGAATATATATTTTATAACTTTAGTTAACTCTTAAATTATATGAATCTTTCAAATGTCTGATGAGGCATGTCTAATTTGTAATCATCATCTGTCATGCTCTCAACTTCATCAACGTCTGAATTTTCATATAAAAAATTATCTTATCATTCTTCTGATGAAACTAGCTATGTGGCCACATAGAACCAATGTTTCCATCCACACACAAGAATTTGACTTGGTGTTCTTTCCTACAACTGCTGCTTAACTGAGGGGTGGGGAGGATGGGGGACATCTGTGATCTCAACAATAAAAATAAATAAAATAATGACAAAAGTCCCCTTTTTTACCCACTGGAAAAAAAAACACATAAAAATAAAAATAATAAATAATAAAAGCCCCAAAACGTAATATTCTAAGGAGTTGAAAACAGTTTGCTTTCAAAAATGGTTATTTTTTAAAATTTTAAAATCCTCCTGTGGGATTCCTCGTGCCTTTCAGGGAGATACAAGGGCAGCGATTCCAAGGCTGATACATTTTGCCCACAAATGAAATGATCGTGTGAGCAAACACATGTTCGGTTTGATCTGCACCCCGGAGTTTGGCAGGCTGAGGGGAAAGGATGCATCCTTTGCTATCGTTGAGTCCCCACCCAAACCCAAACATGAAAGCAGAAAATGTACATTCCCCAAAAGTTAGGGCAAAAAGCTCTTCAGACATTTGTTTTTAAATCCCTTGAGAGTGCATTGAATTTGGATCACGAAAGCAGAGCTCAATTTGTACTCTTGATTTTTTCCCGGTTTTACATTTTTAAAAAAATGTTCTTTCACCCCCTCCGTGTGCAGAAGGCAAAGAGCTTGCTTTGTTTCCCAACTGACCTATTCATAGCAAGTTAGTTACACCCACTTTCATCTCCTCCCCCCGCCCCCACATTTGGCTAGACCCATGGAGCCCTCCTATGGAGCTGGGAACTGATATAGAGACTTTTACTTTTTATAGAGAATTCAACCCCTCAGTGCCACGAGGCACCCTTTCTTATTAAAGAACAAAATGCATGGAAGTTGTTAAAAACAAATCATTTTCCATTAGAAAAAGTTACATGATTGGAAAACAGAAGAGCACATTGCTGTAATTACCAGTACATTAAGCAGGGAATGAACAGCTGCGTGAACTTGGAGTCAGTAGAATAACAGCCATGGAGCCAGCTTCCCCATATGGTCAAGGGAGGAGTGGGGCTTCTAGCTGCTGGGGGGTTGGAGAGCTGAGGAGGGGGCACACGGAATCCCATTCAAGTGAGAAACTCGGGCCAAGAAATGTCTGGCTTCCCAATCCAAACTCAGCTTCCTCTGCACTGCAGTGGGAAAGTCCCCCTGGCCTCCATAACAAAAGCCTCTAAAATCAATGTTGTTTTTTCCTAAAGAGAGCAAAATGTGAGCATTTTCAGACTTTTTGGCTACGCGGCTCCTAACAGAAAAGATGACCTCAGAAAGACTGAATCATTTCCTCAGCGTTCCTGGGGTGTGGTTATTACCCACAATGATTGATATCACTTCATAAGCACTCTATTTGATCTAGCGTTTGCCTTCTCCCCTAATTAGAAGGAGGGTCCGGCCAACAGCTAGGGTCCCCAACGCAAGGCATTGGTCTCAATCTGTCGCAGGGAAAAGCACTATTGCCTTCTAATTGGCATTCCCTTCAGAATTTGGCAAATTTGGTAAAAGCAGCCTGGCACTATGGTAACCTTTCATTATCAATGCAAATCCTCACAGAAAAGCATTCCATCCTTCTTACATTGCATGACATAAAATAAACACAATGCGTTTTATTGTGAAACCTCCTTGGAAGACATTCCTGAAGAGATGAGGCAGAAAATGCTTGCATTATGCTAAACAGAGCTAAAATTTGATAGTCACTGGAAGGGTTGGCTATAAGAAATCTAGCTATTTACTGGGGGAAATACCAAATAGGCTACATCATGTGCAAGGAGATGTTTTTGTAAGCACCATGTCCAAAACCATTCAAGTTTCAGCTATATGAAGGTGGTTGTCACCGGGGATGGTGGCCAGCTGTTCTCTGTCGCCACCGAAACAAAATGAGAAGTAATGGTTTTAACATGAAATTGGAGGAATTCAAGCTTCCTGAAAATCTGAGTTAGTTAACAGGAGAAGGAGCCACGCCAGGGTGTTATATAATAGATCACTTTCATTTGCTGTAGCCATTTTTTTTTTTTTTTTTAATGAAAAGAGGCGCTTTGAAGACAGTTCAGGTACAATTCTGTCCATCAGGAAAATAATGAATTTGATAGTTTTACAAAATGTCTCCTATTGAAAAAAAATCTGAAAAATCCTTAAGAAATATGACCATGGGAAGTCAGGCTACATATGTGAGGGTAGCGGATTTGGTCACAGGGTGGTGCCCTGGAATCTCATAAAGTGGGAGGGTGACTGAAGGGGTCCTGTCAGAACCGGGTGCGCGTCACACTGTAGATTTAGAGAGGTGTATTCCAAGAAGGGAGATGATCATTTCCTACAAACTAATACTTGATCAATTTTAGAAACAGCTAAATTTAAAAATAAAATAGAAACACAATTCTACTCAAGCGAAGCACACCGTTATTTTTTTTTTAATTATTAAATAGATAGATAGATGTTAGAACATCACTTTCTGGGTCTTGGCGTGCCCATATTTGATTTGTGGGCTCTCTATGTTGGCATTTATAATGATATTGAAATATTAACTATTAACTGTAGGACTTCCTTAATAAACCAATTAATAAATCAACTACAGGAAGGACCCTCGTCCCAGTCTTTCACACATGGAGTAAATCCCCTTTGCCAGGCTTCTGAGCTCCACAGGACCCTCCCTTCTATGTGTGCCATTCAACCTCAATGAAATGCCTACTAGATCTTACTCCGATCCCCCAGGGGACAGCTACCATTCTAATCAATATTTTACCCAGGGCCGCACTCGGTAGACATGGAATCAGAAATGTGGGATTACTGGGTTTCATTCATCCTGAAAGCACTTCCTCTCAGAGGTCATAAAAAAAAATCACCTTTATTTGTGGCTTTTCTGACAGCTAACATGTGTCTGTGTCATCTCTGCTTTCTAGGGGGGAAAAAAATAATTTGTAGAGAGCTTTAAACTTTAAATTTTCCCCCAAGCAGGATGAAAGGGTAAGACAATAAAAACAACAAAATAGTTTCACTGCGTAAGAATTTCTTGACTTAAATTTCTCAGGCCTTCAGGCCATGTGCCGTGACCCTCTGCGTGAGATAAGTAGAGTCAGAAATGATTACCAACTTACAGAATTCGCCGCTTACTGCAGGAAATATTTAGTTATTTGGCTGGAGCTACAAATTGGCATGAGCATTCAAAAATTCACCAGGGGCTGGAGCTACAAGTGAAATTAGCCTTTTTATTTCTTTTCTTTGATGAGGAATTTCCAAGGGACTCTTTAAATTAGCTGCTCTGGCCACCCCTCCCCCCAAAAAAATAATTATTCCTTTCTACAATACAGTTAACTTCTGAAGAAGAGAGGTTTATTGTGGCCACTCAGCGCACGGATTTTGGACTTGAATGGGCTTGGATCCCAGCTGTGCCACCGACCAGCTGTGCACCCTTTGGGCAAGCCGCCTGACCTCTCTGAACCTCTGTTTCTTCCCCTGTGAAACTGGAATTTCATACCACCACCCCCCTTAGAGGATTGTTTTTTAAACGTGCTCAGAACCTATCCTGCAACTGTTTGCCCACTGCTCTGCGAGAGGAGCAGAGGGAGAAGACAGAAGACACAGACCCCAACAAGAGGACCAGAGAATCCAAAATAACCACTTTCCACGCAGTAAGTAAAAGGCCACGCTCTTTGATATTTATCTTTGGCACCCAAGACAAACATCTAAATTGAAAAATAAAATAAAAATTATATGAATCCCCATTTTATTTTGAAACAAAGGTGCATCTTTTACTTGTAAATTTAAAACACTACAGAAAATGGACCAGGATCACCCGTTGCCGGGGCAGGAGGATGCCATACTATGAATTTCCCACATGGCCTTGGTCATCATGTGACCTTCCTGAACAGAGCAGCAGTTAATAGATGGGAAGGAAGCAGCCAGGTGCAAGGTATGCCTAGTCCATTCTCACTGGTTGTTGCGAAGTTCCAGAAAATAAGCAGCTCAGGTCAGGAGCTCTCCTTCTCCATGTCCCTCATTCACTGCCCTCTCCACAGACCTAGAGGCTGCCTTCATCCTTGCAAACCCTTGAAGATCAATTCTAAGTATGGCTTTACTCAGTCACATCCTTACTGATTCATTTATCCAATATTAATTGAGCAGCTACTGTGTGTCTCCATCTCTGCCGAGACAGGTCAAGGGGTGTAAGAAATACCTGGTTCACAAAAATGAAAGAGGTGCCGTCCTCATCCTCAAGGAACCCATGGTCTAGGGACACGCCTCAAACAATTCGTGCCAAGCACACAACGATCACAACTAAAGCCATGTGGTGCATGACCAAATGAACGAGATCAAGAGAGAAGCAAGTGTCTAGTTCTGCTGAGGAAAGGTTGGGAAGTTTTCTCAAATCAGAAGAGGCGTGATTTTAGGACTGTGAGAAACGTAGGAATTAGCCAGGTGGAGGAAGGGAAAGGAGGGCATGAGGACCCAGCACAGGCAGAGGAAGTGTCATGTGCGAAGGCCCCACAGCTAGCAGAACTCAGCAGGCTCAGAGAGAACCTAGTGTTGTTCGTGACTGGCATGCCGGGCACTGTGGGGCAACGTGGTTTGCAAGCATAGTAAAGACACAGGTGTTTTCAAAAGGCCACAAGTGACAGTATGATGAGGCCACTTATAAAGTCTTGCCACCATCCGGGATTATCTGATGTCCTGTCTGAAGGGAGGGAGGAAGAATGTAAAGATGCTGACAGCCATTTTCCTTAACGACCAGCTTCCAGGAATTCTAGAAGACAGAAAGCAGACATTCTCTTCTGTGGGACCCATGTTCCATTCCAACATCTTAAAAGACACAATTCTGAATCTTAATAAGGAAGCTTTTAAACTGGTCGGCTTCCAGTTTCACCGATGTATTGTATTTACGTATTATATATTAACCTAAATTTTAAAAAGTAAGAACTCATGCTAATGATTTATAGTATTTATTTATGTTGAACAGCCTTTATTCTAATTCTAGAAAATATTCCCATTTATCCCAGATCCTGCAAAGAAGAGAAAAGTCAGCATGACCCAAGCCTTATGTGAGCAGTTTCGGAGGGTTGTCTGTTGGGTGTAACTTGTGAAAAAAATTCTGACAGTTCAAAGAGGATTTTTATAGCTAAATTTTAGATCAGGAAGAGACTTTTCAACGTAAAGTTGCCAGTGCCGTAAGAGGTAATAATGGCTCATGGTGTAGCCTCGACAGACCACACCTCGACACCCCTCACCTCGACACCCCTCTCAGCCTACACGCTGCGTCTCCAGCGAAAATCTGCACACTCTCCAAAGGCATATTTTCAGGAACAGCAGCGTCTGTAGTAAACACTGTGCTATCTGACTCTCTTCATCTGTATATGAAAGGTGTAAATAATTGTCCTGGATTAGCCCTACCAACATTAAATTTGATAGGACTCAACCAGCTCAGGTTTTCATGGCTGAAGAAAAAGAACCCTTATCATAGCGTTTACTGTTCTTGTCCAGTTGCGCAGAGCAGCGCCAGCCTTCTCCAAAGAGCTGAGACGGGGTCCGAGTCGGTAAACACGTCGCGCGGGGCACGCTGAGCTGCACCGGCTCCTCCGGCTCCTTAACGAGAAACAAGCAGGAGGGACAAAACGGTGCTGCGCCCCATTGCTCCATCTGGAAGCCTTGGTCACCACGAAAGCGACCGAGCAGGTGAAGCACTTTAATCCCAAGCTCTACCGTGGATAAAATCAGCCCAGTTCCTTCAGCGTTTGTGAACAACCCTAGAAGAGGAATTCTTAGGACCCATAGATGGGGCTGGGTGTAAATTAAAGAGAATAACACCTGTCTCTGCAGCTGGCCAACAGGCCTGCCTTTAATGTGCTGTCTGCTGGGAAATGGAGGCATCTCATGTTACCCCGAGGCCTTCGCCTGCAGTGGAGCCCGCAGAAAGGAATCCTAGGACCAGAAGATGTGAGGCTTGGTCTGGGGCCAAAAACAATGGTGAAAGGTACAAAATGAAAAGCTCTGTCAGGACAAAGGCACTCAATCACACAACAATGTGCAGCTTGGCCGTTTGAAGAAATGAACCCCAAACCAAAGTCACAACTGGATTAACAACTGGTTGATCCCTTTTACCTTCTAATGCTCCCTGGCTGGCGTCTACTTGTTGAAAGCTGAATGAGGGGAATACAGCCGCCAGCAGTCTACAGTGTCTTCATTTAGGGCTAGTTCTGGCTGGTCTCGGGAAAGCAACTTGCAAGATTTATGCTCCTGTGCCTTCCGTCCATGTTTTTTTCCATTAAAAGGGGAATTTAGAGCAAAGTTACCAACGTAACTCCAACCCAGTGCTGGAGAAGTCCTCGCTGACTTGCAAAATAACTGTGGCTTCAGCAGAACTGTGTGCCCAATAGTAACAGAGGTGAAACCCATAAAAATTGTGTGCACATATTTTTAAAAACAAGAGAAAAAACCTTGGAATTAGGTCCACATTAGATCTAATGCCCCATAGAACACAGCTGAGTTTCAGTAACAGGAACACATAGAATCAAAGAAAAGTTTCTTTCTTAGAAAAGTCCCTAACATATAGATAGATGATAGATAGATAGACAGATAGATGATAGATAGATGATAGATAGATAGATAGATAGATAGATAGATAGATGATAGATAGAGATAGATAATTTATCATGTAATGTACAGATCACAGAGAAACTATCAAGATTATCCAAAGAAATATAGAAGGGTAAACAGTTAAAGAAAATAAATCGTTTCAGTGGTCCTAGATCACATGGCCCTGAATGGCCATAGAATGACTGGGAGTCAAGACCGGCCTGTGCGGTATGGCTTCTGCGGGCCAGGAGGAAACCATTGCTTCCTGCCTGCACACCGATGGCTGGAAATCCTATCATGGGAGGCAGAGCCATTCATGGCCCAGTCAGAACTTGGATAAAATGCAATGATTTTGGAAAAGCACCAGTAAAACAAAATTCATAATGAGCCGTAATTGACTAAAAACTACCTGAAGCTTAGTGAAGTGGCAGAGGGAGGTCGCGATGCCTCCGCTCCTGGAAAGAGCAGAGCCTCAGAGGGGTGGGGTCAATGAAACAGGAGGCAAAGCTCTGGACCCCAGTGCCAAGATTTTCCCCTTTGAATTTGGCCGTGTCTGGGTTCTGACTATAACAGATGGAATTGATTGGGTCAACAGGATGGGAAATGAGAAGGAGGCCTGTGCCCAAGGAGGAAGCAAGTGCCCCAGGTGTCCAGTCCCAAATATTTTGGCAGTGAATTTAGACACGGGGCGCGGGGCGGGGGGGATCACTTATTCATGAAAACTCTCAATGAACTATATTTTTATAAAATGCCTAAAATATCTATTGTTGTTTTCCACTATAAACAGATATACAGATATAAGCAAAGTTTTATTGTAAGTTTGAAGAAATTATTTCACTTTATTGAAGTTTTGCTTAATACTCTGCTTAAAGCATCAATGATAGGAAACTCATTCATGAAAATACATTACCATAACCTTAATTCACAGAAGTATTTGTTTTTCCAATGACACTCTCTTCGTTGTGTAGCACTTGAGAAAATTTAAATCATTTTCAATACCTTCAATGAAGATACATTTTTCTATAGACTCACCTTTCTCCCCACTCCCTGTCTCTCTCTCTCTCTCTCTCTCTCTCTCTCTCTCTCTCTCACACACACACACACACACACACACTCTGTAGAAAAGGACACAAATTTGATTGACGCCCTTTTTGTTACTGTAAGTACACCCCACCTCCATCATCATAAGAAATAATTAGAGCCTAACCCTTACTCTGCTTCACTGACTATCCAGAAAAAAACACATTATATCGGTGCTGACTCTACTGAATGAGATGTTGACCTGCTTGGGCATTTGCATCGATGGTGAAAATGCACCATCCTAAGTCTTCCTTACTGTGGTGAATTATGAATCTGCATTTGACATCCATCATAGCACTTTTTCTATGCTCTGCCTGGCGGAAAGAGACATGGGGTCAAATAGCAATTAAAACATGGGCACATATCAAGGATTCTTTCTATTTTTCACTTATTTTCAGTAAGTCTTCAGTCAAGTATTAATTTGCTCACTGAGAGGCAAGATTTTGGATAGAAAGGAAAAGATATAGAAATTCACAACTTCTTTAAGGCTGTTGGCTACATTATAAAGTTATACAGTTTTTAGTTGACATTCAGATTTTATGATATTCATGCACATTGAGAATTCATTTGACACTTGAAAATTAATACCTATTTCAAACGCTGCCCTTCTGCAGAGAAACCATGTCACAAATCCAACATTACACTGGCAATAATCAGCTTAAAGTACTAAACATAACTCTTCTAGGTCTGAAAACATATAAATAAAATTATATCTTTTAAAGGCAAAAGATTGGCAGGAAACATAAATCTCATTTAGTCACTAGCTTAGACTTTCTTTACTTAGGAGCATAATTCAGCTCCCATAAGTTCTTGAAGGTAAAGATTGTAAATTAGACCATCACTCTTAGTAGCAATTTCCTTATCTGTCATATGACGTAAGCTGCTTATCCAAAGTAAATCCAGTTTATACGCAGATCCAAGATTACTGTGCATTTTTCAGAATGCTGCTCACAGACTCTAGTCACAAAATATTATTTATTGAGTCCTATCTCTCTCTCTGCACGTAAGAAAGTCTTAGCTAAGCCTTTCTCAGACACAAAGAGGAGCAATCTACTGGACTCAGAACTATAACTGAAGGCAACAGCTCCACAGAGAAAGAAGCAAATGTGATTTCCACTGTCTTATATGTTTTTTCCTCTACAAAAATGTAGTTCTTCCTCTTGAATAATAATCCTGGATTTTTAAAATAATGTATTATAATCAGACAAATCATGGTATATAAATATTTCAAGGATTAAATATCTCAACTTATTAGGCAAAATACAGGGTACAGAGATTAATAAGACAGTGTCCCAAGAAAGAAAAGCTGACAGATATACCTATATTATGAAGCCGAATGTTTTTAAATTTTTTTGAATTTATATTGAAAAAATCCTCTGAGAACACAGAAGAAAAGCAACACTTCTCTTGTGAAGCGAGGATGTCTTTAGGCGGAAGTGATATTTGATCTGCTTCTTAAACATGAATGAAATTTTAAGAGAAAGGACATGGCAGGTAGTTCTGTTGTTAAAAGATTGTGGAGTCTGGGACATCCAGTTATGGCAGGAAGCCCAAGATAATCACACCTAGAAGGATGTTTAGCTGCCACCATCTTTCAGAGGCTACTTGGGATTTCAATAAATACAGAAATGCCAAAATGAACTTGTACTTTTGTCAGAAAGAGGAGTAAGGTACCCAGAGATGCAATTCCATGCAAATAAAATCATTCATTCTCCTGTGAGAGTCTCAGAAAATTCTTTTTTTTCTCAGGATATCGTAAGAACTTCACTCCAACCACCCTGTGGGGAAGAAGATGCCCACTTTGCCGAATAACAGTAGAATCATGGAAAGATTTTTGAAAACATTTAATATATGGTAACAGATGGAAACTAGATATAAGCATGCAATAACATATACACATATTGAATTATAATGTTATACACTTGAAATGTATATAATGTTATTAACTGTTACCTCAATTTAAAAAAATAATAATTGAAAAAGAAGATCACATTTGGATGCTGCAAAGAAATATCCAGTGAAGCTAGAGACCATGTTGATGCATTCGGGATAACTTCACAGGTCAGACTGTAAAAGAGAAGAGAAGGGATGGACCTGGAACATAGGTCTAAGTAACGAGTCTTCCATGGAAAAAAAGAGAGAGAGAGAGAGAGAGAGAGAGAGAGAGAAAACATGGAGCAATAAGAGAGTAAAATAAATAAATCTATAAGTGCATGCTATAGGAGTGGAAGTATAGGTGGGAGGCAGGAAAAACTTCCTGAGTGTTTAAGGATGACTAGAGATTGTGCAGGTGAGACGAGAGCTATGCAGGAAGAGGTATTAAAGTCAACCAAAAATAGAAGCAAAGGGCATCATATCGGGCATGGTAATGAGAAGTGGTTCAGCGTGGATGCTGTTAAAGTGCAAGGTACATGGCACAAGAGATAATATAGAAAAGTAAGAAGGGGATCAAATTATGTTGAGATATTAATGAGGGTGGACTTCCGTCTCTCATGGGTAAAGGAGAATTGCTGAAGAGGTTTAGGCAAGAGGGTAATGCAGGAAGTTCTATGCTGAGCATAGATTACTCTGCCACCTATGGGGAGGAAGAATTACAAAGGTCTAGGGAAAGACACATATGCAATAGCACGTCTACATAATAGTCTAACAAGATGTGCAGGACAGAGAAGGTACAAAGGAGTCAACACACATTGGGGAAAAACATAAAACTTAGCAATTGATCAGGGATTTAGGAAGTATGAGGAATCAAGGAAAAACCTCAAGTTTCTATTTTGGATAATGGGACAGAATTTGATCTCACTTGCTAAAGAAGTAGAAGAGTAAAGCAGATATTAGAAGGGAAAATGAGTTCAGTTTTGAGCATTTTGGATTGCAGGTTTTTGTCTGATGTGGGATGGAGAAGTTCAGTGGACTGTTGGATAGATCCAAGATTTGTGGAAGCGGATAAGGCCACAAGTAAGTAAGTAAGCTGGTAGGTTAAGAATGTAAGAAAAGTAGACAGAAGAATATTAGACACAGAACTGGTCTGAGAGGAGGAAGAAAACCCAGACAGTCTGGGGGTCCCACAACCCAATAATCTAAAGAAAACTCCAAGACAAGGACATAATCCACAGTTTCAAACACAGCAATTGTGCCAAAAAAGCTAAGTTCATAAAAAGGTACATTGGATTTAGAAAACTGAAGGTGATTTTGGGTTTCAGTAAGAGCACTTTCAGAAGAATAGAGAAAATGGAAGCCAGAATACAGTGGGCCTAGAATAAATAAGACATGAGAAAATGACAGAGTGGAACTGTAAGATTAGACTGTCTTGGAGATTCTGTTGGTGGGAGAGACACACAAGAACAGGAAGCCTGATAGCCTTTAAGGGAAGACTACACATTTGCCAGCTGAATTGGGGAAGACTCCTTACAGGGAGAACACAGGAAAAGCATAGGTATGATTCAACTTGGTTTGCTGAAAAAACACAAGAAGTTTAGAATCATCAAAGCATTGAGGGAATGAAATGTCTGGGTAGAATGAAAGATAGCAGGTAGGATACAGGAGTCAGATCAGATGAGCCTATCAGGCCTGAGTGTAGAAAAGGGACTTCATCCTGAGCTAATAGGGAGCCACTGATGGATTTTCATCATCCTACTTTTGATTTCCACCAGCAGCATGAGGAGTGAAAAAAGGCTGGGATAAGGTGAACGGATCAGGAGGGAAATTTTTAAAATAGTATAGGAGGGAGAGGGGAGTATAAATTAGTAGCAGAAATTAGAGGGGGTAAGAATAATCAAGAATTGGTAATTATGGCCTGGCCGGTGTGGCTCAGTGGTTGAGTATCAACCCATGTACCAAGAGGTCGCCAGTTTGATTTCCGATCAGGGCACATGCCCAGGTTGTGGGCCCAATCCCCAGTGGGGGGCATGCGAGAGGCAGCCAATTGATGTTCTGTCTCATCAACATTTCCATCTGTCTCTCCCTCTCCCTTCCTCTGCTCTAAAATCAATTTTAAAAATTTAGTAAAAAGAATTGGTAATTATATGGATATGGGAAATGAGGTGTGGAAGAAGTAGAAATAAAGGAAAAGACTGTTGTTTCTGGCTTCATTGATTAAGGGAAGGGCAATACCACCAAGTATAGAAGTGAGCAGAGAGGGGGATTGTGTTTGGAGGAAAAAAAATATCATGATTGCAGTTTGGAATATTTTGCAGTTGAGATTTCTCTTAATGTTCCTAAGGGGGAAAATCCAGGCAAATTCCTGGGTCTAACAAGCCTGGTGCACTGAACTATTGTGGGAGTTTAGAGCCCAAGGTCAAGCAGAACTGGGGATCATGGAGCATCTGAGCTGAAATTCACTGCCCTGAGGAGATCCCCAGAGAGAAAGGACGGCAGTTCTTAAGTATCCTTCACATTCTTCAAGCTAGTTCCAAAGATCCCTCTTAGGACAGAACTGGTTGTGGCATTTAATCCTCTAATGGGGGTTGGGATTGAATTAAATCAGCCAGGGTTTGGAGTAATTTGGAGGCTGAGAATCAATAGATCTGTTGGATCCTTAAAATCTCTCTTGCCCTGCTCCCCATGCCTGACTACTCACAACAAGGATATGGGAACTGAATTGATGGGCCTGAACCCAGAACCTTTGGGAACTACATAAAAACAGAGGATTAGGCAGAAGGTTGGGGAGGTAGCCAGTAGGTAAGAAGCAAAGCAGCCTACAGCCTGAGATTAAAATCTACCTGCCATAACATGGCCCAGGCAAGAAAGGCGTCCCGACCCTTGCAACTTCACGTGGTCAGCTTATGCTACTTTGTGACCCTAACATTCATGTCGACCTGATGGCAACTGTACACTCATTGTGGAAATGGATGACTAGTGTCATAAATTGGCTTTTACGCCATCGCTCTCTTTTCCCCTGGCCTTGATCCCTGCAGATTGAATTGCTTCCAGGTCAATGTGAACCCTAGAGTGAATCTTCAGACAGGGTATGATTTACTCGGAACATCGGTATTGTGCAAGAAAGCAATCTCTTCTGCATTTTAACCACAGTGTCATTTTGCCCCAGAATAACTCAAGGCAATTCTTCATGTATATTTTTTCCAGACACCCCTCTCTCTACAACTCCGAACAGCATTTCCAGTTGGAATTTCAGAGGCTTTAAATTGCAGCCAAGGAGCAATTTTTCATTAAGAAGGATGGGAATCCCTGAAAGCATTTGGGTTGTGGAGGACCAAAGAACAAGTGAGGATCATGCGGCGAATGGAAGAATTTCCCAGGGAAATATTTCAGGCCACTGAACAGAACAGAATTCATTCAAGGTTTAAACTCTTTGCCTCATGCTTTTATTATCTTTGTAATTAAAAAAATAATAATGAGAAAATAAATCTCGACGAGATATTGTTGGAATGTGTTTAGCAAGGTGACGTAGCCACGTTTATGTATGTTTTACCTGCTTTGCTATAAAAGTTAACTTAGGTATTCAAAGAACAATAGTATTCTATATTAAGTATAATGATAGGAAATTTGACAAACTTAAAGCACAATAACTGTAATCCTGGCAAGGGCTAAAATTTATCATTACCAAATACTTTCCACTCTAACCTCATTTCTTCTCCGTTGAAATTCGTACAAATGCGTTTCCTCCAAGGGCCAGGGCTTTCTCTGCTCAGAGGTGAGGTGAATTTCTAAAAAGATCATTTGAAGGCTGGGAGCCACTTTTTAGTCATGAGCACAAAAAGCAATAACCCCTGCTGAACTTTCAAAATGTCAGAATTCTTGAACTTTAAACACCAAGACCCATGGAGTAAAAATTAATTGATTTTTCAGGTAAAAATATAAATGTTTTAAGAATGGCTGAAACTCACATTAGAATATTAGATGCAGTCATAATAACTGAGTAGTTATATATAACATATATAGCTATATATATCTAATTGAACATTTTATAGGGATAGACATATTTAGCAAAAAATCTGCATGAAACATTTTATTAGATCAAACTTTGATAAATTTAAGAATGCCAATACTGTATCAGACTAGTATCTTGATTGAATTATTTTATATATCTAAAGAGTTTTACAAGTCAAATTATTTTTCAAGCCTTATCCTGAAATCGGATTTCCTACTTCAATTCTATTCTGCATGTTGCTGCCCAGAAGTAACTACTGACATTTCTTCTAGCAGTTTATTCTGGTATCCACCTCCACAATTAAATACATTTTCCAGTGACCTCTTAGGTATCATCGATTAACTTTCTACTGGAAAACGAGAAGCATTTTTACAACTCCTGTGCCCTGTATCCTTTTCTCTACATCTTCCAATGTAGTTATACCAGACTTTTATTATGCTCATTTTAAGCATGATTTACTTTGTTTTTCCTGCAGCTAATAATTGTCTTTTTTATTTGCTTTCATGACTTTCTATCATTATCACTAATGTTTTCCAGTCTCTTTATATAAATGAAGAAGACTCTTGAATGCTTTGTCACGTGGTCAAGCACTTCCAGGGAGCAAACAACTGAGTTGTTTTTCTTTCCTTCTTTGCATCTTGTCCTTGTGTCCTATCCGTGTCCAATCTGGGAGCTGCACCCCACGCCGCTCCTCAGTTACATCCTGCAAGTTCATTTATTCTGGATCCTCACAGGTAAGGTGTCTTTGTCTTACCCGCTTCGTTGCTCTGTTTCGGGGGAGAACAGCCTCTCATGCAATGCCACATGGAGTGGGGTGCAGCCACATGGAGTGGGGTCCACAAAGCACTCCTGATCCACAGCCTACCGCTACTTGTGATGAGACAGAAGCAGAAATCAGCAGTAAGCTTTTGAAAGTCTTTCTAGCAGTTTGATATTGCCACACATCCGAACCAGGTGTAGACCAGCTCAGGTGTCACTGAACTAGCAAGGTAAGCCACTAACAGGCAGGTGCAGGCAGCCACATCACCCTGGGTGATGCTGTCAGGTTAGTCAGCAATATTCCAAAAGTGTAGGAAACTAGTTAAAAAGTGAGCATTCATGTTAACTTCACAATAATTTGAATAAGCTTTCCTCAATATAATTTATCTTTTAAATAAGAGTGATATAATTTGCATTATTTCTTGCCGATCCTAAAATACGGATGGTGAATACACTCTACTGACTGTTGAGAAGAGCCATCGAGTCTCTGAACGTGACAGTTGAGAGCGAAGGGATTCCAAAGAAATGAGACCTAACGCGTTCAGGCTAGTCGGCTTGTCAGTATGTATGGAGGCTGATCTTTTAAAATAACAACTGGTGGTGATGCATGATGGTGCATCCATCTTTCGTTTTAATCATCTCTACATTCACTTTCATTTTTTCCATCACCATTTATCCCCTCTATGCCCTCTGGTACCTCCCCCCAATCCCCTCTCCTCCCACATTCACCGCACCGTTGTCTGTGCTCACGAGTTCCTTTTCTGTCGTTTTTGCTCAATACCTCAGCACCCCGCAACTCTGCATTCACTTTTAATGACAAACATGTACAGATTCTGCAATTCTTTTCCCTTATGCTAAATTTGTCAGATTATATTTCTTAAAATGTAACTTTATGTCTGTTGAATTTAATAAAAACGTGGTCCTTATCTCATTTTCTCTAGGCATTCCTTTTTAGTTGTATTTCACACAGGGATGGTGCATGCAAGCACAGCTGCGATAACTTTGGAGAGAAGGAGAAGGGTGCTTGGCTATATTGGGAGGGCAGAGGGGTGGAGCAGGAGGGGTCACGTGGAGTTGAGTGACATTTTGGAAACTTTGCATATCTGACTATTCCCATTCTACCCTCATGTCTTTTGGGAAGTGTGTCTAGGTATAGAAGTTTAGGAGAAAATAACTCTCCTTCAGGATTTTGAAATGATTTGTTTATTTATTACTTATTTTTTGTTTCCAGTGCTGCTCTTAAGAAATAAAAAGAAATAGTCTGATTCTGAGCTTATATATGCTCGTTTTTTATTTCTTTTTTTTTGTAGATATTTAGAATCTTCTCTATCACTGGCATTCTGAAATTTCATAATGATGTTCACTACAGTGGGCTTTTTAAAAATCACTATGCAAGTCAGTTAGTAGATCTTTTCAATCTGGAAATACATGTTCTTCACTTATGGTATTTATTTGCCTGTTTCAATCTTTTAAATTGCAAACTTTGCCCATATTTGTCTGACGATCTTTGCCTATTTAGAAATATTTGAAAGTCAGAGATTTCTAAAAAGCTCATTAGATGTTTTGTTTTGTATTCAATCTCAGAATACTTGGAACATAATGGATCTTCTAAAACCTGATGAAGAATATCTATTAAAACTTAGGCAAACATTACCTGTATTGATAAAATGCTGTAAACATTTCCTTTGGTTTTGAGAATGAGACAAGGACATCCGTTACCACTACTTCTATGCAAAAGGTCCTGCAGGTCCTAGCCAGTGCAATGAAGCAGGAATTAGAAACAAGAGTCATAGGATAGATGTGAAGAAATAAAACTTTGATTATCCTTATGTGATCTGAATGCTTACATTTAAAACTCTAAATGAATCTCCAAACAGACTATAGAATTAATAAGTTAATTTACCAAGGTGCTAGATGCATGATCAATATAAAAAAATAAAAATTCAATGTATCTCTATAGACTGGCAGCAAAAAATAACAAGTAAAATTTAAAATAAAAATTAGACTTACCAAAGCATTTAAAAAATAATACATTGGAAGACATGCAAGGGAAGATATGTAAGATTTCCTTACTGGAAACTATAAAATGTTATTGTGAGTCATTACAGAAAACCTGTATAAAAGGAGTGGAATCCCATGTTCTTGGATTGGGAATTGAATATCGTGAAGAACCAAACACCGCTAAAGCAATTGGGAATAAAAACCAGTCCAGTAGGCTAATAGTGTGGGGTGTCAAGGTTCATTTTAAAGCTCTAGTAATGAAGGCAATGTGGAATGGGTGCGGGGATGAACACACGAGTAGACAGAACAGAGGGCCAAGACAGACTTGTAGACAGAGTCACCTGACTTATTACAAAGGTAGCACCATGGAATAGTGGGGAGGAGAGTCGTCAGTGTTGATTAAAAAGTGGTAATGGATTAACTGGGTATCCCTCTTGGAAAAATAAATAAATAATTCTTTGCTCTGTATATTACACATAAATAAAAATTAAAAAGGTTTTTTGTGAAAACACAGTAAGAGCATAAATTGAACGTCCTAAAATTAACTACATTTTACATAGAGTTGACAGTATTAAAACACTTTCAAATATTATTACTTCATTTGATTTTTATGAAAACCCAGTGAGGTACACGCGGTAGATATTATTAGATCAGTTCTATAAATGAGGGAACTCAGTTTTAAGGAAGTTAAGAAATTTGCTGATAATTATACTAAATGAATGAAGAAGGATGTCACCCCGTCTAAAGCCAGTAAGATTTGAGACAATAAAAAAACCAGCAGGTTTAAGTAA
The DNA here is from genome assembly GCF_014108415.1 of Molossus molossus. NCBI lineage: Eukaryota > Metazoa > Chordata > Mammalia > Chiroptera > Molossidae > Molossus > Molossus molossus. The sequence goes on from NW_023425346.1 coordinate 97,106,827, forward strand.
TTTGTCTAAGTTTACACCCTGTGCTTCAGTCTTCTCCTTTCAATAGGTCGGCAGAGATAGCACAAGAAGTAATATGATCTATGTGAACACACCTGCCATTTAGTAGGCACTCGATCTATGTATATCAGCCTCTCATCCTCGTCCACCCCGAAGTCCACTGGCCTGTCAGCAGGGAGATGGGCCTGGAATGAATGTCTCTAGTGCAAGACAGCGTTCCAGTGTGCCTCTGATAAATGACAGTGATAAGGCTCAGGAAACTATTTTTAGTGGAATTGGCCACCTGTGCAATGTGAAACTTGTCACTTATCAAACAGCAAAATGGAAAATTGTTGGAAGGTGACAGGGTATTTTACGGAACCAAATGTTCCACTTTTCATCACATTTCACAAAGTGTTTTCTCTGTGTCTTCATTTCCTCTTCTGTACATCTGAGGTTTTTTGTTTGTTTGTTTGTTTGTTTGTTTGTTTGTTTCTGTGTCCTCTGTCAGTCTGGTTCTGGCTTAGACTTCAGAGCCCTGCAGCTTCCTCCCCTCCCCCCTAGTGACAGCAGCATCACTGTTCCTGAGACTGGAATCCAGACCAATGGCGGCAGCGTGACAAGCCTTCCCAGGGGAAGGGTGCTCCCTTGTTCCAGAGCATTCGTTTTACTTCAGCGAACATTACCAAGAAGGACTTCAGAGCAGGGCTGACCATCACCTGAAAGTACTGGGTTTTTAAACGTTCCTTCCCCAACCTTAAACAATCATGAACTGTGTAGTTTAAACCTAAAATATGAACATCTTCTGTTTACAGGTAAGTCAAGATCGTATATGGATCATAAAATCATAACATTTAAAGACTGGAAATGCCTTTAAAAATCGCTAATTCAAGGTGGCAAACTCAAGTGTCTATGGGAGCCAAACAAGAGCCATGAGGGCAAGCCAAACTGTATGACCATCAGCCTCCCAGGGCTGGGACCACGCCTGCCCCATAACACCCAGCGCAGCCGTGTTCCTTATTAACAGAAATCCTAGTTCATTCAGCATAGAAAGCCCAGTTAAAATATCCATTTGCGCCCTGGCCGGTTTGGCTCAGCGGTTAGAGCGTCGGCCTGCGGTCCAGAGAGACCCTGGTTCAGTTCCCGCTAGGGGCATGTACTTCGGTTGCAGTTTGTCCCCGGCCCTGGTTGGTCGTGCGGGTGGCAGCCACTCGATGTGTCCCTTCACGTCGATGTTTCTGTCTCTCTCTCCCTCCCACTCTATCTGTACAAAAAAATGGAAAAATATCCTCGGGTGAGGATAAAAAAAAAATACCCATTTGCGGAAGACCACTTGCAAGGTGTGGTGGTCACGTGACTGTACCCATAAGCTACAAACAAAAGTCTACAGGGTAGGACCACTTAGAAAACCGGTTTTCCAGATAGGAAGGACAGCCAGCAGGCATGTGACTTTTATCATTTGCTTCTCTTTCTGTCTAGAATATGGTCATGACACCTAGACATAGAGCAGCTGTGTTTTGGCCAGGGGCACAGAAACCACACAGTAAGATGATGACACAGGAACAACGTCAGTTAACAGATATATTTTTAGTGTTTACTGTGTGCCAAGCCCTGAGGAGAAGCAGGACTCTATTCCAATAACACCTTTAATTCTAAGGGGAAGTAAGAAACAGAAGGTAAGGATGGCAGGTACTGCCTGGCCGGTGTGGCTCAGTGGATTGAGCATCGTTTCATGGACAGAGGTCCTGGTTCAATTCCTGGTCAGGGCACATGCCTGGTTTTGGGCTTGATCCCAGGTATGGGGCATCCAGGAGACAGCCAATGGATGTTTCTCTCTTACATGATGTTTCTGTCTCTCTCTCCCTTCCTCTCTCTCTAAAAAATCAATAAAAACACTTTTTTAAAAAAAGTATGGCAGTTACCATTGAGTTTATATGAAGAAGAAAGTGAGGACAAGGTAAGAAGGTAGAGATTGATGTCAGCCTGATACTAATTTAGATAGGGACATTGGTAAAAATCTCTCTGATAGGGTGACATTGAAGCAGTTATTCTTATAAGATGTAATTGAAGACCCATGAGCTGTCTTCCTGTCAAATCTGAGGAAGAAAAGGGGTTCATGGTCCCCTATGTTTGCTACATCCCAAATGAAATATTCTCTTCTTGGTGAGTCACATTGTACACTAGTGTATTAGAGACTCTAAGTGATCCTGAGGTAAATAAATGTATTTAAGTTTGTTTAATCCAGAACTCCCCTAATCCATTTGACTTGGAACCTTTTGTTGGAGTTAGGCCCATCAACCACTTCTGGGAGAATTCCAAGTCACCGTCATGGGAAATGCCGGTTATAACTGCCCTAGAACAGAAATACTTAACTATTGCTGAGGCCTCTCAGGAGTCAACTGAGATGGACCCATTTGGTTTTTAAGTTCTCATAAATAAACATTTTTATTCAAATAAAGTCAGAGTCCAGACCATGGTGTTCTATTGTTTAGCGAGCAAAAATAAACAAAGGAAAAGATTACAAGGACTACTGATACTACAGTAAAAGTAAGAATAACAGGGAGTTTGTCATGGTCAATAAAATTTAAAAATCTAGCATTTCAGGGAGAATAATGCCCTTCCCTATTTGTCACCAAATCTCCTATTTCCATTCCTTACACTGCATTTCTCTACTGTCTCATGTTTCAGTTTCATGGTATTTGTCCTGCGTTTGCCTCTCTCCATCCCTGTGTTGTGTGTTCCACATAGCACAGCAAAGACTGAGTCTTGTTCCACTTTCCATCCTAAATGTCTAGCATAGGACCAAGCACACGTTAGGTGCTGGCTTAATGAACATGTATATTCAGAATGAATATTATGCTGCTGTGCTCACTAACTTCACATTTGAGCTCATTGTTTAAAGCTAGTCCATGGGATAGACTCATTGAAAGCTTTGCATCTTCTTAGCTCACTTGTCAATATTCAGTTTCCTTTTCCCTGCCATCAAAGGAGCTTTGAAGTTTCTACACAATCTGAGGGACTACATCCACTCGACCGGACAGAGTCGAGTGAACAGTACAACACAGACATACGAGTCAATTTGTGAAAAAACCTTTACCAGCAGATGCAGCCAATGTTTCCCTATGATTTTGTTTTCAAACTCAAGAAATATGTTTAAAATTACAATAACTAGATTCCTCCCCAAACCTATCACTTTTTTTTTGGTGAATCAGTCATGGGAAATATATACATATTTAAATTTTCCCAATGACTCTAATATGTCACAAAGATTGGGAACCATGTTATGTTGATCAAAGTAATTGAAAACTTTAGGGACCATCTGAGTGCAAACCATAAAATGAAAAGGGGATCCTCATGGGTAGAACATTCAACATAATGCACCAGTGGACATACATCAGGTAGAAGGGTACGTGCACCTGGCCTTATGTTTATGTCCAACAATAGCACCACTTTTATTCAAGAGAAATTTCAGTATCAGTCAGCTGACACACATTCTAGAAATGTCCTAATCCTTTCAAAAAATATTTCCTCCAGATCCTCATAAATCTAAAATAGCAATGGTTCTATGCACCAAGAGGTTGCCGGTTCAATTCCCAGTCAGAACACAGGCCCAGGTTGTGGGCATTCAGGAGGCAGCCAATCGATGTTCTCTCTCATCGACGTTTCTCTCTTTCTCTCCCTCTTACTTCCTCTGTCTCTAAAATCAATAAAGAAAAAAATTTAAATATCAATGGTTCTATGCACTTATTAAATTAAACACAAGATTTAAAGGGGGCAGGCATGATAGTTGTATAGTATAATGCTGCTCTAGAAGTAATTTAAAACACTGTGTGTCTCACAGACAAGAAAAAAAGACAAACGTTTACCATGACCTGCATACACTTATACACATACAAACCTTCTCATTGAAAACACAGCCTATCTGTGAGATAAGGTGCCTGACCAGAACTCTAGGTAGCCATTCATCGATGTTCTGAAGACGGGATCATGCATTAGTCAAAGATATGTCTCCCCCTTCTCCTTTTTTAATGCGACATACGACTTCATAGAGACTCGTGACTTTGTACATTTGTTTTCATAGTCTCACTCCTTTTTTCTTTTATTCCCTCTGGAATATAGAACATCAGTAATAGGTACTTGGTGATGCCAAGGAAGCCAGATCCAGCAGTGCAATGGGATTGAGGTAAAAAATGAAGAAAATACCTTTAAGGAGGTTTGAAAGAATAATGTAGCTGGTTATCTCTGAAAGCCTTCAGAAAGCTGGGACATTCAGTCACTTTTACTCTTTAAAAGAGAATGTAAATTTTAAAAAAATACTTGTTACATTTTCCTTGTATGTTCCATTATTAAGTTTACATATGCTATCCTTACATATTACTTGTTAACATATAAAACTCTCTTTTACCAAATGGTCTTCATGTTAGAAGGAATAATGGGGATCTTTCATGTGCCTTGTTTCTATTTCAAAGTGAAGTGTTGGGTTTCGCTGACCCTAAATTCACAAGCTCCAGCCGAGATCGAGACTCCTCGCTGCTGCAAGTACTAGCTCAACTGATCCTCCTCTGCCAAGCATCCATCCCCGCCCACCCAACAGCACTGTTGCATTCTGCCCCTTGCTTAGCTACAGTTCACTGATGTAGTCTACGGAGTTTCCTCTTATCTCTTAAAGAATGTTTTATGCAAAATATTCCCCAAAGGCACTCTCAATTTTCAAATGCCTATTGAACACATAGAAGGACTCCATTAGCCTTAAAGGATTCTAGTTCATATACAATACACTCAAGGAGACTGTAAATTCTTAGACAGTAGCAAGCATGTCTTAAATAATGACCAGGCACCCTTGAAAGGTCATGGCAGAATGCTGGAAACATTGTAGAAAGTCAATACTACATCTTAATGGTTAACTACTAAACATGCTTAATTATTCTTTTTACTTTTTAAGCAATTAAAACAATCTCAAAGTTAGAGAAAAGTTGTGAGTACTGTAAGAAGAACTTTTTCCCCTTAACCATGTGAAAGTAAATACCACCAAGACATCCAATCACCCCTTAATTGTTAACTGTCATTTTCTACAAATGAGGCCATTCTTCCTACAGCCACAATACTACCATCAAAAACCAGAAAACTTGCACAGAGATATAATCTAATTTTCAGAACCCCATTCAGGTTTTCCAATTAACCTAATAATGACTTGTATGGCAAAAATACTGAGTTCAGAATCACACATTGCAATTAGTTGACATATCTCTCCAATCTCTTTAGTTTGGAACTGTTTTGCAGTCTTTCTTGAGTTTCATAACTTGACGGTTTTAAAATTACAGACCAGTTATTTGGCAGACTGTCCCTCAAATTTCGGCTTTTCTGGTGTTTTCTCACAATTAGATTCACACTATGCTTCCTGTCAGTTAATGTTATAGGAATGATGCTGTGTCCTTCATATTGCATCATATCAATAGGTTTGTCTCATTACTGATAACGTTCACTTGGATCACTTGAGTGAGGTGGTACCTTCCAGACTTCTCAAGTATGAAATTATTATTTTTCCTTATCAAATTACTGAAGAAAAGGTATTCAAACTAATATCTCTTAAATCAATAATTTACATCCCTGAACATACTTTGGTGTGAGAGCTTATGGACAAAAGACATAAAACTATATGAAAAAAATGTGGACAATTAAAATTTCACCAAGCAAATGTATCTATGTTCATATAACACACTTTAATATAGGTAGTACCTTCATTAAAAATATTATCAATGAGATTTTGCATATATTAAAATAGTAATAAAGGACACTGCTTCATGTATATTCATTCATCATAGATACATGAGATTTCTTCATGGAGTAATGGAGAGACCTTGCTGCCAATGGTGGTGATGATGGGGGAGGGGGTAAAGGAGGCCCAAGGAACTGAAATATACTTGAGAACCAACATCCTCTAGGTCTACTCTCAATGCTTCTGCATTGAATACCACAGTTCAAATTGAAATGATGGCTTTAGGAAAGTTATGATCTATCAACTTTGATGTACTTTGCTCATAAAAGGTGTCAGATGTCGATGATGGTGGCTTGCTCCAGGGCTTGACACATGAACATTAAGCTAACTGTCCTCCTCTGAGATGTCTCTACACCTATTTTTAGACTGTAACACTAATTTAAGCCTATGAAGGTAAATTACAGTTTGTTTATTTGTTTGCACTAAATATGATTAATCATCTCTACACTTTCTTTGTTTAGAAAGCCTTCGTATGCTCCAATTAGCCCTTCAAAACATTGCCTACCTGTTTTTGAAATGCAGCAGGCCTACGACCCCTAAGCTGTCTCTAGGCCCCATTGGAAGCTGTTTTCTCTCACTCGGCAAAAGAGAGAAGAAAGATATTGCAGAGTTTAACTCATATGTGAATAGCAATATGTATCAAATTATTATAGTTTAATATATATTATATTGAATATATAAATATATAATAGCTATCAAATAGATTTCAAATTAGATTGATTTATAACACACAGTGATCATATTTTGTAATAGAAGGGAAGCAGACTAATAAAGTTCTATTCCCATCCATATTTTACACCATAATTAATCTAAATGAATTCAATATTTCCATATGAAAATAATAAAACCAGTTTATTAAAAAAATGTAAGTAAATATAGGGATGGGTAAGGCCCTGCTAAGCATGACAGGCACAGGGAAAAGATCAATAAATCTTACTACATAAATATTAAAATTTCTTTATGATGAAATATATTATAAGTCAATGAACAATATGAGAAAATAGTTCATGTGTTTGAAAAAGAAAGGTCTAAAGCCTTACTATGTACATATATATGTAGAAATCAATGCGTAAAAATTACACTCAAATTGGAAAGAGAAAAATGGCCTAAAAATGTAAACATGCAATCCTCAAAAGAAACACAAAGCAGCCCATAAACAAAACAAAATGTCAAACTCATTAGTAATTACATACAAAATTTAAAGAATAAAATACTAATTTTAATCCCTCTAAATGCCAATGATGAAAAAACAAGAATAATAGATTGGGTAAAAGTGTACATTTTCTCATTTGTCTCTAAGTATGTGTTAGTCACATGTATTGCTTTCAAGATACTTGAAAATGATAAAACACACAACTGCTTGTGAAAAGCATCTGTTTCTCTGGGAAATGGGGACTAAAAATGTAATACCTTTGACATGAGAAGGTGGTGTTTGTCTACCTCTGTATAACCTATCTATTCAAATCAAGAAAATTAGTATATTGGATGTAATAGCAAGAACTATATGTTTTCCAACAAATATTGGGTGTGTATGTAGGTATCCTGTTCATTATCCTTAATGGGTATAAAGTGATTAATAATCATGCCTGGGGAGTGATGCTTCTGTTTAATATATATTCAGGGAGTATCCTAGTGGAACAGAATTGAATTTAAATTCCCCTATTTCTATATATTCATTCCAATACCAGAATCTTCTGATGACCACGGCCTTTCTACGCATTTTAAGGTCTACTTTCATGCTCATTTTTTTCAGATGTTTGCCCAGGGTCAGATATTTACTTTTCCACATCCATCTTAGGATCATTTGATCATATTCCAGAAAAGAGGACTTTTATTAAGATTGAATCGCACATATATTAATTCAAAGAAAATTGACATCTTCAGAAAAACAACCCTACATATTTCAAGTATTTCTTTCTGTGCTTCAAGAAATATGTTTATAATTTTATTCACGGCGGTACTGCCTATTTATGCTATTCTTAGACATTTCATCTTTGTTTCTACTATATTTTAATGGTTTTCAAAATGGAACAAAAAACATTTTGTAAATTAATTTTTAAACAGCTCCCTTGTTGAACCTCTGAAGATACATAATCAAAAAGCCAAATATTGACCATTTGGCTCCTTTTTTTCTCATCATTGCACCTTTTTTGTTGTTCTTATCTACTGGATGAGTAGGCATTTGAAGAATAATATTTAATAATGATGGTGAGATTGTCATTCATTTCATGTTCTTTACTTTGATAAGATTTCTTCTCTGTGATGCAAGTCATTGCTTGAATTTGATTACCCCAATCCTATTAAGAAAATACACATTACCATTTCAAAAAACTTTTTGCAATGAGGATATAAAATTTTATCAAATACCTTTAATATCTATTGAGTTCCATGTTTTTCTTCTTTAACCTATTAATATGATAAGTTATGTAAGTAGATAAGCAGATGTCCTAATCATAAACATATTTACATTCATGAATGAACTTCACACAGACGTGTTTTAAGATGCTAATAATAAAATACATGCTTTTTTGGATTGTTTCCTTTCTATAGCACTGTTTATATGCCCAAGACAATACACGGAATGCTTAAATGATTTTCTGATGACACTGGTAATAAAACTATTGAGGCATTGAAAAGTTTACCCTGCTAAGACCCTAAATTCTCACCAGCATCTTGTTGTATCAGCAAGTTTCTATAAGTCTTGGTTCATTCCTTGACTCTCTGACCACACATTTCAGATGAAGTCTCCAAGACACAAATTAATGATCTATTCAGGATAATGAGAGATCTCCTGGATTGAGACGTAGTAGTCAGTTGATAATAATATGTTTCTTCCAAATTATCTTGGTAGCTGCCAGCAATACATTGAAAGGAGAACACATTAATGTAGCACTCGATATTGGCATATAAAAACATTTTTATAAACTACTCTGAATGATGAAGGGAATTGGCAAACGACCAAGGCTTTGTGTTCCAGAGCCAGGAATGTGACTCTGGAATATTTCCATTGTGGTTTTCACTACAGAGTAATTTGTGTAATTTGGAAAGCAAGCCATAAAATTCTGTGTGGGGATAGGTTATCCAAGGTAACTCCTCTGTCAAATAAGAAACAATATTAACAATCTTAGACTCATGAGAGATTGAGTAGTACCAGTTATTCAAGCTCATCAGGAAAACAGAAGCTTTGTTCCCATTTATGTAGGTGTGTATTTGTGTGCCTTATATGTATGTATTATATAATATGATATATTATTTAGTGGGTAAAAAGACACTTATTTACTTATGCTTAAAATACTTTACTATTGCCCTGGCCAGTTTGGTTCAGCGGTTAAAGCATCAACCTGCAGTCCAGAGAGACCCGGGTTCGGTTCCTGCTAAGGGCACGTACCTTGGTTGCAGTTTGTCCCCGGCCCTGGTTGGGTTGTGCGGGTGGCAGCCACTTGATGTGTACCTTTCACATTGATGTTTCTCTCTCTCTCTTCCTCTCTCTCCCTCCTACTCTATCTGAACAAAAAATGGAAAAATGTCCTCGGGGGAGGTTAAAAAAGTATATTTATATGCTAATGGTATAGGGGAAGATTAAATAACAACTCAGCCTCATCCTAAAAAGCTTGTTGCAATAGGAACATTCACTATTAACATTATGATACTGTTGTGGAAGCCTTGCCTGCAAAAGACAGAATGAACACAGTTTACGGGAGAGAGGGGGTTTTAAATAAAGAACTTCACAACCGTATCAGTCTGGGACTCTCATCTGTCACCCTGGCTTCTTGAGACCTCACAGGTTGTTACTGGATGTTGGGTGTTCTTATTTATATAATCGTGTGTCTTCGCCGCAATCAGAAGGTTGAGGTGAGGTTAAAAGGCGCGTAGAAAACTATCAACAAGTTAGGTGAAAATAAGTGAGGGCTTCTGCCAAAGCTGCTTTAAGCGAAATTATAAAGCAGGGTGTTTGTCTGTGTTCAGTGCTTATCTCCTTCGGTGAACTCTTCATTGGCACGGCCACCTGCACAGCAGGCAGTTAAATCCAACCCCCACAACCTCTTACTGCTCTATCAAAACCTCCGCGCACATCCGTCATCTGGAAACTGAAGATGAGATTCCATCCTGATGAGGCCACACCCTCGGTAGAAGCAGATCTGGGCCAGGTACCACCTTCATGTGATATTAATCATGTTCATGCTCTGCAGCAACCATGGTGCTACTTCTGCAAAGTAAATACATTGTTTTCTTGCAAAACAACAAAAAAGATGCTCTTGCATTTTAATAGGACTTAACACCACAAATTATAAAGATGTAGCTCAGGCAGAGGAAATAGAGACTTACTCCAACATGTAGACATGGTTCTGAGTATGGAGGGATGGAGAGAGTTTGGGGAAGGGGCCAGGAATTCAATCCTTTTGGGATCCTTCAAAACCTATCACATGTTGATGACGTTACCAACCTATCTATAATCAAGAGCTTGTATCTACAGGTTGTGTTTATTTTCTTTCTATTTTTACAAGTGTCATAAAGATGTAAGTTTCTCAAGGACAAAATAACATCCATACCTCAGACAAACCTTCAAAATGACAGGAATTTTCTCCATTTGTGGGTGAGAGCATTGTGGCTAGTGGCTAGCACTTCTGAAGACCCCAGAAACAAATGACCTAGACAGGGCTAGAATGAGAAGCCAAATCAATTTCTGTTGCTTTATTTCATGGGGAGAGAGGACCGAGTATTTCATATCACTTTTTTTTTTTTTTTTTGTATTTTCAAAAAAGGAACAATTACACTTTTCTAGCATCTTGACAGTTTTACCACTCTTGAAAAAATTGAAAGACAAAGCAAAAGGTGATATCTTAAAATTATATAATCAAGGTATTCCCACTCAAAAGGAAAAAAAAAAAAAGTGAATCTTTTTTCCTCCCCAACAAAAGTGGAAGCAAATGTTCCTACAACTAGCCAGTATCAGAAACCACAAACACAAAATGTAGAATGAGGAAGGAAGCCCTGGTGAAGAGACAGTAAACTTGAACTAATCCAGGGGCAGGATATTTTAAGAAGTTTAGACCACTTAAATAGGGTGGTGAGAAGAGTTTGCAAAGGCTCCTTAAAACCAGGTTTAGAAAAAGTCGATTAGCAGTCCAGCTAAAGGATTAGAAGAAAGAATCAGAATAAAGCTGAAAAATAAAAATATCATAAGGTATAAAAAGTGAAATGAAGAAATCCAAACATTTCCCAATATAGTTATTACCCAAATTATACATTATTCATAAATTAATTTTTGGCTTTATACCACAAAGAAAGCTGATGTTTTGTTTGAAACCACAACACATTCCTATAACATTCATTTAAATTCCCAATCTGTCTTCCAACTCCACTTTCTATTTTCATCTTTATTTGATCAGACTGATATCTGTCTGGCTTGTCATTCCAAATGTATGTATACTGCACACATACATGATTGGCTTCACAGTAACTGGAAAAGAAGAAATCAATCCAGTTCGGGATCTCTGATTAAATATCATTGTTAGTAGCATTCTTCTTTTAAGATATTTTAGGGAGAAGCATAACCCTCAGCACAAGGCTAGCTGGTGGATATCTGTTCATGGAATTCGTAAAGCATGAGATTTGGAAATTCAGGAACACTGCCATGCTACCTAGTTTTCCCCTGAGAGTAAAAAAAAAAAAAAAAGAAAGAAAGAAAGAAAGAAAAGCAATGCCATCTGGGGGTAAGAGAAGCCAAGAATAAACTTTCCTACATTTCTATTACAAAGTGTTAATTATTTTACATTTTGGAGGATATGATTGCTATCACAATAGTGAACTTGCAAGGAGAGAGTGTGAGAAGAAACAGGAGCTCCTCTAAATAAGTAGGCAGAGAATGTTTACAGAGGACATTCTAGCCTAAGACAAATAGCGGTTTCTCAAAATGTTAAATATGTGCCCAAGCCATGAGAAGGTTGAGAAAGTGTCTCCAAATGGAGGCTGTGAGAGAATAGGGTGCTGGGTGGAAAGGGAAAATAGAGCGAAAATATTTTTGTTCATCTCATTTCAGTCAGGGTTGCAGCTGGGATGTTAGCCATATAATACACACTCAGGGAATTTTCTCAAATGGTCTGTATGTTTTGGACGTGATGTTTTTAGAACAAAGTTGATTCTTAGGGCTCAGTGGGGAGCTGTGCTTCAGAATGGAAGGAAACTTAACAAAGGGTGCATCCCCAAGATAGAAGTTATGATTCATCCAGAGACAGGGTCCATTTTCCTTCCCATTTTCTCCACATTCTGATTTCAAACCAGGATTGCAGCATGACTTTGTTTTTCATTTGCTTAATGCCAGTGTCAGCTGACAGTGTCGAAGAAAGAAATTGCTGTATCATGGCACCCAGTATAGTTAATCCAGTGGATTCAGGAACCAGACAGAACTGGAGAATCCAAATTCCAGTGTTTATCAGCTATGGGACTTTGGACAAATCACTCAACATTTCTGTGCTGCACACCTCATCTGTAAAGTGAGAATAATGATTCTTGCCTCATATGGATGGGCAGGATTAAGTGAAATGACCTGTAGGCAAGCGCTTGACACTAAATTTGGCACATGCTAAGTGATCAATAAATAAAAGCTATCATTATTATTATAATTATCTAGTTTATGTATGATTTTTAGAGTAAGATTGATTATTAGAGTCAGAAAATGAGAAATCCATATCCTATTATCTTATAGCTTACCTTTTTCAAGCAACTCAGAATATTTTAATAGAAATGTCTTAAGTGGTTTTTATTCAATTGTGACTATGAACTTGTTTCTTTTCCAAAGAAATATAATTAAAATATACTTTATAAACTTTTTTTTTGATTCAGAACCTCATAAAAATCTTCCTGTCATTATAAATCTCACCTTGGAATTTCAAGTTCCAATTTGCAAAAACCAATCAAAAAGCAATTATCATAAACAGCCGATCAACAATATGACCTAAAACAAATCATCTACCACCCAGTAACTAGCTAATAAATGATTTAATCTAAAGAATGTTTTACATTTATTTTTATTATTCTTTAATAGGATGGAGCAGTTACACCAAATTTTTAGCACCAGCTCTGTAAAACCATTATCTAAAAAAAATAAATTAGAGATCTAACGTGTGTAATGATACAAATATACTTCTAGAGACATTCATAAGTATTTATCAAATACATAAAATAATGGAAAATATTGATATTCCTCATATGCTTCATTTGCAATAATGACTACTTTTTAGTTATTTTTATTTTTTATTTTATTTATTTATTTATTTGCATATGTTTTTATTGACTTTTTTTTAGAGAGAGAGGACGTAAGAGAGAGAAACAGTGATGTGAGGGAGATACATCAATTGGCTGCCTTCTGCATGAGCCTGCAACCCTGGCATGTGCCCTGGCCAGAAATTGAACTGGGACCTCTCAGTCCATGGGACAACGCTCAGTCCACTAAGCCACACTGGCAGGGCTGCTTAGTTATTTTTAATCTACCATACCTGGATTGCTAGAGTCTTTCCACGTTTTTTATCTCCAGGATTTTCAGTAAGAGCTTTGATATAACTGAGATGTGTATCTCAATATTTTTTCCTTGTCTGAATCCTAAAAGGAAAACACTAAATATTTTTAAAGGAATAAATAAGTGGATAAGTGGAATAAATGAATAAGCAACTTGAATAAATGAATAGCCTCTTCAATGTTCAAGGCCCGTTTAAGTGTCTAAATTGTTGACTTCTCTTTCTCAGAGTGACCCATAGACAAAGAAATGTCCATGCTTCAGAAAAAACAATGTAGTTTTTTTATTTTAACTTTTTATTTTATCAATCATCTACTCAGTTCAGTATAGGCCTTCTCTGTGATCATAGTTACCGAGTCTGTTACATCGGCCCCCTTCTTCATCACTCTCCAGAGTTGCTATTCATCTCAGACTCCTGCTTTACCACCTCACAACACTCAGTGTCCTCATTCTTTAATCACCCCATCTTGAATGTCTCAAAAAGTTTATACAGTCGTCCCTCGCCACTTCACGCTTCGACTTTTGTGGTTTCACGCTATTGCAATTTTTTCAAATATATTCATTAAAAAGTTGATCAAGACAGTGAAAATGATACAGTGTATGCTCAGTTGTCTGAGTCAATTATACACCCCTGTACTAAAATTTAAATTACTGTACATATGGACTGTAGGCTTATATATTTAAGCACCACCACAAATCCTTTAATGCCAGGTGCAACCACGTGACCACTCCTTGTGTGGGCAATAACTTTTTTCCAAAAAATCGGGTGTGGTGAAACCAAGCCAATCAGAGTGTGCTGTTTACTGATTGGCTATTCTATCCTCTTCCTATCCTGGCCACTGATTGGCTCAGCCTCATGCAAGTCTGTTTCTCTCACACATGCTTCTCCATCACTACCCATCGGAAGCATCTTTGCTCTTGTGTTTGCGATTTCTAAGAACTTTTATCTAAGCCCCACGATGGCTCCTAAAGGTGCTTCTTCTTCCAAGCCTTCTGAAGATGAAACCAAGCGCCAGAGGAAGATGCCTCCCATCCAGGAGAAGGTGAAACTCTTGGATATGATCAAAGATGGCAAGAAAATCAAAGCCATTCGGCTTGAATGAGTCTACCGTTCGCTATATTCGTAAAGATGAAAAGAACATCTGTGCAACGGCTACTGTCTCTTTCAACAAGGAAGCAAAGTGTGTCGTGACAAGTCGTAATCAGTTCATAGTGAAAATGGAGCCTGCCCTAGCTGTTGGGATCAGTGACAGCTGCAAGAAAAACATTCCGTTGGATTCGCTGGTTATCTGGGAGAAGGCGAGGCAGCTCTATCAGCGCTTTACAGTGGACGAACCTCAAACAGGACCCTCTTCTGCAATGTTCATGGATTTCACAGCGAGCAAGGGTTGGTTCGAGAAGTTCCAGAAGAGGTATCATCTGAAGAGTGTCGTTCTCCACGGAGAAGTTGCCTCTGCTGACCAGCCTGCAGCAGAGGACTACGTGAACATGTTCCAGAAGATTCTTGAGGAGGGCAAGTATCATCCAGAGCAGAATCCCTTAACTGACGAGGATCTGGTGGAGATGGTTAAGTCTGTGACTGAGGAGGAGGAAGAGCAGCCAGAGGTCCCTGGGGGTCAGGAGGAGGAAGCTGGCCTTACACTTGAGTGTCTCTTGCAAGTCGTGAGACCCATTAAGGTGGTACAGGACGTGACTGGCGAATGGGACCCACAAATGATGTGTGCATTGAGGCTGGAATGCACTTGATGAAGCGATAGAACCCTACAAAAGCCTCCTCATACATATGAAAAGACAGCGCCAGCAACTGCCTATCACGATGTCCTTCAACCACACACCCAGACACCCACTGCCTACTCCTAGTGCTCCTTCAGCGGAAGAAGACGACGACGCACCTGCTGAAGATACTGCACCACCTGAAGATACTGAGGTCGTGCCTTCAGAGGAGCAGTAACCTTGCTCTTCTTTGCTGTGTAGTACATCTCTTCATCTTCATCACTTCATCATCGAACAAGTTGCACTATTTTCATAGGTTAGTGGTTGTGTGTAAGAACTGTGTGTGTGTAATTAAATGTACAATAATAATAATATGGTATTTGTAACATCTAGTATGTCTTATTTTTTCTTATTTTGTCTAATATATTGGGTAAAAGAGTGTAATGATGACTAAGGGTGTTATTTCATGTCTAGAGGGTTCTAATAATGTTTAAAAATGTATTTAGAAGGTTTTCTATTCTCTAATTGTGAAAGTATTCTATTTATAAATAAAGAATCCTACTTCACGGGAATGCATTTATCGTAGTAAAGTCTGGAATTGATTAACCACGATAAATGAGGCCCGACGGCATACGCAACCCAAAATTAGCACACCCATGGTGGTATGTAACTTAATTATTCAGAAGTAAATAAATGTTAATAGAATTTAGCATAAGGCGAAAGGCAGCAAGTATGGGGATAGGGGTGGATTATAATATGGCCAGCATTTGTTAGTATATTTTTCCAGCATTTAAGTATATATAGTTTGTTCAATTTACATCACTTGTATATAGTTGTCATTATCAATATTTTATGGTCTTATTTAGATACAGGGTAGAATCCAAAGGCTTATGTTTCTTTTAATTTTATTTCTTTATTGATTTTTAGAGAGAGAAGACGGGACAGGGAGAAAGAAACATCGATGAGAGAGAACATGGATGGGCTGCCACCTGCATGCCCCCTACTGGGGATCGGGCCCACAACCTGGACATGTGCCCTGACAGGGAATCGAACCAGTGACCTCTTGGTACATGGGTCAATGCTTAACCGCTGAGCCACACCGGCCGGGTTATGTTTCTTTTAATAATAACGGTAAGGGATGGGTTTTGGTACTCTTGGAGCTCTCTGGAGCTCCCTCGCACAAAGGAAATGACCACGTCACCGAGAGTTCCTGAACACTCCATACCTCTCCCCCCATCGAACTTCCCTGGAGAGAAAGCACTGCCCTGTCAAGGCCCTGAGGCTGCATTTTAAAGGGCTGTTTCTTTCACCCTTCCTATGAATCCAGATGACTCGCCTGTGGGTGAGGCTCTTAGTCCATGAGCACAGCTAGTCACTACACAAAGATGACAGCCTGGCCTGGGGCTTATGCCCGGCCCCTGGGGCACCTATGGCAGGGAGGGAAGGAAGCCAGAGAACCTACTGCATGGATGCTGAACGCAGCAAGAGGCTTGTCTGGCATAACTCTTGATATTTACAGAACTGTATCCTTTCAAAAATCCACGGTTTAGCCAATAAAAGTCTATCACAGGCAAAATGGCCGGATGGGATAGACAAGGCGTATCTTCCCCACCCAGCTCCCAATTAGTAAGTGCAGGCTAAATGTCCAACATTGTTTCAATCAAGTCACCTGCATTCTTTCATTTAATCCTCATAAGAACCCTGAGAGATGAACACCACTACTATGGCCATTGCATCGATGCAGAAGATGAGGCGTCGGGGGGATAAGCAGCTTGACTAAGGTCACAGTGAATGATGATCCGGACTGGAATTCTCATCCGAGTCGGCTGTGTCTGCTGTTTCTAAGCATTATGAGACATACCCTGTGGCAAAAGGTTGTCAGGAGACTGCGTTGCGTGTGAATTCATTTTGAAAATTTCCACTGTGTCCACCCTGGCAGAGTCGCTACTTGATTTCATCATTCAACAAATACGATTACGGAGGACCTCCTATGCGCCAAAGAC
The DNA here is from genome assembly GCF_014108415.1 of Molossus molossus. Classification (NCBI taxonomy): domain Eukaryota; kingdom Metazoa; phylum Chordata; class Mammalia; order Chiroptera; family Molossidae; genus Molossus; species Molossus molossus. Next base: position 97,123,808 of record NW_023425346.1, read on the forward strand.
AATGTGAGGCCCTGGAGAACCAAAACTGGGCAAGAGAGACCAGAGCCCTGGGTTCATCGAAGCATTCAGAAGTGAGGACAGGAAAATCAATCAAATAAAACAATCGCATCTAATAATAGTTTCCCCCATACTGGGAAAGCGGAGGTGTCACGGGGCAGCAAGCATAGCCTCTATACCAGTCCAAAATGCCTAGGATTTATCATTCCTAAGGTGCATAGAATATTGTGTTTTAAATCACTTGCATAACTATTCTTGGCACTGAGATGATAGAGAGTCTCTTCTCTAAAAAAAAGAAATTAATTAATGAAAAAAATATTAAAGAGAAAAAAAAGTTATGTGAGTAGAGAAAAGAAAAAGAGAGCCCTTGATTCTACAGATGGGAATTAAAGACTTCCTGACTACAAACCTAAATTGCATGTATTCCCCAGAGAAACTGGTCAGTAGAAATGAGAATTGGGAGATACACCTTCTAGTCCTACTTTGGCCACCACGAACTTGGTAGTCTTTTACCTTCCTGCACCCTGTCTCTTTCTGTCTTTCTCTTTCTTTTTCTTCCTTCCTTCCCTCCTCCCTTCCTTCCTTCCTTCCTTCCTTCCTTCCTTCCTTCCTTCCTTCCTTCCTTCCTTCCTTCCTTCCTTTCCTTTCTTTCTTCCTCTTTCTTTTTCATTCTTTCTTTTTCTTTTTCATTGATTTTTAGAGAGAGGAAGTGAGAGAGAGAGAGAGAGAGAGAACACTATGCAAGAAAGAAACATCAATCAGTTGCTTCCTAACCAGGGATCGAACCTGCAGCCTGGGCATGTTCCCTGACAAGGTATTGAACCTGCCACCTTCTGGTGTACGAGACAATGCTCCAACCAACTGAGCCACTCTGGCCAGGGCCCTGTACCCTGTTTCTTGGTCAAATGAGAGAACTGAATAAGATGATGCCATTATAGGGCCCTCTGGCTCTGATGGGCCATGCTACTAATCTTCCAAGAAAGCTGATAAAAGTCACCATTGTCAGTATTTCTTGATATGACAGCTTGAGACCTAACCACCTTTTCATATGATAAATTTCTACTCTGCTTGGATTGGAAATATCGCTATTGAATTATTTCTGGAATTTCTCAATAAGTATCAGTTACCTGCGCCTAATCACTCCATCAAGAATCAATTAATTAAATAAGAGATAAATAACAATTCTAACCCACACAGAAATAAAAATTTTAATTTTTCTAAAAATTATAGGAATTCTATTAATAAGGTTGTAAAAAAAATTAATCCTACTTAGATCACAGCAATATATATTGGTGGTTCTCAACCAGAAATGATTTTGTCTCCAGGGGACATTGGGCAATGTCTGGAGGCATATTTGGCTGTCACACTGCAGGTGCTAATGGCATCTAGTGAATAGAGGCCAGAAATGCCGGTCAACCTTCTATGACACACAGGGCAGCCTCCTGCCACAAAAAAATCACCTCTTTTGAAATTCCAGCGGTGTTGGCATTAAAGAAGGCTAGTTTAGATGGTACATGTGCTTCAGTGAAACACCCTTAGTGTAGGCTATGGCAAAACGTAGAAGGTTTTTCACTTTCTTCTCTAAGTTTAGTATTTGAAATGCCTTGACTCTTACCTTATGTATGCTTAGCTTTTGAACAAGACTCCGTGTTAATTCCCTTTCTGCTCTCCTTTCATCACGTTCATGAAACTAACCTGACTGCCACCACCTGCTACCAAGGCAGAAAGCCAAGGAGGAGAGGTCTGACCCATGGAGATCAGTGGTGAAGAACACAGACCCCAGAGCTGAGGTCCTGGGTCCAGATCCTCCCTCTTCTGCTCTTCCTTTGTCTAGCCTTGGACACATACTCATACTTAATCTCTGCATCTTAATTGTATCATCTTTAAAGAGGGGGGAATAGAAGAAACCTCTCCCCAGAGGACTAGATATATATCTAGAGGACTGGAGCTAATATCTCTAACGTCTAGCACATAGGATGCCCTCGGTACAGTTAGCAAAGCCTCCCCTAGCAGAGCAACTGTGTCGGTGCTGTGGATGTGTTAACTCTGAGCATTTTTCTCAGACTTCTCAAGAGTCAATAGTACCAAAAACAATAGTATTTGTTTCTTTGAATTTCAGGTTGTAAATTGTACCTCCACCTCTAAGAAAATTTTAATTTCAACACAGTCTTATAATCATGCATAACCTTACATATTCTACTCTGGGCAAATGCATCAACACAATTCACTAATAAAAGTGATTTCTTAAAACTCTTTCTTCCATAGATTCAAGAAATTACTGAGACGTGTAACACTTGTTCCAATAGTGTGTAATTCTTCACGCTATACAGGAAGGAATCCTGCATGTAAATCTCTAGTTAATCTGAGCTGAGGGACCCTGCATAATTATTTAACATACATCTCTCTGTTAATAAAGCCATTAGGCTGGTGGGTGGCAGGAGTCAAAGGGTCCTTATTGGTTTCCCTGAAAAATAATGGGGTTAGCAAAGCAAATGTCACTAACTCCATGCTTTTCACAATTTTGTGATTAAGCTTGTTGTTTTCACACACACAAGTCTAGGTGTTAACAAGTTCATTTTGAAAAACCGTAGAATAAAATCTTACAAATAAAGAAATGTAATATTAACTCAATAGAAGCTTATCAATAAAAAGCCTGATGTTCCTGAAATCATTTAACGAGCCCACTTAAGAGAAAAGAATCAGCAAACAAATTCTTCCCCTTTAAAAACGAAAACCAAATCCCTTGTCGGCCCACACAATAGTTAAGTCACATAAAATAGTTTACAAAGAAATTAATACAACACTTCAGTTTGGTAGCCCTTTTATGTACTCATCAAGCTTTGTCAGTATTACTAAATAAACATCATGTCCACAAGTAAACATTTTGTGTGAATTTCATTAAAATTAGTGGTTTCACTAGTGAAGATTCCCCAAAGGCAAGCATTTATTATCATCCCTGCAGCTCAAACAAATATTTTTTGATTCCTTACTAACCAGTCTTGCCACATACACGTGAGAATACATTTGATTATATTTGTTTCACCAGAAAGAAAACAGTGTGTCCGCCCTTAACATGTTTGTATCAAGTCAGTCAATCTTTAAGGAGGTGCAAATGATTCTATGTCACTATTTGAAATAACAATGTCCAATTAGGCCGATATTTCTCTGTCTGCCCTTCCGAGAGGGCTTGACTGTATCCTGTCAGAGTTTGTACCAGCTTGGCTCTGCTAATAAGGAGATCTATTTCTAGAAGGGGGTGGCTTCAGCTCCCTGATAAAACAGTGGGATTGGCCGGATTAGTGAGTCAGCAAGCAGACAGCAAAGGAGCTAATGAAAAACCCGTTTTTAATGACAGATGAAAGCAATGATCTTATCTAATACGTCTTTAATCTCCAAGTAGAAGAAGTCAAAGTATACTTTGCAGGTAAGTTTCTAGACTCCTGAAGGCATCCCAAATTTTGATTATGATGCTCTATGACATTGCAGCCTTGAGTACAGGTACGTCTTCCATTGACCTAAAACGTGATTCTGACATGACTGGGCATAGCTAGTGAGTTATCAGGGCTGATCTCTAAGCAACCTGTGAAAGAGGGAGGACTTCCTGGGAGGCCTCCTAGATGCTGAGGTAAATAGGAAGCACCCAGGATGATGTGAACTCGCAAGGAAAACCTTGGCAGAGGGAGGAGGGCCCATCTGAATGCAGCATGATGCCTGGCACCTGGATTTCCCTCCCACCTCAGCCCTGCCCGAGACGAAAGGTGAGCAGAGACATCACAAGGAAAAGCTCCAATGCTATCCTACACCCCACTGCTTGATCTGGCCCCTGCCTCCTTTTCTGGTTGGCTGTTACCCCACCCCCGACTCCCATTCTTTAGGCTCTAACCTCATCATTCCTGAGAGGCTCCATGCTCTGTCAGATAACGCAAAATGCAGTCGGTGTGGAGGTGACCGAAAACTTTTTCCTTGAGCCTGGCTCTAGCTCTCTCCCTCACCCTTAAACACACTCTCTAGGGATTCTTAGAAACACCTTCATTCATAGGAAGAATGATGTTCAACAAAACAATGAGATTCTGGGTTAGCAGTTAAAAGAAAATGCCCATAACGCTAGAGTCTCTGACTATGACCTCCATCTGCCCCTCCAAGGTAGGCAAAGTCTGGCAAACGGGGTTTGTATTTTTAGAACCAGAGCTGGTTTTTTTAAAAAAAGAATTATGACAGGTCTTTCCCTTCTTCCCCTTCTCTTTTCCTCTCTCTTTATCACTTCTTCTAAGTTCTAATACAAACCAGTTACCTTAATAAATAATTGCTACAGAATCATTGCATTTTTCAGATTTAAGGATGTTAGAAATCATATTGGTCAAGTTAGGAAAACCAAGGACCTAGGAAGTCATGTCACTTGCTCAGAGTTGCACATCCAGTTGCTGTAACTCAGGTTGACATGCAAAGGTGAGTTCCTTTGTACTTCTAGCGTTCAGTTCAAAGAAGGACAGGTGAAGTGTCACACTATGAATTCAGTTCAGTTGACCTATAATTAAAAATCAAAGTCATGCCACCCAGACTATCTGCTCTGCTTAACATTCATGACTGTCACAAGTGCATCTCATAAACCACACTTATTTCTCTGGCCCCAGAAATCAATTTGGTAGACAGATGCACCGTTTATACACAGGACCTCACTTTTACATTTATCTGGGGACTCGGTGTGAAAGACAGGGTTGGCTATAGCTAACAGGCTCCATTGAGGGAAATGAATTACATATGATATTGCACATCTTATTTTCATATCAATGATAATTTTATTTTTCAAGTATATTGCATTTAAGTGGGCATTATGAACTCGCAAACAGCAGAAGTTTATTTGATGGCAAATAATCAAAGCTCCCTCCTCCAAGTTACCTTGGGTACAGTCGGGATGCATTTCGAAGACGTGTTAAGTATCTATCAACACCTTCTGCAGTGACTGCTATAAAAGAAGATCATGGTAATAGCACCAAGCTCCTCTTTCTCCAGGGCTTGATTCACAGGAAAGAAAAAAAAACAAGGCTAGATTCACAGGGGAAAAAAATTAGCAAGAATTTCTTAGAAATTGAGTAACTTTTGACACTTGGAAACTCATTTATTCAATTATCAGTTCATTCATACAACAAACATTTTGTGTTTAAAAAAAAAAGTTTATAATATGCCAGGTACTCGTCTAGGCCCTAGAAATCGGAATTTACCTGCCTTTTGGTGGAGTTTTCGTTCTTTTGGAGAAATTTGAGAAATGAATTAAAAATGTCAGATGGTGATACAGGCTAAGACGATCAGAAACAGGTCAAAGGAACTGGGGGAGGGAGCTCGTTTCTGGGTTAGCAGGGCAAAGAGCATGGCTCTCAGTGCCTCTGTGAATAATTTACATGGGAAGGTGGCACGAGTCAGGGAAGTCCTTTCTAATAGATGCATTTCTGCAGAGAAGTACAGGCAGCAGAGGCTGAGCTCTGAGGATGTCTAGGGAGACATTTCTAGGTAGAAGGAACAACAGGTGTGAGGACCCTGGAGCACACTTGGGCTTCGGTGTGTTCAGAAACAGCAAGTGTTGAGTGGAGCTGAAGAACAGCGAATGTGTGCACATATAGGAGTAAAAAAAAAAAAAAAAAAAAGGAAAAGATTTTTTTTAGGGTTTTGTATGCTGCAGTAAAAGTTCATTACTACTGTATGGAAAAACAAAACGTACTGTATTAGGGTTCTCCGAGAAACAGAATTAATATATAGTCCTATAGGTAACTATATAACTAAAGAGATCTATTGCAGAACAGGCTCCCATGATCATGCAGTCTAAAAAGGCCCACAGTCGGATCTCTGCAAGCTGGAGAGCCGGTCGTATCATTCAGTTTGAGTCCGGAGACCCAAGAACTGGCACCCAGGTTGAAAGGCAGAAGATGGGTCTGCCGGTTCAAGGAGAGCACATTCTTCTTCTGTCCTTTTGTTCCAGTCTGGCCCTCAGATGCTGGGTGACGCCCACCGGCTCTGGTGAGGGTGGTCCTCCTTCTCAGCCTACCCATTCAAATGCCCGTCCCTCCTGGAACCCCTCACAGGCACACGCAGAAATGATGTCCTACCAGCTCTCTCCATCTCTTTGCCCAGTCAAGTTAACACATAAAAGTAACCATCAAACTTGCTAAGGTGGTAGAATTTCTAGAAAAATACAAATACATAACCTTTCATTTAGGGGGACTTCATGAAACAACCGTATTATTTTCTGTACATTTCTGAATTCATGATAATCAGCAGCTGCTATTTAATAATTTAATTTTGTGGAACTACATTCCTGAATCAGACTTTTTCACTTTGAGTCATTTATTATTTGTCTGACTTTGCTCACTGACGTAAGGCCTCTATATCTCAGTTCTCAAATCTTCAGTGCAGGGGTCACAACAGAACCCTACATACATGCAATATAAAAATAAATTTGCATAATTTAAAATGTAAGTGTACACATACCAAGCTAGATAAGAGAAAATTCAAAATAATGTTTAGAAAAGTTAGTTTTATTGAGTAACTGCAAGATTAGTTAATATTCTAAAATCAAGCAACATGATTTACTATCTCATCAGAAAAAAATTAAGAAAATTCATATAGCCATCATCATATTAGTGGGAAAAACAATCAACACCCATATACTTTTAAAAATTATCAAACAAGGGGGAGAAAAACAGGAGTTTTCTTTTTTTTAAGCAATCTATTGTGTTTTTTTTTCTTTGTTGATTTTAAAGAGAGAGGAAGGGAGAAGGAGAGAGACATAGAAACATTAATGAGAGAGAACATCGATTTGTCGCCTCCTGCATGACCCCACTAGGGATCAGCCCACAACCTGGGCATGTGCCCTGACCAGGAATCAAACCGACCTCTTGGTGTATAGGTTGACACTCAACCACTGATCCATACCAGCTGGGCAGGAGTTTTCTGAATCTCGAAAAGTACATCTAAAAAAAACCTTACAACTAACACTCTGAGTGAAATTGTACTGAAGGTCTTAGTCCAGAAAGAAAATTTTTAAAAATTTAAGTTATAAGAATTGGAAAGGAAGACATTAAAGGGTCATTATTTTCATATGACGCAACTGAATACAAAGAAAATTTAACAAATTCAATTAATAAAGTGTAGAAAAATATAGGATGAAAGATCATTTAAAGCAGTTCCTATGTAGTAGCAAAAACATTTTTAAAAGGTACCATTTACTATAGCATCAAAAATATCAAATACCGCAGGGGGGAGAAAAAATCTAACTAATATGTGAATGACTCCTGGCCCCAAAACTACAAAGCTACTGAAAAGAATTAGATGAGACTAATAGAGGAAAATGCCATGTTCACAGATTGTAAGACTCAATATTATTAAAATGTCGATTCTCAAAAGGTTGTTTTATACATTCAATACATCCAAACAAAAATCTTGACAAAAACATTTGTGGCAATTGATAAGTGAATTCTGAAATACAGGGTATGGCAAAAGTGGGTTTACAGTTGTTCGTATGGAAAATAATACAATAATTAATAAATAATAATACAAGAATAAACTCTCTGTTCCACATACTCACAACTGTACACCTACGGAAAGGCAAAAGGCAAAAAACAGAGAAGACAACACTTTTGGAGAATGTGCACACTAAATATAAAGACCTTTTATTAAAGTACAGTCACGCCCTGGCCAGTTTGGCTCAGTGGTTAGAGCTTTGGCCTGCGGATCAAAGAATCTCGGGTTCGATTCTGGTCAAGGGCACGTACCTCAGTTGTGGTTTGATCCATGGGGTAGGGGTTGTCCAGCAGGCAACCAATCTATGTGTCTCTCTCACATTGATGTTTCTCTCTCTCTCCCTCTCTTCCTCCTACTCTATCTGAAGATAAATGGAAAAGTATCCTTGGGTGAGGATTAAAAAAAAACAAAAAACATAAAGTACAATCACTACATTTAATTCCATTCCATACGTTTCACCTGTTTTCCCACACAGAGGCCACAGCAGTGCAATGCAGGAAAGGAGGTTTCTCTATAATAATTATGCTGAAGTGAATAATTATCAACATGGAAAAACTATGCACTTCAATGTCTCTCTAAAGCCACATATAAAAGTCCATTCTAGATAGATTGTAGACCTAAATTTCAATAATAAACAATAAATCTTCTGTAAAATAAAAAGTTATCTTCATGCCTGACCGGTGTGGCTCAGTGGTTGAGCATCGACCCATGTACCAAGAGGTCACCAGTTTGATTCCTGGTCAGGGCACATGCCCAGGTTGTGGGCCCGATCCCCAGTGGGGGGCATGCAGGAGGCAGCCAATCGATGTTCTTTTATTGATGTTTCTCTCTCTCTCTCCCTCTCCCTTCCGCTCTCTAAAAATTATGATTATGTAAAATGACAATCATATTTCTTACACTCTGAAGCCAGCACAGGGCACCAGGCACTAGGACAGTCCATGAACATTGTCACTTATCTGCCAGTTCACCCAGTTAGCATGGGCGGTGATCAAACTTTTAGTGTCTTCTGCTCTCACCAGATCCCCTCCATCAGCTTCTTAGAGATGTGAAACAAGTACATGAGTAGATCCATAGAAAATATGATTAAAAAGTCCAGAGGGAAGCCAATAAAACTGCCTCTACCTACCAAAATAATAACCCAAAGCAAAGAACATATTCTTGGAGGGATTTCAGAGATAAATTCTATCAACAGGTTTTGAAAAATGTGGTGTGGTCATCCTATCACATTCTCATTCAACTTGCCTGTTTGGCTTGTGCAAAAAAACAGATGGGACTTAGAAAATGACAGAGCATTATTGTAAACTTAATCAGGTGGTGAAATCCAATTGCAGCTGCTGGTCCAGATGCGGTATCATAACTGGAACAAATCAACACATCTCCTGGCATCTGACGAATCTTTCTCTCTGTCTCTCTCTCTCAAACACACACACACACACATCCCTATCAGTAAAGCTAATCAGAAATAATTTATGATATTGTGCTGATTACACTGTATGAGCAGGAAGCAACAACTATCCTAGACTTCTTGGTGGGATACATGCATGAGAGACAAAGGGAAAGAAATCCCTCAAAATTTAGGAAACTTTCACCTCAGAGGAATTTCCAGGAATACAGTGGTCTGAGTCTCATTGAGATTGAGATATTCTTTCCATAGTACAAGACTAATTGCTACATCTGCTTCCCTCTATCCTTAAAAAAGAACAAAGATGCCTAGATTTTGCAAAACTATGCAACCAATTTGAGCATACAACTCTGATCAATTTATTCAATAGCTTGATAATCTTCCAAATTCAAGTGGTCTCAGAAAAAAAAAATTCTTCAACTGTCTTATCACCTGGAAAATGTGACTCCGCCCTCATGCTGTGATCAGACTTAATACATCTGTGTCATAAAGGGATGCTTTACAGAGACTTTGGCAAGACCCTATAAGTAAATCAACAACGCAGACATTGAGGATTTGGGATTAAAACTATGCCACCCATCCTCCGCAAATAAAAATAACCATCGTGAGAAATAGTTTCCGACGTACTGCTGAGGCCAAGCAAAGAAGGAATGCTTGATTATAAGTCACCAAATTACCGGGAGAACTCAGGTGCCCATCATAAAGTGGGAACACAGAAAAGATGTCCTTACGTTGAAAGCTGGAATCAATAGCTGGCCGTGACAATGATTCAGTAGTTTCTGTATGTGTGAGACAATTGATCCTGATCATCGAGGGGAAACTGCGTTATTGCTACACAGCAGGGGCCAGAAGTATGGCTGGAAAGCAGAATACCCTCTGGGTGCATCTTAATACATCTCTTTCTGTCACCAAAAATCAATAAAATATTATAACCCGGTACAGGCAAGAATGCAAATAGCTCAGATCCTTCAGAAATAAACATTTGAGTCACTACTCCAGGCAAGGAATTATGACCAGTTGAGTGCTTGCTAAGAGAATAAATAAATATAGTGCTGGAATACACCAGCTACAACTATATGGCTAGATGTGGAAATGAAGACTACAACAGCTACGAATATTCCTTCTTTATTTTGATGTGACTCTAACTGTATTAATAGTAACCAACTTCTTTCTTTTTTTCTCCATCTTCTCTGCCACCTGAAAAAAGATGTGTTCATAGACACTGAACTTATATCTCAGTGTTTGAGCGCAGGCTTTCAAAACAGGAATGTGATTCAGCTAGAGGAATAAATAATATAACCTAAAACTAAACTGAAGAACTTGTGTTCTCTTTTGATGAGATAAATAGTATATGTTGAGTTGTATAAGGATAGTTGTAGTATGTTAGGTAAAAACATGATTTTTCTTCTTTTAAAAAAAAATGTTAAGGATGATTGCAAAGGTATATAAGAATGGCTAAGAGACATATAAAGAAATGCTCAACATCACTAATCATCAGAGAGATGCAAATTAAAACAACAATGAGGTATCACCTCACACCTGTCAGAATGGCCACCATCAACAAATCATCAAACAACAAGTGCTGGTGAGGGTGTGGAGAAAAGGGGACTCTAGTACACTGCTGGTGGGAATGCAGACTGGTGCAGCCACTATGGAAAACAATATGGTGTTACCTCAAAAAATTAAAAATTGAACTTCCATTTGACCCAGTGATCCCACTTCTAGGAATATACCCTAAGAAGCCTGAAACATGAATCAAAAAGAATATATGTACCCCCATGTTTGTAGCAGCACTATTTACAATAGCTAAGATCTAGAAACAGCCCAAATGTCCATCAGCAGACAAATGGATAAAAAAACAGTGGTACATATACACAATGAAGTACTACGCAGCTGTAAGAAAGAAAGATCTCTTATCCTTTGAGACGACATGGAGGGATCTGGAAAGTATTATCCTAAGTGAAACAAGCCAAACAGAGAAAGACAAGTATCATATGATCTCACTTATTTGTAGGATATAATGAACATAATAGTCTGAGGAATGGGGTAGTCCCAGAGACATAGAAGTGGGGTACAGACTGACAATCCCTAGGAGAGGGGGAGGTGAGGGAGAAATAAACCACAGAACTTGTATGCATGAACAATGGACATGGACAACAAAGCTGGGGACAGGGCAGAGGGGGAGGGAATCAGTGGGGGGAAAAGGAGAAACATCTGTAAAAATAAATTAATTAATCTAAAAAAAAGATTGTCAAGGTGACAAAAATTAAAATAGGTGACAAAAATGTATTCTTTATCTAGTCAACTAAGCTGAAATTACATTTCACAAAAGTTCTTTCCTTGTATGATTCTTTGTTAACACTGGCCAGAAAAGCCATCCTAAGTAACCATTGAAATGCAGAAATAAAGCAGAAGCCATATTTCTTTGGCTACAAGGGTCGGTGCAGGAAGTCAGACGTGGGGACAGTTACTGCATGTTGTCACTGGTCTGCCAACTCACACACAGCTAGTGAGCCCCAGTGGATCTCTTCCTTCAGCTCCTCCAGACCCGGACCAAGTATGTGCACAGCTCCATGGCAAATAATGCCAGCTGTTCCTACAACCACAGCATCCACAGTGGGGTAACATAAGCAGGTTTGGGCTTTTCTTAACAGGTTAGAATTTTTCTCAAGGGTTCTAGTTTTCCCCCGAAGGATTCTGGTTCTTCCTTGTGAATTACAGTCTGTTTTTGTTCTCTTCCAAATTCAACTTTTCTTTCAGTTGCTGGTGGCTGGATTAGGGTGATTTGGGTCAACACTAGACATAATGACAGCATATCAATAGTTGGCTCCACCAGGTTCAAAAATTGAGTAAAGTCCTATTACTATAGAAAGTCCCTTATTGTTTATCACTCATAGTAGTTCGTTATGTTTGATAAAATCTTAACTGCTGGGCATTTTTTTTTGTCAGTATCTACTAAAGCTGACATATGCAAGCCTTGTGCATCAGCAACTCCAGTCCTAAATATCCACCCACAGAAACAAGTACCTGTGTGCACAATTATACATAAGCAATAATGCCCAAAGCTCTTATTTATCAAAGACCCAAAACTGGAAATAATTAAATGCCCCTCAATGGCAGAAAGGATAAGCTCATCAAGGTATAATTATACATAAGAATACTGCACATCAGTAAAAAGAAACAAATGTTTGACTTACTCTACAACATGGATAAATTTCAAGGTATGTCAATTGATAAAAAAGAAGCCTGACATAAATGAATGCATATTCACATAAAATTATCTAATCAAATGTAACAGAAGTCAGAAATCTGGCTACTGTTGGGAGAAGGTGATGACTGAAGACAATATAAGGCTGTTTTCTGAGGAATGGCTAATGTTATATCTGGTTTATTCACTTCATAAATATGTATTAAGTTGTATACTTATGATATACAAACCTTAATAAATGCATGTTATACTGGCAAAAGTGATTTAAAATAATATAACAAACAGTAATAAAACAATCCTAAGATGGTACCACAGAAGACCCCAATAGCAAAAGCAAGAAGAACAAAGCTGGAGACACTATGCTTCCTAATTTCAAACTACATCACAAAGCTATAGTAATCAGAACACTATGATATTAATATAAAAACAGACACATAGATAAGTGGAACAGAATAGAAAGCCCGACAATAAGCCAGGGCACATATGGTCTATTAGTTTATGACAAAGGAGCCAAGAATATACAATGGGTAAAGGATAGTCTCTGTGATAAAGTATGTTAGCAGCCTTGGATAGACACATACAAAAAAATTAAACTGGACCCCTATTTTACACCATGCAAAAAATAAAATAAACTCAAAATGAATTAAAGACTTAAATTTAAGACCTGAAACCATAAAATCCTAGAGGAAAATATGAGAGATAAGCTTCTTGATATCAGTCTTTGCAACATATTTTTGGGTTTGACATCAAAAGCAAAAATCAGTAAGTTGAACTACATCAGTCTAAATAGCCCCTGCAAAGCAAAGAAGACCATCGATGAAATGCAAATGCAACCTATGGAATGGGAGAAAATATTTGTAAATAATATATATGATAAAGAATTAATATGCAAAATATATAAAGAACTTAAACAACTGAATAACAAGACAAAAAAAGAACTAAATAGACATTTTTTAAAGGAAGATATACAAATGGCCAACAGGTACATGAAGGTGCTCAACATCAGTAATCATCAGGGAAATGAAAATCAGAACCACAATGAGACATCTCACACCTATTAAAATGGCTATTTAAAATATCACAAAAGAAATAGCAAAAGTTGTCAGGAATGTGGAGGAAAGGAAACCACCGTGCACAGTTGGTGGGAAGGAAAACTGCTATAGCCTCTATGGAAAACAGTATGGATATTCCTCCACAAATTAAAAATAGAACTACCCTATGACCCAGCAATCTCATTTCTGGGTATATATCCAAAGGAAATGAAATGAAAAGCAGATATCAAAGAGGTATCTGAACCCCCATGATCATTAATGAATTATTTATAATTGCCGAGATATGGAAACAACCTGTACCCGTCAATGAATGAATGGATAAAGACATTTATATAAATATCATTTTCTATATATGAATATTATATGATTAATATTATAATAATTATATATTATATATGAATATTATTCAGCCATGAGAAAGAAGGAAATCTTGCCATTTGTGACAACATGGGTGGACCTTGAGGGCATTATGCTAACTAAAATAAGCCAGACAGAGAAAGATAAATACCACATGGTATAACTTATATGTGGAATCTACAAAAAAGGAGTCAAACTCATATAAACAAGGAGTAGACAAGTGATTGCCAGGGGCTGTAGTATGGGAAAATAGAGAGAGGTTGGTAAAAGGGCACACTCTTTCAGGTATAAAATGAATTAAGTCTGAGAATCTAATGTATAACATGGTGACTATAGTGATAACACTGTATTGTACAATTGCAATTTGCTGAGAGAACTTAAGTGTTAAAAATTTACAGTAACGTACTCCTATCTCACATAAAAGTTTTAAAATTATTATATAGCATTATTTTATTACAAAACCAGTCATTGGAATTGAAATGCTGCATACAGCCAATATTACCTGGAGAAGAATGATTGTTTTACAGCAGGGGAAAAGCTGGACCTAAACCCATAACATTAGAAGCACAATGCCCATTGTTTATGTAATATCACAACCTTAACTTTTAATGTGAAAGAATATTTTACAACAAACACAGGGACAGAGCAACTGGTGATTTACACAGGAGAGTGTCTCTCTGCCTGACCTCCCCATCTCCATCATTCCCAGACACAGTTCTCTGTATTTCTTTCACAGAACTCTTCAAAAAAAAATGTTCTCGCTTATGTATTGCCTAATTCGTCTCATTAGTATAGAAGCTTCATGAGGACAGTTACCTTTTTTGCTTTCGTTATTTTCCCCCAGTGTAAGTACAATGACTAGCACATAGTAGGTTCCCAATACGTATTAAGTAAAGTGATACAGAGAGCATGAATGTCCATAAATTAGGTGTAAAAAGCTGGCAACTGTGGGATGGGTGCATGTCATCTTGACATACATGGCAATCATAGCTGACCTCTACCCTAGTTCTTTCCTGTAGAAAGCCACCCTGCCATAGTTAAATCACAACTCTGTGGAGATATAAGGGTGGTTGTTTCAAGGTCACCAATTTCTGAATACTTGACATTTCCAATAGGATTGTTCTTGCACCTTTCTTAATGAAATGACAACACCACAAATCCTTTCCAAAATGAAGTGGAAAATGAAGGTGAATAAATAAATAACTAATGAAGGGACTAGAGTCCAACTAATTATGATCACAATATCAGCAAGTTTATGTTAATAAGAAGTGTGTGTCATTGGGCTTTGCATTTATTTATAATCTGGAAAATGGTGACAGGAAATCCTTGTGTAATAAAAGAAAATCTCTCTAATAATCAATGAGACATAATCACTATAAATAATTTAATTCCATCAAGAAAAAACAAAGATTTAACTGAGTATTGCCAACTAGGCTTGGGGCACTTAGACATCCCCACAGCAGATGGAGACTGTCAAAGCTTATAAACATTCAAAATTGTAAGACAGGACTTTCAAATGACAGAAACCAGAAGAATTCATGCAAACCAACAAACCCAACACAACTTATTTAAAGAAAGTGCTTGATAATCAAAAGAGAAGACATTGTTGAAGTTGTGCCTTTGAAGATATCTCAGGTTTTAATTACGTAAATGTCACCATTTCCTAAATAGAGGCTCTTCTATAGATAACCTCTTTTGAAAGTCCATTATAAAACAGGTTTCCTTCTACTGATCTTGGTGCTAATTCTAGGCCAAGTTGTAGTTTTTCATCATTCAAAACTTCTCTTCAGTGATGCCAAATGAAAGAATAAGGCAACTAAAATAAATCTCCCTACTAGATCTGGTCAACTTAATTTTAAGCAAATCTCTTTAAAATAGATTTTTGTATTATTAATATTATTTTTAATATATCTTTATTCTTGAAAGTATTACAGATGTCTCACCTTTATTACCCCCATTGACCCCCTCCACCCCACTCCCACCCCCAAGGCCTTTTGTCTGTGTCCATTGGTTATGCATATATGCAAATAAGTTATTTTGGTTTCTCTCTTCCCACCCCCCACCCTCCTTCCCTCTGAGGTTTGTCAGTCTCTTCCCTATTCCATGTCTCTGGATCAATTTTGTGTATCAGTTCATTTTGTTCATTAGATTCCACATATAAGTGAGATCACATGCTACTTGTCTTACTCTGACTGGCTTATGTTGCTTAGCATAATACTCTCCAGTTCCCTCTATGTCATCTCAAAAGGGAAGAGATCTTTTTTTCTTATAGCTTCATAGTATTCCATTGTGTAAATGTGCTACAGCTTTTTTATCCACTCTTCTACTGATGGGCATTGGGCTGTTTCCAGATCTTAGTTATTGTAAATAGTATTGCTATGAACATAGGAGTGTATACATTCTTTCTGATTGGTGTTTCAGGCATCTTTGGATCTATTCCTAGAAGTGGGATCACTGAGTCAAATGGCAGTTCCATTTTTAGTTTTTTGAGGAAATACTGTTTTCCATAGTGGCTGCACTAGCCTGTGTTCCCACTAGTAATGTACTAGAGTACCCTTTTCTCCACATCCATCAGAGCACTTGTTGTTTGTTGATTTGTTGATGGTAGCCATTATGGTAGCTGTGAGGTTTGTTTGTTTTAATTTGTATTTCTCTGGTGATTAGTGATGTTGAGCACTTTTTCATGTCTCTTGGCCATTTGTATGTCCTATTTAGAGAGAAGTATCTATACAGGTCATCTGCCCATTTTTAAATTATATTGTTTGTCTTCCTTTTGTTGAATTGCATGAGTACTTTATATATTTTGGAAATTAAGCCCTTATTGGATGTATCATTGGCAAATATATTCTCCCATACAGTAGATTCTCTTTTCATTTTGATACTAGTTTCTTTTGCTGTGCAGAAGCTTTTTAGCTTGATGTAGTCTCATTTGTTTAGTTTTCCTTTGTTTCTCTTGCACTAGATGATGTATCAGTGAAAATTCTGCTATGTGAGATGTCTGAGATTTTGCTGCCTACATTTCTTTCTAGGATTTTTATAGTTTCATGCTTACGTTTAAGTCTTTTAGGCATTTTGAGTTTATTTTTGTATATGGTGTAAGTTGGTGGTCTAGTTTCATTTTTTTGCATGTACCTGTCCAATTTCCCCAATACCACTTATTGGGGAGAGTGTCTTTACTTCATTGTATGCTCTTGGCTCCTTTGACAAATATTAATTGAACATAATGCCTTGAGTTGATTTCTGGGTTCTCTGTTTTGCTCCATTAATCTATACCCCTGTTGTTGTACCAGGCTGTTTTGATTGTTTTGATTACGATGGCTTTGTAGTATAACCTGATATCCAGTACTGTGATCCCTCCAACTTTGTTCTTTTTCAAGATTGCTGTGGCTATTTGTTTTTTCTTTCTTTCTTTCTTTCTTTGGTTCCATATAAACTTTCGGAGTATGTATGCCATATATAGCAAACCAACAGCCAACATTATACTCAATGGACAAGAACTAAAATTGTTTCCCTTAAGAACAGAAACAAGAGAGAACCGAAAAATGGCGGCGGAGTGAACGGAGCTACACAGACCGTCTCCCAGAACCAAACTGGAATTACAACTATAACACAGACAAATCGACGGGAAAAACCAACAGAAAAGCAGCTTGCGAGGACCATACAACGAGGGACACTGACTCAATCCCGATAGGATTGCGAAGGCACGAGACGGGGCTGGGAGCCCACGGTCGGCAGCTCGGCAGCAGCCTTAGCTGGGAGCAGGGCCCTCGGGTCACACTCCCAGGCGGCCCCACAGCGCAGCCAGGACAGAGGCTGAAACAGCCACAGCCACTCACCTTGGGCTCCGGCAGAGGGAGGGCGGACTGGACTGGAACTGTGTCGGGACACTCGGGATCTGGAGGGCGCTCAGAGCTTTGGCTGAGTGCAGCCACTCAGGACGGTGGGCACATTGCTCCTTCCCAGGGCTCTGAGGAGAGGCAGCAGCCCCTCCCTCGGAGATCCAACCCTACCCTGTGGGCCATTGAAGTGCTAATTGAGGCTCACTAACAACCAGCATCTGCCCCACCCTCGTGAAAGCCCCTTGGATGAGCACCAGAGGGAGTTTTTCAATCAACTGACAACCCAAAACTCATCAATTAACCTAGACTGCTAGCCTCCAGGCAAAAAGCTAGAGGATAACAGTACGTTTCCTGGGCTGGCAACTTTAATCAGGAAAGTAAGACTTGACAGTGGTGTTCAACGTGGGTCCTCCCTCGCTCATCTAAACACAGGAGAGGGAGCCACAAACAGCAGAACACCAACACCCACAGGGAGAACATGACAGGCTCCAAAGCCCACAGTGATAGCCAAAATGGTGAAACACAGAAACAGAAGCCAAATGAAAGAGCAAGACATCTCCAACGAAGATGAGATCAATGTGGAGCAATTAGGCATGTTAACAGAGCTAGAATTCAGAGCCATGATCTTGAGGAAGCTGAACAGCATGAGTAAGGACATAGAGACACTGAAAATAAGCCAATTGGAAATTAAAAACCAACAAGAAGAGATAAAAAATGACATATCCGAAATGAAAAACACATCGGAAGGTTTAAAAAGCAGAGTAGGGGAAGCTGAGGACCGGATCACTGAATTAGAAGACAGGGTAGAAAAAATCAACCAATCAGAAAAACAAAAGGAAAAAACTATTAAAAAACAGGAAGACAGCTTAAGAGAACTATGGGACAACTGGAAACGTAATAATATTCGCATCATAGGAGTCCCCGAAGAAGAAGAAAATGAGCAAGGGATAGAGAATATATTCAAAAAAATAGTGAGAGAAAACTTCCCTAATTTGGTGAAGGAAGAAGGCATTCAAGTTCAAGAAGCACAGAGAGTCCCAAGTAAGAAGAACCCAAACAGGCCCACACCAAGACACATAGTAATTAAAATGCCACAAATTAAAAACAAAGAGAGAATCCTAAAAGCAGCAAGAGATAAGCAACAGGTTACCTACAAAGGGAACCCCATAAGGCTCTCAGCTGACTTCTCACAAGAAACACTACAGGCCAGAAGAGAATGGCATGAAGTAATCAAAGTCATGAAAAACAAGAATCTGAATCCAAGACTACTCTACCCAGCAAGGCTATCATTCAAAATAGAAGATCAAATAAAGAGCTTCCCAGACAAAAAAAAGGCTAAGGGAATACATTAGCACCAAACCAGCACTGCAAGAAATGTTAAAAGGACTGCTGTAATTAGCAGTAGAAATGGGAAGAAAAATAGAACCACACTAAACAAAAATGGCAATAAATAAGTACATATCAATAATCACCTTAAATGTAAATGGATTGAATGCTCCCATAAAGAGACACAGAGTAGCTGATTGGATAAGAAAGCATGACTCATCTATATGTTGTTTACAAGAGACCCACCTCTCAACAAAAGACTCACATAGATTGAAAGTGAAGGGATGGAAAAAAATTTTGCAAGCAAATGGAAAGCAAAAAAAAAGCTGGGGTAGCAATTCTCATATCTGATAAAATAGATTTCAAAATGAAGACCATAACTAGAGACAAAGAAGGCCACTACATAATATTGAAAGGATCTATCCAACAGGAAGATATAACCTTGATAAACATATATGCACCCAATATAGGAGCACCAAAATATATTAAAAATCTTCTGGAGGACTTCCAAGGAGAAATCGACAACAATACAATCATAGCAGGGGACTTCAACACCCCGTTGACAGCACTGGATAGATCCTCTAGGCAAAAAATTAGCAAGGAAACAGAGACTCTAAATGAAGCACTAGACCAAATGGATTTAATAGATATCTACAGAGAATTACACCCCAAAACTACAGAATACACATTCTTCTCAAGTGCACATGAGACATTCTCAAAGATAGACCACATGATAGGACACAAACTAAATCTATACAAGTTCAAGAAGACTGAAATCATATCAAGCATCTTCTCAGATCACAATGGCATGAAACTAGAAATCAATTGCAACAAGAACATGCAAAGACATTTCAACACATGGAGGCTAAATAGCATGTTATTAAACAATGAATGGGTCACCGAGGAGATCAAGGAAGAACTTAAAAACTTCCTGGAAACCAATGAAAATGAACACACAACAACACAAAATCTATGGGATGCAGCGAAAGCAGTTCTGAGAGGGAAGTTCATAGCACTACAGGCCTACCTCAAAAAACAAGAAAAATTTCTAATTGACTGTCTAACCTCACAACTTAAAGAATTAGAAAGCAAACAAAAAGAAAACCCCAGAGCAAGTAGAAGGAAGGAAATAGTAAAGATCAGAGCAGAAATAAATGACATAGAGACCAAAAAAACAATTCAAAGGATCAATGAAACAAAGAGCTGGTTTTTCGAAAAGATAAACAAGATTGATGGACCCTTAGCTAGACTCACCAAGAAACAAAGAGAGAGAACCCAAATACACAAAATCAGAAATCCAAAACTATTCCCGGAAGAGATAGAAAACTTGAACAGACCAATAACAACTAAGGAAATTGAAGAGGTAATCAAGACTCTCCCAGCAAACAAAAGCCCAGGCCCAGATGGCTTCACGGGGGAGTTTTACCGAACATTCAAAAAAGAACTAACACCCATTCTCCTCAAACTATTTCAAAAAATTCAAGAAGAAGGAAGACTTCCAAACACGTTCTATGAGGCCAGCATAATTCTAATTCCAAAATCAGAAAAAGACACTACAAAGAAAGAAAACTACAGGCCAATATCCCTGATGAACATAGACGCCAAAATCCTGAACAAAATTTTAGCAAATCAGATCCAGAAATACATCAAAGAAATTATTCACCATGACCAAGTGGGATTCATTCCAGGGATGCAAGGCTGGTACAATATTCGCAAATCAATAAACGTGATACACCACATAAACAAAATGAAGAATAAAAACCACATGATCATATCAATAGATGCTGAAAAAGCATTCGACAAAATCCAGCATCCATTTCTGATAAAAACGCTCAGCAATGTAGGAATAGAGGGATCATATCTCGACATAATAAAGGCCATATATGAAAAACCTACAGCCAACATCATACTCAATGGACAGAAACCAAAAACATTTCCATTAAGAACAGGAACAAGACAGGGATGTCCACCTTCGCCACTCTTATTTAACATTGTACTGGAAGTCTTAGCCACAGCAATCAGACATGAAGAAAAAATAAAAGGGATCCAAATTGGAAAGGAGGAAGTGAAACTGTCATTATTTGCAGACGACATGATATTGTACATAGAAAACTGAAAAGACTCCATCAAAAATCTATTAGACTTAATAAATGAATTTGGCAAAGTAGCAGGATACAAAATTAACGTCAAGAAATCGACGGCATTCTTGTACATCAATGATGAACTCACAGAAAGAGAAACTGAAAAAACAATCCCATTTACCATCGCTCCAAAAAAATTACAATACCTAGGAATAAACTTAACCAAAGAAGTAAAGGACCTATTTGCAGAAAACTACAGGTCATTGAAAAAAGAAATAGAGGAAGATATAAAAAAGTGGAAGCACATACCCTGTTCATGGATTGGAAGAATTAACATAATTAAAATGTCCATACTACCCAAAGCAATCTGTAGATTCAATGCAATCTCCATCAAAATACAAATGACATATTTCATAGAACTAGAACAAATACTTCAAAAGTTCATATGGAACCAAAAAAGACCCCGAATAGCCACAGCAATCTTGAAAAAGAAGAACAAAGTAGGTGGGATCACAATACCAGATATCAGGTTATACTACAAAGCGACTGTAACCAAAACAGCCTGGTACTGGCACAAGAACAGCCATATAGACCAGTGGAACAGAACTGAAAACCCAGAAATGGACCCAAGGCAATACGCTCAATTAATATTTGACAAAGGTGGCAAGAGCATACAGTGGAGTAAAGACAGCCTCTTTAATAAATGGTATTGGGAAAATTGGACAGCTACATGCAAAAAAATGAAACTAGACCATCAACTTACACCATACACAAAAATAAACTCGAAATGGATAAAAGACTTAAATGTGACCCGTGAATCCATAAAAATTCTCAAAGAAAATGTAGGCAACAAAATTTCGGACATCACACGGAGCAGAATTTTCACTGATACATCACCTAAGGCAACAGAAATAAAGGAGAAAATGAACACATGGGACTACATCAAACTGAAAAGCTTCTGTACAGCAAAAGAAACAATCATCAAAATGGAAAGGCAACCCACTGTATGGGAGAACATCATTGCCAATGATGTATCAGATAAGGGGTTAATTTCCAATATATATAGAGTGCTCATACAACTCCACAAAAAGAAGACAAAGAACCCAATTAAAAAATGGGCAGAGAAGCTGAATAGACACCTCTCCAAACAGGACATACAAATGGCCAAGAGACATATGAAGAAATGCTCAACATCACTAATCATCAGAGAGATGCAAATTAAAACAACAATGAGGTATCACCTCACACCTGTCAGAATGGCTGCCATCAACAAATCTTCAAACAACAAGTGTTGGAGAGGGTGTGGAGAAAAGGGGACTCTAATACACTGCTGGTGGGAATGCAGACTGGTGCAGCCGCTATGGAAAACAATATGGTGCTACCTCAAAAAATTAAAAATTGAACTTCCATTTGACCCAGTGATCCCACTGCTGGGAATATACCCTAAGAAACCTGAAACACCAATCAGGAAGAATATATGTACCCCCATGTTCATAGCAGCACTCTTTACAATAGCTAAGATCTGGAAACAGCCCAAGTGTCCACCAGTAGACGAATGGATCAAAAAGCTGTGGTACATATACACCATGGAGTACTATGCAGTGGTAAGAAAGAAATATCTCTTATCCTTTGAGACGACATGGAGGGACCTGGAAAGTATTATCCTAAGTGAAAGAAGCCAAGCAGAAAAAGACAGATACCACATGATCTCACTTATATACGGAATATAATGAACATAACAGTCTGAGGAATACAGTAGACCCAGACACATGGAAGTAGGGCACAGACTGACATCCCTCAGAAGAGGGGATGGGGGGGTGGGGGGGTGGGAAGAGATAAAGCACAGAACTTATATGCATGTATGCATGACCAATGGACATGGACAACTAAGCCGGGGACAGGGTGGAGGGGGTGTGGGGTGGGGGGTGCCAATGGGGTAAAAAGGTAAAATATCTGTAACAAAAAAATAAACATTCATAAAATAATAATAATAATAATAAAAAAGAACAGAAACAAGACAGGATGTTCAGTTCCACCACTTTTATTCAACATAGAACTGAAAGTCTTAGCCACAGCAATCAGACAAGAATAAAAAATAAAAGGCATCCAAATTGGATAGGAGGAAATAAAACTGTCTTTATTCACAGATGACATAATATTGTACATATTAAAAAACCCTAAAGACTTCGCCAAAAAAAACTACTAGATTTAATTAATGAATTCACCAAAGCAGGATACAAAATTAACAACCAGAAATTAATGGCTTTTTTATATACCAATAATGAATACTCAGAAAGAGAAACAAAAAAAGCAATCCCATTTACCATTGCAACAAAAAAATTAAGATATCTAGGAATAAACCTAACCAAGGAGGTAAAAGACCTGTTCTCAGAAAACTGCAGGACACTGAAACAAGAAATAGAAGAAGATGTAAAAAAGTGGAAGCATATACCATGTTCATGGATTGGAAGAATCAACATCATTGAAATGTCCATACTTCCCCAAAACAATATATAGATTCAATGCAATCACTAGTAAAATATCAACAGCATATTTTTGAGATCTGGAATAAATTTTGATTGCTATATTCTTGTAGCTATAAGAGTTTTTCAGGTTAATAGAATGGGGTCTCTAGAATTTCTTTATTAAAGGAGCAGAAACATATTTAAAATTAGTAGATCAGGGTGTATGGAAATGCATTTTCACAGCAAGCATACTGCTGTGTTTAGTTTATACAACATCTATTTGGTGTTTTTGTTGGAAGATGCTGATGAACTTTAGAAGCAGTGACAACCCAACCACCACCAAAATGTAGACAATAAAATAACAGATATATATGACACCTCACCATTTTAAAAAATATTTTCATAGACATGACATAGTTTGTTTTGAAAATTAAACTAGTGAGGAGAGTATTTGTATTATTCCTCTTTACAACTGAAGAAACTGAGGGTCAGGGAGATTGAGTAACTCATTACAGATCACAGTCACAGCAAACGCAGTACCCAAAGACCTGCACCTTTTGACCCCAAATCTCTTGGTCTTTCCTACATAGCATATTGAGGAAAGAATCAAATTCATCTTCTGATATCATAATGTTCAAAAAGAAACTACATGATATTCATCACTACATAGTCAAGTTACAATTTCTATGTGGGTGGACAGGCCACTGTAATGCCATCACTGTGGAAATTACTATGATGTGTTACCCAGAAGAAATAGAAAATGCCATCCCCGACTTCCAGTTCAAGGAGAAGTTGGGTAAAAAAATGGGCAGTATGTTCCAGGCACAGGGAACAGCAGATACAAAAGCTCAGAAATAAGACAGTGTGGCACAAGCAAGTTAACTGAAACAATTTCAGTTTAAGCCAAGCATACTGTGTGGATGGGGAATCATGACAAATGGGACATGTGAGCAAGCAAGGACCAGATTATTGAGGACCTTATAAATCATTTTTAAACTTTTGATTTTCCTCAAAGAGCAAATGGGACTTTTTAAGAAGTTTAAACATATAGTATGCATTTACAACATATTTAAAGTTATATGCAATCCTAAATATAAGGGAAGATGTATTTTGGAGCATATTATATCGTTTTGGAAACCTGCCAAGGATTAAAACTGCAAATGGCCAGATGGACCTTAGAAGGAATAAGATTTCTGCTCTAGGCTAATATAAATTTTATTCTTGAGGTTATACAAATGCATTTAGACATAATTGACCCTAAGGAGAATTAATAATATAACAAACAGACATGATTTTATAATATAGCTGACATGTTTCTGTTTCTGCTTGGAATATGTGTGCGTGTATATATATATATATATACACACATACATATATATATATATATATATATATATACACATATATATATATATATTTTTTTTTTTTACTCTACTTGGTTCAATAGATTAAATGGACTTAGTTATTTGAAATAACTTTAAATTATTTCCCAAACCTGGGCAAGCTCCCCTAGGCAGTTAGAAGATGAGCTATTTACATGCCAAATTGCAAGGTTTAGCATATGGTCCCTAGCATTTGCATATCTAAAATCTTAAGAAAGAATTTTTAATGAGATAGCTTTTATATTTGTCTTTCATCCACAATGCCTAAATTGTGTATCTTTCATAAACAGATAACTTGCTTATACACTGTCCTTAAGTAATACTTTGTTTATATTATTTTTCCTTACATAAACCATACATATTCAGAATCACAGATGGAAATAAGTAAAATAAAAATTAAAATCTCACATAACAGGCAAAATGTTGTTGATTGTATTACAAATATGAACTCACATTCCATATCCTGATTTGTGGTGATTATTAATATTTTTCTTTTAATCATGTCATAACATTTTTAACATGGTTATTTACATAAATATTTTAATGAGTATTAAATTCCATGTAGAAACATAATTTTCTTAACCAATCCCATATCACTAGACATGTAGTGCTTTGATTTTGTTTTTTTCATTATGAGTAACACTCTAATTCATGACCTTATAAATGGATTAAATAACATCTAGTGATGTAGTAAAAGTGAAAATATAATGGGTCACCAAATATATGTGTCATCCCCAAAGCTATTCCACAGTAATGTGATCAGAGAAAAAAAAAAATGCATCCTTTGGCTGTGCATCAGCCGTCATAGAGATTAATATCAACCTATTTAATTATTTTAATAAATTGTATTTGCACAGACTCTGAGGTCATCAAAGGCCAGGAAACCTCTGTCAGTCTGTGAGAATTTCCATGGCTACTATAAATAATCAGTGCAAGCAAAGTCACCTTTAACATTGCTCATGGGGCTAAATAAGTAGACTCAAGAAAGAATTCTTTTTGAATGTGGTCACTCAGTTCTCAGCATAGAACATCTTGAGCTTCAGGCAGGTAAGAAATTTCCCCCAAAGATGACCCTGGAAGCACAGCAAGAGGAGTACACAGTCTGAACTTGATGGAAATGGAAAACCTCCGTCTTGGCTGCAGACGGGGTGAGCCTCTCCAGTGGAGAAACTCAGCCCACGGTCCCAATGACACACTTTGCAGGCCATTGTGGGGATCCAAATACTGCTTTCCCACCTGCAAACTTTAAGCATTGCGCCCC
This sequence comes from Molossus molossus, assembly GCF_014108415.1. Taxonomy (NCBI): domain Eukaryota; kingdom Metazoa; phylum Chordata; class Mammalia; order Chiroptera; family Molossidae; genus Molossus; species Molossus molossus. The sequence continues at coordinate 97,149,690 of NW_023425346.1, forward strand.
AGTCACCTTCACCCTAGGTCGTGTCCAAGTTTAGAGTCTGGTCTCTGAGTCAGAAGTTCACCTCTTCCTATCTGTTTGGCTTTGAACACGTTGTTTGTATTTCCACAGAAGACTCTAATAGCATTTTATTAGGTTTGTGGGAGGCTTAAATAAAATAATCCACACAAAGCACTTAGTTCAGCACCTGGTTTATAGCACATACGTGGCAAATGTGTGTCACTGATTTCTCACATTTGTAAACCTAGGTAAGTAGAAATAAGAAGCAAACGCCACTCTCTTTCAAGATCATTTCTAATTTCTCTCACGTGTTACCAGTTCAAAAACGGAGTGAAGACAGGGTCTTAAAACAGTGTTGTAGGTCAGACCTTATTTAAAAGGGGTGGAGAAAAGGAGGAAAGGAAGAAAGAGGAGAGAGAGGAACAGGAGGAGAGAACTGGAAGACAAAGAAGAGGAAGTACCTCATTGAGGCACAGGCATTTAGAAAACATACTATTACAAATTAGAATGTAAAATGCCTTCGAGAAAAGAACAAGTCACACCTGGTGAAATAATGTTATTGAGAGCAGAAATGTCTAATATCCTATAATAAATCGCAGTTCACAAAATTATTTTTTTCTAGGAAACAGAAGACCTGCTTGAAGGTGGTCTTAACATGTACATGTAACAACATTTCTAGGTCATAGTCTTGTCTTTTGAAAAGGGAGAGATTTAGTTAATTAATTAATTTTAGTTAATTAGTTATTTAGAGATTTAGTTAATTAGTTAATTTTTAAAGAATTTAATTATTTATAATACCTATGACTATATAAAACAATATTAAATATGAAAATTTCCTATAAAAGAAAAAAATTAGAGCTCCTTTAAGAAATTCTTTACTAAAACGTTTTTACTAAATTCTTTACTAAAAGAATTATTTAAGTTTTTTTTTTCCCCTTTTACTGGTGCAAAGAACACTGAGCTAAGAGAAGCACTAATTTAAAGGAAAAGTATCATCAGGAAATGGCAAGGAAACAAGAAAAAATTTCCATGTTATACAGAAACCAAAAACTTGAGAGAATATCATATGTGAAAACAGGTTATACACATATCAGTGAAATCCATTTTGAATTATTTTAAATGTACTGTTTCTCTTCTATTATAAAATAAACACATTCTTACTGCAAGCGAATCCATTTAAAAAGTGGGGAAAATGTAACTATTGTAATTAAAGATCAAATATCAAACCAGTAGTCATTTTCACCTGCAGTTATTAGAATTGGTATGGAGTGGCAAATTTCTTTATAAAAAAAATTATTCTCTAAATATATATTTAAAAAAGTAAAATCACCTATGGTTATACCTTCCACAGATAATCATTCACTAGTAACGGTGTTGTGTATACACTGCACCTAGATTGCTCATTCTCTCTTCCTCTCTCACTCACACACATATTTTTGGTTGTAAGTTATTAGTTTTATTTTTCATGTCATTTTCAAGTACAAATGAGTCACTAACTTAAAGAGAGAAGGAAATCTGAAATAGGGAATTAAACATATTTCAGAAAACTAGAGGGTAAAAGAACAGCTGGGTGTGGAGACATCCTGAGAGCCAGAAGCGACCATCAGACACCTGTCGGCCCCCCTCCTTCTCTCTTCCCCTGGGACCATATCTGCTTCTTTCTAAGCATCTGCTTTTTCACTCCCCTCACTGCTTTGGCTTCCTCACAGCTCTGGAGCATAAGTGTTCAGTTCTTATAACCATCTGAAAACCAGCACCTCTTAAATTTAATTCCAAATTCTTGGAGGAGAGAATCTTGACTCCTTTCATTAGGAGTCGAGTAGGGTATGTTTATAATAAAAGAGACACGTGGGCTTAATAAACACCAAAATGTTAGTCCACTGTACTACGGACATCTTTTGTGTAGATACATGTAAATCTCCATGATTAACTTAGAGACTTCATCCTGACTTGATAACACACACATTACTGGAATTCCTACATTCCTCCTTGATTAGGTATTTAGAATGTTTGAGCATTTTTGTTTCCTTAGGAACAGTTCTTCACAGTGGGTCAAAGGGTGTGCATGTAGAAAGATTTTTATTTTTGCCCAATTATTTTTCAGAACATTTTCATCCATTTTTTTGCTTAGTTTAATGAATGAAATGTCTGATTTTGAGAGTCTCACTATACAGTAAATGTAATTTCTGCCCATGGAAATGCAAAGTTTTAAGTGAAAAATATCCATAAGTGGTAACCATTTACTTTTTTCCACATTCTTTTATAAAAGCACAACTAACATAGATTAAAATTCACCCTTTTATGTCCAGTTCAGCAAGTTTTAATGAGTGAACGTGGTCATGTAGTCAGCACCACACTCAGATAGAGTTTTTGTCACTGCAGAGAACTCCCCAGGTGCCCTGATGGCCAACCCTTCCCTACTGTAGCCTCTGGCAACCACTGTTCTGTTTTCTGTCTACAGTTTTGGCTTTTCCAGAAAGTAACATAAATGAAATAACACAGTAAGTCGCTTTTTTTTTTTTATCCTCACCCCAGGACACATTTCATTTTTTGTTCAGATAGAGTGGGAGGGAGAGAAGAAGAGAGAGAGAAACATCGACGTGAAAGGGACACATCGAGTGGCTGCCACCCGCACGACCAATCAGGGCCAGGGACAACCTGCAACCGAGGTATGTGCCTTAGCGGGAACCAAACCCGGGTCTCTCTGGACCACAGGCCAACATTCTAACCGCTGAGCCAAACTGGCCAGGGCAGTAGGTCACTTTTCAAGTCTGAATTCTTTCTCTTAACATATTGCATGTGAGGTTTGTGATAGTTCAATTGTATCCCTACACATTTATATGTTGTAGCACCTCAGAATGTTACTGTATTTGAAAATAGAGTCATTAGGGATATAATTAAAGTCAAAATGAGATTATACTGGAATAGTCCAATATGACTGATATATATATCAGTCAAATCTATCTATATATATGTAGATTTATATATATATATAAATTTGGAAACAGACACACAAGAAGAATGTCACATGAGACAAATCTTAGAGGGAAGAGGGGACTTGAAGAGATTAACCAAGGCATTTATACGCATATATGCATAACTCATGGACACAGACAACAGTGCAGTGAAGGCCTGGGGAGAGGATGGGAGTGGGGTGGGGGTGACAGGAGAGGGACAATGGAGGACAAAAGGATGGACATCTATAATATTTTCAGCAATAAAGATAAATTAAACAAACAAACAAAAAAGACAGATCAGGGTGATGCTTCTACAAGCCAGGGAATACCAAAGATTATCAGCAAATCAGCAGAAGGCAGGAGAGAGTCATTAAACTGTTCTCCTCACAACCCTCAGAGGGAGCCAAACCTACCGACATCTTGGACCCGGGGCTTCCAGCCTCTAGAACTGCGAGAAAATAAATGTTGATTGTTTAAACCCCCCAGTTTGTGGTCATTTGTTATGACAACCCTAACAAATTGATACAAGGTTCTTCCATGTTATTGCATGTATCTATAGTGTGTTTGTTTTCATTGCTGAGTTTTCTTCCCTTGTATAGATGTACCACACCTTTTCCATCCGTTCACCAATTGAAGGACGTTTGGGTTGCTTCCAATTTTCGATGATTATGAATGAAACTACTATAAGCACTTGAATTCATATTTTGATGTGATCACAAATTTTCATTTTACTTAAACACCTAGGAGTAGCATTGCCGGTTCATTCTGTTTAAGAATATAAGAAATTGCCAAATTACTGACTGAAGAAGCTTCCTCATTTTATATTCTTACCAGGAGTGTATGAACATTTTTCTTGCTCAGTAGCTTCACCAGAATTTGGCATTATCATTCTGTTTAGTTTTCTTTTTGACTCTCTTATGGGTATAGAGGAGCATCGAATTTTAATTTGCTCTCTGGTAATTACTAATGATTTCACGCATCTTTTCATGTACTATTTGTCATTTCTGTACTTTCCATGGTGAAGGGTTTGTTTAAATCTCATGCTCATTTCTTTATTCGACTAGTTGCTTTCTTATTGTTGACTTTTGAAAGTTTTTCACATATTCTTCAATATAAGTCCTCTATGAAATATTTGACTTGCAAATATCTTCTACCTATCTGTGGCATGTCTTTTCATTTTCTTAACATATATTCTGAAGAAAAAGTTTATAAAACTTAATAAAGTTCTATTTATTTGTTTTCCTTTTATGAACTATGCTTTTGGTCTTGAATCTAATAAATGTTTGCCTAATTTAACGTCACAAAGATTTTCTCATGTATTTCTTGCAAAACTTTTATCATTTTTATATTCAGGTTTATAACCCATTTGGAGTTCATTTTTAATATGCAGCAAGGTATTATTGAAGTTTTTTTTATTTTTTGTTTTGGGGTTTTGTTTGTGTTTCATATAGATATCCAATAGTTATCACACCATTTCTAGATTTGTTAAATTTAAAAATTTTGCCATCTCTGTTCATGTTAAATATTGGTGTATAGCTTTCTTTTAATGTCTTTATTTGGTTTTGATATCAGGCCAATACTGTTTTCATAAAATACATTGGGAAATACTTTCTCTTCTTTAACTTTTTGAAAAGGTTTGGAGAATTGGCATTATTTCTTCTTAAATTAAGAAGTTTCCTTTGTGAGGGTTTGTAGCTACAAATTCAATTTCTTTGATAGATTTAGGCTGTTCATATTATCTAGATTTATCTATCATTTCTATCTCCAGCTCTACCTATACCTCTCTCTTCTCGGAAGCTCTAGTGATGTCTTTCAAATAATTTTTTTTTCCATTTCACCTAAATTATAGAATAAATTCATATAAATTTGTTAATAGTATTTCCTTATTATTCTTTTCCATCTCTGTAAATCCTGTAATGACCTTCCCTTTGTCATCCCTGATCTTATCAATCTGTTTCTTATTATTTTGTCTCCATTAGTTGAACTAAAAATTTATACATTTTATTAATTTTCTCAGAGAGCCAGCTTTTGATGTACTTGGTTTTCTCTAATGCTACTATTTTGTATCTCACTGGTTTCTATTCTTATATTTATTATTTCCTTTGTTCTTCTTCCTTTGGGCTTAATTAGCACTTAAAATTTTAGCCTATAAAGATGCTACACATCTGCTGACATTTTAGGGCTATAAATTTTCCTCTGAGAAATGTTGTTGTTGCACAAAATAATTTTTTATATATTGTTTTCATTTTAATTCAGCTCAAAATACTTTCTAAGTTTTCTTTTGATTTACTCTTTACCTTTGTTATAACTTATTTAGTTCCCAACCTTTGAAGACTTAGTAAAGATATTAAATAGTAAATATTTTTACTTTGTAAAGACACTAAATTAATATTCATTGACTATTAAATTAATTAAATTAATTCCAGTATGGTCATATTGTATATTATTTGATTTTTATTGAGACTTGATTTATGACTTAGAATATTGTCTTCTTTGAAAATTTCTGTATGCTCTTTAAAAACTGTATATCCTGCTCTTGTTGGGTAAAGTGATAATCTCTAAATGTTAACTTTGTGAAGTAGGTGGTAGTATTATTCAAGTCTCCTATATCCTAATGGATCCAATTTTCACTGTACATTTTCTATTGATTATTGAGAGAGTGGTGTTAATATATTTGGCAAGATTGTAAATGGATTTAATTATCCTTAAATAAATACTTAAATACTTAAACATTAATAATTGTTATGTCCTCATGATGAATTTCCCACTTTATCTTTATGAAATAACTTTATCACTAGTAAACTCTTTGCTTTATAATCTACACTGTCAAATAGTATACAGGCATTCCAACTTTCCTTTCATTCGTATTAGAATGGTATGTTTTTCTATTCCTTTACATTCAAGTTCATTGTGGCATTAGTTTAAATTCCATTTCTTATAGGCAACAAATACAGTCTTGCTTTTTATATAGTCTGACAAATTGACAATTATTTCCTTTAAAATGAGGTGTTTAGATCATTTACATATAATATGATTATTGACATGACTAGGTTTAAATCTACCACCCTATTTTATTTGTTCTATCTGGTCTTTGTTCCTTTGTTTCTCTTTTTTTGTCTTATTTAGGATTAATTATCTTTATTATTTCATTTTATCTCCATGTTGATTCATTAGCTCTAATGTCCTGTATTTTTGTTTAGCAGTTGCTTTCAAGGTTTTGGTATATATCTTCAACTTACTATGGTCTGTCTTCAAGTAATACTATACCTCTGTGTACAACTGAATATTTCCATTTTACCTATCCCAGTATTTTCAATATTGCTGTTTTAAGTTTTGCTTCTGTGTTTGGGTAAGAACCTCACAATACACTATTATTATTTTGGCTTAAAGAATCTTTTATGTTGAGTTTTAAAAATCAAAAGTAAGTAAATGTACCTATCTGCTACTAATTCTAATGCTCTTCATTCTTTTGTGTAGAGTCAGATATCTAGCTGGTATAATTTTTCTGCTTAAAGAACATCCTTTGACATTCTTATATTGCAGTTCTAATAGTATTATTTTTTTCATATTTTATATCTTGGGAAAATATTTTATTTTGCCTTATTTTATGAAAGGTTTCATACTGGATATAAACTCCCTGATTCATAATTTTTATTGTATTTCAGTACTCTAAAGATACTGTTCCACTATCTTCTGGCTTGCATTGTTTCCTAGAAGAAATCATATGTCATTTTAATCTTTTTCTCAATTAGTACTGTCTTTTTTTCTCTTGCTGCTTTTAAGATTTTTCCCTTTATCACTGGTATTAATCAATCTGATTGTGATTTGGTATGTAGTTGTAATTTTCTAGTGCTTGGTTGATTGAGTCTCTTCTTTTTATTTCTGAAAAATGTTGCTGATTGTTTATCCAAATATTCTTGTATTTTTAAAAATACCCTTGAGATTTTTAATTTTTTTTCAGGGATTTTCAAGTCATGATGAAATAGTTTGATCTTTTTTGAAGCTTCTTTCTGAGTTTTGCTAGGCAGAAAGGTCTGTAGTCCAAGGCTAATTTTTCCACTACCAAGGCAATGGCATTTTATATCCTGCTCATTTTACTGCTCAGTAACCCATATTTTCTAGGTTTTATCATCCAGACTTTTGAGAACATCAACTATTTTATTTTTATAATGTTTTTATTGATTTTTAGAGAGAGAGAGAAAAGATAAAAACATTGATGAGAGACAATCATCAATGGGCTGCACCCTGCAGGCCCCCAACTGGGGATTGAGCCTGCCACCCGGGTATGTTCCCTGATGAGGAATCAAACCAGCAACCTCTTGGTACATGGGTTGAGGCTCAACCATTGAGCCAAATCAGCCAGGCGAGAGCACATCAACTGTTAAAGTCTCTGTATAGTGCCAAAAGTTCTATGTCTGATTTTTGCAGGTGGTTCTTTCCTGGGCTTAGTTGTTTGCTCACATGCATACACTGATCAGTATTCAGCTGAAGATTCAAAGGAGGAAACCCTTAGCAGGTCTCTGTGCAACTTTCTCCTCACCAGTATTTTTTCCTAGAAGCCCCAGCTTCTTGTCCTCCTGCACTTTCCAGTTCTGTCTCCTCTATGCTTGGTAACCACCTGGTTTTGCCTGCATTTTCTGCCAGACCAGGACCTGGAAACTGCCGAGGCAGGACGGTGGAGAAATTGCTAGGACTTAGTTTGTTTATTTCTCACTTCTCCAGTATCATTGAACTTCACTGTCTGTTGTCCAATATCTGAACATCATTGTTTCATACGTGCTTTTACTAAAAAAAATGGTTTAAGATCACAAACTCTATAATATAGAAACCAAGGAGGTTTAATCATCCATTGCACACACACTGTGCAAGTGAGGTCACACTAAAAAAATGGGTTTCTTTTAGTAACTAAAAACATTTGATTCAGTAAGTCTGTAAACATTATTCATGTTGAACATCTGTTTGGATTTTAGTAGAATCTTTGAGTCCCCAGGCTTGAAATTAAAAATGAAATTATGTGACCATTTGCAATTCAAATACAATTAATATTACTTACAGGGACAAAGTCTAAAGTCACATGAATTGAATGAATTAAATATAATCTTTTATGAATGCAAAGCAAAAACCTATAGAAAAACTAGCTCAAATTTAAGCACAAACATCGTCTCTGTCTACAAATCACTTACATGTATGTCAGAATTTCTTATGTGTGTCTCCAAATGATTCAGTATACACATCGAGAAAATTAATTTAGGAGATGTTGGAAAAGCACATAGACCCACAAATGTTCTTTATGGTATATTTCTTCGTGATTTGATCAATAGTTTTCAGGCAAACTGGTAAATTAAATTTACTTAGTGGATGATTATGGAGTTTTACAACTTTTGTTTGGGAATTTCTTACCTCACTTGTTTTAAGAAAAAATTGAGACAGGTAAATGAAGCCACGCTCTGGAGAGGAAGAAGAAAAAAAAAGTTTGATCCAAATCACATACATTCTGATGCTTGGGCTTGGGCTTGTTGAAAATGGATCTAATGTACATATTTTGCTGTGAAATGTAACAGTGTATCATGTCAATCCTTCCTATCTCAGACTCTCTGACTTCTTTGATCTACCCTAAAAAAGTCTAGTTATGCCAACATCCCACATTAATATAAAAAAATTATTGGTAAAAACATAATTCAAAATTTAGTAGAAGTTGAGTTTACCTAAACACAATTATGAGAATTGTATTAATTCAGAAGTAGGCAAGTGATCAAGCTTAGTATCAGGTCAGACCACAGTACACCAGTTTTGTCCTATTCAGCAGTGAATTTGTGGAAATTATTCATTTAAAAAAATAGGGGTACATATATTCTTCCTGATTGGTGTTTTAGGCTTCTTAGGGTATATTCCTAGAAGCGGGATTACTGGGTCAAATGGAAGTTCAATTTTTAATTTTTTGAGGTAACACCATATTGTTTTCCATAGTGGCTGGACCAGTCTGCATTCCCACCAGCAGTGTACTAGAGTCCCCTTTTCTCCACATCCTCGCCAACACTTGTTGTTTGATGATTTGTTGATGGTGGCCATCTGACAGGTGTGAGGTGATACCTCATTGTTGTTTTAATTTGCATCTCTCTGATGATTAGTGATGCTGAGCAGCACTATTTACAATAGCTAAGATCTGGAAACAGCCCAAGTGTCCATCAGTAGACAAATGGATAAAAAAGCAGTGGTACATATACACAATGCACAATGAGTACTATGCAGCTGTAAGAGAGAACGATCTCTTATCCTTTGAGATGACATGGAGGGACCTGGAAAGTATTATCCTAAGTGAAATAAACCAAGCAGGAAAAGACAAATACCACATGATCTCACTTATATACGGAATATAATGAATATAACAGTCTGAGGAATACGGTAGACCCAGAAACATGGAAGTAGGGCACAGACTGACATCCTTCAGAAGAGGGGGTGGGGGGTGGGAAGAAATAAACCACAGAACTTCTATGCATGTACGCATAACCAATGGACATGGACAACAAAGCCGGGGAGGGGGTGGGGGGGGGGATGGGGAGGGGGTGCCAATGGGGTAAAAAGGAGAAACATCTGTAACAAAAAAAAACATTAAAAAGAAAAAATAATATTTAGGACAACTTTACTAATTCAATAAACATTTCTCAACCTGCAAAAAAAAAATTATATATATATATATATCAGACCAGATGTCAATTTTGGAATTATAATACTATATAGGGCATCTATTTGAACTTATAGAATTAACAGTTGTGAGAGCTGCAAGAGATGCTTTTTGATTGCGAATCTTAGTTAACAATACCATCATGGCAACCAAGGTTGGCAAATAGAAGGTTTGCCCATAACGATATTAGATACTATGTCTTCTGTGTACAATACAATTAATGCTTCTTTAAAAAATGGTCCAATCTGGGGCTATTTGTTACTTTTCTCAAGAATGTAGAAAGCACTTAATGATAACATTTCTGTTAGCTGTGATGGCAGAATTATGTTTTTACATATAACACTTTTTTATGTATAACAGGGATTACTTAATTACATAGTACTTACATCCAAGGAAACTAAAGCTATTTTAAGGCATAAAGAACATCTTTTTAAGGGAAAGTTTTATTTACTGTTTCGGAAACATATATTGGAGGTCAGAATTACCAACTATTTGAGAATTGTGAATACATCTCATACACAGTTTAAATTTCTGTATAACACACACACATACACACACACACACAAAGTAATTTACCTTTAAAAATCTAATGAATACATAACTTGCAAGGAAAATTCAAAAATATGGTTCCAACACAGTAAACTGTTTAGTTCAAATAACTTAAGACCTGTTATGACTATAATTACAACGGTGAAAAATTGGCAGTCCTGAAATCATGGACTTAATGTGAGTGGGGATAAATAATTATGTGTTTATATAGCCCAATTTAACAAGGCTATGCTAACAAAAGCCATTTTAAAAAATACATATTAAAAGTTAAAATTCTAAACAAATATAGCAATTAACTTAGTATTAAAATCCATGTTGTTTACAAATGATCCAGAAACATTCTTAAAGAGAAAACCACTAAAACTTCATGTCAGTACATGAACGCACTCGGACTTCATGTCAGTGTTTCAGTGTGTGTGTATATATATGATATATATATATGTATATATATGTATACATGATATTCATATATTTATAATATTTGAAATTGAAAGCATATTCATTAGCCCTGGGCACTCTTTAATTTTATGAAGTTGCATGCTATCATTGACTATCATTAAATATTGCAATATGTGCCAATTAATATTATGTACATCATATCATTTATACATGAATTTATATAATATGTGCTATAATATTGTTGTGCATTTTATAGTACCATAGAATTTATAAATGAAGTTTCACATACATTTTCTTATTTAATTTTCTTAAATCAATAAGGCAGCTGCTAATTCAATTATTATTATGCCATTTTCCAGTTTAAATTGAGAATGTAATGAGTTATTTCTGCTCAAATTGTTGGACTCTTAAGTGGCAAAGGTTAGTCACAATCCAGTCATCTAAGTGTATTACTTAGTAACAAAATGAGAAATTTCAAATGAAATAGGAAATTCTATTACATGATTGTTACTACCTAAATAGTACTCCTAATAGAAAATTCTATTACATGATTGTTACTACCTAAATACTCCTGAATGAAAATAAATAAATAAATAACAGTGCCTGTTTTGTAAATGGTTTTAATGAAGGCCCTGCTAGAAAAAATTGGTTCATATTTTTCTGATTTCATTTATCATGACACAATTTGAAAATTGACCTGAATTAGAAAAAAAAAAAACACCTTCTCTTTGCTATGTATTATATATTTGTCAATAAAAATGTTACAAAATGTTACAAAAGTCAGAAATTGCTTTTGATCCAGGTATAAACAAAACAAAAACTACCAAGGAACAACTAGAAAAATAACCTACAGTATTTTTAAAGGATGCTGCTTTATGGTTTGACACCTTCCCAGCAGAAAGGGCAAATCAGTTCAGGTTCAACAATTATGGTGTGTCCTTTGTTTTCTTCTTGAGCTTTGCCATTTGAATTCGCCTGTGTTTTATGTACCTTCAACTCAAGACACCTGCTAAGACACAACCTTTTGACACTATTTATTTGCCAGAAAGATGCAAATTAAAGACTTGAAATCTAATATGCAATAAATTGAAAATAAACATGTCAGGAGATTTAGCACTAGCAGTACAGAAGGGGACATCTTCTTTTCTGAATCTGTAAAAGACAAATGTCACAGTTGACCCATCAACCCACCTGCGATGGAGAGAGCATGCACTGCAGATGCTGAGTCAGGAGCACCGGGGCTGTGAGCGGAGCAAAGGATGGAGACACCCAACCTCTAACTCTATCTTGGGAAAGGGGTAAAGGGAAATTTCTCAGAACTCACCCACAACGCTGGTGAAAACAGCTTTGGGTGATTTGGGATAAAATTTGAAATTCCCTAGAAAACGCCTCCCTGAGAGTTGCTAAAGGACACCCAAACTTAGAGGCTCGGTGCCCTATAAATGTGTTGCTTATCTTGAAATTAAAATACAGGAACTTCCAAAGGGGCAAGCAGAATAAAGTAGTGCTTCCCAAAGTGCGAGAGATTCCACTGAAGACTATTTTAAGTGGTATGCAGAAAGACTTTATAGTGTTTTTTAATAAAGTTGTTAAAAATTTGATTGAGCATCTAGTAAATACATATTAAAAGATAACAAACATATCAAACTTTTCAGTTTGGGCATTACTAGGATAACCCTTATAAAAATTGCCAAAAGTTTAAATGATTTTATTTAAGAAAATAGGAAAGAAATAATGGTCTAGATAACACGTAGGTTTGAACATAAATTCTAAAGATGGTACTTAAAGGACTGTGAGATGATGCTTGTGGTTGTGAGAACGCTGGAACAGATAGCAAAGCCATTTAGTAATGCACCTGGCCTCCTCCCTTGACCTGCTTTCTCTAGAGATAGGGGGTGCTGAAGACCCTCTTTTAGCTTAATTCACCTCTCAGAATCATGCTGTTAACCTACTGACTGCATCAGCACGACTCCTGTCTACATTCCCAAGTTCATGCTCTCTTTTTACCCCTCACCCCACCACTTCCTCACCTCCTCCAGAATGGAAGCTCCCAGATGACAAATATGGTATTCCTGGCATTTAGTGCTTAGTACACAGTAGGCACTTAATAAATGTTCGAGTGACTGAACAACTGCTTTATCCCTACACACTGAACCTGAGCTTGACACCTGTCACGGCATTAGTATCAGCCCAGTCCTCGAGGTCAAGGTGTTTCTCCCGCAAATCACCTGTAGTTGTCTGAGCAGCTGAAGTTTGGGTTCCTTCAGACTTACAGTCTGATGCACACAAGCCCCTGGGAGTAGACACTGTCCAAAAGTCCAAATGGTTTAGTTCAATTCCTGTGAAGTGATGCTTCCTGGCTTTTCCAGAGAAATTTCTCAGATCAATGCCTTCAAATTACCCTTCAAATACAGTTGTAACTCTACACCTTCCACCCACATGATACTTGGTAGCTGCTAAAGAACTTTTAAATATAGTCTCCCGTCTTAGCTCATAACACTTCGCTGAGACCAGCGAGACACATACCAATTTACATGTGAGAACAGGAAGGCTTGGGACATGAACTGACTTATTTACTAGCACATAGAGAGTCTTTATTCAGCTGTCTAGGGAGGCCAGTTCTTGCTCTGCTCTTATTTTTGGCAGCTTCTCCAATTCCGTTAAGAGTTGAAAGAATATACCGTCAGCCAAATCTTTGAGAACACCTGCCCTGAGCAAATGTCGAGATGACATCTGAGAATTAAACCTGAGCAGAGGTAGCCATTGCTACAGTCATTCCCCCTGATTCATGTTTGGCTGTAACCTCAGACTCATTGCTTTCACCTAAAATTCTCTTCTAAAAACAATAGTTGGAGACATGGTGACTTAGAGGAAAGTATCTGCCAAGGCAATGAGGGAGAGCTCTACTCTTGTCCTTTATCATACCTCAGCACACATGACCCAGGTCAGTGTCACCTGCCATCTCTACAGGGTACAGCCAATTCAGGAACATGTAGAGTGATGCTCCAACACACTGGGATATAATTCCTGCCAGTGTATATTGTTATTGATTTTTAGTTCGTTGTAGGCTTATTTTTCTTCTTTCTTTCCTTTCTTCCTTTCTGCCTTTCTTTCATTCTCTTTCTTCCTCTCTTTCTTCCTTCCCTTTCTTTTCTTTATTCTTTATTTTTTTTTACAATGAAGGTCACTTGTAGTAGAACAGAATTTTAAGATGTGCTAATTTTATAATAGTTTATGAAATTAAGGATATTATATTCACTTTCAACCTCTTATTTAAGACCCGGACGCATGCAAAAAAAAAAAAATTGTTTTATTGAAGTTATTTTAGATAGAATTTTATCATAAAATTGTAAACATAAATGTAAAAGCTAATTATTTACCCCATAAAATGCTATAAGCCTATATATATAAAATCTCTCTAGATGGTATTTACATATCTCATACAAAACTACAATATATAATACCACTAGAAAAGAGTTTGTATTAAAAATATGTATTATACATTTTTCTTATTAAGTCTTTAACACATTAAATTAATGTTTGTTTCCATTGACAAATAAGTTAGAGCTCTTTGGAAATGGAGGTTAGATAATTACTACCAAGGGATATTCTCATTAACACTCTCAGCTCCTGCTAAACTCTATAGGAGTGAACACTGAATAAGAATATAGATTCATAGAGCAGTCTTATAAATAGTAAAAGTGCCAAAGAAGAAATAATAGCTTTGTTATTTTAGATTCTTTAAAAATATATTAGAATGATGTGTTATTCCCCCATCACCACAGCATCTGGCTACATTCAAAGTGCTTAATGAAAAAGATAAGTGTATGTGTTATACAAAGAATTTTGTACAAGCATGTACTGTGGAAGAGATAAACAAATTACTTTCCAAAAGTGCTCTCTCAAAGAGATTAATTCTGGCACAGATGTACTTGTTGACATTGGTTATAATACAAGTATTACATATGTCCTTCAAAATTGTGAGTATTCAACCAAGTAAATTAAGGTCATTTAAAAAGGTAAGTATTTTGAGGAAACTAATATCAGAATGCAAGGATGCAAGAATTTATCTGGTCATTTTTTCAAAAATTTACAGAGTTAGCATGCATTTATATATTAGGTGGTGCCACTGTTTAACTGCTCCTATAGGTCAAAATGGGCAATTATCAGCAATTCATATGGTTCAACTGAATAGAATGTCTATTATCCTGTAATGTCATTCTTAATTAATTGTCTAGGTAACCTAGATTACACAGGACAAACTCGGCTATCCAAACTGCAAAGAAATAGGAAGCTTAACCTAAAATATTTAAATGAGTTCCAAGGTAGAATTAAACCTTATCCTCTATTTACAAATTCCAGTACTGGCTATTAATTATCTCTGTTGTTTTCTTGCCTCTATTGCCCTATTCAAATCAAGTTCACTTCTGGCTTAAGACATTTATAGGCATCCATGTGATATCATGTACACCACATTAACTTTGTTTAGGTCATGATGACACCAATTCCAGTCTGATCATGTCTTCATTAAAACTTCTTTCTGTATGTTATTCACATGGTAATCTGAAAATTTTTCCCTAGGGAAAATTGCATTTTACGGGTTACACGTTACCTCCCTCATTTAGTGTGGTATGGAAAGAATCTAAGGACTATTTATTAAAGGTCATGCTAGAAATGAGAGAACTAAATTATTACTGTTAGGCTATCTGGAAGAGACAAAAACCACAGATTTTTTTTTTTTTAAAGGGAAAGTTATAAGTTAGGAATGATCTTCATACAGTATCATGGAACAGAAGGAGGTAGGCTGGGTATTATCGGAAGCACCTTCCCCTACCCAAACTCTATCCAGCAAAGTATTACCCTCTCTTTGCCACCCTGATCTCCCCCTTGTCCTCTGGTTTCATGTTCGGTTAGGCCAATGACAGACATCAGCAAGGGACTGAAGGACAGTAATGTGCAAGAAGGTGAAGAAATGATCCCTCTGCACACCCTGCTGTTGAACCCTTCCTGCCTCGCTGCATTTCGGCTGAATCTGTTTTCCTCCAGGTCTCAGCTTCGGGAGAGAGACCCCTCTTCCATGTACATAGCTCACACCAGGTTTCAGTATCTGTCCCCTCCCCTTTCCCCAGCAGTCCCAGGGGTGATCATGGCTTCACTCTGCTGCTAGTTCTGGGTATGGCACCATCTTTTACTGGTTCCCTTACCCTGATCATTCCTCTGCAATTTAGATTCTTTTCAGCTAAGCTCTTTGATTATGTTGTTTATTTACAATATTTTGCAAATCACAGACGCCTAGCATTTTGTTTGTAAGTTATAAACTTTTGATACTGGTAGCAATATTTACAATATTGTGAGTGAGCAGGCAAACAAACAAATGCATGCATGAAAAATGGACTTTACAAACAGTTGAGAAGAGTTCTGGAAATACCTCTGTCTGCCACGTGAAAAGACTTTAGAAGCAACAGGTTTGTGGGGATTTTTTGGTATTATTATATTAGAAATTTAAAATGTGGATGTCCCCCATTTTTCTTTCCTTTGCCCACCTCTACCCACCCTAGTCTCCCTCTCCCTTGGCCTTCAACACACTATTGTCCCTGTCCCTGGGGTATGTATGTATGTTCTTTAGCTAATCCCTTCACCTTCTTTATCCAGTCACTCCCAACCCCTCCGCTCGAGCACTGACCAGTCTGTGCCACATACCCCTGTTTCTCGTTCCATTGTGTTCGCCAGCGTATTTTGTTCATTAGATTTCACATATTAGTGCGATCACATGGTATTTGTCTTTCCCTGACTGGTTTATTTTGCTAAGCAGAATACTCTCAAGGTCCATCCATGTTCTCACAAAAGGTAAGAGTTTCTCCTTTTTTACAGCCACGTAGTATTTCATTGTGTAAATGTACCACAGCTTTTTCGTTTTGGGTTTTTTTTTTTTATCCACTCCTCTGCTGATGGGCACTTGAGCTGTTTCCAGAGCTTTAGTATTGTAACTATCACTGCTATGAACATAGGGGTGAATATATTCTTTCTGATTGCTGTTTCAGGATTCTTAGGATATATTCCAAGGAGTGCGATTGCTGGGTCAAAAGGCAGTTCCATAGTTTTAATTGCAATAGCTTTCAGAGTGATTTGTTTGTAGCAAGACTAATCAAGAAGTTAATCCCAAAGGGAATTTTAATTGGAGTATCTTTGTTCATTCAATAAATAACTATTGATATAGCAGTAAGTAAGGCAAACAATGTCTGGCCTCAGGGAGCTTATGATCTTCCTGGCAATAAAGTCTGTAACAAATAATTATGCAAATAATCACACATGTGGCCATCGTGATAAGTATAAGAAAGAAAAATACAGTGGAAACTAATCTGGATTGAAGGAAAAAGACTCATAAACTGAGAACTGCAGGGTGAGTTAGCTAGGTCCAGGGGCAGGTCAAAGCTGCCTACATGCTCATGAACACGCTGTTGTGAAAGAGCATCAGGTAAATGAAAAATGGAAAGGAGGTCAAGGTTACTCTGTGACAGAAGTATGTTGGGGAATGGTAAGATGTGAGTCTGAGAGGACCACGAGAGCGATATCCTTTTAAGACCTTGTAGCTCATGTTAAGATTTTAGAGGCTGTTCTAGAAACAATCACAAACCATTAGTGGATATTAGATGAAGAATGACATTAAAAAACGTGTTTGTAAGGATAACTGGATACTTATAGAAGAAAGAAAAAGAGGCAGGAAGTTGAGGGAGCAATAGTAGAAAAGAAATACTATTATTAGCACATGTTAGGGATGAGATTCAGTCACTAGCTCAAGGTCACATCATGAGCAAGTGGACGGTCCAGCAATCATACAGGATGTCAGACTCCTGGGTTTCAGTTTTTGTCCACAGCATTAACATACACTTAACCTCGGGATTCATTTGAAAACTGTAGAAAACTTCAAAAGTAAGCTTAAGAATACAAAGTGTGCACTATTTTCCCTGATCTAATGCTCATCTCAAGCTGTGGAATGAGTTAAGGTACAGAGATGCCATTTGCAGAATAAGATGGAGCTGGAGATGCCTTAGATGAGTTCAGACACTAAGAAATCCATTTTTAAATAAATGTGACCAATATATTGTAAAGCAATACATAAGAATGCATGTAAAGAATATCACATTCCTGAAACAGAGACAAAGAGTATGAAATAGTTCAGACATCTGCCGTAACAGTTTCAACAATATAATTTCACTAAAAGCACATTTCAGGTTCTCATTATAATTACAGAAAAGATGTTCAAGATGGATATAAACCTTAGCATCCTTTGCAGAGATGTATTTGCATTAGAAGACCAGACCATATTACTATTTTGCACAAATTAGATTTCTTGGTTACTATTTATTTATTATTTAAAAGAACAGTCACTATCCTATTACAAACCCAGGATTGTTTTAAAAATCTTTGAAAACACATGAGGAAATTCAGATTTGTGCTTAAGTCTTCACAGCTAAATAGTAAGGACAAAGGTATTCACCTCTATGGAGACAACAGAAGGTATCATATTGCTAATTAATTCCTCTCCATTTTTTTCAACCAAACACAGCATGAGTCTCATGTATATTTTAAGAGGCATGCTATGAATGTTCAAGCATGAACTGGACAACTGTCTGTTAGGCTGTTAAACAGTGAATTTCTACATCATGTAAGAGTAGATTGATGACTACTGATAACCTTTGCAATTAGACTTTCTCTAAGTCCCTGCACTTCTAAACTTATACAAACTTAAAATTTACAAAATGTCATTTCCAATCCCATACATTATTTAAGCCCAGAATTAAGCCCTACTGGCATTTAAGAATCAGGCTAGGGCATTCCACTTACGTCTACAGCAGCAAGTATCTCAAATGTTGAAAAGACAGGAAATCTGTCAGAGGAAGAGCTGCCCCCCCCCCCCCCCGATAAAACATAAATTTTCTTCTAAAGGAAAGAAGACACCACCTGTAAAATTTTTTAATCAGGTATTCATCATTACAATGTAAAAAGGGTAAAGTCAACTCATATGAATGATTCACTGGGACGTCATCACTGAAGACAATCTCCTCTAATATTGATCACACCTGTCGGAGGTGGACGGGGAAGGGAGAAAGTGGAAGAATTTTTATATTCCAATATTATTCAGAAATATAACAGTATAAATACCTGGCAACTTCTTTCTGGGTAGCCCTTTGACTGAAGGGGGATGGTTGCTTCTATTTTGTTTCTCTTTGTAGGATGCATCTACAATAGAGGTGACAAAAATGATCAGTTCGGTCAAATGGTATGATTCATGGAAAAAAAAGCACACAAAGGATTGTTTTTTAACCATTCAAAGAGTAAGCGCAATAACAGAACATTAACTTTTCTTTTTTTAATTCTCAAAGAGAATTGAGTTTATATAAGAGGGAACGATAGGCCACATTGATTAGATATAGCCAAGAAAAAAATGCAACTTCTATGATGAGCAGTGAGTAAAATTATTAGGGGTAGGAGGCAGGAAAGGGGAAAATGAGGAATGGATTTTAACTTTCAACTCTGATTTGACTCTCCTTACCATTTCCCATTTCTTGTCTCCTTTTCCTTTTTCTATTATATGGAAACTAGAAGGGAAAAAATGATAGGAACAAAAGAAGGACAGAGGACGAGGTGTTTAGAGAAAAAAGAAAGACAAAGTGGGAGTCTGTGCTGAAGCTCTCTGTCAACATGGAGCGGCATGATGTCCTTAGAGGAAGCAGGACATTCGTCAGAATAGTACCCTATTTTTACTGCTAGCATTTCAGTTTTATTCCCGATAATCCTTTACGTTGCAGTTCACCTGCATTTTCATGCCCTTCCTGTGTGTGGGATTATTGCTAAAAGGCACGTTCTCAGGGGAGGTCTTCCTTGACTGACCCACTTAAAACAACAGCACCCACGGCCGCTCCCCACTCTGCTTTGTTCTCTTCTCACGCCGATCATTATTGGACAAATCATGACATTTACTTATCTTATGTTTCCCGGTCGCCTTGCTCTCCCTACCCTGCCCATTTCCATTCGGATCTATGAGGCAGCTATTCTCAGCTGTCTTGTCCATTGCTGTGTTTGTGAGCCCGGCACATAGTAGGCACCAGGATCTAATCTTTGTATTGTTTGTTTGTTTTGGCCACTATGTCAAGGTCATATCAGAAGTGTCTTACTTCAGTTGCCTCTGTTTCTTTGAGGGCAACATACAATGTAATCAATTTAGAGCCCAAATGTGACAGTGAGCTATAGGGTCTATTTTGGAGGCTACAGACCTGGTTTTGGATCATGATCTCACTATTGCTACTTGATCATTAGCCTCTTCCCTTGTAAAATAAGAAGTAAAATGATGCTCTTGTTTCAGTGTTATTGTATCATATAATGTATGTGAAAAAAATGTATCCATAGTAAAATGTTACAGAAATATTGGTTCTTTCTGTTTAACAAAAATCTGGCTGCTTTTTCCAAAGTTGTAAAAAGCAGACTGGAACCTGCAAACTATATTAAGATGTTTGTGCTCCTTGGATGTACTCTGGTACTAAATGGCTGCACACCAGAAAGAATTCACTTAGGCTCCCAAGTCGACCTGCGTTGCTCGAGTCTCCAAGATTAGAGACTTAGTTGGTCACTGTAGCTGAATTACATAATAGCATCTATCTTTTCTACATAATGTTACGATGAACTGAAATAGTTATCATTTTACTTTATATGTAACATGCATTTTTCATATCATATAACCTATTCTTTAGCAAATGCACTTAACTTAAAAATTTTGAGGAGGAAGTCATTCTTTGATATGTTTAATGTCACTTGAGAAAAACTGGTGTGGTGAACTTATTGTCTGGAGAGAAAATTGTTATTTGACTCTATAAAATGGCCCGCTTTTTTGTGGTGTTTTAATATTGTAGGAGCATGAAAAGGAGGCATTTTCGCTCACCATTTAAGAATTGTGAGCTCAAAAAACATCTAAGAAGTGTTTAAGGAACTAAAGAGCTGGAAATGAGGAGGAATGGCTGGATTATTTTTTTTTTTTTTTTGACCTCTTATTTAAAGTCCTTTGGCTTTACATCTCATCTGGTTTGGTTTCGTTGCACAGTATTAGGTGTGAGGCTAAGCAGAGAGTTTTGGGCTGCAGGAGAAGCTGCCTCCAGCTCAGAAGCAGGTAGGCGCCTGTACGTCCACACTCTTACACCTGAAGGAAAGTTCAGTGCTACTTCTTCGGTTAGTTATGGTGACTCCTCAGCAGTTTAGTCTCTCAAAACCTCACACAATACAGTATCCTGCTAGAGTTGTTACTTCTGCTGAAAACTGAGTATCTCCTTCTCTGATTTGTACTACTTTAATCAGTCTTTGTGTGTTCTACAGATCCCTTCTATAGAGCCGAGAGAGAGAATTCAAATTCTGTCTCACTGAAGGGATAGAGTGACGAAAAGAATGCCTGGCTGGTGTGGCTCAGTGGTTGAGCACTGACCCGTGCACCAAGAGGTTGCTGGTTCAATTTCCCATCAGGGCACATGCCTGGGTTGTGGGCCAAATCCCCAGAGGGGGGGCATACAGGAGGTGGCCAATCTATGTTTTCTCTCATAGATGTTTCTGTCTCTCTCTCCCTCTCCCTTCCTCTCTCTCTCTAAAATCAATAAAAACTTAAAAGAAGAAGAAGAAGAAAAACAACCACAGATCAGATACCCATACTATCAAGTATAGAGGCCACTGATCTAATCCACTTGATTTGTAGAAAAAGAAACGGAGGTCAAAGAAGGCTGAGTTATTTGTTCATAGAGGGAGATAAAGTGAAGTCTCCATGTTAACCAAGTCTAAGGCTCTTTCCATGTAATATTCTCTACCTTGAATGCTTTTTTTTCCCCCTACTTGAATATTTCTACTTTTTAGATTATAGCAACAAAATAATTAATTAGTTATCCCTGAAAGAAAGGGCAATTCTACAGAATCGGGGCTAATGAAGCAGATGTTCATTCCTAAAGTGGGAAAATACACAAGAAATGTTGACATCAGTAGCTGGCAGTTACTAATTACTATGTTAATCAAAATAGGTTTATTAGGCACAAGATCTGGGGTATTTGTGGACTCTCTTAGAACTAAACAATGTGAATCATTTATATCACTATGTGTTAGCTCTTGTGACATTGGAGAATATACATAGCATCTACAACTTACTTTCCTCAGCTACAAAAAGGGAACGCACAACATTTGGAATTTAATAGATGCTCATAAATGCTGGGTGCTATTATTAAAACCTCGGGTATCTTGTCTGGCCAGTGTGGCTCAGTGGTTGAGCATCGACCCGTACACCAAGAGGTCACCAGTTCAATTTCCGGTCAGGACACATGCCCGGGTTGTGGGCTTGATCCACAGTGGGAGGCATGCAGGAGGCGGCCAATTGATGTTCTCTCTCATCAATGTTTCTATCTCTCTCTCTCTCTCTCTCCCTTCCTCTCTCTCTGAAATCAATAAAGAAAAAATAAAATAAATAAATAAAACCTCTTGTATCCTTATCCTGATAGCAGCTAATGACTCAAATTTTAATCCATCTTTCAGAAACTGAGATAGACTGAAATTGACAACCCATCTTGCATCCATCTACCTTCTATCACAGGGAAAGGTAATTCTCTTCCTCCTTGAAGTTAGTTTTGACCATGGGACGGTTTCTGGTCACTGATGTGTGAGCAGAAGTGATATGTGCCATTCCTAAGTGGAATCACGTAAGAATCACAAAATAATCCTTTGTCCTGTCTTTCTTCTGCCCTGTTGACTGGTATTCTGGACGGTCACAGTGCACATCAGCCCCAGGTCTCAGTGAGGACCAAATGAAGTAGAGCACCCTGCCAATGAAAGACAGGCATGGAACATGAGCAAAAAACGAACGTGTGTTTTTGTCTGCCTCCAAAACTTGGAGATATTCCTTTCCTTCAGGCAGTATAACTGACAAATCTGATTCATACAAGAAGAGATTTCAAAGATGAATCTTCATGACAGCTATTCACCCAACATCACCCACATAAATCCTTACTAGTATTGAACTGTACCTACAATAATTCCACGTAACTTATTAATTCTGTCTCATATGCCTTCAATTATACTTACTGAGAGCACCTGTGAACACACCATGCCATATTTCCTCATTTCTAAGACAGTGGCTTTTGCATAGTAGCCATGCAGTAGATTCTTACACTGAATTGTTGAATTAGATTATGTCATTGTTATTCAGATAACCACATATTATTCTGGAACTTTTTAAATAACTGTTGACTAGTACGCAATTCTGGATCCAGAAGAACAAGACAGATCTATCTACTTAAAATACTTAAGCCCAGTTCCACTTGTAAAGAGGAAGTTACCACTGATGTCCATTGTAATTCCCCTCTGTAAATGTTGAGTCCTATGTATGATTAAGCTGCATGCAAAGTGGATGTAGAAAATTATATAAGAAAGGTAAATTTTAGGCCAAAGTATGAAATTTGTGTTTGGTTCTTTTCTGCCCTTCTAATGTCACTATCTGACTTCCCGGTCTTCCCCAAACTCTAGATAGGTATGAAACAAATTTCACCTGCTCATAAAACCCTGTGGCACTCCAGTTTTTCTTACCCATGATCCCTCATGATAGTCCATGTACTTCATCCCCGAGAGAAACCAATCAAAGGTTTCCATCAACCTAATCTGTATGCCTGATTTAGGAGTTGTCACCCAGAGCCAATCAGAGCCAAGGAGCATCAGCTCTGGAGCTTCTGCTCTAGCAAATAGGAGTAAGAAATTCTCTTTCTGCTGCAGGATTGATCCAAGCCTGAAGCTCTGCTGGCATCTCACCACAGTGACATAGGAGCCTACATAAAAATTAAACTAACGCATAGAAACACACTGACCAGAGAGTATCTATTTTCAGTCTTCTTTCTTCTTTCCGGGCTCACCAAATCCTTTTTCAGACTTGGGGACATGAGGGCTTTGCAATTCTATTTACTCAACAGTTTAAAGCATTTGCTCTGCTGTCCTCTTGAAAAGTAGGGTCACTCTTCTGGATACTTATATTGCACTAGAGGAAGGCTCGATTAGTGACTCATCCCCTCTACCTTCCTATGGGGTTGTCTCCCCACTGGTTCTAACAGATAGTCACTGTTCTCTCTAAGCTCCCTGCTTTAGCTTACAACATCCTCTTCGATCCCAGAAGATGTTTCACCCTCCTAAATCAGATAAAACTTGGGATAATTAGAAATAAAAGCTCTCAAATTCCTATTCCCTAAATGGATTTATTTCTATCTAATCCACCTCTTTCCTTCCTGCCTCAGTAAAAGAATTGTCCTTTCTGTCCTTTCTTTTTCAAGTCAATTTCTCTGTATGAGATCTAGATATTACCCCCTTCTTATTGCTATTTATAGAGTTTCTCTTATATTCATTCTCTCTGTCTCTCCTTCTTCTCTCTCTCCCCCTCTTCCTGTCTCCAGCTATCTCTATATCTCCTCTTATTTATACATTTTCACTCAGCTATTAGGTTGCCAAATTTAACAAATAAAAATGTAAGACACCCAATTACGCTTCAGATAAACAATAAAAATATTTAATATAAGTATGTCCCAAACATTGCATGATATAATTATACAAAAATTATTTGTTTTCAATATCAAGCTAAGTTCTACTGAACATCCTGTATTTATTCTGGCAATTCTACTCAGCTACAATGCACCACAATTCACAAAAGAAAGTAGGGAAGAGCACTGTTTTGCTTTTCTCATCATCTGTGTCAAGTCATTCTGAAAGGATGGTCATAGCTTCATGTGATATATTTTTACAGTCTCTACAGACCTTTCTGTCACAAATATTGATCTCTCAGAGCATTGCTTAGGTATCATTATGTCAAAAGACTATTTACTGCCTACAAATGAAGACTGAGGGGAAGGAATAGGAGACTAAAGGAAGCAGGAAAATCTGTCCTAATGTACATATACATGAAAGTGCTTGTGTGTTTGTGTGCACACTACCCACACACTCCACACATAATCTCGCATCGTGTCTAGATCTCATCCTAGTCCCTGACTTCTCTTTTTCTTCTTCACAGCGTTTCTTTATGGCATTCAATTCGCATCCCCATGTTATCTGCCATTGTTCTCAACATTGTAACGAGATTGCTAAAAATAAAGTTATTCACAAACTTCTAATTATGAAACCTAGTTGACATATTTAGTCTTTACATTACTTGCTCTCTGCTTTGTTTCTTAGCTGGATTCTCCTTTCTTCCTGAAACACTCACTATTATGAATTGAATTGTGCACCCCACTAAAAGATAGAATGAATATGACCTTACTTGAGAAAAAGGCTATTTGCTGATGCAATCAAGTTGAGATGAGGCCATTAGGACATGTCCTCATCCAATAGGACTGGTGTCCTTATGAGAGAAGAGAAATTTGGGATACAGAGACACAACACAGAGAGCACCACTGAAGATACAGACACTATCATAATGAAGCCAATGCACGAGTCTTCATGATAAATACATTTTATCCCAGACACCTACTCATACTATCAAGTACATAATTGCACTGTCTCAGGTGGGACGCACCTGTGACT
The DNA here is from genome assembly GCF_014108415.1 of Molossus molossus. Taxonomy (NCBI): domain Eukaryota; kingdom Metazoa; phylum Chordata; class Mammalia; order Chiroptera; family Molossidae; genus Molossus; species Molossus molossus. The sequence continues at coordinate 97,174,848 of NW_023425346.1, forward strand.
TGCAGGCATTTGGCAAAGAACGTGCCTATTATAAGCTCACTTCTGAATGGCATGCTATCCCTTTGCTCCTTTTCTCTCAAAATGTCTCCTTTAGGAAAACAAAAAACACACGTAGATAAACAACAAAGCATGTTGTCACAAAGGACCTTCAGCAAAGCACGCGCCAGCCAAGATCCATCCGCGTTTGATTACTGCCAGGACCTTCATCCAGAAAACAGATGCAAATGGGAGTTGGAGGGACGCAGAGCAATAACGTTTACCATGTGCTGTGCTGCACAGCATGGCAATTATAGGCGCATCTGCAGTAACTCATGTTTTCTGGGACTCTAATATCTTTTATTTTGTTCTTCCACCTGCACTGGAAACCAGAATATTGCTATTTCATACATTTCAGTGTCCTGTCTTTAGGAGACCAGGGGACTTCCTATTTTTGTGACTCCCTCCGTCACTGGTCCCTGCTCCCACCCTGTTCATGGCCAGCAAACACCTAGATCATCAACCCTCTTTTTACACATTCTGAGAAAATCTGCTGACTGGAGGAGATTTCCTCTACAGTAGGCAGATGAACAAAACAGAATGGATGGAAATAATGAAATAGAAGATAAAGGAACTGGCAACCAGGAGCTTGGCCAGCAGAAAAGAATTTGCTAGTTCATAAATTGAGGTTGAACATGACAGAGTTGAAATGTAACCTTTACAAGTAGAATCCACAATAATTCAAACGTGAAATGTTGGAAAATACAATGACAGAGTTGTCTTTGTAATAGAAACCTCAATAATTTAAGGAGAAATTGTAAATTCTAGTGAAAGTGCACCAGAGAGGGAAAGAATAAGGAGAGTTCCTTTTCAATTTTTCTCAAATAAAGTGGATTAGGAAAATATTTCTGAGAATGCTCAAAGAAATAAATCAGCTAAGATGTATTTTTACTTAAATTTGCTTCCATAAAATGACTTCCAAATTCTATACAATTCAAATATCTTTCAGAAGATCTGCCCACGTGTCTAGATTTAAAAAACAGTTTTATATATGAAGGTCAAGGTGTGTGTACAGAATGACTTTGATTTATAAAACACCTCTTCAGCCTGCTTATCTTAGGTATGGGTTTCCTGTTGACTTTAAGTTTGTTGTTTTTGTAGCTATTTTCTTACCAACTTGAATAGGTTATAAGACATAGAAGAAGGGATCTTAAATAGCTATCTTTTTAACCCAATGAAAAGAATACATTGATTAGTGTTAATGCCATTACTGCACTATACCAGATCACTGCATAACTTGGCTTAATTCTGAGATGGGATGTTGATATCAGAACTATGGAAAAATGGAATATTTCATCAAAAAGAACACTTATAACCCAATGCCTTCATTTCATAGAAGGGGAATCTGAGGCCAAAGGAGGATAATTGTTACACAATATAGCACAACTCCAAACATGGATGCATTTAAACAAAACTGTCCATCACAGCTCCCTCAGTGGCCTGTGCACTGATCTCAGGTGTCATGTGTTTTACTCATGACCTGACACAACTAGAGGTGTTAGAGTCTCTCGGAGACGGAAGGCTACTTATAGACCAGCTTATCCCACTGAGTAATAGTTGGAGACACAGATCATTTCAGACACAAGAGACTATTTCTTGAAGGCTATGTAATTAGTTAACTAGTTAATAGTAGGAGTCGATTATCTTGCACCCTTATATGTTGTTCACCTGAAGCAGATAAAATTTACTCTCATTCTAAGTCCAACAGACCTTGGGAAATATACTTAGTTTATATGGGACTTATCCACCTAAACTAAAAATCAAAATATTTTGTTTTATATACAATGTAAGACAAAAGATTCTATTTAACAATGTTGTAGATGACCAAAGAAAGGAACTTTGTGTGGTAAATCCTATGCACATAAAAGGACTGAACTCACTAGCATGGCAATGGAGATAGATGCTTCTTTGATTGTGCTCAATTCCTTCTTCGTACTTAAACACCTGTCCAGGTATGCTCACCTTCCACGTCCTCAGGTTTACAATGCCTCACATTAAAATATCCTCTCAGAAAAAAAGAAAATAAAAATTGTTATTATTCCTATCTTAATGAACTTTTAAACCAAAGTCCAACTTTTTTTCCAAAGGAATTTTTATTTTAAGCCATATGTGTATTTGTAGAAAAAAATACCACATTTTTTCTTTCTTTTTTTTTGTCTCCAAGTAAAACCAGCAACAAGTAGGTAGGCAAATCATTTGGGAGTACATACAGTTTTTCCTGACATCCTCAAAATAACACCATATGGCCGGCTTCCTTTGTTGCCCTTGAGTCAGCCAACATCTGGTCCCACACTGCCTGCTTGTTCACCAAGGCACAGTCACACAGTCACACATGTGTAGAGCACACTTTTCTGGGTGTGGCCTGAAATCTGAAGTATCATCTGTTTCTAGCAGCCTTCCCAGAATTCCCCTTGTCAATATGTAACAGGTGACTCATTAGCACTGAAGTATCTGTAGACTGCATAATTTAATTAAACTGAGTCCTTATGAGATCACTGAAGAATCTAATTAAGGCAAATGCTTCAGATTCTGATATAATTAATTTCCATACAATAATGTTTTTGTAGTGGGCAAGTATCAATAGAATACCCTGCACGTGAATTGTTTATCACTGCATTGAATATTTCAAAGAGAATGTCAACGAAGCATGTTCTGGAAATACTGAGTGTCTCAATTGAGTCCAAGCTTTGCTCCTAATCTATCCATTCACTTATTCATGTGTCCATTCAGCAAACCCTGTATTGAGCTCATACTATACACACCTTGTGGAACTTGCATTGCAATAGCGGAGACAAACAGAGGTAATGAATAAATAAAACATATTTTATGTTAGAAGATTATAGGTGGTATAGAAAAACATTTTTTAAAACACCTACATTAAGTTTACAGGAGTGGGGAAAGCCCAGAATTTGGGGTAGTTTAGAGTGAAGTTAACTAGGAAGTAAGGAGAATTGTGGAAGACATGACTTCATGGTTAAATCTGAACTTTGACTGCAAAGCTTTGAATTTTCTCATTTTTGCAAGGAGATCTTATAACTTAAAACAATAGCTGGGGGAGAATAAGAATTATAATGAACATCTATCCACGTAATCGTCATCAGGGAAAGGGAGGGATGTAGATGCCAACCTCACCACCCTTCCTCCATACCCCAGCGCATTGCTCATTATAATTAACAATAAACTGTCTCATAAAGCATTGCTTCTCTTTTGGTTTCTGTTCTTTCTTTCTTTGTTACTCTTTCAGTTAATTCTACACTCAATGGCTAGATTTATGCTCTTAAAACATGACTCGGCCCATGAGCCACACATCTTCAAAATGCTTCTGCTGCATCGCCTACAAGTTCAAAAGTATGAAGCAGCACACAGGGTCTCTGAATTGCAACCAAAAGAGCTTTGCAAAGTATGCCTCCACAACTTTTATTCATTCTGTTCAATTTGAACTCCCCACATTTATACTTGCCTATGGACAAGTATGACATATTTCATATCCCACCCATCACAAACCTCTCCAGGGAGGCCAAACAAATATACATGGGGTAAGGTTACATCTACCAAAAACAGTTGGCATCTAGTAAATTATTTTCAAATACCTTCAAGGTAATGCCATACATTAGAAATGGAAATTGGCATAATGATAATCTAGTAAGTCATAATTAGCTTCCAAGGGTTATGACAAAGGGAGGCCTAGCACCCCTTTCTTTGGACGCTAAGTCCAGTGCATTTTTTATTACCCAATTCAGCCTTCCTGGTATTTCTTTGATTGTCACATTTCTGTGGATATTTTCATATAACTTTCAAAGTATATCTCTCTGAGTTTTTACTATAAAATGTACACATCAATATAAAATGTACAGAGGATATTTAGCAAGTCATTCCCCCAAAAAGGAAACCATCATTTATATGCTATACACTATGTAGTTTGCAATTCCTTATCTATTTTTCTTTATTCTCTTTTAGTCCTGATTCTTCATCTTCTTGGTAGTGATTTTCACACCAACACTGTAGTAAGCTTTTCTGTATTCTAAGTTTGTGCCTATCTGCTTAATAAATTAAAAATATAAATAGTCAAGCTGTCCTTTGGGTCATATGAATGATTATGAATTAAGTAATTATATTAACTATTATGCAATTACTGAACCCTAGCATATGTCTAATCTAGTGTTACTATTGGGACTATTTAGTCCTAAACAACTGATGAGGGACGATGACTTCTATAAAGGATCAGAGAAAAATTAATTCTTTGCTGTTCAAGATAGAGTGATATATAATATTTCTAATAGATGGCTTTATTTTTTGTCTTTACTGTATTAGAACTTAATTCACATTAAATAGACATATTTTTTTCATCTTCACTGAAGTATCTTTTTGACATATTTGGATTCTCTTAATTGGTTAATCTCGAAACATGAAAACAAGGGAGTAACTTAGGAAAAAAGAAAGCTCAGTGAAAATGGTATCAATGACAGAAAATACAAAAACCAAGTAATATTTCCATACCTGAGAATTGTGTCGATGTGATTAAAGCAGAACTTTTGATTATATAAATGAACATGTTGTGACATTAGTAATCTGATTACTGATATAAGGAAATAATTTTAATAAGGAAAATCATTCATGTCTGCTAGAGAAGAATTTCCCAAAGCATCAGAGAATCTTTGTTCCAGAGGTGCTAAAAGGTGCTCCCCTCACATGGAATTCATGGTTGGGTTACTTAAACTCTTCAGGCTAATTTCCTGTTCTTATAAAGTTGCAGTGAAGATTAATATGTTAAAAATCAATTAATATTTCATATAACGAGTCTTACATGGGGAATGCTCTACAAGAGTAATCTCATGTAGATTTCTTTTAATACCCAGTTATATTTCCAATTTCAGGCTCTACAAAATTGTGAACATCTTCTATTACACATGCCATGTTCCACTGTGGTCTGTATAACATGTTTTAAGTAACCAGCATAAATATATGAAATAAAGTAAAAGAGTTGGAAGAGAAAAGGACAGGCTGTTTTTCCCTCAGTAGATATTTCACTCATCACTCTCACTCTAATTCCTCACCTTTCCCTTCTCTACACACAAACCAAGAGGAGGAGAGTGCAGGGCCCTGCAAACGAAGGGAGCTGCTCCTTGTAGGTCTAGGAAAGAAGTGTGTGAGTCGAAGATTGTGGAATTTGTGCAGGCCCACACACACACAAAAAGGAAATTTTAAGACAGCAAAAGAAAAGTCAAAAGGGAAAAGAAGAAGCAGATTTCCAGATTCACTTTGAATTTCAGTGGAGCTATTGCACGTAAAGCTCTTGGTGAAATGCACCCTGCGCGGTATGGGCTCATGATTATAATTACCATTATTAGTTTTCAGAGGAGAAGCTCTTTTTGTGTCACTTTCTATTCCATTTTCTGGTCAAAGAGAAACAACTAAAATCATCCTTCCTTCTTAGAGACTATTATAGGAACTCATTGTATCCTCTCTCTTCCCACACTTAATTACTTCTCCCAGGGAATAAGAGTAACTTGCTAGATAGGGTAGAGAATGGCTTTATCAGAGCATGTTGCTCTAGTAGGCAGAGTCACTGTGACTTAAAGGAGAACCTTCCACTACCAGTTCCTCTCTGCCTTCCCTGGTCCAGGCATGGAAGACCAGCTACTTGGACCCCTCAGAGGTAGTACTCTTCACTTCTTATTTCTTCTTGACACAGAAGCTGGACCATTGATATATATTTTCTGTATGAAATAGGCCCACAGTCCACATCCATGCAGCTGGCTGAGTCCACTTGCTGTCTGTTCAGAGAAAAGGGAGTAGGAGGATCTTCTTAATTCTTAGGTTTTAGCTACATTCTCAAATCTGGTTTTGATGAGAAAGTTCTACAAGAAAGAAAAGAGTGTAGGGTATTTTCAGCTGCAAAGAACAAAATACCCGACAAAAATGATTTAAACAATGGGGAGTTATTTTACTCATGTGCATAAAAACATCTATAGTGGTCCCCAGGGTTAATTCAGAGACTCAGTGACAACAGGGTTGCAAACAGATTTTGCTACTCTTTGGGTTTGTTTTGGAATTATAAAATGTCAGAACCAGTTTCAAATGAAGTTGTCCAGAAGAAGCCAGGCAGAAGTGAGAGTCTCTCTTCCCATAAGCCTTCAGAAGACTTCCTAAACCCCCTGGCCAAGATTATGCCACATACCCATGCTAAGGCAATAGGGGAGGTTGGAAAAGGGGTATCCAACATTTCCAGCCTCTGTAATGGTGCATGGATCTTGTCCACAAGGAAGAAGGGAGATGGGTAATGGTTATTGGTACATAGCCAAGAGGATCTTACCCAGATGCATACATAGTCTTATAAATGTTGTTTTGGTTTACCAGTTGTCTAGATGATCTTATAGTCAACAACCTCTCAGGTCCCTGAAGGGAAGGTTAAAAAAATGGTAGATCCTTAAATCCTACCATTGTAAAGGAGGAGGAAATGTTTACAGGAAGAAGCTGAAGGAAACATAAAGAAAGCGGGGTTGGGGAGTGTTGTATATCACACCAAATCCAGATCATAGGAGCCTGAGCACTAGATCCTATTAATGTCCCACCCAGATTTCCTTTATTACACGGTGCTCTCATCCACCATCAGCCATGAGTGTTGGTGATAAAGGCTCACAGCCATAGCGTTCTCTGGACAAGTGCCCATGGCTAAAGAAAACCACATAGCTGTCATACCTGAAATCAGCCACTGATACAAGGGTACAAAAGGTGGTCTTCTCATCTCAAGTGGAAAGACTTCACTGGTGCCATTCATACGTCAGAGCTCCGCATGGAGTCAGGCTAAAGCAAATGTCACCTGAAACCACATCTTTGCTTAGATTCTTCCTTTGCCCTCTCCTGCTACTCTTTCTTCCTAACAGGTGTCTGCTGAGAACATCTCCTGGTTCTTTTACTTGCACAAGAATCCATACCTCATATTCACTTCTAGGGGATCTGACCTAAGACAAGTCAGGAGTGCCAAACTAAGAAGTTAGGATTATATTATATAAGCAATGGGGAGCTATTGAAAGTTTTAGAGCAACTGTGTTTTATTTATTGTTATCCTTACCCGAGGACATTTTTGCATTTATCTTCAGATAGAGTGGGAGGGAGAGGAGGAGGAAGAGAGAGAGAGAAACATCGATGTGAGAGAGACACATCGACCGCCTGCCACCCACACAATCCCAACTGGGGCCAGGGACAAACTGCAACCGAGGTACATGCCCTTAGCAGAAATCGAAACCAGATCTCTCTGGTCCGTGGGCCTACACTCTAACCGCTGAGCCAAACCAGCCAGGTCTAGAGCAACTGTATTTTAAAATGATTAGTCTGGCAACAAACAACCTGTAGAAAGAATTAAGAGGCTTCCATATCCCTCCATTACTAATTATTACACAAAAGACATGGTCTTAATATTATATACTAGAGAAAGAAAGACAGACACTCAAGAGCCCTCCTTTGTAACTATAAATTTACTCAAAAAAGTGTAATATTTTTCATTACAAAATCTCTTAGAAGAATTTCTATGGGTATTATTTGCCTTAAGTCTATAGTTTAAAAGTTTGCTTCTATGTCTGTGTATAATCTTGAAGTCCCCTCTTTTTCTTTCCCCTGTGACATTGCCTACTGAGATCCATTAAGGGTTGACTAAACAAAGGAAACTAAATTTACCTTTAGTAAGAATTACTTTAGCGGATATAGATTTTTGTTTGTTGGTTTTGAAAGTACAATTTAAACTCAGGAGTGAAGGGAGGCCCTTGTAGATTTTCTGACCCTGGAAATCTGTTTTGTTGGTTTTTTTAAGACTGAAAAAGCCACCTGTGTCTGAGGGTTTAGGTGTAAATTAACCTGAGTTCATGACCATGGTCAGAATTCCCCAGGAAATCCCTTCTGATGGCTGATTCCAGGTAATGGACAGGGCTTAAAATTGCAGAGCTCAAATTTATATCAAGTGTAAAGACAGACGAAAAGGGTACTTACGCTGCTTTTATACAAAATGTGTCCATTGCTATGTTAAATAGTTCTATATAATGTGTTTTCTAGAAATTAATAGAAGCTACATATTTTTATAAATGCTTGTAAGAATCTAAATATATAAACGTATCTTACCTCTCCCCCTGCGCTAGTGACATAAAACGATAGCTATATAGCAATAAAAGTTAGGCCTGTTACATGCATCAGGAAATATTGGAAAATAGTAACACAGCCCTTTATTCAGATAGCGTTCAACCCCATGGTCCTAAGAATGTGCCCTAAATAAAGAGGAAAAACATGAACAATAACATTCACTTATCTTACTCACTTAAATAGTAGGGTAGTGTCCTAGTTAAAGAAATAAGGCACAGTAATTTTGGTTTCCCTCTCTAAACAAATTTTTACTAACCCCCTAATATGTACATAGTATTACAAGTGGAGCTATGAGTTTACATTACAGAGATTTACCCATAGTAAGCATTTATTTGCTTACTGCCATTAAAACATTATTCATATACTACAAAGAATTTTAATTTGCAAAGCTAGCAGTAACACACTACAAAGCATAAAAACTTTTGGATGATTCCAAATCTGGAATTCCTCATTTTATAATTCATGGTGGTAAAGTGAGGTCTTATTCACTCATGTGTTTACTGCACAGATATTTTTTTGAGTGTATAGATTTTTAGGTAGTTGTGGAAGCACCAGAAATGCAGCAGTAAGCAAAGTAGACAAAAATCCCTGCCTTCCTAAAGACTGCATTATGCTAGGAGAAAAAAAACCATCAATCAAAATGAATAAAACATACATGTAATATAGTAAGTGGCAACAAATGTATGTGTGTGTGTATTATAATAAATGGCCCCAAATCCTATTGGAACAAACAGAATAATTCAGGAAAAGAATAGGTTATCTCTGGGTTTGGGACAGTGGAACAATTACATATTTAAATAGGTAGTCAGGGAAGATCCCATTAGGAAAATTAGACCTGAAGGAGGTGAAAAAGTGAGCTAAGCAAATATCTGAAGGAATTAATTATTCAAGCAGAAGAAGTGTGAGTTCAAAGGGAAATGCCTGGCTATCTCAAAGAACAACCACCATTTCAGACAAGCACAAGCATAATAAGAGAAAATTAAGAGAGGTAACAGGACAAAATCGTGTAGGGCACTGTGAGTAACTTTGATTTTTTTCCTTGAGTCATATGGAAGCCATTGGAAGTTCTGAAAAGGGTCATGATACGGTCGATCCTACATTTTAACAGGGTCTATCTGCTTACCCCGCCAAGAAGAGACTGCAATAGAGTCAAAGAGGCCAACTCTACAGTTTATGCTCTAATCAAATTGGAAGACAGCAGTGACGGTGACTGGGGTGGTGGGTGTGGCGACAGTGAGAAACAGAGAGATTCCAGCAGCTTGGAAAGTAGAGCCAGGAGAACGGGCCACGGGACTGGATATGCTAGGACAGTCGTCCAGCATGATGCCCATGTTTTCTGCCAGAGCTTTGAAAGGACGGAGCTGGAAGAATGAACAAGTGCGGGGAAGACGCTGAAGGAGCAGGGGTAAAGAGCAGAGGAGGAATTCAGTTGTGGACACTGTCTTAGTTTGCTAGGGCTGCTACAACAAAGAACCACAAACAGGGTGGTTTCAACAATGTAACACTGTTGTCTCACAGCTCTGGGGGCTCGACGTCCACAGCCGAGGTGCCGGAAGGGCTGGTTCCTTCTCAGCGCTCTGCGGAATGCTTCCGTTTCCGGTCTGCCTCTGGCTCAGACAGCTGTCTTTCTCCATGTCTCTTTACATGGCCCTTCTCCCTGACACAGCTCTGTGTCCAAACACCCCTTTAATAAAGACACCAGTCACATTGAACTAGGGCCCGTCCTAGTGACTTCACTATAACTTGAGTTCCTGTGTAAAGACTTCATCTCCAAAGAAGGTCACACCATGAGGGATTGGGGGTTAAGACTTCAACATATGAACTTGAGGGGAGTCAAAAGGAAGATAGATTTGACAAAATGCTATGATAGGTGTCCACTCTAGGCTGAGGGTTATTCTGAAGACATAATATTAATTCTAGAAACAGAATTCCCATAATAATGTCAAATTCATTCTGGAGGACAGCACAGTCATTCTTTTTGTTTGTTTGGTTGGTTGATTTTTAATTCAACATACTTTTTAGTATAGCCTTGAATATAGTAGAAATATAAGTGGGAAAAATTTCAGCGGCAATGCACAGAAAATCTCGCTACAAGATGTTTTTCCTAAAAGGATATTTATAATCTCCCCTAGCAAGAAATATGAAAGCAGGTAGATATAGGACTACATTATTTAGCAACATGGTTAAGTCACCGATGACCATGGGCTGTATACTTCTCACTTCTGCCATTCACATAGTGTTGTTATCATTCTCTGGTTGTATCCTCATCACCCCAATGCAGCTGCCACAACCCCAGGCATTGCATCTTTATACAACCATGTTCAAAGAGAAAAAGGAGAGTGACTTCTAACACTCTTTTTCACCATGGAATCAAACTTTTACCAGAAAACTTAGATCCAGCAACTCTTGCTGTCTTCCTTTCAGGGACTTAGAATTGCATCATCTGACCTACTTTTAAGGAAGACAAAAAATGGAGTGTTTTTCAGTCAAGGGTAAAAGACACTGCTGTCAAATTGCAAGGAGGATGGGGAGGACAATGTCTTGCACAACAAATCCTCAATACATGTTTAATTGGTGAATAATACACAGCCATGGTGCTGGAAAGGCAGGAATATCAGTGATTACTCACTATTTCCTTAGAACAAACTCTAGACCCACAGTGTCTCCTTTAATATTAGACATTTGCCTTTATAATTTCCAATCAAAGAAGTTGGGAGTTCTGGTGGTGTATCAGAGGTCCTCCAAGCAAGTAACCAAATCAACTGACTTAAGGATCTCTGCTCAAGCTTTATAGTGTGTTTTGTCTGTCTCATTCACCACTGAAACATCTTTCTCTTAGCACTGCTATTGACGTAAGCACTTACTTTGTGTACTATTTCTTTTCCCATTGAATAGAAAACTTCTAAGGACAAAGGATATATCTTTCACAACAGCTTATCAGCCGAGGATGACTTTGCCCCTCAGAAAAGTCTGGAGAAATTTTTGGTTGTAAAAACTCGGGGTTAGGGATTTTTATTGGCATCTAATGGGTAGATACAAGAAATGCTTATAAATATCCTCGAATGCAAAGGACAGCTTTATTCACCACCAACAACAGATTGTCTGAACCATGAGCTCGACAGTGCTGTGGGGTTGAGAAACCCTCTATTACAGTAATCTTCAAAATTCATCATTTACCACTCTAAGCATCTGAATCACGCCAATCTTTTTTCCCCTTTAATTGGATTAATAGGGGGAGGGCCTGTGTGCAGGTTCAGCTTTGGGCTGTGACCTAGTTGATCCAGGTGCTGAACTTGCTCACCCAAGTGTACACAGCAGGTGTGTGCACGGTGCAGCTGCTGGCGCCCCAGGACACAATGCCTGTGAACACCACACGTTCCCCTTTTGGCAGACAAGAGGGCCTCCAGTGCACCCCGACACTAGAAGGCCCCCGGGCCACCTGCGCAGATCATGGAGTTGGTGATACATGAGCCCCCCAAACTGCTGGCATTGTCTCACAGTGACCAGGCGTGCTGGGGTCACATTGCCTGTGCTGATGAGGTGACCCCAGCTGATGATGACACACGAGGCCTGTGACCACCAGCTGGGAAAGCCAGGCACACATGAGATGCATATTGTGTAGGCGGCTGGGGAGGTGAGCATCAATACCTTCAGGTCATTGTTGAAGGGGGTGGGGTTTCAGCATGGGCGTGTGATGGCCTGTGGAGCTGGGGGAGGGGGGCATGTAGGATGGGGTGAGCATGACCCCCAGGGTTGATGGGTCTGTGCCAGTTCTTACAACGAAGGATTTACCTGTAAATGGCCACTAACGTTAGTGCCCACCGTTCAGGCTGGACAGATCTCTCTAGGCATGGAAATGGTGGGGCTCCCCGCAAATGTGGGGACACTCAGCGAAATTCAGTTCCATGCTGACTGTAGATGTTCTGGAAATAGTTGCTGAACAGAAATGAAACTAATTTGATGTTCAGACTAATAAAATAATCCTTGGAGCCTTGCAAATATCTCCGCTCGTGGCTCCACCTTGTTGAAAGGGGCTACACTGAACACAGAATTATGTCGTGAAGTTCTAACACACGTGCTTTTAGAACCTGCTAAATGATTGCAGATGACACGTGTATTTCAGTTTCCAGGAGAACATCTGAGAGAGATAACACAGTGGTTTGAGGCAATTTCCACCAACAATTTGAGAAAATTAGAAAAGATGCCAGAAAACCGTGCTGTCACAGAGGGAGATGAAATGCACAGCTCCCTGCGGGGCCGGGAAAGGGGAGGCACTGTGGTCTCCCTGTTCTCAAGCCTCTTTCAACGATCGGGCTTGATGCTGGAAGTCCCACGGAAATAGCGTCTGACCAGCTGCAACCTGGCCTTTTTTCATCTCCAGTGGAGACATTAAGGATATGTGTTGTGGACAGTCGTTTCATTTGTGATTTTGTTCAATCGCGAAAGGGAAAAAAAAAAAAAAAGGAGGAGAGATATAAGCAGGGTTTCTCTTCATTATGTTCAAGTGTTTGGCCAGAAGTTCCCCTGAGACTCTGCGATAGCTCATTTATAATACGGTGCAATTGGACCATCATGATACTTACAGACCATCTGTTCACTTCTCTAATTCTGTTTTACCCACTTGTTTCCATTTCATCTGAAGTGATACACATTTGCTAAGAAAATTCCAAGCATACTTGGTGTAGGAGGACTTCTGGACAAGAGGCTCTCAGAGTGCTGGGAGAGAGAACTCATTTAGCACACGTTCGTCTATGTGATTTGGAGCTGAGCTTCTGAGGCCCTATATTGGGGAAATTCATTAAACTGCACATTTCACAGTTTTGTTGTTCTTTTCTCTTTAACGATACTATTTGGATTCAGGCACACATGCAGGAGAGTTGGAAAGAAGCCAGTGTGTGAAATGCGGTATCTGAATTTCTAATCATCGTTGATTATGAATTCTGCACCAGCACACAGGCCCTGGTGCACACTTATTATCCTTGCTGAGCCCCCTTGTCACAGACTAACACCTTCTCAACCAACTTTCACATAAAAAGTTAAGACTAGAAGTATGGCTATCTGGTCCTACCTTCCAGGGTAAATCCTTTCTACCACCCCCTTCCCAAGAATATCAGTATGCTGCTGCCTTTGCCAGCTGAGACAGGAATTTCTTTCCATTGTGATCTGTAGTCGTGAAGCTGAACAACTCTAGTGTTAAGCACTGTATTCATTGTTGCCTGACAATCGATCAGGAGACAAACATGATAGCAATGGATGCAATGCACTGTATTCGACATGCTTGTTCTTAAGCACCTTATGTGTGTCCTCTCATTCATGCACTTATGAACGTAAGGAGGTAGGTATTAGTATTTTCATATTTTTTTAAAAAACAAACAAAAAAATGAGGTTGAATGAAAGAAAGGAAATTAGAAAGTTTTCACAGCCACTACATTTTGGAGATAAGTAAACCAGACTTTTCTAACCCCAAGACCATGTTCCTAAGAACCATGGAAAATCTAATCAGCTCATGGGAAACCAGGTTTCCTCTCAGTAGCAATGGCACTATCACTATCGAAGGCAGCAGTTCTCAACCTGCGGGTCACGGCCCCTTTGGGGGTCAAACAACCTTTTCACGGGGGTCGCCTAAGACCATCGGAAAACACATATTTCCAACGGTCTTGGGAACCGAGACACGGCTCCTCTATCCGTCTCCAGGCGGGTCTGCCCACATGCAGATGCGCCCACATACAGCATGAGGAATGTATTAAAGGGCTGCGGCATTAGGAAGGTTGAGATGCACTTATTAAGGGCATCCGCCCTACAAGGTGAGACTGATCTGGTCTCTCTGTTCCATTACAAGAACACAAGCGCGGTCACTCTCTTGGGAGTGGGAGTAGATGGTAAGAGAACAAATCCTTAAGTCAAAGACTAATTTATTTATCCTTAAATAAATTAGATGCTGAGTCTCACACCTGAGTGAAAGCACCCTGAACTCAAAATGCTCAGACTGTAGATTCCTCTTCAGGCAAACTCTTAGGTCCCAAAATGGACCCTAAAATTCAATACTTATTCTCTGAAGCTGTGAGCTAAATTTTAATGGAAAATTATTGGACACAAAAATCAGCATGTTTCTATATTTCTATACACAAACAATTAACAATCCAAAAGAAAAAAATTCAATGTACAATAGTATCAGAAAGAGGAAAGTACCTAGGAATAAGCTTAACCAAGGAGAGAAAAAAATATCTACACTGAAAATTACAAAACCTTGCTGAAAGAAATTGAAGAAGACAAATAAATGAAAAGACATCCCATGTTCATAAATCAGAAGACTTAATATTTTTAAAATATCAGTTCTACCCAAAATGATCTGTAGATTTAGTGTAAAACTTATCAAAATCCCAATAGTGTTTTCTGCAGAAATAGAAAAATCTACCCTATGCTTAGCTGGTGTGGCTCAGTGGTTGAGCGTCGACCCATACACCAAGAGGTCGTGGTTTGATTCCTAGTCAGGGCACATGCCCAGGTTGTGGGCCCGATTCCCATTGGAGGGCATGCAGGAGGTGGCCAATCAATGTTCTCTCTCATCGATGTTTCTCTCTCTCTCTCTAAAGGTCAATAAAGAAAAAATAATTAAAAAAGAAAAATGCGCCCTGGCCGGTTTGGCTCAGCGGTTAGAGCGTCGGCCTGCGGTCCTGAGAGACCCGGGTTCGGTTCCCGCTAAGGGCATGTACCTCGGTTGCAGTTTGTCCCCGGCCCTGGTCGGTTGTGCGGGTGGCAGCCACTCGATGTGTCCCTTCACATCGATGTTTCTCTCTCTCTCTGTTCCTCTCTCTCCCTCCCACTCTACTTGAACAAAAAATGGAAAAATGTCCTCGGGTGAGGATTAAAAAAAAAAAAAAAGAAAGAAAAATGCACCCTAAAACTCATATGGAATATCAAGGGAAACTAAATAGCTAAAACAATCTTTAAAAAGAACAAACTTGGAGGTCTCACAGTTCCTAATTTCAAAATTTATTACAAAGCTTCAGTTATCAAAGCAGCATCATACTGGCATGAAGTCAGACATATAGTCCAAAGGAATAAAAAAGAGAGCTCAGAAATAAACCCTCACATACACAGGCAAATGCTTTTCAACAAGGGTACCAAAGGCCATTCAATGGAGAAAGGAAAGTATCTTTAACAAATGGTGTGGTGTTGGAAAACTAGATGTTCACATGCAAAAGAGTAAAGTTGGACCATTACCATCAACTATATATAATAATCAACTCAAAGAGTTAAATGTTAAAACTACAACTAGAAAAAACTCTCAGAAGAAAAAGTGGGTAAAAGCTTCACAATATTGAATTGGATAATGATTTCTTGGATGTGATACCAAAAACATAGACAAAAAAAAAAAATTGGCAAATTGAACTACATCAAAATTTATCATTACTGTGCATAAAAGGACACAATCAACACATTAAAAAGGTAACCTATGAACTGAGAGAAAATAATCTATATTTAAAGATGGTGGTAGGAGAAGGATAATGAATATGTTCAAGTCGTCTTGAGCATGTGTCAAAGCACTCTTAACTTTATAGAGGAGATTTGCAAAAAGATAGCTATCCCTGCTGTGTAGAGACATTTAATAAAAATCAGGACATTCAGCAGATGTTGCACATGATTTCAGCTCACAAGAGCTGAAAATAAGGCAAAAGTCACATTTAAGCCTGGTGGCTCTGAGTAATCCTTGCAGGGAGAACTCTGTGAGTAGGCTAAAGCAGTTCATTTCCTCCACCCAGCAAACCTCTGCAACAACCCACAGTACACCTGTCCACAATCTGTAGAGTGATGGGGTTTTGTATCAGAGGATTAACCACCTCCACCACCCAGCTGTCAATCTTTGGTAACCCAAAGGGATGTCAAACACACGAACCACTGCAAAACAATTTCCAGCTTGCAGAAGCCTTATGGATGGCACCATGGGCATTTCTCTCCTCCTCATCTCAAGAAACAGCTGCTTTCCCAGGTGCCTGGCATCTTGCCAAAGGAGTAAGACAGTCAGTTAACATGGCCTTGTCAATAATCCATAGTTTCTGGACTTGATAAAGTAATCAGGAGGGCGTATCATTTAATGCAGGTCTTCCAAACAGGGAGAAGCAATTGGGATTGCTAATCAGGGGGAACTGCTCAGAAATAACTTGTTTGGAGCTGAAGGAAGAGCAAGTGCAGCTTACAGTGGGGAGGAAGGGTTTCTATGCTCATGTTGTCCTTCCTGTGACCAACAGTCTCCATGCAGTGTTCAAAGGAGATGGGGATTCAGCCTTCCATGGCACTTGGCTCCCTAAATGTCACATTTCTGGCTTCTGCAAGTCATAGATATTGACTAGACTATCTCCAGAGAAAACAGACTTTGCTGAACCTTTGAAGGAAAATATGGACACAAAGGATCACATTCAAAGTCACTTACATTTTGACCTGATTATATCCAAATATGCGATTATGAATAACATGAGCTTCTATTCCAACAGGGAATTCAACATCCTGTGGATTTTTCTCAGAAATGTTGAGGAAGTGTCTTAAGTGGATTTCTCTCGAGCCACTTGATTCACAGTATGTCTTCAAGAAGGACTCCAGGAAATATAAAAACTAGAAAGTACACTGCAGTAAACATTTCCGAATTGTGCTCTATAAATTAATTGACTCACATGATTTGTCAAGACTGCAAATAATTTTTATGGCCCCTGCATCATCACAAAGATCATTTAAGGTTGCTTCCAATGCAATATAGAATATAGCAAGATAAAACTAATCTCAAAATTAGCTAGAACATGAAGTAAAATAAAAATATAAAATAGATTTTTTTGACGTTTTTATTTTTTATTTTATTTATTATTATTTTTTGTTGTTGTTACAGATGTTTCTCCTTTCCTAATGAATAAGGAGACTTGCCATTCCATTCACTGCTGCTCCATTTCACTGAAAAGCATGGAACACTTGCTCAGCAGTAGGAAGAGTTATTCTTCATAGTGAATATTTCACAATACTTGCTTTTCCTCTTTCAGTTACCTAATTTAACTATACCCTGTCTATCTTGTTGTATATCACATTATAAATACAGAGTCAGAGACCACACAGTGGAAAAGTAATTCACCACTTGCTAGTTATGTGTTTTGGGACAAGTTGATTAAAGTCCTGATTTTTGTTTCCTCCTTGAAAAACTGGGTTAAGAACAAATATTAATACAGAGTTTAGTTGTTTTAGGATATAAAGTGCTTAGCCCACCATGTAGAAGGTAGTAATCACTTAATAAATGATACCTGTTAATATCTCTTCCCATCTTTTATTTGTCTTTAGAAAATTGCAATAATTTCCATAAATAAAAGATGGAAAGAATTATTAATGAGTTTTCTCCTCCTTTGACAGATGCCAGTCCTAATTCCACAACTTGATATGCTCTAGATAGAATTCTATTAATCTGTACAAATGTCACAGGGACAAAGTCATTTAATATGCAGATATTCTCAGTCTTGAACTCTCTCTGCCCTACTCAACTCATCTGTTAGAGAGAATCTTGCATTTGCTCATTATAGCTTTCACTCTCACCCCCAACCTTTACCATCAGTAGATGAGTGGATAAAAAAAAGCTGTGACACATTCACACAAAGGAATACTACTCAGCCATAAAAAGAAGAAAATACTACCCTTTGTGACAGCATGCACGGACCAGGAGAGCATTATGCTAAGTGAAATATGTCAGTCAGGGAAAGACAAGTACCATATAATTTTATATGAGGAACCTAATGAAGAAAATAAACTAACAAGCAAAATAGAGACAGACTCATAGAGAGCAGGCTGAAAGTGGTTGGAGTGGTTGGGTGGGAGACTTGAGTGGGTAGAAGGATTGAGCAAAAACAAAACAAAATCTCATGGACACAGACAACAGTGTTGTGACTGCCAGGGGGAGGAGGGTGGGGGAGTGGAGGAGGGTACAGGGCGGGTAAATGGTGATGGAAAGATACTTAATTGGGGCGGTGAACACTTAACACAGTGTGCAGATGATGTGTTGTAGAACTGTGCACCTGAAACTTGTATAATTTTGTTAACCAGTGTCACCCCAATAAATTCAATAAAAGGAAAAAATTATAAAGAAATAAAAATAATTAAGGGTTCTAGTTGGTTAGCTTATAAAATCATGTGATGCAAACTTGGAAGTATAAAAGGACTGGAAATTAAAATGAAAATAAAATAGGGAAGAGAAGACATATGCATGCAAGATTATCAGTGAAAAACTCGCTGCTGCAGAATGAGGATTGATGAGTGAGATCCTGGAAAAGCCTCTGAGCTTTAGAGAATAGAATAATAGAGGAACAGGATTATAGGAAGTTGTGTTTTAGATCATTATTTTTTATTTCTTTAAAACTCTTTGAATAATAAGTAAAAG
The DNA here is from genome assembly GCF_014108415.1 of Molossus molossus. Lineage (NCBI taxonomy): Eukaryota > Metazoa > Chordata > Mammalia > Chiroptera > Molossidae > Molossus > Molossus molossus. The sequence continues at coordinate 97,193,419 of NW_023425346.1, forward strand.
TTGGAATTAATGTTTAATAATATTGGTTGTTAGACAGTGATTCCTACTTTAGTGCAATATACTGCTAATATTGGGTCATGTGGCAGCCTGGATTTTATGTTGGTTACATGAAACCCTCGCTCTTTTTTTTTTTTTCTTTATTTTTTAAAATATATTTTTATTTTTATTTTTGTTTTTAGACGGAGAGGGATAGAAAGAGAGAAACATCAAATGGTTGCCTCCCATAAGTGCCCTGACAAGGAACCAAACCTACAACTTGGGCAGATGCCCTGACCGGGAATCAAACCAGGGACTTTTGGTGCATGGAAGGATGCTCAACCAACTGAGCCATGCCAGCCAGGGCTCATTTGTTTATTTTCTACTTAAGCTGGTTGTCATCAGAAAAAGCTACTGATTTCTAAGAAAACTACAAGAACAGCTCTTAATTGGTGCTCTGTCTGTACAGAAAGAGAAAGGGGGAGAATTGTCATCATGCAAAATGAATGCTAATAATATTCTGTTATTCTGTGACCAATAGGCACAAAGTCTTTGAAACCAAATCATGCTGAATTTAATGTGAAATTCTCCAAAGACCCTGACTGCCATAGACTTAGAGAAATTGGTTTTAGGTCCCTGTTCAAAAATGTGTCCGTTCATTAATAACTCTACAGAGAGTTATCCAGCCATTAGTTCTACAAGTGTGTGTTAACAATTTTGTGATGACAATAGTGAAACTTTGGGAAATATCTAAAATTAGAAGATAGCATCTTTTTAAAAAGTCTCCAAACTATCAAAACTCAAAAGTTATGAGTTCTTTGCTCCTCTTCAGACAGATTATTGATCTAAAGCAAAAGAGTTTACCTCTAAAACTTTCTATTTATAAGACATTACCAGTAATATCTCAGAAAGTTCCATAGCACATTAAAATCTCTACATACAATAACACATATTTCTCGTCTGTATACATGAATATACTTAGATTGACAAGAGGATTCTAAATTTCATCTAACAATAAATATGAAAATAGCCAACAGCATTTAGAAAAAGAGGTATAATGAGAAGGACTTTACCAGATATTATGATTAACATAATCAGATATCAAAATTTATTATGAATCCACAGTGTTTCTAAAGGTGTAATAATGTCACAGAAATAGACAAAGCAAAAAGAACAAAAGAAAACTCTATTGTATAAAATGGTAAAATTTGAAATCAGTGGGTAAGAGTGGATAAATGGTGCTGCAATAACTGGGTAAATTGCAAAAAAAAATAGTGATGTATTTCTCATGCCTTTTATCACAAACAATTCTTGGTGAATAACAAAGTAAATATACATTCATAAAATTAGTAGAAGAAAACACTTTTTTCTAAGTTGAAAAAAATACTGACAGATTTAACTACATGAAAATTTAGTTTATTTTGCAAAGCATTTTAAGTTAATGAAAAAAATAAAGGCGTACTAAGTAAGTTGCAATGGCCCATTTGGCTACAGTAGTAGTCTCTGGATTGTTCTGACTAGAGTTGGTGCCCCATCCAATGGTGAGTTCCCCAGAGTAACCTAACTGCACTTAACCTAAGGGTCAGGGGAATGAAAAATGATCAATACATGCTGTGTAATATAATAGTTATTAAATGACTGATGTGAGGTGCTATGATTTGGACTTGAAATGAGACTTGAAATGTTAGACTACAATTCAGACATCTGTCTCTTTATTTCTATTATGTGATAATGTACGCTGCTTACTCTTTTGGAGTTTCAGTTCTTTTAAACCTAAAGAGTGATAGTAATAACTACTTTTACTATTTAGTAGCAGTACTCTGAAGATTAAAAGAGATATGTATACCATGCTTTTTATAATTGTAAAGCAATTGAAAGAAATTATTATGCTATCATAATATTGCTAATAGTAGAAACTTTTCTTTGACCTTGTGAACTAATCTTTGAGCACTAAATATGAAAGGATATTTTATATATACTACTTAAGCAAGCAGCTGGCAAAACTAAACTAAACTTCTTGTGTATGTTTAGCATTTTGAGGACCTGAAAGGGTTTATTGAGAGGATGAAAGGAAGTAAGACATATAAAGTGCTTAGAGCAGTATCTGCAATTGTGAATGGTGAATAAATGTTACTATTGTCATTAGGAAAACTAACATGGGCTGAGAAGGCTTTATGGCCCAAGTACAACACTAAACATTACTTAATTGTCACAACAACTCTACAATGTAAATTGTGACTCCATTTTATAGAGTATGAAAACTGAGCCTCATTACAGTAAGTTAAACAACTGACAGATTCTAAACCTTAAATAAATATACTTCTTTACTCTGACATTGCTTATAAACAAATACTGTTTTACAAACCAACACCAATCTATCTAGACCCATCTGGATTCCATACTGATATATTATTATCCAATAATATATTTTTATAGTTTTGGTTATGATGAAACAATTTAATAGATGATCACCATGGGTGATTACTCCAGAACTATGACTACTTAAAGATCTTTACCTTTCTTGTCCGGGGTCCCCTGGAGCAGCTAACAGAGGTCACAGAAGACTCAAGAAGGTGTTAACTAAGAGCCTGAAATCTTTGCTAATGAAAGTGCTTTTCTAAGCTTATTAGTGCCTGTGATTTTTGTTCAGCATGTGAAAGTTAGAGGATTCTCGGTGATTTATTTCTGCCTAACTTGGCAGTGCAAAAATTATACCCATCTGTAGGTAGCATCTTCCTGGTCTTCTTTTTCAAAAGTCTTTATTTATTTATTTATTTATTTATTTATTTATTTATTTACTTACTTACTTATTTGTTATTTTTCTGCTATTAAAGAGAGAAGCTCTGGGTCCCAGTGAAATTCAAAATTTTCATCTCTGTTCAGTGATCCACCTACTGGCTTTCCTACTATGGTGCTACATGACACAAATGTTGGCACAAATATTTGGTCAACTTGGAATAGTACCTTTAGAAAGGGGAAAAAAAAAAAAAACTTCCCATGTCACCCTGGCCAGTGTGGCTCATTTTGTGCACTGTGAGAGGTTGCTTCCTGGTCAGGTGCATGCCCTGATTGTGGGCTCTATCCTTGGTGGGCAGAAGGCAGCTGATCAATGTTTCACTCTCACATCGATGTTCCTTTCTCTCCCTCTCCCTTCTTCTCTCTCTAAAATATCAATAAAAATATTTTTTGAAAAACAACTTCCCATGCACTTTCATGAGTTCACCTTGAAGTTTTATTACCAAGAATCTATACTATTTCACATTTTTCTAGAAACTACCTGAATCCAGAATTGGGTGATGTTAAAATTGTGCTTAGGTAATTCAGCATGAATCTAAACTTCTAGAAAACAGGTTGCTTTCATAAGAATCATGGTCAATAGCAATTGGCTGTTAACAGAATAGTCATGTCTGCTCATCTTAATGTTTTTTCAGTAAAATAATCCAATCAAATTGGTTTAAAAAAATCATGTGTCCAGTTCCCACCTCAAAATATCAATTTATTTAATAGTTATTGAGAGTCTCCTATATTTAAGGCCCTATGTGAGTGCATGATAATATTTATATATACTCATGTTATTAAAAATAGACATATATATATGTATGTGTACATATACAAATGTACATATACAAATCCAACATAAATAGCAGTCCAGCCATGGCCAGTTTGGCTCAGAGGTTAGAGAGTTGACCCATGGACCAATGAGTCATGGGTTTAACTCTGGTCAAGGACACATACCTTGGTTGCAGTTCGTCCTCAGTCAGGGTTGTACGAGACACAACCAGTTGATGTGTCTCTCTCATGTCGATGTTTCTCTCTCCCTCCTTCCCACTCTATATGAAGATAAATGGAAAAATATCCTTACTTAAGGATACAAAATAGGTAGGGTAGAAAAATGGCGGCGGAGTGAACAGAGCTACAGAGACCGTCTCCCAAAACCAAACTGGAATTACAACTATAACACAGACAAATCGACGGGAAAAAGCAACAGAAAAGCAGCTTGCGAGGACCATACACCGAGGGACACTGACTCCATCCCGGTAGGCTTGCGAAGGCGCGAGACGGGGCTGGGAGCCCACGGTCGGCAGCTCGGCAGCGGCCTGTAAGCGGCGCCCTCGGGTCACACTCCCAGGCGGCTCCACAGCGCAGCCGGGACAGAGGCTGAAACAGCCACAGCCACTCACCTTGGGCTCCGGCGGAGGGAGGGCGGACTGGACTGGAACTGTGTTGGGACACTCGGGGTTTGGAGGGCGCTCAGAGCTTTGGCTGAGTGCAGCCACTCAGGACGGTGGCCACATTGCTCCTTCCCAGGGCTCTGGGGAGAGGCAGCAGCCCCTCCCTCGGAGATCCAACCCCACCCTGTGGGCCATTGAAGTGCTAATTGAGGCTCACTAACAACCAGCATCTGCCCCACCCTCGTGAAAGCCCCTTGGCTGAGCACCAGAGGGAGTTTTTCAATCAACTGACAACCCAAAACTCATCAAGTAATCTAGACTGCTAGCCTCCAGGCAAAAAGCTAGAGGATAACAGTACCTTTCCTGGGCTGGCAACTTTAACCAGGAAAGTAAGACTTGACAGTGGTGTTCAACGTGGGTCCTCCCTCGCTCACCTAAACACAGGAGAGGGAGCCACAAACAGCAGAACACCAACACCCACAGGGAGAACTTGACAGGCTCCAAAGCCCACAGTGATAGCCAAAATGGTGAAACACAGAAACAGAAGCCAGATGAAAGAGCAAACCACCTCCACCGAAGATGAGATCAATGTGGAGCAATTAGGCATGTTAACAGAGCTAGAATTCAGAGCCATGATCTTGAGGAAGCTGAACAGCATGAGTAAGGACATAGAGACACTGAAAATAAGCCAATTGGAAATTAAAAACCAACAAGAAGAGATAAAAAATGACATATCAGAAATGAAAAACACATTGGAAGGTTTAAAAAGCAGAGTAGAGGAAGCTGAGGACCAGATCAGTGAATCAGAAAAACAAAAGGAAAAAACTATTAAAAAACAGGAAGACAGCTTAAGAGAACTATGGGACAACTGGAAACGTAATAATATTCGCATCATAGGAGTCCCCGAAGAAGAAGAAAATGATCAAGGGATAGAGAATATATTCAAAAAAATAGTGAGAAAAAACGTCCCTAATTTGGTAAAGGAAGAAGGCATTCAAGTTCAAGAAGCACAGAGAGTCCCAAGTAAGAAGAACCCAAACAGGCCCACACCAAGACACATAGTAATTAAAATGCCACAAATTAAAGACAAAGAGAGAATCCTAAAAGCAGCAAGTGATAAGCAACAGGTTATCTACAAAGGGAACCCCATAAGGCTCTCAGCTGACTTCTCCCAAGAAACACTACAGGCCAGAAGAGAATGGCATGAAGTAATCAAAGTCATGAAAAACAAAAATCTGAATCCAAGACTACTCTACCCAGCAAGGCTATCATTCAAAATAGAAGATCAAATAAAGAGCTTCCCAGACAAAAAAAGGCTAAGGGAATACATTAGCACCAAACCAGCACTGCAAGAAATGTTAAAAGGACTGCTGTAATTAGCAGTAGAAATGGGCAGAAAAATAGAATCACACTAAACAAAAATGGCAATAAATAAGTACATATCAATAATCACCTTAAACGTAAATGGATTGAATGCTCCCATAAAGAGACACAGAGTAGCTGATTGGATAAGAAAGCATGACTCATCTATATGTTGTTTACAAGAGACCCACCTCTCAACAAAAGACTCACATAGGTTGAAAGTGAAGGGATGGAAAAAAATTTTCCAAGCAAATGGAAAGCAAAAAAAAGCTGGGGTAGCAATTCTCATATCTGATAAAATAGATTTCAAAATGAAGGCCATAACTAGAGACAAAGAAGGCCACTATATAATATTGAAAGGATCTATCCAACAGGAAGATATAACCTTGATAAACATATATACACCCAATATAGGAGCACCAAAATATATTAAAAATCTTCTGGAGGACTTCCAAGGAGAAATCGACAACAATACAATCATAGTAGGGGACTTCAACACCCCGTTGACAGCACTGGATAGATCCTCTAGGCAAAAAATTAGCAAGGAAACAGAGACTCTAAATGAAGCACTAGACCAAATGGATAAAAACCACATGATCATATCAATAGATGCTGAAAAAGCATTCGACAAAATCCAGCATCCATTTCTGATAAAAACGCTCAGCAATGTAGGAATAGAGGGATCATATCTCGACATAATAAAGGCCATATATGAAATACCTACAGCCAACATCATACTCAATGGACAGAAACTAAAAACATTTCCATTAAGAACAGGAACAAGACAGGGATGTCCACTTTCGCCACTCTTATTTAACATTGTACTGGAAGTCTTGGCCACAGCAATCAGACATGAAGAAAAAATAAAAGGGATCCAAATTGGAAAGGAGGAAGTGAAACTGTCATTATTTGCAGATGACATGATATTGTACATAGAAAACCCTAAAGACTCCATCAAAAATCTACTAGACTTAATAAATGAATTTGGCAAAGTAGCAGGATACAAAATTAACGTCAAGAAATCGACGGCATTCTTGTACACCAATGATGAACTCACAGAAAGAGAAACTGAAAAAACAATCCCATTTACCATCGCGCCAAAAAAATTACGATACCTAGGAATAAACTTAACCAAAGAAGTAAAGGACCTATTTGCAGAAAACTACAGGTCATTGAAAAAAGAAATAGAGGAAGATATAAAAAAGTGGAAGCACATACCCTGTTCATGGATTGGAAGAATTAACATCATTAAAATGTCCATACTACCCAAAGCAATCTATAGATTCAATGCAATCCCCATCAAAATACCAATGACATATTTCATAGAACTAGAACAAATACTACAAAAGTTCATATGGAACCAAAAAAGACCCCGAATAGCCACAGCAATCTTGAAAAAGAAGAACAAAGTAGGTGGGATCACAATACCAGATATCAGGTTATACTACAAAGCGACTGTAACCAAAACAGCCTGGTACTGGCACAAGAACAGGCATATAGACCAGTGGAACAGAACTGAAAACCCAGAAATGGACCCAAGGCAATACGCTCAATTAATCTTTGACAAAGGTGGCAAGAACATACAGTGGAGTAAAGACAGCCTCTTTAATAAATGGTGTTGGGAAAATTGGACAGCTACATGCAAAAAAATGAAACTAGACCATCAACTTCCACCATACACAAAAATAAACTCGAAATGGATAAAAGACTTAAATGTGACCCGTGAATCCATAAAAATTCTCGAAGAAAATGTAGGCAACAAAATTTTGGACATCATACGGAGCAGAATTTTCACTGATACATCACCTAAGGCAACAGAAATAAAGGAGAAAATGAACACATGGGACTACATCAAACTAAAAAGCTTCTGCACAGCAAAGGAAACAATCATCATTATGGAAAGGCAACCCACTATATGGGAGAACATCATTGCCAATGATACATCAGATAAGGGGTTAATTTCCAAGATATATAGAGTGCTCATACAACTCCACAAAAGGAAGACAAAGAACCCAATTAAAAAATGGGCAGAGGAGCTGAATAGACACCTCTCCAAACAGGACATACAAATGGCCAAAAGACATATGAAGAAATGCTCAACATCACTAATCATCAGAGAGATGCAAATTAAAACAACAATGAGGTATCACCTCACACCTGTCAGAATGGCTGCCATCAACAAATCATCAAACAACAAGTGTTGGCGAGGGTGTGGAGAAAAGGGGACTCTACTACACTGCTGGTGGGAATGCAGACTGGTGCAGCCGCTATGGAAAACAATATGGTGCTACCTCAAAAAATTAAAAATTGAACTCCCATTTGACCCAGTGATCCCACTGCTGGGAATATACCCTAAGAAGCCTGAAACACCAATCAGGAAGAATATATGTACCCCCATGTTCATAGCAGCACTATTTACAATAGCCAAGATCTGGAAACAGCCCAAGTGTCCACCAGTAGACGAATGGATAAAAAAGCAGTGGTACATATACACAATGGAGTACTATGCAGCGGTAAGAAAGAAAGGTCTCTTATCCTTTGAGACGACATGGAGGGACCTGGAAAGTATTATCCTAAGTGAAAGAAGCCAGGCAGAAAAAGGCAAATACCACACGATCTCACTTATATACGGAATATAATGAACATAACAGTCTGAGGAATACAGTAGACCCAGACACATGGAAGTAGGGTACAGACTGACATCCCTCAGAAGATGGGATGCGGGGGTGGGGGGTGGGAAGAGATAAACCACAGAACTTATATGCATGTATGCATGACCAATGGACATGGACAACTAAGCCGGGGATGGGGCGGAGGTGGGGTGGGGTGGGGGGTGCCAATGGGGTAAAAAGTTAAAATATCTGTAACAAAAAAATAAATAAAAATTCATTAAAAAAAAAGATACTAAATAAATAAATAAATGAATAATAAGCAAATAACAGAATAAATAAATAGCAGTCCATGATGATATAAATGAACACTTAGCAATGTGAGCAACATGCAGTGGGAGTATGGAGGAGGAAACAATTACTTCTGATTGAGACATAAAGGTTTGTTCATATTCACTCAGGCATCTGCCCTAGGCTTTGCCATTTGAATAAGTTTTAATAAGTAAAAAATCTAGGGAAGGCATTTTAGGGTTGGAGCACTGTAAGTAAAGGCAAACAAACTAAATTCCTACTCCAACTGAATACTGGGAGTAGTATGGAGAATTAACACCCCCCCCCCCCCACCACACACACACACACAAAATAAACAATTAGAAAGAAAGAAATAGTATAGGATACTAGACAGGAAAAGAGTCTAAGAAAAGATTTTTAAACACAATATGAGTAAGTCCTCCAGATGACAAATTTAAATCTCTTGATAAGTCTAAGGATAGGGAACCTATTAAATGGCGCACTGTCCTTATGCTGGCCTACATAGCCTTCCCTTACACTCATACATTTATATCTAATTTAAGCATTAATTCCAGCACATTATTAGAATGTCAATGCAGGCACTCCACCTTGGAAAACAATCACCAGTGTAGAAGACCACAGAAAGACCTCAGGAGCTCTTGGATATCAATGAAGGATACCAGGTGTACAATGTGTGTCAAGTACACTCAGCTGCTTTGGAAAGAAGAATACTCTTTGATCATTAGGCATAAGACTCAATGTGAAGGTGAGAAGCTGAAGGCAGACATCTCCTCAGAATGGTCTCCCAGAGAGGCAGGAACATGCAGAGGGTTGGAAGGACATGTGCAGAGCTGTGAGACACAGAGTGTGTGATGGGAGCATGGGTCAGGGGGGCTGTACTGGATAGTTAGCAGATGTGCTCCTTTGTCAATGACTGTATCTGAAAGGACTCTAAACTGGATATATCAAGGCCACATTTTTAGTGTTGAGAGGGTCCTAGTTGGACCAAAAGAACCCCACCATTTTAGAGAAATCATTCTTTCTCATGGGAGCAGTTCCTCTTAAGACAATGGTAGGAACCATATCATGAATTTTAGAGATGTGAGCAGAAAATGGAACAGGGATTGAACCCTGTTGGATGAAGATTGGGGTCCCTTGGATACAAGGAACAAGAGAAATTTGTGCACAGATCTGAAGTACAATTAATACATGATCCTGCAGATCCAAAGACCATCGATCCCTGATGTCTTCCCTTGTAGGAAATCAGAGAGCACGACATACTTATCCCTTTATCACTTGGAGAAGCAAACATCACTGCCTAAAAGGACTTGCAGAGATGGAATTCCCATAAAACTGATTGAAGAGCTGATTGAAAGCCAGGTCCCTAATTTTTTCCCTCACTAATATAGTGTAGAAATCAAGGCCTACCAATATTAAACATATTATTTTTTCTTCCTCCAAAAATAAATCTACAGAATGAAGTGCCAAATTATTATATTTTGGAAAAACTGCCATTTGCAACATATGGGTAAACAATTGCAAACTCAAAAACTGATGTTAACTCTATCAGCTGCAGTGCATACATTTGGTAGGATCAACATTGGTATATATTTATTTGAATCTTTCAGCACCACTGTATAAATATAGCCTGTCAGTATTACGACACACTCTATGCTGAATACCAACTAAAGCCCGACCATTAGTTTGCTGACTACATGAACCATGAATGCACCAGAGCGTTCCAAAGCACATAAGGATGTTAAATCTCCCCTAGATTTTAAAGTTTAGATGGATTTAACTTCCCCTTCAACTTGTATTCATTCCAGCCAAGCAGATTCTGCACAACCCAATGGAATGTGTGAGGAAAGGGGTCAAAGACAGTGCATCGTGGTGAAAAAGAACTGAATGAGCTGCACGTTAGGAGAACTGGATTTTACCTTTCTACCATTAGGGTTAACTCAGGCAATCACAAATTCTGGGGATTATTTTCTTTATTTCTAAAGTGAGAAAGGGTTAGGTCAACAAGTGGGTTAAAATTTCAATTTAAAGGTTTGAGTCATCAAGAAAACAGAAGTGTGGATGTCCAAAGGAAAGACCTGAAAAAGCTGAATTCTAATTGCTGTAGCAGAAGTGGGTCAGAGAAGATGTAAGCCATCAAATACGTGTTCATTAGTTTGCAAAACACACTGGGTTAGATAATCCCAAAGGTTTTCTCCTTATCTAGAATCCTATGACCTGATGAGTATACATTTCTGACTCAAGAGTTCTCCTGGTAACATAGAAATAGATCTTAACGGCAAAAAGCTTGTGTCCCACATTTTTTTTAATCCATACATTCAGTACCTAAAATAATATCCATAATTTGGAAGTGGCTCTTTGTACAAGAAATTCCAACAGGGTCTTTCTTTTTCATTTTCATTAATTGACTTACAGAAGAAATGGAGCCCAGTGAATGTTGCCCAGTGTGCAGATGTCATTCAGATAGTCTCTCTTGGGTGTTTTACTTATAAACCAAGAGTTCTACTTTTATTTTAGCTGTCTAGATGGTGTTTGATCTTTACTTCAAAGCCATACAAGAGGTCCACAGAGTGGAAGACTAGTCTATGTGTTTTTCACATTACTAAGTTGCAGATAGACCTAACATCCTCCTTCTTGTCAAGTCCACTATATTTGTGCTAAGCAATAAGACCCTCACAATATCATCCTGTCCCCATTTTACCCATGAGTCCGATACCTATTTATACATTCCTTTAACACCTGTTAGTTCAGCCACACTGTGTGCCAGGCACCGAGCTTTACACTGGAGATACAATGGTCCACAAAACACATGCTTTAGGCCCTGTAAGAGCTTGAATTCCAGTGAACAAAGGGAAGAAACCGACAATGACACCCACATATCATATGAAACAGGAAAGTGAAACCACAGAGTGCTATGGAAACTCAGAGGAGTCACCTAACCTTCTCTTAGTAGGCCTAAGTAGGTTTTCCAAAGGAAATGATTCCTAAAATGAGAACCCAGAGGCAAGTGGAAATGTAATTCTCTGGTAGTGGAAGGAGCCTTTGTAGGCAGGAGATTCTAAGGCCCAGGACAGATACTATTTCATATTCAGAAATATACAGGTTTGAGAGATATATTTCGGGTATAAGGCAAAGAGGGATAACATTGATGACCTAAGTGGGGCCTAGCTAAGGTACAGTCACTTAGGTGTGACATGACACAATCAGTTATGCCTTAGAAGAATTCCACACAGGGTTCCATGAGACTGTTCATCTCATATTCAGTGTCAGTTATAAATTTCCACAATGATGCTGAATGACAAATTATCCCAATTCTTGGTGGCTTAAAACAATGACTGTTTATTTGGCTCATGAGCCTTTAGGTGGGTGATTTAGGCTGGGCTAGGCTGCACATTCTCTGGTCCAGCTGGACTCTCCCAGGGCTGGGGAGCAGGTGACTGTTAATTAGCTGATGTAGGACGGCTTTAGCTAGGGCAGCTAGGGCAACTCAGTTTTGTTTGACTTGTCTCAACTCTGTCCAGACATGTTCTTTTGGGAAGGTGGGGGAAAAGAGAAGAAGCAGAAATGTGTAGGAGCTTTTTCAAGTCTCTACAAGAGTCATATCTGCCAATGTTCTTTTGTCCAAAGCAAGACACATGGCCAATCAGAATGAACAGGATAGGGCAACAAACTCCACCTGTTTTATGACAGACACAACAAGTCACATGGCAAAAGAATGGGAACAGGGATGACTGAAGAATCATGACCACTAACTGATATTAATTAATCAAATATGCAATCCCTTTGGGCACAGGAGTCTGTGCTTCCCAAGATGACACCCAATCTAAAAGATGACAATGATTTCATGGGATGAGATCACTTCTTAAATGGATCAGTCACACACAAGCCCCATGAAGCTACATTCTTGGTCTTCAACGTTTCTGAGACAGTAGCCTGACTTCTCTCAAAGGATGAAGGCAATGGTTGTACTCTGGAGTAAAGGAGAGAGAGAGAGAGAGAGAGAGAGAGAGAGAGAGAGAGAGAGAGAAGAGAAGATAAATATGAAAGAAAAAATAGATCCATATAGGTCCATACAAATAGATTTGTTTTAGCAAACTTTAGAAAACTATTTTACAAAAGTAAACCTAAATAAAAGTGTGTTCACTGAGAATAATTAATGTGCCAAACACTGTGCTAAGTACTTTAATATAGGTTTTCTCATTCCCCCTCCTCTCTTTCTCTCTCTCTCTCTTTCTCTCTCTCTCTACACACACGCACACACACACACACACACACATATTCACAAAATAATGTATATTGTACAAGCATAAATACAAATCAGATTATTTTACTCTTGAGAAATGAGACTTAAAGGTGAAGTTATATAACACACAGCATCTGAATTTGAAACCCAGCAGTTCAATTCCAGAACAAACTCATTTAAACAAGGTATATCAAATTATTTTATCTCCAAATAATCTAAATTGTGCCCTTAGAAAAAAAAGTCTGTTTGAAAAGACATTTCCAAAAACTATCTATTAGACACTTTCAAAAGTCAACGCCAACCAAGATCCACGAACACTTTCTCTCAATGAATAATGTTGTGACAACCTCAAGAATGTAAAGCTTGGCACAATGGAATGTCTGCTTTCCTAACAAGTTTGTCTTTGATCAGTAATTCATTGACACGGATTCAGTCTGTGTCAGCCCTGAAGATGTGTGGCGCTGCCTGCTCTAGGGCTTGACACATGCATTCTTCACAAGCCCCCTCACAGCTGCTTCCGCTGTCTATGGTCATGAAGAAAGCATGTCGATAACACAGAAAGCCCGGTTTCTCTCCAGATGACATCAGGACAGACATTCAGGCAGTTCTCACAGTCGCTCTAGCCTTGTGAGTTCACCCGTCTGCCATGTTGACGGCCCCTTTCCCCGTGGATGAAATATTCACTCATTCCAAAGCTTATCTATTGAGCATCCACTCTGTCATGCACTGTGCTAAGTGTAAGCAATCCATCCAGTGGAGAACAAGACACACATTTAAGTCAAGCGGGGGAGGCCGAGAAAAAACAAGTAAAAGAATAAGTAGGGCCCTGGCCAGTTTGGCTCAGCGGTAGAGTGTCGGCCTGCGGTCCGGAGAGACCCAGGTTCGGTTCCTGCTAAGGGCATGTACCTCGGTTACGGTTTGTCCCGTCGATGTTTCTCTCTCTCTCTCCCTCCCCTCTCTATCTGAACAAAGAATGGAAAAATGTCCTCAGGTGAAGATAAAAAAAAAAAAAAAGAAGAAGAAGAAGAAGTAGGAATAATGACTATTTAAAATAAGACAAATATCCCTGGCCAGTTTGGCTCAGTGGTTGAGCGTCGGCCTGCGGACAAGAGAGTCCCGGGTGCGGTTCCCACTTGGGGCACGTACCACACACACACAAAAAAAAATTGGTTTTTTAAAAAAAATAAAATAAGACCAATATAGTATAAATTGATCATATGCTATATATCTATATCTTTGGAAACCTTACATTTTGCGAATGGTCAGGGAATCTCTTTATGAAGTAGCAGTATTGGGGCTCACCCTAACAAACTGAGAAGGAGAAGGTGTGTGGGGGGAGGAATTCTTTCATCAAAATGTTCTGATCTAAACTAGAATCCAGGCTATTTTAACACACTGAAAATTGAGAACTGACCAGAAAGCCACTTTTTTTCTGCCTTTGTGGTGGAAATATAAAAGCCCTCTTTTCTTCTCTGGTTATATGTAGTCAATCAAGATGAAGTGTGTTCTGATTAATCAGGAACCCGTACTGCCCAGCATCATCGTCCCCAGCCTGTATAGGATTAAATATATGGTGTCTCTGGGTTCGAAGGCACCTTTGCAGCGACAGCTTCTTCCTCCCCCCCCAATGCCGCACGCGGAGCTGACTGGAGGGCGTGGCAGATGGAGCTCAGCAGAGGCTCTTCCTGGGCCCCAGTAGGGAAATCGTCCGACCCCCAGCTGGTGCACATATTTCTACCTTTTTCAGATATGTGTTTCCCTTTTCTTCAAATATTTTGACAAATGCAATGACATAAAGTTAAAAAAATACTATCTTATACTAGCAAGAAACTTCTATGTTTTCAATTCCCTTTCCTTGAAATCTCCTTATTTGATTCTCAGAACAGCTCCTGCAGATCAGTAGAGCAGTTATCACCAGTCCCTTTTACCACTTAGAAATTGGAGTCTTAGAGGGACTAAGTAATTGGACTAAAGTTAACATATCTCCCCAGACCCCTTGAGCTTATGATTTGTTCTCTTGGGTACTCTTCCTTAAACCATGCTATCAAGGAAAACTGTAAACAATTAAGCACCATGTGACCATGACCACAAAATAACAACCATAAATACTGTTCACACAGAATCTAAACCAGCAGCTGCAAACTGTGGTCCACAGGCCAGCCTGCCTGATGCCTATTTTGGTAAAGAGTTTTATGGGAACATGGCCATGCCCATTCATTTACTTATCATCCATGGCAGCTTTTGCTGCCCTTTTGAGTAGTTCAGATAGAGACCATATGTCCTGCAAAGCTTAAAATATTTGCTATCTGGGCCTTTACAGAAAATATTTGCCGACCTCTGATCTAAACAATCGGAAAGTCCATAATTTGTTCACAACTGTATGAACTGTGATGTTCAAATTAAAGAGCATACATCTATCTAAAATCCTTCCCAAATCACATATGAAAGATCCTATCATTTAAGATCTTGTTTTTTATAAAGAGAATGAATGAGAATCTATGAATGGTTGTTTTTTTTTGGGGGGGGGGTGGTGGTAACTAAGTCATCCAGAATATTAATCATACCATGTCAACTGTGATTACTCTAGAAAAGAAAAGTGTATTTTACCTAGTAGATTATTCCTTCAAATTTTTTTCTTTTAAATGATGGTCTAAAAATAAATTGTTTTCAAAGAGATGCTACAATCAGGAGCACTTTAATTTTTTTTTTCTACTGCCAGAAAAAATACTAGGTAAAATATGCGACACTGAGCCCAAGCACCAGAACTTCCTAAATTTAAAGTTGATAGCTTAAAAGTCACCCAGAGAAAACTGACCTGGATTCTTCAGACAAATCACTAATACAAACTGCCTCAATTATTTTATTCTATAAAGATATTTATGAGTACTATGTGGGGAACAATACCATGGTTTATTGCTACATGCAAATTAATATTATTTTTCATTCATGCTTTCTTTTAAAAAGCACTCTTATTACAACTTTAAAATTATTGAAAATAAGAAACATGGGGTGGGCGAGTAGAAATCTATTTCTTATTGTGAGACTACTGGAAGCCAAGGGTCTCAGTGAAGCTCTACATTTTCCTCTGTCCTATTCCTTCCCAGCAGAGCCTGGAATCTCAAGACCGGGCCTCCCCCTGCCAGAGGGGTTCGTATGTCACGCCCAGTGACCAGTTAGAAGAACTCACTTCCCCAGACACAGGGAATGACTCCTGGGTGGGCCTGCTGCCTAAGCAAAGTCAAATCAGAATCTTTTGTGGGGAGTGGATATTGACACTGCTAGGATTGGAGTTTTCACCTTCTGAGTTTTGACTCTTAAGGACCTCGGAAGTCTAAAATGGTCACTGGTCACTTCTGTCCTGTGACAAAAACCTGTCCAGGAGTGAAGTCTATGCAAAGTCAAGCAGCATGGAGAGAGAATGAGACAAATAGCATCCTGGTGGCCTCATCTAATATCTGAATCAAGTCCAGGTGGAAACCAGCCAGTCCTTACACTTTCCACATATGTGAATCGCCACTCCCCCCTTCCATGTTATTTTTGATAAAGATATAGGCATTTGATAAACTTACAACTAAAAGAATCCTGACTAATGCAAAGTAGAAAGACAACCGTATGCATATAGACCTTCGTTCATTAAACAACTGTGTGCCCAATGCCGTCTATGCATCAAGCCTGAAAACTAGACTGTCCGCCAATGAGGCGAGTGCTTTGGGAAGGACCCAGAAGGAGGGATGCCTGCAGGCAGATGAAGCACACTATTCAGAGAATATGACATGTGCTGAATGGCACTTTGTGTCAAAGAGGACTTATTCATTCAATTATTCAGCACGTAGTTCTCAATGCCCACTCTGTATTCTTGGCACGAGGAGACAATGGATGGCAATATGAGCCATCACTCCTTCCCTCGTGGACCTTTCTGTCCAAGAAGGAAGGGAGACATCAATCAAACAACCTCTCAAGTATAAGTACAATGCAGGTGATAAGCTAGAAAGAAAGAGTGTGTCATGTTTTGAAATGTGAGAATGGGGATTTGATCCATAGGAGGCCAGGGGAGGTTTATAGCCAAAGACGAGGCACAGGCTTGGACACTGAGGGCCCAAAGGAATCAAAGTTCTATTCCTCAAGAGGGAATCCAAAACCACAGCAGAATTGGCCACAATAGATAGTGTATCAGTTTGGTGATGAGTCCTGATCCATTCAGTTCTTCCAAGAGCCCCTGATTTTGAAGCAGCCTAGACCTGCACCTCTAGCATGAAATGGGGCACACCTACCAGGAGGCAGTGGCATGGATACAGGCATAGCCTGGTGGCTGAGAGATTCTGGGGCCCCCCCAGGCCTCTAGGGCAAGACCCCAGAACAGTGACTGGCACGTAGCGGATACTGTGAATCAGCTGAAGGAAAGGACTGGAGGAAGCACCCTGAGCATCAATCCCTCCCCTGTGAAATCAGACCGATGATGAGTACCTGAGAGGGCTCACAAGGCCAGATTACACCAAGGTGGGTAGTTCAGGGCTAGGCTCATGGAAAGCAGTAGAGACAGTAGCCACCGTGATGAAGAGACGGAGGCTAGGAGTAGTCATCACTCATGTGTATTTCTTTCAGTTAGCAAAGTTATTAGATATCAGCATTTTCAAGACATAGACAAGGGCTGGGAGGATTTTATTCCTATGGACAAGACGTCAGGTGTATTATTCATCATTTCCCGTGTGCCTCAGGTATCTGGATACATGCTTAATAAATACCTGACATATAATTAGTTCCTATTGTAACCTTAGAGTGTCTCTCTTGAGTCTTCAGGAAAGTGACCTCTATAGTTTTTTGTTTGGTTGGTTGGTTGGTTGGTTTTTTTTGGTTGGAGTCGGTGGAAAGCACTGGGTGTCTCTGTCCCCAAACGGAATTCACTTACTTTAATGGCATGGTTCATTGGTGACCAAAATGTACTTTGCAAGAGTCACAGCTTTCCCCCAGCACAGCAAATGAATGAACTGCCCTTGGGGTGCCTTGTGCAAGAAGAGAAGCCTCCTGCTCGGGAATAGCCACACCAGGGGTGCAGCAGCTGCGCTGGCTCTCGGAGGCTTGGCTTGGACGCACGGAAAACTGAGAGGCACATTCAGCGGCCGGTCTTCTGGCCAGTTAAGCTCCTGAAGGGGAAGCCCGGCGGATGGAAAGGGCTGTGATTTGCTGCTGCCTGGTAGGAATATGAGCTGCCTGGTAGGAATATGAGCTGGTCTCCTTGGGAGCTGGAACCCTGCTTCATTTACCTGTCAAAGAGCCTGATGGATTTATCCCGAGAGTTTTTAAATAGAAGATAAAGCTCTTCACTCTGTGAGGCTTCCCCCTGCAGTGGGAACTTATCCATCACTTGCCCAGATCAATGTGACTAATTCAGGGCCCTTCAGCCCCACCCCATTGAGCACTTTATCTCCACTGTGTAAATACAGTTATTTGGAGTGGAACTTAAAGATTGCCCGTTGTGTGCCCAGTTTGTTTTCCAATGAAGGCTCCAAGGAGTCCAGTCAACAGTTGCCTCTAACTGGCACGCCCAGTGGAGGGAGCCTGGCACGCCGCTGTCACAGATGCCCAGGTTTAGAGACCCAGAAGGGCGGGGGAGCAGAGAGGGCTCGCACAGGTGGAACTCACAGCCAGGCCATGACTTCTCACTATTTTTCAACTTTCTCTGCCCACTTCCCTCAGGATTCTGCACATTCTTATCCACTCAATACAAAGCAAGCTTTGGGGGCAGAGACTAAAAAGTGGACAACCCCTAGAGATTCCTGGTATCGTCTCCCCTCTTCCTCATGAAACTAAGGAATAAAAACAGTATTAATTCTAAGTGAAGAATATCTATAAATTTGCAACACCAGGATTATGCTTTTCAAAAAAGACTGAAGAATCTAGTGTAAAATCATTAATACTGAATGTGTCTGTTCAATTAATGGTTTTATAGCAAGTATAAGTGTAAGTACTAATGTGAATTTATATAACACATTCTTTACCCTTAATTTGTCAGCAATAATGCATAATTCTATTTATCCCAGAAAGGAGAGTTGAATGGAAAAAATTTACACAGTTAATAAAATATTTAATTTACCTCTCTTAAAAACTGCTTATTTTTTCAAAAATAGAAATAAATAATTAAA
Source organism: Molossus molossus (assembly GCF_014108415.1). Taxonomy (NCBI): domain Eukaryota; kingdom Metazoa; phylum Chordata; class Mammalia; order Chiroptera; family Molossidae; genus Molossus; species Molossus molossus. Next base: position 97,212,230 of record NW_023425346.1, read on the forward strand.
TTCAGTTCTTTCTAATAGGAAAAAATATTGAGACCAAAGCACTTATACTCATATGATTGGTAAGGTATTTTAAAAAATCTTAACATTAATATAAAATGAGAGAATTCAAAGTACTTTTCCTCCTCTTTAAACAATAAATAAAGAGGTTAAAGGCTTCTCTGCAAACTGTTTAAATTTTAAAATCTTATTTCAGTTAAAAATAAAAAGATACCTGGTTCTGAGATGTCAATTTGCACTTACATGCTCACATATTTAGCCCTTCCCAAACACCACTAATAACTCCAATAATATAATGTATGTCCTTAATACAATATAGGTATGAACTAAGATGGAATGTTTCTTTTACTTAAAAAAAGTATTGATTCATTTTAGAGTGAGAGGAGGAAGAAAAAGAGAGAGAGATCTGTTTTTCCACTTTATGCATTCATTGGTTGTTCCTTGTATGTGCCCTGATCAGGAATTGAACCTGCAACCTTGGCATATCGGAATGATGCTCTAACCGACTGACTTACCTGGCCAGGACTCTTTTAATTTTTTTTTAACATGACACTAATCTCAGAAGTCACAACAGAAAAGACTTATTACATTAAAAGTAAAACTTCTTTTAAAATGTTTTTTCTTTATTAATTTTTACAGAGAGAGGAAGGAAAAAGTATAGAGAGATAGAAATATCAGTGAGAGAGAACATCGATTGGCTGCCTCCTGCATGCCCCCACTGGGAATTGGGCTCACAACCTGGGCGTGTGCCCTGAACAAGAATCGAACCAGAGACCGCTTGGTGCATGGGTCAACACTCAACCACTGAGCCACACCTGCCGGGCTAAAACTAAAACTTTTATAGCAAAAAAAAAGAAAAAAAATCACAGAAAGTCAAAAATCAAATGACAGACAAGAAAATCATTGACAACTTATGATAAAGTAGTGATATCTTTAATATATAATTAATTCTTACATATCAAGAAGAAAACAAAACCCTAGATATCATAATATAAAAATATCATAGAAAGACAAAAAGACAATTGGCCAAAGGAATGCAAATGGCCAGTACATTCCTGAAAATATGTTTATACTCACTGAAAATAAAAACATGAAATAATTGCCCTGGCCAGTTTGGCTCAGCAGTTACAGCAACAGCCTGCAGACTGAAGGGTCGTGGGTTCGATTCCCGGTCAAGGACATGTACCTGGGCTGCAAGTTTGGTCCCCAGCCCTACTCAGTCTCATTCGAGAGGCAGCCAATGGATATGTCTCTCTCACATCGATGTTTTACTATCTCTCCCTCCATTTCCCTCCCTCCCTCCCGCTCTATCATAAAATCAATGGAAAAATATCCTTGGGTGGGCATTAACAAAAATAAATAAATAAAACTAGATAAAAAATTTAAAAATCAAATAAAATAATCAGATTAAATTAAAAATGAAATTTGCAAAAATGTCCAAGAATGATATTAGACAATATTAGTACACATATAGGGATCAGTCACTTTCATGCATTATTACTACTGGTCTAAATTTGCTATGTTTCTGAATAGCACTTTAGAAAACTGAATTAAAAAATTTACCTATCCACATTGACACTGAAATTTCACTTGTAGAAATCTATCCTCAAAATATTTAGACAAGTAATATTCAAGGATGTTCAGTATTGTTGAGTACATTGTGAAAACAATATAAATATCCATTAATAGTGAGTTGATTAATTAATTATGGTACTGTATAATGATACAGGGAGCTAATACATAGCCGTTTGAAATGTCATGAATCCGTAGATAATGAAATACGTAGTGGTAGGGTTGTAATATAAAAAAACAATTAAGCCACAGCATGTACTTCTTTTGCTTTCAAAAATTAAAACTTCTACTTACCAAAAATATTCAAAACTTTCCAGAGCATTGAAGGGGAAATGCCGCAATCCAACTGATTTTTGTTTCTATTATAGACCAACTTTGATAGATATGTTTAGTTATTTACATATGCAAGTGGTTCTCATTTTTAACATAATTTATTTCAAATACATTTACTTATCTTTTGGGAAAAAACAGATTTTTCAAGGAGGTTTTCATTTGTTGCTTATTGAAGTTTAATTTTAATTTCTGAAGCCTGCTAATAACAGTGTTTCCATTTGAGACTAACACTGCTGACCACCCCCAGCAAACATCTCCAGAGATGCAGAATCACCATGGGTGCTATTATTCTACTTGTAGATTAGTGTTGATTCTCACATGTTCTTAAATATAGGCAGAAGTAAGTAAAGTAAGTAAGTAAGTAGAATAGATCCGATGAAATTAGGTGGTACATGTTATAGGGAATAAAAGACTATGAAGGCCATGTGGACTCAGGAATAGGTAAAGGCAATATTTAGAAAAGACTGGTTGATACGGCCCTTCGTTTTGAAGCTGGGAGGGTCTAAAAGCAGTAATACCCAGCAGTAGCGAGCATGTCCAGAGCCCAGACCTTGGTTTCTTATCCTGTCTTTGATGAAAAGAATGAGCTCTTAGAGAAATGGCTGACTGTAGGGATAGAGAATGTACAAGATAAGTCTGGAGCATCTTCTTGTGCCAGAAATAAGAAAGTGTTGAACATTCTAATGCACGCGCGCACACACACACACACACACACACACACACACACAGGAAGATGGACATATCTCACAGGGATGTAGTAGCCAACCGAAGGAGCTCCCAATGGCCAAAGCTGGAACAATTTGAGCAACGATGAAGTAACATAGTATAAAATACATATTGCTGAATCCATGCTGATGTAAACATATGATTGAATAAATTAATAGATGAGAGAGAAAGAGCATCCCAAGCAGAATTCCAAATAATTCATGCGAATACTCTGTCCATAAGGAGACAGAGGCTAACTCTCTGCTCCTTTAGTGTAAGTTGAGTGTAGTGACTTTCTTCTGAAGAATACAGTTTGAAAAGCAGGGAGGAAAAAAGAAGAGTAATTTTACATTTGAGAAACCTGGCAAACACTGCTTCCACCATGTGATCAAGATCAATGGGAGACATTATAAATCATGTTGATAATATGTATTCCTGGGATGAGGTGATGAAAACGAAATTTTACCTCTGTGGTTTTCATCCCCAAAACACATTCCTCCAGCCTAATCAGGAGAAAAATAGCAGACAAATACCAATTGAGAGACATTCCACAAATCCCCCAGCAGTACACCTCAAAATTGGCAAGGTCATCAAAAATAGGGATAGTGAGCCCTGGCTGGTTTGGCTCAGCGGTTAGAGCGTCGGCCTGCGGTCCTGAGAGACCCGGGTTCGGTTCCCGCTAAGGGCGCGTGCCTCGGTTGCAGTTTGTCCCCGGCCCTGGTCGGTCGTGCGGGTGGCAGCCACTCGATGTGTTCCTTTCACATCGATGTTTCTCTCTCTCTCTCTTCCTCTCTCTCCCTCCCACTCTACCTGAACAAAAAATGGAAAAGTGTCCTCGGGTGAGGATAAAAAAAAAAAAAAAAAAAAAAAATAGGGATAGTGAGCCCTGCCGGCGTGGCTCAGTGGTTGAGCATCGACCCCTGCACCAAGGGTCGCTGGTTCGATTCCCAGTCGGGGCACATGCCCCGGTTGTGAGCCCGATCCCCAGTGGGGGGCGTGCAAAAGGTAACCAATTGATGTTCACTCTCATAAATGTTTTTCTCCCTCTCTCCCTCTACCTTTCTCTAACATCAATAGAGAAAAAAATTTTTTTTAAATGGGGAGAGTGAGAAACTCAGACCGAGGAACCTAAGGAGACCTGACGACCACGTGCCACGGGGTCTCCTGGAGGGGACTCTGGAACAGACAAAGAGCCTCAAGTAAACATTCAAGACCTGAATTCAGTATGGACTTTAGTGAATAACAACGTGTCAATATTGGTTAGTCAGTTGTGACCATTTGTCATGCTGCTATAAAAGAAAGTTGGGTATGAGGTGTGAGGGCACTACATCCTTGCAACTTCTCTGTCAACCTGAAACTATTCCAAAATAAAATGGTCATGCTGCTGAAAAAGAGTGGTCAGGGTAGACCTCCTTTAGGCATTCATATTAAGCAAAGACTCCAAAAGGGTAAGGGGCCAGTCATATGTGTATCTGGAGCACAGGCCACGTAAGTGGCGCACTCTGCCTGTTCAAGAGTAAGGAGACCAGTGGACCAGGAGTGGTCAGAGGCGGGAGTGGCGCGGGGGCAAAGAAGTCAGAGAGGCCCTGGGGTGGGGCGGGGGGCTAGCATAGGTACACGACCTGTAAGATATACCGCATATGGGCCATTTGAAAGCCTTCGCCTTTTACTCTGAGTAAGATGCGTGGCCACTGGAAGGTTCCGAGCAGAGGAATAGCATCTGCCTTCCTGTGAAAGAATCACTCTGGCTGATGGGACTGTGAGGGCCGGAACAGAAACATCAGGCTGCTGCAGTAATTCAGGTGACAGTGACGGTGGCTGGGGCAGGTTTAACCGTGGAGGCGATAGGAAGCAGTTATTTCCTGAGTGGACTTTGAAAATAAAGACAGCATGGGTTTCTATCTGAACAGATGAGGGGCAACAAGAAGAGAGGAATCATGATTAATTCAAAAAACAGATACACTTTTTCTTATGTGTTTATACCTTAAGTTATATCAAAGGTTTGGAGACTCGCCCTACTTCATGATCCATACCGTGGAAGCCCACTGATAACCTATGGGTGGTTGTGTTTCCTCCACTGGCCCACCTCATGTTGGAGTTTTCCTGCATCTGGTTGGTCTCAGGACTGTCTCCCGGGCGGCTCTGTCTGTCCTGTTGTGAACCTGGTTCAGCTCACTCCTCCGGCACCGCCAACAATGGGCTGGAACCCACCTTCCCACAAACAGCAAAGCTTTGCGGACAAAGAGATCTTACTAGTGCAAAACTGTTCATTTCCTAGGAAGAGAAAGCCCCCTGATGCAAAGAGCCTACTATCTGCAGTGTTTCCAAATGGAACAATAAATTAGATGTTATATTTTAAAATGCAGAAACTCATGGATGTGTAATTTCAGTAAACTGCATTTATCCACTGAACACCCAGTTGAGGTTGATGACACCCATCCTTGTCTCAATTACCATACAGTACCTTCTCCAGTCTTCTTCTTAGTGCTAGTATTTTATTAGCAATGGGACTGATATTTTTTCCAATTACTATTCTTGTAAAATAAAGCATAAGAAAACATTTTGTCACACAAATAAACACGGCTATATGCACAGAAATAAAGTTGTTTCTGACGCTGAACCATAGACACACATTTGGCACCACACCATTGTAATAAAAATCATCATTGACCACTGACAGGTGTCTGAGTCTGACGTGTGGAAATCGGTCTGAGGCATCGGTGTAAAATGTCAAAATAGAGAGATGACATAAAAGGCAGATGTGTAGAAGTTGACGATCACCTGAACGCATGCTGGAGAAGGTTATTTTTGGTAATACAGAAGAATCCAGGCTGCTTGCTGGGTGCGTTTGCTTCCTTTTGGGTGTGCCTGAGAAATTGCGAGTAACAAATTCACACTTCTGAGGTGTATTTTAATACTGATCACCTTCACATAAAGACACTAATTTTAGTAGCTTAACCTGAATGTAACTTTCATATAATTTGGAACTGCAAATAATACCTGGTTTTAAACTGTTGTAAGGATCAAGTGAATTAAATCATTCAGCACTGTCTGGTACATGTTCAATAAATGGTGACCATTATTAGTAATAGTTATCATTTGTGAAATTTAAAACATCTTCCAATGTCTCCAATGTCCCCTTTCAAAACATACTGCATAGACAAAAACAAACTCCTTCTAATTATAACTGTTCTTAAAAAAATAAAAAAAGAGTGCCTTAATATAAACTCTCTCCCCTTATTCCGCTGTATAAGGACACAGGTTGGATCCCATCTCCACGGAAAGAGTAATACGAGAGACAAATGTTAAGACACTGTAAACACGGCCAGCAGCCCGTGATTCCGGGCCCCCTCTGCTTGTGTCCGCGCACCGCATTACAGCTTGAGACAGCATCTCCCCTCTCGCCTCTGCCATGAAATTCGACAAACCGTCTTCATCAGCTCATATGCTCCAATCTCTAATTGCTCGCCATAATGTTAAGTGTGATGACTGCACACTGACTCAAGTCGCCTCACATGGCTGTATTTCATCGAACTCCCCATTGCTTCTGCCATGCGGAACGAGGCAGATCTGCCCGGCCAGTGGGGCTCAGTGGATTGAGCCTCGTCCCACGGACTGAGAGGTCCCTATTCGATTCCAGGTCAGGGCACACGCCTGGGTTGCGAGCTCAATCCCCAGTGGGGGGTGTGCAGAAGGCAGATGATCGATGTTTCTCTCTTACATCTTGATGTTTCTATCTCTCTGTCCCGTCTTCTCTCTCTTAAAAAAAAAAAAAAATCAATAAAAACATATTTTTTAAAAAAGCAAGCCAATCAGCCCATCCATCCGAGCCGCTGGTCCAGAGGCAGAGCAGGCAGAGGCAAAGGCACATGGTGCTCACGGCCTAGAGCAATCAATGCAAATCTGTGCCACAGAGAAGGTGCGTTAATTCCAGTAACAGACACCCCGTGATTGATGAGTCCGTCACAGCTCTTTTCTATGCAGCTCCCAATCCAACGTGATGCTTCAGCAGGTTTCAGACCCCAGCATAGCCTGCTCCACCTCCAGCAGTGTGAAAGGGGGGTGAGGTTGTGAGTTAGAACACCTGAAGGTAGGTGCGAAGTCCGTGCAGGATGTGCTCCGACAAATTCCATCAGCTTATTAAAACACACCAATCAGGTGACAAATAGAGAACTAATCAGTGGCTGATTCTATGGTCGTTCCTGCCCCACCTCTGACATGGTTGCTTAGAAATGCTTCCCCACTGACCCCAGATCAGTGCTTCCGAGAAGCCTTCAAGAAGTTCAGCTTACCCGTCTTGCACAATATCATAACCATGTCCCTGGCAGATTCCATTTTCTTTTAAATGACTGTCGTTTAGGTGTAGATTCACTTGGGAGTTTTCTTGTGTTTCAGATGAGAGACAAAGCTGGCATAACCACTTTGCAAAACAAATTTGAAAACGTATATATATATGCTTAAGCCTCAGAAATTCCCATTCTTGCTACTTATCCCAGCATAGGCTCACCAGGCCACACGCACACGGCTGTTCATTAGAGTACTGTTTACACTGTAAACATGATAGTAACATAAATTTGGAAGTGATCTAAATGCTTGTCAGTGGAGGCACGGATAGATAAAATTGTGGTGTAATCATACTATGGAATACTATGCCGCAGTTAAAAGAGTCAAGCTATTGCATCAACGTAGGCGCCAAAAACAATTCTGAGTGAAAAGTAATCAAGTTTCAGTGTGTCTAGTCCATCCCAAATAATTATTTGTGTGAACTTTAACATGTTTATCGGTTGATGGGCATGAATATATTTTGGGTCCCTGGTTGAAGATGGATTCCAAGGATCTGCATTGGGTGCGAGTGCACAGGAAGGGGATGGAACTGGGGAAAAGGTACACAGTCGTCCCTCGCCACTTCGCCCCTCGACTTCCGTGGCTTCACTCTATTGTGTTTTTTTTAAATATATTCATTAAAAATTTGATTGAGACAGTGAAAATGATACATCGTGCGCTCGGTCGTCTGAGTCAATTATACACCCCTGTATTACAATTACAATTACAATTATTGTACGTATGGACTGTAGGCCTCTGTATTCGAGCGCCCCAGGAATCCTTCAACGCCAGATTCAACTGCTAATCTGGAACAGATCAACAGGATAAACAAGGGACAACGATAACGGGGACAACAATAGTCAGAGCGATAATTTGAACAATAATAATGTGTTGTAACAGGGAATACAGCTGATTGAGTCAATCCAACCCTGTGCACCTGTGGTCCAACATGGCCACTAAATATTAACAAATGTCTGTGAAAACTGTGGCTTAAGGACGAACGCAGTCAAGGAACCCGGGGGCTCTGCTTAGGTTACTCCAACCCCCACCCCCACTCCCCGTGCGGGCTGCAGTCTGACTTCCGAAAAGGGATCTGGCAGCTCAGACCTCATACCTGGTTCAAGCATTGGCCTCTCTGTGACACTGCCAATGGGGACTCCAGTCTCATGGACAGTTGGGTTATACGGTCATTTGTGTGCTACAAACACATCAAAAAGTCTACTTACTACCTAACCTGCCAACACTGAAGACACCTGAATGACTATTACACCGGACCTAGTCACTTTCTACTAATCCATCATGACACCCTGCCTTGTAATGCCCACCCCTTTTGCTTAAAAAAAAAAAGGTTCAATTCTTCAATTGACCTAGTAAAAGAAATCGTTTTTCTAAAAATGACTGCAGTGGTTTAGCAGCTGGCTTTACTCACCTTTTCAGCAATGTAGACTTAATGCAGCTGACATTCATGTTGAGATAATTGGAGTGTAAATTACTTTCACATACTTCCTTCTTAAAATAGAGAAGGGCCTGCCCTTCATATTTGAACATGACATTAATTGTGGTTATCCGTAAGACAGTGTGGTGAAATGACTTTGTAACTCTTGGTATAGTTTTGTTTCAGTGTGTCTTTAACAGTTATGTTCTTGTAAAATAATAATAATAAAATGTGTTTAACTCTAGGCTCTTTAATGGAAAGTTGTTTAACTCTAAAATAAATTTGTAACGTAGCTCAGTATTGACCGAAAACACTCATAGGGAAATCTCTATAACTAAGACAGGGAATGTAGAAAAGCAACCACCTGTCTGTACTGTCTGTAGCTTCCGTGCTTGTTTGGGGGTTCTGTGTGGTTTTGGGGGCTGTGCCATTTTACGGCATGCTTTAAGTGGCACTCCAGTTGTGACTGCTCAGCTCCACGTGGGTCCTTTGCAGAGGCCCGAGGCACCACCCTGTACCCAGGAGGCCATTTCTGCCAGCCTGCCCACCTCCAGCCACCTGCTGCGGCTGGCCTGCCCTCTCTGAACCATTCTATGACTACCAACTTAGTAGACTCTTTCCTAAAACGAAATACGTTATTTTATTCCTCAGGTAAGTTTGTTTCTTGATGGTCTCCGACAGTCACGATAGAGACGGAGAATTCAGGCAGAGTTGGAAGGCAAAAGCCCGAGGGGCTGGTCGTGGGAAAACGAAGAGTCTGTTGAAAACCGAAGCAGAACATCTTCATGGAGACAAAATGTCTATGGAATGGCAAAATCAGCTCTGCCCGTTAAAAATCATAATTATAATGATAATATCGATCTAATCATTAGTTCTGAGTGATAACCATCACACAAATCAATACTAATTCAATGATCTTTCACAGTCATTAAATACATTTCAGCAAAAGGAACAGGAGTAGGGGCATTTTAAGATGAAAGTGGAAAAAAAGGAGGAATTTGGGAATAAAACTTCTCCCAAATTTTGCTCCCTGCAGTCTCACTGAAAATAGCTCAAGGAGTCCACACTCTCCTTTATTCTTCTTGAGCAACGTGCAGGGAACTTACTCCCACTGAGCATCAGCAAACATGCACAGGTGTATTTGAAGAACCTAAAATGGTTTTCACACAGAATCAGGAACTCCCTGGTCATTTCCTGTGAGGCCCACAAAACTGAAAGCTTCCTAAGATGGGTCGTAACTTGCATTTAACAAAGGCCCATTTATTTTATTCCTCTCCAAACAAACAAATGGCAATTTTGTCTATATTACAGAACTTTCCCATCGGTCACATCTAAGACAGGCATATTATTAAATAATGTTAATTTTTGTTAATGCATTAATTATTAACAACATTTAATAGTTTTAATAAAGGTCCTTTTGAATTATTGAATGTCTATAATCCCCTAATAACTTTTAAGGAAGTTGGACAATACTCACTGGAGTCATTTTGCTGTGCACCATAATAAGACAGGAGAGGCAAATCCCACACATAATAGAGACGCAAAAGATTTGGAGACCTCCAGAAACAGATGAGTGCAGGAGATTGTACTGACGAGGAGTCGGGTGCTTTATGGAAAGAAGATGAAAAGGGACAAGAGGCAATTGGCAGAAGATAAACAGAAAAGGCCAATCACAAACGTTTCTAAGTTCTAAATCATTTATGCCGTAATCCACCCCTCTGCTTTTCCTAGCACATCTTCAGTCGATTCTTTACTGGCTAATGATTGATTTTATCTTATTAGAATGGGAGGGGGCATGGGCACATTAGTTTCAGGAGGAAGTTGAAGGGACATCTGGATCACCTATGGTTTATTTCAGTAGTTTCAACCATATCCCATGTACGGTATTAAGCTTATTTTGGTAAAGGGTTTTGACCCTTGAAAGGCTCATAGTCCAAAGAATAAGATTTGGGTAATGGAACAAATTTATTATGAATTCATCCCCACCCCCTACCCCCATAAAAACCAAATATGACATGACGAGCAGAGAAGAAAACCTTTATACTTGGGAGGTGTTAAATTTAAGATATAGTGCAGAATTCTTTGACATTTTACTAAGGAACAAGGGTGGAGTAACCAAATTGTTGCTAAACCATTTATGAGTTAGTCTTGATCTCTACCTTTAGAAAGAGAAACACTGCAGGTAAGATCGGCCATGTTACATCTTACATAGCCACAGACCCTCTGTGACAGTTAACCTTATCGCTCAAAATATTCAGTCTGGGGTCATCTAAAATATGATGTCTCCTCTTTCCAAAACCATGACATTGCCCTTCAAGAATAGGGCTTGTGCCCTGGCTTGTGTGTCTCAGTTGGTTGAGCATTGTTCCCATAAATCAAAAGGTTGCTGGTTTGATTCCCAGTCAGGGCACATACCCAGGTTATGGGTTTGATCCCCAGTTAGGGTGCAAATGAGAGACAACTGACTGATGTTTCTCTCACATCAGTCTTTCTCTTTCTCTCTCTCTCCCTCTCTCTCTCTCTCTAAAATCAACAAAAACATAAAAAGAGGGTAGGGGTTGAAATGGGGAACAAGGATTTGTAGAAGCTAAAGCTAATAATTTTGCCCCAAAGATATACCGGCTTATAATTCTACTAAGAAATATATAGTTTTTAACTCTATAGCTTGAATTATAAAATAATAGAAAGTGTTAGATTTTGTGCCCAAAAATTTTGCACAAACTCTAACTGAAAATGCAACTATAATGGAAGGACAGTAGATATTTAAAACAAATATTGCCCAGCCGGTGTGGCTCAGTGGATTGAGCATCGTCCCATGGACTAAGAGGTCCTGGTTTGATTCCGGGTCAGGGCACATGCCTGAGTTGTGGGCTCGATCCCCAGTAGGGGGCGTGCAGGAGGCAGCCAACAGATGTTTCTCTGCCATATCCATGTTTCTATCTCTCTCTCCCTCCTTCGCTCTCTAAAAAATCAATAAAAACATATTTTGAATAAATAAAGCGAATATTATCCTGGTCCTTTATGCAACAGTGTGTTTAGATATTTTTATTGCAACTTAATCTGGTACTGCCTTAGAAAAATGTTTCCACCTCTAACAAGCCCCAAGCCCTCACCACCAACACATCCAACCACAAGTTAAACCTAATTACTGAATATTAATGAAGCTATTATAGGAGGAGCTACAGAGTTTTCACACATTGCTATATTCAAAGCTGTCTGGATTTCCACAGAACTCTGCCATCTGTCATGACACCAAATATGACTGATCATTAGATAAAGAAATGATTGAGGAACTCATCCAATTAATTCCTTCTGGGCTCCCCACACTGCAAGAGTCAAGCCAAACCGATGTTAGTTTGCCACTATCTCTAGCTTCCTATTGTTCTCACTGCTATCACATTCCTGATAACTACATACCCCTTATCTTGTTAGATCACATGTTGTGAATCAGTCATGCATACTGAACTACAATCAAAGACATTTAAGGTCATTCAGAAGTGGCTCAAATTGTGCAAAATGTACATGCATCTGAACTGATAATTGAGCCCTGGTCCCCGCCCCCCAAACACACACACATGCACACACACACTCACACACATGGACACATGCAGATTATAATAACACACTACATTAAATAAAATTATTGACAAGCTGCGTTAATAAAGTTTAAGCCTCTTATTCCTCTGGATGGAACTCAAGAATAAATACTACAATAAAAGATAAGCCTGGACCATGGGGACATCTTGCCTTGAGACTTCGCATGAGATCATGGCTTCCACTGAATTATATCTGGAAGCCAGGCCATGGGCCTCCTCCTAGAACACTCCTTGGTTTCACCACTCTGATGTTGCTGAGCACATTTTTCATGATACTGCACAAAGCTCTCTCTGTAAGGAGTTGCTGGAGACTCCTTTTTCTCAACTTAGGGTCCAACAACAGTTGTGTTTCTTGTAAGTCACTAGCTTTTTCTTATCTTATGAATACTGTGAGTTTTGGAATTGATTATGTTTTGCTTTTTGGTATTTTGTCCTATAAAACCCAGTCCAGAGAAGCCCACAATCCGTTTCTTCCAGGACCTCGGCGCCAGGGGTAGGGTAAGGCCAGTGAGGCATCTACAGCACAAACACCAAGGACCCACTCAGGATGCCTGACCTGCCTCACTCTAACCCTGGCCCTGCAGAGCCCAGCATCATGCAACGTGGGGGCTGACTTAACCCTTAATTCACCTCATTTTCAATTAGTTCATCGTGTCCCCTCTTACATGTGTTTTTATCTTGTATGTGGTTTTAATACAATATCCCTATCTTTAATCTCAAGAATATAAGTAGGTAAGTGGTCTAAAGCTATAAAAAAACCGAATGCCAAACAAAATTCGCCCCCAAAATGTATTTACTCTACTATGTGGACCTTCAGAGAGATTGTGCGTCTGTCGCCGGTATTTGTACAAGGTCTGCAGGCTTGTGCACCTTTTGTAGTGTTTAGCTGACAAAGAAAAGAGACTGCATACAGTCACATCTCACCAAGCAGGCGCTAAAGCCGCCCCCGGGGGCTCAGCATCCAGCTCTGCCCGTACTCAGCTGTGAGACCAGACGCAGTGACCTAACCTTTCTATGCGATCGGGCAACCTAGAAAAAATGGATAAATTCCTAGAAACATACTACCTACCAAGACTAAGTTACAAAGAAATAAAAAATATGAACAGGCCAATTACTAGAAAGAAGATCAAATCCATAATCAAAACCATCTAAAAAAAAGAAAAATTTTCCAGACCACATGGCTTCACTAGCAAATGCTATCAAAGATCTAGAGAAGAACTAATAGCAATTATTTTCAAAATTTTGCAAAAAATTTAGAAGGAGGAAACACTCCTAAACCCATTTTATGGTAACAGCATTACCCTGACACCAAGCCAGACAAGGACACTACAAGAAAATGACAAGCCAATATCCCTGATGAACATAGGTGTAGAAATCCTCAACAAAATATTAGCAAACTTTACTAAACAATACATTAGAAGGATCTTACAACATAATCAAGTAGGATTTATTCCAGAGATGGAAGAATGATTCAAGACCTACAAAGCAATTAAAGTACATACCACATTTTTAAAACGAAGGATAAAAATCACATGATCATCTCAAAAGATGCAGAAAAAGCACTTGATGAAATTCAACATCCTTTCATAATAAAAACTCAACAAGCTTGATACAGAGTGAACATATCTCAACATAATAAAGGTGATATGAGAAGCACACAGATTAAATATGAGCAGACTTAATAATCAACACAGCCCTGGCCGGTTTGGCTCAGCGGTTAGAGTGTTGCCCTGCGGTCCGGAGAGACTAGGGTTTGGTTCCCACTAAGGGCACGTACCTTGGTTGCAGTTTGTCCCTGGCCCTGGTTGGTCGTGCGGGTGGCAGCCACTTGATGTGTCCCTTTCACGTCGATCTCTCTCTCTCTCTCTCTCTCTCTCTCTCTCTCTCTCTCTCTCTTCCTCTCTCTCCCTCCCACTCTATCTGAACAAAAAATGGGAAAATGTCCTCTTGTGAGGATAAAATAAATAAATAATAAAAAATAAAAAATCAACACAAAGCTTTTTCTCTAAGATCAGAACCAAGACAAATATAAGCACCCGCAACAGTTTTATCATTCAACAGAGTAGGGGAAGTCCTGTCCAGAGCAATAAAGGGGGGGGAGGGTAAAAGATGTCCAAACATCCAAATAAAATAGGCCTAACAGAAAACAGTTTCTTTTTGCAGATGATACAGTAGAAATGACTAACAAAATGAAAAGGCAACCTATGATACGGGGAAAAATACTAGTGAACCACAGATCCAATGAGAGGTTAAATCCAAAACATACAAGGAACTCATGCAACTCAGTAGAAAAAAATAAAATAAAATAAAAAATAACCCCATGTGCCCAGCTGGTGTGGCTCAGTGGTTGAGCATCGACCCCATGCACCAAGAGCTCGCATGTTCGATTCCTGGTCAGGGCACATGCCCAGGTTGTGGGCCTGATCCCCAGTGGGGGTGTGCAGGAGGTGGCCAGTCGATGTTCTCTTTCACCAATGTTCCTATCTCTCTCTCCCTCTCCCTTCCTCTCTCTCTAAAATCAATGACAAGAAAAAAAAATTAACCCCAAGAAATCCATTTTAAAAGTGGACAGAGGAATAGACACTTTTTTTCTAAAGAAGACATGCAGATGGCCAACAGGTACATGAAAAGATGCTCAACATCACTAAGCCACTGGGAAATTCAAATCAAAACCACAATGAGATATCACTTACAAATAAGAATGAGATCATAAGCAGGAATAAATGCTAGTTAGTTAGCAGGGGGAATTCTTTACAATATGTACGTATATTAAATCATCAGGCTTTACACTTTCAATGTGTTTAATTTTATTTGCCAATTGGAGCTGAACAAAGCTAAAGAAAGAGAAGGAAAACAAAACAAGACTCCCCAGCAGAATGGCGGACTGCCCTTCCTTGGTTCTCACCGACCCTCTATCCCTCTCATTACATATCAGCACCTGGTGAATACAATTACTATAAATATAAAAGTGCTTCTTTTCCCTCCTCTGAGCCCAGAAGATCCACAAAGGGACCACATAATACCTGCTAAAACATACCAGGATTTTCGCTGGTACACAACCTTGGAACTGTAGGACGAACACAGAAAAATGACCAAATACATGAAAAGACACTTCAATGCCCTACGAAGAGCCAATCCAAGACGTCAACCTGCAGCAGACTTACCTGAAGAGTCGGGAGACAAGTGCAAGAGCATCTTAGTCTGTGAAGTGACGTCAGTCGAACTCTGAGCAGGGCCGCCTGAGCCCTGGACGGAATGACTGTCTACAGACTCACCACTGCATGGCAGACAGTGAACCTTCCTCACAGTCACCTGAGCCCCGCGTCCATGAAAGCAGAAGATGTGCTTCCAAGGTCACGCAATAACCGATCGTTAAGAGAAGAGACATGAAAATGATGACAGAAAAGACAGGAGAGCCGGAAAAGGTGCGTGTTACACGACCCGCGTGGAACAGGAGTTTCGCAAGCAGGAAGACGAGAGGTCGTATTACTGGAAATAATGTAAGAAAACGTTTCTGGAACTGAAGACAGGCTTGGGGGTTGGGGTTGGAGGAGGTCTTCTTTGCTAGACAAAGCAAATGGAAAAAACTATATATCCTTATGATACGTTTTTTTTTTAAATTTAAAAATATAGAAAACAATATTCTGCACAAAGACAGACAGGATAATAAAGAGGCTTTCTACAAAAAAAACAAAGAATTTGTTTTACATTAAAATTCTTTTCATCATACGTAACGACAGGAGGCAATGAAATAATGTCCACAGAGTTCTGAAGAAAAATGTCCGTGAAGCAAGAAATTTACAGCGAGATGAGAGAACAGAACAGAAAGACGTTCAGCGGGGGAAGTCTCAGAAGGTATATTAACCAAATGCATTTTCTGGGGCAAAAAAGTGTATAACCTTAAATAATGAAATACAGAACCTGAGGCATGGTGTTAATCTGTTAAGGCTGCCATCGCCTTTCTGGTTTAGACAACAGAAGTGTATTTGCACACAGTTCTGGAGGCCAGCCGTCCAAGGCTGAAATGTTGGCCAGGCTGGTTTCTTTGAGGCCTCTCTCCCCTTAGCGGGTGGATGGCTGAGCTGTCTCCGGATCCTCACAGGTTCCTCCCTCTGTGCATGGCTGTGTCTTCTCTTCTTTTAGACACACCAGTCATATTGGATTAGAGCCCACCCTAATGACCTCACTTTCACTTAATTACCTCAGTAGGGACCTTATCTCCAAATACAGTCACACTCTGAGTTACTGGGAATGGGGAGTTAGGATTTCAACATACGAATTTGGGACACGATTCAGCCCCTAACAGACATAAATAACTGTACACAGGAGAAAACTTTAGGACAGCCATTTCAGTAATGAACACATTTTTTTAAAAAAAAAGATCTAACTTTTAACATTTGACTCAAAAACTGGAAAACTCCAGGAGATTAATAATAGTGGAAGCATGTATCAAGTTATCAAACATCCTTTGAAATGAAAAACAGAGGACTTTATTGGTGCTTTTTGTTTTTAGACTTCCAAGTAACAGACGATTCTTAAACAGACACCACTCCAGAACACACTGAATGGGAAAGATGAAAATGCCCTTCAGTGACATGAGCGTAGCCTGATCCCAAACCCTGACAAGAATGCACCTGTGGAAGAGACCTGGCTGCCCTGCCCTCCCCATTGGCAGGAAACATGCTCTGGGAGTCACAAGCCCCAGGCCTGGCTATTCATAGTATAGGGTCTTTAAGGCCACAGTGATTGGTTAGAAAAGATGTGATGATCCATTCAAGGCCACGCAAGCCTTTTAGTGGGGGGACCGTTACTGTAATTATAAGGAAAAAGGCACTCTGTCCTGACAACCAGTGTGTTCAGGCAGATTAAAGCCTAAAATTACCTGTCCAGAGCAAGGACATAATTTGTGGAGTCCAGTGCAAAGTAAAAATTATGATGAATTTTGAAATATTGGCTTTTGTGGGTTATATTGTGTCCCCCAAGTCCATATATTAAAGTCCTAACTCCCAGGGTCTCAGAATGGGATCTTATATGCAAATAGGGCCATTTCAGATAAAATTAGGTAAGATGAGATCATTTGGGTGGACCCTAATTCAATATGACTGGTGTCCTTACCAAAAGGGGAAACTTGGTCATGGAGACACAGAACAGCCCGTGAACAGAAAGACAGAGCTCATGGTGAAGTGTGTACAGGCCAAGGGACACCAAGGATGGCCCGCAAACTGGCAGAAGCTAGGAAGGAGGCACTGGACAGGTTCTCCGACAGCCTCAGAAAGAACCAAGCCCACCCACACCTTGATCTTGGACAAGAGTTCAGTTCTAGCCTGCAGAACCGTGAGAGAGTAAATTGTTGTTTGTGGTACTTTGCAACAGCAGCCCACGCACACTGATACAGTGCGCACGGAGCATTCCACCAAGCCCGGGGCCCCTCGGAGCATGGGCCCTGTGCCACCACACAGTGCGCAGGCCCGTGAGGCCAGCCCTGCCCGCTGCTGCCCATGCAGCCGGTGGACAGGGATGGTCTGAGGATGAAAGTCTTGCAGAAGGAAAGCAGACCCAAGGGAGGGGCAGGGCAGAGCAAAAGAGAGTCTGGAAGGTGGGAGTTCAGCCTTAAATCTGGTGTCACTTCAGGTCTGTGCGAAGGAGACGCCAAGGTGCGCTCGACGTGCAGCCCTGTCTTGGGGGGAAGCCTGTGCAGGGGAAATGGGGGGAGGCAGGAGGCAGGAAGGGCCCGCGGTCTGCACTGCTGGTCTGACTCGTGAAAGCAGGGAGAGAAGAGAAGAGAATCAGGAAAAGACTCAGACTGCAGAGCAACTCAGAACATTCCTGGCCAAGCTGCTGAGAAGCCCCAGAGCGGAGACACCAAAGGAAACCCACAAGGGGCGGAATAGCTCAGCTCTCTTCCACCTGCCGTACTCAGCCCGTGGCTGGGAGCAGCCCGGAGAGATGGCGGCCAGAGCCTGAACACTGTGGAGGATCTAAAATGACAGCTGGGCGCTGTCTGGTAACCACACTGACCCACCAGATCCTCTTAAAGATCCAAGGCTACAACTTGATGGCCACCAGCATCCACCCTTACATGGCACACCCCCACCCTTCCAGACATTCAGGGTGCACACTGGGCACAGTTCACAGTCTTTCCTGAGGCCAACAGGAAGAGGTCAGTGGGATAAGCTGCAGCCCCCACCTCTGCAACTAGAGTTGGGGCCATGCCTGGTATCCATTCTCTCCCTCTTCCACTTTCTATTTAAATTCCCCGTCATCCTCAGCTGTCTCGGCGGGTCTTGGTGACTTCCCTGGTAGGGTGACCCAAACTTTTTTTTTTTTTTCATCCTCACCCGAGGAAATTTTTCCATTTTTTGTTCAGGTAGAGTGGGAGGGAGAGAGAGGAACAGAGAGAGAGAGAGAAACATCGATGTGAAAGGGACACATCGAGTGGCTGCCACCCGCACAACCGACCAGGGCCGGGGACAAACTCAACTGAGGTACGCGCCCTTAGCGGGAACAGAACCCGAGTCTCTCAGGACCACAGGCCGACGCTCTAACCGCTGAGCCAAACCGGCCAGGGCAGGTGACCCAAACTTTTATTCCTTGGGGGTCTGAATATGTGGTCACGATACCATCCTCAGACTGAGGTTGCTAAACAAATTTGTTCATGGGTACAGTGGAGCAAAGCAGTACCGGCAGGTGCCTGGATGTATTTCTTGGTTTCCACACACTTCTCTGTTCTGTAGAAGCAGCCTCCCCTCCTCCTTCAGGGGAACACCCCAAGAATGAAGGCAACTCCTCTTTCACCTGCTGGTCCCTGGACACATGGAGTCCAAGGGGTTCTGGGAACGGCCACAGCTTGTATCTCCATGAAAACTTAGCTGTGTCCCCTAGCAAGAGTGAAGGTCATGGGGACCAGAAGTTCCAATCCTGTGAAATCCGGAGTTATGAGATCAGAGGTAAAAATTGGCCCATATAGTATCAGTACATTACAAATATTCTTAATTTCAATAACTACAGATACGGAGTAGCCATCTGTTGTATTACTATACCATAATTTATACAATATTTCTTTGTTCCCAATTATTTGCCAAATAAACAAGTTTGTAATTTGGGTCATTGGGAACAGTGGCAAATTGTGCTACTCCTGATTCTATCTTTTTGGCTGTGGACTCATGTATTCTTCCTGCTGGGGACATAGCATAATATAGAAGTCCCTTATTGGGTGCATGAACTGTGTCCCGAAAGCCAGCACTTTGTCTTACAGAGGACTGCAAACCAGCTAGCATTTCAGCTCTGCCTTCAGGGGGCTATTCTAATATGTGCTATCAGACTGCCTCTTTCAGGATGGTATGTGATATAATCAATGGATCAGTGATCCCAGTCTCAATCCTATACCCCCTTGGCTGGGATGTGGGTGCCCTGGTTGGATTCGATGCTATGGGACAGCACATATCTGTGGATTGGGCATTTATAAGCCCCACGGGTGGTGCTGGCTGAGACACCGTGGGTGGGAGGCTAACACATGCACAGTAGGTATCTGTTGGTGGAGGATGGGAAGGAGCATGAGTGGCCCAGCTCCAATCCTCCTGCTGGGCTCAGTCGTTGGCTGAGAATAGATCAGGGAGAGGGCGGATCCCAGGTGGCAGCAGCTGAGGCTGTCTGCCAACTACTTCGCAGAATGTTCTCGTGGTGGAAGAACTGAAGTTCCTCTCAATGGATCACAGCTCGATCAACCTACGTTTATCAGCCTCTATGTCTCTGTCTATACCCAAATATGTAACATTTCATCATATACAACTAGGACTTATTCCAAGAATCAAAAGATATTCATTCACATTAGGAGACATTTTAGAAGTCACCAAATTTCCAGGTTGGAGACGGGGAAATATATAAGCCAATCAAAAGAGGGCAATAGTTTTAGCATTCTTTTCTTTATATTAAAAAATGTCAACATGCAAATCTTTTCCAAGTGCATAAAAAAGTTTAACAGTTATTTTTTAAAAGACTAAAGAGACCTCTTTGCTGATCCTTGGCATCTAGAAACAATGCTTTCAGAACCTACTCATGATTATAATATGAACAATCCTAAGAGTGTTGGCCAATCAGATCAATCAAATCTCCTGGGTATGTACAACTCTGCCCCACGCAGAAAAGCTGCTGACACCCGCCTCACCTCTGGAGCACCCCATCAGTTAGGGATGATGTGGAACACTCTCCAAGACTGTAACGTGATCTTTTCTCATCTGAGCAAGAATGAAAGAGACATCATAGTATCAAGTAGTTGCCCTGGCCGGTTTGGCTCAGTGGTTAGAGCGTTGGCCTGCGATCCTGAGAGACCCGGGTTCAGTTCCTGCTAAGGGCATGTACCTTGGTTGCAGTTTGTCCTCGGCCCTGGTTGGGTCGTGCAGGTGGCAGCCACTTGATGTGTCCCTTTCGCGTCGATGTTTCTCTCTTTCTCTCTTCCTCTCTCTCCCTCCCACTCTCTCTGAAAAAAAAAAAGTAGTCATTTCTGGCCCGTGCAGCTCAGTGGTTGAGCATTGAACCGTGCACCAAGAGGTCACCAGTTCGATTCCCAGTCGGACACATGCCCAGGTTGTGGGCCTGGTCCCCAGTGGGGGGCATGCAGGAGGCAGCCAATCAATGTTCTCTGTCATCGATGTTTCTATCTCTATATCTCACTTCCTCTCTCTCTAGGATCAATAAACGGAAAAAAAATTAAAAAGAAAAAGAAGTAGTCACATACTTTGAACAGCCAGGGACTCTAGAATCTGGAAAAATATTGCCTTCCCATAGACCATAAAATTACTTTATGGATTTAATTTAGTGTTGTGAAACTCAGCAAACAATTTCCTTAGGATAAGCTTTCCCCAAACATGGCTACTCAGGCAATTTCATATATATAAACCAACGAGATGTGCAACGGTCGAGAAGCCAGGTACCAGCTGAGCCACAGAGCAAACTAGGCACATTTAAAAATAACAATACGAACAAGGCTAATAATGATAATCTCTCTGGTGATCTAAAAGGTCACTGTGACCACCAGAACCCAATGCCAACTATCCTGCCTGGCATGAGGCTTCCTTGGCCCTTGGGCATTTGTAATTCCAGAGCCATGCTGCAGGGAGGCACCACCCCCAGATTTCACTTGCTTACCCTCTAGCGATGGCCAAAGGCTCAGGTTGCAAATTTGTTTATATTTAGCAGAACAGGTGTGTGACTGAGTTCTAAATCAAGTCAGTGCCCTGCTGGCGTCATCTTGACACATTTTATTGAGCTGGAATGATTGAATATGGAAAATGATTGGATATTGAATATACGCACCTACTCGGACTTATTCACAGGATTGCACTTAGGAATATGAGAATGTCTGTCATGACTTCTGTTCACTATCCTCTTGGCACAAATCTGCAAGTTTTTGCACCGGTTGATAACCAAGAAAAGGTGTCAGAAGGCCTGAGTTCTCGTGCGGGAAGAGCAAGTTACCTCTTATCTGTGTGGCCTGGGGATGGTTTATAATCTCTAGTCTTCAGTGGGGCCACTTTAATCCACCCAGATCACTGTGACACAAATGCCACCATGGAGGTGAACCTGCTCCATCAACGCTAAAGCACTCCACAGATGCAAATACTACGATGTGTGTAAAAGACCTTTATGAAGCCATGCGTGTGCTCTACAAATGCAAACTAGCAGAATGAACACCAGTGTGTGTGAGCAAGGGTATGCATGTCAGATACACAGCAACACCCAGACCAGGTGTTTCTGCAGCTACTTCCTTCAACCGCCATTTCTATGAAGCATTCTGAGGGAAATGTGAGGCATGAGACAGCGGAGACACTTGGTAACACTGGAACGTTATCCTGCAGTGATTTCAGCCCCGGTACGTGTCCATCTTCATCTTCGCTCAGTTCAGCATGCCACGCGACACGGACAGACGATGGATCATTTTGTTGCATCTCTAAATGAAGGAGGGACCGAGGAGAAGGCTTTTCAGTGGGGGAGGGGAAGGGAATTGTGTTTTAATGTCACTTATGTCTGTAGTATAATAGGGAGGAGGATGGGCTGTTAAAACCTTTGTAAACAATGATAAAATATTTAAGAGAAAAAACAACCCTTACTTTTCATAAAGTAGCCTCATCGTAAGTACTCCTTAATAAACAGTTCCTGTCTACCAAGTGATTCTTTCCCCACATATTATTTCTACTGGACCTTCCTAATAAAAGGAAACACAGTCGCACAGATATATGCTTTTCCGAGCACTGGGGACAGCCTGAGTACTTGGAATGCTCCCGAATTTTCTTGTGTCGCCCCATCCTGAGTCATGTTTAAGAGCTCCTTAGTTTCTCTGAAATATAGGCAAGAAGAGAGAAAAGTGTCACTCCAGTATGTTGACCTAAAATACACAAGAATCCTACTGTCAAAATCACCCACAGGAAAAGCCATGGGAAGGCCTCTAGTTCTCCTCCTCTTAGCACAGGGATTTCTCCCTCCACGGCCTGCTCATGAGTGTTGCCCAGCCTCCACTTGGGCAGTCCTTCTCAGTGGTTGGAGCTCTCTGGGCACACGGGCCCAGCCCCTGGAGCACTGCCTAGCTTCCTGATTCGCCGTCCAAGCGAAGTTCAAACTGTCGGTGCTATTAGACTCTCCAAACTTCCTCTTCCTCTTCCTCTCTCTCTCTGTCTCTCTCTCTGTGTCTTTCTCTCGTTTCAGGCAAGGAAGTCATTGATGCTTTACGATGCTGGAAGGAAAAAAAACGCTTTGTTCATTGGTATAGCCCCACAAAGAGAAACATCCAGCCGGGGCAATGACATGCATAAAACAATGTTAGTTTGGGGGGCTTTGTGTTTAAAGAAGAAAACACATTTTTCTTGCCTATTTCTTTCTTTAAATTAGAGATATAAAATTTTTAGATTATTTTTAAAAAGTAAGGAAGCATGCTTTTTTTTTTTTTTTTTGGTGGTATGTGCCCCTAGTGGTAACCGAACCCGGGACTCTCTGGTCCGCAAGCCGATGCTCAACCACTGAGCCAAACAGGCCAGGGCAGGAAGCATGCATTTTAAACAGATAATAAGCTAAGGAGGACACTAATGAGATTGATGAGATTGGGAAAAAAATAAGATGGGAAGATTGAAAGTCAATAAATGAAGAGAGAGAGAAACAGAAAGAATGACACTTCAAGAGAGAAGGAGGAAGAAAGAGAGAAGAAGTGTGGAAGGGTGGAAGGGAGGGAGGAAGAAGGGAGGGAGGGAGGGAGGAAGAAGGGAGGGAGGGAGGGAGGAAGGAAGGAAGGAAGGAAGGAAGGAAGGAAGGAAGGAAGGAGGAAGGGAAGAAGGAAGAAAGGAAGGAGGGAGGAAGGGAAGAAGGGAGGGAGGGAGGGAGGGAGGGAGGAAGAAGGGAGGGAGGGAGGGAGGGAAGGAGGGAGGGAGGGAGGAAGGATGGGAGGGAAGGAGGAAAAGGTTTGATGTGAGTGTACTAATCAGAGGTAAATTACTCATTAGTGTCCAGGCTATCTATGCCCTGTGACTGTACCAGCCATAATAATAATTGTTAATAATACCATTCAGTGAACGTTTACTATCTCCCAGATACTATTCTAAGTACTTTAGATGAGATCCTCATCATAATCCTATGAGTTCATTTCTATTATTATAATCATAGTCATCACCCTCAGACAGGCGAGCTCCGCCCTCCACAACTCATTGTTAATGACGGCAGGGCCAGGATTCCGGCTCAGGTGGGCCCTCCACTGGGCCACCTGCTCCCAGGCTCCTGAGGCTGCCTCGCTTACACTCCATGTTGACCACTGACCAGTTCCACTGAGCCACGATTTCTGCTCGCCTTACAGAAATTAAAAGCAATACTCTCTGCATCTAGAAATGTTATAGATAATACTGTTAGCAAATTGCCAGAGTCCATTTTAGACTTAAAGTTCATTTTCTCCCATGATGTTTCAAAACGTACTTTGTAAGTTAACAGATGTTTGGCAATTTCCTAGCTGTGTTTCTAGCTCCTTTGACAGTTTCAAAAATTTTAATTGCCTTATTGTTTTGCTGAGAGTGATCAGAGTTGCATTATTCCTTATTAACCAGGCGTTTTAATTAAAATTAGCATTTATTCCTGCTTATGATCTCATTCTTATTTTATAATCCAGTTAAGACTAAGTAAGAAATAATAAGAGAAGAAAATTTTGTAATAGCTAGGAATACATATTAGATGTATATAATACACTATTGTGCATGTCAATAAATGTTTAATGAGTAAATTAAATTGATTCGTTATTGCTTGGTAACAACTTTTTTTTTAATATGTTTTTATTGATTTTTTCTTAGAGAGAGAGAGGAAGGGAGAGAGAGATAGAAACATTGATGTGAGAAACAAACATCGATTGGCTGCCTCCTGCACGTCCCCCACTGGGGATGGAGCCTGCAACCTGGGCATGTGCCCTGACTTGCAATAAAACGGGGACCTCTCTCTCCCTGGGACAACACTCAGTCCCCTAACCCACACCGGCCGGGCTTAGTAACAACTTCTAAAGTGCTTTGAGCACATCCCTTCTAAAAGGACTCACCCGTGGAAGGATGGTGCCTACGTGACATCACTATGATAAAATAATGTTATTCGTTTTCTAAGATCTGCTGGAATTAAACTCAGGATTCATTCGGGGAAATAGAAAATATTTTAGGTGCTTCAAACAGAAGTGGGTTAATACAAGAAATCAATGGTTTAGAGAGATGTTCAGCAAGGATGAGATGCAGGGGGAGATGGACAGGCAGGCAGGAACAGGCTGGCACCCCAGAGCGGAAGCCCGACGGCCCCGGGCTGATTGCACAGCCTCCGTGGCTGCTCAGATGTGGGGCTGCAGAGAGTGAGGAGAAAAGGCAGGAGAGGGGTGATGGCCCTTTTAGCTACTCTGCACAGGGAGTGCCTGAACGAGGTGTTACCGCAGCAGCAGCGTACGCCCCTCTTGTCAATCCACCTGAAACCTCTTGATGTGTCTTCGTAAGCATCCTACACAAACCAGCTCTTCCAAAAAAATAAAAAGACACTGAGGAATCTGGATAAAGCCCTTCTATAATTACCTAGGGACTGAAACAAGAAACTAGGAAGCGTTGTCCATTGTCCGCAGGCCTTTCTACACATCTCTTAGTTTTCTCGCCTCCGCTGTTTGACTTTTAACGTGGCCTTGAACGTGCATTGTTTTTGCTTTAAAACTCTAAGAACCACTTTTCAGGTTTAGCAATTTTTCCTTTGGCTTATCAAGGTGATGATATGCATCTGCCCCTTCAATGGGTTGTGGAATTAATTACTGAATGAGGGGTGTTCAGTTGTTTGCAGGGAGTTCGTTAAAGAACAGCCGATTGTGAAGTGCTGCCCAGACTGGAAGACTATCACACTAAGTCACTTGCGGACGACAGGGAGGATGTTCACAAGTTTTATTACAGCTCTTTCAGATAGCAGTTATTTCAAGGAGATTGCCTTATTCTGATCCCTGCAGTCAATTATAAGGTTGATGGCATTTAATTTTATGTATGCATTCAGAAAGAAATGAGATGGCTTGATGATGCCATACATTTCAAGATTTTTCTTTTATTAGATTGAAAAAAAGCAGGTACTTCAACTTGCATTACATGTTTGAAGAAAGAAAAAAAAAAAAATCAGTAATGGCCCGAGTTTTATGTTAGGTATAACAGCGGCATTTTGAAAATTAACGAATGTGATCTGAAAGTTCAGCAGCATTACATTAATTCTGATCAAATGCCAAATGTCATTGACAGCCAAGCTAATTCCACGGAGGCTCAAAATGATAGTGTTACATTTGGAAAGGACCAGTCAAGCAAATCTTGTCCATCAGCACACTGAGGAATTTGCTGGGCTCGTGGATTTAAAACCCTCAAAACAACTTATCGCCTTAGAGATTCTCCTAAGTGCTCTGAACCGCCTGGTGGACAGATTCATCCTGAGATTACTCATCTGTAAGAAGAGGACCTTCCCTCTCCCCTCGTTGGCAGTTTGCAACCTGTGTGTTCAAATACGTTCAAGTCCACGGAACGGCAAGGGTTCTGTCGGCTCACGGAAGCCAGTGAAGAGCAATAATCACCCTTGAAAAGTTGAGTTCAAGAATCACTTTCCCTCGTGGGATAAACATGGGCTAGCAATCAGGAAGTAGAACAACATCAGCAAGACGAGATCTACAACCAACCAACCTCAACGACACATAATGGCCGTGACTTTCGGTCCTCAAACATTCCTTAGAAGCAGCATAAATCACAGTTAAAAACATGAACTCTCAAGACAGGTAGCCTGAGTTTACAACCTGGTTTTACCATTCAGCAGGTACAAGATTTGGGGTCAAATCACTTACCTTATGAAATAAAAATAATAAGCATGCCTATTCCATAAGGTTATTGCAGGATTAA
The DNA here is from genome assembly GCF_014108415.1 of Molossus molossus. Taxonomy (NCBI): domain Eukaryota; kingdom Metazoa; phylum Chordata; class Mammalia; order Chiroptera; family Molossidae; genus Molossus; species Molossus molossus. The sequence continues at coordinate 97,238,596 of NW_023425346.1, forward strand.
ATGAGTTAAAATGTGTAAAGAGCTTAGAATGGTGCTTGGCATATACTAGCACTACATATGTGTTTGTTCAAGAAATAAATTCCTGTCTTGAACCAGGAACCTCACTTCCAGCTCTGCACACACAATGCACGCAAGCTCGAATGCTGAAGCAATAAATCCTTCTGAGAGAGAAAATACAGACTCCCAGAGCCTTGTTTACAGAATCGCTCATGTTGCCTCTAGACATTGCTGAATTACTCCTTCCAGAACACCCGAGAGAGAATCCATGCAAATAAACCCCTCTGACAGAAGACCATGCCTGGCGGAACAGAACATGAAGGACTTTCCTCAAGATGTCCCAAGAACTCAATCTCAGCCCCACACTGATCCCTCTCCTACACTCACCTGCTATTGGGTACAAGGCAATATTACATTGATAAGAAATTTTAAAAAGAAAGAAACTGCTCAGTTGGTGTGGCCCAGTGGTTGAGCATTGACCCATGCACCAAGAGGTCGCTGGCTCGATTCCCAGTCAGGGCACATGCCCAGGTTGTGGGCCCAATCACCAGTGGGGGGGCATACAGGAGGCGGCCAATCAATGTTCTCTCTCATCGATGTTTCTATCTCTCTCTCCCTCCCTCTCTCTCTAAAATAAATAAAGAAAAATAATTCTTGAATAATAATAAATGAAAAAAATTTCAAAAAGAAACTTAGAAGTGTGAAATGATAACCCATTCAAGAAATCAGACAACATAAAGAGAAATGAACCCGTGGTATACATTTTCTGCAACTTTAGAAACTGCATCTTTTCCTCTGCCTGCTTCTTCAGGAAACTGCTCAATGGACCTAATTTTCCATTCAAATGTCTGACGTGAGCAGAGACTTAAAATAGGCAGCTGGCTTTAAAACCATACCCAGTGATGCATGCAAGGTCCGTTTAAGTTCATACTGACATGATTTCACTCTGCCAGGCCAAGAAAGAAAAGATGCGATTAAGGTGAGTCTAGGGAGTGGGCAGCTGTGAGGCAATTGTGGTGGTGGATGGCCCACCTGCTGCAGGTGCGAAAGGAATGAAATGGGTGTGAGAAGAGGCTTGAGTGGGAACGATGGACACTCTCATCTCTCACTTCCCGCCCCTGATGTAGCTCCTTGTGAGTTTTTAAGACAATTATATTTCTCTACAGAAGTTTCTTCATGCCAACATGTGTTTGTAGAACAATCCTTGGACTTGACTCAGTTCAACAGAGTGTCTTACAGGAGAAGGAGAGGGAGGGAGGGCAATTTTCAGTTATTTATTTAATTAATAAATATGTATACAGCCCCGCTGGTGTGGCTCAGTGGTTGAGTGCTGACCCATGCAGGTTCGATTCCCGTTCAGGGCACATGCCCAGGTTGTGGGCCAAATTCCCAGGGAGGGGCATGCAGGAGGCAGCCAATCAATGTTCTCTCTCATTGATGTTTCTATCTCTCTCTCCCTCTTCCTTCCTCTCTCTATAAAATCAATAAAGAAAAAAACAATTTTAAGGACTATGTATACAGAAGAAAATCAAACGTACTATTCAATTCTCTCACTCCACTGTATCTAATATCATGGGCTACGTCATTAACCCCACACCCATCCCTCGGCCTATGAATTCACATACATTAAACCAAAGAACTTACATGCATATATGCATAACCAATGGACATAGACAACAAGTCAGGAGGAGGGTGTCATCGGGGGAAAAAGGAGAAGTTTCTGTACAAAAATAAATTAATAAAAATTTTAAAAACTCAAATTAGTATCTAAGTGTACACCTTTTTAGCCTAGTTTTATACTTTATTATAAGTATATTCCTATATCCATATTCTTCATAGATTTTGATTATTTGACTCTACCATAGTTTTTTAAAGGAAATACATAATTTATCATAATTTATCAATCACATATTAATGGATGCAGTTTCTATAGTTTTTCTAAAATAAGTGATACTGATATTTGTGGATCTTTATGCACTTCTGTGATTATTTCCTCATGAAAATTTTCTAGAAGTGAAAATCCTGGATCAAAGTGTATAAGTATTTGAAAGCACTTAATATATAATCCTGCATGTTGTCTTTTATCTCGTTCGTGTTATACTTGAATACTGACCTTTTTTTCTTCAATATAAAAAGGTCTTGAATTTACTGTCAACTTTTTCCTGTTGAATTCATAAATTCTACTTTTGTCTGCTTTATAGCATTTCCTATGCTCTCCTTCAGATTCTTTTTTACTATTTTATTTAAGGGTTACGTGGTGCACTTCTATTCTTTCTATAGAAACAATAAGTACGTTAAATGTCACTTCTCATTTAGCCCAGGCAAAAACGCAGCCAATACCACAGATCAGCTCCATTGCACAAGTGAGATGTACTCAGACACGTGAAGTGATTTCCAGGATTCACAGTCTGGGAGATGGTGGTCCGGCACCTCTCCTCTGCATGTGATGCAGGGCTGAAGGGCGGTGGCTTTCACTGAGCACGAGTCTGTGTGCACATCCCCGGAGCTGGGAGGCTGTTCTCTCCTCACGTGGAGGGTAAACTTGTCTGCTCTACACAGGACAACGTTTTCTTCTTGATTTGCTTTCGAGTGTCCAAGTGATAGCAAGATTTCATGGGAAATGTAAGACCAATTTCTAATATTATTAATGAGAAAATGTCTCAAGGAGTTTTCTGCTGCATCTTGAATTCTTCAGAAGGATTCTTCTAACAGGCCCAGGAATGTCACTCCCTTTGTCTGTAATGTTTTTGCTGTATTTTTTCACCTGGCTAACTCTCATTGCCTTTCCCCAAAGCATTCTCCTCCTTCTCTGATGTCACCTCTGAACTTTCTCCTTGTTCTCCAAGCGCCCTGCACGCTCTTCCCAGGAGCTCGGCCAGAAGACCTTCTGCGAGAGGAAGTGTGTGAGTTATCAGTAAGTGACTGCCGGGGAGCCTGCTGTTTACAACTGCAGTGTTTCTTCAGAGAGATTCAGCAACTTGCCGATAGACATGTAGACCTTTCTCTTGAGTGAAAAAGCAGCTGCTGTCATTTGGGCATAAAGACAAAATCCTCTATCAGTTCAGACAAGGGACTGATCATAATACAAACCATGACCAGGGCAGAGCCGGGACAGACACCCACTCCACAGATGCAGAAAGGACAGCAGCCCCACTCATGGGAATGGAATTGGAAAGGACCTGTCTGCTGAGATAACGCACGAGGTCCATACAGATGATGCTCTACATCATCCTCAAACAGCTTCGCTCCACTCGTCACCAATCCCTCCAACAGTGGCTCAGCAGCCGTCAGAGGTGGGCAGAAAATTACATCCATGCCAACAGCCCGGTTCCAGGATAAACAAGGAAGCCCTGGGAAGCCCTCTCTTAACTTTTGCTTTCCTCGTTCAGCCATGGCTCAGATCCTCGGCTTAGCTTGGCAAACTGTGTTTCTGAACACAGGCTGGGAACGGCAGCAAAACGAATGGATGGCTGTGCTTCCTCACAAAAGCCCTCCGTGCGATCCCAGCTGCTTGGGGCAGGTGCCGCCAGCACACGGGACAGCATACGGGCCAGCACACGGGGCCAGCACACGGGCCACATGGGGCCAGTACACAGGCCAGCATACTGGGCCAGCACACGGGCCAGCACACGGGCCACATGGGGCCAGCACACGGGCCAGCATCGGGGCCAGCACACGGGCCAGTACACTGGGCCAGCACACGGGCCAGCACACGGGCCAGCACACGACCCAGCACATGGGGTCAGCACATGGGGCCAGCACACGACCCAGCACATGGGGTCAGCACATGGGGTCAGCACATGGGGCCAGTACACGACCCAGCACATGGGGTCAGCACACGGGCCAGCACATGGGGCCAGCACACGGGCCCAGTACACGGGCCCAGCACACGGGCCAGCACACGGGCCAGCACATGGGGTCAGCACATGGGGCCAGCACATGGGGCAGCACATGGGGCAGCACATGGGGCCAGCACATGGGGCCAGCACATGGGGCCAGCACATGGGGCCAGCACATGGGGCCAGCACATGACCCAGCACATGGGGCAGCACATGGGGCAGCACATGGGGCCAGCACATGGGGCCAGCACATGGGGTCAGCACATGGGGCCAGCACACGGGCCCAGTACACGGGCCCAGCACACGGGCCAGCACACGGGCCAGCACATGGGGTCAGCACATGGGGTCAGCACATGGGGCCAGCACATGACCCAGCACATGGGGCAGCACATGGGGCAGCACATGGGGCCAGCACGCACCTCTGCGCTGGCTTCTTCACAGCAGCGGGGAAGCAGACCCTCGCACAGCTCAGCACCCTCAGGGAAGCGGTGCAGGGGCCTCGCCCACTTGGCCAGCCCTTCTCACAGCGCTGCTGTGTGTGCTGACAGATGTCACCTCTCTGCACAATTCCCACGCTTCAGAGCAACAGTGAGAAACATTCGCAACTTCTGAGATGGTGAGAGTGACTGTCAAAGCACAGGAGGATTGGGAAGGCAGTTCAAGGGGCCGTAGCGGAGGACACCAGAGATCTGACACAGTCCATCAGAGTTGGGGGGTGGGGAGGGGAAGTATGAACACCAGACACACCAGGTGGCCTCTGGACAGAAGGCAGAAGACAGTGCTCTGTGCCCACTGCAGTAAACCCGCATGCGCGGGGGCCAGTCAGAGGCTCTGCTGTCCTCACTGTTTCGGATGGAATTGTCTCTCCCTCCCTCCAACTTAGTCAGAATTCTTTTGGTTGCAAGTAACAGAAACTACAGTTTAAACTTGCTCAAGCCAAAAGAAAAGGAGGAGGAGGAAGAGCAGAGGAGAAGGAGGAAGGGAGAGAGGGAAGAAGGGAGGAAGGCTCACTCAACTAAAAGGTCCAGAACTTGGGTCCGATTTGAGACACAGATGACATGATCTTGGTTCCGTCTTGCTGTCCTCCTTCCCCTGTGTGGGCTCCACTCTCAGCCGGGCTCTTTCCTTTGTATGGAAGTAAGACCTTCAAGGGTTATAGTCTGTATTCTTAGCAACCTTTAAGGGGGAAAAAAAAAGTATTTTTCTTCTAATATGCGCAAGGGAAAACACAGACTTGAAACTCTGGTTTGAATTGGCCTGTCTAGAGTCCCCCGTGCGTCCCTGGAGCTCCAAATGGATAGAGAGAGAGGGTTTCCCAAGGGAAAGAGAACACTGATTCCAGGAGGAAAGGTGGATTCTGGGAAGGCAGCAATGAGGGCACACCCTCTGGTCCGTTCACCGTGGTGTGAGGGTGAGCGGAAGACGAGTTTAGAGCCCATTATTTTGGTTGTCTGCCCAGCATCTCATCTCTGTCTTTTGGTCACAGTCCCGTTTTTATCTGTGGAAATCTCTTACCTCACTTGCTTTAATGGGACTGCAATCACAGGGGCGTTAGCCAATCAGACCCACTATCCTGGGAAATGTAATCTTTCACTCGGACATATAAAAGGCGGCTGGAGCTGAATCACCCAGTGGCAAAGCCCTACAGAGGTGGCCCAGAGAGCCTCTTTCTAAGACACCCAAGGAATCCTAGCGGCCTTGGTTCCTGCCCGTCCAGACATCCAGCTATTCAATTCTTCCTTCGATTTTGTGGAATTCAGTGTATACCCATAGTTTTCTTTTATTGCTTATATTACTTAGGGCCAGTTTCTGTTGAGTTCAATGGCCCCAGAGTCTGACTACGACTGGGCTAGTGCAAGTGTGCTCAAAATAGTCCACATTGCCTTAGATATCCAGAACTGAAGCTAAGTTTATTGTCAAAATCCATGTCTGGCCCTGAATAAGAATAATACAAAAACATTGCTGTTTCTGTGGTCGAAGTAGGGCCGTGGCCCCCAAACACGCTAACTTCAAAATTGGACCCATGCTGCATATTTCTGCTCAGATATTTACTTCCCAGTGTGCTGAAATTACCTAGTCAGAGGTCGGGCAAAGCTCTCAGTCATTTTTACATCCCTATACTCATACTCATTAATTCGATGATGATTTATGTATTGAGCACCTACTCTGTGCCAAGCCCTGGGAAAGACACCATGCTGAGCGAAAACAGACACATCTCTCAGCTCAAGGGGCTGGACAGAGAGAGTCCAAAATTTTTTATAAATCATATATCTTGTGTTAGTTTCCTAATGCTGTCATAATAAAGTAACGTAAACTAGGTACCTTAAAGCAACGGAAATGTATTCTTTCACAGTCCTGGAGGAGGCCAGACATTTGAAATCAAGACGTTGGCAGGCCCCAGCTCCATTTAAAGTTTCTTCAGTTTCTGGCGTTAATTGGCTTGTATTCGCTCCCTCATTCTCTGACTCCATCTTTACATAGTCTCCGCTGTGTGTCTTTGTCCTCCTCTCTTCTTGGAAGGACAGCAGATATTGTATTGAGAGCCCACCCTAAATGCAAATGATTCCACTTCAAGAACCTTAGTTAATAACATCTGCAAAGGCCTTATTTCCAAATAAGGTCACATTCTGAAGTTCCCAGTGGACTTGAATATTCGGGATATACTATTTAACCCACAAATAACTTGATATATAATTAGAAACCAAATGAGACCAGTGACAGTCAAGAATAGGAGCTTATGGGCGGATAAGAAAGGAGTCCAAGCTGGACTGTGGATATAGTAGTTTTCTCATGCTGTGTAACAAACTACCACCAACTGAGTAGCTTTAAACAAGAAGTTAGTATCTCAAACTTCTGTAGGTCAGAACTCCAGGTACGGTGTGGCTGGATTCTCTACCCAGGGTCTCAGAAGCTGAAATTCAGGTGTCAGACAGACTGAGTTACAGACTGGAGCAATCACTCCTAAGTTCCATTCAGATGGTTGAAAGAAAGCAGTTCCTTGTAATTGTAGGACGGAGGCCCCTGTTTCTTTGTTGGCTGACTGCTGGGGGTGGGGTTGAACTCTTAGAGACCACTCACATTCCTCGTCACAGCGTATCGTCCCTCGGCAAAGCAAAAAATAAAAAACAAATCTCCATTGTGTCCACTCTCTTGTGATTCAAGTCTCTTTCTTCCAGAAAAGTCCAGTCTCTTTTTAAGGGTTACCAGACTGGGTTTGGCTCACCAAGGTTAGGCTCCCCATCTGAAGGTCTACAACCTACTTAGGACCTTCATTACCTTCGCAAAATCTCTTCACAGCAGTGCCTAGATTAGTGTTCCATTGAATAACTCAGGAAAAGGCCACACCTACAGAGGTGACTGTCAAATATTTACTAAGTGATTAGACCAGGGACACCAGCCTTAGTGCTGGGCCACAGCTCCATTCAGGAGGTCCTAGCTGCATTGCCATTAACCCCCTGGTTGCTGGTTTGTAAGGAAGTCCAAGAGGTTCTAGGAAGAAGACACGAAAGACCCTTGGTAGGGTGATCCTATAATTTATCACCCCAACTGAGACAGTTCAGAGAGTGTTGAAGGATACTCTATATTAATTATACTCGGGTAATAGATGTAGACCAGAACTGTCCCAGAAAAGCAGGAATTATAGTCACCTCAGTCTTCTGGAACCCAAGGAAGTGACTCTCTACCAACTAAAAAGAAAAACAAATAACAAATATGTTAACACAGTAAAGCCTCATCTGTGCCTACTGACCTCACACCAGTGCAGTGCACTCAAAGTTAACAGATTTGAATTCAATCACTAACCTGATGCTAATTGTCACTCTGGGAAATTGTTCTCATACCTCAATTTCCCCTACTTCGAAAGTAAGTTTATTGCTGTTTCTCCTAAATTCATTCCATGTGAATTCCATTTAAATGGATTTACGTATAAGCATTTCTTTCTTTTTCAATGTGTAAGTTGCAAAATATTTCCTGTGGCTTTCCATTGTGATAGCACCGGGGAGAAATTAGATAAGACAAATAAAAATTCCTGAATGAACAACAGTGAGAAGTGTGCTGAGAGACACTGTGTAAGGGCTGAGATAGTTTAATCCTGGAGCATTAAAGCCCTGGGCCATGTCTTCAGCTCCTGTGTACAAAGGCCGTTCTCTGCAGGAAGTCAACCAGCTGTCGCTCAGCTCTGCTCTCAGCAGCGAAGAGAAAACCTCCACCGGTTCCACGGGGGAGCATGTCCTACCCCTCACCATCTATCAGCATTTTACCCATTCCTCAGAGCCCACCTCAAATCCCACATCCTTGGGAATTCTTGGCTCATGACACCAGCTGGTGACTCTTAATCCTTCCAGTTACAGAACTTGCCTTTTGTACACATCACATGGCAAGTATTTTATCACATAATGCTCTGTGCAAGAAGGGCCTGTTTTTCACAATGTCACAATGTTGTATGACTTCTCACAACCAAATCCTGGAGTGTGACAAATTGGGCTAATCAGCCTGAGCCCTTCACTTTGGGGGGCCCTCAGTGCTGCTGGGACCAGGTGGCTAAAGTGTCACATGACGGGGATGAAGGGTAAGAATTGCCAGCTGGTTGGAAAACAAGTCAGAGCCTGGCACACCCCAGTCAGTGAGACGGGATGACCTTCCACAGACACCATTCGCATATGCTGACTTCCCTTCTTGCGGCCTTCAAACCTCCCACTGAAGCTCACCTCAACTTGAATACTTCCTAAAAAGCACAGGAATCTACTCACTGTGGTATCCCTAAGCAGGAAAAGTCTTTAGGAGTACCTCTAAGTGTCGCAGCCTCCAAAGCATGTATCGGCAAAATTTTTCTGAAAATGGACAGACAGTAAATAGTTTAGACTTGCAGGCCCTTTGGTTTTATAGAAATTCCTCAGCTCTGTCCCCGTTCTGGGAAAGTACCCTAGACGGACAACATGGAAACAGTGAGTGTGGCTTTCTCCAATGAAACTTTATTGGCAAAAGCAGAAGGCAGGCTGGATTTGGCCCGTGGGCCATACGTGGCTGGTCCTAAAGCTCAGCGTAACATCGTACCCCACCAGGATGTAAACATGTGAAGTACAAACTGCCTGATTCATAAAATGTTTTAATTTTAAGTTTCAACCTCTCTCCCCCCACACACACACCTATTAGGTCCCTAGTTTCTCAATGACAGTTAACTATAAATTTTACAGGGTGGCTCATAAGTCCAGCCTCATGGGGAAAAAATGTGTACCTTTCTACTCATAATTCATATTTTCCTACTTCTGCAAACCTTAATGCCTCTAATGAAGGAAAAAGTAATGCAAATAATTTTTATCCCTGGAGCCACTTGAAAACACAAACATATGTAGAGAAAACTGCAAGTTCTGAGGACTCATTGCGACACACTAGTGAGGGCTGTAACCTCCCTGCTGATGACCCCATTTCCCATGTGCTGGCTGACTATCACAGCGGAATCTGTGCGAACAAAGGCCCTATTTTGTTGTCTTTTACATGGTATTTTCATATGATGCTGGATTTATAGGGCGGTCTGAATTTCTTTTCTATTCAAGTGGCTCGCATGGTTTCTAGATTTCACTAAGTTCTTGTCACTAGATTATAATAGAAGAATAAATGTTGTAACTCTGCTGGACTGCCCCATAGTCAGAAAACTTTCCTGTTCTTCCTCCCTTCGTGGGAGTCTGGGAATCAGTGTAAGTGATTTACTGGCTTTCATCAAAGCCTCCACTGACTTGGTCTCTTCCTCCATCATCTTGGATAGCACAGATCTCAACCTTGGGGAGGTCTGTTAATAGGAAGTGCAGAATTCTAGCTTTCCTATAAACCTAATGACTGCCTTATAGGGAAGTGTCCCGTTTACTCTCGACCACGTTGGTTGGTCTATATATTTTTGCAATTTTATTCTTGTCTTGCCTATAGTATCTTTTTCAACTCCCTGTTTCAAGATCTTTTTTCACCACAGTACCCAATGAGTTGCCTCATTCTGTGCCCAAAAGGAGTGCCCCTCCACGTTCAGGTCATCCCTCAAAATCTTGGCTGGGCTTCCACCCTGTTATCATAATCACGCATATGTTAAAATTCTCTATAATGACTACCAGTCAAGGCTAGTACGGGATTTATGGGAAAGAGCATGAGGTTCTGAGCTACATGTTGATGTAATAGCTGAAGAATTACACAGAGAATCCATTAGTCACTAATTATTCACTAAACTGGCCTTCAATGTGGGGGCTGCTTGGTCCCAGGGTCAAAGTTGAGACATCCAAGTCACCCCTACCTTTGACAATCCATGCATAAGTTTTCCGCCAGCCAGTGGGCCAAGGACAGAACCTAAAATCAACACAGCAGCACTTTCAAACGTGAAGGACAAAGGCCAAAACACTTTGAACTCCCAGTGGGAAGACGTGTTACTGAGGTCAAATGGGTTTTCTTTTGAACCACAGAAATTGTTTTCTTGAAAGACATAGACGAAGTTGTAATATGAAAAGAATTCCATAAATAAAGGTTATTAAAATGTCAGAAAATAGTCAAATGATAGTCATACAAAACAGAGACCTTGTTTGAATTTTAAAACAAGCCTCCCTCACCTTAATAGGAAAAACATGTTTGTTAAGCCCATGGGCCCAATTCTGCTTTCAGTAAAAATCCAGACTGCCCCCTTGAGTCAATGAAGCATGTGTGTGTGGGTGTGCGGTGGGTGTTGTCAGGATAATGGGGGAAGACAGGGATGGACAAAGGAGGAAGATAATGTTTCAAGGGAGGGTTAGAACCTAAAAAGAAGACTGACCTCTGTTCTGCAAATACCCATCACACCAGTAGGACCACATTCCAGTTGCTCAAGGCCAGTATCCATTCTGATTGGTCAAAACTCATGCATTGCAGTTATTACATATTTTTTTAATATCATGCCCAAATAAAGGTCTCCTAAAATTTCTCAACACCCTAAAGCCTAATTCATCTACCAACTTAAATTTTCTAGAGATTCTCAAAGAGGCTCATAACTTAAAGAAGGTTCATATGTCATTTTACAAGAACAACTTTCTTTTTTTTATGTTACTTTATTTATTTTATTAATTTATGTTTGTTACAAATGTTTCTCCTTTTTTCCCCATTGACACCCTCCTCCCCTCTCTGAATTATATATCCATTATCTTTCTTTCACGTTGTCACTTGTCATGGATTACAAAAATAACACTGAATGTTGGATGGTTAAATGCCAAAACACAAAAAGTTAAATGTATAAAATCAAATAAAGAAGATAGTTTGGAGTAGAGTCATTTGATATTTCATTTAGGTATTAGTAGCAGTAGTACTATAACAATTCATGCAACGAGCATTTACATTTTAAGAACTGAACTATTCTAAGGATGAGAAATGTATGTTGTCCTATGTTCAGAATTGCTTCTATGAGAAGCCTAACTCTCTCTAAGTAGCTCAGTCAAAAGAGGGATGCTTAATGATTTAATACAGTCAGGTATTAAAAAGGCAGAGGGTCTTCTCAACTCGGCATGACAAGGACTCGGGCACAGAGCACAGTCGGTCCCTTCCCTCTCCAAATCTCAGCTCTGCACCTCTCTGCAATTTGGGTCCCTGCTCTCAGCTTCTCTGCCTGCTGGGGACATGATCACTGACAGCTCTAAAGTCACATCCTCACAGCCACTGGCCAAAGAATAAAAGTGATTCTCTCTTTCCAGCTTCAGTTGTTAATATCTGGGAAAACAATGAGGATTGGCCTGAATATGTTCTCATTTCAAGTGTTATAACTAAAGAAGACAGCATTCTGTCTAAACATGTGACAATTAACCATCAGATCCATTTAGCCTTTAAAAGGTCTGGATTCACTGGCAAGGGTCAGTGACTTGTCCCTAAACAATACAGTCTACTGTATTCAACAAGGATGTGAGGGAACAGACCTGTCTGGAGAGGCGGCATGCCAGAAGTTCAAGTGTATAGGCCCTGGAGCCAGACTTTCTGAGCTTGAGCCTGGCTTTGCTGCTCATTGGACAGGTGCCTTTGGGACAGGTACTTACCCTCTCCAAGCCTCAGAGTCTTCAGATGGCAGATAATGATGCAATTTACCCCAAAAAGGGTACATATTAAATTTCAAATCAATATTTGGCACTTAGTAAGACAGTCATCAAAATGGCACACTAAGTTAGTCCTCCTCTTTTACTACCCAACAGAGTGTTGAATCATTGATCTAAACAAGCCAGTCAAAGGCAGTGAGAATATTCCCTCCAGGATAAAATTTCACAATTTTTCACAGATACAATGCCCATTGTATTCTGAGTCCACATCGTCTCTCCCCTGCCACCTCACTGACCCCACCAAACTACCAGCCGTTCTATGAACCAGACCTATGTTCCTCAGCCAGCATTGTCCTCCCGTACTCATTTCCCAAGAACATCTCCATGTATCTTTAAAGACCGAGCTCCTGTGACTTCTCCAAGGAAGTGAAGATTTCTTCCCCTTATGTATCTGCCTCAATTATAACAATCATCTTCTGGTATTACAATTGTTAAGACATTTGTTTCATTCTACTGGCAGTTTCTCATTTACTTTTTATTTTATTCCTAGAGCCAACAGTGACCAAAATACAGTAGAGTTTAATAAATGCTGCTGACTCAAGGAGGAGACTTATTTTCTTTTATCTTAAACTTTGCAGCATTGAAGAATGAAAAGTGATGGCATTTTTACTGATAAGAAAAACATCACAAGATTGCTGGACCCAAATCCATTTGAACACAAAAGTATTGCTGGGCAATGGATGCCCTCATTTATTTATCCTCTCAAAGTCATCGTCATTTCTCACAGTTCACTTCTAAGGGCTTAGTCCATAATCCCACTAGTCCTAAAGGTAATATACTCTTTCATCTGAGAGGAATTTCCCCTTGTTTTAACAAGTGTGGTCAGCCCCCTGGAAACATTTGCAAATCCCAATCAGAAAGGGAGCTTGTTACAGCACACAGACAAACCGCCACATGCATGATATCCCATGCAGTACAAAGGATATATTATAGGCTGCCCAGCTCAAACATCTCTGCATTAATATTTGCAACAGATGTCGGGAACCTTTCCTCTTTTCATAATGTGATGTAGATGAATGTGCTTTGTTATTCCTTAGAATAAAGAGATGTTTGAGACGTTCAAAATACGCTGTATGTGTATATAACTCCCACAAGAAAGATCTAGATATAGGTGTATGCTGTCTTGCACACAGAAATTACTAAACAGTAAAATGATCTGATGTGTTGACCCTCCGACAGCTCCCTGCTTTGTTTGTTTTCTGTCTGTCTGCACTCATAACCTAGGATTAAATGTGAGACCTTTCAAATAATTGCTCTGAGAATATGTTTTTTAAAAATAATTTATCTATATTGATTTTAGGAAGAGTGGAAGGGAAATGGAGAGAGATAGAGACATCGATGAGAGAGAACATTGGCTGGCCACCTTCTGCATGCCCCCCACTGGGGACCAGTCCCACAACCTGGGCATGTGCCCTGACCGGGAGTCAAACCAGCGACTTCTTGGTGTATGGGTCAACACTCAACCACTGAGCCACACCAGCTGGACTGAGAATACTTTTAAATTCTTATTTACTCTAACCAATTTGAGAAGTTAGAATCATTATAAGGTAAGCTTAAGATCTTAAAACAGTCACCTAATCAATCTGAAACGGAGAGAAATAAACAACCAACTAAAATTCCGAAGTGTTTTAAAAGAGTTTTTCCCTTCAGCACATCCAAAGCAATTATACCTACAAATATTCCTAACCTCACTGAATGTGTATGATGTAAAAACCCTCAAGGGAAACAGATTTAAAAATAAAATATATATTGCCCTGGCCAGTTTGGCTCAGCGGTTAGAGCATCGGCCTGCGGTCCTGAGAGACCCGGGTTCGGTTCCCGCTAAGGGCATGTACCTCGGTTGCAGTTTGTCCCCGGCCCTGGTCAGTCATGCGGGTGGCAGCCACTCGATGTGTCCCTTTCACATCGATATTTCTCTCTCTCTCTCTGTTCCTCTCTCTCCCTCCCACTCTACCTGAACAAAAAATGGAAAAATGTCCTCGGGTGAGGATAAAAAAATAAATAATAAAATAAAATAAAATATATCAAATAGACCATGTGATTTTTGCAGTAAGTCATCTGGAATGACCAGCCATTTTCCCAGGCTTCTTCAGGCTTTATTTCTATAAGTAATATAATATCCCTCCATGATTAATGAACTAAAACCTTAGCTATTCTCTCACATATATGCAAAAGTTTTGTTGTTGTTGTTGTTTTTACCAAAATGCTTTCAGATACATTGTTTCATTCATTCAACTATTTGATTTTGTACTGAAGTTATGTATACTATCCCATGACAAAGATTACAGTTATAAAATATACAATCCGCTATATGCAGTCACGGTTCTCAAAAACTGTACAGTTAAAGAGCAGGTATAAGACACAAACAGGAATAATGATGTGACAAAGGACCTTGTAAGAATCAACGCAGCCCTGGCCGGTTTGGCTCAGCGGTTAGAGCATTGGCCTGCGGTCCGGAGAGACCCAGGTTCGGTTCCCGCTAAGGGCATGTACCTCGGTTGCAGTTTGTCCCCGGCCCTGCTTGGTCGTGCGGGTGGCAGCCACTCGATGTGTCCCTTTCACATCGATGTTTCTCTCTCTCTCTCTCTCTCTCTTCCTCTCTCTCCCTCCCACTCTATCTGTGCAAAAAATGGAAAAATGTCTCGGGTGAGGATAAAAAAAAAAAAAAGAATCAACGCAGAGGCACAGACAGCGCGCAGCACAGATGCTCAGAGGAGGCTCCAGACTGGAACACGGGAGGCTCCATGGTGTTTCCTGCACCGAACACTCACCAACAGGGTACATTTCTGATAGAATGAGATTGCAACTGAGCATTCCAAGTAAAAAAAAAAAAACAAAAAACCACACACACACACAAAAAATGTATAAATGAAAGTACAAAGCTGGCAGAGCACAAGTCATATTCAGGAGTCTGCAGATGCTTTGAGATAAGAAATCTCAAGATGCCAATTCATGCACTAGATCCAGCCCACAAACATAGTCTGCTTATTATCCCTCATCTTATCCTTTTAAATCAGTCAACAACATTTAAGAATTGGCAAAATAAAATTGCCTAAGATCTAGCAACAGTTAGCAAAGATTTCCCTTTGAACACAATTGGCAGGAACTTAGTAGAAGCATTTAGACACCCCCCAATTCGCCCTAGTCCCCACCTCTCCGCCATCTCACCATGGCCAGGGTACTCATTTCCTTTACCCAAGTGGCCCTATAGGTATAGTTTCCATAGATGATCCCATGTATAAACCAATTCATCAGAAGAGGTGTTTAGGGAAATAGTCATGGATAACATTTGAAAGTAAGAAAGAATCCAAGTTATGGAGAACATTAAATACCATGATAAAGAGTTTGTATTTAATTAACAGAAATCAAAAAGAAGACTTTAGGAGTAAAAAATGATCAAGATGATATTTTAAGGAATTCCATCTGGAGGCAAGGGAGGATGTCTGAGAACGCAGACAGAGGAAGCCCGTCACAACAACAATCAAAGGCGCTATTTACTGAGATCTAAAGTCTACTGATGTTCAGAACCTATTACATCATCCTCAAGGCTCAAACCCTAGCTCCGCCTCCTACTAGTTGCATGACTTTGGAAAAAATACTTAACCTTTCTTGGTCTGTTTTCTACCCATAAAATAGTGCCTGCCAGTCAAATATCTGTATTTGTGAGCATTAAACAAGTTCAGTCATTTAAAATGCTAACCACAGCCCGGCCAGTTTGGCTCAATGGTTGAGGGTTGACCCATGCACCAAGAGGTCGTCAGTTCGATTCCTGGTCGGGCCACATGCCCAGGTTGTGGGCTCTAACCCCAGTACGGGGCATGAAGGAGGCAGCCGATGAATGTTCTCTCTCATCGATGCTTCTATCTCTCTTTCCCTCTCCCTTCCTCTCTCTCTAAAAAAAATCAAGCCCTGGCTAGTTTGGCTCAGCGTTTAGAGCGTCGGCCTGCGGTCTGGAGAGACCCGGGTTCGGTTCCCGCTAAGGGCACATGCCTCGTTTGCAGTTTGTCCCCAGCCCTGGTTGGGTCATGCAGGTGGCAACCACTCAATGTGTCCTTTCACGTCGATGTTTCTCTCTCTCTCTCTCCCTCCCACTCACTCTATCTGAACAAAAAATGGAAAAATGTCCTCAGGTGAGGATAAAAAAAAAAAAGTCAATAAAGACAAAAAATTTAAAACAAATAAAATGCTAACCAGAGTACCTGGCACACAGAAATGACTCAACTAATAATGGTAAGAGCGAGTTTTTTAATTTAATTCTCAAATCTGGAAGATATTAATTTCCACATTTTGTGGGAGAGGAAACTGAGGTTCAAGAATGTTAAATATTTGCTCAAGGGACATAAGTGTCACCAGGGCAGCCTTATCTCAAAAGCAGTCTAGAATCTGGATTCCTCGTTATATCATGTTACTTTCTATTGAAGAAACATTGATGGAGTGTGCTCGGCATCTCTGAGTCTCATTTCCAAAACAGGGAAGTTGAATTGGTTCACTGAATGAGTCCTACACAACCCACCCCTTCATCTGCAAACCCCACTGCCTGTTCAGAGGGAACCCCCCTCCTCTCTCTCGTTGCTGTTCATAGACCCCATCAGCAAAGCCGGGACAGGCTGTGTAATCGAAGCACATAAACCCCTCCCCAGCACTTGCTGACTACTAGATCGTGAGCACGTTAATGAAGAAGTGTGAGTCATTCCTATGCCTGAACATCTTAGTGCACTTTACTGCACACGCCCAATGTGCCACAAATTTGCTAAATTAAGGGACACAATCAAGACCATAGGATGGAAAACAAGAAGAAATATTTGGGGGAACAGAAGCAAAAAGACAATTCCAGATTAATAACGTTTTATCCCACTAACATTTAAGCATTTATTTAAAGAGGTTTTAGATACATCAATAGATTTTTAATATAATTAATAATTATCTCACCATTTTTAACAATAAAGGGAAAAGACCTAATAAAAAATCTTGTGTAATTTGTAAGATGGAATCACACCTTATCTACATGATCTAGGGGTGTGCGTGGATGTGTGGATGTTTGCACAATAACAGGTAAAATATGTGTGATGATTCACATGGAGAAAAGTGCACCTGTAACCAAATTGAATCAGGCACACACAAAAACAGTTTAGAAGATATTTTCACCTCTTCCCTATAAGAAATACACTGAGCATTTATCACAGTCTTCTGCTCTTCAAAGCAAACCTCAGGATGAGATCAAGGAAAGAAAAAATAAAATAAAAATAATAATATATATATGTATATGTGTGTGTGTATATATATATATATATATATATATATCAGTAAATAAATTAAAAATTAAAAATTCAATTTTTATTCCAAAGAGTCAAATCAGAAAAAAAAAGAGTTATAGGATAGTTAAAAATAATCCTCTGGTACTTATAACCACCTCAGTTATCCCAAGTTCATGTTGCATAGGGTTATGAGTTTACAAAATGGTTGGTTCTATATATTCAGCCCTAAATCCAAATACTGCACAGATCCTAAAAGAGTAAAGCTCTCTTAATGTGCGTGTATATATTTCAAAGTCAACAACATACATTTTGATCGATTTTAACAGAGCTCACTTTGACAGACAAGCAACATGCTTCTTGACCGATTTTAACAGAGCTCATGATTCTGATATACATGGAGCTCATTTTGACAGACAAGCAAGGCAATTGCCAAAGCTGTCGTACCAAAATAGAACCTGGCTCTGAAATCTAACATGGCAGCGAGTAAGCCAAAGTGCACACCAAGTCATTCTGCCTGGTCATAAATCAGTCGATCTCACGCGCTTTCAAAAACGACAACTGATAGCTAATAAAACTCGATATGCATCCAGCTATAAACTTTAGTTGTTTATCTCACTTTCATGGGCTTTCTCGCCTCCAGCGACATCATCTGGGGCTCCCAGAATCTCCACTGCACGTACCTTTAGATATACTAAAAGAGCCTCAGGCCTCATTATATATTCCCAAACTTTCTTCACACCTCTTATTTATTTATTATGTAGGAGACAAGAAACATTTTGTCTCATATCATTTTGACAGGGGTGATTATCTGCTCTTTAAAACAGTCTGCTGCTCCTTCTCCCCTGACTTTTCCTACTGTCCAGCTCAATGTACTCCCGAGGACCCCACGTTATTTCATAAAATACTCCATCCCCCCAAAACTCCACTGCCATGTAGTACTTCCCTGGACCACTGCCTCATAACTGCAGAAATTGCTGAGCTTTGAACATGCTCATAGGTGAGGATCTGAGAAGTCCTACAATAGACAATCTAAGTTCACTTGTGTTGGCCTGATATCTTTCAAGCATATGTAACCCTATATCTGTCTTTCTTATTTATTTTTGAAGTAAGTCACCAATTAACCTTCCTCCCTCCCTTCCTTCCTTTGTTTTTAGGCAGCACCTATTAACATCCTGGCAAAATGCGTTTCTCAGGTCACCTGCTGGGAAGCACTGCTCCCCGTTGGATGCATCATCTTTCTCCCCACCTGCCCCCACCCACCCGCCACAAAACAAAATACAACCTCTTCCCTTTCCCAAGTGCTTCCGGCAGGAAGGACTACCATTCTTCCAGGCTTTAGGTAAGACCTGACTTTTACTTTTTAATTTCCTATATTCAATCTTTCAGCAAGGCATATTTTTCCTGTTATATAGAATAACTTTTAATATTTTGATTTTATTTTATATTTTACATTTATATTTATATGTACGTTTGTTCCCTTTTACAAAATGACTGCCTGGACTGCCCTTTTCCCTCTCCGCATGCATTTCACCGTGTCGAGCCTGACCCAACCGGGAGGGCGGTGCGCCCGCCCGCAGCAGCTCCCGCTGCCTGTGCTCAGAGGCTCAGCTCGGTCCTCCCGACGCGTCCACCCACAGGAATCACACCTCGAGGTCATTTAGGCAAACCTAAGCTCCTGTGCAGCTATGTCTGCCTCTTTCTCTAATAAGAGATCGGAGAACTGAATTTGGCATCTCTGTCAGATTAAACCTCTCCTGCTGCATCAGACCATTTATTCTCCATACTTCATAATGTACAGCCCAGCACTGGGCGCACCATCTATGTAGGATGAAGATAATACATGGTTAAAAGGAACGACAACTGAAAATGGATTGAGAAGGGGGGTAAACACTCTCATTTGAAATGGTTTCCTTATTCCAAGGCAAGTCGGCTTCATGTCCCTTGCTTAGGCACTGTGCTGAGCAAGGTCAAAGGGTCCAAATGAGAAACCAGTTAAAACTGAGCAAGTCTCAGAAGTTTGGTGCTAAGGAGGGCTTCCCGTAAGAACAACACGTCTAGGCTCCAATTGCTTCAAAGGTGATGAAATGAAGGGAACAACCTGAAGCAGGTAATAAGAATAAACCTAGAGCCAAAGGCAAGAAACACCAGGAATGACTCGGGGGATGGGGATACACGGTCACCCATAAAACATCAGCAGATTTCGAAGACTTTTGGGAATTGCCCTCACAGCCTATTAAAGCTGATCCTCGTCCTCCCGAGCCAACCCCAGGGTCTTCACTGCCCATACGTGCGAGGGCTGAGTCAGATAACATCCCTTGTCTCCTAAGTCCATGGGTGTATCAGCCTAGGCTAGTCACTTCAAATATCCAAAAGTCTCTCTCTAACAATTTTCTTCTAATGAGAGTTTGAACTCTGATAACTGGCTCTGTGAACAGAATTCTGACAAAGACTGTGGAAGGAACATTCCAGATCCATTGACCTCCTAGACTAAAAACCTTCAGCTCCCTTCAACTCTTGAGATTCTAGTTTATTTAAACCCATCAAGAACCGATGACTATATCGAGGAAAGAATTGCAGGATTACCCATGAACATTTCCAGTTCAAGTGAACTGTGTTCCCACAATGCACCCTGCTGTGTTGTTCCCCCTACGGAGCTCATGCAACTGTCCTGTGGCAGGAATCCTCAAGGCTGGAGGCATGTTACGATTCCGTCTCTGTTCTTAACTCACAATCAAATAAAAGTGTCAACAATAAAGATACATTTAAAAAGAAGTGTCAAGAAGTTGCAACAAAATAGAAGTCTAACCACAGAAAAGTGCCGATATACAACCTGTTGGGGCTCCCCAAAACAATCATCCCTGTGGCTTAGCCTACTATAAATGTTTGCTTCAAGCTCTAGTAAAGATGTCTGGAAAGTCCTGGGTGCTACAAGGAATGGCGTGACCAGTTGTGTTTGGGGAAGAGCAGAGACAGTTCTAGAAAGGCTTCTCCTGAGAAGACGAGCTGAGGCTGTATCATGAGAGATAGGGGAGGAAATGGGACCCCAGGGATGAGGAACATCCAGGACATAATAAGCATAAAATGGTAAAACTGCCGAGTTCATTTCAACTTGGCTGGAAAACAGGGATGAGCGGAGAGGGGTAAGAGGTGCTACCATGGCAACAGGCAAAGGGCAGAGTTTTGAGAACCCTACACGCCCTAAAAAGGAGTTTAAACTTTACTCCAACAGGAAGTAGGGAGTCACTGGAGGGTTGCTAGCAAAGGAGTAGCATTAACAAGTGCGTTTTTATAGAAATCCTTCCAAAATGCTATTCAGGACTGACCACAGGAATTGAGTCTGGAAGCAGGGAGACAGGAGGCTCCACAGTAATTCAGAAAAAGTGTGACGAGGACCTAAATGAAAGCAGAGAAATCTGGTATGAAGACGGGAGAGGTTCAAGGGGGGTTTGATAGGAAGACTCAGCGGGATTTACTGACTAATTAGAAACAAAGGAAGGGGTGAGAAGAATGTACAAAAAGGAAGAAATGAATCCAAGATGACCTCCCACAAGACTGGGTACATAATTTGGATCCCAGTGAAAAATAAAATTGTTCAAAAATTATGACAACTTTTAAGAGAGTGACAGCTGAGCACAGGGCCCTTCTGAACTGGAGTTCACACAACTGCTCAGGTGACGTGTCCATGAGGCTGGCCCAGTTCCTAGGTTCTGACTAAAGTGCTCACGTGGGTGGTGGGGTCCTTTATTAGGATCAAGAACATGGGAGGAATAAAATAAGATTTGTTTGCCTGTGATGATTCTGGAGTTCCCCCTGGACCGTCACATCAGAGTGGGACGTTAGTATAAGGCGATGATTAAAGCAAGTGTGTTGGCATCAGAAAGATCTGGCTTTAGGTCACAGCTCTTCCTCCCGCAAGCCATGAGATCTTGGGTGAGTTACTCAGATGTCATGTGACTTGGTTTTCTCTCCGGTAAACCTGACACAGTTAAGAGAATCAAAGGGACTCCTGTTGGAAAGTTCTAAGTCTAGTTCCTGACCTATATATAGTGTATATAAGCTATTCATAAAAGAGTCTTTATTAGAATTAAAGTATTATGACTACTATTAGTATCATGTGCAGTAGACTTGGTGGAGTAAGTTTGGAACAGTGAATAAGGTTTGGAAAATCATGGATGTTCAAAAGAACAGCAATGGAAGAAAATACACAGTAGTGGGAACAGAGAAACAGTTTTAACACTGAAGAATACTGACATTTGACTGGGAAGGAAGGAAAGGGGTATAGAGTGAGTTCGAGAGCCTACATAAGCACAAAACTTAAGAAAAGAAATGAATTGCTAATGGTGGAATTTCACAATAGAAACAGACCTAAGAAAAGCCTTTCAGGAAATGTTTGGGGACAGGACCTTCTAGTCCGATAGTCATTTACTCCACTGGAAGATCTTTCAAATTCTGCTTTCCAGACATATACTACAAAGGTTCCAGACAGTTCTTTTTCCCTTTCAGTCATTTCTGTGAAGTTTTCCAGCATGTTTACTAAATTATAAAATTTGACTCTGCTTCTAAGAGAAAATGATATCTGACTGGTTTCACAGTGCCCCACAACCTCAGCTGTTCAGGCATAGTTGTCTAGATTATCAAGTGATGAATCTTTCATATTACGTTAAATAAGTATCAGTATTTAAGGGTTGGCTCGTTTTGTTGCCAATTTAACTTCTAACATAATATTTAAACTGAAAAACACATTTAAAATGTTTTTTAATTTTTCTGAGTCACCTTAGTGGCTTATGAATATATTCATTTTTCCTAACTAAAGGAAAACTGAACAAAAGTCTTGAAATGCTCAGCTAACTCCCTTAAATTTATTTAAGAACATAACCTGGGACTCTTTTCTGTAACTGAAATACCCTTTCTGCTTGACTTCTTTAATTACACAAGTTCATAGTCTTCTGGGTCCTTTAGCAATTTAGCATCTGGTTTTCAAGTTATGTGTTTTTTTTCCATGAATAATAAAAACTTTTAAGTTAGGTATAAGTTCACAAAATTCATAAACTTAACAGGCAAACTTCGATAGGATTCTAGTAATATTTTCCACCCAGTGACTGCAACAGAGTGTCTGGGGGAAGTATGACCAAAAATAATATGCAAATTAAAAGCACATTGCTAGATCTTTAGTGCAGAAGAAAAACAGATCATTTAATTGATTTTATTGACAGCAATATTTCCATTCCCTACATGGACTCACCTACCATTCCACAACATGCTGTGTATTTCATTTACCGTGATCACTGTCTGTCTGCACTACCAGAATACAAGCTTCACAAGACCAGTGAGTCTGTCTGTACTGAATTCTTAGTTCCTAGAACAATGTGGAAAACAAAGCAGGAACTCCAACACTCATGCCCTAATCCCAGTTTTTCTTTCAACCCCTGGAACTTGCATTTTTTTAATGACCTCCATGCTCTTTTCCTCTTCAATCATTTCTTCTCTCGTAGTGTTTCTTTATGCACAAATATTCTACTCTCTTGTCCCCAAAGAAAGAAAAATGTTCTTCAATTAGCCCTACCAGTTTGCTGTAGTCTAATTTTTTCCCTCCCTTTCCTTCCACTGTTTTTCTTTATATACATAAATCCAGGTAGGTGTACAATCATATATATTTATATGTATACAAGGGTGGGCAGGAGGTTTATAGCTGTGAGTACACAAATTTATTCTTGTATTATTATTTATTTATTATTGTAGTATTTTCCATATAAAAAACTGTAACCCTATTTTCACCCACCCCTATATAAAGATATAGCATCATATGTCTTCCATTCACATGTAATTTCTGGGAGCAATTTTTGTTTTATTCCTATAACCTACTAGACCTTTGTGGAAGGTTATCTCCAGGGCCCATTTCCTAGAACTCTGATTTCTCTCCTTTATAGTCTTCTCTCTCTTCTGATACTGTCAGTAACTTCCATACATGGCTGCTACATCCTTCTCCCCACCCCCCAACTTCTTGCTTCATAATGCCAGAGCTGCGCAACTTAACTTTCTGCTATGATGGAAATTATCTATCTCTGTGCTTTCAATAAGGTAGCCGCATATGTAAATTGAATACCTAAAATGTGGTTACTATGACTCATATGACTCAGAAACTGACTGTTTAATTATATTTAAATGTAAGTATATTAATTGTGTTTAAATAGCCACATGTGGTTAGGGTTACTGTACTGGTCAGCAAAGCAAGAGACAATGTCACTGGTCCTCTCATCTCTCCTCAAGGTTTTCATCACCTCAAGTCACCATCAACTCTTCCTTTTTTCAGCAAATCTATGTTGAGTATCAGGTACCATGCCAGGTGATGGAAAGCCAGACATATACAAAGAACTCAGTCTAGAATAGCAGGTCACATAGGTAAGACAGCAATTATGAGACCTACTATCATTGCTGATGGAGGTACATAGGTAAGAACAGAGAAAGAGCCTGTACGTCAGCCTGACAGAATTAGGAGAGGTACCAACTGTCCAGTGGACAAGGAAAGAAAACTTTCAAAGATAGAGGGCAGCTTGATTCAAAGCACAGGTATAAAAGAGCACAGCATACTCAAAAGCCAAAACCGCTCTCCACCAACTCCATGCATTCACAGATTTCCCTTCTCCAACTACAACCTTTAAGTCTTCCAATTCACTTCCTGGGTTATCCTCACAGAAACAACTGTCTGGCTTCACTGAAACACCCAATCCAAAGTTCTTTCACTTTCTCTATTCCTTGCTGCACCTCTGCCTTTTTTCTCTTCTTGTTCAGATTCAATTCTATGGTCTATCGTCATGATTCCTTTATAACTCCTGTAACTTCCTTAACCAGCTCACCCTCCATACACTGGTAGAACATACCCAACTCTTGACTTAACCCAATAATTCCCCTTCTCCAATATTTTCATTCTTCAACAGATTGCTATTATATATGTATTCAGATTGGTATCAAATTCATGATGGTCAATCACAAATGGACACTTAAAAATCATACTTTCTGTCCAAGGAGATCTCTCTCCCTCTCTAAAAGGCTTATTTCATATTTTTTTCCTCATTGTTCTATTGAGAAATATGTATCTAGTTTTCTCACCTCTCCTCCTAACATTCAACTAATGAACTTGCCTCATTCCATTGGACAGACTTCCTTCTACTCCCCTAACCAGTTCTGTAATAGATTGAGTGCATTCATGGCTTCCATTTTTTTATCAGTCCCTGTATTCTCCCTGTTTGCTAGGCCACTATGTTTTCTCTGACTCTAGCTCTGACTATGTGACTTTGCCAATGGGATATGCATTAACAAACATTATGCAAGTGATATGCTTGAGCGATGGCTCCACTATTGCCCACCATGATGAGAAGATGCCTAAGTTAGCCTGATGGAAGATGAAGACATGTAACCTAGCTGTCTCCAGCACTTCTTTCAAGAGCCAGTCAACCACCAGACAGATGAGTGAGCCCAGCCAAGGGCAGAAAAAATACCCAGTGGAACCCAGCGTGCAACTGCTCCCATCTTTTGCTTCTTTCCTTCTGTCTCAAGAGACAGAGTGTTCTCTCTTAGGACTCAGGCCCTCCACTCCTGCCTTAGCAAGGACTTTGCCTATTGGTTTCCTCTGCTTTTTCCTGCATAAAGCATCTCCTTCCAGATCATCAGAACATATTCAAACATGTTTTACTTTCTTCATTATTAAAACAAAACAAACAAAAACCCTTCCTTGAAACATACCTATAGACACACCTCCCTTCTCTTCTCTCTTTAAGATCCATATTTTTCACCTCCTGTTTACTCTTTACCTCCTTCCAATCTGATTTCACTCCTCTGAAACTGCTATTAACATCCCCGATGAGTTAGTTGTTGCCAAAATCAAGGAGTACCTTTCTGTGCTCATCTGATTACAATTCTGAGAAGCACTAGAGAGCAGTTCCTGCTTCCTAGAACCCTTTCCTCTCTGGCTTCTCTCCTACTTCCTAATTGCTGAATGATCTCATTCTCCTTTCCCTGCTTATTTATTTCCCAATTCTGTGTACTCAACTTCCTTCTTTTATTTATTTAGTCAACAAATAGCTCTGAAATGCCTACTGTGTTTCAGGCAGTGCAATAAGCGCTTGGGATAAAACAGTGAATGAGCCAGTAGTAGAGGTTTTAAGTTCAATGAAAAGAAACAAACAAAAACAAAGCAGGTTAAGGAGGGGTCAGGAGTGCAAAGGTGGGGAGATGAGGAGAGCTGCATTTAAATAGGGTGGTTCAGGTAATCTTAGAAAGGTGATATTTAGCCAGGCCCATGGGGCTCAGTGGTTGAGCATCAACCCATGCACCAAGAGGTCGCCAATTCGATTCCCGGTCAGGGCACATGCCCAGGTTGTGGGCCCAATCCCCAGTGGGGGGCAGGCAGGAGGCAGCCAATCTGTGTTCTCTCTCACCAATGTTTCTATCTCTCTCCCTCTCCCTTCCTCTCTCTCTAAAATCAATAAAGAAAAAAAAATTTTTTAAAGGTGATATTTAAGTGGGACTTAACGATAGTGATGGATTGGCTAGAATATCTAGGGAAGCATGCTCCAGGCAGAAGGAACAGCCAATTCAAAAGCACTAAGATGAGAACACAGCTGTTGTGTTCAAGGAACCCGAGGATCTCGGCACGGCTAGGACAACAGGACAGATGGGGGCCTGGCAGATGAGTCCTGAGAGTTAAGAAGTCAGGAGCAAACTCTGTAGGACCTTGTGGGCTCTCAGAAGGACTTTAGCTTTTATGCTTAATTACGTGGGAAGCTTTCAGTTGAGGGGTGGCATGATCTGATTTATTTTTATAATGCCTGTTTACTTGTTTACTTTGTCTCCTTCATTAGATGATGACCCTTCCACTCACCACTGAGAATTCAATGACTAACATGATAACTGGTACATGAATAAATATTTAAACAAACAAATAGATGTATGGCATCATCATACAATGTTTGAAATATTTGGAGAGCACAGAACACATCTGGGAGAGAGACAGAAGATATTGAAAGAGAATTTAGATATATTTTAATGAGCACTGTAGTAAAATAAAATTACATGGTTAACACAATATGTGTATATATATATATACTATATATTAGAACACATATATATATTATATATGTAATACATAAATATATTAAAGCACATTAAATGTTTGCCAAAATGTATTAATTTGTAACAACCAGAAAATATTCCAAAGTACATAAACAATATAGACATATTTTTCTTGTTAACTAGATAACAGATTAGTTACCTAAAGTACATTTCTTTCAGTTTGTGTGTGTGTGTGTGTCTGTGTGCCTGTGTACAAAAACATGACCCTTTGTTAAGTGCTTTTTATGTGTACAAAGTTCTTAATCACATTATCCTATTTAAACTTCTCGAGAGCCTAAAAAGTTGCCATTGTTGACCTTTTAATATATGAGGAAACTGAAACTTGAATAATTTAAATAACAAGTCTAAGATTATACATCTAGTAAGAGGTAGAGACCAGATTTTAACCTGGTTTTATCTGACTCTAAATTTCTTTGCTCCGTGTTTTCACATTCCTTTTACCCAAATCTCACTGAACTTTTCCAATAACAATGTGAGGCAGGAAAAAAAGACAAAATATTATTCCATCTAAGTGAGTATATAAACACACATCCACATTCTCCCACCCCACCCCACCCGCGACACACACACACACACAC
Organism: Molossus molossus; assembly: GCF_014108415.1. Lineage (NCBI taxonomy): Eukaryota > Metazoa > Chordata > Mammalia > Chiroptera > Molossidae > Molossus > Molossus molossus. The sequence goes on from NW_023425346.1 coordinate 97,265,478, forward strand.
ACACACACACACAGAGAGAGAGAGAAATTCTAAGGCTTGGTGAGCTTACATGCTCCAGACTTCGTTTTAATCATGTGTTCAGTCCATATTTTGATTTTAGGAACTACTTAAGACAGTAGACATTCTTTCATAACAAAACCTATACCAGGTGAAGCCAATATCCACTAGAGCAGATACTTTTTATTCCTTTGGGCCATCTGTGAACCAATCATCCTTGCTATATCCAAGATACATACCTGTCTTACAGAACAGTCTACCTGTCAGTATAGGATTGGAGAATGCCAGCCTCTCTTTAAGCTAGGGCATTAACGCAGGACCTAATCTCCTCTAATCAGATTCACCTTCCCTGGACATTCAATCTTGAGCTGTGGTTGCAAGAACACAGAGTTGACATAGACCCGCTATGGTGAGGGGTGGGCAGCAGAATTAGCACCTGCATCCAATTTTCAGGGCACAAATAAATACCCAGCAATGATGTTGAAGGTACTGGCCACTCTGGCTGCAGCTTTCCATGACAGTTTGTATCCAGGTCTGGGACTCAATGAAGGTCTTGTCCCTGGCTGCAGTCCACAAGTCGGTTAGTTCTCTGAATCTCTTGGAGACTCTATGAGCTTCCACCTAGTACCTAATAAAGTTTATTACTCACATTGGTTTATTTCTGTCGCTCAAAATTAATTACACTATTCAATGCACCCACCATCAATCTAAGTAGCAGTTTTTCTGGGGGTCATATTTGACTATTTAAACAGGCATAATTCCTGAAGGTAGATATACTTCAGAGAACTGTGGTTATTTTTTCTATGAAGAAAATGATTGTCTTAAAGAACTCCAGCAAGAGAAAGGAATAAACATACTACAAAGCAACCAAGACTTTTCATCTCACAGATCTTCTGCAGATGTTTAATGGCACTTCCATTCATTCCTTTTGTAACATTTTCTGAAAAACATGTTATTTCAATGGGGAAAACTTCAGGCATGAGATGATTGGAATGACTGCAGGATTTTATGACATCTTGAAAAAATAACTGAAACTAAGAGTATTTTGAAGTTAGCAGGAACATTTAGTCACCCTCAGGGAGATCTGTTTCCTTAATCTTCCACCTTCAAAAATGTGACCTTTGATGGTCAGCATTTTCTATGTGGGTGTGTGTTCCTTTAATATTAGTGTTTAATCAGCTTCAGGGTGTACTTTGGTTGGAAATCTGGAATTTTCTCTCTTGAAGGCTTTTGGGGTTTTTATTAGAAGCTATATTTTCCATAACGTCTAGGCCTAGTAAAAACATCATTACAATAGTTTGATAATAAAATTTAAATATTTTATGAGGGATATTAACCTCTGTTTTGTTCATGAGTAGTAATGCACAAACTGGTTTTCTTTAATGAATGAATTAGGAGGCTTCTGAAAATGTCACTCACTATATGACCCTATTGTCCTTGAAATTTTGTTTCCTTGGTTTTTGTTCTGTTCTGTTTTGTTTTGTGTATAAAATGGAAAGAAAAGGAAAGAAAGGAAGGTAGACTGCCCATCAGAGTAGAATCAATTTTCTTGTAAAAATGCCACTAGATGCCCGCCCGGTGTGGCTCAGTGGTTGAGCATCTGCCCATGTTTCAAGAGGTTGCCAGTTCGATTCCCGGTCAGGGCACATGCCCAGGTTGTGGGCCAAATCCCAATTGGGGGGCATGCAGGAGACGGCCAATTGATGTTCTCTCTCATCGATGTTTCTATATCTCTCTCCCTCTTCCTTCCTCTCTCTCTAAAACCAATAAAGAAAAAAAATGCCACCAGAGGTGCTGGGCAAGGCTCTGCCCACCGTTTGGCCAGACTTCATACCCACAGGATCCGTCTGCTCTCAACAGCCTCCGTAGCTCTATCTTTCCTACCGTTTCCTGTTCCTCCTCAGATTTCTGACCTGTTCTACCAGCTTCCTACTTATTTTCTTTGCCAGGGCTTTGAAATCAAATGAATCCCCTGGTACCTGCACACTCACACTTGGTCTAGGGACCCGCATTCTCCTCAATTTTTTCCAAGAGGGACAGTTACTTATTCATGCTTTGTTCAACAAATTTTCTCATCAACCCACTATGAGCCCGGCATTCTGCTAGATTTTCCGTATTTAGTGGTGAACAAAAAGACATGGTCTGCACTTTACAAAATTTTCAATACAGTGAAGACGACAACTTTTAAGAAAAATAACCAAAATAAATTACATTTTAAAAATTGGTGCTTTCTACGAAGAAAAAGAAGAGGGAGCAGAAGAAAAGTTGGAAAAGGTAGAGATGGAGAAGAAGCTTAATTAATGCTAAAAGATTTGTAAGGGCCTATGAAAAGAAGTGAAATTTAAGCTGAAATCTGAAAGATGAGAAAGAGCTAGACATGTTGTTGTGAAGGTCTGTGCAGGGACAAGAGTTTGCTGCCTAGGAATTAAAGTAAGGCCACTGGCTAGAGCATCAAAAGAAAGGGTAGCCTAAATTGAAGTTCTAGTGTAAATCAGGGAACAAACCACTTAGGGCTTGGTACATCAGAGTTAAGAATATAAAATAATGCAAAATATAATAGTAAGCCACAGCAAGAATTTGAGCAAGCAGTGATGTCATCTAATTCATATTTAGACTATTTATAATGTGGAGAATGCATTTTGAGATAAGCTGGCTTATCCATGAACTTAAAATTTGTTAAGTACTATGCAAAAGTCTACCCCCTGGGAGGATGTCTTCCTCCCTGTCCCACAGGGCAGCCCATGCAGCAGGTCACAATGCCAGAGCCAGCATTTCAGGTACAGTCACCTTAAACGACGCTCTTTCTCTCCACTGTAATTTGGTCACAGGAAACTGCTCTTGTGGCTCTAATAGCATTTAGAGAGAAGTGGCAGTGTGGCAGGAGTATTAGCCACCTTGAGCCATCAGGACATGAAATCAACTTCCACTTGTTGAGGTGCCATGAGGACACTTGACTTCATGGCTCAGTCGATCAGCTGACTGAATGGATGCTGGGGAGACTGGATGCACGGTAACCCTGTGTATAGTCTCTGTGAGATCCCAGTAACAAGCTAGGGTCTCCTCCTTAAAATTAAAAAGAAATACTTACTGAAAAAAATATAGCTTTGCTCCAAGACCCTATGGAGTTTGCCACAGGCTTAATACAAAGAAGGTAATTTCCACAGACACTGGATGGGATAGGTGCGGCCACCACTGTCATAAATAGCCTCTAATTCTCACTAGTTTAACGCAATAAAGATTTTTTTAGTTCCACTTATTTATGCACTCACTGGTTGATTCTTGTATGTGCCCTGACTAGGGACCAAACCTGCAACTTTGGCAAATCAGGATGATGTTCTAACCAACTGAGCTACTCAGCCCGGGAAATAAAGATTTATTTTTATGTCCCATTGCAATGTGGGTCATTTGGGGACAGCAAGGAGGGAGGCTCTGCTCTATGTTCTTCCAATTTCATGATTTCTCCATGTCCTCAGAGACTTCCTCATTCAGACAGACCTTAGAGAAAGAGGTTTTAACGGGTTTAGTGGGCTAGGCCCATAAACAATATATCATTCCATCAATCCCACTGTAGAGCGTGAGCATATGGCCACTCCGAGGCAAAGGAAAGACAGGCTAACTGTGTGACCAGCAAGAAGAGGATGGGAATGTGGGTGAGAGCTGACAGCTATTGGACAAAAAGCTGAGCCCATCTGATCCGATGGGTTATAAGAAACCAGTGACAACCTTGATGCTTGTTCTCTCTCTCAGACTGTGAAGCTCTGATGAAGAATATCACACAGGCATCTTGGTGATGAGAGCCAATATTACTTAATAATTTCTAAGAGTAGACATTAATAACCCCGGCAGCCCTTTTATTTATCCTTAGCCTACTCATCTTTCCCAGGGTCCTCAGCAAATGCTCTAAATTCCGCTCCTTGCCTCACAACTGCCGACCCATTACCTGATAGCCCATTCATGGAGGCACTGGACCTAGCGACCGGGAAAGATTAAGAAGATCTACTGCTCATGTAGAGACATCATTCATGTCCTTGCTGAGAACATGAGAATCATGAGGCCAAACAGAGAAATTCTACTTCTCTATTTGAAACTTCATTTATCATTTCCTTCTGTCTCTGAAGGAAAAAATTAAAGCCCCAACTCTCTCTTTCTATAGAATATTCTCATCTGCTTTTAAATACAAGCCATGTACATACAAGCAAAGATTTATGAGTAAACACATACACAGTCTTTACAACGTTTCAGGCATTCTTCTTCATACTGTCTACACATCAACTCCTTAAACCTTCACAATAACACAGGGAGAGAGCACAGTTACTGTCCCTGTTTTACAGATGACAAAACTATACGGCACAACAGAGCTAACTGATGGGTTCAAAACCTCTCATCTAATAGAGACAGAATTGAGAATTTCTCCTCTATTTAAAAATTGTCCCCAAATTCACATTTCCTTTTATTCCCTTTTTTCATCCTTTAAATTGTTTTTACTTCTTACCCTAAGACATGTTTTCATTGATTTTGGAGAGAGAGAAAAAGGGAAAAGGAGGGAGGGAGGGAGAGAGAGAGAGAGAGAAAGAGAAACAGAGAAACGTAGATGTGAAAGAGAAACAGATTGGTTGCTTCGCATACACACCCTAACTGGGGAATGGACCCACAACCGGGGTATGTGCTGTGACAGGGAATCTTTTCAGTGTATGGGACCATGCTCTAACCAACTGAGCCACACCGGGTCTGTCTTCTTTCTTTTATAAAAGAACAAATATTCTTAAAATGAGGGTGCATATTCATGCTCTCTACTACCACACCTCCTATTCACTAGCATACTGCCATTAGTTTTTGCCCTCCACACTCCAATAAAATTGTCCCTGTGTAGGCTGCTAATAACATCCATATGATATCAGTTAGGAAAATCTCTCCTATCTCTCTTGCTTTCTCTTTGGCAGTTGGCACTGCTGAGTACTCCTTCTTTTTAAATCTCCCTTGACCAATGGCATCTATGACATCTCCCTCAATTACTCCTATCATTTTGCTTACTCCTTCTCAATTGCTCTTATGAATTTCTCGTTCTCCATTTGCCTTTAGGCTAATATTCCTCAGGGATGAACTAGAAGCTTTTATTCTCCTCATTTAATAGTCTATACTTTGGAAACCTCAGACCACTGTCACCTTTAAGAGTTTGTGTGACTTTGCTTAAAACATACCCATAACTATTTTCATTAATATCCTTCTCTTTCTCTGACTTTCATGAATGTATGCAAGTGTGTTCTTTCAGCCAAGCTGAGCAGGAGGCCTCTTATCCAAGTAAATCTGTATAGGTCCTGACTTAGTTAAAAAGTAAGGATGAGGACTATCATCTGAGACATGATAAGTAACATGTTTATGTGTCACACACAAATCCTCGTCAAGTTAATTTATAACTGCATTCAGGTCCATCTGATACATAGGTATCAGGTGGGATTATATGTACAAGAGACTTATTGGAAGAAATGCCTATGAACAATAAAAATGAAGGACGCAAGAGTAAATAGGAAGCACTTTCAGACCATTGGTTAAGTCAGACATTTGTGCAAGAATATAGAAAGAGAACTGGATAAGATGAGCCTCACGCCATCGTGAAGTTTTGAAAGTCCTGGTTAGACTACTAGAAAGCTCCTGACCAAAGGATGCCCATGAGTGGACTTACATTTATACCAGGACTAGCCTAGATCTAGCGCTGTTGCCACACTCAGTCACTGAAGGGTGGCTCAGTGTGAATGCCACAATGGGGTTCAAAGTTGTGGTAGCTGGAGGCTGCTAGGCAACTCTGTTCCCCATAGCAATTCTCTTGAAGGGAAAAACGAGAGGTGCAACCCCAAAGCCACCATATGGGTTTTCCAAAATTATAGCATTTCTTTTTCTTGTCTAGAACAGAATTCTGCTTCTACCTTATACCTTCCACATACAAATTATGTTCCATTTAATAGCTTTTGATTCTATTTATGGTACCAACTAAGACCAATGACTAAAGTCCTTTTACCAGGCACTCTGTCTATAGTTGGTCCATGAAACATATCTGCACAAGGCCCAGATCAGTCTTTTAGAATTAGAGAATAATTGCCTTGATTGGTAGTTAGTTGTCTTGATTCTATCTTCAGGGAAGAATTCAACTGATACTGGATGCTCTGAAGAGATCAGAATTGTGCCTCAAGGCGATGTCCACTGGAGGCTAAAGGAGGTCAAGAAATGAGCATCTAATATTTCAGGGGACTGCTTCTCCTTGTCTAACTAAAGATTAGTTGAATAATTTAGGCAATACTCTCAAAGCCACATCTAAATCCTAAACTACTACCTTGAATTATAGACAGAAACATCCAAATCTTTTGGGGAAAAAAAAAAACGCTTCTCCCCTCTCTTATTCCTTATTCTAATTAATGATCCCACCATCCATTCCAATTGCCCAGACTATAACCCACAGAATCACTCAAGACTATCTGCAATCAAGCAGTCACCACATCAAATTAATTACTTCTCTCACCTGTCTTCCATCCCTCTTCCTCACAAACCCTCATCATAATTCTGAATTCGCACAAAAGGCTTCTCTCCATCCTTACCTCCAGGACAGGTGGCTATCCTTTCCTGCACTGTCAGAGCAATTGTCCAAATTGCAAATCTGGTCATAGAACTGCTATAAATCCTTAAATACTTCCCCACAGTTTTCTTTAAGGTCAAATTCTAACAGTCTAGATGAGTGGCCAAGGCTCCAGATGATCTAGACCTGCTTACACCTTTAATCTGGTTCCTTCCTGTTCCCTCTTAAGAATCCCTCACTCCAGGCCCACTAAATACTTCGGTCTTTTAATAACACGTGACGGTCCTTGTCTCCATTCCACTGTACGTGCTAAGTCTTTCAAAAGGACACCTTTCCACACCAACGGGGCTGTGCTAAATCGTCGTTTTCTGGATCTTTCCTTCAAAACATGCACCTATAATCACACTTACATACTGAGTGCTGTAAAAGCCTTAAATGTCTGTCTGTAAGCATGCTTAACTCTTGAGGGAGTTAAAATGCTTTATTCATCTTTATGTCACAATACTTACCCAAAAAATCAGGCAGGTTGATATTGGACACTAAATAAATGTTTGAATGAAATTAGCTTTTGAATTGCCACTACAACTCCTTCTGGTAAAATGTCGGTGGTAAGTCTTCCAAAATTTCTAAAGTTATTAACTATGTAACAGTAAGATATTTCAAAAATACGAATGGGCTAATAAATCAATTATTTGAGACAGGGCAAAAAGCCAAAATATTTATTGTAGTCTCATTGCTTTTAGAAAATACAAATTCAGTGATTACTTGGCAACTCCTGAGATCTCCATGTTGTTGTTTTTTTTAATCATTCCATCTTAGCTAGAACATAGTTTTCATTGACTTCGATCAACAACGACAGAAACAAGTAAGATATGCACATTTTACCTGTAGCAGAAGCAAGATATAAATGCCTTGTTTTGTGATAACTTTCAATTTACAAAAGTTTCTTACAGATTATACTTAATATTTTATTAAATTTTGAAAATCACCTGATGAAGAGTACATCATTATCCCTAGTTTATAGATGAAAAAACCAAGAACAGAGAAATGAGATTTACACAGTGATACAATTATTAAGTGTAAAGTGTTACTGTCTCTGACAGCTCCTTTTCACTTCCTATTGATCATGATTCTCTATATAATTTTCTGTCACTTATTACATTTCCCTCAAATACAAAGCTAATTTTGTAGAAGTAGTAGTCCAACTGGATACCTAATTATTCAAAACAACAGAGCTCAGTAGTTAATAGCATAAGCTCAGCAGAGAGCTAAGTCTTTATAGCCCCATACTAGCTATGTGGCCTGAATCTCAATCTATAAAAAGACAGCATAATTCAGAGTACCTTCTTCAGAGGCTGTTCTGACTATTGAAATGATGTATATAAAACATTTATAATGATGCCTCTACAAAGTAAATGTTAACTATTGTGTTATATCAATATTAATGATTCTATGAGAAGGAGGACCTATAAAATTAAGTAGCATCCTACAGAGAATTTTGTTCACAGACTAATTCAATTTTTTCCCAACTAAACAATCCCACATAGCTATGCATCCCAAATCAGACTCTCATTTAATCCCATTTAGAGATCACTTAAATGCCTCATCTTAAATGTTATTGATAGCTACTAGTTTTATACACATAAAGACTTTTCAAACCTTTATGTATGTTTATATTTTGAGAAAGTTTCACTTTTCTTTTCCTGAATAAATCATTAATTAATATGTTGGCTATATTCTGTTTCAAATAATGTATGCCTGTGCAAGAAAAGTGAAAATATAAATGTTCTATTTACGGAAATAAGTAACAACTGCAATAAGTTATGTTTATATGTGACAAATATAAACAGAAAAATTAAAAGGCTCTAATAATAGTGCTTTTTCTTTGTTTGTTTTTATCACCTATGTGCGAGTATACACTCAAAAGCTATATGTAGCCCTGGCGAGTGGCTCACTGGATGGAGCATCATCCTGTACATCCTGCAGGTTCAATCCCTGGTCAGGGTGCATACAGAAGGCAACTGGTCGCCCTGGCCAGTTTGGCTCAGCGGTTAGAGCGTCGGCCTGCGGTCCGGAGAGACCCGGGTTCGGTTCCCGCTAAGGGCACGTACTTCAGTTGCAGTTTGTCCCCGGCCCTGGTTGGTCGTGCGGGTGGCAGCCACTCGATGTGTCCCTTCACATCGATGTTTCTCACTCTCTCTCCCTCCCACTCTATCTGTACAAAAAATGGAAAAATATCCTCGGGTGAGGATAAAAAAAATAAAATAAAATAAAATAAAAAAAAAAGAAGGCAACTGATCGATGTTTTCTTTCATATTTCTCTCTCTCTCTCTCTCTCTCTCATCTCCTTTCTTCTCTCTTAACATATCCTCAGGGAAGAATTTATTTAAAAGCTATGTGTAAAAATTAATATTCTATTTTATTAAATATTATTTTTCATGTTATACCAATTCATAAAGATGGGATAAACCAAATGTGACATTATACAATAAAACACATCATAACAAATAAAAAGTATTATTATTACCTCCCCATAAGAAAATACTTCTATTACAACCTTAAAACTCAAATGATTGTACATTTATTTAAAATAATAATCATCAGAATTGGAATATTTATTTAATTTTCATAGTATCTGCAATGTTGAGTCGATGGTAATAAGAAAAATGATCATCAAGATCACGGCATGAACAAGTCTTAATTCCTTTTGCAGCGACGGGAAGAAGGTAGAGGCAGCTGAGAAGGGAGGCAAGAGGGCAGAAGGAGCGAAGGAAGCAAACAAATATGTTCCTCAAGAATATATGAGCTGTCCTAACTGTACAAATATTTCTACCAAGCAACCGTTGAATTCCCATGAAGTCATGGCCAAAACACCCGGGAGGTAGACTGAAGAAAAGTGAGAGATATTAATCAAGACATTCCATCACCAGTAATGGGGAAACAGCAGCATTTCACCCACAAGAGAACCGATCATTATGAAATGAATAGCTATCCTGGACATGCCTGCAGAACATTTAGGCTATTTAACTGGCCAGGGAGTGAACACATTTCTTCACCATAGTGATTCAAACAAATGATTCCCATTGAAAATATTTCTCCCTGACAGTCTGGTAAGAGTCATCTAATTTCGGTTCTTGGAGATTGAGTTGGGCCAGAAATAAAAAGCAGGCGTCTATAATTGTTAAAAGAAAATTTAATCTTAACATTCAGGAAAATGGCCCAGTATGCCTTCTCATTAACCAAGCAAAGACTTACACTTTTTTTTTATGTTTTTGTGGGGTTTTTTTTTTTCATCTTGATTGCTCTGAAAAAGCTATTTCTTTTTTGTTCAATCTTTTCTTTCCATGTTGTCCCACTGGAAAAAATCCTCCTTATTCTTTAAAACACGGTTCAAATGTCACTCTCTGACAAAAGATTTGTCCAAATTCTGCAGACAGAGTTAACTAAATCCTTCTTTCCTCATTGTCCACACTTCTATTAGCACATTTGTCACCACTGTAATTATTTCCAGGTTGGCCGGTTAGTGCGTGGTGGACCCCTGGAATGAATGAATGGACGAGTAAGAAAATAAATGGATGAGATGTGTTTCAGAAGGGGAAATTATTGCTTTTGATTCATTGAAATAAAAAAAAAATTGCTTTCTATAAACTAGGATTTCTAACACTTTGGGTTTATTTTTCTAAAAATAATGGGCGATAACAGGTGGTTTCGGTTTAACTAACCAAAAATTCACTCTCCCAATTCCATCTATTCATTTTTCTTTCTTATTGATGTCAATAGCTTGCTTGGGATCAGCGACCATTTCCTCTAAGAAGGAAAGGTCATTCGGATTTTTATCAAGTCTTGGCAATTTTCTCCTTGGCTCTCTCGGTTGTTCTGCTTCTGGAGTTGTGTGAATAGCGGATGCCCTGTTCTTCTGGGGGGAAAAAGCTTCATAGAGCTTCCCTATCCTGCTTGAAATATGAGCAACCCTTAATTTGATTTACTGGAAAATAAGAAAAGCTGCTCAATATTTTCTTGCTCCTGAGTTCAGTTAAGTATGAGAAAGAAAAAGGATGCTTGGCACTCAAAAAGCTCAAATTATTCGGAAAAAAAAAGTATGGAAATTTGAACTCAGGTAAAGACCAAACTTTTTCCGCCTATTTCATAGGCAAGTTACAAAGAAATATGATGGTATAAAGAACAGAGAGAATGTTTTTCCTCTTCCTTAACTAAGATTTAAAAAATAGGAAGCCTTTTATATAAGATCATTAAATTATACCCATTCAAGCATAATTTTTTTTTTAATGCTCTCTCTCTTATTCATCAGAATCCTAAGGCTGACTTTTGGCATACAAGCTAATTTCAGTATCTTCTTGCAGATATTTTTCTTACTGTTCCAAACGATAAATATGTAGTTGTTAACACATATAGTGTGCACTAAAAGTGACAAAATTAAGTTCTAAAACAGTGATTGATTTTTTTAAGGATTTATTTTTGCTGAAATTCAATTATGCTCACAGATTTCTAACTTCATTGTACAAACGATGAGAAGCCAGAAGCACTGGTCCTGCTTTTCTGACACTAGATCAAACAAACAAACAAAAAATCTAGAAATTACATATGAACACATTCATGTATTTATTCAACAAATGTTTATTATATTTTTACTATGTGAGAGATGCATAATAGACACACAGGTAACAAAACAAACAAATGGAAAAAATTTCTGATGTGAAATGTATAATTTACTAGAGAGAAAAAATAATGAATTTAATTTTGTGTGTGTGTGTGTGTGTGATGTTAGATGGTGAAAAAATTGAGAAGTGTCACAGAGAAAATTAACATGAGAAGAGAATAAAGGCCAGATTCTTTATCTTACTTTAAATATGATTATTAAAATAATTCATATCATAAGAATGTGCACATAAAAATGTAGTTTAAAAATAACAGGTGGTGAAAAAAGCCAATTGTTATCATCTATTTACTCTCACCACTTGAAGCCTGGGCTTTGAGTTGGAATTGTGGAAACGCTAAAGAGTACACATGCATGAGTGTTTCGAGGACAATCAATCACTCCCAGTGAATGGGAGATTTAGCAACATCTTTCAAGCTTCACTCCAGTAGCACTAAGCCTATGTGCTCAGATTCTCATGGTGGATGGCCAGAGATAGGTGTCCTTTTATACAGAACTTTAGCTCTTTTATATCATAATGCCAAGTCCCAGTTATAACAGAAAGGAAGCACCCACTAGAGGGAAAATACAAATTAAGACATTTTTTTCCTCTCAAAATCAAAGGAAAACAATGGTTTAGCTAAAGCATAATTACTGATGTCTACCCGTATAGTGACGCAATCCAATGCAGTGGGCTTTCTTGCCATAAACAATACTAATTAAGTGGAATTTTTCAAAGTTTAATCTGTAATACTTTTCAACCTTAAAGCAACCTTTCAGGCCATGATGTTCAACTCAATATTTTACCAAGAAAGAAATAAGATGAATGAGATTCAATAATATGCTCAAGATCACATCTAGAGAGAGGCAGGGGAGCTCATTGCATTCACTGGATTTATCCCAGTGTTTACTGTGTCTATTACATACTGAGTCCTGGACTGTGCTGAGGATACAGAAACATAATGGCGAGTTCTCTGCCTCACAGACACTTCCTCCCACTAAGAGGATACAGATAGTAGAAAAGGAAACAGGAAAGATGATTTCACACCTTGACATGAACCAGGCTTATGCAATAAGAGTACATGCGGGGACCACTGTAGAAAGCATTACAAAGGCCCGTTGGAGGATTTGACATTTGATGTCAACTGTGAATGACAGAAAGGACCCTGGCAAATAAAGACTTAAGGTAAAGCATTCCAGGAGCAGGTCTTAAAAGAAAGAGAGGTAACTTGTAGCTTTTCAATGCAGTATTTTGTATGCTTATTTTTTAATTATACAGAATAAGAGAAAATGGACTACTTATTGCCAGGATTTCAAAATTCAGTCTTTGAGTTAGGTGGCTAATTCAAAATGACACCAAAAGAGTTTTTAAAAAAGGAGGAATGAGTGGTCAAATTCCATAAGTTTGAGGCTTACCTGTCTTCTAGTAACCCCTCTATCAAACAATATTTCTAAACTATATTTCTTTTAAGAAAAATTATATGCATTTAAACATAACATCAAGATTTCCAAATAAGGAAACACAAAGAAGAGCAAGGAAAGAAAAAAAAGCTTAAGGGTTAGCAGATCTGGAGTCTTTGGTATCCAGACATGATTTATGTTACAAACAAATGCAGTAAGCCTGAGCCACAATACAGGAATGGGAGCCTGATGAACTCAGGGCATTGTAACTCCCCCCAATAAATCACAATTACCAAAACACCAATGATAAATAGCTAGAACCTCAGAGTATTTAATAGCTCTCACTATTTGTTAGCTTGTTGTCCATTTGATTCTTTCCTCCAGAAGTTGGTGTTTGGTCGTTCCACCCCAACGTATTCATAGTTAATTGTGAACCCTTGGAAATATCAGTTGTGGAATTTTAAAAGAACTTACTATTGTAAACAAGACTGGAGCACTGGAGAAAATTATCTTGCATGAATCTATCTTAGAGCTGAGAAGAGGAAAAAGTCTCCAAGATAGATTTAGATCAAACAAGAGATGTTTAACAACTGAGAGGACTTATATAAATAAAGGAGCATTGTTCATGTCTCAATCAGACTGCCTCAGAAAGGGCAGCTTAGTAAACTATTATGGCACTAAAGTAACAGAACCCAAAAGAAAACAGGTAAAAAAAATTAGTCAGCAATAAATCCAATCCATAATCTTTTTGCATAGACATAACTTTTTTTCTAAAATTCTAATATTTCATCCCTGCAGAATGACTGCAAATAACATTTTCAAGTTGTTTCCTCTAGTATCATCATACAATAGAATTGGTCCCCAATTTCTGAGATAAGAATTGAGGCACTGAGGTTATAGAGGATACAAATAAAGTGAGGAAATTCCAAAATCAGGATTGAATCTAAAAATCTTTGTTTTAAACATTTCCTATATAATTACTTAACTGAGGCATTTTTACACAGTTAAAACATTTTTTGAGTCCAGCTAGTATGGCTCAGTGGTTGAGCATCGAACCATGCACCAAGAGGTCGCCGGTTTGATTCCCGGTTAGGACACATGCCCAGGTCATGGGCCCGATCCCCAGTGGGGGGCATGCAGGAGGCAGCCAGTAGGTGTTCTCTCTCATTGATGTTTCTATCTCTCTCTCCCTCTCACTTCCTCTCTCTCTAAAATCAATAAAGAAAAAAATAAATTAAAAAAAAAAAAATTTGGTTGACCATAACTTTACCATTGCTTTGATACAGAAACACCTGAATATAAATCTATACCCCCAAAGAATTTCCAATTCTCTCCAAAGCTGAACCCAACACTTATCTATAGTGAATGCTACATCTATAACTGGTACGAACCAATCTTTCCATCATCTGGAATGGGATTTCAGGCATTGTGAGAGCCTGTACACCATCACTAAAATCGCCTTCCAGTTTCATCCCCAGTGAATGCTGTACGAGCTACAAGCAGAAGAAAGGTTTATAACGAACCATGAATTGGGATTGTATGCTTTAATTTAATGTACAAATGTTTCAGGCAAAACTTTCCCTGAGTAGTGCAGTAAAGTACAAGTGTTTCTCTTCATGCCACCATTCTGACTCCTTTGCTGGTTTGTTTTGTTGAGTTTGTGAGTCAATCTGTTGGAGTTTTTAAACCAAAACATTGCTGCACCAATCAGGTCAAACAAACAAACAAATAAAAACACCAACAGGTATAAAGAGCTCTATCACAAAGCTATCACCACACAAAATTGACTTCACAGTTTCACATGCAAGAAGTGTGTTCATTCCTTAGGTTTGCCCTCGAATTTTAACTATACTGCTAAAGATAGCAAGAAAGAGTTGAAGATCCACACAGCCCCCAAAGTGGGTGATTTGGATTGATCTCTATTCTCCAAGGGAATACATCTTTAGTCTCGACTCACTTCACATATTTGATTTGATGAGTTAAAGTGTTTACCTCACACATTAAACACAAATGATGGGTGATGCATATTTGAAACAACTTGTTAAAATGAAATCTCTCCTTCCATGATGTGAGATGACTGCTCACCTCATTCTCTACGCTTTCCAAGACATGTAACCCCATTTACTCTCACATGAAATCTTTAAGCAATACATTTCTTTTTAAACGTATATCTTTAAGTTTTCTATAGGTCATATAATAATTGATAAGTATAAGTTAAAGTCTTCTTTCCACCCTTTCTTTTTGTGTAATTCCTTACTACCACCATGACCAATAACCATGCAACCACTATTATAAAACCTTGTGCATTCCTTCAGAAGTTCTGAGGTAGATATATATAAAGAAAGCCACACACCTTTGATTTTATACAATTGCTAGCGTACTGTATCAAGTGTTTTGCACATCTTTTGTTTTACTCTGGGAGAATCATTCCATATACATAGATAAAGAGCTTATTCGTTCTTTTATTAGGGATCAAGGTAACTCATCTTGGGCACTGGCTCGTGTTCTGACATGAACCCAACTGAAAACATTGAATTCTCTCACATATCAAGGTCTTTCTTCCTGTTTTTATGTTGGGTTCTTACAATTTTCCTCAGCCACTGGCTAAAGTTCCAGCCCCTTTTTTTTGCTTACCATCTCCCCCATGGTATAAACTATAACTCTGGATCTTGGCCATTGTCTGTTCTTGTCTCCGATGGCACGAAGCACTGAGCCCTTCGGCCACTGGCCTGGGCCTGGATCTGACCCTCATTAACTACAGCGTTCTCTTAAATTACATTACTTGTTAGCAATCACTGAGTTTGTGTTCCTTTTCTGTGGTAGCCCCTTTCTTGTCTTCCTGAAATAGTAACCTGAAATATCAAGTACATTTCAGCACTTATCTCCGTTGTGTATCCTGTACCCATTTCCGGCTCCCTTCAGTGATTCTGAGACAAATGCTGAGATACCTATATATGCATCTTTCTTCATTAGCCTAGAGTCACCATGGTCCTCCTTCTTTCTTCTTTTTTAAAATACAAACAATGGCTTCTTCTTTTCTTTCATGTATTTAAACAATCCCCAGAGCCAAGGTTCTCTGCTTAATTATGAAAATGTTGCTTGGAGAGTAATTTCTATGACTGCCTTCTTTCAAAACTTTTTTTGTTTTTAACACATAATCCTTCCAAAAGCTTTCAGCACCCCTTAGATGTTTTCTGAAATTCTCTGAGGCACAAAAAGGATGCCAACAAGCAGCCATTTGTTCCAAGGTCCCAAGGATACCTGCTTCCTGAAGAATCCTACCTCCCTGGTCTTTATTTCTCTAAGAAAAGAAAAGGGTGGTTTTCATCCTTCCATTTTTTAAACATAATATGACTTGCTGATTAACTAAGAGCTCTGCTTAGCCTTGAGGCAGATTCAGGATACAAGCAGATGTTTTATATTTTTTTTTTTTAGAACTACACAAAAATCGAAAAAGAAGAGAAATTTCTATGGCCTCTTCACTGCTTATCTCAGTTGATGGCCGAGGCCCCATCCTTTCAGTCATTAAAGGTGGGAAACTGAAGATTATCTTTAATGCTACTGTCTCATTCCAATATCAGATCAGATTGTTCAAAATCAGATCAGATTGTTCAATGTCTTTGAGATCAAGCCTTCTGTTCAGTCCCATGGACAGTTACCTAGCTCAAATTCTGTCTGTTTTCTCTTCTTAAAGCCGTCTCCCAGGTAGACCTCTAAAAAGAAAAACGTCAACATTCCCTTGTGTCTTGTTTTTCTTCTCTCTAGGAACAAGGACATTCATTTAATGAGTCAGCTCCCAAGCATGCACCTGGGCTACATTTACTAATGAGCAGAGTCACTGTGGATTAATGGTCACACCGATCAGTATGACTCTTCTGTGTTCTCTCCTTTTATGGACGAGGAATGGCAAAGTAGCCCAAAATGTCTCTCGCGTGCTGAAGATTGAATCATCCAATTGTCTCACTCATCAATTCCCTTTCATATATATTTCAGTCCACTCATCTCAAAACTTTCTATCCTTCCTTAAGGCTCTCCAAACAGTGCCCAGGTTAGGATCTAGGCTTAGGGATAGCAAAGAGGCTTCTTTGGCTTCTGATCTGCATGCCACATTCCAAGTTCATCTACTAGAGTTCTTGGAAGTTGAGGACAAAATATCCAAATAATAATAAAATATTGTCTTGATTTTCTTTGTGCTTGACCCCCAACATGGGCACTTCCTTTGACAATCTTATACAAGGAGTATGGCTATAGTCTTGTTACTATTTGGATTCCAGATCACCGGTCCTAATGTTCCTCAAATTCATAAATGGCACGGTCCTATTGATCATATCTAATCGGGCTGGATTTTTCTTGGAGTCATCTGATATTCTGCTTGCCTCCACTGAGTCACACATTAAACTTAAATCCACAGAATGTCACTCAAGACCATCCGATCTCTAGGACTAAATTTACTTTTACAACCCATGAATCCACCAGCCATGAACTTCCTCAGTTAATACCTGCCCTGCCTTTCTGTATGGCTTATACTAGTTTTCCCTTGCCTTCCACCTGCCATACTCAGTCACTCTTCACATGTCCACTGAGCACCTCTGTATAGCCTCCTCTGAACCAGGTCCTGTGGAGACTTCAGGCAAATAAGATATCCAAGTCCCACCACTTCTGGAAATCTTATCATATCCTTCAGCTGTTAAGAATGTCTCCATCCTTAGTGCTCTGGTCTTACATTATATATGGTGACTTGGACTACTGAAATGGGCATATACTGCCTCACTCCCACTAAACAAGAAGCCACTAGTTTGTATTTTTTCCTCATACTTTCAGTTCTTTGAAAAGATATATATTATAGATGACATTTATAAAATTAATTATCCTACTGACACATGAGAAAGCCAAGCTTGAAGTCTAGAGTTGATGGCAAATCTATACTAGTAACCAGCATTTTTACGCCACTTATTTTGTTGCAAGCACAATTTGCTCCAAATGTCTTGCATGCATTAATTCAATTTTCTCCAACAACAGCCCTTTAGGGAAGGTACTATTATTATTTTCATTTATACAGATGAAGAAACCAAGACATGTAAATGTTAAATAACTCACCTCACAGTTGGTAAGTGAAAAAGCCAGGCCACTGATGCTTATAATGAATGGCTCAGTAGGAATATTCTTCATCAGGGGGCTTTCTGGAGAGCCCCAGCCTGAGTATTTCCCCCGAAATTTCATAGAAGGGTGGATATTCCAGATAAACCGGCCACACTATTAGAAGGTGAAACACCCCTGGGAGGGGGATGAGTGCTTTAAAATTACTGAGCTGGAGCACAAAGAGTCCTTAAGTAGGATTCAGAATACTGGGCTTTCTCTGGCTTTCCGACTTATGAAGGGAGTAATTTTGCATCGGTCATCTCATGATTCTTACTTTTCTTATCAGAAAATAGGAATAACAGCCTGGCCGATGTGGCTCAGTGGTTGAGCATCAAACCCTGCACCAAGAGGTCATCAGTTCAATTCCCAGTCAGGGCGCATGCCCAGGTTGTGGGCCCGATCCCCAGTGGGGGGCACGCAGGAGGCAGCCAATCGATGTTCTCTCTCACTGCTGTTTTTCTCTGTCTCTCCCTCTTCCTTCCTCTCTCTCTAAAAGCAATAAAGAAAAAAAAAATTAAAAAACAAGAAAAGAAAATGGAAATAGCAATATCTGATTGGTAGAATCTTTGGGAAGATCAAATGGGACCATAACCAAGAAAGCATTTGACAGCAGCAGATTACTGTAAAAATTAAAGAATCTGTAAAAATTAAAGTCCCTGTGGCGGTCCGTGAGAAGTCCCAGAGTGAAGCTGTGAGGGTAAAGGTCTGGGGCGTGGCCTGAAGTTGCCTCCAAGGTCTGCGGGGATTCCGTTATTTGAGACGTTAAGGTAGCAAAGGTAGAGTGTGAATGGGGTCCATTTTACCTCCGGAAGCTTTGAGTGGAAATGCCCCTCCTTCTTTTCAGTAGTGCTTGGGAACTCACTCCAGTGCATACAATGATTTTCAGCTAAGTTTGAAATCCAAGTCGATATTTTATTCTTTTTTTAACCTGCAAGACTTGGAAATCACAGACCAGAGCTGACAAGATTCAACATTCTGAGTAAGAATCTTCACAAGGGATTCAGAAATCTCCTCAGCACCTTCTCCCAGTTCCTTATATTACAACTGAACCCCTCTAGCTGCAGCCCCTGCTCCTCTGGCTAGGTTTCGATGGGAACAGCTGGCCTGCGATCTCCATATAATATCCATTCACGGATTTATTAAATCGTAATGCATATTAGCTGGGTTACGTATTCCAAAAGTAGCAGGCTTTTAACATTACCAACAGGCATTTTTCAGTCCTGTGCAAAATATACCCCTGGGAGCTCTTAGCAGATGTTTGGTGAAATTATTGAAAGAAACAAGAAACAAGACTTTCCCTGGATTTGAGTCCATGATGAGTAAATCTTTCAAAAACAGCCACAAGGCATCTCAAAGTCTAAAAATTGGCCAAGGCACTCTTTTTGTGAATATCCTCATGCAAGCAAAGTTACATATCACAAGTGAAATCCCAAATGGAGGTACCATCTAACACAGGATAACATGTTCCTATCACAGCAGTTACAGTGTATACATGTTAAAATACTGCCACTAAAACTAAGATTTCATATATTCTCACCTCTGAAGAAACAAGTAGGATCAGACGATGTAACAAGCTAAATCAGGAAGCAAGGAAAGAGAGACAGAACAAGTATGAGAGGGAGGAAGGGAGGGAGGGAGGGGAGGTGGGAGGGGAGGTGGGAGGGGAGGGAGGGAAGGAAGAGATGTGGAGGAACAGAGAGAAGAAAAAGGAAAAAATATTTTTCCTGTTCTTAGAAAACCTATGGCAATTTTATGGCACTTAATTTCTTTCTTTTTTTTTTTTTTTATCATACTTTGTAAAGCCTGTGCTGGGAGAAATCTTGGAAGAAGTGAATCAAAATGAGAGGGGAACAGAGAACCGGATGAAGAAAACAATTTCCTTGGAGAAATACTTGCATCGCATTCATCACTGCACGAGTTCTGTTCACAGTAACGAGCGGTTCCTCTGTTAGTTTGGTAGACACAGAAATCAGGAACTTGCTTGCTATTATTGTTTTTCTGGAAGGACACTTTCTCCTTCCACCCAATGATGCTCAAATTCCTCTGTCACAAATATCCTCCTGGGTCTAAGTCAAAGTTCATGTCACAGCAGTTCAGAAGACTATGGTCACAAAATTCCGTACTTTTCTTAGAGCTTCACATTATTTTGCTTTTTCTGAGAAGAGAAGAAAGTTTCCAAATTATGCATAGTTATGAACAAGTCATCGTAGTAAGTAAAAATCAAGGAACAACAGAAAATATCAATTCCCATCGATGTCCTACCAAGGAAGAGACTGAGCTTTAACTCTGTGCCCACGAGACACACATGCCCAACATGCCTACGACTGGGACTCTGTAAACAGCTCCGAGGATGGCGGGCACTTTGTGGAAATGAGCCTCATATATCCACCACTGCATGGCACTGTGGCAGGCTCCTCCTCCCCACATGGAGACTCTGAGGTTGTCACCAAGGACAACCATCCTTCGTATGAGAATACTTCCATTGTTCCTTCATAGATACAAGTAATACACAGCCAATGTGGAAAGTTTTGAAATTATAGAAATTATAAAGAAAAAATGAAAAGTCTCCTGCCACCACAAGAAAAACGTTCACATTTTGGTACATTTTACTCCTGGATTTTTTTTCCTTAAACAGCAGAGATTTATCGTCTAATATATTGTTCTGGAGGCTAGAAGTTCCAGATCAAGGGGTTGGTTCCTCCTGACATTTTTTATAGCCCGAAAGACGATTCCTTTCTCACCAAATTCAGAGTATTCTGTAAATACAGGACTTTTCATTGATTATAATGTCATAAGCATCTTCTATGTCACTAAATGTTCAAAAATTTGAATCGATGCGTACTGTTTCGCAACATAACCGTGACCTTACTGTTTGACCATCCTTCTGTCATCAGATGCTGGGATGCTTCTAATTTTTCAACGTCATAAATAAATATTCAGTAAGCATCCTTGTGCATAAATCTTTGCCTCATTTTTAATAATGTCCTTAGGCTAGACCCCTGAATATGAAATTACTAAGTCAAAAGGAAAACAAATATTTTGAATCTCTTGTCCCAGATTATTAAATGGCCCTTCGGAAGGAGCGGGCCAATTTATAGCCCCACCGGCTAAGTGACAAGTGTCCGTTTTCTGAACCCATAGAAAGCACCGCTGTATTTATCTTTGACAACGAGGAGGCATGGTATGGTACGCCACTATTAGTTCTACATGCGTTTCCTTAACCATCAGCAAGGTTGACCAGTGTGCTTTCTATTGATCAAGTATTCCCTTCTCATGATAAAGCCAAGCTATCATTGCCTCCAATCACCTTCGCACTTGCTCATTGCAGGGACCAATGGAAGTGAAAGAAGGATTTGGTTGCTTCCTCTCCATGGTAACCCTTTCATTCCTAATTATCAGTTCCACTCGCAAAATCTCATTAAATAACCAAACAGGAAGATACTTAAAAAGTGTGGACGACAGTAAATGATGGAAGTACTATAGTAAATGAATTGAAGTACTAAATGTGGATACTAAGAACGGTATTTATAACTTTCAAAATATTAAAGAAATCCTAAGTTGGATATGAGTAGAGGTCAGCCAACAGTATGGCTGATGTGGTCAATGTCCTGTTTCAGGAATCTACCGTCATGCCCTGGCCAGTGTGGCTCAGTTGGTTGAGCATCATCTTGTGCACTGCACGGTCACCGACTTGATTGCTGGTCAGGGCACATGCCCAGGTTGCAGGTTCTATCTCCAGTTTACCTGCAGCTTCCTTTGGGGGCTACCAGGTGGGTGCATTTCCTCAACTGCTGAATATCAAGACTTTGTGGGAAAGTGATCAAATAAGTACCTTAACTCTGTTTTGCTTGCAGTCCCTGGACACTCTGCAGGCACTTCGATGTTTAGTGAAACATGACCATAAGGCAAAAGAAAGGTCTGTGCTGAATTTTCTGAGAAGCGCTAAGTCAAGCACTTACTGCAAACTCACATGGAAAACACAGAACTTAAATTGCAGCTCCAGCCCGTCATCAGGTGCCCTGTCGATTTCATGTTGTTTACAACGATGACAAAGATCTGCCCACTGTGGGGTAGTTCTTCAGCATACAGAAAATGAGTGAAACATGAGGAAACTGGTTTTAATCATTGTGGTGAGCAGCACCCAACTGTAATCTCTCCAGGGCTGGTCACAAACGTAATCTTTGGCTAAATTCTGGTTTCCCATTTTTGTTTGTTTGTTTGTTTGTTTGCCTTTCAAAGCTTAAGGTGCTTCTGAATTATCACCCAAAGTGGTGATGGTTTTAAATTAAACTATATTCACACACACATACTTCATTTGAAGCAAACTGACCATCAGGTTTTACTCCCAGAACATGAGAGAGAGAGAGAGAGAGAAGGGGAGGGGAGGGGAGGGGAGAAGGGAGGGAGGGAGGGAGGGAGGGAGGGAGGGAAGTTTCTGGAACTCTGTGTTTAAATGCGTTTTCTCCCCCACACCTCTTTTCTATAGTGATAAGAATATTTTTTGGGAATTGTCTGGCAGAACTCCAAAGATGATCAGATGATCGCTGCCATGTGTCAGCATCACACACAGGGTTGCACTCTCCATGTCAGAATGAGTGCAGCCAGAGCCCCAGGGACCTTGGATCCCTCCCTCCCGCTGTTCCAGAAACTCCTCCAATGGAAGCTGTGGCAGGTCTGAAAGGCCCAAACAACATTCAATGCTTTTCTCCTCTAAGTCCCTCCCCAAGAGTTACCTCTGACCCAGCTGGTTTACCTACCTCGGCCTCCTCCAGACACTTAATCCCAGCCCACAACATTGAGCGCTCCGCTGACTCGCTAACCCTTTAAGTCCCCTCGCTCCCCTTTTCCACATTCCTTGGATTTATCAAACTTTTGTAATTCAGGAGTAGTTTGCATATTTACCTTGGGTCACTCTGGGATACACAAAACTATTTTAGTGCAAAATGAGTTTGCAGACCCTGAAGAAACTGGAGGTAGGTGACCTATAAACCCAGATACTAGGACACTATGAAGTGTCCCAAATGCTGAATTTAGGGTGCCAGACTCAGCAAAGAAAAATACAGGGTATCCAATTAAATCTGGGTTTCAGAGAAACAGTATCTTTTGTATCAGTGCGTCCTTTGCAATAGCGGGACATGCTTCTACCAGAATGTATTTGTTGTCTACCTGACATTCAGATTCTGAGCACCCTGTATTTTGTCTGGCACCCTTACCTGTGTCTGGACGTGGTGAGGAGGAAGTCAGAAGTGAAGGCATCAGTACTATCACAGAAACATACCTCCACCAGTTGCCAGTCCTGCCTTGACTTTAGGAGGAGAGAGCCCATGGCAGGAGAGACAAAACAAGGCAAGCAGCTGCCCCCCTGCCCGGCACCCAGGGCCCCATCCTTTATTTAATCAAGACGCCCCTTCCTGGCTTCAACACAGCCCTGCAGGCATCCACTACAAATCGATCGACTTTGCTTGTGAGATGAAACTTTTTAGTACCCCCTGGTCTAGACAGGGCTGTGAATGTGCAAATGTGCAGAATTGCTCAGGCTTAGTTCAGTTCCCAGGCACATGTCAGTGGGCTTCCTGTACCCTGGAAGGAGGAGGAGGACGCACGGGGGGGGGAGGGAGATAAAATGTAAAATCAAAAATACTATTACCTGAAAAAGCCAGAGAAGTCCAGTGTTGGCACTAGATAGCTCAGTTGAGACCTTGATGATGAATGATACTCTAGTGGCAGTTCTGAAAATAGGGGTTACAATCCGCATGGAGCCTCCGGATGTGGTTCATTCTGTCCCCCGCTCTTCCAGCTAAATGATGCCTAACCCTTCTGCTGTCATTTTTACATACATTCAAAGGTGACCTGTGGGCCACTGACGAAATGCATGCGTTAAAGTGACTAACACGGTGAATTCACACGATCACATTCTTGTTTTAGCAGCACTGCCCGATGACACCATGCGGTGCCGGCGAGGTGGGTGCTGGACTCCGACTGCGCACAGCTGGTGGGATGCCCGCAGCCTTCAGGACGCACACGTGGTTATCAGTGTGGTCTCAACTGGGTCATGGTTTCCAAATGCCTTCTTCTTACGAATTACTTTTGGCTTAGCGTCTTCATTGACATTGGACTTTGTTGTGGATTGTTTGGTCAACCCCAGAGTGCACAGTGATATATGCTTCCATCAACAGTATTCGAGGCCCATAATTATGCAATCACTAGGCTTTAAGTCATGTATATGTTGTGATTCAAAGACGAGTCATCTTTACCACTCCTCTAAGGCAAACCACAAAAATTTGCTTATACAGTAACACACTCCCTCTTATTATTTTTCCCCTCTCTAGAGTGGGAATGAATAGAGTGGGCTGTGGGGTCTTCCACACTGCCAATCACACTAGAGTAAAAATAGTTTAGAAACACTTTTCTAGAGCTATGACTCTCAACTATAAGCAGGTGGTAGTAAATGTTAATACATGGAATAACATCATACGGCCAAATCTTTTTTATAACAAGAAACACTAATTTGATGACATAAAATTTCAACCAAAAGCACATCCCTAATATTTTTATTATTAAACTAAGCATGACTGATGTTTCCAGCTCTTTCCCCACAAATACTTCTCTTCCTTTCTTCATTATTATGTTTACTGATACTTAGTGGCTAATCAATAATGGCAAAGGCCGGATTTTTTTTTTTAAATGTACAGGAAAAAATATCTTTCAATTAACCGATTATTTTCCATTTAATTAATTTTTCCCTGCAAACTGAGAATGTAATTCCAATATTCTATTTTAGGGTTATGCCACTTTGGTTTCTTTATAAGTGTGCACACGCACACACATACACTCTCACACACATACACTCACACTCACACACACCTGGCTAACTAAAGCAGGGTTTCTAATCCTGGCTACACATTAGCAATATCAGTGTGACTTTTAAAATGTATTATGCCTGAGCTTTACTCTTAGCGATCTAATGGGACCTAAAGGGGTGTGTGTGTGTGTGTGTGTGTGTGTGTGTGTGTGGAATGGCTCTCTCCCTTGGTAATACAGAATTCCAAGTTCTCACATCAATCAGGATATAGTATTCACATCATATCCTAGCACTCTAAAGATACTTGATACTCTAAGATTTTCAGTTGAGGTCAAGTTTTGGTCAATTTTATCTCAATTCTATTTCTTCCATCTTAGGATATATTTTCTCTTCAAAGACTTTTCCAGCTAAACATCAATGCCCTTTTCAGTGAATCATTGATTTGCCATAAACAGAGTGTTATATGTCCTCTTTAACTACTGCCCCAAAGACATCTGGCCTCTCTATATAGTGCTTTTGGTGTTTGTAAAGCTGTCCTTGAGTGCATGGCTATATCTGGGTCAAGTGCAAACAGACTCTAACAATGACATTATTATTATAGTTATTCAGGAATAGCTGAAGAATAGTTACAACTGCAACACAGAAAGATGGGCACCCAAAGCATATTTTCTCTTTTGATTTCCATTTCTATACCCTGTATATCTGTTATTGTTAGGGAATGAGGTATCCTCTATAGAATAATGTTACAGGACTTGCCCTCCTATGTATATCACATTGATATGTTTATAATGCTTTTTCAAAAGGGTGCAAGATTTTAATTTTAATAATTTTACATTAAATATTTCCAAACCATAAATTTCTTTATCAAACAAGGAAGTCTAAACTTAATCAACTCTTTCCCCAATTGTGTCAGCATTATAACTACCAATTTTCATAATAAGAATGTAGCGTCTTGGCCCTGGCCGGTTTGGCTCTGTGGTTAGAGCATCAGCCTGCAGACTGAAGGGTCACAGGTTCCATTCCAGTCTAGGGCAAGTACCTGGGTTGTAGGTTCGATCCTCAGCCCTGGTTGGGGTCGTGCAGGAGGCCACCAATCGATGTTCCTGTGTTTCTGTCTCTCCCCTTCCCTTCCTTCCACTCTCTCTCTTAAAAAAAATACAGCATTTTGTTTGATGTTGGCTTGTTTTTTCTTCAGCCTTTCCTTCTTCTATCAGCTGTTTTCAATACACTTTAGGACCTAGAAAGATGATACTGTCCTGAGAATTGATAAGAAAGGAATGTAAGCCAGCAGCAGTCTGTGAGTCAGAGAGTCTGGGTTCTAGTCCTGATCAATTTCTAACCAACTGTATAAGCTTGGACAATTCCTCTCCTCCGACTTTGGTTACCTGATACAACAAGTTCATGGCTACAGGATCTTGAAGGTCCCCTCTAGCTCTGGGAGATCTTTTCTCACCTCCTCTCCTGTGAACAGCCCTACTGCCCTTTCCCACACTCCCAGTCTTCACACTCATACCTGAGCTGGAGGGGTTCCCCCCAGGACACTCAATAACTTGTCCCACTATTTTTCTGTTGATCTGGTCCCAAGGGAGACATCAGCACCTCGTGGATGCCTTCTCTGAATTTCTAAATCTAGGATGATAGGCCTCTCCTGGGTACCCCCATAATATCCCTACTCCTTCTTGTGTGCTGCGTGTAATTGCTTATCTATCTTCACTAGACTGGGGGCCGCTGATGGGAAGGGCTGGCCTGCATGTCCTACAGCCCTGGTGCACACAGGTGCTGGCATGTGAAATGGGGTGGGGTATTAGAAAGGGGACTTAATGAGAAAGTCAGCACTTGCGATTATTCAGCAAATCAGTAAACCCAACCGACCACCACGGAAACCCCTTAATGCACGACAAAAAACGTGGAACACGAAGCTTTCCTTTTCACTCTTTTCTATGGGGACTAAAATTGCTGGAACTCTCTTCTGGATACGCTTCTCGCCTGAATGAGTTACTCTAGTTCATGAAAACTCTCATTTTGTTGTAATTCTTCTAAAAACACATGGTAAGGTTTGTATGAGTCCCTCCTTTCATTTCTATATCTGGATTTTTTTTCTAAGGTGGGGTGTTCTGATTCATGAAGAAGTGTGAATAGAAGTGACCTCACCATGGGTGGGGTCCGTCTTAACCTTAATACCTCTCCTAGACCCTGCCCTGACCCATCCCCAATCCTTCTCCCAGGCAAAGTGCCCTTCCCTGTATCTTTCCCCTTCAAAAATAAAAGGAGAGAAAAACACCAATAAAGTGCCCTTTGATCAGAACTCTGCCAATGACTACAGGGCATTAGACTGATCATTATAGTGTCTTATGAGAATTTTTCATTTTACATTTATACCTTCTACAGATTCAGAAAAACTATTGTGGATTTATCTGCAAAGAAAAAGGTGCATCCAGGTAAGTTTCACAGCATGACAGAAAGTGACTCCTACAGTGATATTTTTATGTTTCATATTTAGGCAGAGGTTATTTTTCTGGAAATTGATAGGTTGCATACTGTTTATTTCTTTTTTCCTTTAAGTGGTTAGAGGTAGTTAAATGTTAATTGAGTATTATTTGAGGCTCTTAATCCAATTAATTGACATTTTTTATTATGCCTGCTGACATTTTTTATTTTCCATAAAAGATCAGAGATTACCACCCTTCCACTTTGTCTACTAGCTTGCTCTTCTTTTCCTTTGGATTATCCTGAGTTCATCAACTCTAAAAGATTTTGCCTTAGGATGAGCTTAACTACCAAGAAGCACACCATTTTTATGTCAAAGCTGCACTAAGCTGAGATGAAAATCCTATCAGTCAGTTTACCTTTATTATTCTATAAATATACATGAACAAGAGTTTGATTTTGCCAAATTTCCAGTAATCACAGCATAGGATTTGTCCTAAATGACAAAAATGGCTTAGAAAAGATTCCTCAAAGACCCACTCAGTCCCTGGTGGGTACCTCTCAGCTCTTGGTTTCACAACAATAAGAGCTAGAAGGAATAAAATTTGAAGAGAAAGAAAAAGGAGGTTACCAAACAAATAAACTCTTCAAATTTTACTCTTAAGACATAACAGGAATAAAAAACACTGGAAAGAATCAGCCTTGTAGTAATTCATTCTGCACAGTAAAACTCTAAGGATTGGTGTGTTTATTATTAGGTTTTGTTGCTATTGTTCATTTTATAAATACTGATTCCACATATATGGAGACAAGTAGCTCCCTGTACTAAAACCATGCAATTGTCCCCTCCTTCCAAAAGTTTCACTGTTTCTGTATGAATGCTAATCAATATAGCCTAGAATTGTTACTAATAGTCAACTTACATGTCTATCCTGGGGAACTATTTAGGCCCATTCTTTCTGATACTCAATTGCACATTTGTCCTTGCATGTCACATGGGAGAAACTGAAAAGGAATTTGGGACTTTTGCCAAGTTTTCTGAACTCTTTAATTTGAACATTATAAGCAAGATAAGATAGAATATCAAAGAAGGGAGTACCCTCTGAGCAGGAAAACACCTGCTAATCAAAGAAAGGCAATAAACCACGTCCTTACTTTAGGGCACTTGACTGGGTGGGGAGGAAGGTAGCTTGCTGGGTGTCACAGAAAAATCCCTTTGCAGAGCAACCTCAGAGGACTCTGCATATGCTTCCATCACGTGGCTCAGCCAGGATGTCAGTTTGTCCAGAGATGACCTTCTAACGAGGTACCTAGGTCAGTGGTCTTCAAACTTGGTTCCAGGAACCGCCGTTGGTCTTCACACTGTGTATCACTTGTCCAGGGTACATGAGAATGAAAACTGAAAGTATTCAGAAAGTCGTCAGCGCACTGGCTTGCTGGGTCGGTAGATTTGTGTTTGTCGTCTTTTCCTTGGGCATGAAGAATGAAGCCTGGTCCTTGTCCGGGCAGCTGGAGACGCACTGGCACAGGTGTCCCTAAGGCACGTCTAGAGTGGGGCGTCACGGATGCTCTGCGGGTGGACAGAGCTCCGAAGAAGGGGTATTCAGACACAAAAGAGGTGGCTGCCTAGGGAGCCGCCCCTGTTTGAAGTTTGCTCTCCGGAGCAGTCACCCACTAGAGAGGAGGGTCCCCGCCACTACTGCCCAGGGAACATCAGGAAAAGCTTGGAATTTTTTTTTTTTACCTCACAGCTCCATGAAAAAAGAGAAAATAGTAATTTCTAACTAGGAAACAGTCCTCAACCTCCCCAAACTAGATCGGGGTTCCAGACAATTTTTTAAAACTCTGCTGGCCCTTAGAGTTTCAGCTGGGAGGCAGTAGCACAGTAACAGGTGGTTCGTGTTACATGTTCATTACCCAGAAGAATTATAAATAGAATTAAAAAGACAGTGGGTTGGAGTATTTGTTATTTCATCCAAAAGTCAGAGGAACTTAAGACTATAAAGAATTTTCACAGATAATCACCCTTAGAGGATCTGGAGACTATCATAAAAGAAATACTACTTGGCGACATTTCTTCAAAATCCTATTCTCTTCTTAAAGGTACAAGAGAAAACTCACAAAACAGAATATTTGCAAACTAGAAGCACCCAAACCTCCTACGGTGGACCGTGTGGGTGTGACCCATGGCTGAACGTCTGGACTACTTGCTGAGAGCCAACAGTTTTCAATGTCAATCAGTAAATTTTCTAAGACACTGTCAGAGAAAATAGAGAAGGATTTCCATTTGGCCCCATAGCACATTTTTCAATGTTCATGACATTCCAAGTGATGTTAAATACATCTTATATCCATTAAAGTCCATCTATATCAGTTTTTTTTTTCTTTATTCATTTTTAGAGAGAGAAAAAGGGAGAGAGAGAGAAACATCGATGAGAGAGAACATCGATTGGCCGCCTCCTGCATTCTCCCCACTGGGGACTGGGCTCACCACCTGGACATGTGCCCTGCCCGGAAATCGAACCAGAGACCTTTTGGTGCCTGGGTTGATGCTCAGCCACTGAGCCACACTGGCAAGTCTACATCAATTTATTTTGATTCTCAAACGTAACAAGTGCTGCCCAAAGGTGAACATTTAATCCTTGGGCATCTGAAATGACATCCTTAAGCCTGCTGAATGCCATCTGCTCAGACTCATTGGCCCTGACTGCCTGGAAATATCAAAACTAACCCTGGGAGGAACTATCTAGAAGTCTGTGGGCACTGGCTGTCTATTTCGTATGGCAGAACATCAATACATGCCACAAGGGATGGTTGTCAGAGGGACGGGGAGTAGGGGAATGGGTGAAAATGATGAAAGGGGTACAGTCAATAATATTGTGGTAGGTCTCTATGGTGACAGATGATTATTAGAATTAGTGGGGTGATCACACTGTAAGGTACAAAAATGTCAAATCTCTATGTTATACACTTGAAACTAATACAAAATAATATTGTATACCGACTATACTTAAAATTTTTTAAGAAGTGAATTTGAAAAAAAGAGAGATACCACGAAACACTTGAAGATTCCCCATTCCCACTGGATCCTCATTAAAACAGCTGAATAGCACTATATGAAAACTTCCAGAAACACATCTGTAATGCCACCCGAGGTAATGTTTCCAAACTTATTCCCCACATTTGATGTTTGACCGAGAACGTGATGTGTGTTCTGGCTGTGAAGAGTGGGATGCTGTACATTCTAATCAATGTACCAGGAGACTAAGGAAATAAAGTTCCTACCTCTCTGCTTGTCTTTGTCCCTAGACATCGCCAATGCCGGATAGAAAGAGCCACACAATGAAACGAGGGCACATGGTCCAGAATGTTGAAGTGGCATTTGTTAGCTTCATAAACTGTACACATTCATGAAGCCTAAAACAGCGAACAAGTGGAAACTCACCCTACCAAGTGACAGAAGAGAAACTCTGAGCCCCAATAAACAACTGACAATGATTGTTATCAATGGAGAAAGTGGTGAGCCCAGTCACCAAAAGATACCTGGCTCTGCGGATGGGTTAATAACCTGAATATCAGTAAGATTTTCGCTTAGACCAGAATAACCCCCTTCACCCCAGATTCAAAGCTCAGTGATACATTACAGTGTAGGCACACTGAGGAAAAGCAGTTCCCTTTGCTTAGACACCCCTACCACTGATAGTGGAGACACCTCAGGTCAAAGCAAGCCGCCTCCCATAACTTACTGTTTACCTGTGATCCAAGTGCAGTTCACCCGTATTACAATGCACAGGCTTACAAAGTGCTTTCTTCTCCTAGGAGGAAGGTCATAATAGAAAGAAAGAAATGTTATGCTGTTTCAATTTTGCCAGGAGATATGTTTTCCTTAAGGCATTATTTAGGAGAAAAAATAGTTTTTCTTCCTCCTCTTCTTCTCCTCCCCCTTCTCCTTCTCCTTCTTCCCTATCATGTATTTGTACCCTAGGAAGATGTCAGAACCAGCAACAGCAGCCCTGGAAAGCTGGAGAGGAGAGGGGGAGATGGGGAGTCCTGCTAAAAATACTACTTTTAGAGAAGACAAATGAGTATTTCAACATCAGTGGCGAACTGTTTCCCCTCCAACACCAGCTTCCAGAATCCTCCTGCCGGACCATCGTGTGGTGAGTGGTTCCCGAGCAAGACTCCGCTGCTCCCTTTACCCCAATGACTCATGAACAGCCACAGCGAGCTTCGCCCCTTCTTCCCCTCCTCTGTCCAGTCCCAAAATCTCCATCCACACAAAGAGGACGGAATTAGACAGATGATGGTACTGTAACGCCACTTCCTTCCAGATAGAGACGCTTTGTGTCGGGGAAGCACCGGATTTCAGAGAGGGCCAAGAGGGAGGGGGCAGTGAAGGCTTCTGTCCTAAATATGAGCATCAGTTTCGAAAAGCTGTTTCTCAACTTGAAGAAGTTCATTTAACCTCCCTGCTTGCATTTTACCACCCAGATTGGAGGAACTAATTCAAAACAGAACTAATCCGAGAACCCCACTGAGGTTCGTGTTTTTAAAATGCTTCCCACGGAATAAAAGGTGCCAAGTGCTATTACCCTCCACCCTGCCATGTTTCAAGTTGACCTCCAGCCTCTGATACAAGGGAGTGTGAAACCAGCCCTAAGATCTATGCAATGCCAAACTGGCTATGAGGGAAAACAGAAAAAAAAAAAAAACAAGCCTGGCTACATTAAGCTCTAGCATACCACAATTTCACAGTTGAACCAAAAGTAGCACACATTGAAATTGTAGGGTGCAGAGAGCCTAAACTTTGAAGTCTGAGCCCTGGAAAGTGGAAGGGGAGCTTGTTAGTATCTGCAAGTTAACCCTTAGGTAGGTTAAGATCAGGGAACAGAACTCCAGCTGCAGCGATAAGCACCCCTCTCAAGTTACTGAGTTCAACGAACCATAATGATACGACAAGAACTGTAGCTCACTTTTAACAACCCCTACTATGCACTCTAAAGGGTGCTCAACATCGGGCACACATCACCTCGCATGCACCTCACCACCAGCCGATCATGAAGAGAGTATATTACTCCCACTTCACACAGAGAGTGTATAGAGACTAAATACATTGTTTGGGGGTTACTTGGAGACTAATTAGATAAGTCAAGATCCAAAATCATGCCACCCAACCCCATGGAGCTCAAACCACTAACTAACATTTACTGGGGAGGGGGGGGTGCAAAAATATTTGGTTGGCAACCGGCAAATGGACGGTAGGACGCTGCAGACACAACACCTCTGCCCAGTTTCCTGGCCCTGAGACCATCTACCTGCCAACACTCTGTCACTTCCCGAGCCGTTGCTTCAAGGATTTTGCAGGAATGTACAGGTGGCAGATGAACCTCTAGTCTTTGCTGTATCTTCTCTGTGACATTCTAGTAAGTGTATCATCCTCTTGGCCAGGTCCCTTCATGCTGGAAAGGGTCCCTCTGAAGTCTTGCATCGCAGGCCCCGGGCTGTATTTCCAGTGTCCTTCCTCATTCTTGCTCATGTTTTATAGACAAAGGACTGAGAAGCACCGACTCCGGAGTAACTCTGGCCAGGAGCTTCCACACTCGCACAGCACGAAGTTCCTCATCCCCTCTGGAAGACGCAGCCGCCACACCTCCCTGTGTGTCCCCAAACTGCCCGTAACACGGTTGACAGCACAGAAAAGATCCCAACGAAACACAACCCTTCCCTTAGCTTCCCCTCTGGCTTTCAGCTACTTTGTTCCTCCTCTCTGGATTGTCCATTTCATTTCCAAAACACCCTGGAGAAAACGACTTCTGGGTAATTAGAAATCAGAGAAAGGTTTTCATCTAAAAGCCAAACCCAGAAAAAAAAAAAAATTATTTAAAAAATAATAACCTGTCAGTTTAAAGGGAGACATTTTTTATACAGTGACTCAAACTTCTGTAGCCAAAATCTTCTTTCCCAAACATGACAACCTCCCTGTTCAGTGAGAAGTACTTAAGATCCGCTCCCTTTTCAGAGCTCTGCTCTCGCTGCTGCAGACACAAAAATATGGGAGAGACTCCCTGACTCCCAGCGCCTTACGAAGTGTTGCTGAGAAATTACATGCGCTGTGCTTGATCAGAGTTGCCTTGTTTCTTTGATTAAAGCATCGTCTTCTGCATCAGTGAGCCTCACCATCACCTAAGTGTCTGCTCAAAGCTAAGGGAAACCAACAAGGAAAAGACCAGGAAGGGCAGAGATAAAAGCTGGCAAGGTCAGTGAGGCCCAGCAGAGAGTCTGCATGCCTTACAAGGTCCCAAATGTCCAAGTAAAGGCAGGCGGAGGTGTAAGAACAGAGTTAGTGACCATTCAATTTCGGGTGACTGGTCCGATCGAAGATAACGGACAAACCTAAAAGAGTTGAGTTCAAGACCCAAGCCCAGAAGTTTGGGTTGGGCAGAAGGGCAAAGTCAAATCTAAAACCTGAGTACGCAGCTAGAGTTCTGGTATTCCAATGAGAAAGGGGGAAACTGGATATTTCAGAAAACTTGAAAGCACCCCCAACAACTGGAGTAAGATAGTTGTACCAAGACAGCTGCCTGATCTGAAACACCCTCTGGAATGGATCCACTGGAGCTAAGCGGGGAGGTGGGGGTGATCCTTCCACAGATGGGCAAGGCTCAGTGGGTGCTCCAGCAGAGCCAGGAACCCAGGGGCCTGGAGCAGCCTCTTAGGGACCATGTTGTCTTCTCAAGGCAAATACGCTGGAAAATTCCCAGCATTCCTGCAGTATGATCATTTGTATAAATAACAATAACAATGTATTTATTGGCTAGGACCACAGAGTGCAGAGCCAGCAAATGTCAATTCTCTCCTTTTCAGGATGACTGTATCATATCAGGAAAGAGCAATCCCATCGATCTAGTTCTTGGGGCTGACCTGATTCTGCAGAGCGTGAGCCTGCCGTCAGGCAGAACAACTCTGCGTGATGATGCTCAGACTCAGGGTGAGGCTCCTGAGCATTTGCCCAAGAAATATTGTTTTCACGTCTGCGAAGATCAGCTAACTTTTGCTAATCCAGTTCGAAACCTTGACCTCTATCCCTTATTAGTTAAACCCAAGGTGAGGGAAGGGCATGGTAGACAGAATAACCACCCCCTGGAGAGAGCCACACCCTAATTCCCAGTACTTGTGAATATGTTATGTTACATGGCTAGGGAGAATGCTAACCTTAAAATGAGAGATTATCTTGGATTATCTGGGGGGGCCCGATGTAATCTTAAGGGATTTTTAGAAGTGGAAGGAGGCAGGAGAGAAGTCAAAGTCAGAGAAAGAGATGTGTGATGGAGGCAGCGGTTGGTGTGATACAATGTGAGGAGGACCCACAGCCCCAGGCTGGCTTTGAAAATGGAAGGGAGCCATGGCAGGAAATGCCAGTAGGTTCTGGAAGCTGAATGAGCCGTGGAAACAGATTCTCCCCTACAACTTCCAGGAAGAAACACGGGCTTGCAACACCTTGGTTTCAGCCTAGTGAGACCCATACCAGACCTCTGGTCTCCAAAACTGTAAGATAATAAATGTATGTTGTTTGAAGTCACTAATTTTTAAGCTTCCAAAGAAAACAAATACAAATAACTTCCAAAAGCTACCAAATGGTTCCGAGCCATCAATCAAGCCTTCATTCGCAGGACGGGAGGGGTCAGCTCTGCAGAGAGAAGTTTGCATACTGAAGAGATCTCAACTGGTGTCTTCCCACCTATCCAAGGTGACTTGCCCACAAATGGCCTTTGGCTTATAAGCAGTGTGTTGCTATGAAATATACTGGAGATAAATCCAGGCTGGGAAGTCATACAAAACTAGTTCATGAGAACTGCCAGCACATAATTATCCAGAAACCATGATACTCGCTTTTCATTCTGGGGTGTGGATTGTTGGAGGAATGTAACTCTGCCACCCCCTCCTTCTGGGCTCTACCTGTCAGACATAAGAAGCAGGGCAAAGGACCAAGTTTTCTTCAATGCAGTCATTACACCACTAAGCCTGTGAAGAAGCAGAGTTCTAGATAGGACATGGTATCCTCCAATCCACTATTTGCTTTGGTCAGAGAATCAGGTCATCTGAACCCTCCAAAACAGCAAAAGAAGTGTAATTCGCAACCTAGGCAGATACATGGGCATTTAATGCTACTTTCAATATTGGAGGGTACTACTGCTTGTGCTCAAGTATCGCATCATAAAGATGTCATCATTTCATTGGCCAGTTTTACCCACGGAAGGGGCAGAGAAGGGGGAGAAAGTCATTCCAAACCAGCCACACCAACGACTCTGGCATGCTTCCTACCTATGAGATAGATAAGTTATTTGGAAGATATTTTTTCCAAGTGAACACTGATCAATCCTACCAAGCAAAAGTTCTCTTTACATCGTATTATTAAACATTTTACTTCCTCAGAAATGCACAGTGGAGGAGGTAGAAATGTATCCCATCAGAAAGCTGAGAAAACGGCGGAGGACTATTCTTGAAGGAGAGTCGTGGTGCCGGGCCGGCGGCACAAGGCCCTTCTGTCTCCCAGGGGCCTCTGAGGAAGCCGCATGTATGCTGCAACCTCATTGCGTCATCACGTCTCTGAATCCCAGGGGAGGGCTTTGCTCCCCATACACTGTGGCCACGGAGCTAACTGAGCTCACTTCTTTCACATTCCTGGCCAGGAGAAGAATTGCTCATAATTACAAGTCTTTGCTGGCCATGCATGGAGACAAATCCTGGAAATAAAACCAACGATTCTATCAAGTTCTCCAAGCACACAAATTTATGAGACCTCAGAGTGTGAATCTGGAAACTCAAGAGCGGTGCTTCCCCTGAAATGATTCCCCAAGGTGTGTGGGTCAACAGAGAATGGAACCCTTCACCGTGTGACCGGGAGCCGGAGGACAGTACCTGGGTATGCCATCATAAATGAAGGACGGCCTCCGTCACCTAATGTGTCTACAACAACTGTTTGGCACCCAGGTATTGAGTCCACAAAGACTTAATTTAACAGTGCAAATACTCAGCACGGTGTGTGTATCTGTGTATGTGTTTAATGACCTACACACAGGCTACTATTTTATAGTGGCGTCCCGCAGAGCGAGGGGAAAAACACGATTCCACTATAGAAGCTGTCTATATTTAATATTTCTGTTAGCTTTCTGTCTGCCAGTCTGGCACATTGGCCCGATTGGAAAAACAACATCCATGATTGCTGAAACAGTTCCTGGCTGCACTCTGGCACCCTTAATCACCACACCACACAGAAATCCCTGTCTGCGAAGCGGAGGCCAAAGAGGACAGCCTTTGTGTAGCACCGAGACTTATCTGTTTGTCTTCATTTCAAAGTCCACATTCTAATGTCATTACTCAGTTCAGTAGCACAGCCGTCCACGGCGTTTCGCAAAAACAATGCAAACTCTATGCAAATCCTTGGGTTAACGGGATGTCATCGGTCCCATGTCACTCTAAAAAAATGAATCTGTCTCCTGTTTTCTGGTTTGTTTTGTTTTTCTAGGTCAAGGGGGAAAAAAAAAAAAAACACCCAAACTTTCATCCACTTCATTCAAACTCTTAACAGTAGCAGAATTTAAATAATGTTTCCATATATCGATATGCAACAAATAAGACAAAATAAAATTGACATTGCATGTTGTGGATTCCTCTTTGGCCAACAAAATCCCCGAATATGGTGAAAATATTTTACAAGTACTAAACCTAAAATTGAAAATACTTAATATGAATCTTGGTCCTGATTCTTCATAGTTGGGTGAGAAGTGACAACTGAGTCACTCTGTCTTACATTATTGGAAGATCAAACAGGAGTCCATGTACAGGAGCTACTTGTCGAACACAAAGTGCTATTCAAATGTAGCATGTTATAGCAGAAAATGAGGAGAAAACGCCTTAGTCCACAGGTACTGTTTACATCAAATCTTAACATGGAACAAATCTATATGGCTTAGAAAGAAAAAAAAGGTGGAAAATCCTATTCCCAGCCTTCATCAGTGTCCATCTGTGCTCTTGTTGAGTAAATAAACTGTAATATTTGGTCCCACATCTAATTAGGTCCTGAAAATTCAGCAGGATGTGAATGGAAGTTTTGTTTCTATGCAAGAAATCCTGGCAACTAGAACATCTTTTTTTCCCCCAGCACATCAACATTCCATAGCACAGCTCACCGGCATGGACTGCCTGCAGAATCAGCTACCTTTCCCTTACCCTTTGGCTGCCGGCGATGGGAAGGACACGTTATCAGCAGAGATAGGGTGGCCCTGGCAACAGGCCAGGGAAAGAATGTTAACCTCTTGAGTGAGGCTTTGAATTGGTTATAAGAATAAAGCCTGAGCTTTGAAGTGTGACTATGATCATTCCAATGTGGAGTACACCATTTTCCTTTCCTGTCTGCAGACTGGCATATCTACAGGGTACCAGTGTTGCAAAGTTTAATAAGATTGTTTCAGGAGAATACGCACAAAACACCCAACAAATGGCTACTTCTCTCATTAGCAACTGAGAGCTAATCGTTTCATGCCCACCCAAATTTTCTATGCCTAAAAAACTGTTAGTTATGATATAAGTGAATACATGAAAAGACATGTTATTAATAACATTTTTTTTTTTTTTTAATCCTCACCCGAGGACATTTTTTGTTCAGATAGAGCAGGAGGGAGAGAGAGGAAGAGAGAGAAAGAGAAACATCGATGTGAAGGGACACATCGAGTGGCTGCCACCCGCACGATCAACCAGGGCCGGGGACAAACTGCAACCGAGGTACATGCCCTTAGCGGGAACTGAACCCGGGTCTCTCTGTACCGCAGGCCGACGCTCCAACCGCTGAGCCAAACCAGCCAGGGCATTAATAACATATTTATATGTTGGTTTTACAATATATTTTTGCACTAGCAAAGATTTTCACTCCTTTCCCTCATACCCCCATTAGCTCAAGTAGAAATATTAATTAATTCTAACTTCATTCTTACCTCCCATATCTAATCAATCATCAAATCCTGGCAAGCTGATCTCCAAAATTCTCCCTCAGAGCCCCTGTGTGCTCTCTGCCTCTGCTCTGCTCTAGACCTCATCACCATTTTCCTGGTCTCTTAGTTTCCCTCCATGCCTCCAATCTCTTTCGCCCTCAATTCTTGATCTACACCACCATCTGTTACAAGTTATAACAATGATCTCATTAACCAAAACAGTCAGACTCCTTACTGTGACATACAGCTCCCTTCACACACCGACTCCCTTCCAGCCTTGCAGCCCGGCACGCCCTCTGCACCACCACGCTGCACCTATGTGCACCCAGCACGATATTCCAACAGGAATTCCCCCCACCTCCGCAGATCCCAGATACCACAGTGAGTGTGTGGCAGATGTGGCAGAGAAAGGGAAAGGAAGTCACTAGTCTGAGCTTCTTAAACCACTTCCTCCACTACAAGTAAATAAAAATGGGCCTGAGTGTCGAGAGAGGGGATTTTGTGTGGCACTTCTGTACTAAGAGGGCTTCCTCCATGTCAGCTTACCCGTATCTTTTGGGAGAGGAGTATTGGGGGGAGGGGCATCAGACCTTCTATACTGTCCCATCAAGGAAGGACTTGTTGTCCCCACTACTAGGAGGGCTGGTGGCACATCACTTTCAGCTGAGTAGCCCCAGTGGGGAGTCCCTCTGGTGCAGAGGAAAGCCTATCTCGAGGTCACTGCCCTGTCGGAGTGGCCCCACAGCCAAGCTATCTCCACCCATCAGGGCCACCGCAATGGGCCACTTTAGAGCCAGAGCTGCTCCTGCAGGAGCTGAGGCTGTCCTGGACCTCCTCCCACTTATCTCCCTCTGCCCAGTTCTCATCATCCCCTTCCCTCTGACAGATGTTCATCTGAAGAACCTTTCCCAATAAGCATTTGAAAGATTAAACTCCATCTCAGAGCTAGCGCCTAGACGAAAAGAAACCTGCAATAGTGTGTTCTAGTTGTTTGCTTTCAACTATATCTGCCTCTCAGGGCATAAGTCCCTTGAGGGCAAAGATAGATCTTAACACATATTTGCATGGTTGACACGTGGTTCCTGAGAAAGGTCACAGGATTTTCATTTAATATAAGACATCAAAACCGGGACAAGAAAGTGAAATGTAATGTGTGGCTTCTAATTAGCGCAAGGAGGATTTTCCTATGCAAGGGGCTTTTTAACATGGGGAGTTTCTCAATGTGACGGAGGAAGTTCTTTTTTTATTTCTCTCACTTCCATAAGAGATTTTTCCTAAGCACTCCTAGCCTATGGCTCCAGCTTCACCCATATCTGCAGAAGTGGTTACTTACCTGGTCATCATGTAACCATGTGAATCAAGGATGCTCACCCATTTCCATTTGCATATGTAGAGAGATGTCTCTGGAGTAAGAGTTTTGGCTTCTTTCAACCTTCAGTCTTCCCCAGTGGAAGAGAAACCCTAACCCTAACCCTAACTTACCAACAGATAAGTTTGCTAAAAGAAATTGATCCTTCCTCTTCCTCAACTGATTTGGACTCCACCTGCCTAACAAAAGCATATTGTTTTCTCTGCTTCTATAAGCCACATGGCCCCCAAGGATGAGATATGTAGTAGCTCAGTACCACCGGAGAATAAGTGGGTATGTCTACTTCAGGGGCAGAACATTAGCAAGCCCACTTGGCAAACACACCTGTATTAGTTATCTATTGCTTAAAAAAACATTACCAAAAACTTAACAGTTTAAAACAATTAATTATCTCAGTTTCTGTGGGACCGGAATCTTGACATGGCTTAGCAGGATCTCTGCATCAGGGTCTCTCTAGGCTGCAATCAAGGTGTCAACCAAAGCTGAGGTTGCATCTGAAGGCTTGAGAAGTATCTCCTTCTAAGCTCACTGGTTGTTGACAGGATCAGTTTCTTGCAGGATATTGGACCAAGGGCCTCCATTCTTCACTGGCTGTTGTCCAAGACTACCCTCAATTTGTTGCCACATGAGTGTCCTCAACTTGCTTCACCAAAGCCAGTAAGGTCTTGAGAGAGTCAATAGAGAGAGTCTGCTAGCAAGATAGAAATTACAATCTTATGTATATAATCATCACTGTTTCCATATTCTATTGGTTAGAGCATGTCACTAGGTCTTGTCCACACTCAAGAGGAGGGCATTACACAAAGATGTGAATTCCAGAAGGTTAATGTCATTTAGGGGGTCAAGTGAGAAGCTGCTTTCAACAACCAAACATCATAAAGGTGATATTTTTATTTCCATCAGTGTGACTCCAGTGCCCATTTCTCCATTTGTTCCAATATCAGGCAGGGACAAAGGATGCTATTTTTTGGGTCCCTTCAAATCAACAATACCCATGCCTGAGATATTCAACTCACAGTTGGACAACCTGTTAGTGCAAGAAAGCACTGGTTGATCTATAAGTCCCTTTCTTGCCTATTCATTTACCCCAGTGTGAGGCAGAATCTCACTGAGGATATTAACCTTAACCGGTAGCCAATACACACTGCACTTATCCTTACAGAAACTTGAGAGAACTGACCCCATGCCTCTTACGGACCAGTGATCTCACATAACCACATGCTGAGGCCAAATGCATACTTGTCATGCCAGCTCTCAGGAGGCAAAAATACTAAAGACTCATGTGACTGGAGAAATGGCCCTGGAGATCATGTGACACCAAAATGCAAACCGTGTCTCGGTCACGGAGAAGCATTGAGAAGTGTGCCATGTACTTATCACCACAAAGGTCCTGTCCTTATTGAAGCAAATCCAGAGGACAAGATTCACTGAATTACACAAGTCCTCCTGTGCTCAAGAGGCATTCCCAAGTGCCATGCCTAAGACAGTGACATTTCCACACTGAGAAAGGACTCCAGAGCTAAACTGGAAGCACCTAAGCATCACTTGGGACATTTCTATAAACTTCTCCTCTAACATAATGAAATTAATAGGCTCTTAATGAACAAGAGCTAATTGCATATAAAGTCAAAGCTACATAAGCTGACCGTGAGAACAGAGACTGGGTTACACCTTTATCATCAGGACCTCTATACTGCCAAACACACAGAATGTTTTATAGATGTGTGTTCAGTGGTTTGATTGCTAATTGTTTGTTGTTTGGCCCTTAACAGTCTTTGACAAATCTTCATTTTTACCTGTTATACAATATATGTGATTGGCACATAAGAATTCTAGACAGATGAAGAGCTACTCTACAGCTTTTGAATTATTTAATCAAAACTATGTATCAAGAATTCCAAGATGAGAACCACAGCCAACAACTAATCTAAAGAGTGAAACTGTATGCATGGTCATGATGAGGCGTGGTCATGAGTACTGGCATCTTGAGTACAAACAGGAAAAGAGGGTCTGGAGAGACCTCACAGAGATTTCACTGTGGCTTGGTAAATGCAAGATCTTTTGGTTCTGCGTCTTCAGAAAATACAGACCTTTTCTCTGGGAAATGGTGCTACCTTGAAATTTCAAGAAGCCGTGTCCTGTCTACAGCATTGCACTCATCCTAAAGCTGGACTCTCAATCTTCTAGAGCAAGGTTGTCCAATAGATGTTTCTGATTATGCAAATTTCTGTCCTGTACTTCCCAATAATACTATAGCCACAGGTGAGTGGCTATTGAGCACTTAAAAAAAATGTTGCTACTGAGGATTAATTTTTTTAATGTTATCTAATTTAAATGTAAATAGTCACAGGTGGCTACTATACGGATTTATTATTCAAAGTTAAGTCTGGGGACCAGCAGCTTTGGCATTCCTGTAGAAGCATCACCTGCTACATAGCTAATAGAAATAGAAATACAGACAGAAATAGAGCTGCAAACAGAATCTTCATTTTAATGAGATTCCCAGGGGAGTTGCATACACATCAAATTTGTGAAATGCTGCTCTAAAATACTGTTTTATACAGCTGACTAGTTCCTGGCTCTCTAAGGGCAAAAAACCTCAGATCTTTTTTTTTTTTTTAAATACAATATTATTCCAGTAGTCTTTTTAGAGAAAAACCAAGGTAGAGAGATGACTTCAGAATTAAATTTTTCAGAGTCCTCGAAAATGTGATCTGTACTCAACCTCATTCAACCAAAACCCTCTTTCTTTCCCATTACGGCTGGCTTTACAGAAAAGCTTCACAAGTATATTTGGCAAAAGATGTTCACTGACCCTAGAAAGAGGCCTCTGCACTGCACCAGAAAGTGCCACTGAACTTCTTGTCATTGAAATCAGGTTGCCAGTTCTTTTCCCAATGAAGATCAAACTTCAGAAGTTTATATCCTGAAAAGCTTGTATGAAATTTGCTTTAGGCTAGTAGAAACAACAATATTAGTTATCTGAGTACTAAATGCAATAAGGAAGGTTGAGGATGGGCACTACTCTGGAAAATTAGAGTGAAAAGAAGGGAGATAGCAGAGGTGAAGCAGAGAGAAGGAAGAAAGGCTGAAGTTCCACATAGCATGCTACACAGGTTAAGATTCTGGACTGAAAAAGCAATTGTGATCCAGAATCATAGTCTATGGAGAGTGTCAGCAGTCACTCTGGTATGTTAAATTCTAGGAGTATTAGGCACAGGCTCTGAAAAGGTCTGAGTGCCTCCGAGGACATCTTACATGCAATCATTGTTCAGCACAGTAATTCATACAATAGCCCCAATCGTCTGAAATTTAGGTTAGCATGAGACATCAGTGTTCCCTTTTATGTCAGCAACTCCTTCTACATGTCCCAAGACATGTAAAACCTACAAAGCGAAAAACATTTCGAGCATGTCCTATGATAATCAGAGATGTCTGGCTGGACAGCTGTTACCCTAAACAGGTAAATAATTAATAGTGACTAATATACATTTGGACTCAAAAATTTATATAAAAATTTAAAATTTATATCAAATTGTTTTTTACTTGATATTTTCATATAAATATTACAATAGATTAATTGATATTAAAGGATTTTTTGTAATGTAAAGGAGTAAAAATGATTCCTCTAAACTAACACTAGAAAAAACAACTTTTACATAAGGGTAAATCCATTTTATTTATTTTAAAAATAATCTATATTGAATTTCAGAGTTAACAAGGAACATGTGAGACCAGTGAGTAAAATACCAGGAGAGCTGCATTATTATAATTTTCTAGATATCTCAGTCTATTTTTCTGAGGCCTTTTCAATACATTTAGGAAGGGAATAAATGGATAAGTGAGACTTACCACTGCTCAGATCAGGCAGGAGAATGAGGTCAGCTTTCAAAAAGCCAAGATAACTCATCAAAAAGAACCTCATTATCTAATTCATCATTGTAGGGTATGCAAGCCTTGTCCTCATGTTGTTACTGTTGTTTTGTCATGGCTTTTCAAAGTAATGTAGACATTCGCAAAATATTAAAAATCAAATTCCAAAGAAGGGTTTATCATGAAAGGTAGATTCATTACAAAGGTCTATTGGGCTGCTATAACAAAATGGGTGGCTTAAACAACAAAAACTTATGTTCTCACTGTGTGTGAGTCCAGAAGTCTAAGGTCAAGGTGACAGCATGGTTGATTTCTGCTAAGAATTCTCTTCCTGGCTTGTGTGTCTTACCATGGCAAAGACAGAGGGATATCTTCCTCTCCTTGTAAGGTCACAGTACTATCCACATAAGACCCCACTCTTACAACTTCATTTAATTTTAATTACTTTCTAAAGATGCTATCTCCAGATATAGTCACTTTGGGGGTTAGAGTTTCAAAGTATGACTTTGAGGGGAGGACACAATTCACTCCTTTGCAAATGGTAGTGGCTTCTTCTCTATCTTTAATACATTTGGAAGAGCCAACTACTTTAAAAAATGGCTATATTATTGTGAAGGTATCTCTAGCTGCCAGGCATTGTAAAGAAGTTCATGAGTTAGGGTCTCAGAATAACATAAAAGACTACAAGAGAAGCTCTAAATTCTCTGTTCGCAAAAAGCTAAATATTAAGATAGATATTTATCTCTCTCAGGGGTCTGAGTGTTATAGTGTCCAGAGTCTCTTTTAACTCAAGATTTCTGAAAAAATGCAATATATATGGAGGCCACATCACCTAGATGACTAGTTTAGTTAGAAGATGAGGATGGTTGTCTCCTGTTATCAACCATCTTCTTCTTCCTCAAGGTAATAGAGTTGCTTCCTTTAGTTCTGGCTAGAGTCATGGGCAAGCTGCTAGAGACTACGTTGTCAGCCTCCTTTTCAATGGATAGGAATGAAAATCACTCTGTGCACAACTTTCAGGATGTTTATTTAAGAGGAAGCGCCCCGCCCCAGCCCACTTCTCTTCCACCTTATTAGCAACAGTGCCGAGCTGTACATATGGATACATCAACCCCCAACTCTGATCATCCAGAAAGGGACTGTGACCAGTTGTTGGGAGACTAAGAAGGATGGAAACCCAGTCCCTTGACAACTTCAGGGAGCAGGGTTTCCCACCAGGCTACAATGTACAAATGGTTACATAGGAATTAAAAACATCTCCCTTTTCAAGTCACTATATATTACAGTTCTCTTTATAGAACATCTTAAACTTTGCCCTAATGAAATAGCTTTAATTCAC
The DNA here is from genome assembly GCF_014108415.1 of Molossus molossus. NCBI lineage: Eukaryota > Metazoa > Chordata > Mammalia > Chiroptera > Molossidae > Molossus > Molossus molossus. The sequence continues at coordinate 97,310,032 of NW_023425346.1, forward strand.
CAAATAACTGTCAACTCACTATCACTTTTTCTCACATATATTAAAATTATAAAAGAATGGTGCTGCCCTGGCCAGTCTGGCTCAGCAGTTGAGCATTGGCCCATGGATCAAGGAGTCATGGGTTCGATTCATCAAGGGCAAATACTTTGGTTGTGGTTCAGTCCCAGGCTCCTCCCCCCCCCCCCCCCCCGTGTGTGTGTGTGTGTGTGTGTGTGTGTGTGTGTGTGTCCCTCCTACTCTGGAAAAGAACTCAAAAATATCCTGGGGTAAGGATATTTTTTTTTAAAAAATGACAGTAACCTTAGTTCCCAAGTATTCACATGATGCCTAAATAAAATTTCAGGTGCTACATTTCTAAATGATAAGTTAGTGAGTAGAAGCACAGAGTAGCAACTACACTAATATTGGGCAAAGAAAAAGAAGGGGCATTGGAAGAACAATACAATGGATCCTGGAGCTTCTGCTCACATACAGTCACTACTACTCATATTCAATTAGCTTAAGCAAGTCAATGACAAGTCAGTGATACCACCTGACTCAAAGGGATGGGATACATTCCCTTCCCACAGAGAGGCACTGTGGCTCTTAGAGCAATGGGTAGGAACATACAATCCTCTTATAAAATGGTCAAAAAATAACTACCACAACCAAATAAAACAAGCTTTAAATGTCTTAGCTAAAAGCCAAATAACTTCAATGGACTTCAATTTTATTCATATATTTTCATCTTTTTTTCAGTAACGGGGTCTTATAATAGAAGACATGCACTGTATTTATCTAAGACACACTTTAAAAGGCCTTTCAACAATAATATTCTGGCCATGTTGACTCCTATAAGTAGACCCTATGGTCAGATATTCAAACATGCATCACCTTATACCTTGGTATTCTTACTTCCTTACTTCTAAACTCTATAGCACACATAAAAGCTTATTTCCAGAAAGCAATAATCATTCTGTGTGTGTGTGTGTGTGTGTGTGTGTGTGTGTGTAGTGTTTTTGGCTAGAGCTAATGCAACCTTAATTAATCCACAAATTCTACCTATGAAAATTTATAATTGCAAGGGTTTGGTGCATAAGTATATAAACCATGTATTATCTTCTCTCCTTTTTCAGCATGAACTATATTAGCAAAGTAGTATAAAATTTATCAGGTTATTAATATTGATGAAATCCTATGTCTATATTAATTGTTTATGCTTAGACAGCTACAGATGAAAACTGTATTTAACATGTAGGAGAATAAAATGAAGGCCACTGTGAGTAAATGAAGGGCTTATATCTTAAAAGATCACTCAAAATTTATACATTTAAGAAACAGATCAACAGAAGAGTTCTGATTTTAGTTTGGACATAGAAAGTTGCAAGAGACTCTTGCTTTTACCCTAATAACCAAAACAAACCATATCAGTTATAAAATCACAGTATTCTGAACCCACCAGTGATCAAAGGATGCAAAGAAATCATAAAGAATTAAATTACAGAAAGAATAAGCATTTTATAGGAGACAAGATAACTATAGCTATTCTCAGTCCTGGTAGATGAGCAATAAAGGAATCTACCATTTAGGGTATTAAGGAGAAAGCAACAGAAACCTCAACAACTTATAACAACTGTGTGGGCTAGCAGAGAAGATTAAAATAATTCCAAAAAGCCTCAGCCACGGCAAGTTACAGCCACATGCAAACTTTTGCCATGATTCTTCATTAATAAATACTCAGGGACTCGAAGGCTGGGAGCAAGGCAGAAGAGCTAAGAAGAATCTCTCTGATATATTCTAGGTGAAAGGATATGTCCCTGGGTGTAGTTTTGAAATCTGGTAGTTTGGTTGTAGAGCACAAAGATGAATCTCACCAGTACTCAGACCAAAATCTCTACAAAAGGAAAATTTCTGACACAGTGTTCCAAATATTTGAGGCAAGTAATAAATTGGATCAAACTGAAGCTGCAATGAATACCAAACCAAGCTCAGTGGCAGATCAGGTTGACTCAGACCCAAAATCTACCAATTTACACATGAAGGGGCATGTTCTTCTCTGGAGAAAAATATAATTTACTTCAGACTCCACTGTTATTATGTACAAAATGTTCTGTATACAATCAAAATTATAAAGTGCACCAAGAATCAATGAAATGTGACTCATACTAAAGAAAAGTAGCAAAGACAGCCTCAGAGATGTCCCAGATGTTGCACTTATCGCACTTAAAAATAACTATAATGAAATTGATAGAGACTCCAGTGGGAAAGGTAGAACACATGCATAGACTGGAAATTTGAGTGGATGCACAGAAACTGTGAGAAAATAATTAAATGAAATGGTAGAAATTTTAAAAGCAAAAATGAAGAATTTATGTAATTGGTTTATGGACAAACTGGATTCATCAGAGGAGAGAATCAGTGAACCTGAAGCCAGGCCATTAAAAATATGCAAATGGAAACAAAGGAAACACAAGAAGAAAAAGGAGGAAGAGGAGAAAAGGGAGGGAGAGGTTGGGGAAGAAACGGAAAAACAGTGTTCCAGATTTAAAGAACAATATTATATTATCTACATTAACATAGTAATTAAAGTTCTAGAAGGAAAGAGAGATTAAACAGAAAAAAATACTTGAAGACATGGTGGCTGTGACCTTTGTAGAACTGATAAAAACGTATTCCAATATCCAAGCAGCTCAGTAAACCCCAAGCAGGATAACCATAAAGCAAACTGCACCTGTACATATTACAGTTAAACTTCTGAAACTAAATTTTTAAGAAAGCCAAGAAAAAAGACACATGACATATAGAGAACCAATAATATAAAGAATGTCCGATGTTTCACCAAAAGCAATGGAATGTAAATGACATTTATAAAGTGCTGAAGAAAAAAATGATAATAAACTTAAAATTCTATACTCAATGAAATTATCTTTTAAAGTAAAGTGAAGTGAATATATTTTCAGACCAGTAAAAATAGAGGATTCATCTCCAACAGACATACACAAGATATGAGAAAAAATTGTTTAAAGGGAAATGGTATCAGGTGTAACTCAGACTTGCAGATGAAATAAAGAATACTGAAAGGAATAAATCTCAGTAGATATAAATTAATAATCTGTGCTATTATTTTAAAAACTATTGAGCATTTAAAATAAAATAGCATCTATGTATTGGGAGGAATATAGCATATGTAATGAAGGAAAACATAAAACAATGATAACAAAATAATGGGAGAGGCACAACTGAAAGTATACTATTGCTAAGGTTTCCCACACTGTTACTTTTCTTTGGAAGCAAGCTATAAAAACATAAAGGTGTATATTGCAACATCTAGAACAATTAATAAGAAGACAAAATCCCAAAAGTTATACCTGAAATATGTGCTTCATTCAAAATAACTTAAAAAGAGGTGTGTGGGGGGGGGACAAAATAAATGAGATAATAAACCCAAATAAAATTTTAAAATCAAGATTGGCAATTAAGTACAACCATATTAAGAAATGTATTAAATGGAATAGCAAATAAACACTAGATAAAAGCAAACAGTATTAGACTGGGGCGGGGGGAGCAAGAGGTATGGTATGTTATTTACAAGGGAGACATTTTAGATGCCAAGACAGACAAGATGTTTAAAAAAAGTGGGAAAAGGCATACAATACAAACTCTAAGCATAGGAAATCAGATATGGCTAGACCAGCGGATCTCAACGTGTGGGTCGCGACCCCTTTGGGGGTCAAACGACCCTTTCACAGGGGTCGCCTAAGACCGTTGGAAAACACATATTTCCAATGGTCTTAGGAACCGAGACACTGCTCCTCTGTCCATCTCCAGGCAGATCCACCCACATGCAGATATGCCCACATTCAACATGAGGGACTGTATTAAAGGGTTGTGGCATTAGGAAGGTTGAGAACCACTGGGCTAGACCAATAAAACACAAAGGGAAATTTAGAACCAGCAATATTATCAGGGATAAAAAGAAACATTTCATAGTGATAAAAGAATTCATTTATCAAATAGACATAGCACTCCTAAATGTGCAAGCACCACACACAGAACTCCAACATGTATGAAGCAGAAGCTGATAAGAGAAAAAAAAATGACTTCTTATCTAGGCCAAAATAGGGATTGTACTTACCCTCCCACCTAAGACAATATTTTTAACAAAATATATGAAACAATGGTTTACTAAATACTGTATAAATGCATTTAAAGTTCGTGATCTCTGAGATGTAGGAAACAAATAAGATGACCTCCACACTTACTCCAAGCTTACTACCTTCAGTTTGTAGCATAGAACATGGAAACTCAGAAGCATCTAGTAGAGCCTAGTGGCCTCCCTGCGTTAAGAAAGATCTGAGAATTCAGAAAGACTGGCACAACTAAAGTCCTCTGGACAGGGTCATAGAAAAGGAGACAGCCTCAAGAAGAAAGAGCCCTGGGGGTCTCCTTTACAAATTCAGGCGAGTACTAACAACCTCATGCATACAGAAAACTCCCCAAGCTAGAGAAAGAACTATCTAGAAGGAGTAGAGAGTATAGTTCCTCACACTCACAGATTTCTGACAAGAGTTCCTTTTCCCACCAGTTACATTGGAAAACTTCATGATTAATGGGGAATTGCAGACGGTGCATTAAGGGCCTTGCCTCAGTAATGGAGAATAATTAGTTCTTGACCAAGTACTGCCCCAGTTTCTCCTAACAAATGTTAAGAGCAAGACCCAAAAGGATCAAACGGTTTCCAAGTAACCTAACTACATACACAAACAAAACTTAGAATATTTATAGGAATACAAAAATAACTAACACAAGGCAAAATCACAATGTCTGGCACCCAATCAAAAATTACCAGGCAATTAAAGAAGAAAAATATGGCTCATACTCAGATGATAAATAACCAATTTAGAACTGATGCAGATGTTAAAATTAGCAGACAAAGATATTAAGGCATTATTATAAAAATATTTCATGTGTTCAATAAGTACAACCCTGGAAGATATTTAGAAAGATCCAAAATTGAACTTCTAGAAATAATACTATAATACCTAAAATTAAAAATACACAGGATGGGATTAACAACAGATACATTACAGAAGAAAAGATTAGTGAACTTGAAGACAGCAACAGAAATTACCCAAAATATAGCAGCACTTAAAAAAAAAAGTCCAAAACGTGAACAGAACACTAGAGAGCTATGGGATTTCAAGTGGCCTTATAAATGTGACCTTGGATTGAGTAAAGATTTCTTAAATATAAAACACAAGCACAGTCTATAAAAGCATAAATCGGTAAATTAGACTTGAAAATTAGATTTCTGTTCTTAAAAAAACCAACGTAAAGAAAATAAACAGACAAGGAAAAAAATGTATATTATATATCTGAAAAAGAACTTGTGTTAAGAATATATAAAGAACTCTCAAAGCTCTATAAGAAAATAAGCAGCCCTGGCTGGGCAGTTCAATTGGTTAGAGTGTTGTTCTGTTACACCAAAGTTGTAGGTTCCATCCCGGGTCAGGGCACATATAAGAATCAACCAATGAATGCGTAAATAAGTGAAATAACTTTTTGATCTCTCTCTCCTCTTTTTTTTTCTCTCTCTCTTAATTAATAAATAAAAATTCTAAAAAAGGAATTATTTAAAAAAGAAGAAAATAAGCCACTCAATTATAAAAATAAGTAAAATATTTGCAAACACTTCACAAATAAGCACATGAAAAGATACTCAAGCCCTGGCCGGTTTGGCTCAGTGGCTGAAGCGTCCTGGATTCGGTTCCCGCTAAGGACACATAACTCAGTTGTAGTTCGTTCCGGCCCTGGTTGGGGTCATGTGGGTGGCAACCAGTCAATGTGTCTCTCTCACATCGATGTTTCTCCCTCTCTTTCCCCTTCTCTCCCTCCTGCTGTATCTGAAGATAAATGCAAAAATGTCCTTGGGTGAGGATAAAAATAAATTAAATAAATAAATAAATAAAATATAGCTAAAAAAAAGAAAAGATACTCAAGATCGTTATTCATTAAGGAAATGAAAGTTTTGAATCACTATGAGCCGCCACCACACATCAGTGACAATCGCGTTTGGAAAGATTGCCCACACCAAGTGTCGGCAAGGGTGTGGAGAAGCTGGAACTCTCAAGTGGCGCTGGTGGGAATGTGAACTGTGTCAGCCCCACTGGAAAACAGTCTGCAGTTCCTTAAAAGATTAAATATACAGTTAACTTACCATCCCGACTTTCTGAAATTCTAGATCTAAGAAAATTAAGGCCCTTGTCCATGCAAAGATTCGTACATGATTATGAATATCAATAGCTGCCTTCTGTACAAGAGCTCAAATATGAAAACAACCAAAATGCCCACCCACAGTTTAAGGAGATAAACAAACTGTGAGCTCTCCATATCATGGAATATTATTCAGTAATACAAATAAATGAATTATTAATATATGCCACAGCATCAATGAATCTCAAAATAATTATGCATGGATGAATCCTTAGCATTATGTTGAGGGAAAAAAAAAAAAGACAGATATACACACACCAAAAATACATATCTATGGTCCTTATTTGACTTCCAAGAACAGGCAAAATTACTATATAATACTAAAAGTCAAGAAATAGGAGAAAGATCAGCTTTTCTGTGGTGATAAAAATCTTGTCTTTTCAGTGATGGTTATTCAACCATATAAAATTGTCAAAATTCCTCAGCATGAACACTTAAGATCCATGCATTGCACTGTATGTAAGTACACCTCAGTAAGGTTTTAAAAGTAAATTACTCTTGTCCAGCCAGTGTGGCTCAGTGGTTGAGCATCGACCCATGCAGCAAGAGGTCACCAGTTCAATTCTCGGTCAGGACACATGCCCAGGTTGTGGGCCCGATCCCCAGTGTGGGGCATGCAGGAGGCGGCCAATCAGTGTTCTCTCTCATCAATGTTTCCATCTCTTTCTCTCCCTCTCCCTTCCTCTCTCTCTAAAAATCAATAAAGAAAGAAAATTAAAAAAAAAAAAAAAGTAAATTACTTTTATAATTATATGCATAGCCCACGGACACAAACAATAGTGTAGTGAAGACCTAGGGGGAAGGGTTGGGGATGGGATGGGGAGAGGGTCATCAAGTTCCAATGAGGAACATTAGTAATACTGTCAACAATAAAATATATATATATTTTTTTAAGTAAATTACTCTTTTTACTGCCATACATTTAATTTTCTCAATTATTTACACATTGCTTTTGCAGACTGAGCATATGTTCCATATTCATAAAAACAAGCTGTAAACATAATCAATATATCTCAATACTCGAGGGAAAATATTAAAACATTATTTTTCTTTAAAGGACCTCAAAATGCAATACCAGAAAAAACAAACAAATAAAAAAAAACAAGACATTAAGCCCACAGTGATTCTCTAAAACAAAAATCTTCTCCAAGCTTAGCTTAAACAAGTCTTTCTTCACGCTCAGAAAAGCTTCTTTATTTCAGCTCACCTCAGCGAATTACACATCCGTGGGGATTTTCGTGGCCATTTGAAAATGAATGCGCTGGACCTGTGTTCTGATGGAGTTCTCATCCCATTCAGCCGAGTTAAACTCACCTGGTAGTTTCTGTGTTTCGGTGGTGGTGATAGTACTATAAAATAAGCTTGCAAACTAGGTGGATTTTTAAATTATGAAAATTAAAGTCCCATTTTATCTGCCAATTCTAGGCTGTCATCAAATACTGCTTTATAAACCTCCCAAAACAATGCCTCCAGCAGGTAACACCTGCCCACAGACACGAGGGGCTTCCCTGGGGCCCCTCGACGCACACAGGACATTTATAATCTCACTGAAGAGATGGGTGTGTGCCTCCCATCTGCCCTCCAACCTCTCTTGCCCCTACCAAGGATGTACTGAAAATGAGAGAAGTGGAGCTTTATAAATCCATTTAATGGATGTTGGTGTTTGGCCAAAAGATATATATACACCTAGGTTTGTTTTTTTTTAAAAAAAAAAAAAAGGAAAGGACAGAAAAGGGAAGGTTGGAAGAAAAAAAAGATGACAGAGGAGAGGGGAGCAGATTCAACCCCTGTGAGTGGCTGATCCCTTGGTCTCTGAAATGTAAAAACCTGCCCGCCCTGCCTCACAGGACTGTTCGGCAGACTTTTGAGATTAAATAGCAAATATCGAAAAGTGCAACATCTACTTTTGTTTCATCTTCATCGGGAGGGATTTGTGATAGTCTTTGAATTCTGAAACTTCTAATGACATTAGACATCAAAAGACCGAATTCCCACTGCAGGGAGGGGTACCTGTGGTACGGAGGAGATGTGATCGTGGTTTTTGTCCTGCTCACCCCAAGGGAGAGCCAAACATCCCTCAATATTTAGCAGACCAAAGCGTTTTCTTTTTAGGGCAGAAATAATTAGAGCACAAAAATGAAAATCTCAGCTAACACTTTAGACTTATTGAAGCGGCAAATGGTGTTTGGGGCCCAGCAAGTCCTGCTCCATGTGATTCTGCTACTGACCTCACTATTACCAAAAACTGCAACATCTCTATAATCCAAGAAATCCACGCTGTCACCTCAATTTAACTCTAGTGTCCTGGCCCTAACAGCCCTTTGACACTACTGTGAATGTACCTTAAACACCCGTCTATTTCATATTACATACATTCATATTACTGTCATTTTACTCTTTTGTCAAAAAACTCAACCTGGTGAAGACCAAACTTCAACCCATTTCTGGCCTATATCAGAAGAGCTAGATGTGGCTAAAGAAATCTACTCTAACTCAAATGTGTGGCCACTGTCCCACAGGCCTCCTCCTGCTGCAAGGCCATTGTAGATTCCCACCTTTACCCCTTCTCCGCCCCTGAGGGACTATTAGGAGAGTCTATACATCTTCCCAGTCTTCACTCTCATCAGATGACTTTGCTTCCTACGTTAACAAGAAATTGCAACCATCAGAACTTCCTCCATCACCTCTTCCCACCTCCCAGCGTCTGCGGCCTCGTCCTGGCCCGTGCTCCAGCTTCCCCTGACAGTGTGCATCTAAGATCAACCTCCTCCACTTGTGCATAACTGTCATCTTCTCCTGCCTGACGCTGACCTAGTAACGAGCCACTCTTCTCTGCTTCACCAGTTTTTCCCTCTCTACTAGATCATTCTATCTGCTTAAAGCATGTTATTATTCCTCCTGGTAAAAACAATAATAGTAAATAATAAAGCCCTCTTGATATTGCTATGACGGCCCCCTCCAGCGACTGCCCCATCTTGCCTACATACAGCAGGATTCCTGCACGGAGTTACCTGCGCTTGTGCAATGCAATAGTTCACAGCCCGTTTTCTCCTGAATCCACTCTTAGGCTTTTGCCCCAGCTCTCCACCCAAGTGTTCCTGTGAAGGTCACCTCTGACGTCTTCCACTCGCTTCACCTGTCCGCTCTACTTAACCTGCTCCTTCTCCCCCACCAGCCCCTCCTTCCCTGGGCTTCCCATGTTCCTGCCACCTGACCAGCCCCTCCTTCTCCGTCCTAATGCACATCGACCTGGCTCTATACACTGAAAGCCCCTAGATCTCAGTCCCGATTCCTATTTTCTTATTCTTCACTCAATACCCATACCCTCTACCCTGATCATTTCTAATGTATTTATATTTGTGGCCCAGGTCACTCGGCAAACTCCATGCTGGTATATTGAAAACCATACCCATCATCTCCACTGGTTTGACAGACATTGAAAACTTAGTAGGACATGCCCTGGCTGGTTTGGCTCAGCGGTTAGAGCGTTGGCCTGCAGTCCAGAGAGACCCGAGTTCGGTTCCCACTAAGGGCACGTGCCTCATTTGCAGTTTGTCCCCGACCCTGGTTGGGTCATGTGGGTGGCAACCACTCGATGTCTCTCTCTCCCTCCCTCCCACTCAATCTGAACAAGGAATGGAAAAATGTCCTTGGATGAGGATAAAAAATAAATAAATAAATAAATAAATAAATAAATAAATAAATAAATAAATAAGTAAAAAAAAAAAGAAAACTTAGTAGGACCTACCTGAACTTCCCTTCTGCCCAGCCTGCAGCTCTACTGCAGTCTTCCCATCTCTGCTAAGGCCCAAAACTTTCAAATGTCCCTTTGCTTCTTCTTTCTCCCTCACATTGCCAATTGAATCCACCAGTAATCCTGTTGGTGCTACCCTGCAGATATTTCCAAATCTGACCACATTTCACCGATACCATAAAGCCAAACGACCTATGCTCTCACCTGGACTATGGAGATCGTTTCTCAACATCATCACCGCACCTTTTAGTCAACCAGTCAGAACAATATTTTAAAAACTTCAGCCCGCGGATGGAATAGTCATGGGTTCAATTCTGGTCAAGGGCATGTACCTCGGTTGTGGTTCGGTTCCCGGCCCTGGTTGGGGTTATGCAGAAGGCAACAAATCGCTGTATCTCTCTTATATCGACGTTTCTCTCTCTCTCTCTCTCTCCTCTCTTCTCTCTCTTCTCTCTCTCTCTCCCTCCTTCCCTCCCTTCCATCCTATCTGAAGATAAATGAAAATATATCCTTGGGTGAGAATTAAAAATATATATATACATACACACACACACACACAGTAGTACCCCTGTATCTACAATTTCACATTCTGCAGTTTCAGTTACCCATAGTCTAAACATGATCTGAAAATATTACATGGAAAATACCAGAAATAAAGAATTTATAAGTTTTAAATTGCATGACATTCTAAGGACCTCACTTTATTTCATTACATAAACAATGTATCATCTCACATTATCACAGCAAGAAGTATGAATACAGTATAATAAGATATATTTTGAGAGACCACTTTCACATAACTTTTATTATAGTATATTGTTATAATTGTTCTATTTTATTACTAAGTGCTATTGTTGATCTATTACTGTGTATAATTTATAAGTCAAAATTCATCATAGGTATGTACATATAAATGGGGAAAATATGTTTACAGTTATGAGTATGCAAAACAGCTTATTCTTGTATTATTATTTATTAATTATTGTATTATTTTCCATTTGAACAACTGTAAACCTACTTTTGCCCCACTCTGTATAGGAAAACTACAGTGTATGTAGGGTTGAGTTCTATCTGCACTTTCAGGCGTCCACTGGGGGTCTTGGAGGGTATTTCACATGAATAAAGAGGGATTACTATCATAATGTGACATTTCTCTGCTCAGAACTCTACAATCTTTCCATTTCATCTTGAAAAATCAGAGTCCTTTTTTATTTTATTTTATTTTTTTTTGGTATGTGCCCCTAGCGGGAACCAAACCCAGGACTCTCTGGTCCGCAGGCTGACGCTCCAGTCAGAGTCCTTATAGCCCCACATGATTTGATCTGTCCTCCATGACATGACCAATGCATTGACTACTATTCTCCCCTTCAACAGTCCTGCCCCGACGATGTTTCTCTCCTCGCTGTTCTTAGAGTCCGTCGGCCAAGTGTGCTCTCACCTCAGGGGCTCTGCGCTGACGGAGGTGGACGACCACGTCCTCACTTCCTTCAGGTCTTTGAGAAAATGCCATCTTCTCTGTGACGCTGGCCTTATCACACTTTTTTCTACTAGTGCTTATCCCTCTTCTTTGCCTTATTTCTCTTCATAATCCCCATCTACTTCTAAAATGCTATAAAATTTGCAAGATCATGGTTTCTCTGCAGGTAGAATGACCTGTTTGCTTGCATGCTTTTTGGTTGGTTGTTGAATCTCAATTATGTGTAATGGGGCGCTGGAACAGAGTAACTAAATAGCTTCTGAATGAATGAACGAGTGAATGAATAAATGAATGAATGAGCCAGATCTCAAAAGTAAACAATAAGAGAGATACCGTGCTTACTGTAGACCAGAATGGGTCATAAAAGCTCAGGCTATTGCACGTCATGACTCATGCCTTTTCCAGAGCATTTGTAAGCAAATTATTTTTAAAAAGTATTGTTTCTCATGGGGGAAAATGGAAATTGTCTTCTTTCCTGGGCCAGCTCTACAATCAAAGATGCACAAACTAGATCACTTTTAACATAGCAAAGACAAAAACTGTTTCCTAAATAGCAGTACAGAGGGTTCCAACAGAGTAAACTAGAGTAATAATGTCTCAAAGCTTCAACCTCTCCTCCCCAGGCCTTGGCATCTGAGATGGCTCTCATCTATCCTCAGGATAAACATCAGTCTTCTTATCCTTTACAAGACAACTTCAGGTTTCTAAAATTTAACTTCTTTTATCTCTGTTGTGTCATTACATGGCACCAAAAAAAAAAAAAAAAGCCATATTGAATATAACTAGGACCAAAAGCAAGCTTACTTTGGTACTCTGTCAGGCATCTACAAAGTTTTTCTGTAAAGGGCCAGATAATAGATAATAAGTATTCTAGGTTTCGTGAGCCATATGGTATCTATGACAACTACTAAACTCTGCTTCTGTAAGGCAAAAGCAATCATAGACAGCATGTAAATGAATGAGTATGGCTGCATGCCAATAAAACTTTATTTACAAAAACAACTAGTGGGCCAGATTGAGCAACTGGCCCACAATTTGCCAACTCCTGCTCTATGTCTTCTTTGTACAATTAATCCTTCTTTCAAGGGTTTGCAGTGCTTCTTGAGTAAATAAAGCCATTTACATGTTTTATAATCTCAGCAATTTGTTGACAGTTATAATAATATTGTTCCAGAGTTTATGAGTTCTGAGTTGTACTCAAATCATTTAACTTTCCTTCCCAAAGAAAGCACTGGAGAACATTAAGGCATAGCAAAGGGAGAAAACAGTGAGAATTCTATGGAACAGTTTTTAAAGGACAATGTCATGAGCACAAGTACACAAAATAGATATCCACTATTCATATGAAGTTGGTCCTTTTGCATTTGTGAAGTGGAGTGTTTAGGAATGTGTTTGCATATCTTTATGTAATTTTCCATGAATAGATTTATTGAGACTTGGCAGTTAGAAAACACAATGATCAAATTTGCAGCCATTGTAAAAGTTGTAAAAAAAATCACTCTCCTGGATAGAAAGAAACATTTAAAGATAGCCTCAGATATCCAAGATAAAGATGAGTTAAAACAAGATTTGGGATATATGAGATACTTTCACATCCATTGGCCTTACCTTTTTAAGTCTATCCAGAATGGGTGGTATGAAAAAAAGTGGCATGAAAGAAAATATAGCAGAACTAGCCATGAGAAACATCATCAGATCAATATGGCAGCTTCAAAAAATAACTTGTTGTTGATAATGATTATGATGATGATGATGATAGTGAGATAAGAATAAAAGATAGAAAATGGACTGGCAAATTGAGGGCTCATAACTATAATAGATAACACTTTTTCAACACTTACTTTGTGCCAAGCAATGTTCAAAGTGTGGTATGTATATTAACTCAGTCTTTCAACAACTCTATGAGGCAAATAAAACTATTACACCCAAATTTTCAGATGAAAACAATTGAAGAACAGATGTGTGAAGTAATTTGCCCAATGTATCCAGCTGGTAAGTAGATGAGCTGGGATTTGAACTTGTAAAATGTGGTTCTATAGCCCATGTTTTTATGGACTTGACTATGTTGCCTCTAAAAAGTATAGGTTATAAGGATTTTTTTTGAAAATGTTAACCCACTAATAAGCAAAATAGAAAAAACTAGTGGAGAAAGTCTAAAGAGGAAAGTAAAATCTCAAAACAAGGTAACAAAGGAACTCAGGTATAATCTTGGAAGAGAAAAGACACATTTTTTAGTTAAAGTAGAAGGAAAGGCATGTTAGAGTGGAGATAAGCAAACTTCAGTTGCTCACACCCAGGAACAAGTGAAGAAATCATTGACTCACTGGCATGAAGATGGAGCCTGGAGAGTAGGAAAAGCACCTGAAATACCTCCTGTGATAAACTCAACAGGGTCCTCAAAGAGCAAAATAAGAGGAGTAGCTCAGCATCCAGCTGGGGTCAGGTAGCATGGATTTTTATAATGGGCCCAAACAATGATCATTTTATGACTCCTGTAAAGCAGGCCAATTATAAATCAGTTTTCTATTCATTAAGGCAATGGCTCTAGGGACCCATTGATCCATTTCAGTTCTATAACTGGAAAGGTACTAGCCAAATCCCTGCTTAAGAGATTGTACAGGTGTATATTATCACTAATTCAGACTCACCTACTCCCCAGTCCATCCAAATCTTTAATATGTTCTCTATTTACTATGTTTCATCCATTCTAAGACACAAAGTCATTTCAGATTTTATCATCTCAGAAATCAGGCTATGTCTTATACTTGACAACAAAATTGGGAGCAATTTTTCCTAGGGGTACATAAAATAATGTTGTATCTTACAATCAATAGTATATTAGATGAACCACATTATTTACTTTGCCTTCAGTTACTATAAACAATTCCAAGCCAACGAAAGATTAGAAACTTAACCTCAACACTACTCAGGATTTCTGTAGCTTCTTATCCTACCGAAGACATAACCACGTGTGTTGTTCTATATTCACACCAACCCTATCAGACCTTTCAAAGATGAGGAGTCAGGGGTTCAGAGGCATTAACTGCCTTGCACAAGGTCACTAACCCATGGAAGCAGAGTTAAGTTGAATGCTCATCTTCAGGTACCAATTCTGCTCTTTGACCACCCCCACCCCCCCGCCCAATTCTTGCTCTGGATAAATGTCCTAGAGCCTACATTTTAACTAAGGAGTAAACACTACCTGTAGAACTTTGGTCATCATTAACCACCTCTTACTCTTTGACATAGAGAAAAGGCATATACAGTCGTCCCCCTTATCCAAGGTAAACACCATGCCAGACTCCCAGCGGATGCCTAAAACTGAGGATGCTACAATACCCTATATATACTATGTTTTTTCTATGATAAAATTTGACTTATAAATTAGTCACAGGACGAGATGAACAACAACTAATAAAAAAATAGAACAATTCCAACAACATGCTGTAATAAAAGTATGTGAATGTGGCCTCTTTCTCAAAATATTATATTGTACTATGGTCATATTTTCACTGGAAGGAAGAATTTTGGGCTTCTCTTTGGCATATCCAAATTTCAATTGTCACTACACTTGCACTTTGGGGGTATCACTAACTAAAATAAGGGTGCTTGAACACAGCACTGAGATACCATGACAGTCGATTTGATAACTACTAAGTGACTAATCAGTGTGAGTGTACACAATGTAGATATCCTGAACAAAGGAATAATTTACTCCAGGTTGGCATGAGATTTCATCACACTACTCAGCTTGACATGCAGATTAATACTCATGAGGGTTTATTAGTAGGATTTTTTATTTAATATTTTCCAGGTGTGGTTGATCCCAGGTTACTGAAACTGTGGAAAGCGAAAACGTAATTAAGGGGTGATTACCAGGTAAAAATCTCACTCAACATCCCTCTGTATTCATGAACAGGAATAATCATAGAAGCTGTCTTCAAAAGTACTTTCTATCCTATTTTGTGTTCTTTTAATTTCACAGGCCACGGTCATCAGAATCCCAGGGTCTTGGTACTGATAAACAGAAGCCTTCTTGTATGCAAGAAAAGAAATAAAAAATAAAAGAGGGGGCAAAAACAAATAAACTGCTCTGCAGAATTGGAGCAATACTTTGAGTTGGTGAAATGAATAAAGATAGCCAATGTCTTTAAACAGCCAGTGGAAAAATAACCCTCAACTCCAGATTTATTTGAAGACTACCCGAAATACAAAGTGAAACGTAACACGAAACTGACACAAAAGTCTGTTACTTACAGAGAACTCAATTAAATATGTCAATTGGCAATGAAATTATAATAATCAACCCTTCTTTTCAGGCATCTCAAGATACTGTTTACCTTACATTACCCACAAACCAGCTGCAATGGTGGTGAGCTACCCTCAGATTACCAGGCAGCCAAACCAATTTGGACGTTCATGCCAACAAAACAGTCAGACTTCCAAATTGCCAGTCTGGCTGGAGAACCAGATTTATTTTGAGATTTTGATGACTAAAAGAAATAGACTTGAAGCCTACTTGGGATAAGGGTCTCCTTGGGATAAGGGCTGGACTATGGGCAAAGGTCAGGAAAAGGCCAGGGGGACACTAAAGGATAATAAATGTATTTCTGAATGAAGTCTGCCACATGGAGATTCAGCCCAGTGCTACTGTAGTCTCATGCTATTAGACACTAAAATGTGTTGCTAAGAGACAGTAAATAAAACAGCATGGCACTGAGGCAGGAAAGGGCTCAAACATGGAAGGAATATGGTAATTTAACAAAATCATTGGGGGAAATATAGATTAGTAAATAATTGGCTTTGGAAGAGTGGATTAGTAGTTTGGAAAACCAGGTAAAATTGGATCACTACTTCCTTTAAGAAAAAATTCCAGTGGAATCAGAAATCAAAATGTAAAAAATGAAACCATAAGAATACTAGGATACATAGCAAAATAGCTTCACAAACCAGAGTGAAAGATAAATGACAACCTGAAAAACTATTTTAGGTCTATATCCAAAAAGTGTAAATATCTATTTTTATTAAACTTCCTACAAATTGATAGTTTAAGAAACAGAAAGCAACAGATATTAAAAGCCACTTCACAGAAGAAAAACAAAATAAATCACTGCGTGAGGGATCTTATTTGTGCGATAAAATAATATTCTGAAACTGATTCACAGTGATGGTTGTACAACGTGCTAAACTTCTCTAAAAAGAAAAAAGAAGAAAATCACTGACTTGTACAGTTCAATAATATATGTTAAATATGCCTCAATAAGGTTGTTAGTAAATGAGCAATAAACATTAAAATTGACTTTCTTCGCTATTAGTATTCAAAGATATGCTAACAAAACACCACCTCCTGCAATGCTCTCATTAAACTTTCACAGCAATATATTGCCCAGGTGTTCCTTCCTTCCTCTCCCAGGGCTCCTCCGTCTTCTTCATTCATTCTTGAACTTCCAGAGGTGGCCATTCCTCAGGTTTTCTGCTGAATCTTCTTTCTATTATACCACATTTCCACCCTAGGAATTAGCGATTGGCTCTGTATCAACAATACCAACAATGTAAAGCAACACTGCAGACCCTTTTTCTAAAGTCCAAGATCATGTATCCAACTTTCTGCTGGATGTCTCCACTTGGTTGAATCACACACATATCAAGCTTAACATGTACTAAGGAAAGCTCTTTAATCCCACTGCGGTCCCGCCCCGCAGTTCTCCTCTTTGAGCACCCCCTCTTCTGGACATGGTATTTCTAGCCTCCCACTTGCTCAGGCCAAAGCTCTGAGATTCATTCTTGGTATCTCTCTCCCCCATCCTTCCCTCTTCCAATCCATCCTGTATTTCTATAGCATCTATGTCAAAAATATATTTTGACTCCATTTACTTCTTCCCCTTGGCAGTCCCCCTATAGTTCAAACTGCATCTTCCATTGAACAATTTCAAGGGTATCTAGTTTCTCACTCCCACTCTTTTCCTTCTCTAATCCATCCTCGAAAATCTGGCAGCATAATTTTTTAATGCAAATAAAGTTATTGTGGTGGACACCGAGATGTTATCACTCAGATTCTGCTTCTGTGAAGGACTTGAGAGGTTGAGAATGATGTTGGTCCCTTCGGGATTACCTTGCCTACAAAGAACTGCCTTGTCCCAGGCCACACCCATCCTGGGGAGGCCCATAACCAATGATGGTTCAATGCGAAGGTCTAAATGCCCAACCATCTCAGCATCACTGGGACCATTCTGAAGGGCAACTGCTCCCCATAGGGTCAGCCAAGGTTGTCATTGAGCCCAAATTCCAAATTGCCTTCTCTCTCTGCCCAGTCTTTCTTCCTTCTCCTTCTTCCATAGATGCTACTCCCTAATAAATAACCTTCCTGCTCACCTCTATCTCAGATTATATCCTCAGGAACATAATCTATGGCAGTCTATTACTTCCGTGCTTGAAACCCTGCAATGTTATTTTGGGAGCCCTGCTGATCCAGGGAGATTCCTCTCTTTCCATTCTCCTATTCCAGTCATACTGAATCTGTCTTCAGATATGCTGAACTCCTACAGGTCTCAAGACTTTTGCCCTTGATGAATCCCAAATAATGTTTCATTCTGGTAAGGACATCCACATTTCTTTGTACAGTGGGATGCAGATCACTTGTAGATAACACATTTCATCACTTTATAAGCTTCTTACACCCAATGCTCTTAGAAAACTTGATATTCTCTATAATACCTGGCACAGAACTTTGCTCACAGAAGAGGTCTAATAAATAAAATGTGTATGGAATTGAATTATATGACTTGACAACTAAACTGCTGGACTAAGTCTCTATCAACAAGGACATGCTCAGTCAGCCCTGCTACAAGAACTAAAGCCAAACTCCAGCAAAGGCAGGCGATGGAGAGACAGGAGACAATTGGTATATAAAAAGTGTAACTGTCTTATAAAGTTGGGATCAGAAATTCTTCTGTGGCAAACTAATGCATAACCTCAGCAATGACTCATACCCAAGGTATTTAAGGAAGAAACAAGAAGCATACTGGGCTGTTTTTTCTCAGCTCCTGTTTATCACATCTCAGAAACTCCCCTCAGGAAAGTTTTAAAGTTTTCTTCTTGAATGATTTCATATGAAGACCTATTTCTTCTCCCACTGAATCTTTGTGCGAGTGAATCCAAAGCAAAGAATATTCTACCTGTTCACAATACATCCTTTCTCCCTAATTCCAAGGCCTGTTACTTAATGACATTTTTCTTTCCATTCAGAATCTCTAATAACAAACTCTATCATTTTGGCTTATTCAAAAGAGCACAGTTAGTTAAGATGAATTATACATTCTTGATTCTAACAACTGTGACCCCTTTAAAAAGAACCTCCTTCTTAGAAGGCATTAAAAAAAAAATTAGTAGATTGATTTAAATAACTAAAAAGTTCCAGAAAAATAAATAATCCACTTGCCTAATCTCCAGTAGAAGAGTCCCATGACCATATTGGCAGTATAATACCTCCTTAATCATGAGTAATATGTTTGTCTGTGGATTTTAGACTTGATTGATAAACAGATAGCTAATATTTTTAAAATCACTGAAAAACAACTCCTTAAAAACATGAGAAACCCGGACAAAAAACAGGTAACAGAAGTTGATGAAAGAACAGGAATAACAGATCACCGCTAAACGAGCCAGAACCTTAATTATCACTTTTACTGAAACCCAAACACCTGGGTTCTTGTTGTAAGGCGACCTACTCACAGAATATTTTCATGACTACCCTTGTGTTTGCCACTGAAGATTAAAAACTAAATATTATTTGACAAGTTTTTATATGACGACATAGAGAGGCTAGAGCCTGGCTGTTGACTCAGACATTTCTGCCAAGCTCCTTTGCCTGCCAAAATATAGCTTCAGTAAGCACACATAAATTTTATTTTTAATAAATAACCACAAAACGGTTTCATAAACAGACTAAACTGTGGATAATTGTCGCTTACAATGAATATGTGTTACAGTTTCAGTCCGGAGACTGGCACACCCTAGCTCCATCTTATGGATTGATGGCAAAGCGGCCGATGCTGGAACAGCCCGGTGATTTTCTTGGGAAGAGGCCGACATCCTAACTCCTTCGGCCTCTGCCTTCTCGCCGTGGCCCTCCTGTTTGTCTCTGCAGACATTAGGGTGTAGAGTCCCGAGCAGTTAAAAGGATAGCTGAGGTCTCCACTTGGTGTCCCAAAAGGGTCTTTGTGGTGAGAAAAGTTCTTTATGCCCTGACCAACATGTAGACACCTGACGGCTTAAAATGAATCAATAAAGGGCATGTGGGGGCAATAAATACTGATGTGATGAGAAGGAACCAGTGAGAATAAACTGTTCTTTCTAACTAACTTTTCTTGGAATTTACGTGTTCCTTCTCCTCAAAGGATCTTTTTGGGAGAGTGTGTTCCTTTTCCTCTGCTGGAAGCTTTTTTTTTTTTTTTTTGTAAGTAAATCAACTGATTTCTTTAAAAAAAAAAAAAAAGGCAGCTTATTGAAAGCTTAATAAATGTGTTATTTTTTTTCTTTAGAAATGAGCTTTATTTTTAAGCTTCCTCGACCACACATGTGCTTTAATGAAATCCTCTCCAACTCAAGGAAGAGAGGGCCACGCTGCCAACACCCCCAGCTCCAATCCTCCAAATTCCCCTTCACTTCCCATTGATCCCAGGAAACACAGAGGGAGAAAAGTCAAAGGGGGAGACATTTTTAAACATTTTGAGCTTCCTTTGAAGATGAAGAAAGAGAGTTTTATCTCTAGTAAAAACAGGCCCTTCTGTGGGGGGAAAAAAAAAGAAGAAGTGATGATTGATCAAACAGTATTCCGAATTCCAGGCATGCCAAGATACGGCTGGGTTAAATGCTGGAGATGACCCCGAAGCCCCCGTGCTGTTTGAAAATAAATAACTCTGGCAACACGATCCACATTCCTATTGTTCTCCACGATCTTACATGTTTTACATTCTACCTCTGGTGACCTTTCACTCATTTCTTAGCTCACAGTTGGATTTATCCGGCCACTGGGAACCTTCTAACCAGATGCATGAAGCTGGGACCTAGGAGGGACAGTGCCGAGCACGCGGTGAGGAGGGGAGACCTCGTAGAACTGGGGCTGACACCAAGCGCCCACCCTGAGGACACAGAATGGAGCAGAGCTGTGCATTAAATGCCATCTGAGCTCAGGGAGAGAGTGAGTCACGCTGCCTGAGGTTGGTCTCCACCAGGAGGAATGCCTTGTGGTGTTTTGTGACCTATGAAACATTGGCAGGCTGCTGTGCTGCCTCGCCATTCTGTTATGCTCCTCGGCACTGCCAAGGTTAGATTTCTCGTCCTAACCTCAGTCCTCCCTGTCTGCAGACTTGACAACCCTCGGCAGCCCCCAGCAATATTTCTCTAAGCAAATCCTCACTCAACTCCAGTTAGCCAACTTTTCTATTCCTCGCTCCAAATGAAATTCAACTCTCTCTGTGTCGCTCTTGTTAAGAAGCTGTGTGTAGAAAACTTGTGAGGCTATAGAAAAGCAGGGTCTCTGTGCCTCCAAAAGTTTATAACTCAGCAGGAGAGTTTGATATTTAATGATTTAAAGGGGAAAATACTGTAACAGAGTCGCAAGTAAAATGCTCTGAGGACTTAAAAAAGTGATGGTAATTTTGGTTTGATGGGGTCACAGAAGTTTACATAAAGGTTCTAGATGTGAAGTGAACCAAGAGGCATGGACACATTTCATGGAGCCCCAAGGAACAGTGTGAGCCAAGGACTATAGGTGCCTGGGTAGGTGGGTGAGACTGTCGCCAGGGCACAGACAGCAAGGAGAAGGGGATCAAGAGCCTGATTTGGACCAGGTTGAATCCAAACCAAGAACAGAAGTGACTGCGTGGATCATGAGGAACGCTCAAGGTTTTCTTAGAAAAAAGGTGATGTAGACTGACCTGTGATTTAGACTGGCAACCTGGAAGGAGGGAGAAAGATTGATTGGAGACACTCAAGGCAGGAGTTAGAATGGACCCCTGTCCACAGTGCAGTTACGGCGGGAATAGAAGACTGTAAGGCAAAGGGCCCTGTGCAGTCTAACGTAAGTGTTTTCCCACAATGGACAGGCTCCACTGTCCCATCCATCCTGCCTGCTGCCTTTCCTTTTCAGCAATCAGACAAGTGACCAAGGAAATCAGATGTTAATCAAATAAAATGTTCTCTATCGAGAACACTGCTCTCCAATAGAAACTTTGCAACAAAGATACTGAGCGCAAGAAATGTGGCCACTGTGAGTCAAGAATCAAATTTTTAATTTAACTACATGGCCCCATGTGGCTAATGTCACATTGGAGAGTGGCAGCTCCGAAGAATAAAAATGTGCTGAGTCAAGAGATTCAAAGCATTTCTGAAAATGTTACATTATCCCAGTTCAGTGGCTTTGCCGGATTTCAAAGGTGGTGTCTACCGGTGTCCACCAACATGTCAAAAGCCCCACCAAAATAAGAAGGTTCTGTGCTTATATTTAGGGCAAGTGTAATAAAACTTCGAAAACAGTTTTACTTCCAAAAGGATCCCTTTGAATTATTCATAGGGCCATCTAATCTCCAGGTCTAATTGGATAGCCTATGGATGATAATATCACAGACGTCAGAAGGAGATTAACTAGTTTTCTCCGACTTCACAGAAGATGGATCTGCCTCCTGACAATACATTTTCCAGTGAAAGCAGCCGGGTGACTCATCGCCCCAGTGTAACTGCAGAAGTTCGACACGATGACCGTGGTGTGTACGTAAATGTTTTTATAAGTTGATTTGTGGTGTTAACGTTCCGGATCATCGAAATGATTTTGTTCAATATTTTTTCCTTTGCGGGTTTGGAGTCAAGAAGTACAATCAGTTCCTAAGTCTTCCACTTTGAGTGTTCCATGTAGTTATTTCAAGAACACCCTTTTGCAGTTTTCTTGGAAACTGATTCTTTGTTACACGAATTTACATCATGGCTACCAGTCAGCTATTAGGACGCATGGCCTTCTGGGCATTTCACTCTACAGAACCTCTGATGGACGACTAGCCGACCAGGTAAAACCAGAATTAGATGACCCTTCACTTGCTAATCTCTCTAACAAAACATATGAAAGCAGCACAAGAAGAAATTTAGTAATAAGAAGATTTTGAAACATTTAATTTATACATTGATAATCTCCAGTAAAACAAGTGTTTAGAACTGGTCTATAATAATATGAATCTCTGATGACTTTTAAACATCTTTAAACAAATTAACTTTTAAAACAGATTGCCTTGAACCCATAATGAAAGAAACAAATTGTCTAAAGCCACAAAGGTAAAATAGTACTTTTCAAACTGTAGGTCACCACCAAGTAGGTCAAGTAATCAATTTAGTGGGTCTGAATGCAATTTTAGAACAGAACTGAGGAGAATAGGAGTAGAATAAAAATATCAATGTATTGATCAGATATATTAAGGAAAGGAAAACACTGTTCACAAAATTCTCTCAGTTGTGTTTGTGTGTTTTCTGAGTTGTGATAAAAATAAATACTTTTTGCAGAAATTACTGTGCAAGGAGCTTAAGAGCCTCTGGTTACCAAATGGCAGGACTGGAAGTTTCTTGCTGAATGTATTGTTCCATGTGACAAATGTTTATTAAGCATCTATTTTATATCTGATACTCAACTCAGTTATGAGAACACCCTCAAATAATTTACTATCTAACAATATATATGCACAAATAATTATAATGCAATGAGTACTACAAATTATGTATATAGAGGTATGTTGGGAACATGGCAGAGGGAACCTCTATTTTTTCACGTGACAGAAAGCAGACAGGTGGCATAGACAAGGCTTCACAGAGTGGCATTTGATTTCATCCTCAAAAAGTAAATGACTTGGGGCTCTGGCCGGGTAGCTCAGCTGGTTAGAGCATCATCCCAATATAACAAGGGTATGGATTCCATCCCAGGTCAGGGCACATATAAGAAGCAACCATGAATGCATGAATAAGTGGAACAACAAATCAATGTTCCTCTCTCTTTAAAAAAAAATAAAATCAAAAATCAAAAAAAAGAGATAGGAAAACTCAGCAACTTGGAAGGACAGAGAGAAAGGCATTGCAAGAGACAGACTATCTCATGCAAAGTTTGGGTTGTGAAGTTCGCTGTGCCTATAGTCTGGGGTGATACTCACATTTCAATTTACAGCTTGATCACTGAATGTGGCCTTCAAACCTAGAAGTATGTAAAAGTTGAGATATTTTATTTTCATTACTTTAGAATTGTTAATATTATTGTGGTGCTTCATTTAGATCTTAAACCCATCACTTTTAAGAGCAGTGTTTCAGAAGGAAGAGTTCAGCTCAAACGGGTCCAAAGTTATACTTCCTAAGAAAACAAAAATTACTTGTATAATAACAGGGTTTAAAAAGTCATATATAACTTCAACTCCTTTCTTTTGGGGGTATGAAAAGTGTATATTTTTTAGAAAACAAAATAACACATTATAAGCAAATCAAGAAAATCGGGTCATGCTGTTTCATACTTATCACTGTTCTAGAACATACATCATTTAACTTAATCTCACACTTATAAAATGTACATGATTTGGGGGGCTGGGTAGAAATGGAGGTCCATATCCAGGCATGTGTCATGAACAATCACCACCGGCTTCTGGAGGTGGTTTAAGGCGGAGTAGAAGTGCTCTGCAGGCGTGACTTTATGGAGCTGAAAGTACTGCTTTAAATACAACCTTTTGTTAGTATTTCTTTTCTTGGTATCATTTACATTTGTGTGTGAATCTAGTGGGTATTTATTTCAACTTTCTTTCCTCTTCCTTTTCTTTTCAATGGTGTCTAAGAGGGGATTTTTCAAAAAGCATTTCACCCCACAGACATCAAATGATGCAGCAGAATCTAACGGAACTTGACTGATGTATCAAGGCAATTGCTCAAGAGAGATCATAAATGGTAACAGACTGGGCTAACCATCTTAATCATTCTAAATGTGTGTGTGGATTCTTTCTTTAAGATGGAAAAAAAAAAAAAAACTTTCAATTCCTTTTCAAATAATGTCAATGAATGAAAGTTACCCTTGTGTTTTAGATTTCATCAATTCCATGGGAATTGTAATTGTAAAGATTTCACATGGCCTTGAGGTATAATCTCACTCTTCAAAAAATAATTTTTTGTCAATAACAACTTTGATTTGAAATGAGAAAATAAGTTATATCATTTCCAAGCTTTACCATAGCAGTTCTAAAACAAAATTAAACCTTCCTGGTAGGGTACCCATTAAATTTTTCAGGTCTTGGAAGAGAGAGGCACAGTAATTACAATTGCAGTCTCTACCTACGACTTAAAGGTCAAACAAACCCTAAAGAACTGTAACTTTTTAAAGCAGTTCTTAAATGTTTTGCAGAATAAGAAAAGTGATTATGAGTTAGCGTGTGTTTGGGTTTGGTTTTAATCCTGCGGGAGTGAACATTCGAGTGGAAATGCATTTATATCTCTTGGAGTAAGAGCTGTATCTCCTTCCTCCAACTGCCTGAATGCTGCAACGTCAGATTGTTCAAATTCTTCTCCACCTTGGCGGGATCAGATACTTCCAGGAGCACAGGATGGGTGCCTTTCCTTTCAGCAGGACTTCAATTGTCTACCTGTTTACATAGCAGAAGCTCTGTAATTTAATCCTCACCACAAAAGACAATCATTATGATTAAATCAGTGCTGGTTTAACAAGGTACACCTAATAAGCACTTCTGCTCATAAGATCTTGCACAAACAACATTCTTTCATTGTGCAACATGTAAAATAACTCAAATTCTGCATCCTTTTGCAGACTCGAGCTCTGGGCGCCATGTGCTATCTCGTCTGACTATTCAATGGAAAAGAGAAGAGACACCACTCCAACCCCGAGATGGTGGCCTCAGGTCCACACAGCCTAAATGAAAGCAGGAAAGGAAAAGAGTTTTTCTACTGTTTATGCACTGTGGGGTATTTGGATACCACACCACAAAAGACGTGTCTCTTAAAGCACATAACAAAAAGAATGTGCCTCATTCACAACTTCTTCCAAACTCAACTGGTTTCCCCAATTTTTAAATCCCCCCTTATATTCTTCTTCAAATAGACATGTGCAAATTTATACACACACACATACTCACACACATACACAATTTAAAGAAAGCAAGGAAAAATCCAGAAAGGTCTTCCAAATGCAAACAAAAAGACAAAGCTTTAAAAAGAGTTCAGAGAAATACTTGTTAAAAAGGGAACCCAACCCAGGATAAGAAAGCAGCTCAGAGAAAAAGAAAACAAAGTATTTTTCAGCTCTATAAAAAGGAAAATATTTCAAAGCAGTGAAAAAGCACCCCACAAAATGGCAGGTCATGAGTACATTTATGAACCCTCATGTCCTTTCAAGCCCAAAGAGGAGCACTTGGATCAGCTTCTCCTTATCCAGTGTCGACTGTTTTTGGATTTCTGTCACTGTATTTCACGTTTCTTTCTTTCTTTCTACATGTTTATCTCCCTCCTTCTCGAGAGGTGAGTAGAAGACAGGCCCTCCATAAATGACAATTATACCTGCTGGGTAGAGGAACACAGAAGAGCATTGCAGGAATTCGAAGCAGTCAGGGGCATTAGGCCTAGGCAGAGATGTTGTGTGTAGGATAGAAAGTACATAAGCCTGGACTTAGGAATGAGGGAGCCAATGCCCTCAGAAATTATTTCAATTTATGCTTTCCATTTAGGAGCAAAGCATGGTTAATAATAAAAATAAAAAAAAACCACGATAGTGTCGCAAAATCACAGTAAGGGCTTCTTGGTGGTTGCTTCTGTAGAGAACTTGTTTTGATGTATTCCTTCCATTCATTTCAGGCTTTGGACAGGAGAAGCAGACCTCTCCAGAGTTTGTTTTTTCTTTTGTTTTGTTTTGTTTTTTCAAATCCTGCCTTCTGCAATCACCCTATATTATTCCCTCACAGCAGCTCATATCAGAATATATTTCTCCCCAAGAGTGATTTTGCCACATTTCTAGAGTAGAAAGGAATTATGTATGAAGATATCAGAGACCCAAAAAATTTATATTAGAAAAGAGACACCAGAAAAGGCTGTGTGTGTGTGTGTGCGTGTGTGTGATTAATCTTAACTTGTTTCCCCCTTTTTAAAGCCTTGTGGCTGTTTTTGCAGACATGTGTCTGTCCACATAAAGGGAATATTGACAATTCTCCACCAAATAGTTACACATAATAAATTGTGGATTTTCAATGATCAATTCATAATCCCACTTTTGGCCTGGTCCTGGTGGTCACATCTAGGATAGCCACACATCGACAAGAAGAAAACACGTCCCCAGGGCTTCAGTCCTAACCCTTCTGCATGTGGTCCCAACTTATAGAGATTATCTACACTGACATGAACTCTCCTCTAGCCCTTCCTCCAATTCCAACACCCCCCCCCCTCCAGCCTACATGTCAGAACAGCTGTCCTGCATTAGATGATGCTGATGCTGATAATAATGGAGGTGATGATGATGATGATGATGATGATGGCAATGATGATAGCCAACAACTACTGAGAGCTACTACTCAGGAGACACGAAGCAAACATTTTTCACGGATTCTCTCATTCAATCGTCTCAACAACTCCATGAGGTAAGATCTATCCCCATCTAACAGGTCAGGAAACTGAAGTACAGAGGGTTAGGTAAATATCCTACTCAAGGCCACACACTGGTAAGTAACAGAACCTGAACTTGAACCCAGACAATACAACTCCAGAATCTGTGCTGTCAACCGCTACACTCTCCTGCCTCCCAAGATGTCATGCAGGGCCTGAGCCACTGAGAGTCTGGGCTCTTCTACAAGATGCTCAGGCCAGACACAGTGGGGGTGGGGCACAAGTGCCTAAGTGTGCATATGTATTCAGCCGACAACATTTGGGCAAATTTAGAGCCAATTGCTACACAATTGATTGGGCTATGGAATGATCCAAAAATGAAAGGGGCCAAAGCAAGCAAACTGTTTCACAGTCTGGCTGTTCCTTGCACACAGACAAAGCCAGAGTCCCTGTGAGTAAGGATGCCCCTCTACAATGCAGAGAACATGGGCACCCCCTGGGTGTATTCTTCACCAACCCCAAATGACGCACCCAAATTACACAATATCAAAGACATCTGTGTTCCGATATGCCACCTGAGACCTGAAATAAAATGTAAAT
This sequence comes from Molossus molossus, assembly GCF_014108415.1. Taxonomy (NCBI): domain Eukaryota; kingdom Metazoa; phylum Chordata; class Mammalia; order Chiroptera; family Molossidae; genus Molossus; species Molossus molossus. The sequence continues at coordinate 97,337,727 of NW_023425346.1, forward strand.
ACAATATGCAAAACCATGATCAAACAGGGAACTGAGGAAAGGGGCAGAAATGTTTTGATATTAAAGAGTTCTGGAAAGATACAGAAAATTCACAAAACCCCAACTCCCCAACTCTGTCACGTGTGTGTGCATACACACACACAGAACCTACAATGAGCCCCCCAAATGGCAGGCAAAAAACAGTGAGAGCAGTGGGTGACATTAGTAGACAGTGCTTCAAATGAGAAATGAGAACAAGAGGGGGAAATCTTTCATTCATTCTATACTATAATCACTCATCCAATAAATACTGAGCATCGAGCCTTCAGGGGCTCAGTTAAGGAGCTGCCAGTCTAGAGCAAGAGTTAGATGTGAACACAAATGACATCTTTTTCTTTATTTTATTTTATTTTTTTTAAATCCTCACCTGAGGATAATTTCCCATTTATTTTCAGGCAGAGTGGGAAGGAGCGAGGGAGGAACGGAGTGAGAAAGAAACATCAATGAGAGACACATCGATTGGTTGCCTCCCTTACTACCCCAGACAGGGCTGGGGACCAAACTGCAACCAAGGTATGTGCCCTTGACCAGAATCACCATCTGAGACTCTCTGGTCTGCAAGCCAACATTCTAACCACTGAGCCATACAGGCCAGGGCAAATGACATCTTTTTAAATCAGACTTCTTGGGTAATGGCTCTGTATCCACATGCATGCAGGGTGGGACAAAAGCAGGTTTGCAGTGGTTCATATGGGAAATAGTACAATCATTAATAAATAATAATACAAGAATAGACTCTCATGTACTCACAACAGTAAACCTACTATTGCCCCACCTTGCATAATTTTCTGAATGGATTTGAAACAAAGCCTATCTTATACAGGGACTAACTGTTGCTTGAGGGGTTCTAACTGTGCCTCCTCCCCTTTACTAGTGGACAGTCAACAATAAGTTATGGCTAATTTCAAGTACCAGTAAATCTCAGCCTCACGTTTTGTCTCTTTGCCTAACGTTTTGGCTTGCTTCCTGAATTTCAAATGTCTGTGTCCTGACGTCACACAGTGCTTTCAAGGAACGTCAGTTGATGTCTACTGGAGTATTACAAGGGGCTGTTATAAAATGTGCAATACCTGGCCCTTGTCCAAAGAGTCTTAAAATCATTTATGGTAATGAGACAAACAAATAAATTTACCATGAAAGTGACTCAAATGACTGTGGGAGTTTAGGAAAGTATGACATTTCGTTGAAGGAATTAAAAAGATAGTTTAATGTGAAATCATTACAATGAGTTTCTTTTTTTAGGAAAAAAAAGGTAAAACAAAAATCAAATTCATTCCAGTTCACAAATCTTTAAAACAATAATATTTAATATCCTTTATGTCTGAAGACCTTAGTACTTGCTGGTGTCTACGTGGAAGCAGCTGATGGACCTAATGAGAACCTCTTGGGTGGTTATGTGTTTGTCACTGGCCACGCCCACGCTTGCAACACGCTAGCTTCAGGTAAGGTTTGTGTCAAAGACTCAAATAAAGGCATTCGAATCAATATTTTCCCATCTCTTGGCTCTGCCTCCTACTGGGTTGACTTCATTTTCAGTTTCCATGTGCTTGGTGACTCCTGATAACTCCAGGTTTATGTTCTCCCTCATTCATTCCAGTAGAGAAGAGAAAGCGTCTCTTCCCAGGAGCTCCCGCACATGCTCTGGACCCACTCGTTCCCGTCTCTGAGACACACACTGTGGGTTCAGAGCTTTGGTGCACTGAATGGTCGCTTTTGGGTCACAGACTCCACTTCTGGTGTCAGCTAGGACAGCCTACCTGAGTCACATGGACAGAGAGTGGAAGGGGATGGTCCACAGAAAGGAAGGACATGTCAAACCGATGTCCGCTGCACACCTCCATTCTCCTGAGGAAGAGCCTATACGTGAAGCTTACATTCCTCTCACATGAAGCAGCATCAATGAGGAACACAGGAAAAGAAAAATGTAATTTTAGTTTGTGAACCAGAGCCTTTCTATAAATAACTGATTCTAAAATCTGTGTTTGACTTGCAAGGTTCCACAGCACCTGGAACCCATGTCCTTCTCTGACATAGACTCTGGATCTGTCATCCCTCCTCCAGGGGTCAGTTGTACGTTCTTCTCTTTCACAAGGTTCCCCTTCCACAGATGTGGGGGCGCCTCTGAAGAGAAAACAGGTGCTGACTCCTCAATCAAACGTGTGTTGAAAATGAAGAGAAATAGAATCCCTTCAACATATCAACAATGGAAGCTAAACAGCAGAAGTACAAGCAAAAGCAGGACAGAACCACGACACACTGGGGGCTTGTTCATCAGCCCCGCCCTGTTCTCAAGACTTTCTACTCAACTCTGAAAATATGAAAGGTTCTGAGATCATCGTTTAGTGCCAGGAGTGGGGAGCAGGGGGAAGGACCTTAATGAATGTATCCCAGGGCACACGATGCTTTCTGCGAATGAAGTAATAGTAAGCCATGACCCACACTCTGCATCCACAATGATTAAACACACTCAAGCACCCCACCAAAGCATACACACTTCTCCTCGTCTGCCTTCTCAGATAATTATCATCGTACTTTTAGAACAAGTTTGTTTGTCTAAGCTTTTTATTTTAAACTGCTTCAAATTCTCTTTGGAAGAAAGTGGGGTTATACATAAAACCATAGCGTCCTGTCTGGAGAATATGAGGCCTTTAATAAATGTTTTATTCGTTGATTTCATAATGGTCAATGGGGTACATTTGCCCCACTTGAGTGGGGCACATCAGAATTTTAACAAGGCCCTGAAGGAGCCATTCTGGAGACAATGCCATGACTCAAAGGAATGACTAATATTAGGAATTCCAGACAGTACGGTGGATGCCAAGGGGAGCATTGTCATGGCTTTTGTTCTCTTTGAGGACTTCCAGATTTCACTATTTATCTTGCCAACAAGTCAGCAAAATAAGTGGGTCTCGTCTACATTACATCCACGTATACTGAAGTAACAACCTCTAAAATAAGTTTCATCAAATTCACCAGCTTCCTACAAATTACATTTATTTTATAAATACAATTGGTTTCCTGGCAAAACTTTTAGTCATAAAAAATGATATATAAAAGCTCCTATGTGATTAAAAAGTTTCAAAAGAATCTTGAAACATGCCTGAAATTGTACATGTACCCGGTGACAGTGCCGAAATTCTAATAGAAATGCCCAGCACTACACACTGAACACGGCAGAGTTCCGGTCACCTTGTGCTTCGTGTGAATGGTGGCTCCTGGAGATGGTCAGAGCAATGGCCCCATGTGGGCCGTTCTCCTAAAATGCAGTGTGCGTGTGCACGTGTGTGTGTGCACGTGCACATATATACATATCTAAAGCCGTGGCTACACTTACATATGTCTCAAGTTAGATTTAGCCTTTCAGAAATTTTTCTCTACTCCGCAGAGAGTAAACTGGATTAGAATTTCCCAATGCATTTGTAGTATGAAAGCTACTCCCAAACCATTCCTATCCCCTTACCATCATTCTACTTTTAATGAGTTGTAGATTATGACTGAGTTTTCCAGACATATATGCCTTGTTTGTAATTTTATTTAAGTAATAAATAGACTTGGAGAGGTATGAGAGAGAAATAATGACAGACAGACTCAAGGATCAATTTATCTCAAAACCACGGCAGCCAAGAACAAAGTTCCTCCTAAATCAGGAGAACAGGTGTCCTGTCAATATCAGGAACTAAATACTATAAAAGTCACTTCCACTTCCGAGTCTTAGTAGAATTTTTAAATTGCACGTTCCATTTAAAGAGGGTGAGAATTTACCAGTTGGTGGTGATCCACATAGTAGGTTCAGAAATACACGGAATCTATCCCCACTGGGTTCAACAGCAAAACAAGGTAAATTCTACCATCAAGTCTTACAAACGTCACTGGCTTGCAAGAAAATTGGGAAATCTGGTGGATGGCGTAATATTTTTCTTCACTGAGGTTAAGGTGAACTAATTGTGTAAAACTGCCCGATTACAAAAAAGAAAACCAAACTAGCCTCTAACTGGAATAACACTTAGCTAATCTATTCAAACTGGACTTCAACCAAGTTTCCAGGGTAGAAAAGACTTATGACTGGTCACTAGCTCCCAGTACAAGTCTCGGTTTTCAAAATATTTCCTTTAAAAGAAAAAAATAAAAGGGCAGAACACCAGAATTGAACTTTAAAGAAAAAGAAAAAAAGAAAAAAAACCTCAGCTGCATATATTCCTGGAATCCCACGTAGGCTGTCTCACTGTTTCCTCTTACCTTCCATCTCTCTAAAAGGGGTGTTGTCTGACTAAGAAGATTGTTTCTTTGTTGCAGGACCACCCTCTTTACCTCCAGAGAAATGAACACCGAGCATCTATAACAATGTAGCCTTTCACATGCTGATTCTCACCACTGAAGAAATCCATTTATTCTTCCCTTATTTCCTCCAATATAGATTTTCCTATAAAATGTATATTCACACTCTCTGCTAATTTACAACTGTGGGAAATCAATGTCTTCCTTAATGCTGCGGAGGTCAGCAGCAAGGGTGTGATCTTCATGGAGATAATCGGCCTGTGAAATATCACCCAGCTGTCTTCCAAACCTGTTACCATCATTTCGCTCTGTGGTGCGTTTTGTCTTTTCCGACTAGACCGTTTATAAATAAAATATTTCCACTAGTAAACCAGACAAGGAAGACATCTGGCCATTTGCTAAGACAGTGACAACTAGAAATAGACCATACATTCAACTTCTTCCCGCTGCTCTCAAACAGTTTGGAGATGAGCAAGTAGATGTCTAACACCAAGTCAGCCAGGAGCCTTCCTTCTTCCTGTTCTCAGGATCTCAGGTCATCACGTGGGGGGACACTGGGCCTGGAAGCGTCCACCTGGTATGACCTTGTTGCAGATAACACCACTGACATCCAAAGTGGTTAAAGATGTATCCGGACATGCCCAGCATGCCACAGTGGTCCGTGCCAGCATCAGGACCATCCTTCTAAGTCTCAGGCCAGTGTTCTCAGGTTTCAAGTTATCCAGTAACATTCGGACATGAAAATAATCTCATCATGGGTGTGCTGCTTCTTTCGCTATACACTCGGGATGAAATTCCGTTTCAGAGGATGGTCTGACGCATTCATCAATAAATAGCTTACCAGGGGGAAGAGAGTTTTCTCCCTCTGCCCTGGAAACATTATCTCCAGCAAACACCCAGGCGGGGGTTAGGGACTCTGTCCCTCTCAGCATCATTTACTCTAAGTCTTTCTCGGCAGAGCCATCTCAAAGGGGAGGGGGTCACTCTGTGTGGCTCTTCCGTGGGGAAGACAGGGATACCCTGAGAGGTCATCTGGGAAGAGCTCACCTAAGAACACCGGAGGCCCTTCCATTCCTATGAGCTAAACTGTCCCACCGCACAGGGTCATTTCTGCCCTGGGCCATACGACCCCAGCCACGTCCCTCTTATATCCATAAATAAAACTCATTCCTCTCCCTTGACCCCCCCAGACAATTTCTGAGTTGGTTCAGGGTCTGGTGGAGAGAGTCGTGGAGCTGAGCTCCCGGGCCTCTTGCGAAGCTCGTGTGAGGAGCAGGAGCATCACGTCTCGCGGAAGCTCAGCATCAATTTGGAACGTGGATAAAAGGAAGTAAGCCAGGGCCGGTCTTGATCCTATTTGTCTTGGGCCAAGACTAAGTGGACATTTCATTAAATTTCAGCAGGGAAGAAATCGGGTGTTACCGGCCCGTCGGATTAAGCCGCGAAGAGATTCATGGAAGAGGTGCACTGGCTCCAGACCCTCGGAGAGGAGCCAGGAGAGTGTCGGGAGCTGGCGAGCGGAGCTGGGCTGGAGGCGGGCCTGAGGCCCGGAGCCAGTGAGGCTACGCATCGGGCTGTGCCTCCTGCCCCTCTGTGCCCTGCAGAAGTCGGCCCTGCGCTGTTTTTCTGTGAGGTGCGAATAAGCTTTTTTTTTTTTAATAACGTTTTGAAGACAACGTATGGGAAAACCCTCGGAAAACAGTGAAGAATAATTTTTTTAAAAAATTAAATGGATGATTATGTGAAATAAACCTGAGAAACATTAAAAGCGCTAGTCAGCACGCCAGTGTTTCGGTCGGTGAGTCCGAGACCAGCTGAGAGAGCCTGGCTGGAGCAGGGAAGGGGGGGAGGTCTGAGGACAGGACCCAAACGGAGCGGGCCAACACCGAGGGATCCCAGTTCAGCTCAGGGCCACCGCTGGCCTCTAAACCTGTCCCTTACAAACCAAAGAGCAGCCCCCTGCCTGCGGTGACAAGCCTGTGCCAAGCTGCACGGTGCAGGGAAGCAGACGGGTGTGCGTTTCAGCCCTGGTGTGACCTCAGCCAGCAGCCGTGCCCTGCCCACCTGCCCACCCGCCCACCTGCCCACCTGCCCACTGCACGTGGCACCTGCGGCGGCGCTGGTTCTGTGCACACTCGGGTACCTGAGTTTCTCCGCTCCAGTCTCTGCCCCTGGAATGCTAGAACTGTCACTGTGCTTGCCGGTCCCACCTTGTTTTAAGGATGGCGTGACACACGTGTAAGCACCTAGAGAAGCAGAGTCAATGACACAGCCTAACCCAGGTCTCTGCAGCGGGCAGGAGGGAGGGGACGGCCAAAGGCTCAGTTCCTCCCGAGGCCGCCGGAGGACACTGCACCTGGCCTGGAGGAACAGTGGTTGACGGGAGACACGTGCTCACTGGCTGGGTGACAAGTGCCTCAGCTTTCCCCTTGTTGTCATTCTCGCTGTGGGAGCTCACCACTTGCATTCGTGTTTTCCACAATTACCCGGAGGCGGTGGTGACACTTCTGCATATTTAATCAGTCTCGGCACTGAAACCTGAAACCGTGTACACATCACCTATATTAAATCTGTCCTCGCTCACGTCTTCACGGATCCTCCCCCTCGCAAGCCTCTCATTTCTCTCGTGCCTTCATTGCTTTCCTCACATACTCCTGTAATTTATTCATCTCAAAATGCACTTCTGTCTCATTTAATCATTTAAGCAGACCTTTGGTGCCTGTTTAATTGATTCTTTCTGGGTTGTAATTTGCATCTTTGACTTTGCCATCCTGATTTCTTTGACGATCGTCTCTACATGACCTGTGTGTGCTCCCACAGGTCTCCAAGATTCCGAAGGCTTCAGGGGCCGGCACCGAAACAAGGAAAATGCTACTTTAAACAGGACCCTATTTGATTGGCTAGTCAACTATGCACAGCCAAGAATAAACACGATGCCTTCAGAAAATACACAACTAGGGTCACCCTTTGATGCCCGGCTGCCCGGAGCCAACCTGACCAGCTCCCAGGCTGGCCGAGTACTGCCTGAATGGGGAAGCCCACTGACGGCAAAAGTTAGGGTTTCCTGTGAGATGCTTTGATTTTATGTGGCCTCTGTGTGATTTAGGGACCTACAGTTTGTTTCCTCTGTATTTGGATTTGCTTTTTGTTGGGGAGTAGGGGTATTTGAATGGAGAACACACAAATGGATTAATCAACTGGTATGTTTGGCAAAGCAGGGAGCAGACAAGTGATTCAGCAACAGTGCGTTCTCTGGGGCCCACTGGGAACAAGATCTACTTTTCAATTCTGTGTAGATTAAGTGTAGATGGAATTGCGCACAAGATCCTAAAAATTAATACCAGCCATGGAAAGTCCAGATGAGGGCAAGAGGAGGAGGCAAGGTGCTGTGGTTCCGATTTCAGGAGCCCACTTGGCAGATAATTCAGCAAGGCCTCCCCAGTTCTCTACGGGGGGCCCTAGACCTGGACGTGGCTTACCTGAATGACTGAATTTTTACTGGGATCCTGACACTGACCTGATACAATCATTCCACTTTAATTTTCTCATTGATATAATGGGAGTCATAAGGTGTAGATTATTCCTGAGTGGTATTATGCAAAGGAGTTAATATTTTTAAGTACCCAGAAACTCTACCAGATGACAGAGAAGACTGAATATTATGAATGCCACATGCATTTATTATGTTCTTCAAAGGAAAAATAATTATTACTCAAGTTTTAATCACAAGCACAGAATCATTAAACTTGCAATGTGGATGTATAATTTCTGCCAAAAAAAAATATCCAGAAAACATTCCAAGTCTTTCATTTGTTTTAATGAGCTTCAGAAACAGCTATTGGCACCCAATTGTTAATGTGCATCCATTTCCTTATTGCTGTACTCAAACACCCCTTCATGAAAAGTGGTCAATTTACTTCAAATGCACAATGGTTTTTTAATACACCAAGACCTTGTTATAATGGATAGGCTGCCTTAATGGTTTATCTTGGGTCAATTAGAAGACCTAGATTCCAACAATACATAGGCAATGTTATGAGTAATGTCAGTATCTCCTTTATGGTTTTATGAAATCTCAATCACTTGTGAGTGTTGAAATAGTAAATGTGAACTGGACCCAAACTTACAACAGATCCACATATTTTTTGTACTTAAGGTCTTAGGCATAGAACTTCTCTTTATGATTCTGGGATTTCCAATTGGCTCCAAACAAAAATAAATGGCTCTTGCCCAGCCTGTGTAGCTCAGCTGACTGAACGTCATCCATGCACTAGAAGGTCGCTGGTTCCATTCCCAGTTAGGACACATGCCCAGGTGGTGGGCTCAGTCCCCAGGAGGAGGACATGCAGGAGGCAGCCAATCAAAGTTTCTCTCTCATCGATGTTTCTATCTCTCTCTTCCTCTCTCTGAAATGAATAAAATCATATTTTTTTTAAAAAAAAAAATGATGATTACAATTGCTCTATTTGTTTCTGAATCCACCACTGTGGTTAAGTTGGTCGCAGAGGTCAGGCCTAAGAAATGTGGATCTGAGTATACAGGAGATAAAACTTTATGGAGATTTTGTGCCTTGGCCGGTTTGGCTCAGCGGTTAAAGCGTCGGCCTGTGGTCCAGAGAGACCCGGGTTCAGTTCCCACTAAGGGCACGTACCTTGGTTGCAGTTTGTCCCGGCCCTGGTTGGTCATGCGGGTGGCAGCCACTCGATGTGTCCCTTTCACGTCGATGTTTCTGTCTCTCTCTGTTCCTCTCTCTCCCTCCCACTCTACCTGAACAAAAAATGGAAAAATGTCCTCGGGTGAGGATAAAAAAAATAAATAAATAAAAACTGTATGGATATTTTAAAAAGGAGATGGGGGCAACTCCTTTGAGGCCAAGAATCATGCATTTCAAAGAGGGAAGGTTGCCTGTCCATCCCCAAACTAGGCAAATCAGATCCTGTCTGCCTGAAAGTGATGCTAGAGCAAAGGGCACACATATTGGATATATCCCTCTCCCTTTTTAACTTCCTAGACTCCCAAAGTTAACCTGGTCCCTTCAGCATTCTCCTCAATTCTGTAATGAACCCCACACCATTCTAAGTTATTTTTCTGGTTAAGTAGGTAAAACTGGTTCCTCTGGTTGCAGATCAAGGACCCTCAATGAATCACTCTGAAACATCACAGTGACAAGAATAAGACCCAGAGCAGACCAATGACTTGTTTAAGCTTCTCACAGAGCAGACACACGGGTCCGATGCCCCACTAAAGCTCATTTCTCCACTCCAACTTTCTTCCCAAGTGACAGCTTTTGTCACTGAGTTGCCGAAACTTAACTATGGTTGAATAAAGGGTCCCCTTTACAACATCTGTTTTGTTTTGTTTCGGGCTTTTCTTCAGCTGTATCTGGCTTTGCCAAGTACCATGATCAATTGGCAACCATGCCCCAAATGCACTTCCACCGCATTTTGGCACTTCATCACTGGTGGCTTTGCTTGTTCTTTGTTCCGTGCACCATTTCTCCCATTTGTTTGTTTGTTCCTTTTTCCTTATACTCCTCATGCTGCTCAGCATGAGGTTAGCACTGAGGTTGATATGAAATCACAGACAGAAGATAATTGCCTTCTGTTGTCCAATATTTTAATTTCAGTAGCCACTATGCTAAGGGGAAGGGACCCCTAGTTGACAATTAGTATGGAGCTAGAGCATTCTCAAACTCTTCTGTAACCCCTCCATGAACCCACCCATTTCATAAGGACACAGAGGAAAGGCGTTCTACCTGGCTTTTATAAATGCCAACTACTAAGGACCTCAATTAGCTCCGTTCAGTATTCTAAAGCCATCCTAAACTGTCCCTCTTCAGAACTACACTAAACATAGTCAACCCTCTATCTGATCATTGTCCCCACTGTTAGCTCCTTCGGTTTAATAGTCTAGAAGATGAAATGAGGCTAAAGCCTATGCAATCAGGAATAACATCCATTCATATTTGCAATTGTGAACTTTATACCAAAACTTACACCACCGAAATACAACCCAAGTAGCATACTAACATTCTGCTGTATCTGCTAGGAATATCTCAAACTCTATCAGACACTCAAAAATGAGCATGTAGCCACCCAAGAGTTTGAATAACAAAGTTGGAAGAGGAAAGCCAAAAACAATAAATTGGCCTCCGTGCTCTGAGCCAGACTCAGCCATGTATAACTACTGAGCTGGAATAAATAAGAGCTCTGTTGAAAATGGTAATAAGAATATCTAAAAAGAAATTTTTTGAAGAACAAAATCAAGAAAAATCACAAATGTTAGTTCTGTCATTTCTAAAATACAATATTCCTAAAACACCAAAGCAACAGCTTAAGACATGGTATTGTGACCCATGTGGAAGAAATTAAATGCCAATTAAATAAGGGAAAAGATCATTTTGATTCAGCCTGAGAGCTCCTGACTCTGAGAAAGAATATCTTTGTAGAAAAGTGCTTTCCAAAATTTCCCTGGAAGCACCTTAAAAGCAAAAGGATTGGGAACCCACACCCAGTAAACTGGGGGACACCTCAAGAAAAAGCCCACCTCAAGTATTAAATGTCTGCCATCCACAACATGATCTAAGATCACTTCCTTTGCTCCTGCCATTGTGTTCAGATCCATCAGCAGGAAATTATCCTTCTTACAAATTGCATTCCTCATTTCTATTCACATTGCAAATACCTGAAATTTAGAAACATGGCCACACCTAGCTGCAAGGGAGGAGGGGGAATGCAGTGTTTAACAAGGTAGCTTCATGCTCGCCTAAAAAAGGAAAAGTAACTGTAACTAAATCATTAAGGAAAAACAGATACTGGAGAAAGAATGTTGCAATTTCTGCCTCACGTAGCTTTAAGTTATCAGTGTGATAGAACCGTTTGTTCAAAAGTCAGAAAAATAATAACAGAAATCATGTTCTTTGTGGTTAAATAGGCACATGTATTGATTAATATTCTGTAGCGTTCTCAGGCAATTAGAAATGTAACTTCATAAAAAGCAGCTCAAATGAAGTTTAAAGTAAGGGTGATCATTGAAATCAACGAGGCAAAACATGACACACAAGCATTCTAAACTAGCTGCTTTTACCAGCGGACCTTTAAAAACTTTAAACCACGAGCACTAGAGGAAACTGCCTTCACGAAAAGAAATAAAACACATTAGCAACTTACAGGCGTAACTCCAAGATGTTGCAGCTTCGGTTTCAAACCGCTGCCATAAAGCAAGGAAGGTAAAGTAAATAGTGCCGTAAAGCGAGTCGTAATCCTTCTTGCTGGTGAAGGCTTTCACCTTCCACTTGAAATAGATAGATGATAGATAGATAGATAGATAGATAGATAGATAGATAGATAGATGATAGATAGATAGATAGATAGATAGATAGATAGATAGATAGATGATAGATAGATAGATAGATAGATAGATAGATAGATAGATAGATAGATAGATAGATAGATAGATAGATAGATAGATAGATAGATAGATGATAGATAGATAGATAGATGATAGATAGATAGATGATAGATAGATGATAGATGATAGATGATAGATAGATAGATAGATAGATAGATGATAGATAGATAGATAGATAGATAGATAGATAGATGATAGATAGATAGATGATAGATAGATGATAGATAGATAGATAGATAGATAGATAGATAGATAGATAGATAGATAGATAGATGATAGATAGATGATAGATAGATAGATAGATAGATAGATAGATAGATAGACAGATAAGTGAATGCAACACCTGTGAAGTGCAGTAAGGCCAAGCAAGATAAAATGAAGTATACCTCCAGGGGAGTCAAGTGCAACAACGGGACCTTATTGGAATACTTTGTTAAGGTAGAAATTAGTGTTAAAAAGTAAAACTTGGATGGGTAATTGGTTGCAGGGGAGGTTTCGAAGGAAGCACGTTCCCAGGTGGAGCTCAGCAGGAGCGCCGTGGCCTCACCCCGTGGGAGGGAGGGAAGAAGGAAGGAGAATTGGGCGGAAGGAAAAGTGGAGCAGCCGCGCAGTCGCGATGAAGGCCTCAGCCCGTGCTATGGGGAGCTTTGCAGGTGGCTTGGTCGGTCAAAATTGTCCCAAATCGGAGAGTGCCAGCCCTTCTGTCACCACATTAATCGGTCACTGAATGTGGCCTGTTCCTGGAGGAAGACGTGACTTGATCGAGTTTTCTGCAGCTGAGGCCAAGCATGAAGGACACACCGAGGCCTGTCTTCTAGCAGCATTTACAGCAGCTGGGGCGACAGGTCTTTCCAATGTTGCAGTTTCCTTCCTCTGAGGAGTAGACTCTGAGCCACAGATTAGCATAGAGGATGTTTGGGGAGTGTTCTTGAGCTCCCATTAGAAGGCCGGGAGGAAAGCAGGAGCTGTGATACATCGCAGCGAAGAACCCAGCCAACCCTGCGGGAGGCTCTGGAGTGTGGATGGACCTTCCCATTGGTTTTCTGCTGGGGAGACAGGCTGGGGTCTTTCTCTCCTATCCTGGTCCATCCCTGGATGTGGGCCCTCCGGAAGGGAACATGACCTTGGGTGAGGCATTTTCCTTCAGCCAAGGCAATTCCAGTGTGGAAGGACAGCTGAGGCGGGTTGTCTGGCGGCACTCCCAGCAGCTGGGGAGTAAATCCTTCCTTCTAGAAAGAGGCTCTGTGTGCATATCGCAGTGTCCACCACGCAAGATAGACTTAATATTTTCATTTCATGGTCAAGGAAAAACTTAAAAATAAATCACTTTTTATATGAAGAACAGATTCAATAATTTTAACCATATGAAACTGAAGGCACTTGTTTCCTTACCTTTTTTTTTTTTTCTCAAAGCATATTTGGTAATAGTCACATAAATTAAATGTGGGAATGATATATGAGACTCGACTATATAAATATTTCTATTCCTCTCACCTCTCCACTCTATTCTTGCCAGCAAATTCCTGCCTTGTTTCCCTGAAAAAAGAAAAAAACAAAGCAAAACAAAAAACGAGGCCATCAGTCAATAGTTCCCTCACCTACCCTCCTTTCCACCCTGTTCCCAGTGACTTCTTTGACAATGCCATCCCTCCCAAGGAGAAGAACTAAGGAGCTCTCCATCTGTCTTTGCGCAGATCACACTCACTCCCAGCTGCCTTACAGCTCTTGCTCCCCTTTGGAAATCTCTGTATCTTGCATATTTCATGTTTACCCCTGTTGAAAATGTCTTTCTTTTTTTCTTGTTTAGTTGATCAGGGTAACATTGATTAATAACATCATATAAGTTTTAGGTGTACATCTTTATGACAATATCTGTATATACGTTATTGTGTGCTCACCACCCCAAGCCTGGCCCCTCGTTGTCCTCCCCCCACCTCATTCCTCTCTGTTACCCACCATTCTGTTGTCTAGGGGTTAGATTCTGTTTATTTGCTTTGTTCATTTGTTTCTTTTTGTTTTATATTCCACATATGAATGAAATCATATGGTCCTTTTTCATCTGACTTATTCATTTAGCATAATACTCTCAAGATTCAGCCATGTTGTCACCGATAGCAATATTTTATCTTTTTATGGCTGAGTAGTATTCCATTGTATAGATGTGCTACATCTTCTTTAGCTAATCATCTGTCAAAGGACACTTAGGTTGTTTCTATGTCTTGGCTATTGTGAATAATGTTGCAATGAACATGCTTAGTTACAGCCATGATTCTATCCTTTTCCATTCCAAATTTCTTAAACACGCAACATACAACTATGGACTCATTTCTACAACTCCCTAGTGACCTAAAATTCCGTCTAACTTCTCTTCAGTCCCTTCCACCTACATTTGTCCTGTCTACCAAAAACAAAACAAACAACAACAAAAAAGGCTAATTTATTCTCATCTTGGAAAATTAGTCTTTTTTTCACAATCCTCAGGGTTGACCTTTAAGCACAATGAGGCAGTGAACACCCAATTTTATTTTGACATAACATTTGACTGACACTTTCATTCCCTGTCTCCCACCACCCACTCCTACTTTTCCTTCCTTCAGCCACCAACTAAGGAAATTCTCCAAAACTATCTTTCACCCTCTATCTACAGCATTAGGACATTATCATTTTAGTTTCTCATTATTTTAATCATTGCTTATATGCTGGTGATTCACATCTGAGTCTCCATTCTGTCTTCTTGAGTAATTCTAGCCTGGCTCTCCAGCTGCCTCGGGGACATTTCAATTTGCACAACCAAATTTCACCCCAAAATCAATATGGCCAAAACCCAGCTCACCATTTATGGCAAAGAAGTCTTCCACCTCAACCTTGCTAGCAGTTTCATTCTAGTTGCCTCTTGCAGAAAGAAAAGAAATTGAAGACATCGAAGAAAATGAGGTTTGAAGGAAATGGAAGTAAGGCCACCTTCTAATCTTCTTCTTGTCACTTCTCGCTCACCGTGTTTTATCTTACACTTCATTCCCTTTATATTCATATTGGTCCTGAATGTTGTTTCCAAATTTAAATAAATGTCAAACCCGGCTGGTGTGGCTCAGTGGTTGAGCATCAACCCATGCACTAAGAGGTGCCCAGTTTGATTCGGTCAGGGCACATGCCCAGGCTGTGGGCCTGATCCCCCAGGGGGTGTAAACATCTCTCATCAATGTTTCTATCGCTCTCTCCCTTCCTCACTCTAAAATCAATAAAGAAAAAAAAAATTTAATAAAATAAAATAAATAAATGTCAATATTTCCCTCTCCTTTTCAAAAATGTTATGCTCATGGTCTAAATGGTAAAATCCAACCTCATGAGTCTGGCAGGTAAGACCTTCCTGAAAGTAGTCCTGCTCTTATGGCTGACCTCATCACACTCAAGCTTTCTGCCCTGGGCCCACTCTGAGGGCAGAATCTGTCCTCATACCGTTTTCCCAAGAGGAAATGACCTTCCCACTCATCCATTTTATTTAAATCTACTTTTCTCAGGACCCATATTAGGTTTAAACATTAAGGCATACTCAATCTCTCCTAGCCCACTGAGATACTCCTTTTATCTACATTTCTGTAGCAAATCTCAACTGTTCACTATACTAGCTTGTCATCTGCTACTTTATGGTACATGTAGTTATTCCACACAAATATATTTTGTCTTATAATTTATGTTGTAAAGTCCTTAGAATGCCTCAGCTACATATTATGGACATCGGAAAAATTCAATACTTACTTTTAGAATTAAAACTAGTTTTCACCCCATATACCTATCTACTAGTACTGTGAGAATAATTTATGAAAATACAGACTTTCCTGTCCAAAGTTTCAAAAAAGACAAAAATAGAAACAAATTCATACCTATGTATTATTAAATGGTGAGAGCAAAAGTGGTAACATATTATAAATTATATTATTCCCTAAATTAAAAGTATTTCCTTTGTACTGTGTAATTTTTCACTTTTTTAAAGGAAATAAGACAAAAATGTCATAAAATAGCTGAAAAACTGAATGGTAGAAAGATGTGTTCTCTTACTTTTTCTCACTTAGAACTCACCTACCTTTGATGGATTATTCTTAATGTCAAGTAAAGTAATATATATATATATTTTTTTTTTTCCTCTGAACAAATCCTATTTAGTTTTTTTTAATATAGTTTTTATTAAACAAGACCACACAAATGGGTAGGAAAGAAAACATTTTGTCAGCCTTATGCTCGGACACTTACGCTAAAATATTTTTGCCAAGAAGAAATAGACTAAACATACATCAAGCCAAATGGAGATGCTTACTTTAGTGACTAGAGGTACTTCTTATGATTTAAGACATTAGGCCACAATTTGAGAATGGAAAGAGTGTAAAACTGCTTTATGTTTCTGACAATCACTGTCCAAAACATCGGTATATCCACAAGATGGGCAAACTTAATACTATAGTCTTAAGTTTTATTTCAGTATTTTAAAATAACTTTACAAACATTTTTGAGGGTAAAATAATTTTTATTGCTTTTTTTTTTTTTACTAGTGAAATAAAAAAAAAAATTAATTGTGATTTTCCTCCTTGCTCGTGTTTGTTTTAGCATTGCCCATCCTAAAGTTCCAGCACAAAATGTGTTTCTCGGACACATACAGAATTGCCATTACTCCTTCATCGGGCCAGAATTTTGCAAAAGGACTAGTTTCTACTAGACACCACTGCTTCTTCTGAAGCAGGAATGGTTTTCTGGGTGTGGCAAGAGAGTGGGTTGGGACAGTGGTAACTTTTGTTTATTCATTTGGTACATTTTTGTGCAAGGATCTATGCTAGATGCTGGAGATGCACTGGTGAAAGAGATGCAGCCCTTATCCTCATCAAATGTGCATTAAAAATAAGTTGGAGGACATTAAACAGCTAAGTACACAATAACTTAATCATAATTGTAGTATGAGCAAATAAATTGGGTCATGTTAAAAAATACTCTGCAGCAATGAAAAGACACAAACCATTTCACAGAACAACATGGATGAATATCATAAAATATAGTTGAGTAAAAAAAGGGTATATATTATATGATACCATCTATATAAAGTTCACAAACAAGTAAAACTTGCAGACAGTAACACCCGAGAAGAGGCACGTGGACGCCTCCTAGGATGCTGGAAATATTTCTTCATCCGGGCAGTAGTTAGGGGAATGTTCACTTTGTGAAAATGTATTGAACTCTATGTTTATGATTTATGTATTTTTCTGTATGTAGGGTATATGTTAAAACCCTGAACCACTATTTCTTTTTAGCCTCATTTCCTTGAACAGTTAACAAATGGACAAATGTTCTAAAGGGGACAGCAATAGATGACGTGTTTCCTGGCCCTTGAATCTCAGTGTGAGGATGGGTCTGGTACAGCAACTAAAGACAATGGCAGAAATCA
The DNA here is from genome assembly GCF_014108415.1 of Molossus molossus. NCBI lineage: Eukaryota > Metazoa > Chordata > Mammalia > Chiroptera > Molossidae > Molossus > Molossus molossus. The sequence goes on from NW_023425346.1 coordinate 97,354,879, forward strand.
CACAGGTTCATTGATTTGCTTGCTTAGGACCACATGAGAAAACATATACCAAATACTTAGCACAGATCCAGGGACATTGACATTTGTGAAATTAGGTAGACTTTGTAATTTTTCTCCCAAACAGGACATTTCTGAGAGTCAAAGAGACGGCTCTTCATAAACACACTGGAGCACAAACATGCATTAGAATTTTTGCAGACAAACTGAAGAGTATAGTCAACGTAGAGCTAAAAATAAATGATGACACATATAATTATTATGCCTGAGCTAGCCTTGCCATCAGCAAGTGTATTAATAGGCAATACTGTTGAAATATTATAAAAGTGGGGCAGTAATATATTTGAGTGAAGCAATTATAAGTCAGTAACAAAATATTTATCCCTGTAAACAGCACATAACTGCTCTTGCTCTCAATAAAAGACTGTTCTTCCCTGACTAGTTAGGCTCAGAAGTTAGAGCATTGGCCTGTGGATCCAATGGTTTTGGGTTCGATCCCCAGCCCTGGTCAGGATCAGGAGGCAACCAATTGATGTGTCTCTCTCACATCTATGTTTCTCTCTCTCTCTCTCTCCCTCCCTCTCTTCCACTCTATCTAAAAATCAATGGAAAATACCCTCAGATGAGGATTAACAAAAAAAAGAAAAAAATGTTTATATTAAAAGAGCACCACAAGACTGTAGCACAAATTGGGAGATATTTTCCCTAGTTCTGTAGACCAATTTGGAGAACTGGATTCACACGACCAGAAATCACAGCTCCCTCATTTCTTTCATAGAACATAATCTGTATCACTTACCATATTTCTTCATACTAAGTCCCTCCACGGGTAATGTATATATTTTTTATAAATGGGAAGCCCAGTAGCTCCAGTAGCAAGACTTGGCACAAGCATGTTGTTGTATCCATTACATGTTACAGAGAAATGCCCAGAATCCCATTAGCTGTGACTCAGCACATTTAACACAAATTTATGCCTAACTGCAGCTGGACCTTTTCTTGCTGGCACTAAGATCCTCTGGGTGGCCTCAAAAATCAATAAATCAGTGAGACTGGGTGGCCGAGGGTGGCAAAACAGCAAGTGACTGGGGGGAAGACAAAGGCAAGTTGGGGTCCCACAAGTTGTGCTCATTTCCTGCGTAATATTGGAGAGACCCTCATGCTTATAAACATGGTTTTTCCTTGGTGTTCAAAGATGACATCATAGTTTGGCGGGTGTGGCTCAGTGGGTAAGTGTCAACCCATGCACCAAGAGGTCGCCGGTTCGATTCCTGGTCAGGGCACATGCCCAGGTTATGGGCCAAATCCCCAGTGGGGGGCAGGCAGGAAGCGGCCAATTGATGTTCTCTCTCATCGATGTTTCTATTTCTCTCTCCCTCTCCCTTCCTCTCTCTCTAAAATCAATAAAGGAAAAAAACTTTTTTTTAAATGACATCACAACCAACAACAGGAAAAATTATCTCTTTTTTTTTTCCCCCCAAATGAAGGAAGAGGTTTCTGTGCTCCAGAACACTCTATCCTCAGTGGACTGCTTTTGTTAAAGTCGCCCTTTCTATAAGTCAGACACAGAGATAATGGGACAAAGTCTATTGCTGGTCAGTGTTCATCCTCTGATCTTCCATGGTGCCTGGTAGCTAGAGACATCCAGAAAGTTCCAATCTCCTAGAGAGCCTACCAAATACATCGTTTTATTGTCTACATTTTACCAAGTTCTGTTCTCCCACGTTCAACTTCTTAAAACAGGTTTGGTGTGAAAAACAGCAGATTAATTCACCATCTCTTTCTTACCTTTCTTGTGGCTTATTTACTTCTCAGATTGTAAACTTCTTGAGGGAAATATGTGGAACAATTCTTGTTCCATATATGACACCCCCACTTAGGCCCATCGGTGCGTGTTTATTGACTGAAGAAATAAATGGACACGAAATCTGCAGCCCCAGACTGACAGCCAGCCCAGGTCATGAGTTAGGTCTGTGAGCATGCAGCACATGTTGTCCTGTGTCCCCTCCCTGGAGCCTCATTAACACACAGACTTTGCAAAGCTAGACAAAAATAGCCAATGTGGAAGAGATGGTACCCTAAAATGTCCCTGGTTCCTCGTTCTCCCCACCTACCTCTGGAGTAGCCCAATAAACAATGAGCATCTGGAAGAGTCCAGAAGGAAAGGGTTAACCTGTTCAGGTTGCGGCATGAGGATACTGCCTAGGGACCAGCATCAGGGAGAAGGTACCCCTCCTCCTGGAGCCTGCTAAGACTAACAGTCGTGGGAAGCTATTATTGCAAAATAAAACCTCTGTATTATAGAGGGCCCAACTCACTTATACTGTACCCAAATGTGCAGCAGAAGAACAGGGACTTTATTTCTCCATAACTGAGAAATAGAATCTGGTCTACAATTTGATCATTCATGACACTCTATCTGATGGGTGCAGGGAAAAAGAAACTCTCCTTTAGTCCAATCAATTCGTTTTATTCGAAGCAATAGCCCGCAGAGCCCCTTGACATAAACACCTGGTTTCTTAGGCCCTCTTCTCTATGATGGTTTCTGGGAAATACCAGAACCATGAGATAGGGACATGACAAACAGCACCTTATGACAGAAAGGAGAGACTCCTCAAATCTGCAAGGTGACCTCTGTGTCCCCCTGGGCCCTGCAGCTGGGGCTGCCTGAACAGCCCGATGCAAACCTGCTGCTGTGTTCTAGGTCCCATCCTCGGGCAGCTGCTGGAGCCTGTGAGTGGAGCGCAGGGCCTGTCTCCCCGACTCGCTCAGCCCATGTATACATGCTGGCTGGTTCGCCTTCATCTCTCTCAGCCATGCCGAAGGTGTCTTTAAATCTCTCCCACGTCCTCTGGCCTGAAGACCTTGGCCCTTCAGCCTCATCATAGAGAGCCCCCTGGTCCTACCTTTACAGGAATAGTTAGGTCTGCACTTACCTCCTGTTTACCTTTCAACCAAGATTTTAATGTTTCTAATAAGACACCCCTCGCCTGCCCCACTAGTCCGTCTCGCACAGCTCATGTTTGACGTTAAGATGAAAGCATGTTACATACACCAAGCGCCTCCTTCTCAGCCTTTCTGGATAAGCTTTTCTAAAATCAGTATTCCAGGAATAAGCCATTTTAATTTCCTTCCAACCTTTGAGTTTCTAATAATAACCACTGAGTGGTTTTTGTTTTTCAATTCAAGAAGATTACTAATCTGGTGTGTACTAAGGACTTTTATTTTTCTGGATACATTCATGAATTCATGACTTTAACCCTTCCCCAGCTTCCTTCCTTATCCCTCACAGTAGTTCAAAATAAGACAAGAAGGAAGAGATTTAGGGCAAGGCATTTTGTGCTACCTACTCATGATAAATACTAAAAAAAAAAAAAACAATGTTCGAACCTTACAACACATTCTCTAAGGCCCATTGGAAACTTATCTGCCTTTGCATTTTAAAGTTTTGGCTGAAAAAATATACAGATAAAGAAAAACAAATTATTTCCTTCACCAGGGCCTAAAACACTTGTACAGTGTGTTATCTGTTTTAAGGTAAGACTGAACTAGAATTTAAAATTTCCCTTCCAACAAGCACATACCTGTGATACCAGATATAACCACAGCATTCCTTCTTGGATCAATGTCGGCCAGAGGGCCCTGAAGCCATGCTTGCTGAGACCTACACCTACTTGGACACTGGCCACTACAGCCAAAGCAAGAGGTGGACATCTCCAGATGTTATTTGGTCACCAAAATGCCAGTCTCCCATGTCTTTCTCAAAACTTTCGGGCCCGTGCACTGTCTGTGGAGATTTCTGGTGGAAAGGGGATAGGAGATCAAAATGTCAACTTTTATGATGGCATGATTATCATTAAAGTTGAGAGATGGAGGTCTGGATGCAAGGCTCAAAGAGTTTTCTCCATCTTCCTTCTTGAGATAAACAATCGCCTGGTCATGGGCAAGTCAGCGAGGAGGGAAAGAGGGTTTGCTCTGATGAGAGCTCCCCTTAAAAGACAGAGGAGTGGGCAAGACCTCTGGACTGTGCATCTCCAATAAAGCTGATGGCCATTCCTGTCTGTGTTAGTTTCCTAGGGCTGCCGTGACAAAGTACTACAAATTAAGTGGCTTAAACAGAAAACAAAAATCACTCTACTGTTCTGGAGTCTAGAAGTCTGAAATCAGGTGTAGGCAGGGCTGTGCTTCCTCCTGAGCTTCTCAGGGAGATTCCTTCTTATCGCCTTCGCTTCTGGTAGCCCAGGAGTTCCTTGGTTTGTGACTAATAACTCCAGTCTCTGTCTCCAAGTTCACATGGCTGTTTTCCCTGTCTTCTCCACTTCTTATAAGGACACCAGTCATATTGGATTGGGGCCCACACGAACTGCCTCATCTTAGCTTGATAATGTCTGCAAAGACCCTATTTCCAAATAAGGCCACATTCACAAGTATCGGAGGTTAGGACTCCAACATCTATTTTATGGGGATACAATTCAACCCACAACAATGTGGACGAGAGCAGAAGCACTCAAGAAAGACATTTTCTTATGTTATGGATAAGAGTTGAAGGCAGCAAGGTTGCAAAAGAAACAGTTTATTTTGCCATTGCAGTGGAGGAGGAGGGACTCCCAGGGACTGTTTCAATAGCATGTACATGTCAATCTAACTGGGGATACAAGTTGTTTAATGTGCTAAAACTAAACTCTCATGTGTTCATCATTTATAAATTAGGTTAACCTGAATGAAATCACTGACTTATGATTAAATGTTAAACATTTAAAAGAGAGATTAAAAAAAAAAAAAGCAAACTCAAAATAGCATCTGCTCTTCTTGTCTATCAAAATGGCAAAGGTTTAAAAAACTCCATAGTAAGCTTTGTTATCGAGGGTAATGATAAAGAAGCCCTCCTTTACATCATTGCTGAGAATGGAAATTGCAACTTGTGGGCATGAATTGAGCAACACATATCAAGCACTTAATAAAGTCTTTCCAGTTGATTCTGAAATTTTCCCTCCAGGAAATTATCTTGAGGAAAGTCTAGTGCGTGTGGACCAAGCTTTAGTTATAAGAGTTTCCATCACAATATTGTTACTAAGTAAAGACTTAAAGGTAAATAATAATATAGTCACTTAAAAAGGTATGTAGAACAAGCAAACTATAGCTCAGGGGCTAAATCTGACCTACTGTTTGTTTTGTAAATAAGGTTTTATTGGAACACAATTGCACTCATTTATTTATACATTGGGTATGGCTACATCCTCAGAGTTAAGTAGTTCAGACAAAGACAGTATTATCACAAATCATAAAATATTTACTATCTAGCCCTTTACAAAAACAGTGTGTTGATTCCCTATTATAGAAAAAATGCATATTCTATGGAAGACGTTGCCAATTATGTTTATAAAAAAAATTACAAAATAATGTGCTTAAGTATGAGTGTATGGTTTTAATGTGGATGTATTTACTTAAATATTTACGTGAAAGTGTGTATATAAGCCCACACACCAAAATAATGAATAGTCATTATCTCAGAGAACTAACATTTTGAGTTTCTTTTTTCTTTTTTCTTTTAATTTCCTATTTTTTTCCAAAATGTCTGCAATAAGTGTGCGTACACTAGAAACAGCTGCAAAATCAACTCCAGAAAAGGTGTCAAGAAAGATCGGCATCTGGCAGAGTATCATCAAAGTGGACTTTAGTTTTTATTTTAGCAACTTATCTGACTTAAAGTATGGAAGGGGTGGTTCTGCAGGAATGGAACTATGCCTAATTTTGGTGGAAAATTGTAAGTATTGTTTTTAGACACGTGTCATATAACTTTCACAATGTAAGTAGAAAATAATTAGCCGATATGGCTCAATGATTATAATACGAACCCTAAAATCACAATTCATCTGTCCTTCAAAGTCAGCTACAGTCTCATCAAGAGAGTTCTTTATTCTTTATTGATTTGCTGTTTCTCTGACACCAAAGACCAGAACCGTCTTCATGAGAAAGCAACCCCCACTTCAGACTTGCGTGGGAGTCAGGCCCCGTGAAAACGTGGTAAAAGAATGAAGCATGGGATGTTATTCCCAGAGTTTCAGTTGTTTTCTGTCATATTTACAGCAATAAACTCTGGTTTGTCTATGTTGAGGTCTGATTTCTCCCCTAGAAAATATTTCATTAAACCAGCATGTGTTCATGGTTTCTTTTCATCTCTTTTGAAATCTCCTCCCTTCACCAAGTTGCCAAGAAGCCTTTCCAGATAAGGATACAGAGGGTCTCTGAAAATCATATAAAACCAGACCGAATTCCTATGGACTAAAAACCCTAGGAATGCATAAATTATAGAGATGGTGTGTTTCTGTTACACACAGCTACACTGACAGTCAGCGCCAGCTGTCTTTACATCAAAGAGGGCATTCTGAGCTCTGCCGAGAACGAGCTATGTAATTATTTAACATTGTCCTTTAACTCTCTCAACATCCAGTCATTGTATGTCATATTCAGGTTTCTCTTAGAAAAAAGTAAAACAGTCTAGTCATTTTGTTTCTCTGATTTGTCTGTTAATCCTTATGTTAATGCCCAACGTACAAAACTATTTTTAAATCAATCGTTAATAGAAATTGAAAACGAAAAGGATCCAAACAGAATAAGGGTTCAAACAGGACAATGATGTGTGTTATTTGGACTAAAGCTGATTCTGCAGGAAGTCAAAACATCCAGCTGATTTAATTAAAGAAAAGAGAGACTCCGTCCATCCAGATGTCTGGCATCACAAACACCAAACACAGGGGTGATTGATTGAATCTTTGACGTGACTCGCCAGATGTCTCAGCCTTTTGGAGACAGACTAAAAGGAAAGGATTCGGATGGGTTTCAGATTCCTTTATTTCTCCCTGGGTATTCAGTGTGAATCTGCCTTGTTTCCGCTTTAGTTACCTTCTCCAACTAATCCCTGCCCCCTTTGGTAACATTATCTCATATTTTCTCTCAGACTGAATCTTGGGAGATCTGGATAAAGTATCAAATTGAGAACCAAGTGGTCATGTATAAACAATATCACTTCCTCTCCCCCCAAATGTATGGCGCCATGAGGCCTTTTTTTCTGGACAGACCATAGTGCACGCAGGATCCCAGGAACAGATGCACTAAAAGATGCCCATACACATAAAATCTAACAAGATCAGCTGAGATGATGGATCCAGGAGACTTATTCTTCAAAGGTATTATTAGCTTGATTGCTCTGCAGGGCGAACATTCACTGTTCAGATTGCCTATAATCAGCTTACCCTGTATTAGGCCACTAATGAGTTGATAGAGAGATAAGCTCTTTCTCCAAGGAAATAAATTAAAGACTGACAAGTACCGAAACAAAAAGAGGAGAATGTAAGCGGGTTTCTTCATTGTGCTACCCCTGGGCATCTCAGGTTTGCCTGAATTCTGAACTGGGAAAACCCAACTCTTGTTTTCGAGCAAACTGAATGGCAGAGATCATCCTGGGTGTAGGCAAAACAGGTTCCATTCTGTGTGGTATAATTTAAAAGAAAAATAGATGAGTCCAGTTGAGCTCCACCTTTGGCCTAAAATTTCCATCCCTGCGAATGATGTGATAACATTCACCTTATACCTCTGAGTACAGCTTCATGTTACTATCTCAGTTGCCTGGCTTAACCGTTTTCAAGAAAATGTATTATTATACCCATTTTTCTTCAAGAACCTAGAAGGTTCTGCTAAGGACATGCTGAGCAGTGATCCAAAACCCAGGTATTCTGACTCCTACCCTTACGCACCACCACAGTTGGCTCTGAAGATGAGCTAGAAAAGAAATATTCAGACCACTGGATTCAGGAAGATACAAGGTTAAATGCACACTAAAGAATTGTATTCAACAGGTTAGTCTGTTGATACCTTGAACTTCAAAGGGGGTAAAAAATAAGACAAATACAAATCTCATGTATTTGACGATAGATTTCACAGAGCCAAACCTACTAATTACTACTCAAATATTCTGGAAAATAAAATGTTGAACACTGCTGTCCAAAAAGCAATATAACTAAAGGAAAAGTCTATCATGTCTCTTCTATCTCTGAATGTCTAGTTATATTATCCAGCTATGCTTCCGTGTTCCAGTGTGACTCCTACTCTTACAGGCCATGTTATCTAAAGCTATCTGTTGCTATCCAAAGTCATAGTGTAATGAGGAACAACAGTGTAGGCTGTGTGTACATGCAGCCCGAGGCACTATTCTCCCTGAGAGGGTCCTAGATCCACCATCGTGCTGCTGAGTTCATCTGCTTTCTCTGTCAACACCTTTCCGTATCCTAAGCTGACACTAAACCTCTCCCGTGTCTTCACCCACAATCAACTCATCTCAGTACTCATCACCATCACTGAAGCTTTGAACAGAAAATCCTCCTCCTTCTGATGAACACGTTTATTTCCCAACATCATTCCTCTTCAGCAACTGCTGCTTTTCCACTGCTGAGCTGTTAATGATTTAACTTGACTCATCGCTCCTGAGCCAAGGCTAAAGTTGACCAGTCAAAGAACAATGTCCCTCAAGTCAAGCCATTGGTGCGACAAGGGGTTTATCAGCCCAAGCAGTAGCCAGAGTATCAGCATTTGCCCCAGTTAACCAAGCCCTAAACCCCAAGGATGATATTAAGAGGGCCAGGTGACATTCTTATGTGTAATAGGTAGAGGGAGTTGCTTTTGTTTTTGTTTTTGAGGGTTTGGTTGTTGTCGTCATTGTTGTTTTTTGTTGTTGTTGTTTTTGTTTGGTAAAGTTTTCTCAAGCTTAGGAAACTTGAATCTTTTTAATAAGCATTAAGCCTACCTGAATTTCCCCTTAAAGGGAGGCATTATTTGTATTATACCAGACAGTAAGCAACCTGTCCTATGCTCTGGACGGAGACACCATTTCTCATTCCCAAGGCTCTTCACTATACAAACACCCTTGAAAAAATAGTCTGAAACAAGGGCAGCCACTGACTCTCCAACAAGATGTACAGAAATACAAGAGATCCATGTGTCTCCCAAGACATTTCATCCAATAAATTTCTTGCACACATAATCCCAGCTTGGCCTCTACTTCTAGGAAACCCAGACTAACACAAATAGTGCACTACAATTTAGATCGTGCGCTCTTTAAGAGTAAAATAATGCCCTGCTTCTCTTCACAGCCTCCATAGCATGTTGCTGGGTACTTGGCAAACATGTACTGACGGACTGAGCCATGAAACTGAGATTAATAGTCTAACCAATGAACAGAAGGCTTGGACTTTGAAAAGAAGTAAGGCGTCCTTAAAATAGATCTCCTGATATAAATTCTGTTTCTTTGTTCATACTGTCTGAACTATGACTATTACTGGACACTGATATTATTTAGCCATTTGTTTGGGTCTTTCTTCTCCAAATAGCCTTCACTTTCCAGGTGATGGCTGTCACATAAAAGCTTGACCCATTTAGTGGTAAGCCAAGAGAGAACCTTAAGTATCCCACCCACTTGAAAGTAGAGTCTAAGAGAAGAGTCCTTGTCCCCCACATACTCACTGGATGAATAAGGATTTTAACTTATGGAAGTGACTGAGGGATGACACAGAGAGGCAATGCCATTGAAAGAAGAATTTTGTTATTTACAATTCCCAAGAAGAGGGGACATGTCACATCATGCGGAGCCTCTTGGGGAAGCACCAATTTTGTTCGGGAGGCAGAAGGAGAGAGAGAGAGGAAAATCTAGGTCAGAGATGTTATTGTGGCTTTCATCGGAAAGACAAGGCAGGACAGGTCAACAGCACAGGATTTGCTAGTCTGAATAATGTCAGCAAGCTTTGGGGCATAGTTGTCTAGTACCCAGCCCTGGGGTGACTTAAAGCAGAACATTGGCTTAGTGTGTGAGAGTTTGATAAAAAAAGATGGTTGAGGAGATGGGCTTTGGATTGGTTAGTTTACATATGGAAGGTGTGTTCCCAGGTGAGCCCTTTGCTCTCTCTAAAAACTGGGTAGCCTTGGAGGAACTCACTCCCTAGTCAGCTAGGCCACAAATACCAGGGCACCAAAAATACAGAAAAGGAGACAGTACAGTTAATACTATTGCCTTGTGGTGAATGGATGTCAACTAGACAGATAGAGAGTCTGAGAAAACACAGAACACGGTGCCTCTGAGTCTTTCCAAACCACAGATAGCTCCTCCTACCCACTGCAGGTTCCCACTAGAGAAGTCCACCCTTGACCATCGGTCAATTAATGATGGAAGAAGGGTGATTTTTTTTTTCCAGTTAACACACCTCCACTGTTCTTTCCCCTCAAATGTACTTAGTTTCTGGTCTTTGCTTTATCTTGATTTTCACCTTCACCTTCCAGGTGATCCCCTCAAACAGGCATCAGCACCCTTTGACAATACCCATTTCAATATAGTTCTACTTCTGGTTCAAGTAGAAGAATGAGTCACATCTGTCACAGCCAGTCTTCTCCAACCTTGCTTCACACTTGCCTTACCTTGAGTCTCCCCTACTCACCAGCAGGCAAAACCAACATGTTCTATTGTCCTAGTTTAAGGTGCTCAGACAGGGCCAACTTGATCATTCTGCTTATGACCAAAATAGGGGCTGTTATCTGAAATAACAAAGAACAACCCAGCATGGCTGGTCTTTCAGTTTTTTATAAATATGTTCACTGAACATGTAATAAACTCAGTGCCTTTGTTGTTATAGATAAGACATCTATTATGAATTACTAAGGAATTTCCATTGAGTTGAAAATAAAATTCTACTTCACAGATTTTTTTTTTTGTTCTTCATTGGATGCTATAGAGGGAGGAACAGGAGACCCCATACAGAATACTTATTTCTCCATAATCTGCTTTAAAACAGTAAGAACTGAAAAAAAATTGATGCCTTAAAAACCCTTCTAAGGCTCCCACCATGGACTAATAAAAACAATAAAAATTCATTAAGAATTCAAGCTTTTAAAATGGCATCTAATTTGGCATGAATAAAAAAAAGCATCTGGGAGACTTGAAATCAACATTTGAGTTACGTGGGCTCTGGTTGGCTTTATGTCTCTGAAAGTGCTCATCTTCAAACCTGCCCCCAAAACGCACTTACACCACGTGATAGTATCAGCAATGTAGTCAGACTCACTGGATAATGTAACAGATTTTTCCAAGGGCAAAGGAAATATGTGACAAACCATCTTGTCCCTGAATGTTTGTGAGTCCCATTGCCCTATGGATGAAGCTGTTCTATAATCACTCTTGTCTGTCAGAGACTTGACTGCCCAGCAATGCGTGATGAGCTCCTACTTTCTTTTATGGGAGCCAACAATTCATAGGGTGCACCGAGCAATCTTTTATCAATTAGGTGCAAAAAGATCATAATCCCATCTTGAGTTGTATGGGTGCTGGGTGCAAACCACTTTTGCCTGGCACTATAGTTCATCAAGACATGCTTTCTTTTTTTTTTCCACAACCACACTCAATTCTAACTCCGTTTCCTAAGACAAAGTACTGCTCTAAGTGGAATCAGGAAAACAAGGTGGTTCTAACATGCAGTAGATTCTACCGAGGAAATAAATCCTGTGATCTGTTGCTGTGTTAAGATTAAACACCAAAACGAGGGGAAAATATATTCTGTGTCTAGCCGGAGTCTATAGAGGCTACAAACGATAACATATGACACAACTTAAATATGCTTTATTTGGTTTGTATGTATGGGATTTTGAATTTACTTCACGGAGTCTTTTAACTTTTAGCCAATTGTCCATAGAAACGCACAGATAGCACCGTAAAACTGGCGTCGTGTACAATTTCACCTAAAGGAGAATATTTTTAGACATGCTAGAGTTTGACTTTCATGCAATAGTTCAGTATTGTTTTCCATGCAACCCTGTTTACTGAGTTTGTCTTTCAAAATGACAAACTGCTTCCACAATGAGCACTTCCTCCTGGTCCCACTAATTGGTGTCTACAGTAACACACTGTCCTTCATTTGTGGAGTTGAGGCTACGGATTCGCCATTTTCCAGGCCCAAGTGGGTGGATGGCGAATTAGTCTGTCACAGTCAAGGACACATCTGTTCTCAGCTCTGCCCAATGTCTCCTCCTCCTCACACTGGAGAACATCAGCACTCATCTTTAGACAGTTGGCTGGGAACAGAGTGCAGATGGTACCATGGCTCTGTCCTCAGGATCAACCTACAATCCTTGCGACCTGGTGAAAGTCAACTAAAGACAGCTTCCGTCGGTCATCAGATACTGCAGAACTAGGGAAAACAGCCATTTTCTGGGATGCTTTTCTCTCACATAGGCAATTCAAAACGTGACTTTCCTGCATACTTCCTGCTTTCCACAAGGTCCATTTAAAAAAGGAAAAAGGTTATGTACACAGAGGGCAAATGTCACCCTCACACTGCCTCAGACTTAGAAGAACCTCAATTACCCATTCGGACACCTTATCCTATGTTCAAGATTACTGAGACAGCTATAAAACAGTAGCAAGGAACACAGAGCACTATGCCACCGCAATAATTAACTCATGTGATTGCCAAATGCTTATTGTCAAGATATATAGAAATATATATCTATTTCCCCAGGTACTGGACTCTAGTAAATAAATATGAACAAACTACTTTGAATCCTTGCTGAAATATAAGTGACCAGTGCAAAAGCTTGCTGAACAAACATCATTGCAGGGCAGTAAATCTATTGTTGATGAAACATGCATCAGAAATCGATGCCCCTTCAGTGAGAAGTTCCCTAGATATTCTTTTACATTCAAGATTTTGTGTGCACTGATTTGTTAAAATGCTTTAGATTGAAAAATATATATATTACAAGAGGACAACCACTCCAGTGATCTATTAGCAGCTGTTTTTACTTTTATGTATACCCTTCAGATCACACACATCATTGTCCACACGTCACTTTATGACTCCACGGTGAACACGAATACCTTGCTTTTGTTCTTCTGTGAGATGGGAACTACTAGGCTGAAAAAAAACAAAAAACCGCCCTAGCCGGTTTGGCTCAGCGGTTAGAGCGTCGGCCTGCGGTCCAGAGAGACCTGGGTTCGGTTCCTGCTAAGGGCACGTACCTCAGTTGCATTTGTCCCCGGCCCTGTTTGGGTCGTGCGGGAGACAGCCACTCGATGTGTCCCTTTCACATCGATGTTTCTCTCTCTCTCTCTTTCCCTCTCACCCTCCCACTCTATCTGAACAAAAAATGGAAAAATGTCCTCGGATGAGGATTTAAAAAAAAGAAACAAAAAAACTGAGAGACTAAATGTTACAGGAAAACTGATCATTGAGAAAGATGTGCATACATAAAATATAAGATCTGATAGCAATAAAAATCTACTTTTAAGGAAAATACTATGCAACTGGACAGAGCTGAGGGAGGTTTCTCCAGAAAAAGATCCAATACTAAAGTATTTTTTCTAATGTTCTGGAAAAAGTTATTTCCAATGAAAATTACAAAATTTACCCCACATTGTCTTTGATGGTCTTTCCATATAAAGTCTGTGTTGTAGTATCATTTTCCATTGAGAAAAGAGAAAAAAAAATGCACTTTCTTGTAGCATGATTGCATAAAATCTAATTGGTATAATTGAGTTTATAAAATCTTCAGTTTTATGTCTTGTTGTTTGTAATATGATGTAAAATTTAAGTTGTCACATTTGGGAGACTCTCTCTTAAGCTTCTCTCCTATACGAATTTTAACAGACATGCTTGCTACTTATAACACTGAATAAACAAACATCCCCTCAATGCCAAGTATAATGCTGACAGGAGAGAGGGATCCATAATGATTCTCCATTCCATTTTGCTCAACACCAGCACATTTCTGTTTATCTTAACAAATACCATGACATTATTAAGAGAAAAATCACCTTTGGTTTACACAATGTCCTTTCACGTTCTCTGAAACACTTTGCAGGTGATCAAACCAATCACAAATGAATATATTTCTAAAAAGATCGATAGTGGTAGCTGCTTCCCTTTCCATCCTTAATCCTCTTGAATGACCTATTGAATACATTCTCATGTCTATTTTTAAGTTAATAAAATATCTACTTCTGTAATAAAACCATCAAGAAGTGAGAAGCAACCTGGCCAGTTTGGCTCAGCGGTTGGAGCATCAGCCTGCAGACCAGAGAGTCCCAAGTTCGGTTCCTGCTAAAGGCACGTACCAAAAAAATAAATAAATAAAAGAAGTTAGAAGCTGAACATTTTTAACCTGGTAAAATAAACATCATAATGCATTTTTATGGCAAAACAGGATAAAATTTAGAATAAAATGGCAAGCTATATTCAAGTCTGAACCAGAAGTAGTTGAAAAGTAAGGAGGAAGTTAAAGAATTTCTAACATTAAAATTAACCCCGTTAACAGCACATGCATTTTAACAATATGTTTCATTCCATTTTCTTCTGAGGCAATCAAAACCAAACTGAAAGCAAAAATAATTTATTAAATATGATTTTATTGATAAAAGTTACTACAGTACTTACACTGTTTTGTAAATAACTAGACCAACCCTATTATCTTATAATGTTTTGCAAAAGATGTCATTATTTTGTTGCACTAAGTAGTTTTAAATCTGAAGATTTCCTTTTGCCTGCTAATTCAGGTCAAATCAGACAACTACGCATTCTTATCCAAAACTCAGAGATCTTTGACCTCCTATGGGCAAAAGTCAGGGCTGATAAATATTTATAGAGCTCTACAGCCCAGCTTCTGTTTGTTAGAAAAGTCTCCAAGAATGACATGACCCCCGAATTTCCTGGAATCATGTTGCTGTTGTGATCTATAGAGTTCAGAGGGTCTTGCCTCATTTAAATATAAAGCCCTCGAGAGGGCCTTTAAAAATCAAATCCATGCGTTATGTCTGACATTCACTTCACATTGGAGCCATAATTTGGGGTTGTTGTGTGTGTGTGTGTGTGTGTGTGTGTGTTTCCATTATGATGAGATAAAATTTTAAATATGTGATAATATGTTATGGGATATAAATATTAAAATGATTAAGACTGACCATTTTAATGACATCAAAAAGTTGCTTATCTTTGAGTTTCTATTTTAGTAATCTCCTTGTATCCCCTTTCTCACCTACAAACATCCATACATACTCTTCCCGCTTTCCACTTAGTTTTAAAGGAAAAAAATCACCTTTTGCTTGCTTATCGCTAACAAAAACTAGCAATGCATCCTTACCCTCCTGGTCCTATCTGGACCTTGCTCCATAATTTAGCCATCCTCTTCCTAATTTTTACTTCTCCTTCTCTACTGGTTTCTTTTCCTTTATCACTAAAAGTGTTCAAATGCCTCCCGTTTTCAAGCACCTACACTTTATCCTGTGTCTCTTTACTCTTCCCCCGTCTCTAGAACATGGCGTCTCCTAGCATCTCCCCTTCATCCTCAGCACCCTGCGGTGAGACATCAGCCCCACCAATTCACTCTAGCTGCTCTCACAACCAGACCCGAGGACATCGCTGAGCCTCTGCTTATTTCAGCTTTCCATTGCATGTCCTGCCTTCATTGGCCTTGAAAGGTCTCCCTTTGTTCCAAACTCCACTGTTTCCTGGTTCTCCCTCTGTGATTCTTCACCCACTCCTTCGTAGACCCCTTTGCTGTCCCCGTAATAGTGGGATGCCCACATAGATGTCTATAAGCCTGCCTTTTCTCATCTGTCATCTCTCTCGGCCACCTCATTCGTCTTTGTGATGGCAAGTCTCACGTCCCTACTGATGCCTTTCAGAGCTGTCTGCAGCCCTGTCCTCTCCTGCATATCTAGCTAGATGTTCTCTTCCCTAACAGACAGCATGCCTGTAGTGATTGTGTGAAGCCTTCCTTTCCACCAACAGTAATCTCCACCAGAACAAGGACTGTCTTGTTCATTGCTGAACCTCCAGTACCTGGACCAAGGTGGACATCTGAAAGGGACTCAGTGAAATGGATTGATGTCCCAGAGACACCTCCAACTCAATATGTCAAACATCAAAACCCTAACCTTGAGACTATACCCACCTCTAAAATTGGTCTTACTTCTACATTTCCTGTCTTAATTGAGTTTTACACCATTTTCCTAATCCCAAAACCTGAGAGCCAATTTTTTACACCTTTCTCTCCTACCACCCATAAGGAAGCAATCATCAACAGATCTAACTTCTGAAATATCTTTTTTTTTTAACCCTCATCCAAGGATATTTTTTCATGTATCTTCAGATAGAGTGGGAGGGGGGGTGGGAGGGAGAAGAGAGAGAAACATCGACGTGAGAGAGACACATCAATTGGCTGCCACTCACATGACCCTGACCAGATTCAGGACCAAATTGCAGCCATGGAACATGCCCCTGACTGGAATCAAACCTGTGACTCTTAGGGCCACTGGCTGATGCTCTAACCTCTGAGCCAAACAGGCCAGGGCTTATATATCTTTTAATATGAATTTTCTCTTTCTTTTATTACCATAGAATCTTAACTTTATCCGGTTTACTTAATTGGATATTTCTATCCAGTCTCTGCTTTTTTCCACATCCCCACAACTACCCATGGCTCTTTATAAAATGAAAATTAGGCCACATCACTTTCCTGCTAAAAGTTTTTCAGTGGTTCCCCAATAGGTTTTTAATATGTATGTATGAGTTTGTGTATGTGCATTTGTGTGTGTGTGTGTGTGTGTGTGTGTGTGTGTGTGTGTGTGTGTGTAAATGGTCATGTACAGGTGTATATGCCTGTCAGCCTTCCTGACCTGGCCCCTTCCTACTTGTCCAGCCTCATTCCTATGGCTCTCTCCACATCTTCCAGCTTTGCTCCAGCAACATCAGATGACTTGACCATTCCCCAACCAAGGCCAATATCCTGGAATATCAACGTATTGGAATGCATCTACCCAAGAAGTTTCTCTTGACCCTCACAATCCAGTTCAGACACCCCACCTCTCAAAGCTTTCCTCTGATTCTGCTCTCTCCACAGTCACTTCTTTCTCCAGCTGTCCCACTTCCTGATATTTACTTCCTCTGTTGCCTTGATGACTCTTGACTCTACTATACCATCAATCCCAACCCTTAGACTTTTAATGTCCTCCAGGGAGCCTTAGTAACTTTTTTATAATGAACTTTATTTCTTGCAGCAGTTTTAGGTTCACAGCAGAATTGAGCAGAAAGTACAGAGTGCTTCCATACACCCATGACCCCCTCCCCCAACACACATACATAGGGCTGTCTACTATCCACACTTCTCATCACAATGGTGCATATGTTACAATCAATGAACCTGCATTGACACATCATTATCACCCAAAGCCCACAGTTTACATAAGGGGTCACTCTTGGTACTGTGCATTCTATAGCTGTTGACAAATGTATAATGACATGTATCCACCATTAGAATATCATACAGAGTAGTTTTACTGCCCTAAAAACCTTCTGTGCTCCACCTCTTCATCGCTCCCACTGGCCTCTGGCAACCACCGATCTTCCTTCTGTCTTCAAGTGCCTTTTGCTGAATGTCACATAGTTGGAATCACACAATATGTAGCCTTTTTAGATGGGCTTCTTCCACTGAGTAATATGCACTTGGGGCCCTTTCCATAGAGTCGGTGGCTTTTTATCTTTGACTTCCCAGGTCCTAAGGTAATTCTGGTCACAGAAAAGATACTACACAAGTTTTAGTTCCTTTTGTCTTAATTGTATAATTATTTGCATTTGTCTGTCCCTGAAAATAGATTATTCTATAATTCTATGACCTCTATCTTTTATTTTAAAAGGAAATAAGAGCATCAACCAACATGGTCTTAAAAATCCAGTTTAATTTGTCTGTTATAGGTTTTTATAATCTTTAAAATGTGATGAGTACTGGTTTCCACATGCAATGCTGTGGGTTGATTTCTATGTGTATTTACAAATACACATCTTTACTTTCTTTTTAATTAGAATCAATGTGTGTTTATTAATGATTGAATGTTTTTATTTCCTTAAAATTGTGCTTTTAAATGCATTTACTTCCATCCATTCTAACCATCTTCCCTCGGTCATCTTTTCCTTTCAGAACCAACGATCCCAAGAAGGCTGAGCTGACATTTCAGCCTTAAATTGATCATAAAATCAACTGAAATGTTATCTACAGCAGTTATCTTGCCATCCTTGATTGAATTTCCTGAATTCATTTTAATGGTAACAAACCAAATGACTATTCCATGGCATTTATGTCATAACTAATAGTATTTTGACCTTATATACACAGGAATGCTTGGCTAATGCTACTTATTGACCCTGATGATTTGTATCACCATAATTCATTGTCGTGGACAGCCATCTCTACTGCCTGAAAACATACACACTAACCCGTTATTTCTCAAATCTTGGTGTACGTTAAGAATCCCTGAGGGTGTTCATCAAGATTAACATTCCCTGGCCACGCTCAGGAGACATCCAAGAGAACCACAACATGCACTTTAATGAGCATCCCAGGTGATTGTGGTGCAGATGGTGTGGGGATCTGCTTTTGGAAGTGGAAGCAAGGCACTTCATATAAAAATGCAAGCAGGTGGCTACTAGCTACAAAAAAAACCTCTCCGTGAAAGTAATGAGATTGATCATCTGTTAAATTTAATGCTCTATCCTAAATGAAAATTACAGGAGCAAACCTAATTGATTTCTATGTGTTAATTAACAAGGGGGAAATAACCAAAATGTTTCTAGTACCACAATCTGCACGAAGACTTGTACTTAAAGAGAAAATGGCTATTTTATTAGTGTGGTTACATCCTTTGGGTGAACAAACATTTCAAGAGTCTGAAACTTGAGCAAATTGCTTCCTATAAAAGTTGGCTAGAAATCTTGAGAATTTATTCAGATCGGCAAAGTTCTGATATGTCATTTTTCCCGTGAGACTAGAAATATGCTTACTTGGCCAGAAAATCAGAAATTACATTTAAAACTCTCCATCAGTACCTGAAATGTTCCCATGGCTAGGACTGTTTCACTGAAAAGCAAACAACAAAGCTATTTTTCCTTCTTTTTTTTGCCAACCCCATTCTTTGTCATCGCAAACTCAGGCACATAGAAGTGACTGTGTTCTTACTATCTTATGCTCTTTTACCAATTATTTGAGCAAGTGACACAACCCTGCTATTCTTAACCTCTACTCTTATTTAAATAAATATAATAAATAAAGCATGCTCTGGATTAAGAGAAAATAACTGGCACTTTAGTAGCTCAGAACGGGAATAGTCAAAGCATTTTGTGACATTGTGGTGGCAGCATTATCATCAAGATTCTTGATAATAAAGACCAGAGGTAAGCACACAGTCTCAGGGATTTTGGAAAGCATGAGTATGTTTATCTTTTTTCTTGAATATAAAAATGCTGTAGAATCTTTGGAAACGTGTGCTCCATGGGAAATCAAGATATTTACAAAGCCCCCCGACACAGTCATGAAGCAGACACCAACTTGAATGGACTTCAGCATTGGACAAAGATACAAGAAAGTGAATGGGTGAAACATTGCTCTTCCAACCAGAGAAATTTCATGTCAATGAAAGTTAAAGTTTTGAAATAGGCTGCTGACTAATAGAAAAGTCAGGAATGTTTTTAGCAGAAAGACTTCAGACACTTGTGTAGTGGTTGGATACACTTCTGTCTCTGAGAACATGCCAATCAATAATATTACATGGTCAATGTCAAACCTTTCCCACAGGAAGGACCTTTCTCCTATCGCCAGGCCCTCTCTCTAAACTTCTGAGTGTAAATTTTTCAAAGAAAGAGGAAAATGCATCGAGAAAAATGAGAATACAATGCATTATTTGTTTTCCGAATGCATAGTTATTAAGGAAAGTATTTTGGAGGGAAACACACGAGAAGAAAATATAGGGAGTCGAGAAGTAGTTACAAGAAAACTTTACATTTTAGTAGCCCCTAATTAATTGCCAGTAACCTCTCTTCCACCACTGGGACTGAACTTGACTATGTAGGTTTATCCTACAGAAGGCTCACAACTATTATCAGGTTGATCCCCACAAAAAATATCTTGTCACCTCTGTTCTTCATACAATTGAGCACCAGTGAGCAAACACCTAGCATTTTTTAGAAATTGTGCCACCCTTGTTTAGATTTCAGAAGTATCCAAGAATAGTTCCAACTCTTAAAGAACTTAAATGTTCTAGTAGAGAGGGGAGATAAAATATGCAAAGACTCAGCCAAGTGAAAAGAAAGTTCTGGCTTGGTTAGCATGAGATAGGCCTCACATTTGTTTAGGAGAAGATGGGAGAAGGTTTCTCTGAGGATTCACACTCAAGTTAGTTGTATAGAACAGAAAAGATTCAGATCAACAAAGAGGAAGAGGAGGGTGACCTGGAAGGGGACACCTGCTTGAGGAAAGCAGAGTGACAGGAAAATGTAATAACAGGGGTGAGCAGAGTTTCTGGAGGGAAGGATATGCAGAGAGAGAGAGAGAGAGAGAGAGAGAGAGAGAGAAACTGCTAAGCGAGAGAGCCATTTAATATTAAATAGATAGAGCACGGAACATCCATCTTTAAAACCAGGATGAGGAGTTTGAGCATAAGAAATGGTGTGGAAATTGGAAAGAATACAGCAATTCCTGAGCATTTGTGATGTGCCAGGTACTGAGCTGGAGCCTGTGCATAAAATCACATCAGTAAACATCAGTGCAGCATGAGAGTTATCCTTGAAGTGTGCTAGCATGGTGTGTTCTGCCAGGGAGGTCTGAGGGCTATGAAAGCAATTTCAGGGACACTGGACGAAAGGCTGTTTCAGAAGTAAAGACAGATCTAAATCCAAGTGGTATCAGTAAAGACAAATGGAGAAATATTTTTTCATATTGTTTTGACTGTGGTATTTCCATATCAGTATGTTCACTTTGAGAACTTTCTAAATATGAGTATTATCAGAATATATAATGACTGGAGGACTTTAGAAGGGAAAGAGCTCTCCAGAACATAACTATTTAAGCCACTTTAATTCTTTGATCAATATTATAAGCAGAGAAGGTCAACTGCTTCTAATTTTTCAACGTTTATTATTTTCACTAAAATTACCTTAATTAAGATAAATTCCGTTTCCTCAGAGAGTTACAAACCCATAATTCATTTAATAATCACTTTTTTTTTTTGGTACCTTTGTTTGGGTTTGGTTTTCTGTTTTAATTTGTTTGTTTGTTTTTTAGTAAAAATCTCAGCCTTTCAGATCCTGTTTATATGATTTTTCTTTTATAGCCAGTAATTCTACTGAGTCCAACTTAACCAGGTCTATTTTTAAGGATTGAAAAAATTATGTCAAGAAGATTTGACTTTCTATCAATTTGTTAGAAATATCAAAGTTCACCATTTGCCCTTTTAGCAATGACATATTTTAGTTTCCACTAATTACTCTACTGGGAATGTTCGTTATGATTTCTAACAGACTAATGGTTTGTACTACCTCTCAGGTGATAAATTAGAAACCTGTGAGGGGAAAGGAAAATTCCTCAGCTATTCCAGCATTGCCAAATCGTTGGAATCTTCGAGAGATTCAGAAAGTTTATTTCAAAATATTCCTGAGTACTTTCCCCACAAATGCAATGCTGTTGGTCCAGTGCCTGTGATCACTTACAGATTAGGCAAATCAGTGAGCTCTCAGTGGGGGGTTTAAATCAGGAGGATCAAAATGCTGCGGTCCAGAGTGAAAACCACCGGAGACGCAGCGCCCAGAGAATGTACAGCTATCAGGAAGGAGGAAGACAAACAAAGAAGGAATTCATGGTTTTGTGACCTAGTGACAGGCAGACGACCCATGGCATTACAAATCAGGAATTCTTTATGATAAAATCTTCAACGGCTTGAATGATAACACTCTGGGCTTTGTTTCAACATGGTATATTCTTAGTCCCAGAAGAATACCTTGGAGGTTCAAAATCGGAACTCAGGTGAGCAGTCAAGTTTGGAAACGACATGGACTTACAGATCCAGTGTTGATATGTATGAATGGCTAGTGAAGGAAACAGTCAAGAAAGAGTAGCAAGAAGTAAGTGCAGTGAGGGAGGAATAAAAACTAGTGAAGGAAGCAGTCACAAAAAATGTCATGACGTGATGGAAGGGGGAAGAACACATCAAAAAGAGAGGAATGAGCAACAATAAGAAATGTGGAATTCATCCCTGTATTCTTTTTTATTTATTTTTATTTTATTCACTCAAGGATATTTTTTATTGACTTTTTTAGAGAAAGTGGAAGGGAGGGAGGGAGAGAGAGAAAAACATTGATGTGAGAGAGACACACCAATCGGTTGCCTCCCACACGACCCCCAACCAGGGCCAGGGATCTAACCTGCAACCCAGGTACGTGCCCTTGACTGGGAATCAAACCCAAGATCCTTTAGTCTGCAGCCCGACACGCTAACCACTGAGAAAAACCAGCCAGAGCCCTTTATTCATTTAACAGCAGTGAATCACAGTTATGACCTGGGAATTTTGACAGGTGTTAGAAAGACAGTTTCTGTCCTCAGTTGTTCAGAGAACAGATCATTAAATAAAAAACATGAATATCATTATAAAGAAACATGCAGAGAAGTTAAGGAGTATCAAATAATTTCTTTACAAATCTGTGGACTGTAAAAGGCTATACAAGTAAGATATTATTATTATGAATTATTATTATTATTAAGAATAAAAGCTGAGACAAGGTTTCTGAATTTCATGTCCAGGAGTCCATCATTGGCATTGAAATAATAACATTTCAGTTGAATGGTGTCTTCTTCCATGCTTTCAGTAACCCACAGAAAATCTATAATTTTACAAGTACAAATTAAATTTTGAACTGAAGCCAGTGTTTCCTGAATTGCACCACAGCCAGAGAACAGAAGAAAGACTGATTCTCTCAGAACTCAACTACATTGATGATCTTCATCCTGAGGACTAAGAACCATGGTACCCAGTCATGAGACCCACCAAATACTTGATCCCAGAATCATTATTTCACATAGCATCCACACTTAAAAGGTCTGCCCCATGACATTGTTCTAGCCTTTAATATTCTTTCTCAAGAAAATGTTCCAGAACACTAATGATTACTAATTGAAAGAAACAGCAAGAGCCCTATGAACCATTTCTCGAAGGAACATATCTAATAAGCATATTTATAAAAATAGACTTTGGGTGTTTATGTAAAATATATCCTCTGCATTTTGTAAAATTAATTTTACATATGAACATAGACATGTTATTCTACAGAATATTTAGTGAGTTCAATTTTTGATCCTTGACTGATGAAAGACATACAGGATTCAGTATGGGACATTTATTCTGCCCAATTAGGAAGAGGTGGAAGAGTTACCAAAGTGATGGGTGAAATGCTAGCAAAATCCACAATTTAATGAGAAGGATCACGGCTGAAGAAAAGAGCATAATGCAGGTCAGTAGCACACAAGCTGGGTTAATGATTCTGACAATACAGGAGAGACCCAACCAGAGGTGGCCCCAAAACCAAGGAGAACTCCAAGTGAGCCATCTTGGGCATCTAGGAGCTCTCTCATCTATCGTCTTAAATAAGAATGTCTCAGCCATAAGAAATGATGTGCTCTTTAAATCTTAAGCTTCCAGATCATTCCATCTCTTCTATAAAGACCTTCTCATTTCGTCCTTCAAATATGGAAGAGATCATTCCATCTCTTCTATAAAGACCTTCTCATTTCGTCCTTGAGCCTAAGAAATTGCAGAGAAGATCCTATTACCGTAAAAAGTCATACATTTGAGCAGACCTGAGGTAATGTGTGAGGATGGGTTTGATTTGAATATCAGAATGGCATCACATGGAAAGGTTCTGGCTACAAACAGAGATGTGGGGTTAGAACCAAGTCAAAGTTAATGGATCCTTTTGGTTATATACACTAAGGTGGATGTATGTCAGGGTTCCAAGACCTCAGCACCATTGACATTTGAGTCAAATAATTGTTGTGAAGGGCTGTCTTTGCATTGTAGGATGTTTATCAACATCCTCAACGTCTCCCACTAGAGGCCTTAGCAACTCCCCACCTTCAGTCATGACAGTCAAAACCGGCTTCAGATATTGCCAAATGTCTCCTGGCGGCAAAATCGCCACCAGGGGAGAACCATTGATGTGTATAAGCTTTTTTTTTTTCTTTATTGATATTAGAGAGAGGGAGAGAAAGATAGAAGCATTGATGAGAGAGAACATCAATTGGCCTCCTTCTGCATGCCCCTCACTGGGGATCAGGCTCACAACCTGGCCATGCGCCCCGACCTCTTGGTGCATGAGTTGATGCTCAACCACTGAGCCACACCGGCCAGGCTTATCTGTGTGAGCTTTAAAGGAAAGGCAGGAGGAACAAGCAAAGAGAAGGGAAGTACCTGGGGCAGCGTTTAGGGTGGGGGGAGTGGGCATATCGAGATGAAGCACAGAGTATTGAGAAAACACAACAACAGGAGACTTAGCTCTGCCTCATCAGGGCTTAAGCTTCCACACAGAGGCCGAGGCCTTTACCATGAGCGAACTGACTGTCAGGTGACAAGGACATATTGGAGGCTTAAGAAGAGCTGGAAAGAGGGCTACAGGGATGTGTCCAAGTCTAGACTGGGCAAGGAATTAAGCATAGCCAGATGGAGGCGGGGGGAGATATTTCCTAAACAGTGTCAAAGGTCATGTTGTCCAAAAGGCTATGACAACTGGCAATTAACAGCTGTGCTTGAGCTTCCATGATGAAAGGCCAAACATGTGTCCATCCCTGCCCCACCCGGTCTCCCTACCCCACAGCGCGATGCTGCATCACAGCATCAAATACTAGTGCCTTTATGATGTTAAAAAAGAATCACAAGTGCATTTATTATGAACTTACAATTAAGCACGCAGTTGAGAGATGTTGCAAGCGGATCTTTATGAGGATGTTAATACTTTCTTCTAAACCGAGAAGTTATCCTAAACTTACTTGTCTTGCTGTCTGCATTCCAGACTTCAAACTATGTCTTTGATCTCCGTAGAAGGGGAAGCATTCTATCCTGAATAGGAACAAACCAACGGCAAAACAAAGCATAGTAGAGACCCCTGAACACCACCCCAGGAGACATATTAAAGCTTTCCTTATTTAATACAACGCAACCCAGAACTGGTTATTTCAAAGTCAATTTCCAATTTATTACTCAGAAAGTTATAACTATGTAGATAAACCAATTAGTTCATGATCACTTGCTAAATATCACCATCTCTGTTCTGTTTTACTTTGGCCTTATTATCATACTAAGCATTAATAAATCCAATGCTTGGACTTACTGATTGTTAAAAAATTAAAATAGAAGGCACCATTTATCTCTTTAAAGGACTCTTTTTAAAGACTTTTAAATGACACATTTATCAAAGACATTGCAATTGCAGAAAATCTAATGGCATGCTGCTTTTGAGGAACTGTATCTACTATAGAAAATAAGGGAATGTATTGAAAAGATTTAAGTAGAGGTCTGGCCAGTTTGGCTCAGTGGTTAGAGTGTCGGCCTGTGGACCAAAGAGATGCAGGTTCGATTCCAGTAAAGAGCACATAACTCAGTTGCAGTTCGGACCCAGGCCTGGTCAGAATTGTGCAGGAGGCAACCAATCAATGTGTCTCTCTTACATTGATGTTTCTCTCCCTCTCTCTCTCTCTTCCTCCCTCCCTCCCACTCTAAGAGAAGATAAATGTAAAAATATCCTCTAGTGAGAATTAAAAAAAAAAAGTAGAAAGATCACCATGACAGCTTACACTTGTACCACTCTCCATTTCCCTTCCTTAAATCTCGGTGTCTACCTTTGTAAAAAGAATCATAAAATAGCATCCATGTCTGAGCATCAGTGAGAAGATTATCCATTCCTTGGACATAATCCTCTCTCCTCCAATTGAGTTAGCACCACACAAACTGGTTGGAGGGAGTTGGTGAAAAGACACATCCCCAGAGCAGGTTTCTTGATTCTCAATTGCTGTGACCCCAAAATTACTCTGGGTCAGCACTCTGCTCCCCACAGTGAGGCACTTGGTCTCAGGTGCATGATCTCAGCTCTTAAGCCCATGAGTGTATTTATTTTTTCATTTCTACTTCTCACTTATCCCCAACAAATACATAACAAACCTCAACATCCTACAGGCTCGTTGTTCTGTTCAGAGTTGGAGTAACTTTTTCCAAAATGTACACTGAAAGTTTTTTCCATGCTTTCTAATAAATGGGACATTTCAGAGGAGGGTGCCTGTTTGTTTTTCCGTCTGTCTGTCTGTTCGGATCTCGATTTGTTTAATTAGTACAACACGTCAGAACTTCTGTTAGACCAAGTTTTCATCCAAACATAGCTATTTAGGAAAACTGCTTCCTTGTACATGGGCAGCAAAGCAAGAACAGGTTTGTCAAAGTACAGGGTGTGGAACGAATTCCTGCTTCTTGGTGGGGCTCTGGGTCCAACTCTATCAGCGTTTCTCTCCCATCAACCCCCCCCCCCCCCCGCCACACACACACACACACACACACACACACTGTTGCCAGCACAATTTGGATGAGTTTGGGCTGTTCCCACAGGTACAATCACCTGTCTAGAACCTCAAAAGCAAAGCCATCTGTGATGTAAACATTTTCAGACAAGGCAGGGTGGCCCCCTGCCTTTTTTTTTTTTTTTTTTTTTAACTCAGAGGACATGCTAAGGATTCTCACTGTTTTTTGATGTTTTATGGCATGTGCTGTAAAAGAACAAAACATGTTTTTTAAATGGCCAATGAGAGAAGAAGTGATGTGTTGTCTGAATGTGAGCCAGTTGTAGTTGAGATATTTTTTTTCCCCTCTTCTTTTCCTGGACAACACATCTAACGCCCAAACTGAAACCAAAGGCAAGACCTCTGCAGATCGTTCTTGCAAAAGCTCAGAGGTGCCCAGTCATAGGGAACTCTTACTTTTTAAATACTTCCATGCAGTAACTTCTTAAATTATGTTTCTATCTACTTGTTGACAGATTACGAACACTAGTCAGAAACTAACTTCCTGGAACCTCCTGATATTTGATGATTCTAGGAAATATGTGTTTCTGATTTTTATCACTGTTCCTGGAAACTGCAAAGAGGGAACAGGCTTGCGGAGTTCAAGATGTTCTGCCACCGTCTCTCTGGTACGGTACCGGCCCACGGAAACCTAGGGAGCGTGTGGGACTCGTTCACTTAGAGACAGTGTCGTGTTGACCTTTAGAGAATGGCTTTGGAAACCATGGGACCCACGACCTTTGTCTTTTCTGTGTAAACTTGGGCAACCATTCATCCTCTTAAAAGCAGAGTTGTCGTATTTATAAAGTCGGGGGTAAATAGTGCCTGATGCCTGGCCGGTGTGGCTCAGGGGTTGAGCGTCGACCCTGCACCAGGAGGTCACCAGTTTGATTCCGCGTCAGGGCACATGCCCAGGTTGTGGGCCCGATCCCCAGTGGGGGGCACGCAAGAGGCGGCCAATTGATGTTCTCTCTCATCAATGTTTCTACCTCTCTCTCCTTCTCCCTTCCTCTCTCTCTCAAAAAAAAAAAAAAATCAATAAAGAAACAATATTTTTAAAAAATAGTGCCTGATTCTTATTGTTATTGGAGGGTTTGTTAGGACAAACCACATGAAGAAATCACCTGGTGTCTGGCACACAGTAAGCTTTCTTGATCACTTTAGCTCATCATTATTAAACACCAGAGTTCCAGACAGTTACCACGTGGCATTGTTTTTATAATTATCCCATAGCTGGGTGGTTAACTGCAATAAAATTGGTATAAAAACGATGCTAATAATAATGGCACGTCCAATCAGACACTGAATTAAAATCCTCAAGTAGGGACACTTAAGGAATGCACATTTACAACAACAAGAAATGCAAATTTAGGAAAACTTAAAATGACTGGAGAGATTGTTTTCAGAGTAAGCAGTACAGTGATAGCGTCATTGAGCAAAAAGTAATAATAATAATATTCAGAAGAAATGAGAGAATGTGCAAAAGAGGCCCGGTAAAAAGCACATCTCCAAATAGGCTTTATGAGCTCCTTGCAAACCATGGTTACATGCCTGGTTTTCTCTGCAAGTGCAGTGTTCAATTATTGACATGGGATACATGGCCCAGGCCCGGCCACTGAAGCCACAGAGGTTTTATGCGAATGAGATGTGGCCGTCACCGCACGGGCCGGAGGAGTTTGGGAAGAGCGGCCCCACATCCTCTGGCTCGGGGAGAAGCAGCACAAAGGGCAAAGGGCAGGCTGCACAGCGCAAATCCGCACTTGGAACATCTACAGCGGTGTGAGGACATCCCCCATCACGTCGAACTGTAGCCATCTCCTGAGTCCCAGACCAGCCGGGTCCTCCCACTGGGGTACCGCAGGAGTGGGCTGAGGGCTCCACAGTCATGCTCCCCGTGGACGTGTGAGACCGTGGAGAGTTGCTTCACCACAAAGGCAGTTGGAACCAATTAGTGCCTTCGCGGCTATAGCTGGGGACAGACTGAGGAGGAAGCAGAATGACAAACGGGACGGCTCTGAGAAACTGGTGTGCCCCAGACTGCCTGGGCACTTCTCGCTTTCCGAAACTAGCTTTTTCTAGGACAAAATCTTTTTTTAGGACAAAATCCAGCTCACTGTATCATCAATGTCACCAGGATGACGGAGTAGCAGTATCCTCTTCCACGAACCCCTAAAGGGAAATGTGTCATCGCTCTCCCGGACACCAGGAAACATTCAAGTCGGGTCACAGGACAGCAGTAGGGTTAGAACTAGTGTCTGAGACTGCACAGCCTAGTGTTGCTAAGATAAAGGTGGACGTACAATAAATTCTATGGTCCATTGTTCTTTAAACGTATTCTTTGTTCACCTAGTGATGCAAGCTCATTAGTGAAAATCTTGTAAACTACAGAAACATAGAAAGAAAACACAATCACAGTGTAAAGAAAACTCAAAGATACGGGTGTGTGTTTCCTATTTGACATGGTGATATACACTAGGTTTCACGATTTTACCGTGGTGTTCATTCCTATTTTTTAGTAGCGGCAGGTGTGCCAGGCACCAAGTACCTTAAATGTGCTGACTTTGTAGCCTTACAAAAAAAAAAAAAAAAACGCCATACAGGAAAGTCTACCGTGTTTCCTTTTTACAGGTGAGAAAATCTGAGGCCCCTGGAGATTTTGTGGTTGCCCAAGAAGAAGGGAGAAGTAGTTGAAGGACCAAGGTGTAAAATCCAGGCAGTCTGACTCCAGAACTCACATCCTTCGTCACTCAGACTTAGCCATGCTGACTCCTTTGGAAAGTAAAAGGATCCTTTACTGGGTCTTATCATCATCAATATACATATTTCTGAGATTAGTGGTAAATGTCATCTAAGAAATAAGACACTTTTTCAGATGAACGTGTGGCTAGTTTAAAAGATAGTCTCAGAACAATGAGCAACCATTTAAAATGAAAGTATTTGCTTTTAGGCTCCATCCAGATGTTGCCTCTGGACTTAGACATAAACTATGTTCTTGCCCATCTCTTGGGTCATCGGCTACGGTAGCAATAATCATCTGGTACCCTGGTTTAACTATTCTTACATTTCATGTACTAAAATATGTCTCCATAGGGTCATTTTTTTTTTTCCAGAAAATTAGATGTCTGGAATATTTTTAGTGTATTAGTAAATGGCTTGTTTTTATATTAACAGATATTTGTAAGGCTTGGCTAAAAGCAAAAAGGTCATGTAACAACTTTTCCCATCAAAATTCTGCAGCCATCGCCCCATCGTGTTTCGGGTAGAAGTCGGTCTGAGGCCAGCTTAGATGTGTTCTTTCCTTTTTCACCCATTTGCTTTTTCTGCAGGAATGTGTCTCGTCTCTTTCTCCATCCCTGTAATTCACATGTAACAAAGTTCTCTTTTCATTGCATTTACTTTGAACACAGGGAGCCCTTTTGATCTGCTCCTTCATGCTTTTTCAACTCAGGAAACTTTTATTTAATT
This sequence comes from Molossus molossus, assembly GCF_014108415.1. Lineage (NCBI taxonomy): Eukaryota > Metazoa > Chordata > Mammalia > Chiroptera > Molossidae > Molossus > Molossus molossus. The sequence goes on from NW_023425346.1 coordinate 97,384,789, forward strand.
ACATCTTTGAATAATTGTTTCTGTTCCCCTTGTTATTTACTTTTTTCCTGGAACACCTATAATTCTCAGGGTAGCTCTCCATCCTCCATCCTTCATTCCTATCATTGTCTCTCATTGTTTCCGAGTCTTGTTTTTTTCTTTTCTCTACATCCTGTAGAAATTCTTGTTGTTGTTTTGTCAATTTCTTTGTTTGTTTGTTTATCCTTACCCGAGGACTTTTTTTTTTTTTTTTTTTTCCATTTTTTGTTCAGATAGAGCGGGAGGGAGAGAGAGAAAGAGAAACATCGATGTGAAAGGGACATATCGAGTGGCTGCCACCCACATGACCCAACCAGGGTCGGGGACAGACGGCAACCGAGGTGCCTGCCCTTAGCGGGAACCGAACCCGGGTCTCTCTGGACCGCAGGCCGACGCTCCAACTGCTGAGCCAAACCGGCCAGGGTTGTTGTTGTTGTTTTAAATGTCTTATCACCCCCACTTGCTTAATTTTAGCACCATGTCTGCTTTTTACTGCTTTAGTAAAAAGTTTGTCTTTATTTTTCTGCAATATGTTTCTAATTTATCCAACTACAAATGTATCTAGTATGGGTCCTGTTATTATTTTATTGTAACCCTGTCTCTTTTTTTAATCCCATAGATGATACCAGTTTTTGACAAATTTTCTCATTCCCAGAGTAAATCTTTTTCAGAGGTCTGCTCTTCCATCGCGTCTTTCGAATGATATTTTTCTGTTTCAATAAGAGATCTGCCTGGACCCAGCATCTAAAAGGCAGGATGTGTCTATTAACTTCAGCTCTCTTCTTCGTCCAGTTGGGCCCTGGTCAAATTCCCTCCTCAGATCTGCATGTGGATGGCAGATGGACGTGCTCCTGGGCTAATTCCCCTTCACTAACACACACAACTGTCTTCCGTCAGATGGGATCTTCTCGACCCCATCGTTTAGCTCTCTCTAGCTTTGAACAAATGGAGCAGTATAAAACCAATAAAATAAAATAGAACTAGAATCCTTCCTAGTTCTACTTTCTCGTGCCTTCGTCCCCTCCCATCCCCACCCCCACCTCACCTCCCTTTTCCTTCATATCAAGTTGCTTTCCAGGCGCGTTAGTCTAAGTAGAAAGAGAAGAAGGATTGGGGCACCTGGTCACACCAGGGCAGCTCTTGTGTTTGCTGATTGATAAAGACTTTAGTTCTAGGTGGAGACTGTTTAAAAGGGTGTTATACCAGCTTCTAGGTCATTCCAAAAGCCGTTAATTCTTAGTTGTTCCTGTTCTAGCTTCCGGCAATGAGGGAAGGACTCAGTTTTAGGTGCAGATTACAGTATACATTTTTACCTTTTTCTGTAGAAGACTTTGTTTGAGGACCACTATTCAAGTATCCTTGTTATATTTTTTAACCCTCACCAGAAGATATGTTTTACTAAAATGGAAGAGAGAAAGAGACAGACAGACAGAGAGACAGAGACAGACAGATATCTACCAGTTGCCTCCTGCACACCTCCCCACCGGAGATCAAACCCACAACCTAGATACGTTTCCTGCCCGGGACTCAAACCCACAACCTCTGGGTGTACAAGATGATGCTCCAACCAAGGGAGCCACCCAGCCAGGGCTAACCAGATGTTGTTTTTAACCCGAAGAGGATATCTGAGGAGAGAGTTCCCCTGGCCGTGCTACATTACTCGCGGTGACAAGGATGCATCGGCATTCCTTTCTGACCGTCATGGGGAGCCATGAAACTCAGATACCGGGACCATGCCAGCAGCACGTGGCGCTGGTGGTGGACGAGACGTGGCTTCTGTGACACCTGGAGCAGTGAGCTGTCTGTGTTTGAGGGGCTGGACGCAGCTCACAGCCCCGGGCCAGGCTATGCGACTCCTTTCTGAGCATAAAACTCAAGAGAAAAACGGGATTTTTATGTCTCCCAGATTTTAAACAAGGAATTAAGATTAATTATTATATAAAAAGCTTGACTTAGGAAGCAAGAGACCAAGTTCTTAGAAATTTGATTATGGAAGAATCAAACTGACACTGAGCATCCAGTTTTTGTGATTGGCTACAACAGTCCACAATTTCCTTCCAGAAGGATGCAGGATTCTTCCGTTTTGTATCTGTAGTAAAGTAAGTAGGTCAGTTTAGGAAGAATGGTTGCTATTGGTTATAGCTTATATTTTAGTAATTTTATGCAGCTGCTATTTACTAACAATAGTATGATTCTAAATGTTTCAATGACATATTTCTAGATAGAAAATGGCCCAAACTATTTCTGATGGAAACCGATACATTTGGGGAAAGAGGCTAATTTCTTTGGGAATTGAAACTTAAGGTAAACACACACACACACACATACACACACACACACACACACACACTTCCATCTCCATATTTAATCAGAGTTTGGTCATATGGGCCCTGCCACCTAATCAGATTTGAACTCAGCTTTTTAATTTTTATTTCTAATATCAGCAAAGCTAAGCATAAGCTGTGATTAAGAGACTAATGCAGGAACTGAGTGAAAGTGAAAATTAAGATTAAGTGAAATTAGTTTCACTTAATAGACACACACACGAACCTAGCGACAGTAAGCTTATTAGTTCTATTGATGTAAATTCCTAGGAGCTTAAAAGGTCTATATTAAGATTCTGTCTTTCAAAAGGTTTCTCATTATCCATCCAACTGCGTGATGAAATATCACAGTTCAGGAAAACCATGTTCTCACTGACTTTAGAGTCGTACAGCAGCATGACCGCCCCCGGGGCAGTGGTCCCATGGAGAAGGGAACCATCACTCGTGCACAGAATGCCGCAGAACACATGGCCTCATCTCCCCATTCCCAACGACATCCGGGCCATGACAATTTCTAAAGGGTTAAAGTATAATGAGGTCCTTCTGAAATGTAAACCTTTTTTTACATTAATTAATTTTTGTTACAGATGTTTCTCCTTTTTCCCTCATTGACACTCTCCTCCCTGCTCCCATCCCCCACCACCCCCCACCACCACCACCACCTTCACAATAGTGCTGTCTGTGTCCATTGGTTACACATATATGCATATAAGCTCTTTGGTTTATCTCTTCCTGCCTTCCCACCCTCTCTTCCTCTGAGGTTTGTCAGTCGGTTCCCTACTTCCATGTCTTTGGGTCTATTTTGTTCATTATATTCCACAAATAAGTGAGATCATGTGATATTTGTCTTTCTCTGATTGGCTTATTTTGCTTAGCATAATACTCTCTAGGTCCCTCCATGTCATCCCAAAAGGTAAGAGATTTTTCTTCCTTCTAACTGCATAGTATTCCATTGTGTACATGTACCACAGCTTTTTTATCCACTCATCTACTGATGGACACTTGGGCTGTTTGCAGATCTTAGCGATTGTAGATAGCACTGCAAAGAACATAGGGATACACTGAAACTTAAACTTTAGTGATTCAGGTATGACGCATAATAGAAGCAAATTTTAAAAATGTAATGAAGAATTAATTATCTTCTCATGGAGGAAATAGGTGTTTATTCTGTGGAGCACTAGAGTTTACATTCTAAAGTAAGCATTTTTGCTCTTTACAAGATCTGGAATAAAAAAAACTAATCCATGAGTAATGTAATCATCCTATAGTCTGAAAATTGTTTTCAAGTATTTGTACACTATTCATGCTTAAAATGTGTAAAAAGTCTATGAAGATTTCACATTGATATGCATAAAAGTAAAAATATTTTCTAGAAATAAAGAAGCAAAATTTCAAAAATAAAAGCATTGCCCATTCTTTATGTCAGTTCCTTGAAAAAGAGAAGCAGGTCTATCAGCTTATGTTTTAGCTGTAAGTCATTTTTTTTTTACAGTGATTTGAACTCTGAATTATATTTCTATGTGTCTAAACGGTAGCAGGTGTCTAAAAAGCAATCTGATGAGAGGTATTGTGTGCTGAGAACTCACTTGATTTTGGAACATTTGGAATTAACATTAGACATGAGTTTCTCAATAGCCACATATTTACATCTTGAGCTAGTTAACTCTTGGGTGTAAAGAACTGTCCTTCTAATTGTGGAATACGTAGCAGTACCCCTGGTCCCTGCTTACTAGATGCCAGTAGAATCCCCACCCACCCTCGTCGTGACCACCAAACATGTCTCCAGACATTGCCAAATGTCCCTTCTGGTGGCAGGCAGGGAGGGGTGGGGAGGGTCGCCCCTGGCTGAGAACCACTATCCTACAGCTCTTGCCAAAGTGTACTTGGTCTGGATATCAGCAGAGCTCTTTCTTCTTGTTTGGAAAAATTAACATGTTGGGATACCTAAAGGTGTTAGTCTCCCTCTCAGATGTGTTACATGGGCTCACTGAATTCATTTCTTTGCAATTTGTTAATCTCATTTTGTATGTGGCTCTTTGTGGCTGGAAACATGATCCTGCTGATATTGGGTAGATGGTGCTCAGTGTTTTCAGCTGGTGAGCTCTGTTCAACTACAGACTAGCATCTCTCTGGAAAGAAAAATAGGTTCGAAATTGGTGGAACCATAGTATACTGTAATTTGCATTCTTCACTTGGTTTCTCTATTTCCTTGTTCCATCAACAATACTCAATACCTAATGCCTCTCCAGTTATTAGATGTCTCCTATTCAGGTCATTAATTCCATTGTAACTCTCTCTGACATTGCACACCTCAGCCTTGCTTCCAAAGACAAACATGTCCATGCATCAGGCTCCTGTGCAATTATAGCAGCCATGAACCTCGGGCCCAAACTCGATGTACAAGAAACAAACCTTTTCCATTTTTACAGTCAACTCAAATTGTTATTTGGAGTGCCGATTTTATTTTGCAAGGATAAGGAAGAGAGAAAGACAATCTCGTGAAATTCAGGGTCGCCCCCAGAGACGGCCCTTTGGTCCTGTGGGCAAGGCCTGGAAATGTAGGAGTCCCAACTATGCACGCCCCTGAGATGTCTTCCGAGGCTCAGCTCTTCAGTGGCTGAGCTGTAGAGACAGCCAGCTGTGAGGTCTCTTACTTTCAGCAGAAGACCTCCCTATGTCCACATCTAAGCTCCTCCTGGACACACAAGGAATCTATGATTTGGAGTAAATAAAGTCTGTGAGGATGTTTCTGACCCAGGTTTCTAAACACTCCTACACAGAGTACCTGCTGCCACAGAGGGTGTCTTGTAGACTAGGAAAATTGTCCCATGTCAGGGCTGTGCAAGGGAAGCAGGGAATAGGTCTCCTCAGCCCTCAGATGACCTAACCTGCCTGATGTTTCAGTTGTATCTTCCCTGCCCCAAGCCAGTTCTGGGCAGCTTCTTCAGCTCCTATCTGCATCTCGCGTTCATCTTCAAATCTGACTTCATCTCACGCCAAGCCCACAGAATCTTTATCTAGAAAGGTAAGTAGAGAAAGAGAAGTGTGTCTCTCATGTTTCGTCAGTGTTATACATGCACATCTTCACTCGAAAGCTTAAGAAACAAGCCAAGCATGCAATTCTGTTGTTCCACTGGAACAATTCTTGTGAGGTGTTTCTTGATATTTATTGGTTAAGTGAACGTCCCAAACGATCTTCCTATTACTTGAACACATGGCAAGAGTGCCTGCCCTGAGGGTGGGTTAGCTTGAGCAAAGTGTGGGTGGCCAGCTGTCCTGTTTCCACTCACACTTCAGGCTTTTCCATTTAGGGCTGCGGAGTCTCCCTGAAATACAGGCATGTGGTTCCAGCCTCTTTATGCCCCCGCCTGTTGATGGCCTTGTACACGTAAGTGCTCCTGACATTTTGGTTGACTCTGTCTTAACCACCTGGATCCTCTCAGCGTGGCCGTGTCACCACACGCTCAGAAAAGAGTCCAGGTTTCTCCAACCTCCTTCGTTACGGGGCAAAGAAAGCCACGAAAGCTTGTCACACGCTACTTCCAATAAATAAGAAGACAGCTTGCTAACAATACTCCACCAGATGTACAAATGGTAGAAATAAATACAATGGACTCCTTGTTGCATACTCCAGTTTCTTTGGAATTACTAATCAATAGTGTATTAGTCTGCGAGGGCTGTCACAAAATACCACAGACTGGGTGGCTTAGACAATAGATTCCTTTTTTTCTCACAGTTCTGGGGGCTGAAAAATCCAAGATCAAGTGTCGAAAGGGCCCTTTCCGCTGTCCTCACATGGCCTTTCTCTGTGCACACGTATCCCCAGTGTCTCTTCCTCTTCTGATAAAGACATGGGTTCGACCGGATTAGGGCCTCACCCTTATGACCTCATTTAATCTCAATCACCTCTGGAAGGGTCTTATTCCCAAACACAGTTACATTGTGGGTTGAGGTTTGAGTATATGAATTTGAGGGGAGGGGGAAACCACACAATTCAGTCCATAACAAATAAATAGCATCTACATCGATGGCTACGTGATGAGTAAAACTTAAAATCTAAGTAACATACTGTTCCTTCTCTTAATACACAGCACAATAACAAAAATCTTCAATTTTGTTTTTCCATTCAAAGGTGAACAATTGAGTTCCCCCATTTTTACCAACATAGAAGCTGACTCAATGCCCATTTGGATGCAAGGCTGATCCATAACGCAACCCTGGACGGAACGGGACACAGAGGCGTCAGCTAGGACTGTGGGTGTGATAAGGCAAGTGATGTGATGTGTCCAAATACTGCCGCAGAACCCCTCCTACTTACCAGTGACGGTGCGTCCCTCTGACAAGGAGATGCCGTGCTCATCCTCTGAACACTGCTGCAGCCCCGCAGTAAGAACTCACATTTGCTCCAACACTGTTGGTTGTCATGAATACTATTTACCGCTTTTCTCAACCATGTTTGGTGAATAGCAGTGCTCTCGGTTGTATTTTACCCATTATAAGCAACAAAAGCATAAGCAATCAGGACAAATAGAGGTGAAAAACTCCTTCTGGGGGAAAAAAATCCTCTTGGAAAAATAACATTATTGGATTCAAAACGATAGGATTTCTTGTCTGGCAGCAATGAACACAAAGCGGACCTAGAAAAATCATTAGATCTTAAAAAAATGTAAATAAATCTAAATGGAAGAAGTTATTTCTTTCTGTAATTTAGCTGTCTTTCCTTTCTTTCTGAAGAGTCCTGGTAAACCACAGCCACAAAAAAATTAAAGCAAAATAAATGCCCAAATCAACGGACTTGTTTTCATGATGACTCAGCTACCAAAGAAGCAATATTCACTGAGTAGAGTTATTACTACAACTCCTACAATTCTCTATACATTTACCTTTTTTTTTTTTTTTTAAATCCTCACCCGAGGATATTTTTCCATTTTTTTTGTACAGATAGAGTGGGAGGGAGAGAGAGGAAGGGAGAGAGAGAGAAACATCGACGTGAAGGGACACATCGAGTGGCTGCCACCCGCATGACCAACCAGGGCCGGGGACAAACTGCAACCGAAGTACGTGCCCTTAGCGGGAACCGAACCCGGGTCTCTCCGGACCGCAGGCCAACGCTCTAACCACTGAGCCAAACTGGCCAGGGCAACCTTTTATAAAATTTGTGAACTTTAGTCCCTTTTTATGGTTTCATTGGAGCCTATGACAACACACACACACACACACACACACACCCATACATATATTTTAGAGAAAATACTAAAGGCAAAGATTGTGTGAATCTATCTTTATATAAAGAGCATGTTAATTTATGACTTAAATAAGTTGATTGTTTGGCTTTCAAGCAAATTTAATATCTACCATGAATTTAACCCTAAGGCTAGCCAACCTCACCTTTGAAAATTAGGTGCTTGGAATTTATTTCCTCTGTGGATAAAAACCAAAGAAAAATGCAGTCAAAGGGGTTTTTCATCATTGTTATTCAGTTGTATGTATTTTTAATAATATCTGTGATAATACAATTATGATTTTCAGCCTTGCAGTCTAAGCAATTGAAAGGAATTACTTCTTAGCTATGAAAGGCAATGAAATGCAGAAGAAAATGTCCTAAGTTATAGAAAAAGAAATATACACACACAAATAAGACATGAAATGATTATGGGTATTATTTTGTAATACTGTTTTTAAAATATGAGAAATAAAACCCTGCCCAGTAGTTCAGTTAGCATCATCCCAATATACTAAGGTTGTAGGTTTGATCCCCAGTCAAGAATCAACCAATGAATGCATAAATAAGTGCAACAACAAATCGATGTTTCTCTCTCTCTCTCTCTCTCTCTCTCTCTCTCTCTCTCTCTTTGCCTCTCTCTCTCAAATTGATAAAAATATTTTTTAAATATGCAGAAAAAAAGTATGGACACTTAGACATTACTCTAGAATTATTTCTTGGGCCAACACAAGAGAAAAATTCTCTCACATACCCTCAACAAAGTGACAATTCAACCACAGTAAACTCTACTTGGAAATTTAGTTTATATGTGTCAAGTTACTGTCTACATACAGAAAGAGACAAATTATAAACCCCCTACTTATAAATAGTGGGTTCTCATAAAGGCCCTTAGTCCCCACCCATCTCCCCCACTCCAGCTCAGAGCACACAAAGCGTGTTCCACTCTGCCCATGAGGAGAGAAACTGAAGAAATTTAGAGATTTTAAGAAGTCATGAGGTTTAAAATATAAAGAGAAAAAAACAAACAAACAAACGTGGCTGCCAGGAACAGGACGTTGTGCAGCCCTGGTCCCAGACTTGCAGGTGGGGCTGGCTTCCCTCTACTCATTTCTGATGTTACAAAAAAAAAAAAAAAAGGTAAAGAGGGGGGATTGCAAAGTTCTGCATTAGAAATGCAAAACTGTCTTCCTCCTGCTAATACATTTGAGACCCTACTCAAATTTAAAATATAGCTAATATTAAAAAAAGAAAAATGTGTGATTTATATTATAAACTGTACCTGTCGGGAAATGTATCTTAAACTTAGAAGGAAAAAGCAAGCAAACTGTTCTGGAATTTATTGAGAGATTACTACATACCAAGCACTTTATATGCATTATCTTATTTCTCTCCATTGTTTGATAAAAGGGCTCTTAGTGTCATCTCCATATTGCAGCAGGGAAACTGAGGCTGAGAACCTGGCATACGTGGAAAACAAGACGTTACACAAACACTGATTTTAGGACCTTTTATATGATGTTTCTACGACCTCTACTGCTATTCTCTACTCCTTGGCAATATTTTCCGGAATAAATAATTCTTAAAATAGTGTATCATTTAGAGAAAACTAAATGTGCTAAAATATGAGAAATTAATGAACTCTATGATAAAATATTGTGCACTTGGCAAAAAGGATTGTGTTGAGGGTGTAAAAATCTAGAAAACAGGTTATCATGTTAAGGGGAAATAGTAAGAAATGGAATATATTCTATGTTATCACAACTCTAATAGTGTTAACATTAACTACCATATTAATATTAACTGAAACATAAGTAACTTTCACACATAAGCTCATTTAATTCTTACAATCATCATATAATTTGGTATTTTTATATTCATTTCATGTAAGAGAAAACAGACATTGCAATGACAATGGCTTCCCTTTATTAGATGAATTCATACCTAGGTCCTGCCAAATGGTGGCCTTTCAATGGACTCTTTTGTGGCTTATCCAACATTCCATTGTTCACACTTTCCATATACTCAATTCCTTAATACAATATGTTTCTACTTTTCAGTAAACAGCAGACAGTTAAGAAATGCCTACTCTGCTCATGACTGCGTCCCTGCAGAGATGTCTGAGAAGGAGATCCAAGGTAGGCATTTGATAATTATGCTTTTTCAAGTCTAAAAAGAACTTGGAACCTTCGATTCAGGTCACCAATACCAAACCCTGTCAAGCCTACAAGAAAATTCTCTCCACTCTCTTGAGAAAGGTGGGGAACCATAACTTCACCCAAATATTCCTGATAGACACATATGGTGGCCTCTGCTGAAATGAGTTTTCAAAGACCCCAGTTCTCTCTCTTGAGGAAAGGTGCCTGGCTTTTACCTCCCAGGGGCCCTCCTGGATGCTCAGGGCCATGATTCTCCGTTTACACACAGCTTGCTCAGTGTGACCAGCCTCCAAGTAGCACATGACAATTGTTTCTCAAAGTCAACAATGACATTAATAAACAATTGTCTTTAACAGTAGTCAACAGGTATTGATAATAAAAAGAACAAAATTTTAGCACATCAAAATGAACTACTAAAGAATATTTTCTTAGCAATATGCCCACCCTTTTATTGTTTTTCTCTTTGTGTGTTAAGTGATTATTTTTTTCTTCTCTCTTTTTAATCAGGAGCACCACCAACTAAATTCCCTGCATTTTTACACAATTCTGCTTGTTTATTATGTTACTCTAGAAGAGGGTAAATAATTGATTGGATTCATTGCCTCTAATTCTATCATTCAATTAGTTATGGTTTGATAAAATTATATATAAACACTGGACAGATTGCATTTTATACCCAAGTTCTTATATTGACAAGAATTTAAATGATCAATTTAGGGTTATAGCAAAAAAATGATTTAGCAGACAACAGATGAACTTATTATAACAAGGTTCTTGATGGCACAAAGTGAACATTTGAGTATTTCTAATGCTTTCCACAAATTAGCATCTACTTCCAGCAGCTGAATAACCTGCCCCTTCTTTGAAGACTCTCAAAAGTATAGATTTTCATTCTCAAACCCTTTTATTATGGAAGTAGCTATTAATAGGTTGAAAGAGTGGCTATTGTGTTAAGTAAAGAGCACTCAGAAAAAAAAAAATGTATTCCTGTGGGCAGCAGTGCCAACAGAAATTTTAACTCAGCTCAAAGCCCAGTCAACTCACTTGCTTGAGGAGCTGTTGTCCAAAATACAGAGATGGGTGAAGTTTAAGGCTGCAAGTTCAGACTACGCAACAGCTTCTTAACATTCAATGTCTCCTCTTCCTGTGGCTACTGGCTGGTTGCATTTGGGGAGGAGAGGTGGGTCCCATTGGAAAACTTCAGTGTGACTACTTGAGTCAGAGCAATGGAATCAGGGACTCCAATTCTGACGTGGGTATACAAGTTCAGTAGAAACACAAGCAAGGCGTACCCTCTGAAATTCAAGTAAAGAGAAAAGGAACCAGTAAATAACCTAAATGTCCAACAATAGAAAGATAATTGATAAATGCTGATGTCACTATTTAATGGAATAACATGTTTCTTCAAGATCATGTTTTAATCCCTGATGACACTGAAAATATTAGGTAAGACATAATATTAAGTCAGAGACAGAATTCAAAATGATAAGTAGTTATGATGAAATTTTAGAAAAAGAAAATGTACATGTTTGTAAAACTGAAAAGAGATACACCAGAGTCTTTAAAGATACGTCTTCTGGGAGTGTCAGAATTTTTTTCTTCTTTTTGTCTTTTTTTCAAGTTTTCTACAATGAGCATGTATTATTTTTTATAGTAAGAAAAGAACATCCTAAGTATCTTTAGAAGAAGAAAAAAATCAGTGTGAAATAGATCTTCCTTCTCCCCTAACCTCTCCCACTAGTCACCTTCTCAGACATTTCCTTGGCACTCCTGGTCAACTACATTCTTCACAACACCTGTAGAATTTTCTTTGCAAAATGCAAATCTGATCCTTGTCTTTTTTAAACCTTTCAATAATATTCCATTTCCTAAAGAAGTCAGACTTTTTTGCCTAATTTATAAAGCATTCCCAACCTCCAGTCAGACAATGTTTATAGCAACCCCCCCCCCACCTATTTTTATCCCCTCTCACCCCACCCCAATCATAGAACGCAACAGACACTCATCAGCCACGTGGACACCTCATTGAATTTTTACATCCAGAATCCTTCCTCACTGGATTTCTTCTACCTACATATCCTGCCCCAATTTGCTACCTGTCAAACTCCTACTCATCTTTCAATTATTATACTATTTAGCCTCAGTGTATACAAGTATGATAATAATAGGGAAGGTAGAGAGGACTAAATGTTCCAATAAGCACTTGACGCTATCCTTTGCATGTAGCAATTGCTTCACAAATGTTAGCTGTTAAAGTCTGAAATGTCCTGCTGTCACCCCTACAGCTTCCCGAACCCCTTCTCCTGTGTGCCCACTGCATATGATGCACAACTTGTGTGTTGACCTTCCCAGAGTTGCATGAATGTTAGAGTGATTGATTTCTGGGCCTCTTCTCTATAATACTGTGAGCGCATCCAGGTCAGGAGCAGGTCTTCATTGCTCCTGCTCCTGGCCCATAACTTGTACTCAGTAATTCTTATCAAATGGAAGGGATCGAAATCACATGGCAACAAATATTAGAATCTGATTCAAGAAACCAAATAAAAGTACCGTAGGCATTTTTAAAATCATGAATTGGGATTAGCAGACATTAGATGATTGTGCTTGTTTTATTAGGTGTGATGATTCTAGATTTTTTTTAAGTCTTCTGTTCTCTGAATCATTGATGAGTAATAAGTTTATGGTATCCAAGGTTTGCTTTTAAAATGTTTCAGCAAACAAAAATCAAAAATAGAACACGAGGCTGGAGGTAGATGGGATGACATTGGCAAATGTTGACAGTTGTGGAAGGCGGGTCTGTGTACCTGGCAGCTGCTTTCTCGGCTCTTGTGAATGCTTGAAAATTTTTGTCGTAAAAGTTCACCCACTGCAAGCAACAAAGGAACCAAAGATTTCCATCCCTATAGCGAGTGAAGAAAGCTCAAAATGCCGCTGAGTATTTTCACAAAAGAAAACTCATGTACAAATGCATTCAGTAAGCACACGAGAACAAGGAAGCCCCCTTCTAGTCTTCCCTGAGTTACGAAAGCCCACCTGACTTAGAATTAGCAACACATCCCTCAGAAACCTGCTCCAGCTGCAAAATGGAGCCCAAAGACCCCACCTTCCAGGATAACTAACATGATAAATAATTAATGACAATGAGCACCCTGCCAATATAAATGCAAATGCTCTGCCTGTCTGCTCAATTTACATGCAAATGTTCTTAAAAAAAAAAAAAATCTATCGATAGTGGAAAATCAATAGTGGTGGTGAAGGGAAAGTGATTTCCAAAGCTTTTTTAATGTTGACAAAGAAAATTAAAGCTCATTGTTAATGGTTATCCATACCCCCTGGCCTGAGCCAGGCATGGGAATCAGAAGCTCCAGTAGATGCTGAGTCACCCTGTGACCTCAGGCAATGCACCTGTGTCCTTGGTTTCCTAGAAAAGGAATTAAGAACTTCCAAGAGCAGGGTTATCCAGGATCTTCTAGGACCCAGCTGATGGGGGTCCTTCCAGTACCAACAGGCTTCCGGAGAAAGGATCCCTCAATCTCCACAGTTGGTAGGCTCCCCCTGATTCTCTCCGCCTATTCTCTTTGTCCCAGGATGATAGACAATAGCCAAGAGCATCCACCAATGGGGCCGTGGTGTGGATTCATCGGCTGATGTTGCTTCGTATCAATGAAAAGGGTCAGGTCAGGATACGGTCTGGCTGGTGGCCATTAGACACTGAAACTAGAATGATTAAGTATTAGCTGTGTGTTGTGTTCAGTGATAAGCAATGCCTTTATTGCGTGATGAGTACAACGCAGCTGTATAGCTTCCCTTGTGTTAAGTACTGCAAAGTGCTAGGCACCCCATCACACCAACAAGAGCCCTGTTCCGAAGCACTCTTCACTGCAGAATGCCAATAACGAAAACCTCCCATGACAAAAGGGCTGAAAGGGTCTTCATCACTGGTAAGAAATAATACTGAATTCTGATGTAGGAGAAAAAGGTACATACACACACACACAAATACATAAACTGACTCACAGTTAAACTTTCAAATTCATTATGGGAAATGAAAACAATTTGAAGAATAGCATCAGCTATTGTGTATAGAAAGATCAATTCATATAATAAAATAATGGATGTCATTCTGTTTGAAATGACATCCTTGAAACTGACTTGAGTTTTGCCAAAAACAAAGAGTGGCCTCCAGAGCGAGACCCTTACCCTCTCCCCGCCTGAAGTTACACACGCAGATGCTACACACTGCATGTGAGCTGCCCGTCACGCGGCCCATCCTAGGACGTGTGAGCTGTAGCACAGGTGAGGAGGAGGTGAGACAGGGGAACAAGGGTGTGAGATTTAAGGAGGCACCTGTCATCAGGGTCAGAGGGGAAGCCTCCTTAACTTTACCCCCTAGATGCCGCTCTCGCCTCACCCTAGTCCTGGCCTCGTGCTGCAGGTGATATTTACTTAATAGTATCCATGAGTCCTCCAAATGCTTTCGGGAAGGCCAGCTAATCTGTGCAATGGACCTATCCCAGTGCCCTGTGGCACCGGCATTGTCCAGAACTTGTGCTGGCGACTGTCCCTCAGACACCAGAGGCATGGCGGAGCCTCGCACCGAAGACCCTGCCGCGTCCTCCTAGAACACGACGTGAGAGCAGGAACGTGTTGGGAGGGGCCTGCTCCCCTGACCCTCTCCAGAGGGGCCCGGGAGAGCCTTGGATTGATGGCCTTAGTTCCTACCACGGCAGGACAGGCCTACAGAGCCCTGGCCCTAGCTGGCGGGACAGCTCGCCTCCTTCACCCAGCATCCCTGGCAGCGCACCGAAGCCCTTCTCTAGCCTTAGCAAAGTCCCTTCGTGTCCCCATGTGAGGCCGTCCTGCTTCTCCAACTCAGCTGCACATTGGAACCACCTCAGCTGTGGCTCCACAAATTACATTCAACTATCAGAAAGAAGAGCCCAGGCAACAGTAATTTTAAAGTTCCCCAGATGACCCAGAGTACAGGCAAACTTGAGAACAATTGTTCAGTATAATTAAGAGGATACCAATCACAATAGGTCCCCAGTGGGCCCGCCCTCTACCCAGAACACCCAGTGGTGTCAGAGGCCTGAGGGCCTCACACTCATTCTTAGACTTGGTTGGATTTGATCACTCACCATCCCCGTGTGCCTGCATGCACACGCGCGAGCACACACACACACACACACACACACACTGCTTTGGGTGTTGAATACACAAAGGGACACACTGTTGTGGCTAAGAAAATAAATATATTATGATCAGCCAGACTTGGAGCGATGCCCCTACTGCGTAGCTTCTCTAGATCTAGGGGTACCAATGGTCGCAGTTAGCCTGGGACTGGCCCAGCTGTAACACTGGACGTGCCCCGTCCCAGGCAAACTGCAGTGGTCAGTCACCCTCTGCCCCACTCTCTGCTTGTTTCTGCTCCCTGCCCACGAGGCTGGTGGCCCAGACAGCCACAAAGGCTCTGTTCCCTCCGGCTTCCAGGGGAGCTTGGCCGACTGCAGGCACTTAGCTGAGGTTGGAGAACGGGGTGTTTACCCCCTAAATGATGCCGCTGAGTCACTGCTCTCCTCCGGCCCTCAGGGGCCATCAGGCAGCCCTGTCCATCGGCTGCCTTCTCCGGGGCCTGGGAACCACGTCCTCCCCTCGCCTGTGAGGCGTAGAGGCAGCAAGAGGGCGGCTTGTGTTTGCTCCCAAGTCCTGCATCACCTCTCGGTTGTTTCTCTACATCCTGCCCCGAACTGTGTGGACGGTGCCACCGTTAAATCGTCCTCACATTCCCAGTTCGAGGGTGTTTCCGTCTGTCTCCTGCAGGACAGTGATGGATCCGCCCTGTGCTCCCCTGGAGCATACGGATGGACGGGGGGCAGCCCCTGAGGGAGAGGGGTGTCGTTTCCAGGGCAAAGGTGACAGGATGCTGAACAACAGAGGCTGTGGCCACAGACAGCAAAGGGCAAAGGGTGAAGGCCAGGCCACGCTCCTCTGTGGCATCGATGGGGGCGGCTGGTACACAGACGAGTTGCTGGCCCCTGATGCTACAAGGAGAGGTGAGGGAAAGCGATTCCGAACTCTCACCGCGATTTCACACGGCTACAGAATCAGACCACTTTGCACACGAACCAATGCAGTCAGGCTTATTAGAACGGTTGAAACTAGAACGTAAAAACTGTTCCCACGTGACAGTGTGAGAACACCTGACCCAATCCAGGCCGTCCCATGTGATGTTGTGGGTAAATTTTAACAACCTCTTCTATTGAACAGCTGACTTAGAAGCACGTGCTTTTAGATAATACAAACAAGAACCAACACTTACTGTGGCTTCAGGATGTGGGAGCTGCTGCTTTAAGTTCTTCATGAATTTCTTCATTTCGCCCTTGCCATCAGCCTCCGATATAGGTACTGTTATTATTATTCCCATCCTGAGGATGAGGAAGCAATCGCAGAGAAAGGGAACTGGCCCAGGCTGGTGCACCGTGGCCCCGAGATTCATGCCAGGATTTGACCCTGGGGTCAGTTCAAGAGCACACCCCCCCAGCTTCTCCATCACGCCTGTCTGCAGCAACACTGAATGTGTGTTTCCCACAACGTGAACACAGTCAGAATAAACATGACCCTTATGTGAATCCACACCCACCTGCTCTGGTCCGGATTCTGAGCTAGATTAGAAGTGCTGTTTAAACCTCTTTCACTTGTAACTGAATCCCCTGTTGCTTTCCTTCAAGCCCTTCCAGAGCAGCTAAGTTATGTAACCACTCTGGGACCATGTACGCAGAGGGACATTTGTCCTGTTCCGCAGGCACTCGGAGCCTAGCGGTACGATTCCCAGCCCGCGGGCGGCCTGCCCTGGGTCCTGCGGGGTTCTCATCTGGAGCGTCAGACTGTCTCTTCATTCAGCCTCTAGGCGTGGGCTACGCTGGACACGTACCTGTGAGCCGCAAACGCCTCTGCCCTCGGGGGCGTGACGGACAAGAAGGGCCGAGTTGCTGCAAACACGAAGACAAGGCCTGCGGTCCGCCGCTCTTGCCGGTTCTGTTGAATGTGCGTTCGGGGCTCTTCTGTCTTTACCTCGGAAAGAGCAGCACACGGCAGGAGAGCTTCTCGCCCGTCTCAGAGGAGACAGACGCACAAAACAGCAAACTGGGACTTCAAACCAAGGTGTCAGCACAGCCAGCCAGGCGTCACACCGCTTCCAAACCAGCCCCGCGGTTTCCTGTTAGGTGTCTCCACTGCCACCACTAACCCGTCACCTGCCCAGACACTCACACTGCACCTGAGCTAGGTGTTGTCATCATCTCTCTTTTACAAGGAGGTGGATGTTCATCAAGTGACTTGCCCAAGGTCTCATGATGTGTAGCTAGAACCATGACCCAAGCCTGTACTGGGCCGGTGTTCCCCACACACGGAGAAATGTTCTGGCTTTATTACTCCGTCGTCTGTTTTACCTGCCGGATAGCGCTGTTCCCCGGCTGCAATATGGAATCTTTACCGCAATGAACCTTCATGGGCTGTCTTTGCATTTGCAGGGCCTGGAGCTAGATGAGCAGGGGTCAAGCGTAGCCTCCACCCTGCCCGGGGGGCAGCTATAGCTTTATTCTTCTCAGCCACACAAGCCTGGGCACGTAACTCAGCTCCTCTGTCCTGAACTAGCTTTGTCTTTACACAAAGATAAGAAAATAAAACTCACCATAAAGGCTGTGTGGAGCATTAGTATTTGTAAACTTCTTAGCTCAGTGTCTGGCACACAATCAGCATTAAATAAACATTAGCTCCTCTCAAGCACCCCTAAGATTCCTTCCCGCGGGAAACGCCTGTATAGGTTTCTAAAGACGCAGCACCAATTCAGTCTCTGAGGGCGACAGCGACAGGCAGACCTGGGAGACAGCATGGGTTCGGTTCCAGACCACTGCGATAGAGTGAGCATCACAAAAAGCGAGCTGTAACCTCTGCGCTGGTGGCGGGCCTTGCCTGCAATTTGTAGAACATGCAACCTGTGGGACGTGCAGTAAAGCAATGAGCAATAACACGAGGTATGCCTGTCCATAAGAATTTTTGGCCTATGGTACTTCCTTTAGAGTAGGAACATGGAATAAGCAAACTGGGCATACGCAAAGCAGGGGTCACAGACGTCATCCTGCTGAGTGACATATTCTGTATTTAAGGAACCAGGGTGGGTAGCACTGTTAATAATTTCCGTGGAACAACAGATGTGGTCTGGGACTGTCCCCAGTGAGCTAGCCTGCACTGTTGATCCTCTGCGGGTGCAGGACACTCACCTGCCCGGCAAATACCTCACTTACATACGCGCTGTGGCTATTTTCCTTCATCATCCTGAGTTTGACTCTCCCAGCACCTGAGATTCCCAATATGGTAGTCATCCACAAAGTTAGAAATAAAACCCAGATATTTTTAAAAACATACATACTCTCTGCCTTATTAATCCTACTTCTGTTCTAAATAAAAGATTCTACTCAATAAAAAGCCACATGAACCTTGACCTACGCAAGGCTCACACCTTATACAAAAATAAACTCAGGCTGAGTCACGTACTAAAATGTATAACACGAAACTATGAAACTTTTAGAAAAACAGATAGGAGAAAATCTTTCAGACCTAGGACTAAGTGAAGAGTTCTGAGATGCAGACCAAAAGCATGACCAGGGGTAGCAGGGGTGGGGGAGGGGATAAACTGGATGTCATCAAAATTTAAAACTTTTTATGAGAAACCCTGTTAAGAGACTAAAGAAAAATTATAGACTTGGAGGAATATTTGCAGATCATATATCCGACAAACAAATTGTACCTAGAATGTATAAAGATTATTCGATAAGACCAGTACTATAAATGGAGCAGCTGGATCTGGCTGACTGAGGAGGCATGCCTCTCCCTGGCCCCTCACAATCTCCGGGGACTGCCCTGCACCAATGGTTCTCAACCTTCATTGAGTATTCAAATCCCGTGGGCAACTTTATCAAAAAGTACCTGGACTATTTGGACAACCATGTTCCTAGCAGCAGCATTACTCACCATGGCCAAAAGGTGGAAGTAATACGGTGTCCATTGAGAAATGACTGGATAAAAAACAGATGGTACATCCATACAAGGGAATATTATTCAGCCTTAAAAAGGAAGGACATTCTGATACATGCTACAATATGGATGAGCCTTGAAGACATAATGCTAAGGGAACTAACCAGTTACAAAAGGACAAATACCGTATGATTTCATTTACATGAGATCCTTAGAGTAGTCAAAGCGACAGAAAGAGAACAGTGGTGGCCCAAGGCAGAGGGGAGCAGGGAATGGGAAGTTGTTTAATGGGTACAGAGTTTCAGTTTGCGGAGATGAAGAAGTTCTGGAGGTAGACTGACAGTGGTGTTGGTTACACAACAACATGACTTTACTCAGCACTACATTGCTGTGCATTTAAAGATGGCTAAAATGGTCAAAGTCGTGTTATGCATCGGTTTCCACATTGAAAAAATATAAAAATAAACAAACCGATGGAAAAATAGAAAAAGACACGAGCAGACAGTTAGCTAGGAAGGCTACACAGACGACAAGGAAATCACATGGAAAGGTGCTCAGCATTGCCAGCCACGGGAAATGCACACTAACCGCACTGACGACTGGCCAGCAGAGTGCTGGTTCCATCATGCCTTCTAGGATGTGCGGTATTGGGGAAATGGTACCCTGTGCAGGTGGAAGGAGCATTCTGACCATTTCGGTGGGACAGTGAGCTGGATCTGAGACTGCAGGCAACCTTACTAAAACGGGTAGCATACAACAGCAATGATAACAAATACCAAAGGCTGAGGGGTTGTGGAGAAACCGTTTCTCACGTATTGCTGGTGGGAATGTAAACTGGTACAGCGGTTCTGGAAAATGGTCTGTCAATTTCTCAAAAGCCAATGTATCCACAGCCCTGCAATTGCATATTTGAGCCTTTGTCCTAGAGGAAATGAAACCTTGCTTTTACGGAGAGAATTGTTAAAACGGTACCACCAACACGGTGAAATATTACTCAGTCATTAAACAGGAAGTTAGGATGATTGTGTAGAGATAGCTTCTAAAGGGTTCCGAAATAATGTTGAGTTTAAAAATGCAGAAATCAAAACCCCATCCTAGAATCAAGACTTGCAGGAAATAGAAGAAAGAAAATAACTCGTGTGCCAGGATGGTGGAGATCGATCAGTGTTCTCGTTCACATTCTTTTTCTCAGAAGGTTCTTTGCTGTTATTTTTATTGTTTACATTTTTAAAACATGAAACCCAAACCAAAAAATCATTAACACTATACAACTATTCACAGAGAGATCCTTCCTGGGCAGAAGGGGCATGCCTGGGGGGCCTCCTGCTGCTCTGGTCCCGCCCACAGAGACCATTCACCAGAATTATCTCGATCAGATTAGTGGGAGTTGGTGCTGAGGGCCTGAGAGTGTGGACCCAGAAGAGAAAGGCATCAGCGGATGGAGAAAGTCAGAAGCAGCACAGCTGGCTGAGCTGCAGGATGAATGGGGTAGGAGCTAGGGGTGGGGAACACCTGGCCCGCGGGCCACACAGAGCCTGAGAAACCAATACCAGCTCACATCACAGCCTCACCAAGGGAAAGCAGTTCAGCCATCACATTAGGGGGGAGCTAATTAAATGTTTGACCAAACACAGTAGGCTAATTTTTAAGTTGATAATTCTGTATGGCCCACAAATGATGTTATAAATATCCAATGGCCCTGGGCAGTAAAAGGGTTCCCCACTCCAGAGTAGATACAGAAAGGGACCTTTAAGGAAGAGGGGGCAAAAAGATGAACGGAAAAGAAGAAGAAAACAGAGTTCCCACCAGCAAGGGCAGAGTTCCCCAGTCAGAGCCCTGGAACAGCAGGTAAAGGGATCGGAAGGCATGAGCACAGGTAGAAGACCCAAAGGACGCGGCTCGGGGCGAGGACCAGGAAGGAGGACACGGGGAACCCAGGGGGCTGGAGGAGCAGAGCCCTTCTTCTTTCCAGCATTGCAGGATAATCATGGCAAATCTTACCTTGGAGTTTCTAACCACATAAATAATTAGAAGAGATAACAATAACCTTTGTGAGCACAATTCATTGTTCTTTTCGTTATTTTGATGTTCATGCACAGCCTCTAAGCCAGTAGGGGGCCCTTTTAAAACCAAGCTGTTAATTAGCCCTTCCAAATGAGGGGAGGAAGGAAAGCGCCCATTCAAAAATAAAAAGACGCGTTTCGATGAGATGATCTGTCCAAACACACCACCAGCCCCTATCCCAACCCTGCCCCATGAATGCCCCAGATTTACTTCCCAATGGGGTGCTTTGTATGGAGACGATCTGAAGAAGATCCGAGTCTCTTGCTCATTGCAATGTTACTTAATCTGTCTGAACTTTGGTTTCTTCCCATAAAAGTTGTGAGAATGAAATGGAGCGGAAACACACACATACTAAAGCGCCCATAGCGGCCCACGTGTGTATCAAGCCCTTAGACCCTGCCCACTACACTCTGAACTCACGTGGACAGCCTCCTACCATAAGCACATGCGACTCTAGCTGAGGTCTATTGTGGTTTGGGGCCTGTTTTTAGGTGCTCTCCTCAGGGCAGGGCAGAGGTGCCTCGGTCAACACAGATAATTGTTGAAGGATAACTACTTAGGCGTCCTGACCTCCTGTAAGTCCAAGGTGTATTTTATAGTGTTGCCCAGATGTCCCCAGGAGGAATGTACCCCAGTTGCCATAGCAGTAATTTGATCATAATACTCTGTACTGATTTTTTTTTTTTTTTCCTTCTCTGTCTCTAATTCTCATTCCCCTATTGGGATCATCTCTCAAATAAACTACTTGTACTCAAATTCTCACCTGATGGAATTTTGATGGAATTCAACCCAAGACACAAAGTCACTCAACCAAGTATTTTGGCCCCTCTGGCTCCTGAATGGATAAGACACGCTCAAGATCTCACTGGAGATGGATCTGAGTATTGTTCACTCGCTGGCCCCAGCATGTCAACACACAATCATTCCGTAGCTTCTTGCAATGTGGTCTTGGCTCCCACTCCTCTTCAAAAGCTATATCTCAAAATTTTCTGACAGCCTCTCGATTGCGTAATCGTAGCCCACGATGCTGCTAAACTCCTGCAGAACTCAACGCTGATGTCAACCTTCACTTGAAATCCTCCCCTCCTTGTTGCTGGTGCAATTCATTGCCTGTTTTTTCTCCCTCTGCCATTTATTTTCAGAATCTTCTCTGGATCCCCTTTAAATTCCTGTTTCTTCAGTGTAGGCTTTCGCAAGTTTCTGTACCCAGAATTTGCTTCTGGTTTTATACTCTCCTCCTAGATAATCCCATCCACGTTGATATCTCAAAATATCTTCTTTCTACAGATGGTTCCCAAGCCTATATCTTTACTTACATCTTCACTCAGCTAAACTTCAGATGCAAAGCTCTGCTAAGCATCTCTATACAGAATCTCCCCAGGACCTCAAACCCACACTATTCCAAATGGAACGCTCATCTCCCCTGACAAGCCTGCTCCCCGTCCTGTGGTACCTACCTCGGTGAAATCACCTTGACCTCACTGTCACACTCCACTGGAATGTCCTCCTTTTCAGGAAAGCCCCCTATCTAAATAGTTTCTCTCACATGTATCACTTCCTTTCAATTACCATTAGTTCAGAGTCTCACAATCTCTCATCGAAAATAAGGTAGTTGCTTCCTAACTGAATTGACCCAGTAACTCACCGCTCATGACACATGTCCTGCACAAAATCACATAAAAATCGCATGTGGTGAGTATCGTCATTCTCTTCATCCTACAGGTGAATGTGCAGCGCGGGGAAAAAGTAGGTTTACAGCTGTTTATATGGGAAATAACACAACAATTAATAAATAATAATACAGGAGTAAAGTCCTGTGTTTCACGTTCTCACACTGTAAACCTACTTTTGCCCTGCCCTGCCCTGCCTTGAAGCTCAAAGGGTTTTTTAATGTCACCTCAGCCAGTATGGACCTGGTGCAATCCAAAGAGACGAGAATTTTTTTAAATTTTCCACCATGCTAGGTGATACTTTGGGTGGATGGTAACATCCTTCATGCATTTTATGCACCAGAGGAGAATGAACTTTCTCGTGTTGCAGTAAATGCCATCCCAGTAAGGATGAGGTACCAGTTCGAGCAGGGACTTCGGGCGTAGAGTCTGGATGCTCTCTGGTCCAAGTTTAGATCCCAGCTTAGTCATTTACAAGCTCCATAACCTTGGGCAAATTACCAAGCTCTCTGAACAATCATTTCCCCATCTATAAAGTGGGAATAGTAAAATCTACTTCAGAGAACAGTAATGAGGATGAAATGAAATATTGGGAGGAAAGTATCGCATGTGTGCCTGGTGTGTTGCAGGTCTCTCTGTAAATGGTGACTATCGTGGTAATTACTCTGTAATGCTACTCTAAACCAAATGAGAAAGCATAAGTAAATGTAGGGAGATGATGTCAAGATGTGAGAAAGAAATTACTTTAAGAAAACACACACCATTTTAGAACAAATGAAACATGCAAGCAAGATCTCAAACCTAAATGCTCACTTAGCAATCCCATACTAAGGAGTGATGTTCATCAAGTCAGAATGTGCTTAAGCAACACTGTATTTGCCTATATATCTGTTTACAAATCATCGCCATTTTCTCCAATAATTAAGGAATATTCTCCCTTTGGTTTGAATTCTACACATCTTTGAATTTTCGCAAAAGTATCTCTTGCCTTCCATTTACAAAAAGGCATTTCAGGTCGCTGGCCAGGTGGCTCAGGTGGTTGGAGCATTGTCCTGTGCACCAAAGATTTGTGGGTTTGATTCTCGGTCAGGGCACATTCTGGGTTGTGGGTTCAATCCTTGGTCAGGGTGTGTACAGGAGGCAACTGATTGATATGTCTTTCTCACATCAAAGTTTCTCTCTCTTCCTCTCTTTCTAAAATCAATTTTTTAAAAGGGGCTGCAGTGGTCGGACATGGGACATTGAGGCTGGTCTTAGCACTCACAGGTACTAGTGGGGAGAAGTAAGACTCCATGGTACTTCCAGTAGAAGGGCCACGTACACATGATACCTCTGAGAGGGGTCTGTGGCTGCATCTGTTGTATCAGCTAAACCCACCTTCCAGAGCCCATCAACGACCAGCCAACTTTCTGGATAGCCTGTTGGCGTGAGAAGGGGCATTCAAACTAGAAAAATATTGATGCTACAGTGTTCCCTATGTGGTGTAAGGAAGAAGTCAGCAGGTGTCATGAAGTGTGAGATGTTTTTGACAGAGGAGCAAGGCTGGAACCCAGTGAGAGAGGTGCCAACCTCAGGAGAGAGTGGCAGAGGCCGCCAGTCTAGTCCACAGGGTGGGAGTGGTGTTGGGCGTGACTATTACTGAAGATGACTAACTTGGACATTGTCTCATGGTGTAAAGGGCATTTGGGGTTATAGAAAGGTTTAGAATAGAAATCCATTGCACCTATACGATGCCCACCAAGTCAAAGTATATCTAAAGTTACCAAGTCTGACCTAAGATGGGATTGCTATGTTTTTGCAACTAAAAAAAAAAAAAAGGAAGAAGAAAGAAAGAAAAAGAAATGCTTCCAATTGGGTCTAGTTTATTCTCTACTGCAAACCCCAAACTTTCTTTGCAAGTCCAGTAAACTGTCCCTACAAGTCCAAGCAGAGTGTCCGCCTTGGTGAGCAGGGCGGGGACAGACCTCGCCACAGTGCAGGGCAGAGACAGGATGCCGAGGCAAGGTGGTGGCTGTGGGGGCACTTTCATCTTCAGAGCCCTTTCTAGGGGCTCATTCATTGACCCTCGCACGCCCAGGCGCGGCAGTGAGAAGTGGTCCCAGGCGCTCCGCCAGGGAGCGGGATAGGGCCCAGCGGCACATGCCCCGCACACTGACAACGAGGAAGGTGGGTTCGCCCGCTCTGTAGCAAGAACGCCCCCTTCTCCACAAAGTCCACGCGGAGGGACACTCTGGGGGAGAGAGAATGTACTGCTAGGGAAGCAGCATTCAATGACCCCCGGCCGCCTTCTAAAAACAGAGTTAGAGAAGAAATAAGTCAGCTCTAACCCAAAGAACCATGTGGTCCCTGAGCTACTCAACCAGAAAGCACCAGAAGATCAAGGAGAAAAAAACATTCAGCAGGAAATCAGACCCAGATAGTCGGGGCCACACTTACACACGATCAGGAAGCCGGTCCGTCATTGTTCTCATAACTTTTCTTGTTTGTTTAAAACATGGAACCAAACAGAACATTCAAATCTTTTTTTAAAAAAAAATTTAACAGCCCTGGCCGGTTTGGCTCAGCGGTTAGAGCGTCGGCCTGCGGTCCGGAGAGACCCGGGTTCGGTTCCCGCTAAGGGCATGTACCTCGGTTGCAGTTTGTCCCCGGCCCTGGTTGGTCGTGCGGGTGGCAGCCACTCGATGTGTCCCTTTCACGTCAATGTTTCCCTCTCTCTCTCTTCCTCTCTCTCCCTCCCACTCTATCTGTACAAAAAATGGAAAAATGTCCTCGGGTAAGGATAAAAAAAAAAAAAAAAAATTTAACAGTTCAAAATTAAGTACTGAGCATGAAAAAAATTATACCAAACAACCATCTTAACCAATGCCCTCCTTAAGAAATTTATATATATAAACTAAATATTTATTTATATATGTGTGTGTACATACACACACACACACACACACACTAAAACATGAAAAGTGAGGCTATTGCATTCTACCAAAACAGACTTGACGTACAGAATGAGGACAGCAACTAATAGAGAAAGTGGTTTGGGTTGGGGAAAAAAGAAAAGAAAAGGAGAGAAAGCCGAAGTAAAATACCCAGGTTGGAATGTTGGAAGTTTCTCGTTTCTTGAGTGTCCCTGTGTGGCCTCCTGTACCGTGGGGGTAGGGAGCTGTGATGGAAGCACTTCCAACTTCGATCCTGCAGAGGATGGTTTGCTCATTCGCTGTGAGACCTCGGGACAGGGGTTTGCACTTCCCTGAGCCTCAGTCCCGTCATCAGGGAGGTGAGGAGTGGTGTGGGAAAGCACTTGAGCCACTGTGAAGTGGTATAAAGATGTAGGTTATCAACACAGCCGCTAAAGAAACCCTGCGACATCATGTTCGCTCATGCCACACCTCAGCCTAAAACCCTGCAGCGTCTCCCCCTCTGACTCAGAAGAAAGGCCACCACAGCACCCCTGGCCCTCCGAGGCCTGTCTCCGCAGCAGGGCCTTTGCACTTGCTCTTCCTTCTGTCTCTAATGTTCTTTCCCCGGGAACCACATGGCTCCCTCCCTCCCTTCCGGTCCCCACTCAAAATGTTGGTCCTCAGTGAAAACATTCTTGGCCACCTGGCTAAAAGTCCCAACCTCCCTCCCAAGACTTTATATTCCCTTCCTCTGCTTTATTTTCTCTCCTTGGCATTTGGTACTATCTGTCTTATTCATGAGCTCTCCACAGGGTTTCTTGAGGAACACACACGCTTATACCAGAACACTGCTCGAATTTGCTAGAACAGTGCCCGGCACATACACGAGCTAACTATACATTTGTGGAATGAATGAGCTTATTATCACTCATGGCCTCTCCTCTCCTCCCTAACCCCTCCTTCATTTATTAGCCTTTTTCTTAGAAAGGCTAAATCTCGCCCACACTTCAACACTCATGCTTTCCCCTTCCGAGCGAGGTCTTCTCCATTTCCCTCCCGTCTCCGTCTTCCCCCTTCTTAGCAGACTCAGCCCAGCCCTTGCTGTTTGTCCTGCGGTGTGCGGTGTGCGCTGTACTGTGCAGTCCTGCATTTAGATGTAGCACATCGTGTTACAGTTTGTGTGGACAGCTGCCCCTCCCCTCCACATACTGTGTTCAGGGTAGACAGTCCAAAATGATCATTTAACTACCACAGTCCCTAATACATCATCATTTAATAGATATCTGTACCTATATATCTTATTCATTTTAAACGCTACTTCCACTGGAAATGAAAAATGCAGTTTGCAGTCAACGTCTTCAGTTCTCTTTGCGAGAAGATTATAGCAGCCGACACACTCCTGGTGTTCTCTCCTCAACTCCAGCTCAGAGCATCGAGGTTGCAAATGACCACCGCTTTCCATAATGATTGTTATTTTCTCTAAACACTCTCCATTCTGTTTTTACTTTTACACGTTCATTCGTAACAACTCCGTTGTGATCAGGTACAGAGCATTTGGGATTTTCATAACTTCCAAAGCATATGGAAATCTATAAAATAAAACATGTGTAAAGAAAACCAGAGAAGACCCCGGCCAGTTTGGCTCGGCGGTTGGAGCATCAGCCTGCAGACCAGAGAGTCCCGGGTTTGGTTCCCGCTAGGGGCACATACCAAAAAAAAAAGGAAAAGAAAGAAAACCAGAGAAAAATGTACATCCAGAAAATAGGTAGGAAAATAAAAATGTCAAAATAAGCATCTTTAATTTGAACTCTTCGGAGGATTCAAGGCTCTCAAACATTGCTCTCATATTCGACGACATCAATTCTCAAATTCTAGACTCCTCTCTACCCATATATATACATATTAACTGCTACAAACAAGAGAAACCCATGAGTCCTTCTGTAGCAGCTTCCCACAAAATCTCCAAACCATTTGTTCAGATGACTGATCTCAGCCAAGTGGGTGAAGGGCATTAATAGACATTCGGAAATCCCTGTAAATCCATCATCCTGAAAGGCAGCCCAGTGCCCACAGTGACACCAAACGGAATGAAATGAAATATGCCATTGGCTCTCCAGAGGTTAATCGATCATATTTCTGGTGCTACTTGGTGCGACATAACCAAATTTGCACTGAAAATCAAGTCATCTATCTTTGTTCTGGTCAACTTAAAAATTTAATCCTATTTGACCTTTCCTGAGGTGCAGTCAAAGGAAAACATTCTTTTTCGAGCTGGGCAACCCCTTCATCTGCATCGCAGACACCTGCGCTGTCCCGACTGTGTTCTAGTTCCACAGCCTGACTGTCCGTGGAAACCCACCCCCTGGCCTTGGCCCCCGCAGGCAGGAAGGCTGGGAGATTTTATTTGTTTTACTTTGAGATAACAAAGGAGAATGTTCAAGGAAGATTAAAGAGAGGGAGAGCAAGAGAGAAATAGTGGTGTGGTGCCCTGATTCACCAGAGATCTGAGGCAGAAGTAAACCCAGAGAAATCATTAGGTTCCCATAATCCACCAATTTTTCTCACGGAAACGGTTGCCAAGGTCTTACTCTCACGGTGGCCTCCAGAAAGCAGACTTGGCCCTCTGCTTCGATTTGTTTTTATATTAACTTAATTTAGAACTTACTGGAGGGATGCTACTTTTTTTTTTTCCACATAGAGGCTTTCTTCCCAGAAACACGGAGTATTTGAAGTTGCATTTCAATGACCATTTACAAAGGGATTTTTCTTTTTCCACTTTTCTCCCTCCCTTTCATGAATTCTCTCTCTCTCTCTCTCTCTCTCTCTCTCTCTCACACACACACACACACACACACACACACTCACACACACACTCACACACACCAAATATTGCTCTGAATATCCTTTGTTGGCTGTTTAAATGCTCTCATTTTCTTCATTGTCCCGGAGTGTCCCTTGTTACAGAGCTTTTTTCCAGGGAAGGAAACGGCTGTTTCTCCGAGGATAATGGGTGAATTTGATGTGTTTAAAGCAGAACTAACTTTCTGCAGCAACCAGAAGAAGGCACGTCAAACAGACACCAAAGAACACATGTGTCCGTTTATTCTGGTGACCAAAATACTAAGCAGCAGAGAGATGAGTCCTGGAACCAAAGAGATTCCCTGTGAATGAAAGGCCCTTTGAATGTGATACCATCATGCAGAGTCCATCGTCACTGGGGACCTCAGGCTCATCACGAAGATGATGTATGAGTGGATAGGAGCCAAGAGAAGAAAAATATTTTCTTTAATTTTTAGTTCTCGCACTTCATTCTTCCCCTGTGTGTATATGTGCAGAGGCTAAACCAATCTCTGGGGTTTTGTTTTGTTTTGTTCTCTCTATTTATTTTAGAGAGAGAGAAAGGGAGAGGTAGAAACATCAGTGGGAGAGAACATCAAATGGCTGCCTCCTGCAACCCCACACTGGGGATTGAGCCTGCAGCCCAGACCTGTGCCCTGACCAGGAGTCGAACCGGCAACCTCTCGGTGCCTGGGTCAACTCTCAAGCACTGAGCCCCAACAGCCAATCTCTTGGTTTTGTTAGCAGAGATTTTAAAAAGATGGGTAGATGGGATTACCCTTGGCTTTCCTTTGCCAATTGTACTTTCAGGTTCTTTTTTTTTTTCTTAAACAATAAAAGATATTTATTTGTGTTATCACTTATAGGTATTTTCTTAAGTTTTTACTGAGAAATCACCCAAAATGTCCGATTAATGCTTTTTAAAAATAAATAAAGTTTTGAGAAGACAAACACATCAATCAAACTGCTTTTCCCTAATGTGCAGAAACTCCAGTGAACGGTGGTCCCCCATCAGCCCTGCTTCACAGTATCATTTCTCTGATTATCTGCAGAGGGAAGCAACATAAATGTTGGTGGTTTTAAATCCAAGCAAACGATGCCTTTATTTATTTATTTATTTATTTATTTATTTATTTAATCCTCACCAGAGGACATTTTTCCATTTTTTTTGGTTCAGATAGAATGGGAGGAAGGGTGGGAGGGAGAGAAAGAAACATCGACGTGAAAGGGACACATCGAGTGGCTGCCACCCACACGACCCAACCAGGGCCGGAGACAAACTGCAACCGAGGTACGTGCCCTTATTGGGAACCAAACCTGGGTCTCTCTGGACCGCAGGCCGACGCTCTAACCGCTGAGCCAAACCGGCCAGGGCCAAACAATGCCTTTAGAAAGGCTGGTTCTATACGCATTTTATTTATTTATTTATTTATTTATTTATTTTTTTATCTTCACCCGAGGATATTTTTCCATTTTTTGTACAGATAGAGTGGGAGGGAGAGAGAGGAAGGGAGAGACAGACAGAAACATCGATGTGAAGGGACACATCGAGTGGCTGCCACCCGCACAACCAACCAGGGCCGGGGACAAACTGCAACCGAAGTACGTGCCCTTAGCGGGAACCGAACCCGAGTCTCTCCAGACCGCAGGCCGACGCTCTAACCGCTGAGCCAAACTGGCCAGGGCTCTATACGCATTTTATAACGCACAGGGAACCATGCTTATCTCCTAAATAAATGTTAGCCAATCCTGTGCTAGACCTGGAAGACTCTTTCTTCTTGAACAACACAAGAAGACAATAGTATAATATATATTATCATACCAGTAATGCATTATATATGAGTCATATTCTATATGACATATTATTTGTATATGATAATATAATATAAAAACTGGTAGTAAGCACTTATATTAGATAAGGACCTTCTATTACAGAAACACTGACCAAGCAGTCAAACAACAATGCTAACATTTGTTGGAATTCTCTGAGCAGTTACCATGTTCCAGGTACTGTTTTAAGCACTTTATATGTTTTAACTCATTAACCTTAACAACAACCCTGAGAAGGTAGCTATTATTATTACTATGAGGAAATAAAGTGAAGAGTTTAACTTTTTCACAGTACCATAGTGAGGAGACGCTATTCTAATCAAAGCTAACATTTACCAAGGGCATACCATGTGGCAACCACCGTGCTACGCAGTTCAACATCCATCATGTTTCCTCCTCTGTTGTAGGTACTGCTCTGGACCCTGGTTTACAGAAATATATGGAACTAGTAGACTAAGTGAACCCAAATAGTAAATTCATGACAACACTCCAGTTCTGAAGGACCTAGAGTAAAAACAAAATTATCACTGGTGTGCAGGAATAATTAGCCTAATCTTACAGATGAGGAAAGTGTCCGAATAATATTGTTCAAGATCCCTCAGTTTCTGAGGAGTGAAACCAGGATTCAAACCCAAGTCCCTTGACACTGAAGTCCAAACATAGCCACCCCCTGCGTCCGCCTCCAGGCTGTGGACCCGAGAGGACATGGGGAGCCTGAAGGACTTCCTGGGGAGCCAGTTTCCTCTGATGCCTCGGGGGGGCGGGATTGAAGAGGGTGAAAGAGGTGGAGGGGGTTATCCACTCTCCATTCCCATCTCTATCTTAGAAATAACAGCATGAGCCCTGGCCAGTTTGGCTCAGTGGTTAGAGCGTCAGCCTGCGGTCCGGAGAGACCCGGGTTCGGTTCCCACTAAGGGCACGTACCTCGGTTGCAGTTTGTCCCCGGCCCTGGTTGGTCGTGCGGGTGGCAGCCACTCGATGTGTCCCTTCATGTCAATGTTTCTCACTCTCTCTCCCTTCTTCTCTCTCCCTCCCATTCTATCTGAACAAAAAAAAAAAAAAAATGGAAAAATATCCTCGGGTGAGGATAAAAAGAAATAACAGCATGAACTAAACTTGTTACCATGCATTGTGATTGACTCTAGCAAACCAAAATAAATGAGGTTTTATATGAGTTAAATATGTGTCAAATAGGACAAAACCTCTGAGATAGTTAACCTTCTACATTGGCTTCCAAAGTTTTCCTCCTCCTGGTAATCATGCCCTTGTGGGGACCCTTCCCCTTGAGATGGGCCGGGCTTAGGGTCTTACTTCTAACGAATAGGAATACAGGATATGGCAAAAGTGATGGAGGTCACTTCTAAGACTAGGTCATAAAGAAGTATCACTTGTGTCTTGCTAGCATTCTCCCTTTCTCTTGTCTTCTTTGTTTGCTGTTTTACATAAAGCAAGCTGTCATGTTGAAGAGACCCATGTGACCAGGAATTGAGAGTTGCCTCCAGCAAACAGCCAGTGAGGAACTGGGTCCTCGGTCTAACAGCCCACGAAGTTCTGAACACTGCCAATGACCATGTGAGTGAGCTTAGAAGAAGACCCTTCCCCAGTCAAGCCTTCAGATGAAACCACAGTCCTGGCCAACACCTTGGCTGTGTGATACCTGAAGCAGAAGACCCCACTGAGATACTCCTAGATTCCTAGCCCACAGAAACTGTGAGATATTAAATATGTTTTGTTTTAAGCTGCTCAGTTTTAGGGTAAGTTGTTATGCAATGACAGATAACATATCAACCTCTTCCATGAAAAGTTCTTCTAGAGAAGTATCTGCAGCCATTTTAATTTGACATGACTCGCTTATATTTTCAGAGAATAAAGAACACTGATTTTGCCCAGACAGTGTGGCTCAGTGGTTTGAGTATTGTCCCACGCACCAAGAAGTCACCAGTTCGATTCCCGGTCAGGGCAAATGTCCAGGTTGCAGGCTCAATCCCCAGTAGGGGGCATGCAGGAGGCAGCCAATCGATGGTTCTTTCTCACATCAATGTTTCTATCTCTCCTTCTCCCTCCTCTCTCTCCAAAAATCAATACAAATATATATTTTTAAAAGAACACTGATTTCATAAATCTCAAAGACAGAAGTGGCCATTCTGCTCTGTTCCCATCATGATTACTGGAAAAGTCTACAGGCAGCAGACTTAAGGTCAAAGTACCTGGCTCTGTGCAAGCTCTCGTTAGTCAGTCCCTCGGGGCCCTGCATTACTGTCTGACAGCGGGGCGAGGTGCTTGCTGGAGACCACATCCGAAGTTCCCTCCAGCACGAAGAGCAAGTGACAGAGAATGCGCAACAGCACTGGGGCCGCTAAGGGTGCAACTGTTCGCCAGGCAGCACTCACCTGAGTCAAAAGCCATCTCAGACAGGAGCCCCTGCTGCCTAACCAGCATAAAACCCTTGTCTTCCCAGAAAGCAGATCAAAACACAAAACAGGGCCCGGTGCGCCATATCAGGAGTGAGCACCTTGCTAGAACCCTATTACAAGCCAGCCCAATTCCAGAAATGACCCGGAGGGATGACCGCAAGTCAGTGCTGACCTCCTCCCCGCCCCCACCTCCGTGTCTGGCCGTGACCATGCCTTCAGTGGGGAGCTCATTCAATCCCCTGAGACACAATGGATGCACTAAGAGGTCCTCAGTTCCCACATTATAGACTGTGCTGCAAATCACATTCCCGTGCCATGTCCAGGCTGCGGCACAAGAGCTAACTCATTAAAAAACCTAACTAAGGTGGCCTGGAAGTAAAATATCTAAAAAGCCCGCCCTGGCCAGTTTGGCTCAGCGGTTAGAGTTGGCCTGCGGTCTGGAGAGACCCAGGTTCAGTTCCCGCTAAGGGCACGTACCTCAGTTGTGGTTTGTCCCTGGCCCTGGTTGGGTCGTGTGGCTGGCAACCAGTCCATGTGCCCCTTTCACATCGATGTTCTCTCTCTCTCTCTCCCTCCCACTCTATCTGAACAAAATATCAAAAAATGTCCTTGGGTGAGGACATTTATATATATATAAACCCCTATGTGTTTGAGTGGTTTTACCTACAGACACAGGTGAGAGTTTTCTGGCATTTTAATGATTTTGAAAATACCTCTGAAATTCTGAGGAGAGGAGAATATCACCTGAAGTAGCAGCCTCACAGAAAGACAGTCTTTCCAAGGTGAAGAATGATTTGGGAGGGATTTGGGGAGATCTGTACACTATTTCTAATCTATCCAAGGGGAAATCTAATAAAAAGCCCAAATTCGTTCATCTTACGCTATTCGCAGGTTCACGACGGGACTGAGAGACAGCCAGTAATGTGCCCTGAGGGAGGGAGTGGAGATTGGCCCTTGTTCCTACGTATAAACCATGCCCCTGCCATCAAGAAGCAGCCTGGTATGCGATCTGGAGCCTCAGTAACCGTTCAACATTCCGTTTGTGTTTTTTTGGCAGGAGTTGGTTTGACTGTCTTATTAAATCTGATTAACTTTACAGTGGAAATAAAAGCAACGCACACCCACAAATTATGTCTTTGTTGTTTCCTAAGTGAACAATATCCTTTCATCTTTCAGCAGTTTAGCAATTATACAATGAATCCAATCAATATAGACAACCAACACAAATAAGTCAAACGTAACTGATTTTGTGTGAATTAATTAGAATGTAATGAGTCTTCTCTGCTTGCGACACTGGCCTGCAGATAACGGGCTCCATTCTCCATTGCCCTGCTGTGTCTGGAAGCCGCTGGAAACAGGAGCCGCAAGAGAAACGTACGGCAGGTAAGCTTGGGTCAGTGACCTTTTATTTTGGAGACCCTCCGAGGAATAATTTGGTCTGCAGTGTTGCGCACACTGCTATTTGTTGGCTCCCCGATGCTTGGCACCGCCAGCGGAGGTGCCTCTGATATTTCAGACCTCGGAATCAGCTGTTCCTGGACCTGGAAACTTGGAGCATTCGTTTGTCAGTCCTGTCTTTCTCGACACGTGGGTGTTTCTCGTATGGAATCTCTCTTTCAGACACAAGGAAGTGGTCACAGTATTAGGACAAACTCATGAGCTCAGAACTACCTGGGAATATGCGAAGTCTGTTCTTGTTCCAGGAAAACAAATGCTATGTTGACATTCAATACCGTGTATTTTACTAGTATGTATTTCATGTACACCCATGGAAAGGATTTGAAACAGCAGATTTTACTGCTAATTCACAAGGTGCTATTTCCAGACACGGCTTACAGGATTCTTTTTAAACACCCCTAAATTCCTACCACAATAAACACTACCAACAATATGAGTCATATCCCTTTCAACACTTCTGAATTTACAAAGCACTTGTATGCATGTGATAGATAGAACAAGACTTCCTATTTCCAATTAGCAGACGAAGGACTTGAAACAGGAAGAGAAGAGTAATTGGGACAGAGCTAGCAAGAGGGAAAAATGGAATGAGACCTCAGGCCCTAAAGCAAGGAAACCCAGCATGCTTTCCAGTGTAAGAGAACCAGATTTCATCTAAAATATAAAAGCAAAATAACAACAACAATAATATTGGCATTTTTATCATAGCTGGGCAACACTAAAATAGAACATGGGTAACATTTGGAAGTAGCAGTTGGGAAGAGATGAGGTTCATTTAGAAACATGAGTAGAGATTTTCTATCTAAAAAAAGCACAGAGGCTCATCTGTGGACTTCTTGGTCCTCTCAGTTTCCATTAGCTGCAAAGAAGCCAGCTACCTGAAAAGTCACCAAGAAGTATCTCTGCAAGACAGACAAGGTCGATGTCTTCATTTTAGACTGTCTTCAGCTTTGGTGATCATTCCCTGAAATGTATGTAGGTCTTTACAATTGACCAAGTCCTGCATCCTACACGACTCTATTTAGTTCCCACCTCAAACTCATGAACAACCAGAGCAGGTGCCCGTCTCGCCACTTACCCCAAAGGACTCTACCTTACAGAAATGCCATGTCTTATTGTGCACTCAGTAAGTCAAGGTTGGAGAGGTTAGAATTTGGAATGGCTGATGCCCTGTCTAAAGCTGGTGTCTCTACCAAACGTCTTGTTAACCACTGTATCTAATAAGGAGACAGTAAACACAAGGCTATTTGAGCAGAGAGCTTAGTATAAAAATAAAGTAGGTAAACAATGACATCAACAATAACAACAACAAAATAATATTGACATTTCTGTCTTGCTAAAAGATGCTTATTGGTAACGTTTTAGGTTCCTTTGCAGCTAAGGGAAAGAGAGGACCAAAAGATCTACATTTGAGTCTCCATTCTTTTCTTATAAAGAAAATCTCCACTCATTTTTCAAAATAAATATTATCTCTTAGATATTCCTCATCCACCTACATAAATGAAAAGCCAGGAGGAGAGAACACCCAACTATGACAGAGATCGCCACTGCAGGAAGCAGCTGCCACCCCTAGGGCTGGCAGAACAAAGGTTGCATTCATAAATTAAATTATGAAACTTCTAAAATATTGCCAAGGAGCCCTACAGAAGGGACCCGGACCTCTAAAAAAAAAGGCACCATCCATCAGTCGCTCTTGTCTCTGAGAGAAATGAGAATGATTCTGTAATTGTAGAGAATGCTGCAAGATGGACTCACTGGCTGCTACAAGGAAGCCCTGTTGCTTCTGAAATCAAGAAGCATTGCTCGGGTCAATCCCCCAGGAACTAGAAGCACACAGGAAGAAACATTCTCTTCTTTCTCCTCCAGACTTACAGACTCTCTCCAGTATCCCCTGATAGCAGAGCAGAGAGCCAGCTGGCAAAGCAGAAACATGGTTTGCACAATCCCAGCCTCAGCACCACCCAACAGAGCATGAAAAGGTGGGTTGGGGGTTAAGAGACAATGAAAAACTGGCACCTTCCACACCTCTGGATACTCAGTGTTACACGTGTCCTCTACAGCTATTTGGGTTTCTATGCAACAATAGGAGCAACACATGTTTCAGCCTGACCAGATGCAATGATCTTCCTACAAACAAAGATACTCTCATCCTCTTCTCTAAATGAGGAGACACAAAGTCCCGGGAGTCTTTGTATCCACCTTTACATTATGTCAATTACCCCTCAATTTTGGTCAAGGTCTTTTCTGGATATACTTTTACCCAAAGACTAACCTATAAAGTCAACCTCCCACAAAATGTGTATAACATCATAAGAGGTAGGTGGAGAGAGAAGAAAATAGATAATACATATGTAACAAGAAAAAATACCCATATTTTCTATGACTAATACTGATGATGAGGTCATGATAGATGTCATGATCTTCCTTGTAACTTAGGTCTTCGTGGGCCTCGTGCCATGTTGGCCATGTTGCCAGGCTGAGTAATTACATGCTCCTTTTTGCCCTTAGTGAGGGCCTCCGCTGGATGAAATTTGTTCTATGGTAGCACAAGAAGCCCGAAATGGCAGGTAGCAGTCTCACCTTTCAATTTAATGAAACCACTATAACAGGTCCCTGTGGAAATTTTTTGCTCTTAAGAAGCTAGGGCTCCAAACCAAATGGAAAGCAAAAAATAATGCTTGGCTTGCTAGTGAGACAATCCACTCCTAGTTCCACACTCTAGACACACATGTGCTGGCCAGGGAAGAGACCCCCCTAACGGGTCTCTGATCACCAGCACCTAGACACTCCCCCACTCAGGATGTTGTCTCCCAACTGACACCGTAGGCCTGATTTTAGAACATGGCAGTAGAATCCATTCTCTTGAAGTGACATCATGGAAAAAAAATATTTGTATGAAAGACATCACTTCCTATATTCTGGTAAATTGATCCCATAAAACCTTCCTCTCTTAAGTTGATCAGACATTGCTCAAAGATATAGTCCTACTAGATGCAAAAGAATACAAAAGACCATTGTGTATGTAAATGAAGCATTAATCTTATTAAAGGAAAAAAACAATAATTCTGCAAATAAAAGACAACTTTAAATGTGCTCTTTATTTTAAAGAAATGGTAGGAAAGTGAGGTCAGATGAGAAAGGAGAAACAAGAAATTTAACAAATTTGTCAGAAATAAATGCAAACTGGTGATATTCCAACAGCCCTGGAGTTCTTTGGACGGCTGCTTCATCCTGCCATTGTCCCTGTTTGATCCCCAACCCCTCACCCACTGCTCACCTCCACACACCTCTAGTGACGTGGAACCCCCACAGCTGGGATACCCACTCAGATCAATGACTTCCTAATTCTTTGACCACATTCCCAACTTAGCGCTGTTGGAGAGAGAACATTTCCAAAGGCTGCTAGAAGCTGATATTTGCATCTGTAGTTTAGGTGTTTTGAG
The DNA here is from genome assembly GCF_014108415.1 of Molossus molossus. Lineage (NCBI taxonomy): Eukaryota > Metazoa > Chordata > Mammalia > Chiroptera > Molossidae > Molossus > Molossus molossus. The sequence continues at coordinate 97,422,155 of NW_023425346.1, forward strand.
GTTAACGTTTGTGTTTAGATATTTATTCTCTGTAATTTACAGAGTAGCATCGAATCTAATTCCCTGTTTAATTCATACACCTTTATAATTCTACAGAGAAACATAGCCCTGGGAATAAGGCATTCAGAATAAACTACAGAACCATCTCAGGGAGGAGACATAAGTGAGACGGAGAGTTATGTAGAGGCTTCTGGTCCCTCTAGGCTCCAGGGAAGAACTCTGGATTCAAAATCTCCACTTCCATCCAGTGCTGACTGCCAGAGACCAAAGGCCCTCCCCAGAGCCTCACCACTACCCACACCCCTTCCTTCAGGCAGCGAGCCAACTTGGACAGCTGTGGAAGGACCATGCCCTGCCTTCGAGAAAAACACCAAGGGGAAGCTGTCAGAAGAATGATCCCATCTCCTACTTTAAATTTCTACTGCCATCTTTCTAGCTCACTCTGGATCTCACACTCTTCTGAGTTATTGTAATAACTTTGCACAATGCTTGAGAAATCGATGCTCACTAGATTTTTGTTGAACAGGTGGCTAATTGGTTGGCTAAACCATCGTAATGCGTCTCCTAGACTGCAGTCTCCTTCCTTTCTAATCCATTCTTCACGAAGTCAAAGGAACCGTCTTAAATATGTATCGTATCGTATTTCACCCACCAATACGCTCCACCCTACAAACAAACAAGAGACCTTCAAAGGCTCCCCTTCTTTCCAGAATATGAAACTAAACTCCTTAGCCTGGGATACAAGTGTGACCCCCACCCCACCTCCCACTACCTGCCTCCACTTACCTTCAGTTCCGCCCACGCCAGTCACTAGCTAGGTTACCTTGGAAAGTTACCTAACTTCATGAGCTTCCATTTCTAATGCTTCATGTACAGGGCTGAAGATATTGACCAGACATTTTTCTCTTGCCCACGTCCTTTCACCGCCCCAACCACTATTCCACTTATGTGACTTGTAAAGAAATAAATGATTATTTCTTTTTAAAGGGCCCCCATATAGTAGTTTCTGTATGTCTTTATAATTTACTCTAGCTTACTTTATTGCCATCCATCATCAATTCTTATCTCTTTTACTAGGCTGTGAGGGCAAAGAATATATTTAAACCTTCCATTCTTCACATCACCTGGCTTTGTGCTTGAACATAGCAGACTTCTTTCGGAAACTCTGTGAATGGATCGACTCTGAAGGGCACCAGGAGTCTTTTAACAAGATGCGATTATGGGGAAATTGAGAAGGCAGCATGTTCTCTCCCTTTCCACGCCAAATTCTTTCACACCAAATCTCTTGTTTCAGAAAATCAAAATCCAAAACCACCATCACGAAAACATTCCTTTCGCGTAAACTAAACTCTTGTCTTCAAAGTAAAATGGGCATCCCTCTTGGAGAGTGGCAATACCCCTCTTTCTGGGGTCATACATACTTCTAAGTAAGAACACGTGTATCTGACCCTTTCTGGAAGCAGATTTTCATAGAGAAAATGAGAACCTGGTGCTACTGAGACACCCGATTGAAGACACAGCGATGGGAGGCTGGGAACACCAAGGTAACTTCAACCACGTCATAATCTTGCCCAGATCAATCCTGACTGGTGGTCCCCAAGAGCCTTCTAGGTGGTCCATTGACGAGTTTCTTGAGGAATTCATGTTTATAATATGACTGTGTCTTTGTTTTTGTTTCTGGAATGAATTAATCATTCAGCTAGGATAGTAAATGAGGATCAGACATCACTTTTCAACAAAAGCAGTTCCTTTTGTCTCATTAATGTTTGAGAAAATGTTTGGCGCTGTAGAATGTGAGTGAAATGTGTCGGCTACAGAGACTTTTCCCCTGATAAAATGAAACACAAGAAAGAAAAGTGTAAAAAGAAAAATGGAAGTACAGATTGGGAATTACAAAATAGTCATGGGGATGTAAATTACAGCATAGAAAATATAGTCAATAATATAGTAATAGTTATGTGTGGTGCCATGTGGGTACTGGAAATATTCAAGGAACATTCTGTAAAGTATATGGTTGTTTAATCACTATGCTGTACACCTGAAACATACAAAATAATACTGAATGAAAACTGTAATTGAAAAAAATTTTTTAATTTAAAAATATAAGTAAGAGCCCTGGACAGTTTGGGTCAGTGGTTAGAGCGCCAGCCCGTGGACCAATGACTCACAGTTCAATTCCAATCAAGGGTTCGTGCCTTGGTTGTGGTTCGTCCCCCGCCCTGATTGAGTCATGCAGGAGGCAACTAGTCAATGTGTCCCTCTCAGGCCGATGTTTCTCTCTCCCACTCTCACCAGAAACTCTGATTCATTCTTCAAAATTCAAGTCAAGCACCATTTCTCCACCAAAGCCTTTGTTGACTTCTCTACAAAATTGTTGATATCTACTTATGTTCTGTCACTTCTTTTTTTTATAGCCAATTTTATTGTGAATTAAAATTGAATATTTATTTGTCTTTCTGTTTCAGTTATTTGTTTGTTTGTTTTATTGTTGTTGTTGTTAATTCTCACCTGAGGATATTTTCTCATTGATTTTAGAGAGAGTGGAAGGGAGAGAGAAAGAAACATTGACATGAAAGAGACACATCGATTGGCTGCCTCCTGCGTGACCCCAACCAGGGCTAGGAATTGAACCCACAACCCAGGTACATACTCTTAACCGGGAATCAAACCTGTGACCCTTTGGTCCATGGGCAGACGCTCTAACCATTGATCCAAACTGGCCAAGGCTGTTTCAGTTATTAATTGCATAACATACCACCCCCAAATTTACCAGCTTCAACAATAATTTTTTTTTTTTTTTTTTTTTTTTTTTTTGCTTTGTTGGGTTTTATTTTTATTTTTATTTTTTTTTATCCTCACCCGAGGACATTTTTTGTTCAGACAGAGCGGGAGGGAGAGAGAGGAAGAGAGAGAGAGAGAAACATCGACGTGAAGGAACACATCGAGTGGTTGCCACCCGCACGACCAACCAGGGCCGGGGACAAACTGCAACCGAGGTACATGCCCTTAGCGGGAACCGAACCCGGGTCTCTCTGTACCGCAGGCCGACGCTCTAACCGCTGAGCCAAACCGGCCAGGGCCAACAATAATTTTTTTTCTCGTACTTTTATGAACCAACTCTGTTCCACTGGTGGAAGCTGAGGTCACCCATGTAGCAGCATTCAGCTAGGAGCACTCCTGAAGCTGGGACATTTCAGGTGGCCACTCATTCTCCAAGGCCTCTCCCCACACGGCGGTTAACCATTCAGCAGTCTGTCTCGAACTTGCTGACAGCATGGAAGCTGCACTCCCAGAGAAGAACAGTAGACATCGCTATATTCCTTAAGGGCCAAACCTTGAACTTGCATAGCATCACTTCCTTCACTTCTTAGAGGTCAAAGCAGGTTACAGGCCATCCCAAGTTCAAGAGGAAAGGGAGAGACTCCACTGCTTAATGGAAGAAGCAGCAAAGAACGTATGACCATTTATAACCCACGACACTTCCCCACCATAAAGTGAGCTCCTGCAAGTAGTCACAGGTCTGCTTTGGAGATGGTGGAGAAATCAGGAAGGATGTGTAAAGATATGCCATAAGGAATTTTTAAAAAGAGAGAGAGATTGCATAACCCACATTCTAAAATTTCAAAAAATTCTGGCTTTAACATGAGTCAAGAAGAACAATGAGGGGCATGGGGAGTAGCCACCAATTTCATCTGCTTTCTGCCCAGATGGCTAAGGAAACAACGCTTATATCCAGAACTACTATGAAAACATGAACGCCTTAGAGCTACAAAATCCTCCATGTCCCACTACCACCTAAAAGTCCAATCAACATTCATTTAACTTGACATCAAGGCTCAGACCACTGATATATTTCAAAAATTTTTTTAAATATTTTTATCTAATACACATTACACATGATCTAGTAGGACCTAACCACCAGAATTTCAGATGTTTGCTCTGAATATGAAATACTTTATTTGCTAAAGGTGGGGTACATGCAATGAAAATAGAAGGTTTAACAACTGATTCAATTTCATCATTTATCAGGAGAACTTTATATAGTCAGGTTTGTAGCAGAATAAAGAATTGATCATAATTGTAAGTCATAAATTTGGGGGTAAAATCTCTCTGGAGTGAAATTTGCAATACATTATAGCAAAAGCATTGGAAATTTTTTTTAAAATAAAGCATCATTTCTTATTTATTGATTTGTTTTTGTTACAGATGTTTCTCATTTTTTTCCCATTGACACCCTCCTCCCCTTCACCCCCACCCCATCCCCAGCTTTGTTGTCTATGTTCATTGGTCATGCATACATGCATGTAAGTTCTTTGGTTTATCTCTTTCCCCACAAACCCCCCTCCTCTGAGGCTTGCCAGCCTGTACCCCACATCCATGTCTCTGGGTTAATTTTGTTCAGCAGTTTGTTTAGTTCATTATATTCCACAAATAAGTGAGATTATGTGATATTTGTCATTCTCTGCTTGGCTTGTTTTGCTTAGCATAATACTCTCCAGGTCCTTCCATGCCATCTCAAAGGATAAGAGATCTTTCTTTCTTACAGCTGCATAGTATTCCATTGTGTACATGTACCACAGCTTTTTAATCCACTCATCTACTGATGGACACTTGGGTTGTTTCTAGATCTTAGCTATTGTAAATAGTGCTGCTATGAACATAGGGGTATATATATTCTTTCTGATTGGTGTTTCAGGTTTCTTAGGGTATATTCCCAGAAGTGGGATCACTGGGTCAAATGGCAGTTCAATTTTTAAGTTTTTGAGGTAACACCATAGTGTTTTCCACAGTGGCAGCACCAGTCTGCATTCCCACCAGCAGTGCACTAGAGTCCCCTTTTCTCCACACCCTCACCAACATTTGTTGTTTGATGAGTTGTTGATGGCGGCCATTCTGACAGGTGTGAGGTGATACCTCATAGTTGTTTTAATTTGCATCTCTCTGATGATTAGCGATGTTGAGCATGTCTTCATATGTCTCTTGGCCATTTGTATGTCCTGTTTGGAGAGGTGTCTATTTAGGTCATCTGCCCATTTTTTAATTGGGTTCTTTGTCTTCCTTTTGTTGAGTTGCATGAGTACTCTATATATTTTGGAAATTAACCCTTTATCTGATGCATCATTGGCAGTCATGGTCTCCCATATATTGGGATCCCTTTCCATTTTGATGGTTGTTTCATTTGCTGTGCAGAAGCTTTTTAGTTTGATATAGTCCCATGTGTTCATTTTTTCCTTTGTTTCTATTGCCTTAGGTGTTGTATCAGTGAAAATTCTGCTGCGTATGAAGTCTGAGATTTTGTTGCCTACATTTTCTTCTAGATATTTTATGGATTCACGAGTTACATTTCCATCTTTTATCCATTTTGAGTTTATTCTTATGTATGGTGTAAGTTGGTGTTCTAGCTTCATTTTTTTGCAGGTAGTTGTCCAATTTTCCCAACAGCATTTATTGAGGAGACTGTCTTTACTCCACTGTATGCTTTTGCCACCTTTGTCAAATATTAATTGAGCATATTGTCTTGGGTCATTTTCTGGGTTCTCTATTCTGTTCCTTGTATTCCCTTAAGAAACATATATCTCTATTAAGAATAACTTTTTTTAAGGTTGTTATTATTTTTATTTGAGCATCACTAATTTATGAACTGCTTAGAAGGTGTTATGGCACAGCAGTAGTTGTATGATGTGAAAACTGGTGAACACCTTCACTAAGCTTTCTCAGATCAAAAAGTTGTTTGTTTAATGTTGAAATATGCAACATGTCAGACCAACCATACTACACAACAAATTGTTTTTCACCACTATGACATGACTTCAGAGCACAATGAATCTGAAATGTTATGAGATTCAAGACTAAGAAATGAAACTGTAGGTCTAGATTTTAAGTTCCACAAAAGCAAGAATTTTCAGTTCCATTAAATAAATAGGCTTTTGATGGATAGATAAATGAATGAATGAGTAATTAGATCACATAAGTTATTCATCTTCAACAGGGTAGTCTTTCAAGATAGCTTACTAAATCATAGCCAAAAACACTGCAGGGACATTCGATGGCAAATTTTAACATGAATTTAGATAGACAGATCAATTGATTGATTGATTAAGATAGATCAAATTGATACCTCAAGAGAGAAAAAGAGAGTGCTGAGGAAAATCCCATTATTTAGCTGGAAGCTGAAACCATGAATAAAAACTCATCCAAAGAAAGAGAAAAGAATGGCCAAAAACAGAACTCTGAGGAATAAAGATCTAGAATGAACTTATGTCCTATTTGCCCACATGGCTCTCTGATCTGCTGATCTGAGACTTCACACTTGAAATCTTAGGGGAATAGTTCATCTCAGGGAAAAACAGCACAAAAGCAAGCCTCAGCCGGGGGAGATCCCTGCCTGGCCCAGCAGTCTCTGCCTTGTGTATGTGTGTAGAGACAACATTTATCTAATTCTTAGACATTTGACTTTTGTTGCTAGGATCTTATTCCCTACTCCAAGCCTTTTAAAACAAAGAGTCCTTGCCTTGCCTTGTTTAGCCAAAGTTCTCAGTTCTGGAGTCCTGTATCCTACCTTCCTGGGACCACCTGCCTTCCTGCACCTCTGTTATTTGCTTATTGCCAACGCCCAGTTACTCCGCCCACCCATCCACATTCCATCCTATGACCTATGGCTAGACTTCCTCAGGCCAAGTGCCTTTGCACATCTCTCTAGTCTCTCCATGGTGGCTGTCTGTCATCTGCCAACCTTCCACTGACCAAGCCTGGGATGAGTAGGGGGCACACTTTCCAGTGACCACCAATTTATACTTCCTTCCTTTGAAGCCATTTAACTCCTGTTAGTAGGTACAAAATCAGAGGAATTTCAAGTCAGTTGCTTAATTGCTCAGTGTTGAGTCAGTCTTGATATTTTCATTCTTGATTTACTAGATCCATATCTTTTTCCCCTTTTGCTGAGGTGTTTGGTCCAAACAGGAGGGAAAAGCCCTGGTCTGCCTGGGACCAGGTCTCCAACACCGGCGGAGGCATTTAGCCAGCCAGCCCTCTGAAATGTCAACCTTTCTCTGTCCAGTGAAACATCTTGTATGAAGAAATTTTGGACACTTGCCGAAGATACTTGTGGTGCATTCTGTGGTGTTTGCCGAGATCCCCTTCAAGACCAATGCACCTGGTTTAGGACCTATCTTTGGATGTGTGTCTTAAACGTCTGTCCCTTCGACGTCTCTGCTTTTCTCCTGTCCATGAGTTTTTCAAAAGTATCAAGGTCTGAGCTTCCAAATAATTTTTCTTGCTCCCATCTAAGACCCAACCAAAAAGTCCTCCCTAATAAATGCCTAAAACTTTAGTATGTGTCCAGTGGACGTTTAAGAGCTAGACTGATGACTCATTCTCGACTTTCTTCCCGGCACATTGAGATTCCTCTTGCAAGCCTGCTCTCTTGCCTCTATATCATTCTCTATACAGGCTGTTCCTCTTTTTTTCTTACTTTTTTCACACTAAAGTTTTGAATAAAAGCAACTCACGGAGGCACAGGTTGAGATACAGTACCAGTGAGATGACTATACTCCCTTCACCCACCACATACCCACCGACACAGCTATCTTGTCTCTTTCAGTGCAATACAGCAATCAATCAATTTTCCTTATGGGATATTCATGAAGTAATTATGTTCAGAGTTTTGGGCTTTTTTTTTTTCTTTTGTAAATCACATCCATTGGTCATCTCTTAATAACCTGAATACATAGGAAAGTAGTAATAAAACATTGAAGTATCATTTGAACTCAAACTAATGTACCTGATCAATAATTTGCATTACGTTTCATAATATTCACTATGTAGAGCAGGAAGTTCTTACCCAACTGGTTTAGTGGTGTAAACGTGGGTAAAATAGAAATGTTATACAGCATCCAAAGTTACAAGTCAGAGATTTTACTTGCCATTTTAGGGAGTAGCAAATTATACTATATTGTTTCTCCTGTTTTCTAAATGTTTTGAACCCCAAAATACAGGATGATGGCTGTTAGACACTCCCACCAACACATACACACACATATTTTTTTTTATTTTTTATCCTCACCTGAGGACATTTTTCCATTTTTGTTCAGATAGAGCGGGAGGAGGAGGAGGAGGAGGAGGAGGAGAGAGAGAGAGAGAGAGAGACATCGATGTGAAAGCGACATATCAAGTGGCTGCCTCCCACACAACCCCAACCAGGGCCAGGGACAAACTGCAACCAAGGTATATGCCCTTAGTGGGAACCGAACCCCAGTCTCTCTGGACTGCAGGCCGACGCTCTAACCACTGAGCCAAACCGGCTAGGGTCACACACATAATTTTTTAATTGCAGTTGTTTTGTGCCCAGATGAATGAGGTAAAAATGAATTTCACAGTACACTATATGTCTCTGGCTTATCTGGATTATCAATTAAAATTCAGTTTGGGCCTCCATGGTTCTGAGAAAAATATTTATATAGTCCATGTAAGTAAAAACTCTGTGGCTGTGCTGACTTGGTCATGACAGGATTTGGGGTCGAATTATTCCATCAGGTCTCCCCTTCCTCCATTCCTGAGCTCGGCCTTCTATTTATTCTGATAAACTCTGTCTGCAGGTAGAATGGTAATAGCAGCTCCAGCCCCCGCATCCTCTCGGGCCTAAGACAGTGGAAAAGCTCAAACAAAAGTCCCAGAATTAGATCACATTTATCCTGGTAGGCATGGCTTTTGGTTGTGTGCCCATAACAAACCCATCTGTCTAGCCAGACAGATGGAATGTGCTGGTTGGTTTGGGCTGTGTCTACACATGCTTCCAGACAGGAGCACAGGGTCCCTTCCACTTCCTGGAAACCACACGGGCAGAGCAAGGTTGATTCTCCGGAGAAAAATTACAGTGGGTAATTGTCATGAAGGCATCTCAACTGATAAAGTCCGGCCCTTGTTGAGCTCACATTAGAGAAAGGGAAAGAGAGAACAAACAAAACCCTTACATAAGATCATGCCAAACAGCGTGAAGTCCTCTAAAGAAAATATATAGGATGAAGGAGACTGACTTAGTGCAATAAATCAGACAAGATGGTCAGGAAAAGCCCATCCCAGGAAGAAACTTCTCCATACAGACGATGCTCCACCAAGTGTGACTTTGACTTCTGTAATTCTTCCATAAATATGAATATTTATCAGGTTATTTAGCCCAAGTGTTTCTTGAACATTGTTCAGTTTATTGGAGACGTTTCACGTGGATTTTCAGCAGATGCTGGGCCATCTAAATATTTGTTCAGTTCTTAAGGTTGTTTGCCGAGGGCAGGGTTTCGTATTTTTAGATAATTGCAATTATTGGTATGTAACCTTGGCTTGTTGCAACCAATTGTCTGCTGGTCTCAGATTTGCTTGAAATCAGTCCAGAGAGAACACTTTGGTTGCCTTGTTCATTTTCATTCTTTCCTTCATTTGATACGTAACACTGTCTGAAGAATGACAAAAGGGGCCACAGTAAGAAAAGACACATGGAGGAATTTTCTAAAACTAATTCGGGCAACTAATTTGATTATCGCATCAAATAAGTGCTCCTCCTGAGCCAGAGGAGGCATCTTCCCAAACCACACCTGTGAGCACAGGGCACAGCCACCTTGGGAGGAGACAGGCATTTCAGCGCCAGGAGGTGGCTGACTTTTCACAGGTCATCTGAGGACCATATGGGAGCAGCTCACAAGTGTTTACACCTCGATTCCAGAGGAAAAAACCTGTGCAGCTGAGTGTCTGACAGCTGTGGAACCTGAGGCACACACCAGCAAGCAGTTCGCTTTAGGGACAGTTGGCAAACAAGATGGAAAAAGAAATGGCCTCTGCTGATCTCAGGACTCCGGTGAGCCTGTTGACCAGACAGCAATCTGAGTAGCTCCCAGTTGTATTTCCAAGACCTAGCAGAGTTCCTGGGACAAACTAGATACTTGTATTAGTTTTCACTTACCATGATAACAAACTCCCACAAATTCAGCAGTCTAAAACAACCCTGATTATCTCAGAGTTCTGTAGGTCCAAGGTCCGGGAACATCGTGACTCAACTTGAGCCCTCAGTTTAAAGTGTCACAGGCTGGAATCGAGGTGTCAGCAGCACTGCGTTCCTTTTGGGAGGCTGTAGGGGTGAAGCTACTTTCAAGTTCACTCTGGGTTGTTGGCCAAAACCAGTGCCTTGTGACTGTGCGACTGAGCCCCACTTTGCTGGCTATAAACTGAAGGCCACCCTTAGCCTTCACCTGCGATTCCTGGGGAGGGTCCTGCTTCATCTTCAAAGCCAGTGATGGTGGATAGGTCCCTCTCACACTCTGAATTTCTCCTGCCTCTTCTTCCACTGCATTTCTCCTTGACTCTGCCTTCCCTTTCGCCTTTGAGGGCCCATGTGCTTCTGGGCCAACCAGAATACCCCAAGGCCATTTCCCTACATTCACGTGAGCTGATTAGCAACCTTTCATCTGCAAAGTCTCCGTTGCCTCGTAATGCTAATAAATCCACAGGTCCTGGGGGCTACATCACGGACATCTTTTGGGGGCCATTCCTGTACGAGCCACAATAATCAATATTTTTAAATGAAAGACTTTCCTAAGAGCAGACACTAACAATAGTGTCTCTGCTAGGCAGCACTATCCCTGACGACAGGATCTGATGGGTAAGAACGTGTGTGGACACAGGAGGGAGGAGGAAACCATTGCACACCCCTTCTGCAGCAGGCGAGCGCTCGGCGCCTTCCCATGGAAGTTGTCTTTGAACACAAGACGTCTTGTAGCAGAAACATTAACCCTATGCTCTAATGAGGACACTGTGACTCAGTTTTGTTAAGTGACTGTCCAGCAGCACAGTCATCTGAATTCAAATCTACATGGCTTTCCCATCATGCAGAGTGGCCTCTTGCTTAGGCCTGTGAATGGTATGCCCACGGGTAGTCCCAGTCAAGTACACAGACTCTGAAACAAGACTCTTGGGCTCAAATCCAGATCTAAAAGTAAATGCTTAACATCTCCATGCCTCAATTTCCTCATCTGTTAAAAAGAGAGAGAATAATTGGAGCAAATTCATAGAGTTATGATGAGGATTAAATGAGTTAATGTAAGCAAAACACACAAATAGTGCCTGGGATTGCTCTTTGGGTGTTAGCTAGTATTCTCGTGACATGTTGGAGCAATTGAAGTTCAACTGTATTTCATACCTTTTGATTCGTTTTTGTTTGTTTGTTTTTAAGTATTTTACTTCTGAATAGGATTATCACCTCTGGACACATTTGTATTTTCACTGATACTTTGATTCTTATTCTTCCCCTATAAGCCCTATGGGATGATAGAGGAAAGTGATATTGGGCAGATTATACTTTTGAAATGCTAACTGTGCTGAAATAATAAGTTAGGAAGAATATGTGTGTGGATGCCAGGGAGATGGGGGCAGGGCAGTCAATGGAAACAAAACTTCCACTGAACACTCAGTAGGGTCCAGAAAAGGTGACTAGACACAGAGGAACCACGGATCGGGAGTGGTGTCATTCTCTAGACACTACCCAGCCTCCGTGCCCAGCACATCTTTCACATGAGCGTGCTCCATTTGGGCAGCAGAGTACGTGGCCTGCACCCAGGAGCAATGGCGTGTCCAGAGGTGACCTTCTTTCAACAGCAGCAGACAATTCCCATGGATGATCAAGCAGGAGCAAACCCATCCATGACATAATTTTGGACCCTCATTCCCCAATCTCTTTCCTTTTACTCTTTCTACTCCTGTACTTTCTGGTACCAAGATGACAAGAGGAGGGAAGACCCCCGTCAAGCGTAGGAGGCCCAGGATGGGCATCCCGGCGCTACCTTGGCTGACCACAGTTCTCAGTCATTTCACAACTGGCACCAGACACGAATTCTTTCTTGTCTTTGGACATCAGCGAGGAAGAAATCATGACCAATCTGATCCAAATGCCAAGTAATCACCTTCAACATGAAGCAGAAACGCGCGTCTCGGGGGAAATACATTCCTGATGGCTATAACCTAATGAACACCAGAATTGAATCCATATGGAGGTCTTTCCTCCCGCGCTCACCATGAGGGAGACGTGCTATGTTGAGAGAGCGCTGAGAACAGCGTTTGCAGAGAGAGGTCTGCAAGCAAGAGGAAATGTTTCCATCCTGTCCGTCGTGTGTGAACATTTACTTGATCATTCCATTCTGTGATCGGTTCCTAGCAACTGCTGCATTGGAGCGCTGTCCAGCCAACAAGTCTCTTCCATGAATCCTGCTTCCCTCGCGGGCCATTTGCCAAGGAAAACAGATTGGACTTTAACTCCAAGTCTGAAAAGTTCCCCTTTACTGACTGGAGTTAGACCCACTCTGTTACCCTAAACTAACTGATAAAACAATGTTTTGATGCTGTCCTTCAAACAAACTAAAACTTAGCGAGGAAGGGGGGAATGGTACACGAAGGCAGTGGTGGAACTAGCTGTCACCCTGATCATTCATTTCAGACACAGTGCAAACATTTCACACCTCGGGGTTGCAATAACAAGACCGACCGACTTCAAAAGCACAGGCAGATATTTCTGAGTTCATTCCTTCACCTTACACACACACACAAAGCCTAAACAGACATATGTTACCTTATTTGGGGGGAGAGTCGTGATTCACATTCATACATTCCATTCTGCCCTGAATCTGGAAATAATTTCCCCTGGATATGAATTGAAGGCAAAGAGGAAGGTGGGGTGGGGACTGCTGTGTTCACACTGAGACTGTTTACATTCCTGTCATTCCAGATGATTCTGGTATAGGGTGTGTCTCTTATATTGCAATTATTTATTCAAATCCGTTTGCTTGTCTATTGCTTCCATTCATGGTGCACAGTACTGGGTTACCAACCAGGAAAATGTGCTTGGGTCCTTAGCCAAAAGAGGCAACGTTGACCAAAAATAGATGTATTTTGATCATTGATGTTTATTTTAACAAAATAATTGATGTGATCACCACAGGAAACAAATCAGTCTATTTGGGGGCTTTCTTACATTTCTTTCATGGTTTAGTGTAGTCTGAATTTGAATTGTATAGTGGTGAAGAATGGTCACCAAGGACTTTATCTATCACTCCTTGTGAGTTCCTAGAAGAGAGATAAACCTCCAAAAATCACGTTGGGCAAAGATGTTCAGGGCTGAGTCTTGAGCCAGAGCAGTGCCCAACACATGGCAGGGGTTCAACTATATTAGTTAAACAAGCAATTGAATAGAAACTTGTATCCCTACTTCCTAGCACACAGTCAACTGTTTATTTATGACAATATGGCAAAGCTTAAGTTTTTCTCCCAGAAAATGAGTGAAGTGAGCAACTAACAAATGGAAGTATTCATAGACAAATGTTACTCATGACCCCACACACGTGCACGCATGCACACACACAAACACACACACACACACACACACACACAACATATAACCAGAGCCTTCCGAGGCCATGCAGCCAGAGACTGCTGCTTTGCTTTACACTGGTGGAATGTTTTATTTTCTCCTCCATGTGTTTTGTTTGATTATATTAGTTGTCTCCAATATTAGATTGAAGAATGAGTGATAGCTGTAGGCGTGGACAGTTGAAGGTGCTTATGAGTTGAGTGGCTTATGTTCTCTAAGGTGGCACAGGAATTGGGGTGAGAGTTAAGGCTAATGGTGGCATGTGGTTAAGTGTGTTGGGTGGGCGAGGTCCTGACCAAACCCAACAGTGACAAGCAGCAGCGAGCAACACCAGCAAACAGCTGCCACCGGGCAGGTCCAGGAAGGGATGATGAACTTTCCCGATGGAAACAGTTCCAAGAGAACTTGGAAACAGGGACCTGGGAGCAGCAATATTTAGACACTTGGGAAAATGGCCAGAGTGTCTGATAGTAAAGAATGAAGCTTCATCACGGGCTGGGCTCACAGGAGCATGACGAGGGTGGAATATAGACAGAAAGGGGAGCTGGCAAGATCCTGCCAGGCTCCCAGCCTCAAGGACCTGGAAGGCGGCTAGGTTAACAAGGCAGGAATTTAGGCACAAGGGGATTCAAAGTCATTCACCAAAACAAGAGTCTCAGATGGAAACTCCCCTGCACGGCCTCCTCTCCACCTCTGTAATGGGACCCACACTCCATATTAGGGCAAACCAAAAGCCTCGAAGTCATTCTTGATTTTTCTCTTTGCTTCATCACTTCTGCTCCCAACAGCTATTCCATCAACACATTCCATTCAAAGGTTACGTCCTAAGTATAACCTGAATCCATTCAGTTCTCTCCAGCTTTGCTGAGACTCCCTAGCACAGGATACTAGTATCTCTTACCTGTACTACTACCATAGCCTCCTAGCTGATCTCACTGCTTTTGTACCTGACTCCCTCTAAATCCACACTCTGCAGAAGTGATTATTTTATTGCATGCTCAAGACAGCCAGTGGCATCATGACCCACATCAAGAACCTTCTTGAATCTACCTGTTCCTTTGTTCTGGTCCCTAACCCTCACCCCATACCTTTCCCCCTTTATTCACTATATCCCAGCCATACGTCCCTTCTTGCTGTTCCTCAACACCAATGCCCCTCAGGGTGTCTGCACCCCATGATTACTCTGCCTGGAATGTCCTTGTCCAATCTTGGCATGGGTGGCTTCTTCAGGTGGCTCAATTCCAACTTTCCCTCCTCAAAGAGTTTTTCTTCCTTAAATATGAAATCTGAACATGCAATCATAAAACTAATCCTGTTTGTCACTGAATTTTAAAACCTTCTTCTATTGTTTTACATGTCATTATAAGAATGGCATCTACTTTCTCCAGTGAAAAATAACCATAAAGAACAGTGTCCTAACTGAAACCTTTATGTCGGCAGCTATTAAGTGTAGCGGCCGGAATGAAGACAAATTGAACCTCGATGTCTTCGGTAGGTAATTTCACAAATCTCTGTCTGCTAGATTTACTGTGGGGGAAAGATCACCAGAAGTCTAGATAGTTCCAACAGAACCTATCTGGTAGAACTAACTTTTATTTTTTGAAAAGCATCACATTGGAGCAAAATACAGTAAAGGAGCTTGATTTTTCCTAACACTGCATGTAGGGCAATGACGTGCAACTTTCTGATTCATACCCAATAGCAAGTTTAACATCTCAGTGCTTACAGCAAAGCACCGAACTGGGCATGCTCTTCCTGCCGTCGGGCCACAGTACAATCAGGTTAAATTCTACAGGACTATTAAGGTCTTTGGTAAAGAACGCTCCTCTCCTCTGGGTAACCATCCCTGCCTCCTTCAAGAGAATGAACTTTCAGCTGACAAACCTAATCATAGGCATCCAAGGTAATAATCTTTATTGAACCAGAAGTGATGCTTGGTGCTTCATATCCATCATCTCTGACTCTCACAACCACTGGAAAGGTTAGCCTCATTTTCTATACAGGGAAACTGAGGCTCAAGGATCACACCGTGGCCTGGAGGAAGAGCTTCTACTCCAACTCCAATCTGTCCACCTCCAAGCCTCTTCCAGTTCCTTTGCCAGCCTCCAGCCTCCAATGTCTGACTAATTCAGCTCGAAGAACTGAGGTTCCCCTACTAGCTTTAGTGAATAGAATGAGCCTTATAATACGGAGGAAATGAGACAGAAAAGAGGACAGAAAGCAAAAGGGCAGAGATTACAATAAAGGAGAAAATTCTTTGAGGTGGAGAGAGTTTATTGGATTTCTAGCAAAATCCACTTTCTCTTCTCAATTCAATCAGATTGATAAACCCTCTGAAGATTTATGCCACGCTGTCATTGTTTTTCTGACCCATCTGGCGACTGTGATCATGTTCAAACATTAAATGGGAGGAAAATGAATGTACATTCTTTCTGGAATGACACACACATATGTTCTCAGCCTGACAAGTCAGACTCGGCTGAAGAAGACACCCACACACACGCACACACGCGCGCGCGCACACAGAAATGGATCTGCTGAAACAGGAAAGGGCTCAAATCAGCTCCCAAGCAGCTGCTTTATTTTGAGTAGAGCTACATGTAATATGAGAGGGGATTAAATATCTCTTTTTCTGATAAGGAGCCAGACAAATGTTTCCTAGTTTCTAACTTTGTCCCCTTGTTGGATCCCAAAGAGGAACGAAGAGGACCTTCCAAGAGATCTCCTGCTGAATATGTCATTCTGGATTCTTCCCTGTCAGACCTTTAGTAACTGGAGAAAAATGTCTCTGGCCAAATTGCCGAAGAATAAATCATTTCAATCTGCAGAGAACTTGATTCTTTATCAAAGCACTCTGGATTTCTGGGAAGTCCCACTTATTTAGTTTTTCGCAAGGTGCTAATATTTATTGTCCTTTTTAGTAGCATGCCAAAAAATTATCTCTCTCTCTCTCTCTCTGACTGAAGGTACTAATTAGCTCGAGGGAAATTCTCTCATTTGCACAAGAGGATCACAAGGAAGTTTTGTTTTGAAAAGCACAGATTTGCCTAATTCACATGGAATTCCTCCCAGCCCTTAAAGAGCAAAAAGCCTTCGTGTCCCATTCACGATCAGGCCCCGAGCCAGACAGGCAGAAAATGACTTTATCGGATGGCAGATTCTAGTTCTCAGAGACTAAGACATACTTCAAGCTGGCACGGTCTTCAAAACCATGTGTCCTTCCTTAGGTATGTTTTACAATCATACTTTTTTAAAGATGACTGTGTTGTTTAAATCCCCTTTTTAGTACATCTGACTGGAAATGGCCTAGTGTTTCCTTTTTTTTTTTTTTTTGCATTTGTCTTTATCTCACCAGGTAAAATTTACTTGCTACCTGTGATCCAGATTTTGATGTGTGAACCTCCTGAGGGTGAAACGCCTGTGAGGGAGCAGGTGGGTGGTCCCAGGGGGGCCGCTGTGGAGGAGTCAGAGCGCCCCTGTGGCCTCGGCCCCTCAGTCGCCCTCCTCCCTGCCAATCTCCGTTTTCTCACAGACGGTGCTGCCTGTGGGACGTGGAGGCCTTGCCCCAAGCCAGGCTGCCAGAGCTGAGCCCAGTCACGTGGAAAGTTCTGGAAATTTGACCATTAATCAAGTAAGAGAAGAAATATGAAAAACAACTTTGTCATCTATCACATGTCAAGTCACTGACGTGGGCTTGTGTGGAAGAGGCTCAGGGACCCCTTCAAATAAATTATTTTATCTCCTGACAGTCAAAACATGGCCTTTGGGAACCACCTGAATTAAAATCACTTGCAGTATTGGGGGGGGGGTACCCAAAGCACAGGTTGTAGATTCTAAATGAACATGTTCAAACCGAAGGTCTCTGCCCATCAGCGGCATGAATTACTGGAGAGCAAACAGTTTGGGTTATTTTCATGCAATAATAGAATGTGATAGAATAGATACAACAAAGCAGAATAGAGTACACTGCACATGGTAAACAAAATATTAATTTGGAAAATTCTGTTTGTGTGTGTGTGTGTGTGTGTGTGTGTGCCATTCTATCATGTATTGTGTACTTCTTAGTGTATGTCAAGGTCAAAAAATGTTTCACAAACAAAATAGTTTTTCAGACAGATCCTACCTGCCCCAATCATGACCATGGCTGGCCCTGGGCAGGCACCTTCCAGATGCAGGTAGGCCTGTTAGTCTCAGCTCAGCCCCAGTTTCACTGCTGCATGGGACAAGAGGTGACCTTGGTGCCTTCAGCCTGGTCAAGGTCAGCTTCTTAGGAGTCCACATAGCCACAGTTTCAGCCTTTCCCATGACCCCCTTGCAAGAACCAGGCTCCTCAACTAGATGTCTATCCTAATCGGCACTCAAATTCCTGGTTAGTCCTGGAACCTGCTCTTAAAATCCAGGGTGCTTGGTGAAACCCTCCAGCCTACCTAATTATTCCTTGGTCCATCTTCCCAAGGATGCAAACCCGCTGTTTTACTCCACACGTGAGCTGGAGTCCTCTGTTCACCCCTCAGCTTCCCTCTGGAAACTATGCCTTTGCCATAAATCAGACCCTCACCACCGCGAGCAACTCTGGCTACGGCCGCACCCAGGGCAGCCTCAGCCTACCTCTTGGCTGGAACTGTGCATCCTGGCGCCTCATCCAGAGCTGAGCTCTGAAATGCATCTAGAGGGGTGGTTCTCCGAGGGTGGTCCCAGATAGCAGTATCAGAATCACAGGGTAACTTGCTAGAAATGCACATTATCGGGCCAGCACAGCCCAACTGAGTCAGAAACCAGGGGCCAGGCCAAGTCATCTGGGTTTTCACCAGCCTTCCAAGAGGTTGTTACATTCCGGTGCTCCATACAGTCTGAGGACCACGCTTCCAGCGCCAAGCGGTGTGCACTAGAAAATCTATTGACACCTGATAAGAAAGACAGACATCTTTCTCCCGTTTCCTCACACACTGCAGTGGTGCCAGGCTCAAACTAAATGTGTTCATAGATTAACGCTTTCACAGATTATAATAGAAATATTCCCAATGTATACTTAGTTCGTACGGTTTTACTCAACTGAAGTATGAGGGCATTTAAGTGGACCTCATCAAATAAAAACTAAGAAGATAATAACAGAACTACTTTGAGATTTGTAAGTTTCCAGAAAACTAAAAAAAGTTTCCCCTTGTTAAATTTCACTTGCTGAATGTCCTTATTCCAGCTGGGACCACAGCAAAGGAGATAGGAAACACAGGAGGCAGCTTGTTTCTCATGAAAACACAAACCAGTGCCTGTTTTGTTTTATGATTTTCTTCCTTTACACTCAATAACTTCAGATAAAACTCCAGACATTAAGTTGCTTATCCCAAATGTGCATTTTTTATTTTTCCCATCAGCTGTTGCCCTAAAGCTCACATTAATGTTGAATTTTATAGTAATTTGCATGTAACCACTGTGGGCCCTGAAAAAGAAGACCTACTAAAAAGGGCTTCTGGTGGCTTACTGGACTCAAATTAAAAAAAGAAAATAAAAAGCAGAGTCTAGCAGCCATTTCTGCACAGGGACCTCTCATACAAAACACACTTCAGGGAGAGGTCAGCACTGAGCTGCCGTTCTGCACTGTGTCTCTGCCATCCATGCCAGCCCTTATAAGGGGTTCCTGGAATCCTATTTCAACCAATGAGATTGAGGTTTTCCCCATTCAATCAGAGCTGCACAGCTCTGGACAGTGCCTTTTGGACCAATCAAACAGAGAGGACTTAGATTCCTCATTTGCATGAGGATGGACCAATCAGGGACCAGGGGCGGGGACTCCTGTCTATGTAAGCCAGCTCCCCTCTGGCTCTGGAGCACACTTTTTCTTTCCACCAAAGACCAAAGACCATGTTTCCTTGGCTAGAGTTAGAGCTGAGACACTGAAGTGGCTCACTGGAGCAGAGTGGGCCAGACTGGGGCAGGAGCAGAGAGGCAGACTGGAGCAGAATGAAGCAAAGCAGAGAGGAACAGACCAAAGCAGACCAGACCAGACCAGAGCTGCCTAGCTAAAGAGGGGCCTGGCCCCAGGCTGCCTCAGAGACTTGCTGCTTTCACAGTCATGCTGAATCACCAGGATTGTCTTGCACTAAATGAAGTTTCCGTACTCACTACACCCCAATATGGGGATTCCTGTTGGTGTTGAATTGTCACCAATGGCCTTTGGTTGACACCACCTTGAGAAGACAGCCTGCCTTAGTGACAAAATTTCTCAATATATTTTGGTCTATATTCCATTTATAAACTTCCTAGTAAAGAGACAACTCCTTCCATTCATTAGCCTACTCTTTTGTTAACCCTTAGACTTACAAACCAAAGTGGAGATGTGTCTGCTGATTTTGTTGTTGTTGTTGTTTAAATCCTCACCCAAGGACATTTTTCCATTGATTTATTTTTTTAGATAGAGTGGAAGGGAGGGAGGGAGAGAAAAAGATAAACATCGATGTGAGAGACACCGACAGGTTGCCTCCTGCATGACCCCAACCAGGGCTGGGGATCAAACCTGCAACACAGGTACATGCCCTTGACCAAGAATCAAACCCACGACCCTTCAGTCCACAGGCAGATGCTCTTACCACTAATGCCAAACTGGCCAGGGCAATGTATGCTGATTTTTAAACACACACATATCTATTATCTCTAGAAACACTAATTAGGCAGATAATAGAAACTAAGAATCAACCAATACAAATAAACACAGAGCTGAGACTCAGTACCTCAGGTTTACTTATACCTGACTAGCTATAATGGTCATATATTTTTCTGGTCTGTCCAGCATTACTTCCTTTGGGGAGTGACCCCTTCACCATTCTATAGAAGCCTCTTTAGACCCTATAGTGCAGATAGAATTGATACTACCTTCCTGCCAAAGGAGTGGCCATGACCCAGGTCACCCACAGAACTGAGCCCATTTCTCTGGAATGAGCCCCTGTCCCAAACTGGGCCAACTGCAATGTTCCCAAGACTCTTGTCACTAGAGGTTGCTGCTCCTTCTCAATAACCATGAACATGGAAAGCCATGTGCATCTGGAACATCTGGGGCCATGTGTCACCACCTGGGAGAGGATGAGAGGGGAGCCAAGCAGAGGAAGTACAGCTGTGAGGCTTATAGCCACCTATGCTCAGAGCCAGGAGCATCTCCCTGACTCTCCAGCTAACTGTGTCAATCAGTTATCCTTTTCACAAAATGTAGTTTGAGTTGGGTTTTCATCATTTGTCATCAAGAGCCTCAATACAGTTTGCTAAATCTTCCTGTAAATTGGTTTTCTAGTTTTCTCAATAAAAGGGGAGATCCTTTCAATGGCCTTTGTCCACACCTATGATTCTAAAACATATTCTGTTCCCTAACTTGGGCAGATTATTTCCTAATGTAGCATACCCATTGATCTATCCCTGGACCAGCTTTCTTCCATTTAAATGAAATCAAATATATTCTGCCTAGACTTTCTGTTAAAACTGTTGAGGGCTATAAAGAAAATGTCTTCTCTTCGAGCCCTGATGCAAACAATTCACTGGTACTTAGACACCGGAGTCCGCAAACATGTCTGTGTAAGGCTTGCCATCATGCTACCATTGGCCTTGTCTTGTAACTGGTGCATCAGCCCCTTATTTGGTTCTGAGGAGAAGCAAACAAAAAGTGCAAGCAAAATGCCTTGATACTATTTGCTGGTGTGCTGTGAGCAGTTGTATCATAAGAACACGGGCATCGACTGCCCTAATACACCCTAATGAAAATGAGAAAAGGTTTCATGGCTCTAGAAACTGTTCTTATATATAAATGTCACATGAAAGGCAGTGGTATTAAAGATTTATGCTGTGGGGTTGCCTGGAGAACATCACCCCAGCACTGTTGTTCCTTCGGTAAGAGATACAGAGATGCTCACTGCTTGTTTAATCAGGGCCCCTCTTTCTTAGAACTCCTACACTGTCAAAATTACCCTTTGTCCTGAGTGCGTATGTGTAAAATTTTATATAAAGAACTGGAGCCATTCTAATTTTTTTTTATAAAAAATAAAAAAAAGCTCAGCCAGTGTGGTTCAGTAGATTGAGAGTCATCCCATGGACTGAGAGGTCCCAGTTCGATTCCCAGTCAGGGCACATGCCCAGGTTTCGGACTTGATCCCCAGTAAGGGGTGTGTAGGAGGCAGCCGATCATTGTTGATGTCTCTCTCTCTCCCTTTCTCTCTCTCTAAAATATCAATTAAAAAAAAATTTTAAAGAAAAGACCGAAGGCAAATAAGAGAAAATATTAGCAAAGTACACCTTTAGGTATTAGGAACACCAGGGTTTTTCTTACATAGAAAAAAAAAAAAAAGTCCTTGGGCTTTAGAGGTTACACCAAATTATCACTTATAAATAGCAAGACTCCAGAAGGATTTGTGAACTTATTTTTTGTTCTAATAGTAGCACTTCATGATTAAAATGTTTTCATGAAGTATTATCACTACTTGGCAAAATAAAGTATACTTTCAGATGAGAATACTACTTGAAAACAGTTTAGAACACCAAAATTGCCAAACTTGGACTTTAACCCCAAAACTGTCTGAGGAGCAAAAACTCAATTCACCATTTCTTAAAGCAGCTCCTTCACTTTTCAGATGGGAATTCTAGGAAGAGGACTTAACTACCACAGAGAAATGCTATGGAAAACTAGGGAAGACATTTTACATGCAGAGGATGGTGCCACAGACCAAAAAACTATACAATTACTATTTGCAAACAATTGGATTGTTATTGCTTTAGTATTGCCATTTTCATTATTGTTTTACCACTGAATAACACCAAGAAATGTGTGGGGTTGTTGTAGCATAAAAGCAATAGCTTTTTCATGTGTACCTATTTCTTTAAACAGTTTTAATGTGATCAACTCAGTGCCTACTCTAGGAATGTAATAGTTATACATCAAAAGGAATTTTTCAAACCAACTTTCTTTTCATGCCATTAAGTAGGTCAGTTAGTGGACAGTGTTATTCATTCATGGAGTCTGGCATTATGGAGACCCAAAATATATCATTCTATGCACAGCCTGCTTCTAGGATATGTTGCGATTCAAATATCACAAATCTGAGATAGACATTGTTAGACATTCTCAAAGAAAATGTCCTGACCTTATATTAGAATATGAACAAATGATCATGTTTAAACATGTAAACGTTTTAACATAAATTATAATATTTAGTAAATACCATTTTCATAAAAAGTAAGCAGCATTTTCCTATGATTTTACAAAGTAAATAGACTTTTTAATCTAATGGACCAATTAATAATTATAATACTTAGTTCAACAGGGACATGCAACATCATAATTTGTATTTATTGTATTTACATTTTTGTAACCAACCTATGGACATAGATGAAGCATGAGAAGCTTAGTTACACTTACAGAATAGGATATAAATGGTAAAAATCTAACTTAAAAGGAGTTAGAAGTAGTGGAAGTCAGCCATTGGGCAGATGAAAGAAAGGCTGACCAACATACTGGGGTGGGCAAAAGTAGGTTTACAGTTGTGAGTCTGCGAAACAGGATTTATTCTTGTATTTTTATTCATTAATTATTGTATTTTTCCCCATATGAACAACTGTAACCCTAATTTTGCTCACCCCTGTATAGGCAGGCTAATTTTCTCCACTTACATAGTGAAAGTCCAAAGAAATAACACCTAAAAATGAGGAATCAAAATGTAGAGAGAGAAGTATACTATGGTTTGAATGTTCATTTGTTGAAAATTTTCTTGTTGAAAACCTAATGACCAAGGTGATAGCATTAGGAGGTGGGGGCCTTTGGGGGGTGCTTAGGTCATGAGGGTAGAAGCTTCGTGGACAGGATTAGTGGCTTAATGAAAGGGGCCCCGGAGAACTACTCACCCTTTCTACATGTGAGGATACAATGAGTCAGCAGTCTGCACCAAGAAGAATGCCCTTCCCAGAACGTGACCATGGTGGTAGATAGATCTGGAACTTTCCAACCTTTAGAACTGTCAGAAATAAATTTATGTTGTTCATAAATCACCCAGTTTGTTGTATGTGCTTTTAGCAGTCTGAACAGATTAAGGCAAAGTGTTAGCTTAGTGCACAGTTACATAGGTTATCATAAACTAAATATAGCATAACTTATAAAGAAGGGTTTAAAAAGTGGGTGTAAGACAAATCTTTCACCTCTAAGAGTAGATCAATACTGATATATTTAATAGAAATAAAATAGAGAAGTATAGATTGTGGTTTAATCCCTGGCTCTGGTCGGGGTCGTGCAGGAGGTAACCAATCCATGTGTCTCTCTCACATCAGTGTCTCTCTCTCTCTCTCTCTCTCACATCAGTCTCTCTCTCTCTCTCTCTCTGGAAAAAAAATCAATAGAAAAATATCCTCAGGTGAGGATTAAACAAAAAAGGAAGAGAGAGAAGTGTAAATATATTATTTTGTGTTACCAGGAAACTATCAGAAAAATAAAGCCAGAAATGATTAATTCCTAGTCTTCATCTTACTTGACCTGTGAGCAACGTTTGGCCGGGTGATAACTCCCTCTTTGATATCTTGCCTCACAGGGCTGCCAGCTTTCAGTTTCTGTCCTATTTTATTTCCTCCTTCTCACTCCTCCTAGTTGCTTCCTCCTCTCTAAACACACAATGTCAAAGTGCCCCAGGACTGCACTCATCCCCTTGGTAACAAGGACAGTCCCTTGGCATAGTATAATCTGCATATTTTTCTAACTTACATTTTGAAAATTGCAATTAATTGTGATAATTGTAGCTAACAAATTTTTATTAAGAACCTATGATATGCAAGGCACTGTGTTATATTCTTAGGCAGCACTCTTTTCTAGAATATTCTATATCTGCACTGTTCAATGTGGTAGCCACTAGCCTCGTGTGGCTATTGAGTGCCGGAAATGTGCCTAGGATATACCTGATGAACTAAGTTTTTTATTTAATTTCATTGTATGTTTACCAGCCACATGTGGCCAGTGGCTACCATGTTGGACTGTGTTTTTAAGGACTCAGCCATGAAAAGACATTTCGCGGTGATTCTTGATTTTTGGATTTTCTTTCAACAAGGAAAGGGACCCACTAAAGAAAAATAAGAATGTTTTAGAAAATAGAAGACAAAAAGTCTTTATCGCTGATAACAATGGGCCAAGTGCATTAAACTCCATCAAAACTTTTGGAACGCTCTCCTAATGTTTATCGGTCAGAGATCCAGAAGGGCAAACACATTTTTTTTTCATGCTTAAACTTAGAATTTTTAGTAGTATTAGCACATTAATCCCATGTTTAGCTTCATAAATTTTGGTGGTTTGGGAATAGAAAGTCATAAAATGGACTACAGAAAACCCAAGGCATAACAGACTCATTTTAGCCAACTTTCACTTTGGTCTTCCTTGTTTTTCAACGTTGTCTCTTCGGTTTCAAAGATCTCGCTGGAAGCGTTATTTCATCTGTCTCTAATTCTGAACTTCCTGCTCTGAGTTTGTTTTTTGATATTTATCACATGCCTTGTGAAAGTCTCCCCACAACACTGATATTTGCCTTTTATTATTGTTAGCTTTTGTGTATTCATCGCTCACAAATGGCAATGATAATCTCAGCTCATTTTTGGCAGTAAAGGAACATGTCTGACATTTTATTCTAACCTATATCATTATATTAGAATTTCTATTTCTTTATTGTGCATTGTCTCTGCATATTTTTACATGATACATATCTAGGTCTCAGTTGCTTAGACATTTTGAATATATAAAAGGAAAATTTCTTTGTTTAGAATTTTTTAACTGTTTTTTAAATAAATAAATGTCTGCTATACTTGTATGTTGTCAACTTGCTGGCTATTTAATATTCCATAACCACACCCACCACTATTTTCAAGACATGCCTCTCTCTCCAGACTTAATTCCTGGTAGTGGATTCAGGCTGCTGTGGGACACACCCTTAAGCTTTCTAACATCCAGCTGAAAGGGTGTTCTAGTTGCCATGTGCTTTCTTTCAAGGGTTTTTTAAAGGTGTTTTAGCCCAACCTTTGCCTTTGTTCTTTAAGCCTTGGAATCAAGCCTGGAATAGAAGGCCAAGTCTTGCTGGAACACCTGAACTTTACCTACCTAAGCTCTCAAGTGAGGTCTTTATTTAGGAATCTCTCAGTGAATGGAAAGGTGATATAAGAAACTTATTTTTTCCTAAACTGGCAAGTTCTGGTTGTCTATGGTTCCTCAACATTCTATTTTAAACCGGCTGGCTGTTTTCTGAGCTCGTCATATGTAGCTCACAAAGCCAGCTAACGCTTCAACATTCTAATAAAAACCATCTTACCCAAGTCCACAAGTTCATTGGTTACATTTCTATCTTCTAGTTTACCACAGAAGATTGTTATACCAAGTGCTTCATGGTTATATAACATGAGTCACCCTTTCTTCGGGCTTTTATGATAGTTTCTTCAACATTTTTCCAACCTACACCACCACCCAGTCCCACATGTTTTAGGTTTTCCTTGCAACCAGGACAGCACTTATTAATAGAAATTCCTGTATAGGTTTGCTATTGCTACAAAAATGTTGCATAACAAACAGCTACAAAATCTCAGTGGCATGCAACCATAAACATTTATTTAGCTCACATATCTGTGGATTGGCTGAGGATCTGCTGATCTAGGCTGGGGCAGCTTGGCTGGGTAGCTCTGGACTGTGTGTCTTTCATCCTCTTCCTGGAACCTGTGGACTAATCCGAGAATGTTCTTTTCATGGCAACAGCTAAACGTAAGATCCCAAGACCTACCAGGCAAGAGCACTTCCAGTCTCTGTTGAGTCACACTTGTTAATATCCCATTAGCCAAAGCAAATCACATTCTAAACCCCAGATCAAAAAGTGCTTTCTGCCCACCATGAAGCCAGAGACAGTTACATGGCCAAGTCCAACATCAACCGGGTGGGAAAGCATACTTCTTCATGGAACTGAGACAGAGGAGGGACTCATCTAGGAAAACCTTGCTTCTCCTTTCGATTTCTTCCTTACTTCCTGTGTAAGTGAGGGACCTCCAGGTGCAAGCAACTAAAATCAGTCTGCTTAAATGGGATCACAAAAGGTATTCCTTGGAAGGGTAGGGAGACATTAATAAAATCACAGAAAAATCTGACCTTACGGTCCAGGAAAGCTCTAGAAACCTACGTAACAGAACCTCATCACCTCTAGGTATTCTGCCATAAAATGGGGATCTTTTTCGCATCCTCAAGTCACTCAGCTAAAGATTCAGCTTCCCAAAACAGAGTCTACCTGAATGATTCTGCTCAGCCCTCGGCCAATGAGGAGCCAGGGCACTGTCCCACCAAATCTACATATAACAAGGAACATGTCCTCTCGCCCTCAAAGGAAAATCAATGTTGTGTTATAAGAAGTAAGGGGGCTGCATGCCGAGGAGCAGAATCAATCAAGAAGGCATACCAGTCGCCATATAAGCCAACCTGTTGTTAGAATGTTAAGGATGTTACACCTGTCCAAAGCCATCTAGTGTGTTAGCCAACCTGTTAGAATGTTAAGGATGTTACACCTGTCCAAAGCCATCTAGTGTGTTAGCCAACCTGTTAGAATGTTAAGGATGTTACACCTGTCCAAAGCCCTCTAGTGTGTTAGCCCACTTGCACAAGAATTTGAATGAAGAAATAATTTTATGTTGCTCTAGTAAGCTGTGCACTGGATTTGAAATCAGAAGATTTGGGCTAAAGCACAGGTCTTCTATTTACTACTTGTATGACTTTAGGCAAGTCATTTAACTGCTCTTCGTGCATAAAACAGGAAGAACCTGTCTTATCTATTTCTGTAGGTTGTTGGGAAGTTCAAATGAATGATTAGATACATATTCAGAAGGGCTTTAAAAACTGTGAAGTGACTCCAGTGTGACAGCACCTCTGTGTGTCTTATACTGTCCCGGCCCCATGGCGACTCCTTCCAAATCCAGTGCCTACATGCCATTTGACCTACAATGCTGGCAGGGCAAAAAAAAAAAAAAAAAAAAGTTCCTGTTGAAGGGCATAATTTCTTTTCCCAGGAAAAAGAGGCTCTGAATGTAGCGTGCTCGGAGACTGAAGAAAGGAAGGGAAATGGTGATTTATTTGCAAGCCCAGCAAGTGGGGACCTGGTCTTAAAGGCGCCCCAGCCTGGGGTCTATATTCCGTCATCAGGGAAGGTACCAGGGTGGGGAAACAGTCAACAGCCCCACACGGGGAAATGAGAGGAACAGAGAAGACAGACCAGCAGAGACAGAATCCTTCTTGGCACTGAAAACTCGGGCTCAGGGCCGCTCAGTGCGTGGCAGCGGCTGTGTATCTACACGACAGCGTGCTATTTAATTCCATCCTTGGCACCTTTCACCCCTTTGGACGTTTGCCTTGGAAGAGGATTGTGAAGGGAACAGAGAATAGCACGACATCTAAGCAACCTTCGCGTGCTCAGCCAGGGAACATAAACCAGGACAGTGACTCAGCCGCGCAGCCCTTGTGAGATGCGCTGGGGCTGGGGCACAGCCTCGCTCTGAGCCGCAGCGCCCGGTTCACCGCGGTGCGGCTCCAGCAGCGGCGGCGGCCTTGAGGTCCCCCTGGAGGGTGGGGAGGGCTGGGCCAGGCGTGCCCACGGCAGGACAGAGACGCACCTGGTCTTCACTGGTTCAAGATGGTCACGTGTGGAACTTTTCCTTCGCGAGTGATTTGCTCAGCCCCATGCTCCTACCCTGTCGCCAGGGGTGAGGTCCTACTTTGCAGCTAATCTCTCTTGGGTCTTCCACTCCGGTGCTTTGGAGACATTATTTTGTTTGGTTTTATCTCGTGGAAAGGCCCTCTCCTGCCCGGCCCAAGCAGAGTATGCCCGGAGCCCCTGGCCCCCAGACAACTGCTGCTGCAGCACCTCCTGGCATTGGGGGTTCCAAGGTCTTACACCCATTAAGAGAAAATGCTAGTGCCTCTGAGGCAGACAGGTTATCCACCCCAAGGAAACTACCAGATCCAGGGTGAGCATTGCCCCAGGATAGAAAGGGTTCCCAAGCTGAGGGAAGGGAAAGAGAAATGAGAGCAGAGTCCTGAGTGGGTCTCAGAAGAAACACACACACACACACACACACGCACATGCAAACGTGCACACGTGCACAGAAGCACACACAGATAGATGCAGACTCTCATGGACACACACAGGACATACACAGGACACACACTCTTCACCTGTTCTGCTTCTTGGGTACAGGCTCATGGGCTGTGTCCAAGCCCATTTAGGCCTGGGAAGCCCCCCTGGAATCTCCTGTTCCACAGAACCAACTTCTAACAAAAAAGGGGGAAATTTAAAGAATCCATAACCCCAGTAGTTCATGCATCTTCTAACAGTTTGCAAAGAAACGTCTCTCCCAACTCTACAAATACATTGTAGTACATTCTCTTAGAGCAGAGGTTCTCAACCTTCCTAAAGCCTTCCTAATACAGTTCCTCCTGTTGTGGTGACCCCCAACCATAAAATTATTTCAGTTGCTACTTTCCAATGGTCTTAGGTGACCCCTGTGAAAGGGTCGTTCGACCCCCAAATGTGTCTAGAACCGCTGTCTTAGAGTGACACAGTTATGCTGCCTTCCAGAGACAATCTTAGAACTTACATGATGCTGCCCAGAGAGTAGGGGAGGAACAGGTGAGATGAGCCAGCAGCACCGCACCTGACGCCCTGTGCACACTGTGAGCTTCAGGATTCAAAGAGGGTGCGTCCTTTCTCTGCTCCTTTACTCGGAGTCTTCTCTTACTTAGGTGGTTCTTGAATATAATATGCGTACTTTAGCCAGCACGGTGCCACAGTCAAATCTAACAGGCAGTGGTGAAGAAATACACTCGTTAAAAGTGTCTGAGGCCCTGGCCAGTTTGCTCAGTGGTTAGAGCGTCGGCCTTTGGTCCAGAAAGACCCGGGTTCGGTTCCCACTGGGGGCGCATACCTCGGTTGCAGGTTGTCCCCGGCCTTGGTTTGTCGTGCGGTGGCAACCATTCAATGTGTCCCTTTCACGTCGATGTTTCTCTCTCTCTCTTCCTCTCTCTCCCTCCCACTCTATCTGAACAAAAAATGGAAAAATGTCCTTGGGTGAGGATAAAAAAAAAATCTTAAAGCGTCTGGGAGAGCATGTCACATTCAGTCAACAAAGCAGCAATGAGGTTTATTTGGGGTGGCTGTCACCAGGCGGAGTCCACCGTGGTACCCCTCTGCTTAACCGAGTGACCGTGGTCTGCGCTGGGCAGTCCTGGTTTTCCACGTTGAACCAGCACAGTCATGAACAGCTCCCTCTCCTCTCTATTTGGACCACAAATCATACAGTCTCTTTCCTCGGACTCTCGCGTCTGCTCAGCTGCCCAGCACCCATTTTCAGACGGGGTGGGGATCCGGCCACACAGAGAAAAGAGTGATCAGCATAGATCTGAGTGGCCTCCGATTAGGGGACTCGGGGGCAAATCAATAGTAACCATAATACCGCCTTAGATCTCCACCATGAATACCTGAGGAGATGTATGGATTTTTTTTTTAATTAATTTCTTACGCAGGGACAAATACTGTTGTTATCACCACGTGACAAGTGATGAAGCTTCAGTAAAGACAAGTTAGTTAAAAAATGTCAGACCACCTACTTGGTGATGAGCCTAGCATAGCTGATCGGATGTAACATCACTTAAAAGTAAAACATATCCTTCTATCTTCAAGGTGTTGAGAGTCTCCTGTGAGAAATCACAGGGTAGTGGAGGAAAGTAAGACGTGGTAAAGGACAGATACTGGCTGATATTACGCCTACATGTTGAAAGATCTCTCTCAAGGTTACATAATAAATATGTGTCAGAGTTAAAAATAGAGGAAGTGGACAGAAAATAAACATTTATCAAGCACATAATATTGCAGTATGAGCCGGCTTTAGGTCTTATTTCACTTAATTCTCATTACCTACCTAACAAAGGCAATCGGATTTCTTTTACAGATTAAGCAACAGGCCTGCAGAGGTTAAGTGACTTGCCAGAGGTCACACAGGGTCCACACCAGATGACTGCCACCAAAGCTGTGTTCTCTCCCCGACAAGAGCCAAGTGGCCCTCATTTTCTTTAGCCTGGGGCAGAAATTGGCCAATATCAGGAATTCTACAAGTTTCTAAACTCAGAGAAAAATAAATTCAAAATTGTATTACATATACAACAAAAAACAAACAAAAGCCTAAAATGAGATTTAAAAAAAAACCTCTGAAGAAATGAGAAGATTACTGTTTCACATTTCCAAAAGCAAACTCCCATGTGGTTATGTAGGACTAGGGAGAAGGAAAAGCGGGGTAGGGAGTGGAGGGAGGTTTTGGGTAACAATCCATACTGCTCCCAAACTCCTGTTGAGCTCTGGCCCTGGGGATGCCCCAGGAGCCTCCCCTGCACCAGGCATCGATCTCTGCTTGCTGTCCCCCTAACACTGATGACAACACCCCCCCCCCCCCAGTGGATGTGGCCATTGCTGAGTAGTCGGGAGGGGCAGAGGGAAGCTTCATAGCCTTCAGAGCACAAATGATTTTGCCCTGCTATCCATTGGATTCACCCCCAGTGTATTAAATACTTTAAAGTTACAAAGCCAGGTGCTGGGGTAGGGGGGCTAGGGGGAGAGTTAAGACACACATCCTGACCTCGAATACATTCCAGTCCAGTAGGAAAGGCAGACACGTGTAGCTACAGGATTGCAAATCCTAGTGTGATGAGCCCAAGTGAAGCGAAAACAGAGCTAGGAAGACATGCGTGTCAGGTGACATTCACCTCCAATGGCCCTTTCTCTCCCACAGCTGAGTTTCAACTCCCTTATCGTTAAGCGGGGGCTCGTACAAACACCTCATGCATCACTTATAGGTGGAATCACCAAATTCATAGAAACAAAGAGGAGAACGTGGCTGCCAGGGGTGGGGGTGGGGCATGGATAGGGAGAGGTGGGTACAAATGTTCAGTTCTAAGATGCACAGGGTCTGAGGCTGTCACATGTACCACGGCGACTGAAACTGATAACATCGCACTGTCACTGAAATTCGCTGACACAGTAGAACATAATGTTCTCACACACAACAAGGTAAACATGTGAGGTGGTGGGTGTGTTCCTTATCTCAACGGGATCGGTTCAGCACGCACATGTCCAATCACCATGATGTACACTGCTGTCAACTCTTACTTTTCATTTTTCAATTATGGTTCAATAAATGGGTTAAAAGGAGCGGGGACTCGGGACATCTTCCACAACCTCCTCACTGGTTCATGACAAGGACATAATTTTACCAAAAAATTAAATTGTTGGAAAAGTCCTTCAGAAACACTGACTTAGTTCATAACTAAGGGAAGGTGACATTTGAAGAGAAAAAGAAGCCCCGTTAACTGTTTAATGCTCATTTGTTCTGCTCTCCTCCCCGGGTCAGGCAGGTGAGCGAGCCTCCGGGAGAACTAACCGAAGGTGTGACTGGTTCTCGGGCCCGCCTGGGTCTGAGCCTTCCTGCCTGGTCTCCCACCTGGCCTCTGCCTCAAGCCCAGCCCCGGCCCTCTCTGCTGCTCAGGCCCAGCTGTCTCTGATGATCCCGAGAACACCAGCTTCAGTTCTCTGTCCACCCACCTCATGCCTCCAGCCCAGACATCTCTGAGCTCCAGACTCATCTGTCTGCCCGCCTGGGGAGATCTCCGCTCAGACAGCTCCCGAGCCTGCCTGAAGGAACTCCCTGCTCCCCTGGCTCCCAGAGAATGGGTCTGCTTCCCTTGTCCCTGTTCTCGGTGACTCCATGTGTCATCCCCTAGCCACTCAGCCAGAACGGGCTATCTGCCTGGCACGTCCCTCCGCCGGCTCCTCCACCCAGCCCTCTATCCTTCATTCCACGCACTCAGAGTATAACGTAAGGGGAAAGAAACTGGGAGAGGATGCTTCTTACCCACTGACTTGTCATGTTTCCACATGGTTGGCTGTTGTTCATTTCTGAGTGAAGTGTTCCGCTGATCTCATCTGTCTCTATAAGGAGAACAAAGGAAGCTGGAATCTATGTGGATGAGCATTTTCCTAAAGAAGCTTGTTCTTTCCAAGAGGTTTTAATAGAAGATGTTTCTTAAGAAGGAAGGAAGAAAGGAAGGAAGGAAGGAAGGAAGGAAGGAAGGAAGGAAGGAAGGAAGGAAGGAAGGAAGGAAGGGTTTCAGTGTTAAGATCGTGTGTTGACTGTGTTTTATAGAACTTCCCCCTTCACCTCTGGCCCCCTGGGTTTGGGCTTCCAGGTAAACGATACTCTGTAATGAGGTTTCACTGTGACCCCAAGAGAGGAACAAGCCAATGCATCTGGTTGTAACAAACTGACAGTGTGCTGTGTGCACAGATGCACTGCTTGAATGTAAGAGTGTGATTTGGTTTGGGCTTTGTTGGGATGTGGATGGGTTGGTGTCCGATGTCCCTGCGTGAGCCCAGGCACCCTAGCCTGCCCAAGCCTGGCTCTTTCCACGGGAAGTCCTGCCTCTACCAGTCAGCTCTACCAGAGGACAAGTGTGTGGCCCTTGCCCGGGGGCAGCCTGATGTCCCATCACTGCTCCCCTCTGGAACCTGCAGCAGCTTGGGTGTCACCCCGCAGTGTTCTGAAAGCTGTAAGCCTGCCCCTCTCCAGACCTTGGACCCTCCCCGGCCCCTCGATGGGGCTGGAGGCAGCCCCAGAGCTGGATCCTCTGAGAAAGGCCCGCTGGGTGGAAGGAAAGGCACCTGCCCAAGCTCCCCCTGTGGGACCAGAGGGGCACTTAGCCAGACGGAAGCAGGAGCCAACCCCACGTTTCTGTACCTCTTTGCAGAGCCACAGCTCACAACTGCTAAGCTGTGTCTCTGAGAAGTCCTGCAGCCAAGGGCCAGTTTGCTTTGCTCTAATGTAGTTGCCCAAACTATTCTGAACACGGAGCTTTTTGTGGCAACCCCCCTTTCTGGGGTATGCGTTGCTTTAGGCTGATAAATACGCCTGGACAATATGGAATAAGTTGCGGCTGAATTTCTAGGTGAGCCTACATGGATTTCAGCTTTCTGTTGTCAGAACAGGGGGCCCAAAGCGTCCGCCTACGTACTGTGTATGAAGAGATCTGTGTGTGAACTGGTCTGGGGCTGAAGATGTGGGCAGAGCTGCTGCAGGAGAACCTGGAGAGGGGTACAGAGCAGGTACAGAATCTGCCTCCAGCTGGGCCCCTAAGCTCCCTACCCATGCTCTACGGCCTCCAGCATGAGCCCCCAAGAGAAACTGCGCATGGAGGACACTGTTAGATTATGAACAGTGAGGAATTCTCAGGGCCCAGAGCAGTCCCAAGTTCAGGAGAGAAACATCCCTACCACCCTATCCCCAGACTTCTTTTCTGTCATCAACAACATCATTCGTTTGGCCCCTGAGCCCAATGGGGCAGCCTTCTCCGAGGGGGCAGCCTCAGCGGAGGAACAGGCAAAGGGCCCAGTCAGGGTGTCCACCCGGAAAGAACAATCCAGACTTATCACTGACCACAGAAGAGATGCCACAATGCAGGAGGTGCCTAAGAATTGCCGACATAAGAAATGTCCAAACCTCTAGAGAGTTTTTATGAGTTTCTTTGAGCCAGGATGCAACATCTCAACAGACTAAGAAGAGCTGCGGAGAACAGCAGTGTCACAGCCTATTTCATACGTGAGAACCAAAGGCGGAGACGTGAGGAGGGTTACCTGATCCATCGCTGGTGGGTCAGGGAGGCGGGAGAGGGCAACGCAGGGGAATCTCTGAGACTGGATAAAAATTAGAGTGAAGAGATGTTTGTTTACATGAGTGAGTACAGGATAGTTAATAATTCACATTTCGAGCAGAGATGGTATTCGGGAACAACATCATACTGAAGGGTCCTGGGGTCCATGCTCTGGTGCCCGGTGTGCCCTGAGGGGTCTGGAAAAGCAGATTACTCTGAGGTTCCAAAGGTAAATTACCTTAGACGCAAAAATACAGTAGACAGGCTCAGTTAAGGGGAAGAGTGACTTTTGTCAAGAAGATAATGGCCTGGGACGTGACATAACTCATAGTTAGGACGCTTTCTGGTCGGACCACCCTGTGTGGCTTCCCTCAGCCTCTGCGTGTGTAAGGCCCACCCCACGGGCCTCCCTGAGCTCGTCAGGGTTAGTGTATGGCCCCTGTGTCAACATACGAGCGGGGAAACTTTTCGGAGTGGAGTTGGGGACTACGGCCCTCTAGGAGCAGCGATGATAGAAGCACCGTCATTTGGGCCTCTCGGTGCCTAATTCCACCCAGATGCTGGGGACCTCCAGGCATCCAGATTCGATTCCCGTTGCACATTAAGGAACCTTCTGGTTTCCTCCTCTCTCTTTTTCCCGGCCACATTTCCGCACCTGCCCGGTCTCCCCGGAGCAATCAGATGGAGGAGGTGGTTGGCAGGCAGGGCCTGTCATATTTTATTCAGGCAACTCCGTGGGTGGTGGTGTCAAGGCCCCCCAGGGGGTTACTGGACATGAACGACCCATAAAACAAATGGTCAGACCCGGGTCGGGGGCTGCTGCTAGTAAAGGGAGTTTCCCTTTGTCTTAAATCACCCGGATTGTTCCCGGCGAAAGGCAGCCGGTTGATCTGAAACGCAGACGGAAAGCATCCCGCTCTGCCTCTCGCAGCCCAACGCCTCCGTTCTAGGCCCTCAAGTACCGAGGGGCCTGGACCAAGCAGGAGTGTTTCCTCCTGCTGTTGTTGGGAAAGGCATTCAGGAAAACAATTGAGCACAATCGGGCCTTCCTGTTCCGCAGGCTGGCGGGTGTGGGACCCGGCCAGCCAACCTCCAGTGAGTCACCCTCCTGAGCCGGGAGCTTCCTCTTTGTCCAGGGCTCGGGCGGCAGCTGCAGACCTGCAGCGGAGCTGCGGATGCCCCGCTGGGTTTGCACTTCGGGGCCAGCTCCTCACACCTGTCCCAGCACCGCGACCTCCTCCCTAACCAAATGCAGGGGAATGGCACAAACATATTTTGGCTGGGAAAGGCACTGGCTCTGTGCCCCGCCAAACCCAAAAGTCAGTTGTTGTTGTTGTTGTAATTTTCATGTATTGATTTTTTGAGAGAGAAACATCGATTTGTTGTTCCACCCACTCATGCATTCATTGGTGGATTCTCGAATGTGCCCTTGTTACCGGAGAATTGTATGGATTGCCTTTCTCCACTGCTAGGGAGAGTGGGCTTCTTTCGATATCCCGAGAAAAAGAATTTTCTGAGGCGCAAACATGAGAATGAGTGGATTTTTATTTGCGTAGAATTGTATCCCTTTGTTTGCAAAGCCCCAGTTTCCTTACGCCAGCCCTGGAAAGGGGGCAGCTGGGGTTTGAGCAGAGCTAGAAGCAAAGCCAGTGTGTCCAGAGTTTCTGTTCCATGGTGGAGTTGAGTCCAGTGTAGCATCAGGCTAATCACAGTCCATTAGTCCATCATGTGTGGGGTCCACATGGCTGTGAGCCACATGGGGGGCTGCAGGAGCATGAGAGCCTGCACGCCAGGAGTCAGGTGTGAGCAGCAAGACAGCAAGAGGCCAAGAGAGCCAAGAGGGGATCTCCCTTTGTTCGGGAGCTTAAGTATCTCAGATTTCGAGTCCTTGCAGGGGCCATGCCTATTTTGGCCAATTACCTGTTGCCAGGTGTGCTTGACAGGCAAGCACCCACCCACGTCAGCCAGACCTTACTGGGCATGCATCTATTGTCCAGTCCCTTCACCCAGGGATCTGCGGAGAAACAGACCTGGAGAGTGTTAAACTGCAGCTTCCTGGCAAAGCTGCACGAATGGCATGCCCATAATATCTAGTCTTCCCTTGCTCCTTTCCTGTTAATTAACAACCAGGTTATTACAGTGGTATGACCCTGACCAGGGATCAAACCCACAACCTTGGTGTATTCTCTGACAGACCTACCTGACCAGGGCTAAGGAGTCCGTTTTGTAAGAAAAGGCTTACAGGGGCTTGATCTAAGAAGGTTACATTTTGTGGGCTCTTCATTACATGGGGTACACAAACTGTACCTCCTGTGTTGACTAACACCTGCTTGGCAAATTGAAGTATTGGCAGCCAACTGAGGCTACCCAGGAAGGGGGGATGACTGACTGAACCCAAATGAGACCATTTAAATTATGTATAAAATTAATTAGAATGAAAAGGGGTGGAAACCACAACTTACAATGGGTTTCATCCTTACATTTTTCAGGCAATGCAACTGAAATACTAAGAGTTGCACCAACATGTCCTGGAAGTATGGAAAAGAAACCTGGAGAGCCCTGGCCAGTTTGGCTCAGTGGTTGGAGCGTCGGCCTGCAGACCAGAGAGTCCTGGGTTCAGTTCCTGCTAGGGGCACGTACCAAAAAAAAGAAACCTGGAGAGATGCAGGATGGTCAACAGCTGGATGGAGGTAGTAAGGGCAGCATTCTCTCATTCTCTCTCATTTTCTCTTCCTTTCTCATTCTTCCCCCCGCTCATCTCTCCAATCTCTCCATGTCTCTCTCCCCTCTTCTATCTCTCCAATCTCTCCACGTCTCTTTCTCCCCTCTGGTCTCCCCCTCTGTCTCCTCTCTCCATCTCTCCAGTCTCTCCAGGTCTCTCTCCCTGACTAGGATTATAATAAAATATTCTGCCATGAATGGAATCTAAAGTCTAAAAGATCCTTCAGCGTATGACCCAATAGAGGTGGTGAACTTGACATCACTTCCCATACTCTGTTCTAGGAGTCAATAATCAAAGTCACTTAACCAAAAGTTAAACCCATTGATATTAAATTTTGAAGGATCACAGGACATACCAACCCAAAATGTACCACCCTGGTACATAAATGACTTTGAGTTGTAGGCATATGAAAAACAGCAAATGAAACGAGAGGCTTTCTCTTAACTCCCCTTACCTGCCTCAAGACAGATCCTCCAAAAGGACGTCAGTTGTCTTAAATCTCCTGCCTGGGAGTTTCATCCACTCTTGTCACAGAAGATGAGACTAGAAGTTGATACCACCACAGACAAACCTTGTTACAAACTGTCATGTTTCCCATCTATTCTTCGAAAGATCGTTCATCTTTCCTAAAATCATTTACTCTCCCCTAAGAGGCCACACCTCCCTCCCCTTTTCCTATTAAGATGGCATTTAAGCTTGAGTTCTAAAACACCTCGTTGAGGTGCATGTCCTTTGCTTAAATATCTCCCATGTATACTTGGAGTCTACATGTTAGTAAACTTGTGTGCTTTCTGCCTCTTCTTACAGGGATCTCAGCTAAGAATTCCACTAGGGTTACCACTAGCTATTCATGTTTTGATAAAATAAGATAAAAGAGATATTTAGTACTTTGTTTAATACTATGCAATATTTCTAAATGGTTACAAGTTTTGAGTCTAACAAAACTGTGTGTGGAGCCCCAACTCTTCTGTTTTCTAGTAATGTCATTTAGACAAGTCATTGGACTTCCTCATGCCTCAATTTCCTCATCAGAAAATGAGGCAAATAGTGGTGCCCACCTCACAGGCTTGTGGTGAGCATTAAAGGAGATGACCAATAGAGATCATTTTACTTAGTGCTTGCCCAGTGCTCATTAATGTAATTACTACTACTACTAATCTAATCTGATAGTCATTGAATTAATTTTTTTCATTAGATGTTTAATAAACTAGGTTTGCCTGAGCCAAAAGTATAATGTCACCCCTTCGAAGGTACAGTCTCTATCTGCTGCCAAAATAAAACTAAGCTTCTAAAGGGAAGATGTTTTTGATAAAGGATGGAGTGATTTGTCAGTTGAAAAGTGGTATCTTTTTTCAATTATAATGGAAAATATTTCAAAAATGTTCAGGTTGCAGGTGTGTAAAGACTAGATTTTTCCAGCTAATGTATTCATCGATTCACATAATACATCGTGCCTAGAAATCCCCATGTGTAGCCTACCAGCCCCTTCAACTAAACAAATGAAGTAAATGAGCATATTAATCAGTATAACACTGAAATATCTGGCAGATTTGTACAGTAACTGGATCAGGCTTCTAACTAGAGGAAACTCTGAGATACACTTTCTCTTCACTCAACACAACACAAGCCAAAAAGAGTTGTTCAACCAAACATATTCAAAAGTCCATTCTTATAGGTCAGGTGCCAGTCACTTGTACACATTGATTAGCCAATAAGAAAACTTACATTCAACTGAGGTATTCTCAAGAATCTCAGGAGTATGTTAAGCTAGGGCACATCTCACTCATGAATCACAGTCTGTATCCCCAAGAGAGTTTCAGCATTGATTGCAACCATTTCAGGAAAGAAAACATTTCTACAAAGCCAATAAAATCCAAACTTCGGCAAGATTTGGGCTGTGTGGCCAAGAAATGCACAATAGTTCTGGTTAATATACCCAATGTTTTTACTGATAGTCTCCTTGGTAGGCACAGTTCATTTTCAGCTCACTCGGGTCTTTTGGAAACTGAACCACAGGAATAGAGCAGATGCTGAATCAATCAGATACATCCTGTGGTTTGTACTTCAAAGGTAGCCACAAATTCTTAAGGTATGATTCATAGTCATCAAAACCTATGAATCTCCTCTGAAATTGTTCTTTCACTTCCATTAAATAGCTCTGTAATTCTTCAAATCTGTGACCCCACTGAGGTCAAGGAAATTCGGCAGTAGGTTATGAATGCAGGAGGAAATGAGTGTAGTTATCACCTGCTGAGGCCACTTGGCCAGTTAGAACCTGCATTTACTTGAACAAAAATGTGAAGGAAGCCAGGGTCCATGCCTTTGTAAACCCTTTAAGGGCCCATAGAAGAACTACTTCAACGGATATTCAAAGTCTAGTGTCTTATGTCATCCAGACTTCTATGCTAAAATTTAAAGATCCTACCAAACTATCAAACTCTGTTATATACACGTATACCAGTTGAACTCTATTCTGTATACATACACCAATTGTAAGAGTTTAGGAACTATGGCAGAAAAATGTTAGGGAAAAGAAACCTATTAATTCTGCCAGCAGAAATATCCAATTAATTCCTTACTCCCAAAAAGGGAGTCACAAAAATGTTTAGGGAGTTAAATCAGAAATTCCGCCCAGCTGTTGTGGCTCAGTGGTTGAGCATTGACCCAGGCACCAAGAGGTCACTGGTTCGATTCCTGGTCAGGGCACATGCCCAGGTTGTGGGCCCGATCCCCAGTAGGGAGCAGGTAGGAGGTAGCCAATCGATGTTCTCTCTCATCGATGTTTCTATCTCTCTCTCCTTCTCCCTCCCTCTCTCTCTAAAAAGTCAATAAAGAA
Source organism: Molossus molossus (assembly GCF_014108415.1). Classification (NCBI taxonomy): domain Eukaryota; kingdom Metazoa; phylum Chordata; class Mammalia; order Chiroptera; family Molossidae; genus Molossus; species Molossus molossus. The sequence continues at coordinate 97,461,828 of NW_023425346.1, forward strand.
AAAAAAAAAATCCCACTTCTAGCACAAAATGAAAACTGTATCAGTTAGCTTTTACTGCGTAACAAACCACCACAGAATTCAGTGGCTCAGCAAAAGGAATGCTTGGGGTTCCTCATGGCAACCTCTCCCACCATTTGGTACTCCTGAGATGGCAGATAATTCTTTTTGAATTATGAGTAGCAGAGAGCTGGGCAGCTGTCCGAGGTAACTGTGTCTGCAGTAAGCTCCATTTTATGTCTCTGGCAAAAAATATTGGAAGTGGAGGTTTGAAGGAAAGCACAGTTGGAACATCCTAGGACAATTTTTTAAATGTACCCTTTCCTCAAAAATTGAAAGAAGTCTGAATGATGGGAGGTGTTAGGCAGTTCCTGAGCATTAATGATCACCTATCTGAAAAGTTCTTGAGCAGGTTCATGAGAACTGGAGACATTGGTTATGTACAAATGGAACCTGAAATGAGCCAAACACATATTCATAGCAGACCAGGCCTTTTTCAATTCACTACATTACATATAAAGTTAATTCCACTCCATTTAACTTTCCAAATAAAGGAAGGAAAAAACCAACAACATTTATTAAATACCCACCAAATATGCTTGGCCTTTTAAATCTCTTTCCTCTTCATTCTCGCCCGGTTCTGCATTGACCTCACAGTGTTTACTGACCTCACAGTGTTTACTGACCTCACTGTAATGATGAAGAGACTGCCAGTCTGAGTGGTCTCACCCACAGCTACTGGGGGCTGTGGCTCCACACTCAGGGCAAACCAAGGGACCTGTAATTTCTGCTTATTGAATTATGTCGTCTTTAATTTTAATGAGTATAGGTTATATTTATCATTTAAAAAGTGTTCTCTTTGGGAGACTTCCAGTCAAGATGGCAGCATAGGTAACTCAGTATCGTCTCCTCCCACAACCACATCAAAGTTACAACTAAACTACAGAACAACCATCCTTCAAAACCACCTGACATCGAGCTGACTGGAAGTCCTACAACTACAAAATGAAAGAAGCAGCCACACGGAGGCTGATAGGAGGGGCGGAGGGGACGGGCTGGTCCCACACCCATGTGTGGCAGATAAAAATCAGGAGGACACCTCGGCTGGGAACGTCCTCCCTGAGGACTGAAGTGTCCCCATCCCACACAGGCGCCCAGCTCAGGGTTCCAGTGCCAGGAAGAGAATCCCCATCACTTCTGGCTGGAAAAACCAGAGGGAACTGAGGCTGAGAAAGGCTGAGGCTGCTGGAGCCCCAGGCAGCTCCTCTTAAAGGGCCCATGCACAGACTTACTCAGACTCACACCCTCCAGGCCCCAGCATGGGGGAGACAGCTTGAAAGGCACCAGAGACATATGGGGAAGAATTGAGTTGTTTGGCATTAGAGCGAGGGCTGAAGAGGCGGTTTTTTCCTGGACAGTTATGCTATCAGAGGCCTTTGTTCCTTTGGTGAGCCCTTCCCTGGGGCAGCAGACAGTCACCATATCTGGGACTCCAGCAACCTGGCTCATACTGTTTGCCCCACCCTGATGGTTCCCTGACACCCCGCCCCACCCAACTTTCAGTCCCACCCAACCTGTTGCAAGTTGCTTCACCATAGGATTGGCCTCTCTTGGATTCTGATTCAGGTTTTTCTAAATTCTTTCAAACATGCAGTATCTGGTCTCAGCTACCCCCATACCTCTTGTTAAGTAATACATAGAAACAAACACAGGGAGGCAGCCAAAATTAGGAGACAAAGAAACAGGTTCCAAATGAAAGAACACAACAAAACTCCAGGAAAAAACACTAAGCAAAATGGAGATAAGCAACCTAACAGATGCAGAGTTCAAAATACTGCTTATAAGGATGCTCAATGAACTTAGTGAGAACCTCAATGAACTTAGTGAAGGACTCAAGAGCATAAAAAAGGAGCAGTCAGAAATGGATGCACAGTCAGAAATGAAGGAGGCACTAAATGAAATAAAGAATAATTTACATAGATGCAATAGTAGAGTAGGTAAAGCCAAGAAGCAAACCATCAATTTGGAATATGAGGAAGCAAAAAACACCCAATCAGAACAGCAAAAAGAGAAAAGAATCCAAAAAAATGAGGATAGTGTAAGGAGCCTCTAGGATAACTTCAAGTGTACCAACATTTGCATTTTGGGGTTGCCAGAAGGAGAAGAGAGAGAACATAAAATCAAAAACCTATTTGAAAAAAATAATGGCAGGAAAATTCCCTAACTTGGTGAAGAAAACAGACATACAAATCCAGGAAGCACAGAGGGTCCTAAACAAAATGAACCCCAAGAGGCCCACACCAAGACACCTCATCACCAAAATGCAAAAGGTTCAAGACAAAGAGAGAATCTTAAAAGCAGTAAGAGAAAAGCAGTTAGTTACCTACAAGGGAGTTCCCATAAGACTGTCAGCTGATTTCTCAAAAGAAACTTTGCAGGCCAGAAGGTAGTGGCAAGAAATATTCAGAGTGGTGAAAAGCAAGAAACTACAACCAAGATTACTCCATCCTGCAAAGCTGTCATTTAGAATGACATATAAAGAGTTTCCCAGACAAGAAAAAGCTAAAGGAGTTCATCACCACCAAACCATTATTATATGAAATGTTGAAGGGTCTTCTTGAAGAAAAAGATAAAAAATATGAACAAACAAAATGGCAATGAATACATATCTATCGACAATTGAATCTACAAACAAAATTAACAGGCAGAACAGAAGCATTCTCATAGATACAGAGAACATTTTGTTGGTTGCCAGATGGAAGGGGACTTGGGGGAATGGGTGAAAAAGGTGAAGGGATTAAGAAGTACAAATTGATTGTTAGACTGACAAACCTCAAAAGGAAGGGGAGGTGGGGGGTGAGAAGAGATAAACCAAAGAACTTGCATGTATATATGCGTAACCAATGGACACAGACAACAGTGTGGGGAAAGGCAGGACGGGGTGAGAGTGGGGAGGGGGGGGTCAGTAGAGGGAAAATGAGGAACATCTGTAATACATTCAACAATAAAGATAAATTTTTTTAAAGTGTTCTATTTTAATAAGTAAAGGTGTCAACCTTCCTACCTTGACTCAAAAAACAAAAGTGAACCCAATGTGCCAAAATTCAATCAATGCTATTTAAATCTTTTTTCATTAATTTGCTTTTGTTACAGATGTTTCTCCTTTTTCCCCCATTTACACCCTCTTCCCCATTTCCCCCACCCCATCCCCAGCTTTGTTGTCTATGTCCATTGGTTATGCATACATACACAAACAATGTAGAAGGGATCACATTACCAGATATCAGGTTATACTACAAAGCCACTGTAATCAAAACAGCTTGGTACTGGCACAAGAACAGGCAGATAGATCAATGGAACAGAACAGAGAACCCAGAAATTGACCCAAGACAATATGCTCAATTAATATTTGACAAAGTTGGCAAGAGTATACAGTGGAGTCAAGACAGTCTCTTCAATAAATAGTGTTGGAAAAATTGAACAGCTACTTGCAAAAAAATGAAGCTAGACCACCAACTTACACCATGCACAAGAATAAACTCAAAATGGATAAAAGACATAAATGTAACTCGTGAATCCATAAAAATTCTAGAAGAAAATGTAGGCAACAAAATTTCAGACATCATATGCAGCAGAATTTTCACTGATGCAATCAATGCTATTTAAATATTCATGAAGCTAATTCATCACAGTTTAAATTCTAATTACTGCTCAGATAGGCACCAGGCAATAACCTCTTCTCATTTCATAGGCTCCTCCTTCTCCTCCTCCTCCTCCTCCTCCTCCTCCTCCTCCTCCTCCTCCTCCATAGTCCAATCCCAGAGGACAGAGACCGTGTCTTACCTATTTGTTCTACACTGGATATTAAATCTGGAGCTCAGCACACACAATGCCAGCAGATTCGTAAGTGCGCAGTAATTATTGGTGACTGAATGCCGTCTTACAAAGCCTGGTGCTTTGAACTTCACAACCCATCTCAGTGCTTGTGGTTATGACAACAACCCTGGGTATGAGTTAGTCAATAGTTTTTAGCTCCCGTTTACAGATAAGAAAATGGAAACTCGGAATAAGTTGAGTAATCCGCTCAGTCACAGAGCTAGTGATGTCACCTCTCAGGTTTGACCACAACCAGGCTTTTCTTGCATACAAGAACGTTGTTTTTCCCCACTACAAACACTCCCTCATTAAGGAATATTAATTTTTGTTACTATTTGATCCAATTACATCTCCTATTTAAATAAAATGCTGAAATAAACAAATGTGTAGACAACCTACCAGTCAGAGTTTGAGGTCACATCTTTACTAATACACCAACCATCTAGTAAACGAGACCAGCTGTTGTCAACCAGGATGCGGGGTCACCACGCACTGGGGTGTCTGAGATCAGTATGTGAGAAAGGAGGGCTGTTGGAGTCCATAATGCACCCCGAGGAGCAGCCATGACCAATCTGAAGGCGAGCCGTGAGCGGTATCCGTGGGGGGAAATAGTGGTGAAGCAGTGATCTAGAATGATCCCAAACAAACAAACAAAGGCCCAAACAGTAAAAGTCGGACTTACTTGGTTAGCTATGTGTTAACACAGCCTTTTTTTTTTTTTTTGAGATTTTTATATTTAGATTATAAATTGAATAATTTTTAAGAAAACTTTTATATGCTTATATATAATACTGGGTTTCTATATTAAAAGTAATGCAAAGACAAAAAATATGTGTCTTGTAATTTGAAGTTAATTGAAATTAAAATGTTTAAAGGGATTTTTTTCTCACTTGAGCTACCCCAATGTCTGAAAAGCCACACATTTTATTCTCAACTACCCATGGTCTTCTATGCTCTCCATAAACACTTGAAGGGCATGACCAAGCCAAGGTTTGCATTACTCAGCACTTTGCAGCAATATCTCTTGAACATTTTTACCTCAGTCTAAACCCTGGTTCATAGCCTCTGGGCAACTCAATACTAGGCAGAAAAGGCCTTTTCTTTATGGTCTTATATTAAAAAACCTGTCACCCGAAAGTCATGGGATAGGTTTCTGACTCAGCCTAAAGAAGGATTTCTGGTTGGGCCAGCAACAGAGCCCAGGAGTGGAGTCCACCAAAGTTTCCCCTGCAGGCCAGCAGCAAGGTTACTGCGAACACTGGATGGATACCTGTGATGAATGCTGGAAGTCACTCCAAAAGCAACATCTATTAAAAGGAACTTCTCCCAATCTCCCCTGCAGATCAGCAAACCTGTGTGTCTTCCTAGCAGGATTTTCCTCTTCCCTCTGGCCTCCCATAAGGGAGAATCCAACTTCCAAATAATAAGTGAGATGATGTGTCCTTTGTTTTCGTCCAGGAACAGTCAGGTGAATTCACTTGGCTACATAAGCCCCTCTTTAGGTGCTCGGATAGGTGGGGACGGGGAGAGATGGCCATCGCTGGGTACAAGCATCCCTTTGCAGCCCTGGAACTGTTACCTCTGGATCAGGTAAGCAGATGGTCTGTCCTCACCGGTGCACCATTTTGAGACTACCATGTCATTGAGTTATACCTACAACAAAGTACCCCTCCAGTATCTACATCCGCAGTTCCCCCACATCAGCCTTCGTGGATGATCCACCAAGAGCATCACAAAAGAAAACAGCACTGGCTGCACCTCCTTGACTCTCACCTCCCCTGACATTATCTCCAGCCCAGCCTGCCTCAGAGCCCTGCCTGCTCATTAGTAGGAGTGTCCTCAGAGGTGACCGCGTGTGCCTATGTCGTGGACAAGCTTCTCTGCCCTACCGAGGTGCAGCCATCTTCCACCAGCTCTCCTTGAGGCCCCCCGAAACACGTGGCTCCTGAGAATGCCTTGCTGCCGACCCCCCACAAAACACTGCCCTCCCTGACAAAGCATCCCTGCCGTCCCCGTGTCCCCCGCTACCCAGTACTCCCCCCAGCCCCTAACCACAGGCGGTGGTAATCATCAGACATCGAAGGCCCTAGATTGCATTATTTTATTTACTATATATTTTACTTACTTATGTACGTACGTAGTTGTTTATTATTTACTATATATATTGATTAGACAGGAAAATTTACTTTTAAGAAATTGGCCCACAAAATTGTCTAAACTAACAAATTCACACTCTGCAGGGCAGGCCGTTGGCTCAGACCCGCAGGAGACCGCTGGTCTGCAGCTCAAGTCCAAAGGCACCCTGCTGGCAGAATGCCCTCTCCGGGGGGAGGTCAGTCTTTTTCTCCTAAGACCGTCAGCCGCGTGGATGAGCCAACCCACAGCAGGAAAGGTGATGTACTTCAATTTCATGTCTACTGATGTCAATGTTTGTCTCTTTCCCATCGATGACTGTTTTAAAATGAAATAAAATCGTTTCACTGGTTAAAATAATGTTAATCTCATCTCAAAAACGATCTTCACGGAGACCTCTGAGACAGTGTTGGACAGCACCCGGGGCCGGGCCCAGCCGCAGGCCCTGCGATGAACCAGCACTTCTTCGTCCTCTGTGTTCCCCATGTGCTCCCACCCTCAGTGTCCCATGCTCCTTCCGGGGGTTCACAGCTCCAAGCTGGTGGTCAGTACTCAGGACATACGCAACAGCGTCTGGAGACATTTGGGACTGTCACAACTAGGGGTCCTGCTGGCATCTACTGGGGAGAGGCCAGGGATGCCGCCAAACACCCCAGAGTGCAGGGACAGCCTCAACCACAGAGACGTTTCTGGGCCCAGAGGACAATATGAGCCCTGAGCCTGAGAACCCTGTCCTGGGCGCCCAGCTCACTTCCTGTCTCTCTGTCCTGTCCACTCTGCTGCCGGCTCTGGCCTCAGGATGCGGCCATGCACTTCCACCATCCTCAGGCCTCTGCAACTCATTCCCACGGCCTGAAACGCTCTGCTCCTCCGGGGTGGGGTCCTTGTCCCCTTTCAGGTCCAAGAACTCCTGCCCCCACGCGCCCCGATCCCTCTGAATTTCATTAACCTGATCATTTCTCGATCACCAGGTGACAGGCTCTTGGTTGACCTTGTCCATCGGGGGAGGGGTCTTACCCCCCTCCCTTGAAAGTAAAGGAGAGCAGGTAACGACCACCAAACCCCAGTGACGAGTGTCAGAACCGTCACAAAGTCGTGCTCAACAAATACCTGTTGGGTGAAGGAAGAAGACAATGTCTCCGACATTTCTGGGGAAAGCAGTTCTCCTAAGTTCTTGGTTTTTCATCCCGCACCGACTCAGACCTGTGTTTCCACGGTCTGTCCCCACTCAGCTGTTTGCATGGGCTGACCCTGCCCCCAGAACACTGAGTCACCTTCTACTGAATCTAGAATGTGAGCCCAGCTCTTGTCTGAAGGGCATTCCTCTCCCGGGACACCATTCGGTCCCTCGTGACAAGACGTCTGAGCTCAACCCCAGCGGCCTTCCTAACACACAAAGATCATCAGCTTAGATTCAAAGTAGGACCCCTGCCACCCGATTAGGGCCCTTTAGGGAGACTTGCCACAAAAGCGGATTAGCATGAGAAAATGTAACAGCCACATTAAAACAACTCGCTTTGAACCCTACTACCACTTGGGCTACCTAGATTCCACCTCAAAGAAACAGGGTCAAGGTCATTTGTGCACAGCCAGCTGGGTCTGCACCCAACCTCTTCCCTGACTCATTGGCCTGCTCCCCTCTTTCAGCACATGCTGCGTGTGATCAAGGAGGCAGCCAGGAACTTAGAGCTGCTCCCAAGTGATTCAGTGTGTGAGGATCACTGTTTATTTTTGTCCTTTGCTGTTTTCCCTGTGAATCTTTAGAAGTGTCATTTCGTGCTGCCGCGCCCAGAGCAAGGCTTTGTCGTGCCCCGGGGAGGGCTCTCTGGGCTCCCACCGGCTCCCCGCAGCCCGCTGTCCCCGCTCTGCCCTCGCACCTCCTCACGTGGCTGCCGGCCACTCAACCGACCCTCCTCTGCCATTTCAAGTCTGCACTCAGTCCCCGACTTAGTACCTATCAAGTGGGCAGAACCATGACTTCCCTCCTCAGACCCACTGTTTAGGGAGGAAGATCCAGATGTGTGAGAAGGGGCCACCAGGGAGGTCACCCTGTGAGCAGAAAGCTCTGCCCCTGGTCCCCATCCTGCCTCTGCAGGTGCCAAGTGTCCAGAAGGGCCGCCTGTGTCCCCACTCACTGCGTGTGGGTGACCCGCCCCTCTGGCCTCACTGGCACAGCACAAAGCAGGGCCAAGGGAGGGGGGCAGCCCATGACATTTGTAAAAGTGAGGGGGCGAGGGGGCAGAAGAACCCTCTGCAGGGCCACTCAATCTCCATAGTGAAGAGTAGACCCTGCCCAGTTTAACCTTGTCATTTTATTACCAAACAAGGTCAAAGTTGAAAAAGACACCAGAAGCCATCTAATCCCTTCTTCCCACTGTCCCCGGGGAATAACCAAGGCCGGAGTGGGTGAGCGGCGTGCCCACGGCCTCACAGTAGGGAGACGCCAACTCTGGAATGAGATGCTAGGGGAGGTCCTGTCACAGCATCCATGGTGTCTTCTCGTTTCTGTCCCATCATCTCTTTACTTCACAGACTTACCCGCTCCCATCCCATCTGTTTCTGATGGGCATCCAGTGTCTCAGCCTCCCTTCCCCACGCCCGGGAACGTCTGAGGAGTCTGGTGGGTGGTCAGATGACCAAATCGAGAGAATGTGAATTGTTTTCAAGGACGGAGAGGGACATATGAATCCCGAGAGGAGTGTCAGGCCACTGCTGTAACAGACGCCACCACAATTACAGTGGCTGAGCACTAAAGGCATTTTTTTTTCCTCGCTCACCTAACAATCCACTGTGATCCTTTGGCAGGTGAGCTTATGTGGAGAACCAGGCACCCAGGCTCTGTCCACCCCTGGGCCCTGGAGGCCTCGCTGGGAGGGGGCACACTTCAGCCCTGCCCGCCTTCCCTTGCTAGAACTCCACATCCACGCACGTCTAATTGCACGCGAGGCTGGGAGCAAACAGAAGACGGGGTGGGACAAGGGGACGAGTGGGACTTCCCACGGTCTATCTTCCCTACCACGTGGGAAGAAGCCTGTCAGAAAATAAAACCAAAGCAGAGCAAAAGCCACAAACGAGAGCTGAGAAACATTATTTGAGCCCCCGGATAGAGCCATGTCTGATGTCGGACCAACTCCCAAACCTATCAAAGAAAACTCTCCTGCGTTTGCGGAGGTGTATTCAGCAGAATCGTAATTCCACGAGATCACAGATAACAAGAGCTTTTAAAGCTTCAGTAAGTGCCTGTGTTGGCTCGCCCTGGAGAACCACTCCAAATCCTCTTGGATCCACCCACTTCCTCTGGCCAGTGCTTGGAGAGCACAGATCTGCCATGGGAACCACTCGGCAATCATTCATGTGCAACCGGTGGTGCAGGGAATCAACCCACTTGGGGGTCGCCCTTGACCAAGGCGGTTCATGAGCCCGTGGATAAAACCCGCCCTCTTGCCTTCTGGGTAGACAATTCCGAGACCCCTGTGCTACGTCCACAGTCACAAACTAACACGATGGTTCCCAAGAGTCTGTTCTCTGCTTCCCCGTGTTTGGGTTTCATCTTCCAGCAGAAAGACCCACAAACGTGACCACCAGGTGCCCCTCACAGTGGGTGACTCAGGCACAGTAACACACGCTTCCTGTCCTCCCTTCCCTTCCTCACGCCCCTGGGCCCTTTGCCCCTTGCTCTCGCTGTCCGGGTTCACATCCCCTAATAAACTCTGCACACAGCTTTGACAGCCTCTGCCCTTGAGGGAGCCCGAGCTATGATGGTTCCTTTAACGAAAGAGGGAACTTGGCTATACTAATACACACGGTGATTCTCCTAGAAGAGGCAGGTTGCAGAACTTTCCAAAGGTACTTAACTGGGCCACTGCTTTTTCTTTTTAGAAGCCCGTGGAACAAAATCGTACTGCCTTTCTGTCAATTTTGCTTCTTAACAATAGAGTAGCTAATGTTCTAATTGTTTTATGTTCCCAGCTAGATCACAAGCACTGAGAGAGCGACACTGGTCCATTGATAACCCTACCTGTCTCCCCAGAACCTGGCCAAGCGAGACACACAATAAATACTCAACAAACACTTGCAATGAGGTCAGTAGGATGCATACAGATTGAATGAACACTCACACTTTGTACTGATACTTTAATAATGCTTAAATCATCAGATTAGTTTCAAATGTACGTTCCTTAATTAGCACAGAGTGAAGTGTTAGGTTTTAACTCTAACCTCTGTGAACAGCACATGATTTATCCTCACCTTCCTCTGCTCTTCTTTCCCTCCCCTCCCTTCCTCGTCTTTCTTTTTTCCTCATTGTTTCATTCTTAATCTCCTTTTTTTCCTCTTCTGGTTGAAAAAATAAAATGACTCTAGGGACTGTGAGTCAGTAAATAAAAACTGTGTTGATTCCCATGGTACAGAAAGTAGTAAACCACTTAGAATCCCAAAATAGATGTATTTCTTATGGGAAAATCATCACCATGCCGTCTGCTCCCATAGATCATGATGCGAAGTTGCCTGCATCGCTCTCCAGCGTTTACAACCGTCTTGGACAAGGTCTTTTGCAAAGGGTGTCTCTCCTGCTTCCCGCCCCGCCGCCCACGAAGGCCTCATTTCACGGGGTGCTGGCGCAGCTCCAAGACTGGAACCTCGGTGGAGGCGTGATCAAGGCTTCAGAAGAAAGAACCGACGATCTGCCCATCTTAGATGTGGGGATGTGCTTAAGGACAGAGTCCTGGCAGGTCCCCGCACCTTCATGTTTATTGATGGTTAGCAAATAGTGATGATCAGTCAAAATCAATATACGGTGCTGCCTCTTTGTGGCCAGGGGGATAGAGGTTAACCTGCGTGCTCAACCCTTCTTTGACTTTCAGAGAAAAGGGGCCTTGCCATGTGTCGCGGGTGATAAATTCACTGTCCTTGTTAAGAGCCACTATTAAGAGATGATTCTTTGACTCCAGACCTAGTCTTTTATAGACATCGTGGCATTTAATGTTAGTCCCACAAGGGTCCCGCGAGGTGGAGAGTGCTGTCCGCACTCTCCCGAGAGGTGCGGTTACTGGCTCCACATCACACAGCCTCAGAAGCGGCAGAGGTGGGGGTCAGACCACATGCACCTGACTTTAAGACCTGCACTCCCTAAAGGAACCCACATTTGACTGAGATCAGAAGAATCAGATACTTTATTTTTTATTTATGTTTTTAAAATTTTTTTTTTCTTTATTGATTTTCAGAGAGAGAGGAAGAGGGGGGGAGAGAGCGATAGAATCATTGATGGGAGAGAACATTGATTGGTTGCCTCCTGCATGCCCCCCACCTGGGATCAGACCCACAACCTGGGCATGTGCCCTGACCGGGAATCGAACCAGAGACCTCTTAGTGCCTGGGTCAACGTTCGACCACTGAGCCACAGCAGCCGGGCAAGAATCAGGTATTTGAAAGCTTAAATAACATATGTGCCTAACACTGTCCATAGCACATAATACACTCTCACAAATGACTGCTTCTAGGGTTATTATGATTGTTATTCTCCTTACTATCCTTTCCACTGCTCCTATTTTTATCATTACTCAAATACTCTGACCCTTCAAACCTGATTTTCAGGATTTAGAAATACCTATGGTGTTAAAATTATAAGCAAACCTTTACCTGCCTTAAACTAATAACAGTAGGTAAGATGGCAACAAGTCTGTAAACACATTATCAAAATGCAAAACCAGTGAATTTAAATACAAAACCATCTCCAAAGGGCTCACAGTTATTCACATAATTTCACCTCCTTAATTTTGTTCATGAGTTATCTGAATGAGCAGTGTATTTATTTGCTTTGTACAGAAAATGTGAAGACAGATAACTGAGTGCTGGCAACAAGGTCTGGAACAAGGGCAAGTGTTTCTTACTATGCAAGTCAAGGACCATATTTCAACTTCACGATGGACAAGTCCCAAATTAACATTTGTATCCAAGTGACCCAGAGATCCTTCAGGAAGCAAGTCGATCTCAGCAAGCTAGTAAATGCTGAGTCACGTTACCTGGGGAGACTGTAATTTTCTTTTTCTAGAAGTACAGACAAATTCCAACTTACAAACAATCTGCCCTCCAAAGCGGGTCAGCTCCTCGGTGTCTGTGGCTCAGCATGCTCTCCCCACATGCACGGGAGCCGCCAGGTCCCGGGCCAACCCACAGAAGCCTGCTCCGTGCCCAGGCCAGCGAGAGTGCAGTTGTCACGGCGACCTCACAGCACCGGGGCCGGTGGGGAAATGCTGCTGGGACTGGCACCCAGCGCCGCAGGAAAACCTTTTCCGTGCTGCAGCCCTGGCAGCAGGTGGAAGCCACCTTTCACCTCTGACCTGCCAACAGGATGGAGGAGCTGAAGCCCACTGGGCCGCTGAGGCCTCGGCCAGTGACTTTGCTGGAGACCAGAGGGGTGGCGAAGGGCTCTTGGACACCCCTGAGGATACCGTCTGCTGTTTGATCCCTCTCCAGACCTCAGGGCTCACCTCCTCAGAGGTCTTAGATGGGGTTCCCTTTTCCCTCTGCCCAAGCAGAGACTCGAATTTCCCCATCTTTCTCTGCAATTCTCAAGCCTTCTCAAAGGTATCTTATGGCACCTGATGTTCTCCAAATGCGAGCGGCAGACCCTCCGAGAAGGAAGCTTCAACATAGGTGTGAGGGCGAGCACTTGAGCCCTGGGTCAGGTCACCCTCTGCTCCTTGGCTTTCTTTCACTGTAGCCCCTGGTTTAGGCCACAGCACCCCCAGTTCCCACCCAACCGGAGCACGATGAGTCAAGGTGTCCTGCTCTGCCCTGGCCAAGGAGTGGGGCTGAGAGCCAAGCTGGCCTAGTCCCTCCAGTTGGTTCTTGGGCGGAATGATACAGAATGGAGAGAGAGAGAGAGAGAGAGAGAACCTGGCTCCCCATAAAACTGTCAGAAATGTATCATTTATGCCTGCATTTATTTAATAACTAGTATTGAGTACCATTCCAAGAACTGGGAATTGAGGAGTGGCCAACTCAGAAAAAAATCCATACCCTCATGAAACGTACATTGCGGGGAGGAGGGAATACGGAAAAGTAGAATCAGTAGAACATGCAGCAGTGTAATAAGTGACAGAGCAAACAGACCCAGGCAGGGAGACAGGCTTGGAAAACGGAGGAGGGGACAATCACAAGCAGCTCTCGCTGAGAAGACACCCTGTGCATGAAACCCAAAGGCAGGGAGGAGCAAACCAGACTCTCCGAGAAAGACAGCCGCCAGCAGAGGACACCAATGCAAAGCCTGGAAAGGTCAAAGATCAGCCAAGAGGCCACTGCAGCTGGAACGCAGCAAGGGCAATGGTGAGGAAAGAGGGAGGGGCCACTGTGGCGACGGGACCTGCAGGAACTCATAGGAAGCACATTGGCTTCTCTTCTGAGCCTGTCTCCATCAGCTGTTGTTCGGAGAGAAATAACCACAGACTCTCCGTGGCTTACTACAAGCCTTTATTTTGCTCATATACCTACCGGTCAGCTTAGAACCTGCCAAATCTATGCTTAGCTCAACTGGACAGCGTTCAGTGGCAGATTGGGTCCACGTCGGTGCCAAGTGTCCCTCAGCCCCCTTGAGCAACTGCGCTAGCTGGGACAGGGTCTAGCAGCAATAGTGTGCAGAGAGCTAGTGGGGAAACATCATAACTGTTAAGGTCCAAACTCAGAACTGAGACTGTCTTCTGCACACCTCCCCCCTTGTGTCTGCTCGCTCAAAGCAGCAGCTCTGATGTCTAAGGGCAGGGGAAGACGGATGCCCCAACCAAAGCCAAGTCAACAAATGAAGGAGCCTACCTCACCGCCCGTGAGAGGGCCTGCAAAGTCATATGGCAAAGAGAGGGATGGAAAATGGGGACCAAGAGCTCCACCTACCAGAGAGCCATTGATGAGTGACCGGATCTCTTTTCAACAACATCACTCTGGTTGGTGTGTTGAAAGAAGCCTGTAAGAGAGCCACAGTGGCATCTGGAAGGCCAGGTAGAAGCTATTACATTATTCCAGGTGAAACTTGCTGGTGGCATGTATCTGAGTGAGAGCAGAGACATACGTGAGAAGTGGTTCATTCTGGAAATATTTTGAAGCTCGAGTCAAAGTTCCAAATTGGTGGACTGAATGTGAAATGTGATTCAACGTTTTTGAGTTAGGCAACTGTGTCAAGGTGTCATTTTTGACATAAAAGGGCTACAGGAAGAGTGAGTTGGGAGAAAGAAAAGACACCTTAGTGATATCTATTAAACATCCAAGCAGAGCTATCAAGTAGGTGGTAGGACATCAGACCGAAGTTCGGCAGGGAGGTCTGGGCTGAGGTATACAGATTCTAGAGTCTTCAGCATACGAATGGTATATATTTATTTTCTATTGCTCTGCCACAAATTACCACAAACTGATCAGCTTAAAACTATATTTGTTTCTGATCTCAACGGTCCTGGAGGTCAGAAATCCAGTGTGGCCAGGTTCTCTTCGGATCTCTCAGGCTGAAATCAGGCTGTTGGCTGGGGCTGTTGTGAGGCTTTGGTCTCTTCCAAGCTAGCTGCTGGACAGCAAAATTCAGCTCCTTGCAACTATAGGACCGAGGTCCCCCTTTCTGGATGGCTATTGGTCAGGGTCACTCTCAGCTCCTGGAGGTGCCCACAGCTCCCTGCAACATGGCCTTGTCTGTAGCAGCTTTCAGCTCTGAAGTCAGCAAGAGACTCTCGTAGACTCTTTCACCCCAGGAAGTGCCCAGCCCTCTTTTAAGAGCTCAGCTGATTAGATCACAAACCTAAGGTAATCCTCCTTCTGGATGAATTCGAAGTCAACCTATTAGTAACCCGATTGCAGAAGTAATTCCTCACGATATTCATAGTCCCGCCCACCCTCAAGGGGAGGGGATTGCACAGCATGTGTACCCCAGGTTGTGCTGGTTAATTTTATGTGTCAGCTTGACTGGTTAAGGGATTCCCTGATAGCTGGTAAACATTATTTCTGGGTATATGCTGAGGGTGATTCCAGAAGAGGTTAGCACTTGCGTGGTACACTGAGTACAGGAGATCACCCTCATCAATGCAGGTCGGCATCATCCAATCCACTGAGGGCCTGATTGGAACAAAGTGATGGATGCAGGCTGAACTTGCCCTCCTCTAGGCTGGGGCATCCATCTTCTCCTGCCCTTGGACATCAGAGCTGCTGGTTATTGAGTCTGGGTTTGAACTAGAACTATATCCAGCTTTCCTGGTGCTCTGGCTGGCAAACGTACCCACTCAGAAACTTCATTTCTTTCATATGACCTTTTCTCCTTTCTTCCTTTTGAATCGAACTGACCTCATCCACCACCCTGACTCACCTGCCTCCTTCTCCCTTGCACATCCACTCCCTTAATTATTAAGCCCTTGCGACAGTGAGGTTCTGGCCGGCATCAAATAACCTTAGGAACAAAGCCTGGTGTCTGTGGATCACAGAGACAGAGTTTCAATCAAACTAAAGGAAATATCTAGGCTTCAGTGGTGTTTTAGCTCCAGAACGACCCCACTGACCACATCCTTGTGAAACCAGACAAAGCAACGCCGTGGCTGACATCAGGACCAGATGCAATGATCACCCTACCCTAGTGCCAGCCAATCAGTAGAGACCATGACCCTGACCATGACCCTAACTCCCTTCTTCCCCTACTTAACCCATCCCCTAAAAGTCATGGGGAAGCTTGGTCTTTGAGCATTGGCTCACCTGTGACTCCAGGTGGGTCATTTCCTCACTCACAAAAGTAAACCCTTACTTTTTTGGCTGCAAAGTTCTGTTTGTGTCTTATTGGGTTTCAATGTGTGCAGGCAAACAGACCCTTCCAGTCCAGTAACAAACAGCAGATGGTGGGACTTCTTAGCCTCCATGATTATGTGAACCAATCCCTCATAATAAATCTCTATTTATCTATGTATCTATCCATCTATCTCCCATTGATTTTGTGTCCCCTCTGAACAACCCTGATTAATACATAGAAAGTATGAATCTTGAGGCCCAGCTTAGAATTCTGACTACTTTAGACAATTGTGTGAAGTATAGTTATTTGAGAGTGGAGAGGAAATAAAATGAGTTCCTCCTACCTACACCCTGAGAACGGCCTGTTCCTCTGCTTTTTCTGTCCCTGTTCTCTGGGCTTCCCTCTAGTTCTGAGAGCTGCCCAAAACCTTTCTGCTTATAGTAACGAGAGGGAAGATTTTGTTCCTTAACAAGCAAAGAACACTAACGGATTCACCCCTGGATGGGTTCTGTTCACAGCAAGTCTGAGAAACACTGGGTCAGACCCAGAGAGACAGATGGAGGTGGAAATACATGACAACCGGTCTTCTGTACCCAAATATCTGAGATAAAATTTATCTACATTTCAGGGGACATGCCATCGAAATGATTGCCTTGATCATTTGCTCAAAGGTAAAAGATGAGCCTCTGAGTTCAGAGTTTGGGAACATGGTAGGATCGCTTTCTAAAGCCCATTTTAGAAGACTGGCTTCTTTTACTTTTACATTGGTGACGAGTGTCTCCTTTGGTCTGGCCCCTTGTTTTTGCTTCAGGGAATTGGATGGAGAAGCAAGGGGGAAACGGGGTAAGGAGAGAACATCACAAATGCAGAAAGACTCGGGTAACCAGTGGCTCCCTACCTTCAGAAACCTTGCTTTTAAGAAAACAGCGAATCTGACTGGTGTGGTTCAGTGGTTGAGCATCAACCCATGCACCAAGAAGTCACCAGTTAGATTCCCGGTCAGGGCACATGCCTGGGTTGTGGGCCTGATCCCTAGTGGGGGGCATGTAGGAGGCAGCCAATCAGTGTTCTCTCTCATTGATGTTTCTATCTCTCTCTCCCTCTCCCCTCCTCTCTCTCTCTAAAATCAATAAAGAAAAAAATATTTTGAAGAAAGCAAGCAAGCAGCGCCATCCAGCCACAAAGCGCAGGCTAGATAAGGACGCGTCTGTGTTTCAGCTGTGACACGACCATTCAGCAGCTTCTATTCCACGCGAGTTCGAGCTCACTACCTAAGTTTTCTGCTTCTGGTCCTCATCTGTCAAATGCAGTAATATCCCACCCCTCCCAGGTATTGAAAGGATCAAATGAGATCGCGGATGGGAAAGCATTTCTAGTGTGTGCTAAATCACGGGGACTCTCTGATGGGGTGGCGATACCTGCTGTTCTCT
This sequence comes from Molossus molossus, assembly GCF_014108415.1. Classification (NCBI taxonomy): domain Eukaryota; kingdom Metazoa; phylum Chordata; class Mammalia; order Chiroptera; family Molossidae; genus Molossus; species Molossus molossus. The sequence goes on from NW_023425346.1 coordinate 97,479,012, forward strand.
CCAAAATAGGAACTGGGAAGGTGACCTCCCTCTCCCTCTGCTCTGGGCATTGCTAAACACACAGAAATCAGAAACCCTTAGAGAGAAAAGCTGTAAATAGCATGCGGTGGCAGCCCACCTTGGTCAGACCCCTTGACCTAATTGTGACTCGCTGGTATTATCCCGCCCTCACCCCTCACCTAAGCTTCACTTTGGATTGGATAGGAAATTAACAAGTGGGGGGGGGGCACCCTGCATAGCTGAGCAGTGCCATGTAAAAATACACACCGAGGCACTGAAGCAGGAATTGTGACGTCCAGAAAAAGTAAAAGCCAGCTAGAACATTGCAGATCTTTCTTTAAGTGAATGCAAATTCAGAATGACTGCACAATTTATAACTTCGCTCTACTGACCAAGCTCCTCTCCAACAATACAGAGAAGCACCACTTAGGGTGTGCACGCCATGGTGTCTGCTCTCTTGAACGCATTTTACGACACAAATAGACTGTGTGACAGCTTCATGTTATAAGAAGAAACTTGGCTGATGTTTTCCCACACTGATCTACACTCTAGAGCTCTCATCTGCTATATTTAAAAGTTTCCCTTATATTACCTTCTGAATATTAACAATTAAGATCTGTGCCAAATCCAACTTTTAATTAGTGCCAATAAATCTCACTGTTCTACCAGCGAAGCTAATCAGATGGACCCACTAGCGTGTGGTTTATTTTAACGTTCCTTGGTTCCAAGGATTATCATCATCCTAAAAGTAAAGATAAGGATGAGTCAAACGTTCCCTTTCAGAGTTCCTCTTATTCATCAGTGCTTTAAATAAATTGGCTGCCTCCTGGTTATAAAAGACTAAGTTTAAAGTGTATATGGACTCACCCTATCATTTTCTTGAGTGTAGACACCCCAGCACCCAGATCTCCACATAAGGAGATTCAAAGACATTGTAAGCCACTGACAAAGGCCAGAGGTCTAGGACAAACAGGACTGAACGTGCTCTTGACCTCGCAGTCCCTGGTTGACACGTCTGACCTCTTGACCCTCATCCAAGGTCCATTTTAGCTAAATCACAATATCCGTGAGACAGAGTGAAACAACTGCATGTCTCACTAACAGGGGTTTCGGCCATCGAAAATGCAAATCTGCACTGGGAAAACCCATGAAAACATCATTTGACCTCTGAATTCCTAACTGCTACTTCCCATTTTTATGTGGAAGGGCTTCTTGGGAGAAGGGAAGTAAACAACTCCAGACATGATCCAAACTAGCCTGTAATTTATCTGAATTCTGTACGTGACATTAACAAAGGCACAAATAGGTGTGTGGGGGCCACGTTAACTGTTTCTGAGTCAGTGGCTGATGGACTGGAGCTACCATCTGTCAGCTGCTCGCTCTGTCGTCCGCTCACACCAGTGGCTGCTTTGATGCTTTCGGGGTACTAAAGAGGCCCCCCGGACGGCTAATTGTGCCTACTGAGCAATGCCTAATTTCATTCAAAACTGGGAGAAAAAAATGTAGAGGTCACAAAACTGTCGCCTATACATATTCCTGGATCCCCTGTGTTTGCACACAGATGTGTCCCCCTCTCCCCTAGTTCGTTAATATTCCTTTTTGGTTTTTATTCCTTTGTCTGTCTTCCGTATTTACGTGGAGACATCAGTGGTCTCCCTGGTGTTATTCAAACACCGAAGAGCTTATGCACTCTAAGCTCATATTATTGAGGATTAAGGGTACTCTTTTCTCTGGTTTCACTACGTTTCCTGGGAATTACTTAAGATGTAATGATCCACTAAGTTCACCACTGTGCAGAATTCACTCAATTGAGTTTCCTTTGAATCAACTGCAGAAATGGACTCCAGTCGCCGGGCCGGGTGTTCCCAATGCAAAACCAACAGGAAGCCCTGCGAGGTAATGGAGAAGAGGGATTGGATAAGGAAGGGGATTAAATGCCAAGAAATAAAGCCCTTTTCATGGGCAGGGAAGTCTGGCAACCACAAACCGATAAGGAAGGCCCTGGGGCTGCCTTCCCAGCGAGATGCCAACAAGGAAAACTGCTTTTGAACCTAGAGGAGCAGCTGCCAGCCAGGGGCCAGCCAGCCACGTGGAGCGGGAGACGCACTGTGGGGTGGTCGGGCAGGGAAGGCGGAGTCAGAACTGTGGCCCCGCGTCCCCACTCCCTGCCACTATCCTCATGGCTCTGTGCCTTTCCACTTGTCTCCTTGAGTCTTAGCCGCCTCGTCTGTACAAAATAAATGATACAAATGTACTCCAGAGAACTTTTTTCAGGCTTAAATGAAATCAAGTAGTGGCAGCCCTTTGGAAAGTGGAAAGTGGTTTATAAATATTAATGTTAGCTCATTATTATTATGGGCTGGACTTGGAATCCAACCTTTATGACCTTTGCCTGCAAACACCGGACAAGTCTTTCCATCCACGTAGCACAATTCAGAGGGTTTCGAGGATAATTTCAGGAAAGGAGCCTTTATTCCTGATTAATGGGGGAAAATAATCCTATCTCCAGGCTACTTGGACAGAATGTTCTGCGGTATAAAAGGTTTATTTCCTAGTGTTTTTCACGCCCGGTATATTCTACCTGAGTCTGTCCCCTTCTGGGAAACATGTTCCTTTTACTGCCTCCCTTGCTCCGTTTATTCTCCCAGAACCTGACCACAGACATGACCACGAATAAACCCACTGTCTTCGCTGCAGTCGGTTTTCCATCCTCGGGGTCCAAATGCAGAGTGGAGGACTCACTGCCTGAAGGTCTTGATAAGGGTCGGCGCATGGACGGGACAACGTCATGCGACACTCAGGTTCTTTCTCTCTGTCTGCTCCACGAAACACAATGTCAGCTGCCCCCCAAGGCCGTTTCCTCCGTGGCGAGAGCCACAGGTACCCACCACCGAGCGCTGTCTGCTCACTGGGACCCTCAGAGGGGTTGATGAATGGGGACGGGCAGGAAGAAGAGAAAGACGCTTTCCCCAGACACTGATCCGGGCCTTCCCTGACGTCACAGGCCGTTCCCCCCACAGCTCTGCGGGAAAGCTGTGCTGAGTTCCCGAACCAGCTGCCACTGGGAAGGAGGTTCGTGTAATTGGCTGAGACCACTCAGGGTCTCCCCCTCCCTGGAGCCAGGCCATTCCCCCAACCCCTGTCGCTGCCGCACACAGGGGTGGGGGCACTGGGTGGGGGGGAGAGCGTGGAGTCACTCACAACGTCTAGCACGTGCCAAAAACACAACCACCATCACTGGTGAGGCTTCTTGGATCACTTCTCCCAGAGATGCCAGCGTTTTACCCAACGAGGAAAGCAGACAAGGGAACGAATCTCTGAAATGTTAGATTTCAGAGACCTGCCTGGGAAGAGCTCCCTGAAGGACTCTAACGTCACATCCTAGAAAGGACAGACCAGGCGGGGGCCAGCCGACGTCTCGGAGCCAGAGTGCGGGAAGGAGGGACCCTGAAGCTCAGGTTTAGCTTCTGCCTAAAGCACCGTGTTCAACAGGCACAGCCGGAGGGGCGACAGTTCCGAAGTGAGGACAGTGGGACTGAGGAATCAGATCAAGGCCAAGCAATGGCCAAGTCAAGACGAGATGAAGGTGTGAAGGTTCATCAAGCACCGAGGGCGAGGGTCAGCCAGCTGGGTCAGAACATCTGGAAATTAAATCAGAAAGAGCTGGGTGTAGGGGCCTCAGGGAGAGTCCAGCAGCAGTAACATATTCCAAGAGCAGCCACTGAGCAGAGACGGGGACCGTTCTGAGCTGGTACTTAACCCTCCCAAACGAGAGAACGTATGCTGCCTTCTGCTCTTGCTGAGTCTGCTTTTGGCATCTCCGTATCACTTTGACGGGTCACTCAGCGAGCAGTGAATTGTCCCGTGAAGAGGATACCTCTCTAAACACACAACATTTAACCGAAACAGAAGGAGTGTAAAGTGGTCTTTGGAAGTCTCTGATGACACGTCAATGTATTTTGTCAAATTAGCCAGACTCTCTTCCACCTGGTACCTTCCACCTCAGCTGAAGGGACCCCTGTTTGGGTGGGATTTGTAAGTAGTCATTCTACTTAGGTTTTCTGATCAAGGTAAGTCGGCTTTGGATGTTTCCTCAACAAACAGGTAATCCTCAGGATTTATCATGACTCTGGGTTTCAGATCATGGAAACTCAACTCAAACTAGCTCTGACCAAAAAGGCGATCCCGTGTGTGCCGGGACCTGACGTATGTCTTCAGCACCTCTGCTCACTTTACCAGGGCTCATCGCTCCGGACCTCGCTCGGCTTTGTCCTTCAACCCGTGTCTCTCCGAGACGTCTCCTGGGGGGCTCCGACCACATTCTCTCAGCTCAGCAAGGCCAGCCAAACGTGACTGACTCCAACCGCAAGTTTCTCGAGGATGCTGCCAGTGATCGGCTCCTACGGGGCCAGGTGCCGATCTCGGAACCGATCACTGCAGCCATGACAAAGGGGTACACTGAGTCACGTGCCTGGCTGCTGTGGTCAAGAGAGGGCAGGAAAACAGAGGGCTGTGGTCAGGGCGACACAGAAGCACGCAGTGCAGTGAGAGCCCACAGCGACCCGTCTCACTGAAGTCTGGGTCCTGGTCTCTCAACTCCATGACTTTCCGAAATGTGATTTCAATATGTTTAATCACCCACCTTGACTATGAAACCAAGGCCACGTCCATCTCCACAAATCAGAGGAATCTGTTTTTAAATCACCTAATAAGCCCTGAACCGTTTGGCTCAGCGGTTGGAGCATCGGCCTGCGGACCAGAGAGTCCTGGGTTTGGTTCCCGCTAGGGGTCCGTACCAAAAAATAACTAAATAAATCACCTAATAAATGATTCAGGTGTTCAGCAAATGTAATACAACCAAATGTTTCATAATAGACATCATAAAGCGGACCGAGATCCCAGTGTGCTGAAAGTGTGCACCGACGTGCAGTGACGTTGAGCCTGTTTCGGTGGTAACGGCATCAGGCTGGCACACAGTGTCCCTGCATGAGAAACAGGCGCAGTAACTGTTTGATCTGAGTGCTGATAATCCGCGCCGGGTCCTCCTTTAAGACACAGGAGTCTTCAAAGGAGGCGGCTTTTTACCTGAACGTTTTTGTGTGTGCTTTTGCGCCTTTATGATAAGCTTTGAGGGATAACAAATTTCGCCACATCATACCCTGCAAGCAGAGATGTGTCCCGGCGTGCCTGTCTTTCGAGTGAATCCCCATTGAAGTTCTGCTTTCTGCGCTCTAACAAGTGAGCAGCGCTGCTGAGGCAGAACAATACTGGTTTCATTGACAGACTGTCCCGCTCTCTGTTATCCTGCTGTGGGTTTCGCTCCTGGTTTCTCACGGGGCAATTAGAGACATCGCTCCTTGGACACAGAGCTAGATTGGTTATCTGAAACTCGTTTTGCTCACTAGGAATTACTACATTAATAGGCATCGCTCTTTGTAAATATCCTCATCCAAACATGAACCTCACACTAGCATGTCTGAGAAACTTCTCCAATCCAAAGTATCTTTGGACACAAAGTCTAAAGAATACTTCATATACAGAGTGTCCCCCACACACAAAATGTATACAGGGTGTCTGTAGATTCTATCACATTTTGAAGATGAAATGTATTTTCATAAACACTGGCTTTATAATTACACATGGCTTGTGTGTACATTTTGGAGGACACCTATATATAATATATTCACCTGGTAATATTAGCATTTACATTCCTCTTGATAAAAAAAAGAACACCTGCTGGTATATGTGCTCCAGTGAACCACACAAATAAAAATATACACGAAACAGTTGCAAAAGAAACACAGAGCAAACAATTTTTTAAAAACGACTTGCTTTAAAAGTGAAAAATGAGGCCCCTACATCTGTAAAATTCAAAATGGCTTACACGAATAAGAATATTTATTATACTTGCAATAAGATAAGCTTGGGCTTTTTTTTTTTGCTTGATTTGGTAAATGACTATTACAGTATAATTCTCCCTGAACAGCACTGGCCCCAAGCCCAAAGAAAACAAGAAGCAAATGGCCACCTATCTGTGGGGCTGCAGCGAGCTGCGTTCTCTGTAATTGCCGGTGCCCCCGGGGACGCCTGACCTTGCTTATCTGAGCATGAGCTCACTGCTGAGTTCAGTCTGGACCTCTCCGTATCTACACACGCTGGCTGGCAAACTAAGCAGACCTCTCCAAGTAGGCGGCCTGGCTTGTCTACACACCGCCTTTGCAGCCCGGTGGCAAATGCTTGGTGTTATCACGGGCCTCGCACACCAAAGTCCCTGAGTCATGGGAGAAGTCAGTGGGTCTTAACTCACAAGGGAACATAGGCACCTCTGCCCTGGGCCCTTGTATTTCAGTTTGTGTCTCTGGCCCTTGTATTTTATCCTAGTGCGTGAGAGGTTGAGGTGGAAGAATGGTGATTACGATTCCCTGTTTGGAGAAGGAGGGAGGTTGACAGTGGAATAAATATACCTCGTTCTCATTTCGTATGTATTTGCGTTTGGGTACACGATCTCACAAAAGAGACAAGTAACAAACAACCTTATGAAAAGTTTTGCTTCACGAACAGAAAGATCTAGATTTTGTGTGTAGTTTAGGAGCTGTCTCCTGCTTATCACTCTATCTCCAGGGCCTAGAACATGCCTGGGATGTAAATGTTGGCCCAATGAATGATCCAACGGTAGTTCCCCGAAGTGTTTGATTCATAACAGGAGCCCAACCAGTGTTTGTCCCCATCAACCCTCTTCCTCCTACAGTCCTGGTCTTCTGAAGAAGGGAGTCCTGACCTGTGTGTCTCGGGCATCTGGACGGAAGCTGTGGTCAGCCTTGGAGTGGTCTGGGGGCATCAGGCATAGAAACTGTGCCGTGAGGCTTGGAGAAGGAAGCAGCATTTGGGCTGGCGGTACACGCGGACGGTGAAGGGTGGAAGGACCTGATACCTCGGGAGGGAGGAGAGTACTGAAATGAGAGGTGAAAACACGTGGGATGACCTGGCGGAGAAGAGGCGAGGGAATAGAGCCGAATCTGAGAGGTTCTGAAAAGCCAAAAACATTCTTCTTTTGCGGTCTGCTCCCCCAAGTTAGCTCAGACGTCAGATTGCCTGCGTCATGAGAGGGCTGGCATGTGCCAGGAAGTAACACTATAACCCGATCCCTGGATTCGGTCTGTTTCTCCCTGCTGGGCACAGGGACTTCACACCCCAGGAGGCTGTCCTCAGCAGGTGGGCATGGGCCAGGGGCAGGCTGATCACCCTGTGAGGGGCCTCTGCTTAGTCAGCCCTCATGCTATGCTTCTCCTAGAGAACTAGACTTTAAACCTTAACATGTACGAGATCTCAGATCATTAGACTTATAGGGGCACAGCATGGAGGTTCAAGAAATGTCCCAATGCCTTGATGTTTCAAATTAAACCATGGGAGGCCTTGAATTATTTCTTTGTTTAAGTTATTGCTTAGGACAATTGAAGTCCAAACCATGAGTTGAGGATCTTACATGGTCTCAATATCCAACACAAGTTGTCAGATACTCAGTAAGTAAGAGACTCTTAGACACCCTCCCTGAATAACCATAAGGTACTGAATAATCAGAAAGAATGTCGGTCTCAGCACCACAGAAAGACCTCGGGGAACCCTTTGGTTGGAGAGTTCTAGGGAATCCTGGGGGTGGGGTTGCTTTGGGGACTGGGAGGCCATGGCTATTTAACAACCAGGATGGAAGTATCAGATGAAATTACTGATATTTAATAATTTTTGCCCTACAAAACTTCAATTTCGTAGAGTTCAGACTTATGTCTCACTATTTTAATAACGAACACAGTCAAACAGTGCATATTCTGAGATTATGTCTCAGGACAAGCAGAGATGATCTGGTAGGTATCTAGTTCAATTAATCTAAGCAGGCAACCAGATATATTAGATTCCAGAAAAAAAGGTTGCTGGGGCCGGGGGATAATCTAATAGCATAGCTTTCCCCCCACCCCAGGCAGAACCCCAACAGCTAGCTTTTACTGAGCATGCAACCCCGTTCCCAATACCTTTCTAAGACTGTATGTGAAGCAACTCCTTAAATTCTCCTACCACACTACAGGGTAGGTTCTATTATCATCCCATTTTACAAATGAAAATCACTGAAACCAAGAAGCGATTTGCTTTAACAAAGTCCCAGGTAAGTCATAGCAGAGGCTGGCTTGTACCCAAGCTGTCTGCCTCCAGAGTCTACTTTCCTCAGCCACACTCTGGAGCTGCCCGGGGATCCACTGGGAGGCCCACGGAAGAGGGAGACCACAGCAGAACGTGGGAGACCAACGGGCAGCTTCATTACTGATCACAGCTGGATTGGACCACTTGGTACCACCACAAAGGATTGTAAACAGCGATCCCTCATGGGGACAGATTTGCCCCCTTAGGGTCTGGCACAATTCAAAGCTGCAGGCCCCCCTTATAGGAGCAGGCCACTCTGCCGGAGAGTAGCAGGAAGGTATGCATTTCGCAGACAGGACGGATGAAAAAGAAAGAAGCCAGCAAGAGGTAGCGCAGAGCAGAGTGGAGCTGAGGAGGCTGTTTCTCTTCCCAAAGTCATCAGGCAAATAACCCACCCTCCTCCTGTGCAAACGACTAAGGAAGCACGGCCAGGGGTTCTTAACAACAGGTCCCTGGAGAGAATTCAGGGGGCTATGAAATTGGAGAGGGGAAAATATTACTTCTTTATTATCGTTGACCTGTACCTGACCTACTAACCTTGAGCTGAAAGTTAGCATTTCCTCCGGTTATGAAAGGAGGCAATAAGCCAGGCTAATATGAGCAGTGCATGGGACTCGTCAACAGTAACCTTCTCAGATGTTTCCATCGCGCCGTACGATCGTGGAGAGAGCTGGAAGCTGCTTGTGTGCATCGGGACTTCAAAATTATAGAAGTTCGGCCCTGCTGCTAGGTTGTGTTATTTAGTGCATTGAAAAACACAGGTATGAGCCCTGGCCATGTGGCTCAGGTGGTTGGGACATCGTCTGGTGCACTGAAGAGTTGCCAGGTTAATTCCCCAGTCAGGGCACATGCCTGGGTTGCAGGCTTGACCCCTGCTAGGGGGTGTCCAAGAAGCAGCCGATCAATGTTTCCATGTTTCTCTCTCTCTCTTTCTCCTTTCTCCTCTCTCTAAAAATCAATAAAAATATTTTTTGAAGAAACACATACATCACAAATTTAATTTAATTTTACTATTTTGATAATGGTTTTTTTTATATAATTAATTTCTTTTATAATATATGTTGTTATTGTATACATTTAAAACCAGTATCCTGCCCTGGCCAGTTTGCTCAGTGGTTAGAGCGTCGGCCTGCGGTCCAGAGAGACCCGGGTTCGGTTCCCGCTAAGGGCACGTACCTCGGTTGCGGTTTGTCCCCGGTCCCGGTTGGGGTTGTGCAGGGGGCAGCCACTCAATGTGTTCCTTTCACGTTGATGTTTCTCTCTCTGTCTCTCTCTTCCTCTCTCTCCTTCCCACTCTGTCTGAGCCAAAATGGAAAAATGTCCTCGGGTGAGGATAAAAAATAAATAAATAAATAAAAACAGTATCCTGCCTGGCCAGTGTAGCTCAGTGGTTGAGCATCGTCCCATGGTCTGAGAAGTCCCGGTTCGATTCCTGGTCAGGCCCCATGCCGGGTTTCGGGCTCTGTCCCTGGTAGGGGGCATGCAGGAGGCAGCCGATCAATGTTTCTTTTTCACATGGATGTTTCTATTTCTCTCTCCCTTCCTCTCTCTCTAAAAAAAATCAATTAAAAAATATTTTTTTAAAAAGCAGTATCCTGAGAAGGGGTTCATAGGCTTTGGCAGATGTCCAAAAGACCCCGGGAAAATACAATCTCTGTTCTAATGGAAGCCCTTCCGTGACAAAACGAGACCCGTGGAGATGGAGGCCTGCCCTAAGAGGTCAGAGGGCGATCAATAAGGCAGCCTGCTTCTTTGGGCTTGCTGTCTCCTCCCTCCTTTTAAGAATCCATTCACGCCTTTCCACGAGAGCCCTGAAAATCAAAGCCGCAAAGTGGAGATCTCGAACTCCACACTGGCAGGTGGAGAGGCTTTTTTTCCATTCTCTATTGTTGGCCTCTGATCACAAATTGCTTAAACTGTGTGAAACGTATAATTTTTAATTCTGTTTTGTGTATCGACGCCCTGCCTTGTCGCACAAATATTGTTAGGAATTGTTAAAATGCATGCCTTTCAGAACCATCCACGACCAGATTGCTAATTATAGAACCTGACGATCCTGCGGCCAACAGCTGCCCCGCGCCTGGCCCTGGGCTCCTGGTCCAGGCTCTGCCGTCCATACAGGCACAGGTGCCGTGTCTTCCCCGGGAAACAGCTGAGACACTGCAGGTACCCGCATGAGGGGATGCTTCTGCTCCACGGACAGCACACAGACAGCAATGCGTGCCCCGGAATTCTGTTTGAGCTGCTCAGAGTGCGTTTCTCACCAGTGAAAGGTTGTTGAAGTCTTATTGCAACTAGACTCGACTTGACCCTGAGTGTCCACACAGAGTTCATACTGTCTTCCCTTCACCATACTTTCTCGTTGTCCAACCAAGAATTGAAATTATGAGAGAGAGCGGGAAAAAAAAAAAAAAAAACGGGTCATTTAATGCTATCCTAGTCTTAAAATCTTCAGCTGTATTTTACTGGTCTTCTACTCCTTTGGGGGGGGGGGATAGTTTTTTTGTTCATTTAAGTCATAACCCAAATATTTGTTCCTAAGATTCAAGTCTTTGTCCCTTTTTCAATCTATCCTGACATCCAATTGGCTTCGCTCATGTATACGGCTATTTCGAAAGCCTTTAGAGTTCGATTCTCTTCCTTCACAAACTCTGCTTTGAGAAAAAAAGAATACGCAAATGTGCGTCCCTGCCTGTCTCTGCCAAATGTGAGCGGTGAGTACGTGAGCGCAAGCCAGTGTGCTTTGTGCTGATGCATCGTGGGCCCGCCCAGGCTGCACGGGGCACCCTCCGAGGGAAGTCGTCCCCTGGGCCTCCTCCGGGAATCAGGATCTTATAAGACCTAACAGTTGATTCTACCTGGCACACATATGTATATTAACCATTCGAACGGACTCTTTAACTTTATAAAGACTTGAGACTTTAGAAAGAGTCCATTGAAAGTGAAGAAACCCACGCTATGAAATAAAAACACCGGAGAGAGATTACTAACTCAAATAGGCAAGCGCACCCACACACACCCGCAGCGCCGCCACCACACCCGAAAAGCAAACGGCAGTGCCCTGTGTGGAGCACCGGCCTTCACTCCTAGGACTTTCTCACTAAGGCATTGGCGGGAAGTCTTAGCCACCGGAGACTAAGGATCCTGTCCCCGTCCTAGCCTGTAGGCATCCTCTCCTGCTGCTGTGGTCCCAATTCTGTCCCCTGAAGACCCATTTCCAGGGGGTCTGGGCCTGTTTCTTTGCAGCAAGGCATTTTGTACCAGCTGCAAATGATTCTAAGTCTGCAGCTGCCTTACGTGGCAGTTAGATGTCCGGGCACTGTCAACAACAGCCTCCTATAAGTGCCTGCGCCCGATGCTCTCCAAAATGCTGGCGGCTGACAGGGGCCGGTGGGCATGCCCATGAGACCCCCTAGCTCAGACTTGACGCTGCAGCGTGAGTGATCTCAGCCATCCAGGCCCTGTCTGGCCTCCTCCGAGGGACGCAGCACTGAGGAGGGCTTTTAAAGCATCTGACTTTAACTCACAGATTGGAGCCACACTGAAAGGGGTTTCCCAGACACAGGGAATTTATGGGCCTCTTGACAGCCCCTGGATAGCCCCATTTATACATGCTCCCTGGGGCCCATGCGCAAGGCTTTAGAGTTTAACCCCTTAGTCCCCACAGTCTGACAGGCAACATCAGGTGTTCCCAGCTCTTGGGTCAGGACACCATGGGTAGGAAACATAAGGTGTATTGCAAATAATTCATTACTGAAATTGGAAAACGTTTGGCTTCTTTAATAAGTCGGATCTGATTCCTGGTTATTCCTGTGACAGGGACAACCCCACTCACCCTTCCTCGTGTGTGAGAGACAGTGACCTGTGGATATCTGTACACAGCCCAATTCATCTATGTCACCCACTTTTTTATTTTTTAATCCTCATCCGAGGATACTCTCTCTTTATCTTCCCACAGAGTGTGAGGGAGGGAGGGGGAGAGAGAAACATCGATGTGAGAGAGACACATCGGCTGGTTGCCTCCTACACCAGAGCCAGGAACCGAATCGCAGCCAAGGTACGTGTCCTTGGCCGGAATCGAACCCGAGACTCTTTGGTCTGTGGGCCGATGCTCTAACCCTGAACCAAACCAGCCAGGGCTATGCCACAGGCTCTTGATACTTGCGATGATAAAAACTGTTATCATAGGTAGATCCTTTCTTTATCCCCCTCCCATTTTGGTGTTTCAAGAAAATCTGAGTCCATTCCGGGAGCTTGTACCATATGGAAATGTCAACTAATCATAGCAGTCAAGTAAGAAGCGGGAGAGGAGAATGTTAAAAACACTGAGCGACTACTGGCCCATTTCACAACGGACCTATACAATATACACATAGAAGTAGCCGTTCTCAGGATGACCATAAGAACTTGCCAACATTTGACCATTTCTGACCCATAAAAGTGGCGATTTCATATGTTTCAACTTGATATTATTCACATTGCATTAAAACAACCTGGGAAACAGACCAAGAAACATCATCCCAATTCTACCTGATGGGTCTTCGGTCTGGGAAGGAAGCTGTCCACAACGTGTGTATTTTGTTCTCTTCCATTGTTTTTCTTTCCAGTGTTAACCGAGAAGACTTTGACAATGCACAGTCCTGTGATTCTTCCTTGCTTTTACCCATGTTTGGGTACAGACATCTGAGACTAGCAGGGGAGTTTCTTCCTCAGGTCTGGACCCTTCATCACTGGGAAGAAAAAAAAAAAGAAGAAGGAGAAAAAGTGCATCAAGAGAATTTAAGAATGGTTGGTCTGGGTCCTCCAGAAATAAAAAGTTAATAAGTTTTGGAGGACGCATTTGACAGAGAGAAATAAATTACCTTTGGCTTGAACTTCTGTTACTGAGTTTCTCCATCAGTAACATGGTCCTGTTACACCTGCCACTGTGATTTGACCACAAAATACAAATAAAAATGAGGCAGTGTGTGTGAAAGATTGAGAAGAAGGATTACATTCTTTAAAAAATAATTATGTTTTAATTTCTCAAGTTAATCAGAGTGTAGTTGAGGGCACTCACCAAATACATTATAAATAAGCATTGCCACACTCAAAATCTTTCAATGTGGAAGTTTTTATTCATTAATGTGTATGTGTGTGTGTGTGTGTACATATGTATGTACATATATATACATATATATGTACGAAACCAAGTCATCCTCCATTGCCAAGATCATACCAATTACGATTTCAAAACAAAGGCGTGGCCACATGTAAACATTGGCAGTGTCAAGCTTCCTTTTTTTAGTATTAAACTGCCATACATGCAGAAATGCATAGCTCTTCAAGTCTTGCTTTTTTATTTTAAAAGTCTACCCACTGTGGAAATGCCTTAAACACTTGATCAAGTGAGTATCAGGAGATATCTATATTTGGAAATGTCTTTACTTGTTGACATTTCCAGAGGATTTCGGTCTTCAAAGAGGAAATAAAAAAGAACAAGGAGAGGAACAAAAATGCTTCATTAGTCCTTCCTTCGTTACTGAACAATAGCCATCCGATTTATATGCTTAACCCTGGATGGCAACCATGGCGGGTCTGCTCAGGCTGCTACGACCGAATACTACAGACTGTGTGGCTGAAACAGACGTTTAAAAATTGACTTTTTGCAGGCATTGGTGGCTGGCAAATCCAAGAGCAAGGTGCTGGCAGATTCAGTTCTTGATGAGAGACCTCTTCCTGACTGAGAGAGAGAGAGAGAGAGAGAGAGAGAGAGAGAGAGAGAGAGAGGTGGTTTGGTGTGTCTTCCTCTTCTCCCCAGGGCACTAACTGCACCCTGAGGCCCCATCCTCATGACTCATCTAAATCCAATTACCTCCCAAAGACCTCACCTCCAAATGCCATCATATTGGGGGTTATAGTTTCAATATGTGAATTGAAGGGGAGGGGGACAGAGTTCAGTCCATAGCACTAGTTAACAACAACAAAATTAAAGTTACCACTCATCTTAGGAAGCAGCTTTCTAGATAGCTGAGTGTAACAAACATTAATAAAATACAAAGACAGTCACTTTAACACTGACAACCTTTACATTCTGGACATCATTTTTCACGTCTTCAGTAAACTGCAGTTATGCACAAAGAATTCTATATTGCTGTTCCCTTTGAGTATTTGTATTTCCTTTTTCCTACTTACTCTTCCCAGCTATTTTTTTCTTTCAACAATGCAGCTTAGTGTGCTAAAAATAGCCCAAGTACACAGTTTTTCTTTTAGCTTCATTGTTACCCATTGATTTCTAATTGTCTTTGAGACAGAAAATCTCATGTGAAGGTAGTAGGGATGTTTGATTGACGATACGTGCAGATTAATGCAGCCCTGGATTTGGGGCTTTAGTTCTTCTGACCCCTCAACACTGCTACTCCACCCTCCTTACTCGTACACCCTTCTGGAATGTATTTCTGCCCGTGCATAATCTGGGTATTAAATGCTCTGGGTTGCTATAGTTAGACCGGCTCTATTTTTAGTTGCAAACTGTTTCCCTGAGATACATACAGCTGTTTATTAACACTGGAAGTCTTTTCCACAAAGCTTGTGTTCTCTCCTTCCTTTCCAATGCCCACTAGGCTTAGGAGGGAAGATACAAATGCTGGTTATATTTAGTTTTCTATTCAGCCATGTCAAGCCCTAAATCCAAAGAAGTTATAAATACACCACAGGAAAATGTTCTCATTTTCTTTACGTAGCATTTTCATACCACACATTATTGTGGGGCAAAAGGAAGAGAGGAGCTTGTATCAAAATAAGAGGTTAAAGAGATTAAATTTGACGTTTTGAAGGCATTGTCCAGTAGGTGGATTTGGTGCTTGTATTATGTGGTATCAAAGAGCACCCGAGACATAACAGGCACAAGTCCAGTATCTGTGGGATGTGGAGGACTAACAATACGTGGCAGGTAGTCAAAAAAGTTGATTATATGAATGAATATATCGTTTGGCATAGTTTACCCTTTGAGCACGGAGACAGCATTCTTTCTCCAAAGCAAAGTCCCTGGGAAGGTAAGATTTGCAAACCCGCAAACTACCTAACACATTCCCAGCAGTGTGCCTGGCGGTCAGAGCTCACAAGTTATCTCAGCTTCTTCCTTGGTGCAACGAACCTTCATCAATGGGATGCAACAAGAGGTGCCCTCGGATGCCCTCTGCTAGCCAGTTGCCCCATGATCGATCCCATCTTGCTCCTCACCAGCCCTTAACTCTTTTCCTAAGTTCTCTTGGGGTCCAGGAACTCATCCAACTCCCTCTTCAGCACCTCTTTTTATCCTCCTCGAAGGCTCATAGTCATCATACCACCCATGTCTTCCATTCTCCTATGCTCTATTGTAACGAAAGGGGCAGGGGCTTTGGCACATAACAGGCCTGTGTTTGAAACCAGCCCGGCCAGTGTGGCTCAGTGGTTGTGGCTCAGTGCTTGAGCGTCGACCCATACACCAAGAGGTCACCAGTTCGATTCCCGGTCAGGACACATGCCCAGGTTGTGGGCCTGACCCCAGTGGAGGGCATGCAGGAGGCGGCCAATCAATGTTCTGTCTCATTGGTGTTTCTATCTCTCTTTCCCTCTTCCTTCCTCTCTCTAAAATCAATTAAGAAAAAAAAAACCCGTCAGCTTTTATCTGGATGGAGTGAGAGAGTACCGTGAGGGAGTTCTTTCACCTCTAAACTTTGGTCTCCCCACTCAAGGCATAGGGGGAAAGACCTACTTCATAGGGTTGTCATGAGAATTACATGAAATAATTAACATTAATAATCTAGTTCAGTTCCTGGTACTGAATAGGAATGCTCTATAAATAGAAATGCTCTAGAAAAGTAAAATATAGGACTAGGGTTAATAGTACAAACATACTGGAAAATAAATCCAGAATACCCCAAATATCTTTCTACTTCTCCCTCTCCTTCAAAGTGTAATCTGCTTTTCTTTGTGCATTCAACACTTCAAATCAAAACAATGCTAAACATTTTTCAAATTTCATACATATTTTTGGAGGGCAGAATTAAATAATTAATAATGCTGATTTTTGTATTGATTTTAGAGCGAGAGGGAGAGAGAGAAAAATATCAGTGTGACAGAGAAACATCGATCGGTTGCCTCCCACATGTGCCCAGACCAGGGATCAAACCCACAAACTTTTGGTGTATGGGAAAACATCCGACCCACCGAGCACCTGGCCAGGGCACTGTTGCTCATTGTCGATGTGGGTCTCCATGAACAATTAGCACGCCACAGACCTGTTTTCTAATATTTTCATTGCAAACAACCTGCACACCGACTCCATCATGAGTAAAACAGGCTACCAGATACTAGCCTTGGAAGCTAGCGAGTTATAGAAGTGCCTGCACAGAGAGAGTTCCGAATTCCAGAAGAGTGAGCTCCTGTCACGTCCGGAACCGCCTGGTGGCAAGTCGAAACCTGAGTCATGAAAGCATTTTCCCACACCCAGCTCACCTTCCCCTCTCTGCTTTATGGCTCTTTGTTCGGTTTGGTTTCTCGGAGCTGTGTCTCCGAAGGGAGTGGACAGCTCTCCACCACAGATGAAAGCGCACGAACCCAGCATCCCGGCTGAATGACCGAGCAGAGCGGTGAGCTTGCCGGGACAGCGCCGCTCCTCACACCAAGGGTTTGGCCAAGAAATAATCCTCAGCCATTCTCTAGGAACACCTGTAATCACAGCTATCTCTCTCTATTTTGTCCCTTTCATTGCTCTTCTTCCTTGTTTTTAACGAGGGCCTTATCATACTGTGGGGACATGTCTTATTTTTACAATCAGCATTGCAGCTTCAGGAGAAAAACAAATAGAAGCTCCCACTTGAAAAACATGCACCGTCATGTTTAAATTACACAGAAAACAGGTGGTCACATCGCTGCCACAGACCCTCTAGAACTGTGCTGTCCAGTATAAAAGTCATGAGACACACATGGTTGCTTAAAGCGAATTAAAAATAAGTAAAACTTGCCTCACTGGTGTAGCTCAGTGGTTGAGTGTCGACCCATGCACCAAGAGGTCACCAGTTTGATTCCCAGTTGGGACACATGCCCAGGTTGTGGGCCTGATCCCCAGTGGAGGGGTGCAAAAGGCGGCCAATCGATGTTCTCTCTCATCGATGTTTCTATTTCTCCCTCTCCCTTCCTCTCTCTCTAAAATCAATAATGAAAAAATATTTTTTTAAAAAAAATAAGGAAAACTACACTAGTTCCTGAGTCTCAGCAGCCACACGTGGTTTGTGGCTACCACAGACAGTGTGGATGTAGCACGTGTCCTTCACTGGAGAAAGTTGTTTGAGTAACGCTGCTGCAGAACATGGATTTTATTTTTCATGGTAAGATGGTTGGGGATCTGCACTATACCCAGATGATGAATGTAGGGAGAGGAGCTTTGTTGCTGCTGGACCAGTGTTCCTCCCCGCGTGGGGCACAAGGAAGCTGCCATTCTGCTCTTGTGACTTAGTGGCTTGTTGCTTCAGAAATAGCTCAAGTCGCAGATTCAGACTTCTGACTCTCCTCCACAATTCAGCAGCAATGAGCAGCCGAAAGGTCAGCGTTTGTTCTAAACCATTTTGTTAGCAAGCAAATGAGGCGAAGACAACAACCTAGCTCTCCTGGTCTCTCCCAGGGCAACAGAGCCTGGGCCGCATCGCCAAGGCCCTAACACGGGTGTGGAGGTAAGGCTTCCTTCTTGTCCTGTGTAGCATTTGCAACACTAATAAAAATGAGGGGGCATTTTCAAGAACCTCAACCCATGGACCCCTCCCCAGGAAGGAAAGGCAGATAAAACAATTTCCACCCATGGGCTGAGCAGGTCTCTTGCAATAACCATCTCAGTTCCAGCACGGAAAACATTCCTCTGACCTACTCTCCTTTATTACTGGGACACTAATTTCCACCTTCTAAAATGCATCTATTAAATTGGTAGTCCAATCAGTGTGTTATTAAATGTGGGTTGAGCTGGCTTTCACTTAACTCTGCCATGAGCTTATTAAATTAAAAATGTATATATTTAGGAGATCAAAGTTCCTGCGTTTAATCCCTTTAGATCCTTTGAGGAAACCAATGTTTATGTATCTGTAAAGTTCAAGTCTGCAAAACTGCGAGTCTCCTGATCTGACATCCAACCAGGGAGCCTTGCAGGGGCCACTTCCCCTCCGTTCTCGGTCTCCCTGTTCCCATTTCCTGCTCAGACGCAGTTTGGAAGTCCCTGAATGAATTCGCCAGCTCTGCCTTTTGCACTTGCACAGTTTAAAGGCAGAGTGTCAGGTTTCACGGTGCCCCAGGAAGTTGGCAACCCCTTCAAAGCAATTTGGAAGCATCTAGTGCTTTATTCAGCAAGGGCAGTAATGAGCTACGCAGGGCCAGCTTGCTCATGTTTTCCTGCTCTTCTTGCGTTTCACTGCAAACACACAGCCTCTGTCTTCCCACTTAAACACCAGTTCGTGCATTGCCTTTAACATTACCGGTCTGACGGCAATCACGGATAAAGAGCGAAAACCATGCCGCTAAATGTCTCACGCAGCTCTGAGAGCGGCGGATGCGGTAACGTGTGCTGTGAAATCATTTGTCTCTTGGCTCTTTGCCTGTGGCAGTAGCACTTCCTTCTCCCCCTGGAACTCCTTTATTTCTGCACTCCCTCTATTTCTGCACGTATTGGGAGACCCAATAATAATTACAAATGATTAGACCCGACAGTAACTCAGCAGATAACAGACTGCGTGTCTCCTATGAGTCCAGCGTTTACTAACCCAGGTAGAGAGAGTGTGAGTGGAAATATTCTGTGCTATAACCGAGGAACATGCATTCTGGTCTGGAGGTAAGTCTAACAGCAGTAAATTGTACATTAATTGTACCCTGAGCAACAGCAATAAATTGTACATTAATTAAATGCAAATTTTGGGGAAATGAATGGTCCTTCCTGGTCCCGTTCTGCCTTAATGTCATAGGAGTTCTAGGACCACGAAAAGCAGGCGGTTCCCTATGCCTCACAGGCTGTAAGTCTTGTGGATGTGAAGACGACATGACAGTTGAACTGCCATTCCTGAAACGTGACCTTGCCGCTCTTAACAAGGCTGGTTCTTAGCAAGTGATCCCTGGCACTGAGGATCTATTTGTCAGCAGCTAGAGAAACTCCAGCCTGGTTGATATCTTCACTTCCCTCTCCCCTCTCTGAGGGTCCATGCTGGGGTGGACGCATGGAGGTGAATGACTTTCAAAGCCCCAGTAACCAAGTCTGCCTTTTCAATGCTATCCATTAGCTCTCGGTCCTGTCAAAATCTTCCACAAGCTTCTAGACATGAATGAATTCTACGGATTCCAAATGTTAAATCTGATTATTGGTCTTTCCATGTATATGTAAAATAGAAATGATCGGGTGATTATAATCCCTCCACCACCAAGAATAAATAAATAAATAATAACAAAAATGAGAGAGTTTCGTGTTGAAGAACATGGGAAGGACATCTCCCCAGGGGACCAAAGTCTGGGGAGTAGAGTAGAGCAAAGGAATAGGAGACTTGGAATGGGTAACTCCCCAAATCTCTTGTTCCTATGACATGGTCATTGCCTAACTCTTCTCTTTCATTAAGGACAAAGTCAAGGTTAATTACTCCTTTGACCATGCTAACATTATTTATCTAGTAATTAAATAGGAGCTGAATTTTTGCTCTTTTCCCTATGTTGTTCTTAAGTCAAGAAAGGTCATTTTTCATCATCACAGCTAATTGGTTCAATTTCAGGGAATATAGAAGCAGAGAAAGCATTTCCACATGCAAAGGACTCAGAAGAAATGCAGAGGATAAGGAAAGAAATCCATATTCACAATTGTGAAAAGGGGCTTCTTAAGGAGTGATACTGTTTTAAAAAAAAACAATTATTCATCCAAATGAGCAATGGCTCTCAAAATACTCATCGTGGACGGTGGTTTATCACGGGGATGTAAAGTACAGCCTAGGGAATGTAGTCATTAATATTTTAATAACTAGGTAGGGTGTCAGATGTGTACTAGACTTATTGGGGTAATCACTTTGTAAGTTATATAAATGTCTAATCACCATGTTGTATACCTGAAACTAATATAATATTCTATGTCAGCTATAATTAAAATTTTTTGTTTAAGCCCTGCCAGTGGGGCTCAGTGGATTGAGCATCATCCCATGGACTGAGAGGTCCCGATTCCATTCCCAGTCAGAGCACATGCCTGGGTTGTGGGCTCGATCCCCAGTAGGGGGTGTGCAGGAGGCAGCCAATCGATGTTTCTCTCTCCCATCAATGTTTCTATCTCTCTCTCCCTTCTTCTCTCTCTTAAAAAAAAAAAATCAATAAAAACATTTTGAAAAGTTTCTAAAAAATTTTTGGTTTCATTTTTTAAAAATGGTGACTTACGCCAAAGACAGATTTCTCTTCAACGTGTTTTTAAATCCCAACTTTGAAGTTGCCTTCAGTTCTAATGTAGGAGGCACATCTGAAAATCTACCCATCTATGTAAAATCACATTTCAGGTGAGGCCCAAACAGTATTGCTTGGTTTGCTCAGCCACTTTCTTAACCCAGCGTCTCAGTTCACTTAGGTTACTGTCACCAAGTCCCATAGACTAGTGGTTTATAAACGAACATTTATTCCTCACAGTTCCCGAGGCTGGGAGTCCAAGACCAAGGAGCCAGAGTGCATGTCTGGTAACAGCCTCTTCCTAAGTCACAGACAGAGCTCTTTCATTCTCCTTACCTGGCAGAAAGAGTGTCAGAGTCTCTGCGGTCTCTTCCTCAGGGCACCAATCCCGTTACCAGTCCCATCAGAGCCCTCACCACCTAATCACCTTTAGAGACCCCACCTCCTCATGCCATCGCTTAGGGGATTTCATACATGAATGGGGGCAGGGGGAGACACACCACCATTCAGTCCATAGTATTCAGCCTGACCCTGAACTATGATGGCTTTTCTCAAAATATTAAGTCTGTTCTCCACTAATGAAGGATGCCCCCGGTGAGAACGTTCAAAAGCACAAATTAGTCTCTGAAGATCATGTTCAAAGGGGCGTTTCTCAACGGCTGGGACAAAGGTGGTATTATTAGACTATGCACACTGCTGTCCAACATAACCCCTCTAAAGAAGCCTCGAGTGAGGATCTCAGGGCTGTTTCATGCGGCAGCTACCCCCGCCCCAGCTGAGCTGTGTGTGTCTTCCCCACAGGGATGTGCCTGCAGATACATATCCCTACCACCATCGCCCCTGCCCACTGCATCTCAGCTCTTTCTCCTCAACTCGTAAACCCAAGGTCAAGTCTTATGTTTTTCAGGAAAGTTTTCCTGACCAACCAGCTACCCTTCGCCATCTCAGCCAAGGTGCTTAGACATTCCGTCAGCTCTTTCTCTTTCTCTGCTTGAGAACTCTCATATTATTTTCCTGTGTGTTATTTTTTTGGACATTGTTTTGTATCTCTTTCACCAGTTATAATATAAGACATTTTGAGGTACAGGTCTCTCTTAAGCTGCATTATACTCACCATATCATCCAACACGGTGCCTAGCATGTAATAGGCATTCACCAAACATTAATTCATTGCAAGACGACTCTTCTTCCATCTAACTTTTATCTAATATTCTTTCCTTAAAATTGCTGGGCTAAGTAAAGAATAAAAGTAAAATCGATAAAGCATTAGATATAACTTTAACTTCGTGCAAATGAAAAAACAACTCATTCCTGCATTTGGTCAACAGATATGTACTGAGTACCTCCTATATGAAAGCCAGTGTTCTGAGCGTTGAGGATACAACTGTGTAAGAATGGAGCTCACACTTCCAATAGGGGAGAGGAAGACCATTGGTTATATGACCCATGATGATAGTTGCTGCAGAGAAAGAAAGAGCATGGAAGAAGAGTGAGGAATGGAAAGGGGGGGCAGGCAGAAGGTACAATTTGAATAGGATGGTCCAGGGAGACCTCAGCAGAAAAGTGAATTTTGAAGAAAGACCTGGAGAGACCGTGGTATCAAACCTTGCAACGTGTAAAGAGCATTTGAGGTAGAACTGAGGATTATGTGGGTCACTGTAGAAGTGTTTGGCATTTCAGTGGGTGATAGATATTCTGAGCCTGGTGTTCCCTGTTTGGAGTCCCCCAAAATAGCTTCATAGCCTCCTGGGCTTACTTACACCTAAATATTAATCACAATGTGCCATTAATCTTTTATTATATGTCTCCCTGAAGAGGCTGGGAGTAATTTGAAGGCAGGGATTATCTCATTTATCAATATAAGCCTCATAGTATTTAACACAATTCCTGGCTGATGGTGAGCAATCAATACATATTTGTTGCATATTGAATAAATCTTTATTCAGGTCAACAATTCATCTCATCTAAATTCAAAGCATAGCTTATCCTAATTTGAGTCAAACGATGTTAGCGCAGACATATTTATTTTTAATGTAATCACTCGGCAGACTTCTTTTGAAATAAAGAATTAAATTTCTTATAAAAAGTCACGTAAAGCTGGCCCCATCAGCTCCGTTGGCCCTTCTGCCTGGACGGAGAACTCGCCAAATATGGATTTAAAACTGGGGAGCACAGTTGCTCCTGTTGGATGAAAAAGGAACAGCTAGTACAAGATGAGATGGTTCCGTTCCCCAAAGGAGAATTTTCAACTAGTACACACAGTGCTAGGTTAGCTGCAGAGATAGTAACATGAGGAAAGAGTAATGATGGAGCCGTGCAGACACTCACGGACAAATACGGTGACCACACAGATTCCTTGGCATAATCACGGTTGTGCAGAGACAACACTCTTGCTGGCTTTCAGGTCGGGAAAGGGGTATGAGGAATGCCAATTTCTCGTTAACAACGATCTACAGTTCACAGAAGAGGCGTTTTCTTTCTCCTTGAGCTCGTCTGCAGTCTCCCCAAAGCAGAGCAACCGAGCACTCTGTCATCTCATCATCTGTCCAGAATGGCTCTTTGCCTCCAAAAGGCCATCTATTGAGCAGCCCTGCAGGCTGACATCAGCTCTCCTATCAACGAGCTCCCTGGCAACAAAGTCCAATCAAATAAAATCTATTGTGATCACAGTTGATTCAACAGACCCAAGTCATTTGGTGTTACTCAGTACCCAGCCCCGAGCACTGCAGTGTCTCTTGAAGAGTTAGAGTGTACACATGACCCAGGGGTCCTACCATGGGCTCCTTGGCCCTGAGCGGTATGGCAGTTCAGATGAACTGTGCCACTAGCTTCGGGCCAGCCAGGATCTCGTTTCTAGCACTGTTTAATAGTTGGCCAGGTCCAGTTGTCACTCTTAATGGTAACTTTTGTCATCCTCAGAGTGACAAGGAACCTATAATAAGCTGCTGTACCCATCCTCACAGCACACACTCTACCTCCCTTCCCCTCCTAATCCTCTTGTTTCCTCCCATTGGCTGAATGTCCTGCAGACCAACAACCCAGCAGAATGGTTTCATCTGATTTTATTTCCACTTTCTGCCCCAGATGCTACCTCTCAGGGCTGTTCCTTCAGTGACTGAACATCACCACCAAAGGGCATGGGACAGTCATTCCTGGCCCCATTAATATCATCCAACCAATGTCCCAGGCCACTGCTATTCTAGGAGAGAACGTGGATGGAATATTATTCATGATCCCCCACCAAAAAAGAAGTGACAGGAATTATATTCAGTATCTGTGCAATAACATAAATTTGGCACTGTAGCATTCCAAGGCACACTTTCAGCTAAGGAATAGTGCAGAGGGAACCAACATGTGCTCCTAGATGCTCTGGGCTCTGGGTATGGCCAACACATCCGCAAGAAAACGATGTGTCCAGATGAGTAGTCACACAGTGAATCGGGGCTCGGTTTTACTAATTTTTATTATAAAAATTTTTGTTTGAAAAAGCTAATCTTGGACTACCTTGGGAAGCTCCCTGAAACTTCTGTTTGTCTGTGAACACAAAGTTCACAGAGGGCGCAGTGAGGTAGCCTAGAGACTCCCTCTATGCTGCTAGGCAGAGACCGCTGTAGCTTAGATTTCAAAGGCTAGAGCTGGGTTTGAAATCGCAGTGTTTACAGGTAAAACCCCAGGTCTCAGGGAGTGAAATGGTGAACCCAGTATCTCTGCTTGAGCTTTTCTACTGAGTCTATCCAGATCTCTGTCCCTGACGCTTTAACTGAATTCATGCATGGGTCCCTTCAAGTCCCATCTCTGTCCAAACTCTGTCTAGCGATGCTGACTATCCTGTCTACATGTATTTTCCTCTCAGTTACTCCAAGGAATTACCTCTGAGGTCTCCCTCTGACTCAGCACTCCTGGGTGGTGCTATCCCTTCATAGGCCCCTGTCTCCACCAATCAACTCTAAGTCCCATAAAGGCAGAGAATGTGATGGTCATGGTTTCCCAAGAATGTAGCACAGGATTTATATTTAGCACTCAATATGCAATTATTGAAGAAAGAATAAACCCTCCGAGTGTTAACTGGAGGAAAGGGAGAAGTTGACAATTAGACATATTGACTTAAATGTCCCCTCTAATTAGTAAGCTAACTTGGTTAAATTATTTCAGGAAAGTCATGGTTTGATTATCCTATTAACTAGTTATCTATGTAGAGATTATTTTCATCTGTAATCTCTACATAACCTCGTCTCCTTGAACTTGGGTACCATACTGAAAAATCATTTGCATCAAGGGCTGAAAAAAATGTTTGTGCTGTTCAACTTCCCAGTTATACTTTTAGGAAATCAAATTTTAGGAAATAACTCCCAAGGTAGGTGATTTATAAATGTGTCCAAAAGCATTCATAGAAATATAACTTATAAAAAAAAAAAAAAAAACTGTCCATGACCAGAGTGTGAACAAGTAAATGAGGGTATATTCATAATATATAGGCCTATTCAGTGACTACCCACTAAGCCCCCCTCGGTCCAGACACTACCCTGGGCACCTGAAGGACATTGGTTAGCAAAACAAAAATCTCTGCCATACTGGAGTTTGCATAATTTTAAAAATTATGTTCATAAGCATTTTTAGTTACATAGAGAAATGCCTAGCATATGCTGTGCAGTTAAAAGGCAGGATGTGGAATTATATATTCAACATGATCGCTTGTATTCATATACACACAGAAAAGCATTTGAAGTCAAAAATCTTAACAGACGTCTCCGAGTGTGGAAAGTGGGAGTTATTTTTCTCCAAGCTTTTCTACATTTCAATAGTTTAAAAATGATTTTTAATAGACAACTTTTACAGTCATAGACAACAGAGTAGGCAGGATGGTGAGTAACACCTGAGCCGCAGGAATCTGGGACTCTTGTCCTGAAAACTCCTGCATTGAGTCCCTTATAAGTAATTCACTTTTTAAAAGTATAAGTTTCCCAGTCTGCAAAGCCCTCTTTAGCACGCCTTCGCCTGGCGGCTGAGCGATCCTGCCTCGATCCGTTGCTCTCAGTGTTAAATGTCCGGGGTAAATTAACGAGTGGATGGGTCAATGTGAGCTGAGTGTTGAGATGTTACATAGTCTAATACCCATGGACTTGTTTAGAGAATGCCGCGTACATACATAATAGATGATCCTCGCACACGTGCACACACACACACACACAGTGGGCGGCCGTACAATCGTAGCCGGCTGCTGAGGATTTCCTAACACGGACCTAATGGAGAACTTTATTATTATCAATTCAGGTGACTTTTAAACTAAGTATCCTTTCATTTTTACCCTTTTGTAAGACTTGGACCAGATAGATATTTAAACACTAGAGAAAAGCACTTTATCAGATCATGCGCCTTAATTGTTATTTCAGAACATAAGGTCAGCTAAACAAAAGAACAGTACATACATGTTGATGGAGGAACCGAAAAGGAGAATCTAACATTTTCAATCCCAAACAGATGATCGAGTGTGTGCAAACACATCTAATTGCTCTACTCTCGTTTCCTCTATGTCTGTGTCACTCACACACGCATGCACACATGGTCACACAATGAAGTTGAGAAGGAAACTAAGCTGAACAGGAGGAGGGAGCCTGGAAGGCATAATCAATGAGGTGAAAGTGAATGACAGGAGCAATACATGATATCAGGATCGGAAATGATAGCATCTCAGCTCGGTGAGTGGATTAGGGGAGACAGGATATGGGATAAAGGAAAACTTTGGTGTTGGGTTTTTCTGAAGTATATGGAATGGATCAATCAACACCTTTGAAAGAAAAAAAATCTTCAAATAGTTTATCAATACCCAGAGCAAAAGGAGTTCAAGATTATCTGCCTGATCAGAAGGTTAGCTTTCAGAGCGAAGCTAAGGACTCCATGAGAGGCAACAATGTCAGGCTCAGCTGGTTCAGGAGGTGCAAGTCCTGCAGCCATTGCAGAGACCAGTGACATCTTATTGCTGATTTCCCAGCCAGGTGACTTACAGAAAGGGGCCACCCTGGAAGGATAGAAAAGCAATACAAAAGGCTGTTTGAATTTTGTTCTAAATTGGTAGCTAAAAGAAAAGCAATCTCTTTCATCTCTGAGGTTCAGAGGGTTTTCCAACTACGACGTGTGAACAAGCCAGGCTTTGAGAATCTCTGTGAGGGTCTGAGAGTCTGTGAACCAGTGCCCCCAAGGTCTGGGCTCCGAGGACACAGGTGGTAGGAAGAGGGTGGCGGTCCAGGGAGCGTCTATAGATTCCAATCCCTAAATAGCTTGAGCCTGTACCATGCAAGGAACGGGTTGAGAAGGGAAGAGACAGAGACTCAGATTAGATTCTCCTATTGTGTTCATTTTTCCTCTTTATCTTTGCTTTTTGGGGGGTGATTTCTTAATATAATAGCAACACATATTAATACATGTTTATTGTAGAAAATCTATATATGCAGAATAACAGAGAAGTCGAAATAAATGCCACCTGTAACCTCATCACTCAGAAATCCCCAACTTCAGCATGCTGACAAATACCCATTCAGCTTTTTTTTTTTTTTTTTTTTTACAGTGTCTAACATTGTTCGGCTTTTTAAAACTGGGGATCATATGACCATACTGCGTTGTAACCTGCTTCTTATATTTTAAACAATTTGCTGCTCATGTGGCCATGTCACTGAATACTCTTTTAAAAGGCGGTTTGAATGGCGGCACATACTGCTCTCCTGGGGATGGCCTTGAACTTACCTACTTATCACCACACGTTCCAACGGATTCTGACGACACGTGGTTTGCGATGCAGACCCTCATGCATGAATCCGTACCAAGTCTCTGTTTCGTTTTTCTTCCAGATAACGTCCTGGAGGTGGGGCCGGGCGAACAGCCCTGCGGAGCTTTCAAGCACTGGTATGTGGTGTGGGCTGGTCCTGCAGCTCTGCTGGTGCCTGTCTGCCCAGCGACGGCTGGCACGGCCTCTCCACACGTCCCCACTCACACTAAGGAGACAGTACCACTGTGAAAGCACTCTGTGGGGCTGGTATTTAAATGTAAGTATGAATTGTCATTTTTATTGCAACTTTTTAAATTCTTGGTTGAGGTTACCCTTATACTTACTCATTTCTTGTGCGTTTTGACATAAACATAGAAACAAAATGCAGTGTTCTATCGCGCATATCTTTTTTTTTTTTTTTTTAAATCCTCACCCGAGGACATGCTTACTGATTTTAGAGAGAGAGGGCGGCAGGGGGAGGGGGATTAAGAGAGAGAAACACTGAATGGTTTCCTCCCACACGCACCTCGCCAGGGATCAAACCCACAATCTTTCAGCGCATGGATGGTGCGCCCACCAGCCGAGCCCCCGCGGCCACGGCTGTACACAGTTCTCATACAAAAGCAGATGGAGCGTACACCCTCCTCTCCACTCCTCCCCGGCTCCGGACGTACTGTCTTCCTCAGAGTCATTTTCCCATTAAAGTAACAACAAGATGGTTCATAGAAAAAGGAGAAGAATAGCAGAGGAGGACATTAAAAGTCTGGAAGGGGGAAAGCAGATGGACTAGTGGGAAGTGACTGTGACTTACGTTGGTTCCTGAAGGAGACCCCTCAACAAGGAGCATGTGACTCTCCGTCAGAGAACGCTAGAAAAGCTCCAAAGGCCGTCTAAGGACAGTCCAGTGCCCTCGTTCCCTCCGCCAACCCACACCACGCGACAGGACTCCTCCTGGGGAGGACGCTGGCCGTTTGCCTGGAGGGTGGTCACACAGCCAGTCCGATGTGCCCAGCGAGGACACTTGACTGGCATTCTGTCCAGTTCGTACCTGTCAATCCCAACATGTCTGGGTTTGAATGTAAAATAACACAGTCACTTTATTAGGTTGAAATGTGTTCCCAGAAGGTATCCACCTGGAACCTCAGAATATGGCCTTATTTGGAAGAATCTTTGCAGGTGTGATAAAGGTAAGGGCCTCGAAATCAGACCACCCCGCATCAGGGTGGGCCCTAAATCCAGTAAGGAGAGCTCTTAAAAGAGACAGAAAGGGGGAGTCAGAGGCAGAGGGGACAAGGCCAGGAGAAACTGAGGCAGGGATAGCAGCTCTGCTGCCACTAAGCCAGTGAGCAGCAAGGGTTTGCAACGACCATGGGAAGCTAGGAGAGAGGCAGAGACCCGGTCTCCCCCAGGGTCTCCCCAAGGATCCAACCCTGTCAACATCTCGATCTAGGGTTTCTGGGCCCCAGAATGGTGAGAAAGTAAATCTCCATTGTTTTAAGCTGCCCAGTCTGTGGTACTTTGCTATATGGTATCCTTGGAAAAGTAATACACGCACCTGACCTGGAGAGAGGAGCCCAAGGGGAGGGGGAGTCCGATGCCCACGGCCACACAGAGGGACAGTGACAGGTGCACGTTGAAAGGTCAGACCTTCGTCAGCCTGCTTTTCCTGCTGGTCTCCAGATCTCAGTTTCCAGGTTTGCACACACACCCTTCCTGGCTCAGCAGGAGACTGGAAGAGATTTCTCCAGGGGTGCCCACTGCTCTGGCTTGTGCCCCTCCTGGGCCGGCTCCCGGGAGGCCCGTGAATCACCAAGCTCTGGCCGGGCCGACGCAGCTTCCCCACATGTCCCTGCGCACTCGGGACGCCGCATCACTGCAAACGGAAATGCTCCGAGAATCCAAAGCGGCTGCAGGGATTTCCTGGTGTCTGCAGCCCTGCCTTCCCGAGCACACTGTCGCTCCTTCCCGCAACCCAGGGCCTCTCTCTCGCTCCGCCCCAGCTGCCTTGGTCCTGTGGCATCCATGAGAACTGTGTTTCGGTTTTACTCTCAGGTGCCGAGCTCTCTGTTTTACACGTTTCCCCAGGACCACTGACTCCTTTCAAGGCTCCATACATACGACTTAAGATAGGGCCCAGAGTGCAGTGTACCCCCACCCCACACACAGACACGCAGCGCATCCTCGGTGAACCTCCGGCAAGTCCACGTCCCGGAGTCCCCGTGGCTGAACCCACTTTGCAAAAGTGCTTCGTTGGATCTAGATGCCAGCCCTGTGCTAAGAGCTTGATCCGATTATATCGTTGCTAAGAACTGCGATTGTACAGGTAAGGAAACCGAGGCTCTCCAAGGTTTCCCGACTTGCTCAGGGTCCCACGGACCAGATTCAGATCCAGAGCCCGGGCGCTTGACCCTTAAACCAGGCTCTCCTCCCAGGATCAGGTGTGGTGCCCTGCGATAAGGTTCCCTCACCTCTCCACGTGCAGCATCCTTAGCACCAGAAGTTGCAGGCACTTGTAGGTTAAACCTCTAGTCTTATGCCAAGCGGATGGAGAGGGAATTCCCTGGCCAGTGTCACAGAGGGGGCTCCCGACTGTGGAGGGAAAGCAGCCAAGCCCAGGGCCTCACACAGGATCCAGAAGGATCCCAGCCGGTGGGCTCCCAGTCGGCGCTCCTGTGCGGTGATTAGACCGGCATTTGAAAGACTGAAGAGCTGGAGGGAGAAAGACATTCCCTCTCCTTCCCTCCACACCTGCACAGACCCAGGCAACCAGGGCAGGAGAGCAGTTGGAATGTAAAGTAGCGGAGCAGCTGTTGTGCATAAAAGCAGAGTGGTTCCCAGGGCCCTCCTTGGGTGTAAATTAGACCTTCGGAAAGTAGATGAATCTCCTTAGTCTTCTGGAATCACACCGCATACTTGTGCCCTGATTGTACCCAATAGCCCGTAGCATTAATTATGCTTAAAGGGGGCAGCTTGTGTGTACCCACTAGGAAGCGTATTGACCTTTCAGATCGTGGTCAGCTGAATGATGCCCCCTCCCAAAGATACTGAGGACAGGAACCTGTGAGTGTTACCTTATAAGGCAAAAGAGACTTTGCAGGTGCGATTACATTAGGGATCTTGGGATGAGCAGATTATCCCGAATCACCAGCTAAACGCTAATGTAATCCCTCCCTAGAGGCTCAGAGGGAACACAGTCCCACTGACATTTTGATGTTGACTCGGGGAAACTGATTCTGGGCTTCTGACATCCAGAACTCTAAGGAAACGAAGGTGTGCGGTTTTTGTTGTTGTTGTTTTCATCCTCACCCGAGGACATTTTTTCATTTTTTGTTCAGATAGCATGGGAGGGGGAGAGAGGAAGAGAGAGACAGAGAGAAATCGACGTGAAAGGGACACATCGAGTGGTTGCCATCCGCACGATCCAACTAGGGCCAGGGACAAACTGCAACCGAGGTACATGCCCTTAGCGAGAACCGAACCTGGGTTTCTCTGGACTGCAGGCCGATGTTCTAACAGCTGAGCCAAATTGGCCAGGGCAATGTGTGAGTTTTTAAACCACCAAGTTTGTGGACCTTTGTTGCAGTAACCATAGGAAATGAATACACAGTCCCGTGCCTATGTATGAATAACCAATTTAGTCTGCATTATTTCGTATTCCCGCCTTCCTTTTTATTAAGTGGGTAGCAAACCTGATCGCCAGATGCTCTGTGAACCAGGAGTGACAACAGCTGGTCAACCAAATGCCACTGCTGATGGCCAGAAGACTGCACATTTCTTCTGGGCTTTGGGGTGTCGGCTTGTGGGCAGATGTGAGAACAGGGCAGCCTTCAGCAGGATCCCCGTGCCCCGGATCCACTAAGATCATCTGCTGCTCCTCAACAACACGCAGCAAGGCCCTCCCCGCCCAAGCTCAGACCTCTCTTCGCTGCAGCCCCACCCACGTAGGGGTGGAGAAGCTGAAATCAGCGTTGAGATGATGTCTGCAGATCAAGAGTAAGGTAGGGATGTCCGATCGTCCTCCACGGGAGGGCAATGAAGACAGGGGACAAAGGAGACTTCGCCGTGGTAACTCGGTTCCTGTCATTTGGGTCACATGGACTTTGAGTAAGCGCTTGGAAGAAATTGTTCAAGGCATTTGATAAACGGTGTTCGACTCCTTTCCAGGCACTTCCGATCTTCTGACAGCATTGGTGGTAGACAGTAGGCTGGTCTTAGAATTGGACAACCGCGCCTTGGACCCTGCACACCTGGGCCTCCGTGTCCTCACCTGTAAAATGGAAGGATTGGGTTAGATCAGGGTTTACACACCAGAATCTCTTACTCATTGCATTCACCTGCATTTTCAAAATAGTTGAAACATTGTTGCTTTATGTATAGCTTAGAAAAAGTGTTGCTTTCTGCCTGGCTGGTGTGGTTCAGTGGTTGAGTATTGACCGCTGCACTAAGAGGTCACCAGTTTGATTCCTGGTCAGGGCACATGCCCAGGTTGTGGGCCAAATCCCTGGTGGGGGGCATTGCAGGAGGCAGCCAATCGATGTTCTCTCTTATTGATGTTTCTCTCTCTCTCTCCTTCTTGCTTCCTCTCTCCCTGAAATCAATAAAGAAAAAAAAAATTTTTTTAATAAAATAAAATGAAAATAAATAGTGTTGCTTTTTTAGGATACAATGCAATGAAAATTATTTTTCTCTCTATAGCTAGAAATGTTTAGAATAAGCATCATCTTTTTAAAATTCTAAGTAGAGATGACCACGTTTTTAAGGGAGTGTTTCAAGAAAGCAATTAAAATAATGCCAGAACTGTAACTATCCTATGTGTGATGGTCAAGTCCTATGGAAGTCCAAACATTTGACCAAATGTCATGCTTCAGAGACCCTCATTTGCCCTGAGGTCTAAACATGTGTCTGCACTGTTAGATCCTTTTCCGAGCCTCCGTGAACAATACGACCGTGTGGAAGCTATCACAACCTAAGCACCTTCTGAAATAAACCTCCGAAGACGCTAACACCAACCTGTAAAAGTGCTGAGCACTGGGTGCGAAAGAGATTAATTGATGCAGTGCCACAGACGATAAAGTGCTTATCAGTGAATATTTTCCACAGTCACAACCTTGCTAAGAAAAGGCATGTGCCGCTCAGCAGGCTCCCGGCTCTGTTGTTGACTTTGCAAGGGTTTCCTCTTGTTCTCCCCTGTGCAGAGAGAAGCGTGCATCTCGACGGAAGGCAGTGCCGTGAGGTCAGGAAGAACCTGGGCGCCACGGAGCGTTTCCTGGACACTCCGAGGTGAGAGCCTTCTGTGGCCTGCACACGGCCGAGCTTCCTTCCCGAACCCTTCACGCACTGCGTTCCTTCTGGATTCCTCACTGCCCGGCGGGGGGCTGCTCCGAGTGCACCACGCGGAATCAGCTGTCCGTGTCTGCTGTACAGGTGTATCTTCTCTCTCAGAGCAGCAGCACTGGCGAGGGGCTTTGAGAAAGAAACCCACTTCCACCAGCAACAGTGTGTGACATCGAGCAAACCACTTACCCTCTCTGAGTCTTGGCTGGGACCTCTTGAAATGGGTCCTTCCTCCCTGACTCGCCAACCGCTGCTTCTGGCCTCACCGAGATCCAACAGAGGGAGCAGTGACCAGGAGAAAAGCTCTGACTTGCTCAGTGCTGTCAAAAAATGCTCCCATGCCCTCTGGGACTGGTGAGCGCTGTTATGGGTTCTCTGGAGACCTGCCCCCGGGACCCTGCAAACTGAACCTGGTCAGGAGCAGAGACCTCCTTCATCAGGCCCCCCTCCAGCCCTCCAGGAGTCTCCACAGCTGGGGTCTCCAGGGCATATGGCAGCCAAGGGCCCCACAGCTGGACCCTGGAGTCATGCCCCACACCCTCCTATCCGAAGGCAGGGCCTGCCACTCCCAGTGTCGCTCTGGGCCTCCCGGCACAGCTCTTTGGGTTGTTTAGGTCTGCATCGCGCACCTGGCCACTCTGCCCTGTAACTGCTGGGACTCAGGTCTCCAAGTAAGATGAGACCTCGCTCAAAGGGGAACGCACTCCCCACCCCAGTCCCGGGAGAGGGTTGGGGCTTCCCCCAAAGCTCTCTCCACAAAATTCCTTCTGGCAAATCGTCTCCTCATTTCCACCTGCTTGACCCTTTTATGTCCTTTATTTGGATGAAACCCACTGGGGAAGGAATGCAAGAGAAGTAACTGCCATAGCTGTCGGAAATGTGCACAGAATGATCTTCTCATAGCTAAAGGTGGTGTCTGACATTTATCGCATCTTTTTAAAACCTGAGATATAATTCATCAACCATAACTTCACTTGTTCAAAGTGTACAATCTGGTGGATTTTAACATATTCACACGGTTATACAACCATCACCAGTATCCAATTCAGAACATTCCCATCATCCCAAAAAGAAATCCCGAATCCATTAGCTGTCCCTCTCCATTCCTCCTACCCCACAATCCCTGGCAACTACTAAGCTACTTTCTGTCCCTATACATTTGCCTACTCGGGCCATTTCATAGATATGAAATCATACAAGGTGTGGTTTCTTTCACTTAGCTTAAAGAATTAAAGGTCTGTCCATACTGCAGCACTCATCATGAGTATTTCATCCATTTTTATGGTCGAATAATACGTTCTGTTTATCCATTTATCAGTTCATGGGCATTCGCATTGTTTTTATTTTGGGCTATTATGAATACTATGTATAAGTTTTTGTGTGGATATATGTTTCACCTAAGACTGAAATTGCTGGGTTACATGATAACTTTGTGTTTCAGGAACTGCCAGATTATTTTTCTGATGGCTACACCAGTTTACAATCTCAGCTGTATGAGGCTCTGATTTCTCTATACCCTTGCCAACACTTGCTATTATTTCTTTTTTAATTCAGCTCACCTATTGGGTGTGGACTGTTATCTCGTGATTTTGATGAGCATTTCTCTAATGACGAATAATGTTGGCCATCTCTCAATGTGGATTGGGCCATTTGTATATCTTCTTTGAAGAAATGTCCATTGAAACTCTTTGCCTATTTTTTAATTGTGCATTTTGTCTTTTTGTTGTTGATTTGTAAGAGTTTTTTATTCTTAATTTTAGATTTTTATCATATATATGATTGGCAAATCTGTTTTCCCATTTTGTGGGTTGTCTTCATTTTCTTAATAGTGTTCTTTGAAACATAAACGTTTTAAATTTTGATGAAGTTCGAGTTCTCTATTTTTTATTTGTTTGCATTACCATGGCCTAATCCAAGGTCGTGAAGATTTACACTCCTGTTTTCTTTTACGAGTTCTATCATTTTAGCTGTTACACTAAGGTCTTGGGTTCATTTGGGGTTAATTTTGATAGATTATATGAGCATTTATTGTATCTTAACACCACATTAAACCCAGAATTCTGTTATGTAAGCAAGTTAACATATTTTTGTAAATAAGAGGTTGCAAAAATATCTATGCCATTAAAGAAAAATATTTTAAGCACTACAAAATATGTATTTGTTGTAAAAAATCAAGATAGTTATTGGTATGTATACTATAAACCATCCTTATGTATTAAAAGAGATTCCTTAAGATCTATATTAAGCAAAAAAGTATTGACATAATTTTCTTATTATTTTTACTTAAAAGCAATGGAAGCAGCAGGTGAGTAGATAAAGAAGGTGTGGTACACTTACACAATGAAATACCACTCTGCCATAAAAAGGAAGAATATGTTATCCTTTGTGACAACATGGATGGACCAGGAGAACATTATGCTCCGTGTTCTCCATAAGCCAGTCAGAGTAAGACAAATACAATATGTTTTCACTCATATGTAAAATTTAATGAACAAACTGAACTACCAAGCAAAATAGAGACAGATTCATAGAGAAGGCAGAGAGCTCGGAGTTGGGGGTAATTGGGGGGATTGAGGAAAAAGGAGAGAAAAAGAGAGAACTCATGGACACGGACAACAGTGTGGTGATTGTGGGGGGGTGGGGGATGGGTGGAGGGGAAAGAGGGCACAGAGGGGATAAATGGTGATAAAAAATTAAATTAAAAAATTTTAAGCCATAATAATGTATAACTTTTAATACATTTGAGTTATTCTAATACTCAATAACTAATTTCTCTAAAGAAAACCATCCTTACAAATTAACATATTACTCCTATGGCTATAATCCATGCTCGGTACATGTTACCAAAATATTACTACTCAGAACTGTTCTCGCTAAAAGCATATACCTGACCCAGAGAAACAACCGTGCAGCGTTCTGATCTTGTCTCAAATGAAGATTTGGGAGGGATGAAGTGTCAGGAAACGTAACTGTTGCCATCAGAACTCACTGCTCTCAGAAACTCCTGAAAACACAAATAGAAGACATGTCTAACGCAGTAGCTGTGAGCGAATTAGGGAAGGAAACTAGAATCAGAGATGTAAAAAAAATAATAATAATCCTTACGACAGGCACCTGAGAAACAATGATGTGTTTAGAGTTAGACTTCCAGTGTCTGCAGCTCAGCTTCACTACTGACCAGTTCTGTGAACTTGAGCACGTTAACTCTGCAGGGCTCAGTTTCTTCCTCCCTATAATGGGTTTCATGAAAGTATCTTGCAGGATTGTTGTGAAGGTCAAATGAGCTCATTCAGGTACAGCACCTAGTTCGGTTCCTTGTTTATAGAGAGAACCCAACAAGTGTTAACTTTATTTATTATTATTATTATTATTATTATTATTCCAACAGAAAACTTGCCTAGGGCCCTCAAATGACTGAAAATTCTTGGCTTCCAGAATTAAGTTTCTATTCCTTAGAGTTGTTATATGATACATGACATCCAAATAAGACCCCAAGCAAAAAGTTTCTGCACACAGGTGAATTTAGTTTTCATTTCAGGCTGTGGCCATGAATTTCAGGGCTCCAACCTTCCCACTGGGAAAAGGAGCTTGGAAGACTGTGAGGCAGTTATTACATAATTCTTCCCTAAGAGCCACCTAAGTAAGAACAGGGGAGAGAAATGAGTTATACAAGTGATAACTAAAGTTGCCAATGAATCAACAGGAAAATGCAAGGCACCTTAGTCCCAGCTTAACTCTGACAGCAAGTAAAACAGGCCACCCAACTTCTATGGGTTTCACTCTGCTTACTTGGCAAATGAGGTTTCGCATTTAGGACTTCACTAGTTTTTTCTGTGTCTTAGTAGGTAGTCATTTTTGTATGTGTGAATGTCCCATGAATACTTGGGGAAAGAGGGATGCTCTGTGTTCATGGAACAGAGTATGATGTATATACCCCTTAGATTTCCCTCGTTATTTAGGTCTTCTACTGTTTTATGACAGTTTATTCACTTGATCTTCCATAGACTAAAGTGCACCGAAGTCTCTTCCTATGAAGTATTTCTGCCTAGATTTCATTGTATTGAAATTTGTTCTTGCCCTGGCCAGTTTGGCTCAGCGGTTGGAGCGTCGGCCTGTGGTCCCGAGAGACCCGGGTTCGGTTCCCGCTAAGGGCATGTACCTCGGTTGCAGTTTGTCCTCGGCCCTGGTTGGTTGTGAGGGTGGCAGCCACTCAATGTGTCCCTTCACGTCGATGTTTCTCTCTCTCTCTCTCTCTCTTCCTCTTTCTCCCTCCCGCTCTATCTGAACAAAAAATGGAAAAATGTCCTTGGGTGAGGATAAAAAAAAAAAAAAGAAATTTATTCTTTATGCATGCTGATACTATGTTTTTAGGCTTATATACATTCAAAACTATTAGATCCTTGTTTTGAATTACATTCTTTATCATGTTAAACTGTGAGCTACTTAGAGTTGAAAAGGCAATCTGTAAATCAGAATTCTTACAGTTCTGCTTGCTCCCCACTGCTTTTTCTTCCATTATTCAGTTGCAGTGTGTAATATTTATCTTTACACTTTGAATACACTTTTGCTTCTACCATTTACCTTTTCAGCTCTAAATCATAGATTTTGTCCATGATTTCTGAAAGACCCAGAAGTCAGCGTCCCTACACGATGCCCATTACGTTGTACTCCTCTTATCACATTGACCTCATCTAGGTGTATAACGTTTACACTCAGCTCTAACAACACACTGGTGTCCGTCTCGATCTGTTAGGACTGCCAGGCCCTTCTGTTCTGGCTGGCCCTGCCCCACAGGCCGGAGCCCTCGGATGAGGAAAGGCCTTGGTGGACTCAAGGAACACAGTGTATGGCTCTGGGGCTGGGGGGACTATTTGGGGCTCTTCGGGTTTGGAGCGGTAGGTGGAGGCTTGGTCCAGAGCACAGAGGCTGCGGAGCTCGTCCTGCCCAGCAGCAGAGAGAGGGCAGAGCAGAGCAGCAGCAAGGACCTGTCTGCCGGCACAGCTGATGTGGCCCTGAGGACACGGACAATCTGGGAAGACACTTTGCAGGGGACATAGGTCCTACTTGAGTAGATGGGGACACTGAATCATGAAAACTTAGGTTTAAGTGGTAAAGTGATCACACGTGACCCCACCCCCACACAAGGCCACACAGGCCTGGGAACATTTAGACTAGATCTGGAATTAAAATGTGACTCAATAAGAGAGTACATTTTTTTGATAGATAAATAGTGAGGTCTGATTAAACAAAAATGTGGGATTATAGTTGTTTATATGAAGCTCTTCCTGTAATGGATACAGATGCGTACTTTTGTCTTTAAATAAGAATCAAAATTAGAATTGGATGAAAAAAAAATACTCCCTGCTACAGCTAGTACCCTTCTCTGAATTTAACTGAAACGCATCTTGTCGTTCTCGTGTTTCTATGATCACACATGCACACATACATCATGGTAGCCTTCTGGTGTTCTCTATCAACACACCTGGGATTTCACAGTCCACCTTCAAGTGTACCAATTGTCCTACCTCCCTGCCTAGAGTCTCCAGGGCGCAGATCCAGAAAAACAAAACCACCTTGTCACAGCCCTTTCCTGTTCCCCTCATGCACAGACCATTTCTTCCTCCTTTGAATTCCGTGTGGTTTTATCTGTCCCTCTCCTGGAGTTTATCACTTTCTGGCTTCTATTAGAGTTGTTTACGTGTATTAGACATCACGGTCAAGACAAAAGAATGACTGTTGGCTTGAGAGCCGGACCTGTCTGAGGATGGATCCCAGGTCCACCCCTCACTAGGTGGGTGGCCTTGGGAAAATTCCAACGTCTTGGGAGCCTCCTTTTTTGGCCAAATATATAAATAATATCCTCTCTCCTAATTGTTTTTGAAGTTTGGAGATAGTACGCATAAAACACAGTTCTTGGTAAAAGACCAAAAAAAGTCAATCATTATTATCATCATCATTTAGGATGTTATTTTTGTTATTGCTTATGTCCCCTTTGAAGTATTTATTTATGCATGCATTCAACGGATTTTTATTGAGGACAAACTATGTGTCAGGCCCTGGGGGCCACATGGAGAAAAGACAGAATGTTTGGGGCGGGAGGGCAGGTTAAAGCTGGGAATAAACAAGCAAACAAGTAAATACAGAGATGATTTGGGGTGAAGCCAGCACATGCAATAGAGAATGGTAGAGGCTGGGGGCACAAGCAAAGGCCACCCGGGGAAGGAAGCATTTGGGCTGAGCTCAGGATGAGAGGGACGCACCCACCAGCATCCCGGAGCCTTTCGGAGGCCGGGGACAGAGACTGTGCAGGCTCTGAGCGGGACTGAACTGACCGCAGAGTGGGTGAAGGAAAGCACGGCTTTTATTCCCAATGAGATGAGGACCCTCCTCAACGACATGACTCACTGGCTCGAACTCGGCAGTTTATCTCCTCTGTGTCTGCCCCCTGGCAAGCGGTCACGCAGCAGCCAGTCCACAGATTCCTGTGCAATCGAGAGATGACAGGAAAGGAGGAACACGGGCGAGGAGGAGAAGGAGGGAGAGATGATCACAGCAGACACCCATGCAGCCGAATCCGTGGTTCTCACCACTGTCGGGGACTCTGGACAGCCCGGGGCGGCCTGGTGGGT
The DNA here is from genome assembly GCF_014108415.1 of Molossus molossus. Lineage (NCBI taxonomy): Eukaryota > Metazoa > Chordata > Mammalia > Chiroptera > Molossidae > Molossus > Molossus molossus. The sequence continues at coordinate 97,518,330 of NW_023425346.1, forward strand.
GGAGAAATGTTCCATCCTCCCGTGAACATTTGGTGTCACGCTGGTCTCTTTCCTCGGGTGGTCCCAGGTGGCGCCGGGGCTGGGGAGCAGGGAGGTCTGCGAGGGGAGCAGCTCATCGCTGCCTCTGGCTCTCGTCGCTGGCAGTTCTGTCTCTCAGGTCGCAGATAACAACTGTCAGATGGTCGAACTGTGCGGCAGTAAGCTCCCCCCCGAACAAAGAGGCCAGCCCAGCTCCAGAGACGCTGCAGTCCGGACAAAACACACAAGCCTGGAAAAAATTAAAAGTTCGCAAGCAACTGAACAAAGCACCTCGGGGAACTGCAAGGGGTCAGCCCTCGGCACACAGTGTTCCTGACGCCCTTGTACGCACAAGCAGAAAAATAATCCTACATCCTTGGTAAAGGGAAGGAAAAACAAAAAACACAAGAGCAACAAGTCAAGGCTGCCACACAAAACTGGAATTGATGCCAAGAACGGTTGGCCTGGCCCAGAAAATGGAGGGAAAGGGCCATGAAACGCAGCAGGAGACGAGAAGCAAGGTAAGAAGAGGGGTGGGAGGCGGCGGCTGCTGGGCACAGCCTGGCCCTCTGTCCTGCAGAGACCGCTCCCTGCACAGCCTCGGGGCGGCCGAACCTGCCTGCGGGGTCCCTGGACACCCTCTTCCCTAAGAGCACTGTGTGGTGAGGAAAAGGAGAACCACAGCCTCCTCTTACACATGTTTTCAAAACTTTTGCTGTAGCCCGGCCGGTGTGGTTCAGTGGTTGATCATCAGTCCAGGCACTAAGAGGTCGCTGGTTCGGTTCCTGGTCAGGGCACAGGCCCAGGTTGTGGCCAAATCCCCAGTGAGGGGCACGCAGGAGGCGGCCAACCGATGTTCTCTCTCATCGATGTTTCTCTCTCCCTCTCCTTTCCTCTCTCTCTAAAATAAATCAATAAATAATAAAACTTTTGTTATAACTTCACTTTTTTATTTTTCATTGAACTGATGGGGGTGACATTGGTTAAGAAAATGATCTCGGTTTCAGGGGCACAATTCTATAACACATCATCAGAATATTAAGTATTTTAAAGTTAATTTTGGTCTTACGTATAAAAAGAACGGAACCAAGCCTGGCCAACCCCCCCAGCACAGTGGTAGGGGGGCTGTGTGCTAGTTACACACCCGTCTCCAGAAGGCCCCTGCTTCGGAACACAACGGCTGAGCTGGGAGGACCAGGAACTGGGAGATTCGGGGACCACACCTGAGTCCGACGAGGCCTGGCCGCCCTGGATGGGGTGGCCCTGCCTGTCTCAGTTCGCGTCTTGAGGGAAAGAGCTGGAATTGAAGGTAGAACTCGCCAGCGTGCTCACTATTCGTGAGGACCAGTTCCTCAGGGGCACCAGCTCTGTGCTCAGAAGGCCACCCCGGTGCGTCCTGGGAAGCAGCCACGATGGCAGAGATCCCAGCTGTGGCTCCGTCATCAAGGTTCCTTGGAACACAGGCCTTCTTCCCCCGAAAGCCGCAGGAAGCCTTCAAGCAGGAGACACTCCTGGCGCGACGGCCCTTTAAACTTCACGTTTATAAAACCGTAAACCAAACTGTTCCGGCACGAAGGAAGAGATGTTCTCCAAACGCTCTGAAGACACTTGGAATTCCATAACCCTACAGTGCCTACCATCTAAGGGGTGCCCGATGCTCTGAACAAGGGGGGACACCAAGCCTCTGTAAAATGTCACCATCCCCCGTGGCACAGATGTCAAACTATGGCTCTGAGAAGTTAAGCCACGTGCCCAGTCTCTTAGCTGGTAAACGGGGTTCCAGCCTGGCCTAGGACTGTCTAATCCCAACGCTGGGATAAAAACTCATCTCTCCATGATCAAAGTAGGGACATTTACAGGGTAGATTTGGTGAAATCTTTGATTGCTGATTGTGTTTTCAGTGGCTGGGGTCCAGGGCCACTGTCAACGTTTTTACAGAACTCACACAGTAGGTCTTCTCACCTGAAATACTGTAGTGTCGTTTCGTAGAGAAGAACATTTGAGTCTATAATCTCCAAAGAGAAATGCTTGGGGTTTCTCCGTGTCATGGGGATCAACTCCATTGCTGGGCTCGGAGGAGTGAAAATAGGTGTCCCATGAACAGCGACATGTAGCCATTGTCAGCCAGACAAAAATTCTTCCCTTCTTCTCCTGCCAACAGTTAAGCCAGGTGTTGTGGAGTGGGTGAGAGCCCACTTCATGCGTGAGCACAGCACGTGGCTACCTTCCACCGATGACTTCAGAGACGGGAGAAGCAGGGCGCTGTGCCCGGCAGGACTCCAGAGCATCCCCTGCCCTCCCCGCCAAAAACAAAGACGAGAAGAAGTTTAGCTTTAACGAATATACACAAAATTGAAATTATTTAGAAAGTCTAGAAAGGAGCTGTTTTAATTTAGCAAACATGCAAGTTTTATGTCATCGTCAAAGTCAAGTTTTATTTTTAACCATTTATAGGGAAAGGGATCACTATATCAAATTCCTTTTCAAAGCCCAGTGTCTACAAAGTGCTAAGTCAGCCCCAGCTAAAGTAAACATCTCCCACGAAACATCACCCCATATGGATGCCTAAAATCCCATTTTTAGCAGTAAGTTCCCCTTTGCTAAAGTGTTCTCTTCCTTCTGGGTAGGTTTTTGTTTTGTTTTGTTTTGTTTTGTTTTTTGAGGCAAATGCCCCGCGATCTAATACATTAACTAAATATTCCTCTGGGGGAAGTAGTCCGTTATCAGATGTGTTTTCTCCATGCAGAAAGACCCTGGTCCCACGAAACCACTGGCAGAGGGCAATATCAACCTCAACCAATTGTAGAAGAGTTAGGACACATTTTTGCTGACATAACATTTCTGCCCTCCGCCAATCCCTGATTCTGTAGCATTTGCTAGGGAGTCATAAAAACTGTGACATTCTATTCCTGTAAGAAGCCATCTCTGCTGCGCAGCCTTGGTGGATCCACTAGAAGTCACAAGGTCTTCCCCCTGGAATAGAAAACGCACACAGCCGTACCCATGGAAACCAGCGCATTCGATGTTGGTGTTGACGCACTTCTGGGCCCCAGGTTAAGATCAGATAACCTTCCTGTTTCATAAACAAAGACGCCGAGGGCCAGAGAGGCCTGCTTTGCACAACGTTTCTTCGTTCGTGGCAAAGCAGAGATGAGAGCTGAAGTAGTCACACGATCATCAAAGAACTACTCCCATCAGATCCCATCTGTCAAACATTTCAGCGGACACAAATAGTCGGGTTACTCTCTTCAGGAAGAAGTTTGTTTAGCTCAGCCAAACGTATTATATTTTTGAACAGATGAAGTAAGCCAGATTCAGAACTCTACATTTATTTTACATATGGGGCATGGGACCCTGCTAATGGGAGTAGCCGGTGTGTGCTGGGGACGAGAGGAATGCCGAATTAATGAACAATTTGAATTTAAACCAGAAACATGCTGCTGATGGGGGGAAAAATCAGTTGACTGTCAGATGCATCATTAACATTCCTCCTTGAATTGTGTGTAGGAGGGTGTGGTGTGATATGCATATGTATGTACATGTGTGTGTATGAGTGGTGTGGTGTGCATGTGTGTATGGGTGATGCGGTATGAGTGTGAATGTGCATGTGGTGTGTGTGTGCATGTCCGTGCATGTATGCACATGTGTGTGTGTGGGTGATGTGGGTATGTGTGCATGTGTGTGTACATGTGTGCTTATGGCTGGTGTGGGGTGTACATGTGTGTGGGGTGTATTTGTGTGCATGTATGTGTGCATGGGTGGTAGGGCGTGTGTGTGTGTGTGTGTGTGGTGTGGCGTATGTGTGTGCATGTGTGTATGAGTGATGTGGTGTGTGTGTATGGGTGATGTGTATGTGTGTGCATGTGTGTCCATGAGTGTATGTGTGTGCTTGTGTGTATGTGGGCATTTGGCTGCCATCCTCTGTGAAAAGTAAATGGAAAGCTGTACTTCTGTACTTAATGCAGTGAGGAAAAGCCCTTAATTAACAGTAGAGCATTAACAGGTTAATGAAACAGCTGAATAGCAGCTTCACCCCCAGCTCACCCAGAAGCCCCCAAAAGAACTAGTGGAGGAGGGGTACAGGTTGTGTCTGGACTATTGAAACTTCAAATTACAAATGTCCACACGGCACCCTGGCTGGTTTTGCTCAGTGGTTAGAGAGTCAGTCTGCAGACCAAGGGGTCACAGGTTTGATTCAGTTCAAGGGCATGCACCTGGGTTGCAGGTTCACCTGATCCCTGGCTCTGTTCAGGAGGCAACCAATGTATCTCTCTCAAATTGATGTCTCTCCCTCCCTCCCTCCCTCCCTTCCACTCTTTCAAAAAAAAAAGAATTTTCACATGACATTTTCTGCCAAACCAGTCATAAATATATAGCAGGATTTCAAAGAACATGTTTTGGTGGTGGTGTTGTTTTTCAGTTTCCATGTCTTTCATTATTGAAACTTTCAAAGAGTTGAACGAACTGAGTAGGACTCCCAGGTGTACACTGATCCATCAAGGGACCTTTCAGGCCGTAGTTTATTGTACTGTGTCAATGAGATATCTACAAACCTTTGGGATGATGGGTTATATGGGCACAAAAGCTGATTCAAGACCAATGGCAGACATGTAGCAACATGCTCAATAAGCGGTCTCTGGCTGCTACTCGGGTTTCGCTGTCCCTGATCCAGGAGGAGCTCTGAGCTCGTGGGCAGGAGACTGGGGACCTTGGTTCTTGACTTTACCAGGAAATAAGGAGGAGTACCAGAAGATAAATAAAGACTTCCATCCAGTGGTGACCCTCTGGGATTCTCATCCTTCTGGCCTCTTAGAACGTCTGCTGGGGGAGTCTTTTCCCACCTGCCAGCATTCCACTCTCTGGTCCTATTGCTGTCCCTTTTGGGGCTTCACCTGTCCCCCACTCTCCACCTAGCTGGCTAACCAGGTCAACTTCGGCAACCCTAGGACATGGCTTCTCAAATGCGTTCACCAGCAGCACACTCGGAACACTGGGCCCCCGAGAGTGTGCCAAAACTCTCTGGGAGGGGGTGTTTGAGCACGTTCACAATCCATTTTCATCGACCTGGTATATATAGTCGAGTCACACAAAATGGGAGTGGAACTAAAATCCAATTTCCTTGTATACAAGTGGTCCAGACAAGCTGAGATCTGTGATGCCTTCCAGAATTCAGAGGGGAGCTTCCCAGGGGCAGACTGCGAAGTCCTATCTCTGGCACAGCTCAGCTCTCCTTGATAACACTGAGGGTGTGAAAGCAGACTGGAATTTCAGGATTTAAAAAAAAAGAAGAAGAAATTGACTGCCTATGTAATGATTCAATTTATGACAACGGTTCTTTTGCTTTTTTTTTTTTAATCCAATAACCCCCAAATATTTCATCTTCGTCTCACAGGTTACCAGGTGTTATTGTCCTGACCTGACTTCATGTTCTTGGCACTGATGTTCATTCTCAGCACTGCAGTTGATGGCAAGGGAGAAAAGGAGCATGCAGAAGGACAGCTGTTCACGGTCCCTGCCACTGGTCCGGGTCCCTCTGCCCTGCAGACCCCGATCGACTTGAACCTTCCTTCGAAATTTCTTGAGAAAATCTAACCTCTACTTGCAAAAAAAACCTGTAAACTGATTCCTTCTACCTTAGGGGTGGGGGCATTTAATCTATAAAAATTGAAGTGTCAAGAAGAAAAGTATCTTCCTAGATCTAGTACTGGAGCTCAGCTCCCCATGCCTAACTGTAAAAGAGTTTCAGTGTTTGCAGACAAAACTTAGAGAAGTTCTTCGAGCACATCAGTGATCAGTGCCCAGGAATGAAGGGCTGATGGAAAACTGTTCAACAGCGTGATGCTGGTGGCCTCGGGGCTCTGAGATGCTCCTTTAGCAGGTCCAGGATTTCAGAAGCCCAGGGCAAGGGACTTGGCCTCCTGCCAATTCTCTCCCTTAAAAAACATCTGTCCCTGGAGGAGTGTGTGTCAGCAAACATTTCCTATAAAAGATCCATAGTAAGTATTTAACTTTTAGAGCCTTAGTTCTTCCCCCAAACTACTCAACTCTGCTATTGTGGTGCCACAGACAATACCTGAATTCAAGTGCGTGGCCATGTGCTAATAAAACTTTATTTACAGCCTGGCTGGTGTGTCTCAGTGGTTGAGCATCGACCCCGCACCAAGAGGTCACCAGTTCAATTCCTGGTCAGGGCACATGCCCAGGTTGTGGGCCCGATCCCCAGTGGGGGACATGCAGGAGGCGGCCATTTGATGTTCTCTCTCATCAGTGTTTCTAGCTGTCTCTCCCTCTCCCTTCCTCTCTCTCTGAAATCAATAAAGAAAAAAAAATTAAAAAACAAAAACAGGCAGCTGGGTTGAGTTTGGCGAAGCCCTGATTCATCAATCACGAAGTGGTATGATACATGGTAATATCAACATGTGGGGATTTACTGAGACTCTCATCAACCCCCTCTGGGTTTTCTTTTTTAAAATAATATTTTGTTTTTGTTTTCATTATGAAAAGGAGATATGATCATTGTAAACACAGAAAAATAGAAAAGATGAAAATCATACGTAATGCCATCTGACAGACCACTCCTTAATGTCTAGTTCCGTTTGGGATCTTGTTTTATAGAATCAGGATAATGCTGTCTAATACTGTAAGGGCAAGTCTACCCAGCGTCTTTTTTCTGTGCTATGTGCTACGTGAGTTTGGACTTAATTTTACTGATCTCTAGTAGATGGATCGTTGAATTTGTTTGTCCAGGAGCGGCAGGGAACTTCAGCAGCATCATTTCTCCTCTCGTGCACAGTGACGGGCTGTGGTGACTGAGACCTGGAACAGCGTAGGGAGAGCGGTGAACCCCACGGACACGCTCCTCCCAGGCAGGGCGTGGAATGACCCTGGAGAGGAGGGTGTGTGTGCGTGTGTGCATATGTGTGCATGTGTGTGTGTGCGCGTGTGCGCGCGCATGTGTGCGTGTGTGCGTGTGCGTGCGTGTGTGTGTCGGGGAAACAAACTTGTTACTGATATGGTTTCCTGAGGCCTGTGTTAAAACCCATACAAACCTTCAGGAAACTCTGTGTAGTTGGTGCACAGTCCAAACTCTGACAAGCAATGGGGACTGGCAGGCCCAGGAAAAACTCCTCCAGAACATGGTGCCTTGGCTTTTGAATATTTTCAGCTGAAGGAATTTGAGAAAACAGCAGAAGGAGGAAGGTCACTGCGACCTTCTTCCAGACACAGGTCATCAGACCCTTTGTGAGAGGCGCCCTCCCGCACCCAGCGGAAACGAGCACCCTTATCTCTGGGGACAGAGAGCCCAGAAGAACCTGAAGAAACAGCAAACAGGCTGCTGAGCTCCCCTGCTCGACTGCACGTCCCTCAGGCTCCTCAGCCTCGCATGTCCGTCCACGGGTGTTCACCCTCCAGCAGACTTCGCGTGGAAACGCCTTCGTTTCCTACGACATCAACTTCCTGTGTTGTGTCAATTTCATACTCAACACATTTATATGCTTTTCTCCTGTGAATCTGTGTTTGTAGGTCGCAGGACACTTGTCCCTGTCCCACAGGGCAGTGTGTCAGAGACCAGACTCCCATATTGGAGGAGCGTCGACCATCCTTTCCGTCAGGTGAGGGCTCATTCTCCAGTTCAGCTCATAACTCACCTGACCTCCCGCATTTTTGCGATTGCAATTTGGTCATTTATCTAATCACCGGTATCTCGGAGAGAGAACGCGAGTTCTGGTATCTTAGGGTTTACAGGAGATAACAGGTAAAACCTGATGCCTAAACACAGGTGTTTGGATCGAGCATGGTTTTCCCACTGCCCTTGTGTGCCCCCAAAATAAAGCTCTTTCTGTCCTGTTGCTAAAATGAGGTGCACTTATTGAGAAAAGCAATGGAGAACCAGAATGTGATTTTGGACACAAATAAACTAAGCCAGACACAAAGATAAAGGATGGAAACAAATGTCCTAAGGCCCTGATACTTTGTAGGGTGGAAGTTACCAGTTGGGCAGAGATTTACTCCGGGCTCATGTGAGATCGGTCATATTTGCTCAGCAAATGAGTACCACAAGGCAGCCGGAGTGACGGATTTGAATGTACAGACCATAATTATTTTTAAGTACTTAGAAATCAGAGACTTGCCATGGTGTCTATGAGAATACAAACCAGGCCAGACACATCCCTTCTCTCCTGTTTGCACATCTGGAAACAGGATAATGATCGTTTCTATCTCTGGGATGCTGGAGGGGTAGACTGAGATCATTGATGTAAATGGTGGCTGACCTAGCAGGGGTCAGAGTGACCGTTGCTATTGTTTGTGATAGAACCAGTGAGGTCACTGCAACTCTCGATGACTGTTAAATTCTCACAGGCCTCTTACTGACAGCGTGGCCCTCAGTTTGTCTCTGTATATGTGTGAAGGTAATAAGACCATTATGCCATAAATTACACCATTAACTCATTTCAGCTAGACTGCCCTCAAAGTCATACTAATCAGTGATGTCTGTGTGTCATTTCAAGAGTTTAGCGTGATATTTGCTTTGTAATACCACTGAGAGGGAAAAAAACAGGTGGGTTTTTGTTTTTCTCTAGAATAAAAATGGAGGAAGCTAATATCAAGTGAAGATGAAATTATGGCTTCAAGCATTATTCAGTCACATTATGTGCTATTTCTTAACAATGGAAATAGGATCTGGCCGGTGTGCTCAGTGGTTGAGCGTCGACCCAGGCACCAAGAGGTTGCTGGTTCGATTCCCAGTCAGGGCACATGCCCAGGTTGTGGGCCCGATCCCCAGTAGGGGGCATGCAGGAGGCGGCCAATCAATGTTCTCTCTCATTGATGTTTCTATCTCTCTTCCTCTCCCTTCTGCTCTTTCTAAAATCAATAAAGGAGAAAAATGTAAAAACAAACAAACAAACAATGGAAATAGCATCTATAATGCCAGGCAGAAGGAAGACCCCTCCAGCCTGAACACCAAGCACGGTGGAAAGAAAGTGGAGTCTGATGGTCATAAAATAAATAAAATAAAATAAAATAAAATAAAAAGGAAATCTTGAACTTATATCCAAAATGTTCATTTGAGTTTGTCCGAACAACTTCAGACAAATCTCTTTTACATTTTTAGGCAAGAAAGCTCCATTTGAGGGGAGTAGTGGAGTTGGCTGCTCTATATTCTTAAGATGGTTGATGATTTTCAAAAATCATCACCCCAATAAATTCAATAAAAAATAAAATAAATCATAGGCGTCCTATCCCTTCTCGTGGTGAAACGTTCCAAAGGCTCCAGAATTTCCCGAATTTGCCAACCACACCATGAGTCACCTGTAGAAACCCTGGCTCCCAGACAGCTCAGGGAATCAGCATTCCTCATAAGTGACTGTAGTAACCAGACAATCTGGGGCAGTGCTGCCCAGCTGTGGTCCGCAGCCTTGAGCGTGTACTAGAATCTGCTGGAGGACACAGAGGGCAGCGGCAGCAAGGACGGATGCCCAGACAAAGTTCACCAGCTACTCGGGAGCCACCTGGCCGCTGAGTGACTTAAAAGCTGCCCAGATGATGTGGCCGTGTGGCCAGGCGGAGAAACGCCACCCTGCCTCGCTGCCCGCTGCCATCAGCTGATGGCAGACCAGGGTGAGAGCTGGAGCCCTGGGAGCTGCTGAGAAAGGTAGGCCCCGCCCACCCCAGTGCCAATCTGCCTCTGAAGAACTCGGGGACTCTGCACTCTTGGCCCACAAGGCTGTTCCGGTGCCTCTCAACAGAAAATGTCTTTCCACCCAGCCCCTTCCCGCTGCAGCACAGCAACTGGAGTAGCTTCACACATCTTCCAAGGTCAATTTCTTCATACCCTTGGCCACTGAAAGCCAACTGGAGAGGGATAAGTTGAAGCCAACCTCTCTGTTTCAAAATCATTTATTAAAGTATGTTAAACGGTGTACACTGCTCTGACCCAGTCACACGCCCCAGCAAACCTTAATTGGCAGTTTCTGTTTTATGTCCCATAATCAAAGACATTAAGGATCAGTAGCATTCACATCCGTGAATTCATTTAGACAGTTTTCTTTAATTAATGATGAAGACACTACAGTTCTAAGTACCAGACAGAATCGGGGGGTGGGGGGGGGGACTGAAAATAAGCATAACACTATAAAGAAAACTTGAAAAAGTGAAACACTTCTAAATAAAAATATATACCTGGCCTGGTACCCGTTACATATATACATAATACATGTTATACACATATACACAATAAATGTTTTGGTAGCGATACAGACCACGTGTTGGTCCTTTTGTACACAGATGAAGTAGCACCATCAGCAGCACCACCATCTGAGGATGATAAACCGAACTGCACATACATTAAATGAAAAAATATATATGTATTTCATTTGGCCCACCCTGTAGCCAAGAGGTGCGAAGAAAGAGCTTTGCAAGAAAGACTGTTCCAGGGACGACATTCTTAATCCAATAGAAAAGGTCTTAAAAAAAAACCCCACAAAAGTCAGCACTAAAAATGTCTATACAAATACAGACAAGTTTTCCTGTTTACCAAATCTGTTCTATCCTGCGGCATATTGGTTCACACTGGGGAAATGAACACTCCGGCAAAGAGAGACACTGAAAGGCAGGGTGAGTGGCAACCGTCTGGAACACCCGATCTGTTGGTATATACATCACAGGTGCCCAGTTGTCAACAAACCAGGAAGGGAAGACAACTCCCCAGCAAAGACATACTTTTTCTCATCTTAAAAGCTGATACTAAGCCCCTTCTTACTGAAAGTCCTCGAGAGTAGGGTCCAACATCTTCAGTATCCTTCTACCTCCTCCCAGCACTAACGTGATGCTCTGGCTCCCAAGCGCGAGGGACACCCCAACGTGCCATCCGACGCACACTCTCTCTGTCTACACTGGGGAGACTGACCATGGAGCCACGGGAGGGCCTCTAAGGTTTTCTCTGTCTTGGCTTTGGAAATGACACAGGCACCAGTTTCAACCCTTCCTGTTCTGCCAACTCCAAGAAGGTGGTTTCGGCTCTCCATGGCGGATCGCAGACTAGTCTTTCCCTAGCACTGGCAAGGTCACATGTCTTCATATCCCTAGCAGCACATGCTTCTTCCTCTCCAGCTCCCCAGCAGCCTCTATGAATGCAACACCACCACCAACTAACATTCACCATGTCCTGGGAACACTCGGCTCCCCTGTCGAGTCGTTGCGAAGAAGCGATTTCATAGTTGGCTTCCATCCATTCTCCTTCACGTGCCTTCCAAACAGTTCTGTCTCCTCAATCAAGGTCTTAATTCCCCCAGGGTCCGGGGTTTCAACGCCTCCTCGTGTGATGGGCTGGCCCCCAGAACCCTGCCGAAGCGGACGGGGCACTCCACATCAATTCCATTTTTCACGGCTCTCTTATGTCCATGGACAATGAGCTCCCCTCCCCCATCTTTAAACCACCTGTCATAAATAAAACTAAAATTTTCAACTGTGTGGCATATTGCATTCAGGAACAAAACAGGGGCTTCGGGGTTGCACCATCCTGTTTCTTACAGTGTAGTAAGGTTGTTTCTTAATACTTGGTCTCAAATTTAAAGGATAGCTCACTAGGAGACAACAGTCAGGGAAGGAAAAGTTAAAAATCTCTACCTCTGGCTCGATGATTTTTAGTAAATCCATTTTTGCAGTCAACCTAGATAGTCAAGAGAGTCCCTGACCTTTGAAAGTGAGCAAGAAATAGTCACCAACGTAACATCAGTACTGATTTGTCATTATTGACTTAGGCAGTTGGTTGATCATTAATGGATTCACTTCTAGCTGGTTCTAGTTCTAGGAACTTTTTTTTTTTTTTTTTTTTTTTTTGCCCAGAATGAAGATATCATCAAAGTCATGAAATTATTTGTTCTTTCCACAAAGGAAAAAATTTTAAACTCTGCCCAAGTCTCTAAAAACAAATGCCACAAAAGGCTGGTCTCGTGAAGAAAAAGCCAAGAACTTATAGGTTAACCAGAGGCCACTCGAATCCCCATTAATGTAAGCCCTTGGCTGGCCTACAAATACTTTGAAATGGATAGAAAAGCCAAGTCTCACCAACAGAAACTGAACTCACAGACTCAGCAGCTGATGCTGCTCCAGATCAACCCCTTCCGTAGCTGGGGCATGAGTTTCTCCGCCTCAAATACCAGCAACTTCCAGTTTTAAGTCAGTGAAGTTTGATACCATCGTCAAACCCAGCTCAGGGACCACAAGAAGCAGCTTAAATAAGAATGTCTACCTTTATGCTATTTAACTGAACAACACCTCCGAGAACTAGAAACCAAGAGATGGGTTTTCCAGTCTGCTTATTTCTGTTCTCACCCAAGACACACTGATGGTTCTGCATGCAGAGGTACCTCAGTACTAGTCATTCAGAGTTTAGGTTCCTTGAGAAATAATCAGCAGCTTGACAGGAAAAAGATCGGGACTGACTTTGTCCACTGATTTCTGTCTGGAAGAGAGCATGACATCCTGTGTGTCGCCTCCATTACTAGCAAGAGTGTGAGTCAGGACACTTGGAAGAATGAAAGTTAGTCTGACCAATAAAGTGTTTTTCATAAAAGAGTAAAAACTTAAAATAAAAAAATAAACATTCATATCAGGTTTTTATAATTGAGTGTTCTCTCCTAATAGGAAATGATGTAATTCAGCAAATGCCTTGAAAACAATGGATTCTTATGACTGCAGACCTATTTATCTTTGAAACTGATGAGCGTGCAAACGTTTAGAATCTGCAACAATGAACACTTTGAACTTTGTACCAGTCTGTGAGGTACATGCCATCCGGTTACATTTACAGTAACACAGGCCTCAGCAGTGTGAGGGGTTCCGTTTACCTTCCCCTCGTTTGAGTACAGCAGGGGTCCCCGGCCAGGTGACGAGGGGCAGCAGCCACTCACTGCACCTCCAACCCCAGCCCCTTCCTTTAGCCCGACCCCGGCCCAGGGAGCACAGCTCTTCCGAATGATAACTTGTTGCTCCTTCAACAGTAAGGCTGCAAATTTCGGCGTTTGCACAGACTCCCAGGGAGCCCGATACTGGCATTAATTCACTCAACATAGAGAACGTTCCCTGGTAAAAAGGTTAAAGACTCTGTTGGCAGTATCTTTACGTATGTCCACAGCCACTTCTTTGTCACAAGGAAACGCTCCACAATGTGAGGACTCTCCAAAGAAGAAGAGGTTTAACCTGTTCACTGCTGGCTGGACATTTCAATAGCTGCTCGTGAATTAGCTTGGATGGGCACTAGGTACACTGGCTTCTACTACGTAATCGCTAATAGGCAGTGTCCACCAGGGCACACGGGCCAGATCACATTCAGTTAAATCCTGGGCACTGAAAGTGCTCAGAAAACATAAGATAAGCTCTTAATGAAAGTGACACGTAGCCCTGGTCATGATGAAAACAAAACAACAAACAAAATAAACCTACTTTCTGGAATTTTAATTTCTGGTTAGAAATGAAAGATGCGCGGTCGCTTGTCTTCGCGTCTTTCTCGAGACAGGGCAGGAAGGGAAGCACCCTGAGGTGTGCACGGAGGAGACGGCGGCTACGGGACAAGCGGCTGACAGAGTGGGGGAGGGGAGAAGAAAAGATCAACAGTCTCTAGTTTATTATGAATAGACAGAAATTTCCAGAATTTACAAACACCCACATTGTCCATTCCAAAGAGAGCTTTTGATTGGAAGGGATCCCCCGTGTCTCCTTCTCTGTACAGTATGTACAATGGAAGACTTTGATTTCCTTTTCTGATCATTTTGCTTCCATTCAATTGCCAATTGTACGCTGACACTTGAAAATACCCAGTAGACTATACCCTTCTTCAGTTCAATTAACACGGCCTATTGCCTTACAGGAAAAAATACAAAAGTAAGAGCAATTCTTGTAAGGATCTCAGCTCAACACCAGGGCTATATTACAAGAGATAGTATCAGCAAATAGAACTATACAATTGCGAACCACCTATGGCACTATGATTCTTATATTATTTTTTTTCTGAATTGCAATCTTAAAACAAGGGTCGTACCCTAGCCTACTCTCGTCAGCCTTGTTTTAAGCATTTGCTCCACTCTTTACAACAGAACATTGCAAACCTCAGTTCCACATCCAAAAAAAAAATGTGCGCTGTAAGAAAAGTTACATTTTAATTAAAAAAAAATTACACATATAAATCAAAACCTATGTTAAATATTTAATACTCTCTCCACCCAAAGTGAACCGTTTTGTGTGAAATAATTTACATGATGCTTCGTCGCACACAGTTTCAGCAGCAGATGAAATGTATCCTGTAGATGCGATGAGAGGAAACCCATTCTCTTGTAGCCGTGGGCACATCAGCTCATGTGGCCAGTTAAGTCCTTAGGTGGAAGGTGAAGTTGACGCAGACTCATTGTCCTGGTATCACAGTGCTTTTTTTTTTTTTTCCTTTTTCTTTTCTTTTTTTTTTTTTGCTTGGCACAATAAAGAACGTGCAGTTCAGTCAACGGAGTCCTGAGGATTTGTAAAGTAAACAAACTGAAATGGGTGCTTCGTACCATCTACTGAGGAGGAAGATGTGAGGTCCTGGTTGTGAATCGTGAAACAGTTCGAGTCCGGGTACCCATGAGTAAGAGGAGGATTGGCTGAGGTCATTTAGGTCTTCATTCTGAAAAGGAAAAGGAAAGAATTCATCACCCGGGCATCTCAAAATCACTTTGGTAGGGTTTTGCCTGAAAAAGAGCACCTATCAGATGAACTGAAGTCACAGGCACAGACAGTACTGTTGCTTAAATAAAATCAACAAACTGTATTTAACTTCTTTTTTCTCTGGAAATGCAAGAGTCCAAAGCAATCACCAACTCAAATTAGTCAATATTAAGTCAGCAAACAAATCAATGTGATTCGGAGGTTCCAGAGGCTTAGCAACACAAAAATACGCAGCGCTTTGATGTTCTCAGGATCCAAACAAAAACGTACATTAGAGTTATTCTGTAAAACTATAACAAAATAGAACGCGCAGGCTACAGTCAGGCTACGCTGAATCCCCCTTTGGTTAAAAGTCACCTGCAAAGTTTAGAATTTGAAGTTGCAAGGCTTCACATGACAAACTCCAAATGGGGTTTTAACCGACCATTGTTTGACAGGAACATTTTAGAACCAAAAGGAACCCCAAGCAAAACAGAGCAGGTTAATCATTAAATTAAAAAAATAAATAAAAGATTCTGATTTACGTCGAATAAAAATAAATTACTCTGGCAGAAGCCCATTTCTTTTATGCAATTCAAGAAGGCAGACCTCAAGGGACGTCACCCCTGCCCCTCCAGCAGGGGACCCCTCTTCTCCACCTCATAAAGTCTGTTTGGCTCTCAAGTGGCAACATTAGCGAGTCCTTCCGACCTGCATATTTTTCATTCACTCTAAAGTTCTCTATAAATATCGAGATTTATAGACCGTCCTGAATAGAGCAGTTAATCAATAAATGCTTGTTGAATTAGCGAAACGGTTGCATGAACTAGTATGGGGAAGCTGAAGCCGAATTCTCCGCCAGGCCCCGCTTTTTAGAAATTCTAGGAAGGAGGAAAGCTTGGTTCGCAAAGAGACGAGCGCAGAGGAGAAACGGGGGAATTCCGTCGACAGACACGCGAGAAGGAAGCTCGAGGTGCATGGAGGAAGGACAGATGTTGTTGCTAGGAAGAGAAGGGAAGGACCTGGCTGACATACTTGGCCTGGTTTGGAAGAAGAAAACACTTTGGGGGTGTAGAAACACGGACTTGTATCTCTGTGTCGTATCTCCAGAGCTCAGCACAGGGGCTGGCGCCGAGAGACACTCACTAACTAGGAGCTGAATGAATGAGAGGGGCAAAGCACACTCCAAGGACAGCACACAACACAACACAACACAACAAGGCCCAGGGCAACAGGAGCGCAGCCACGGACAGGCCGGCGGAGGGATGAGAGCCCAGGGCATCTGGCTGAAAAGGGGTAGGAGTTAAATCTACAAATGCAGGTCAGGGCCGTTGGTGACAAGCCTTGAGGTCAGGACACCTTTATCTAAATATAGGGACAGCCAGGACATGCTGTGTGGTATGATCAAAGTGCAGTGGAGATCATCCATGTCAGCGCAAGGACAGTGATAGATTCTTACACTCACACAATGCAACTGTTGAGCAATAGAACCGTTTTGTTTTTCTTCTCTCTCCTCTTGAAGGAGGGCCTGGATGGGATCAGTCCGCATTCACCATGTACATAATGGTACGTTGAAATTTACCAAGTGAGAACTCTGGTGTTATGAGGAGATTTCTGTTTATTTTAAGATGTTAACTCTGCCCCTAAATATAAAGACTTGACATAGAGACAATACATAAAAACAAAAATGCACCCCAGGTGTACCCCCTAATTGCCAGAGCAATGGGATTGCCTGCGTGGTTTCTACTATGAAAGGCTAACCCATCCCCTCAAAACCCCCCGAGAATGGTCTACAGATCTCGTAGTTTCAAATTTCTCCTGAACTCATGCCGCGATCCGTCAGAATGTTCCCACCAGAATATCGAGGTACAGCTTAACTAACTAACAGGATCACCGCACTGGGCCTAGAGCGAGGCAGGAAGGCCACGTTTTATCAAAGGGCTCAGACCTACATACTGCTGAGTGTGAAATGAAGGACAAGTGAAGGTCACGTGTTGCTTTGATATCTGGCTCTCCTCCAGAATGGCTGTGACCAGCTTAGCACAGGAACAAATTGTATCCAGTCTTGTCATCACGTGGGCCGACCTGCATGGGTGCAGGAGGGAGGAGTTGGGGAGCCCGAGGCGAAGAGAAACATCGACAGCTTCACCGGCGGTGGGAATTGGCTGCTTTGGGGCACTCCGAACCCACCCTTGTAATTTCCCAGCAGCACGTATGTTCAAAGAGCAGGACACAAAAGGATATATCAATTCCACCATCTCCCTTCCCGCCAATGTCTTAGCATCTACTGTGCAAAGCCCTCTGTCATGAATCCTGATCCACACACGTCTCAGCCACTAACGGTACCTACCGGAGCCACTAACAGTACCTACAGTACCAACTCAGGAGTCTATGCCAAAGCGAAAGCACCTGGCACGTCACTCCTGACATGGAGGGACTGGGAAGGGAGGGCTATAAACAGGCAATATTGGTCTGGAAACATTTGCAGGGAACGTCTGAAGTTCACATCTGCTTATCGTTGTACGTGTGTGTGTGTGTGCACATAAAGGTCAGCTAGAGCAATGACATGGATTTTGCACAGTCCCTCAGTGAGACCTGTCTTTCACTGCTACCACCTTGGGGTCATTCTTACTCCAATTGTGCAGCCAACGCGCGGGCATTTTTGGAATGTTTTCTGCAGTTCCCATCTCTCTTTTGCAAGTATCTTCTCAGCCTCGGGGGTATTCTTTTGAATGGTCTCTCTAGCAATCCGTCTTGGCCCTTGAAAGACCCGTTTGATCTTCGGAGACAGCGAAAAACTTCTGGGAGCCAAATATGGTGAATGAAGAGGCTGGTTAAGCTGGGTAACGGTTCCCAGAGAGGTATTAGCTAAAGCCCAAAGACTCCAGAACTCAAGTTCCCCAAACAGAGCTGTTCACAATCGCCCTGATGAGTCTGTTGGAAAGGAACTTGCATAACGTTACAGACTTAAATCCAGTTGCTGATATCCCTGCCTCTGCACGCGTGTAGTCAGGAAGGGCTGTGCTTGAATAAAGGAACTCGCTTGCACAGAGGCAAACATGTAAATCATACATTTGTGTAATTTAGGAATTTGTTTAAAAAAAAAAAAAAAGCAATTCCCATACTAGGCTCCCACAGTCACTTAATTCAACAAACATCTGCTGAGTGACAAAAATGCAATGATAAAGACTATGATATGCATGGAAAAGGGAGACATAGGTATACACATGTTTAATGTGCTTTATATATACAAACCCCCACCCCAACTGATTCACACCAACCACGCAAGGCAAATATTGCCATGATGTTTCACAAATCCAAAACCTCATTAGTAACACTCATAAACTGGACATAAAAAAGCAAAACGTTTCCTTGGAAAAAAGCTGTGCAAATATCAAATGGTGACTCTCCTGTGATACATGATCTCTAGTTACATCCCTGGGGAATGACATGGGAGCCCAGAAATACGAAGCACCTGTCACGAGATTTAGTAGCAGGAAATTACATTTTGACAAAATTTCATCACCACGCCAGCATCGAGTGTACCCTTCTGTGTGTCTTCTCATAAGATAAAACGCACCCCATCCTGTTGCCAGTAATGAAAAATGTAATTTTTGAAGCATTATCAAATAAGTCAACACTTGAGCAATGCTACTTGAGACCTATGGCTTATTGCATTATTGCATCCGGTAGGAATTTACATCTTCTGGACTCGACCCACTTCGACCATGCCTACTAGAGCTGAAACACAAATAAAGCTTCAGCTGCTCTTCATGCTGTCAGCCTCCCGATGAGTCTTCACTGTAAAAACAGCTGAAAACAGCCCAAGGTTATGCTCTGAGTACCACAGAGGGATCTGGACCCTTTTCTGCAATGCATCTGAGTCAAAGCCACTGATTAAGAGTTTTTATCTTGTAGTTAAACCCCTTGACACTTCCTGCCAATTTGTTGAGTCAAGTGCAACATAGTTATAAAGACCTGGTTAGAGCCTTACTAGCAGTTTCATCTTGTACTAAGAAAACAGGAGTAAAATGTTATAAGTTGCTTGGCTACTGTCTATTCAATGTAGCCAGAAAGTAACCTTCCTCATCTAACTATGCTTGGGGAAAAAAAAAAAAAAAAAAAACTACGGTAATGACTTTTCTTCAAAGGAGATCATTGTTTGAAACCTTAGATTGTTGATTCAGCTAGAGAAAAAAAAATCATATAAATAAATTCCTCCACTTACAGCAATGTGTCAAAACAGCATATTTCTTTCTTTTAATATAAACAGCTGTGACTTAAAAATCATTCTTGACCATAACAGAAAAATTCTTGAGTGTAAATTATAGTAGCATAAGAAATGTTTAAATAGGAGAGAAAAACAATATTTTGATCATATTTAGCTCTTTCCCACTCTTAAAAAAAAATCTATGATGAGAAAATATATAAAATGTTAACCAACCTTTTCTGTTTGTTTGTTTTAGAGAACAAGAGAGGGGAAGGCCAAGGCAGAGAGGTAGAAACATTGATGAGAGAGAACATCCACTGGCCGCCTCCTGCATGCCCCCCACTAGGGATCGCGCCCACAACCTGGGCATGTGCCCTGACCGGTAATCAAACCAGCGAGCTCTTGGTGCAGGGGTTGATACTCAACCACTGAGCCACACCGGCTGGGCTAACCACCTTATTAAGCCTTCCAGGTATTCCATCCCTTTCCCATACTCCCAGTTCACTGGACAGAGGCAGAAGTATGGCGGGTGGACAGTGGGAAAAACCTCTAGTTTCCTGGCTTTAGTTTCCAAGAGCCTACATCCCTAGGGAAACAGCACAGGCCAAGAATCTGCAAGAGCTGGGAGGGGAGAAAAGGTAGAACTGAATGAAAGCAGACATCAGTGGGTCACCCTGTCCTCGGCAGGATGCTGAGCATGGCGCCAGTGATGTCTCTCTATAGCTCATCTTCCCAGGTGTGCTCACGTCTTATTTCGCACAGTTCTATTCCGCTGCATACCACTGCTAGGACCACAGTCATTTCTTTAGCTCCCTCACTGATGCTGACGCAATCAAGTCACGGAGCCACCAGTTTTGAGTTGATCAAGTCTTTTGGAACGCTTCCCTATTAACAAGACACCTTATTCAATATTGCAAAAGTACTGTTTTTAAGCATACCTGACATCTGGCCAATGGCCCCAGTAGGTTTTGCGGTGGTTGTTTTGTTTTGTTTTTTAATCATCAGCATCAAATATGTTTATAGTTCTGGTAGTGCATAAGTGTTCCTCATTGTAACATTCACAACCATGCAATCTCAAGTGGATCAACAAGACCACTGATCCACCTGCTGGACTGTAAAACTGCTTATTAAAGGAACTGCCTGGCTGAGGGCTTGGGCTCCCCGCCGTGGGCTCGGTGATGGCACCTCGGGGGGACACAGCCTTATCAGCCCAGCTCTGCTGGCTACGGAAATCAACAAAGGCAAAAGGAAAGAAGCTACGTCCACAGAGCTTCAGTTTGGGACATGGGGAGGCTCTCTCTGCTTTTCCCAAGGTGCAGCTGGGAGTGTGGGCAAGGACAGCCCTGCGTGCTGGACAAGCATCTGTTTTAACGCCTGAAGACCATCACCACTAAACATGTTGACGTAGATACATCCATGTGTACACATATCTACATGAAATCTCAAGTTACGCTTGAACTGAAGAAGTCAAGTTAGAGGTAAGACCGAGATGTCTGCTACTTGGTGTTGAGAGGAGAAAGCCATTTCAGCCGAAGGAAACCAACGTTTTGTAAACTAGGCCAGAACTGAGCTGGAAAGACTTGGTTTCATGGTCGTAGTTGGCAAAGGGTAACATATCAGCAGAGCCAGGGAAGCTGCTTAAATAGCACTTTCGCCCGGCGCAAGTCACATGGCAGAGGGGCTGCTGGCCGGCCCTCCCAGCGCGCGGCTGCCAAGGAAGAAAACTCGCGGCGCTGCCAACATGTGCGAGGCCATCTCACTCCAGTTCCCCCTTTGTCCCAGTGAAAGACCTTCTGGCAGGGCTGGTGACTTCGGGAGACCACCCACGTGGACAGGCACACGGATTATGAAAAGGGAAAAGGCGAGGGAGTGACGGAGGAGAGGCCATCAGCACGGAGCCCGCCGGCTCCCGCGGGGTCCGTGGGGTGGGTTCTGTCAGCACGTGCAACCGAGGGCAGGGGGAGTTCTGGAAGGTTTGCAAGAGGGTCAGGGACTTAGGGGGAGGGCGGCTTACAACATATGGTCTGCAACAACTAAATGTGTTCTGTCAGGGACAGATTAAGGAAATCTGAACAAACATCCAGAAACCTTTTAAGCCAAAGAACAGTCACTTGAGCTAGTTCCCATTCCTTTTATGAACAGGGACCATGCTGATAAGGCAAGAGATAATTAAAAGATAAAGCAAATGGGGTTAACTCCATAACAGCCCCTCCAGAGGTAAGTCAAAATGGCTCAAACCTCACTTCTACCAAAATGAGCATATGTCCCCACATCCTCCACAGTCAGGGTAGAGGAACACAGGAAAAGGATCCGGCCACATTTCAGGTCACTGTGGGACAGGACGCTGTCGGAGCGCAACCCAAATAAACCTGTTCCTCAAAGACACGAAGGTAATACGATACCATCTTCCCCACCTGAGTAAGAAAGTCAAAAACATCAGTCTCTCTGCCTCCACGGGACTATTTCTGCAGCCTTCTCCCTCGGAGGACTTGCATTCCATTTCTGAAGATGTAGGCTGTAATTTCACATTGGGTTTTTTTGTTTTTTGTTTTGTTTTGGTGATGTTCAGAAATACAGGATACAGGTTTTATGGGTCTGACTTGGATACAAACCAGTAGACTGAAATTCAGATCACAACTTAGTTTACAATGGGATGTCGGGATGGTAAAAAGTGTTTGCCGCACCGATGCTAGAATTAGGCAAAAAGGAACTCTGCAGACCCGCTCCTGTGGCCTTACTTTTTCTGTTCAAGACTAAACCGATCTGGCATTCTTTGCCCACTCCCTGGAGGCGTATCACAAATTGCTTCAAGACAGCAAGCGCCTGGCCTTACATCTGAGCAGTGGTCCGGCTCCCCAGTTGCGTCCCCTCGGCCATCACCAAGCATCCTGCGCTAGCGCGGGAAGGGGAGAGAACAGCTTCGCAGAGGCCCGGGTCTGCAGCAGGCTGAGGTAAGGATCATTAACACCACTGACATCACTTTTGGCAGCTGGAGAAAAGGGAAAACCTATGTTTAATCTATTTCCTACTCACCACAAGTTTTAGCTGGAGTCCCCGATAATATGGGTTGTGGTTGACTTTATGGAAGAATTTGGTAATGCAAGAAAAATGTACTGAACTGAACAAGCATCTTTCCAAGGAACCACGGGGTAGCTCAGCTGTGTGGCCCTGCGTGCCTTCCTGTAGGCTTTCTGGCCATTAAACTGGTCTAACAGAGGACAGAGCCATTCCCAACTGTTCCTAGGAAGTTCAAGGCCAGTGGAAGACTTTTCCTACTACACACATGGGATTAACTTCTCCTGGAAACCATTATCATAAATCACAAACTAAAAGGTTTTAACCTATGTCTCCCTTTTTGCTTTGAGAATACCAAGAGGAAAACGTTGGGAAGAATTTAATCCAGGATTCTTTGAAGCTAGGTGAGCTGTTCTTTCTTTCATTTTATTTTTTTAACGATCTAAATAATAAAAGAGCACTCTCTGAAGCCAATGAAAACTGTTCATAAATATATAAGCATAGAGTAGTATATTACACCCACAATTCTCATCCATTTTACCTTAAGAATTTTTGTTAAAGAAATGCAAGTCAAGCCCTGGATGGTTTGGCTCAGCGGTTAGAGCATTGGCCCGCTACCAGAAGGTCTCAGGTTTGATTCCTGGTCAAGGGCATGTACCTGGGTTGCAGGTTTGAACCCAGGCCCTGGTCAAGGTCATGCGGAAGAGAACCAATTGATATGTTTCTCTCACATTAATCTTTCTTTCTCTCTCCCTCTCTCCCTTCCAGTCTGCCTAAAAAATCAATGAAAAAACATCCTCAGGTGAGGATTAACAACAACAAAAAATGCAAGTCATAAAGATTTCTGGGCTATGAGAGCAACTGTTAAACAAAAGGCAACGTTAAGGGTGATGGGAA
Source organism: Molossus molossus (assembly GCF_014108415.1). NCBI lineage: Eukaryota > Metazoa > Chordata > Mammalia > Chiroptera > Molossidae > Molossus > Molossus molossus. Next base: position 97,541,149 of record NW_023425346.1, read on the forward strand.
AGTGTACCCTCCATCCTGGATTACTGATGGGACCTCTATTTAACCGGGTTACGTTGGACATCAGCTCTACCTCGCTTACAGGACAGGAACGCAGCAAGTGTGTGCTCCCCTTCCGTTGCTGCTACCTGTGCCGTGTGAGCACCCATATGCAATTGAGTTCTCAAATGCAATTTCAGAAACAACCCAAAATAAGTTGTTTTGAGAATAAAGATGGAGCCCGACCAGTGCAGTTCAGTGGTTGAGCGTCGATCCCTGCACCAAGAGGTCGCCGGTTTGATTCCCGGTCAGGGCACATGCCCAGGTCGTGGGCCTGATCCCCAGCGAGGGGCCTGCAGGACGCGGCCAGTCGATGTTCTCTCTCATCGATGTTTCCATCTCTCTCTCCCTCTCCCTTCCTCTCTCTCTAAAATAAATAAAGAAAAATCATTTTTTTAAAAAGAGAAGGAAGATGGAGCTATGGCATGGCAGTATGCTTTTTAAAGACTGATCAATTTTGACTCGAAACTTATTTCCAAGTGAAAATCTGAAAGGAGACTAAGATGATCTCTCCTCTCGCTGCTTTTTCCTCTGTGATTTTAGGCAGGTGACCAACCCTCCTGAATCGCAGTGCAGGTAAAAGTACCCTTTTCATAGGGTTATCACTGAGGTTAAATGAGATACTACACAGAAAGTTCTTTTCATTGTGCTTGATCAATAATAAGTCCTCACACATTAGCTCTTATTGGATCTCCTCTTCTTAAGAAGGAGAAATCCTTAGATCTCGTGCCTCTCGGGATACCCGAAATGCCCAAAACACCCTGGTAGAACTGGTGAGCAAAGATAAAGCCACAGACCAGAGGGCAGCAAGGCCCGGAGCTGAAGCCCAGATGAGAACGTGACTTGGGAAGAGAGACAACGTTATTTCAGAGAGAAGGTAGGTATAGAGAAAATGGCAGAACAAAAAGAAAAAGAAGCTAAAAATATAGCCCTGTGATACGCTTTCAGAAAAAGACCTACCAACCTACAGAGACCAACACGAATTAAATATTAGGAAAGACAGCATGAGTATCTTTGCGCAGTTGGTAAATGATGCTATCTACAGGGGCACCGTGGAAAGCCACGTCGACTGCCTTCCCAGGAGAAATGAGACGCTTTCTAGGTAGCGAATGAAAGACTTAGGACGCTATATGCAAGAATGTGCAAAGAAGTCTCACGACTGGGCTTACACGGATGTTCGTGAGATTCTTGGGCACCATTTCCAGGTTCTAAAGCATGTTTCCTATTGTCAGGGGAGGACTGGGTGGCTTTGCTTCCGACTCCTTCCCCCAGTCCCTCATCTGAAGGCCCTGGAGTGTGGCACAGCCAGTCAGCGCTGCCTGAGTGGCCGCTGCAAACTGGAAGTGCTGTCCGGTGCCTGTCTGATGGTGGCCACTGCATGAGGGGAAATCACCAAGATAATCTGAAATGATGGCAACGTGCAGGCTGCAGGCTTCACTAAGGTCTTTGAGCAGACAATGGGGCAGATTGCCAACCAACTGCAAAACACAAACCCTTCTTTATCATCTCCAGTAAGGAGTCAAAATTCTTCCACTTGATAAAAGGGAGTTGACCCTTCACCCACTGACCCCAAAACTCCTGGTCCTTTGCTTTCTCCTCTCAAGTCTCACTTTCACTTTGCTCTCCTTCCTCTCTCTTCTCCAGCATCTAGCATCTCATTCGGGAAGTGGCATTTTCTGGAAAGTTCCGTAATTAACTGAATTAAGCATCCTGTTATTGGGGTGCTGAGCTGCTTGCCTGGGTCCACTAGAAGCATCCTGGGGACGGCTGTGCCAAATTCTTAATCAAGAAGTGATGACAACTCTTAACCAAGGGATCCTTACTGAGAATACTGATCAGTGATCCTGAGGGGTCACAGTCCCCAGGGAGAGAAGCGGGGTCTGGGGCCCACTGGAGTGCCAGGCAGGAGTCATCGGAACCTCAGCTGAAACATGCTCACCCAGCCCCCAAGCATTTCACTAAATCTCGAAAGCAGCACTTCTCACTTTGCGTGGGTGGCAATAATGTCCCCCCTCGAGACAATGCCTGGAAACATTTTCGGTTGTCACAACTGGGGTTGGGGTGAGGTGGAAGAGATGCACTGGTACCCAGTGAGCAGAGGCCAGGGACACCACTGCCTCCTACAACGCACAAGGCCACCTGCAACAAGGGATGATCGGGCCCCAAGTAACCATGATGCTGAGGCTGGGAAACCACGCTCCGGAGCTATTGCCGTGAGCGGAGGAAACAGAAGCCATCAAGCACACTTGTCCACTGTTTCTGGTGTCCACGCCAGTTCCAGGGAGGAGTGTGAGGGGAGAGGCGTTCCTGTTCCAAGGTCCTGCTTGATTTCTGACTGCCACCCATGGGTTCAGAGTCCCAGTGGGTGCCTCCCCATGCTCACAGCTGTCCCTCTGCTATGTCCCGTTCCCTCCTGACCTGTTACGAGAAGACAGCTAGTTAATGTGATCAATCAGTCGTGGCCTGTGTTTTCATAAGGAAAATGGGGGCCTTCTCTGCATCAACGCAAAAGCAACGACTAGAGAGGGAGACTATTGGCACCAGTCTGAGGACAGCAGCGTGGTGAGGTGCTGTTCCACCTGAGCAGCCCATGAAAGAGATCGACCCCATGGGGAGGTACATTTCATCGCTCCCAGGTTTGTGTCTTGGCCAACTTAGCCAGCAGTTTCTGTATCGTCTTGGCCAAGTCATTTGACCTCCCTTGCCTCTACAATGTAATAAAACGGAGAACATACCTAGTCTTCAGATCTCTGCTAAACTCAGTGAGGTAACAAGAGAAGGACATTATGTTACCAGTGACTGGTTGTCATGCTCATTGCGCTCAAATATCTGGGAGTAAAAAAATACCAAGGAGTAGGTCCCCTCTGTTCCAGAATTAGTCAAGTTGTAGCAATTAATGCACTAACCTTATTCTCTGAGAAGTTACTCCTAAGTCAGAATACTGTTTCCTGGAGGTGGTTTGGTTTGGTTTTGATTTTATGAAATAAATACCCAGCTTGGAAGATAATTTATTGCACACAAAACAATAGTCAAAGACGGAGATAGAAAGTCCAGCTGCTGTTTGTGAGTATAAGACGTCTTCCCAGAAAGACACTTTTAGGTCTGTTCTTCCTACACTTAAACTTGAAGAAAAACAGCAGGGTGGCGGGAAGGGCACAGATACCATCATCATTGAGTACACAGGATTCTAAATTCTACAAGTCAGACAATGAACGGGGAAAAAAGTCGATTTCCAGGTGGTTCAATACAAAGTTTTTCAGACTGAACCAGAAGGTAAGGGCAATAAGAACAGAGCCCCTTTAAATATAGCTACCGAAGCAGTGCAGCCCTAAACTACACAAAGAAAACAATAGCTTCTCTTCTTTCTAGACCATAGCCTGAAATGCTGACAAAATGCCTTCAAAAATAAAACCCAGCCACACAATTACTACCTAATAGCGACAGGCTATACTTAACATTTAATCAATAGCCCTATGATGAACTTTACTTAATTAACTAAAAAAATTGCCTTAAATTTTTCCTGTAAAACCATGTCACAAGTGGGGGGGGGGGGGATGCTTCCATTTTCCCTTTGAGCACGAATTCAGCCTCTGCAATCTTTCTATTTTAAAATATATATATATATATATTTACTGATTAATATTTTTAGAGAGAGAAGAAGGGAGAGGGAGAGAGAAACATTAATGTGAGAGAAACACTGTTTCTTTCTAATGGGAAACCCACAACCTCATCACCTACCCTGAATGGGAATTGAACTAGTGACCTTTGGTGCATGGGACAATGATCAGCCAACTGAGCCACTCTGGCCAGGGCCTCCACAATCTTTCTTTTTTTTTTTTTATCCTCACCCGAGGACATTTTTCTATTTTTTGTTCAGATACAGTGGGAGGGGGAGAGAGAGAGAGAGAGAGAAACATCGACATGAAAGGGACACATCGAGTGGCTGCCACCAACACAGCCCATCCAGGGCCAGGGACAAACTGCAACAGAGGTACGTGCCCTTAGCGGGAACCAAACCCAGGCCTCTCTGGACCCCAGGCCGACGCTCCAACCGCTGAACCAAACCGGCCAGGGCCTCCACAGTCTTTCTTAAGAACAAGGATGCATCCACGCACAGACATCTCATCCCCAGAATCATGGTTTGTACAAAGGAAGACCCAGAACTAGCACATTTTGTAATATCAAGGGAAGCAGAAAAGCCGTCATGATGCAAAGGTATCAAAATTTGGAAAAGACTAAAACGTAAGCACAGAAGAATGCTATCTGTGTGCTAATAACTTCCATTCAGGTCAACAGACAGTAGCAAATTGGTCCCCATGTCTACAGGAAGGCCGGCAGCCCGAGACAAGCCAGTTTACGAGACTTTCTCCCCGTCAATGAGGTGTTACAACAGTGCACAGGCCTTCACTATGTGATGGCCATTTCATTCTCCAAGCCTGACCCAACGCTCTGACCAGTGTCACTGGTCTGGAAGCGAAGCCAGGGCAAGGCAAGCATACGTCGCTGATGGCTTTAGGAAATGACAGGAAAATGATGATGTGGCCAGCGACACTCCCCAGGAGCTGATTCCCAAACCGCTGCTGGACAGTGCAATTCACACGCAATTCACGAGTTGACTTCCAAGCCAGTTGGGACAGAGTGAGGACACATTTCGCCAAGGACTACGGGATACAACAAACGAAAGTCACTCGCTCGGCACTAGCCGTGGGGCCATGCAGACAGTGGGGGGACCCTGGCTCCCCGAGTACCACTGACTGGTACTCAGTGCGGAGCTGTAGTTTCCTGCTAAGATGGTGCTAAAAGTGCCCACCTCCTTGAGCTGTGATGAGGAGTGAAGGACACGGTGACTATAAAACTCAAGGCACAAGCTCCTACAATTAAGCAATTATAGAACAATTAATTCACTGTATCCGGTAGCAAGAAGCCACCAGGAAACACAGTGGGAGGGGACAGGCAGAAGGAGGAAAGGAAAAGGGAAGGAAGGGGCTTGACACGGTGGCCTCTGCTCTTTGCTGCACGGCTGACATGCCTGAAGCAACGACAGCCTCAAAAACAGCGTCACGAAAACCCCAGCCACGACACGCATCGTGTGCAATCCCGTCTGAGTCACAACGCTTTTACCACTGGGTAGGCTTTGAACTGACCGTTCGAATAGCTGATCCGTGGTTTAAAACGGATGATCCTTAGCAATGGGAAAGCACCCTACACTTCTGTCATGTGAGTTTTTAAACTTCATTTGTTGAAAGGTGAAATTATACCTAGGCGTGATGGAAGCATGCCATACTCTAAACATGCCATGAAATTTAATTTTCTGAGACTGTGAATAGATTTTCATTTAATGAGCATCCCTTACCAAACTGTTCTCAAGGGTTCTTGTCTGTAACTTTCTACTCAGTTTATCATAGTGTTTTAGACATCATTGGCACTCCATAAAAAACTGTTTGTACTGTCTCAAAAAGTATCTATATGAAAATCGTGTGTGTTCACACACATCCTAAGGTGCGTACAATTTCAGCCACAGAGAAAACAGGCTCTTACATTTTTGTGAAATTTTCCTCACCCTGGGCAGTGGGTACAGTAGGGGCATTTGCTAGCCTTTCAAAAGTGTTATCTCCTCCTTTCGATACAGAGAAAGAACACTCAACCTAATTTGTAATGCTGCAAATTAAATAACATGGCTAACAAAATAAAGCCACTTTAATATTGATTATAATTGTTTCCAAATTATACTTGTATCCTCCACTCCTGGGGTAAACACATCACACACACACACACACACACACACCTCTCTCTCTCTCCCCCCCCCCCCCTTTCTCAGACTCTCCGTCAACATCCAAGCCAACATGTGTTACATGTCAGGCACTACATAGAAGTTTTAATGTGCATTATTTCATGTAATCCTCACACCCATCCTGATATTTTATTTGTATTCCTGTTTTAAAGACCAGGACACCAAGATGCAGAAAGGGTAAGTAAATCCCTCAGGATCTCAAAGCTAGTCAATGTGGCAACTGGGGTTCAAAACCCATGCTCTTTTTTTAAAAAATACATTTTTACTGATTTTTAGAGAGAGAGAGAGAGAGAAACATGGAAGAGAGAGAAACATTGATTGGCTGCCTCCAGCACGCCCCCTCCTGGGGATCAAGCCCGCAACCCGGGCATGTGCCCTGACCGGGAATCAAACCGGGACCTCTCGGTCCATGGGATGATGCTCAATCCACTGAGCCGCACCGGCTGGGCCAAAACCCATGCTCTTCACTGCAAATGTACAGACCTCTCATCCAAACAGGGTCTGCTGACACACACACAGTTCTTCGTATGGAAGGAACCGGGTAAGCTTCGTGTTCCCAAAGGGTAATGAGAAATTTCATAGTGCAATGCCATTCTGATAAACCCCAACTAACTCGGCTAAAACAACATTTCACATCCTAGGCACCTGGAGATCAGAAATACCTCCCCTCTGGAAAAAATCCTGCAAAGGAGATTCCCATCCTCAAAGCCCCCTTTTATCTCTTAATATGTGCCCTCCTGTAAAAACACTCCATGTGAATCTCTCATTCCTTGAAGAGTCTAGACAGGAGTAGATACAAGCAACTGAGTGTGACTAATAGATTCTGACAAACAAACACAAACGGAGCCAGAACGTGAAGTGGGAGGCCTGACATTTATTGGCCCCATAAAGTCGAAGCCTTTCCCTCTCGCACCAGGGCAAGGCCTGGGACGCTCTGGGATATTTTTACCCAATGACTTTTCCTTCCGTCCCTTATTTAGAAAGCCCAAATGAAGCCCAGAAGAGGTATACGGCCAGAATCCCAAGCCATGCACTGTAACAGGTAGAGAGAAGCCGTTGGCCATCAGCAGCCAGGAAAGAACAGAAGATTAAGTCAATCAGAGGCAGCTGCCTCTCCCTCCCCAACTGTTTACATTCTTAGACATCCACTTTTTAAAATATTCCCTCGGTGGATCAAAACAGGCTGCGCTCGGAGGAGACGAAAACAATGACGCGCGCTGTCAGATATGATACAGTTTACATGTACACAGCTGAGTTAGGAGCACGGTTCTGGTTGGCTGGCAACGGATCTGAATGGCTCCAACGGAGAACTCGAATTTTGTTCATCTCAGAGTCTTCAGAAAACTCTAAAACATACCCAACCTTGAACATGGTATCTAGTTTGAGTGTCTGCTCCCTATTATCAGATACAGGATGCAATGGTTTAACAAGTCAAAATAATCCAAAAAGCTTTTTCAAGGTGAACTTGGTGGTTCCAGGCCTGGATGACACTGGACGCAATTCTAAGGGTGGTGTACTCCACCCTTTCAGCCCTTCCTTCCCTCCTTCCTCCCCCCAACTCTTTCCTTTCCCTGAACACCGTCTCTCTATCGGCTGGTGCCGTAAATACTTGTAGCACCATTATAGATACACAGGCCTAGAAAACGGGGTGGCCCCAGTTCAACAACCATTGATTTCTACTGTTGCCTTCAAGCTTTCACACATGCATCCAGCCCTGGCCGGTTTGGTTCAGCAGTAGAGTGTCGGCCCCCGGACTAATGAGTCACGGGTTCGATTCCAGCCAAGGGCACATACCTCGGTTGCAGTTCATCCCTGGCCCTGGTCAGGGTCATGTGGGAAGTAACCAATCGATGTGCCCCTCTCACATCGATGTTTCTCTCTTTTTCCCTTTCTCTCCCTCTCTCTCTACCTGAAGATAAATAGAAAAATATCCTTGGGTGAGGATAAAAAATAAATAAATAAAAATAAAATAAAATAAAACATTCATCCAATAAAAAACAGACCTTAAGAGCATGAACCTCTCCATCCCAACATCATCATGTGGTTAAATTCTGATGTAATATAGAAATAATTACAACCAATCAGACTATTACTTTGATGTCTTTCTTGGTTTCCAAAATTTTCTAAGATATGTTTATGTGTATAAATTATACACTGCCAGAAATACAGAAATGAGACATAAAGAGTATCATTTTTATAGGGTGGGGGAAAAAAACAACAACAAGGAAGAGATAAAGTTAAATTATCAGATGCAAATGGTAACAACCTCACAATCAGCCAGTTAGAACACAATTCAATCTAATATTCCTATAAAATCCAAGGAAGTAGAATTTCTGAGGCTCTACAGATAGATAGATATAGGGATTTTTTTTTTTTTTAATTTTAGAGAGAGAGGAAGGGATGGGGGCTGAAATATCAATGTGTGAGAAAAACATTGACCAACTGCTTCCCGCATGCGCCCCAACCAGGATTGAACCACAACCTGGGTTTGTGCCTTGACCAGGGATTGAACTTGCAACCTTTTGGTGTATGGGATGATGCTCCAATAAACTGAGCCACACTGGCCAAGGCCAGGGATTGTTTTTGAAGACAATTTTGCAAATTCCTTTAACAAAAATGCTCAGTGCACATTACAAATTATTTTATCCAGTAACTGTGGATGAAAAGAGGCTGTGCCATTATACATTTACTTCTGTTCGTGCCCAGAATATGACTCATAGAGGCCCAATGGGGGATAATAAAAAAATAAGCCCTATATCCAAATCTGCCTATTTCAGGGGAGAGAAGAACATTACACAAGGCTCAAAGCACAAATAAAAGTCACAACTACCAAGTAATGTTCGTTAAACATCCACGTGGTTTTGAAAGTCACATCCAAATGCTTGTTTATAAATGTGAGATAGAACCACAGTATTCTTATCACTCATGTTAGTAAATGAAAAAGCTCTTTCTATAAAGCAAAAAAAAAAAAAAAAAAAATTGTCCAGAGAAAACTTTTATGCATGTCTGGAGCCAATGAACTTCTAAACATGGTACCTGCCTTTAATAAAGGGGCAAATAAGTACCGGGTTCTTGAGTCTGAAGTTTCAAAGCTTTGACATAGCCAGCAAAGGATGGCAGCTGGGGAATGTCTTGAACCATTAACCACCAAATAGCAGCTGAAGCGAGCCACATTCCAGAACTCTGCAGCGGTTCCTATAATGCAGTAAAATGTTGACATGCAGTGAAATGTATTCCTTCTCTGAGGCCAAGCGAGCAGAGAAGAGCTGTTACAACCAAAGCAGATATATATTTTCAAACATATTCAAAAACTGAATGTAAAACAACACAGAAACCCGTTCTCTTTTTTTTTTAAATTCATGCAAAGACAAATAGAAACTACTTTTTGGAAATAACTTCAAACACGGCACTTTCTTCACTCTGGAGGAAACTTAACAGAATCAAAAGTCACAATCAGACACAGCTACGCCACCGGTGCCATGAATAATGAAGTCATCAAGATCCAATGGTGTATCAAATAAGATGCTTTGTTTCCTGGAACTCTCGTAAAACCTGTGCACAGGCTTAGGTGAGAAAGAAAAGTCACACATACAATAAGCCCACCCTCCAAGCAAAAGTCTTTTTGTATGTACATAAATTAAATTTGGGCGGAGTATTTATTCCTTGCATTGTTTGCCCTAAAACAAGATTAAAAATTGATTTAAAAATCCAGATTCAATCAGTGGCTTTACTAAAAGGTTGCATGAAATATTATTTCAACAAAAGGTGACATTAAGAATCTCCTTTCTAATCCTTTGAGAGAGTTGAAAATACCCAGTTAGTTTATAAAATGTCAATAGAAGAGGATCTGATGAATGGCAAGTCTAAGGGTATCCAGTCCACACTTCCATACACATACATGCTGTGTTCCTTTTCCCCCATCTTAATCTGCTGTGGCTCCATTAGTAAGCCCGAAAAATGCAACCTGGCCTTGACACTCTTGTCCATCTGGAATGTCTCCACCTCAGAGGGACGCCCTCGCCCCCTGTGGAAGATGAACAAGCACACAGCTGGCAGGGATCTGGGCACGTAGACAGCAACTCACTTGTGTCCGTGCGTACACGGGGCTAAAGGGTTGATCCCTCCGGCACCCTTCTTCCCGCTTTCACACTGAGCTAGCAAGGAAATGAATTGTGTGTGTGTTTGTTTTTTCCTTCAATTCTGCACTATTATCAGGTATCAAACAATTCCTTGTTGAAAAGATACTGCAAGGACAACGCTTGAAAACCTGCCATCGAAGCTCTCTGAAGTCCAAGGTGCTGTCTGTGACCGTCACTAGAAGCCTTGGAAGCAAGTATGCGTAACGCTCAAGCCAGCCTTGTGCAAGGGGCATTGCGAAACCCAACCCGCCACGGGTGCTCAGGGCGCAGACTCCCACGCGTGCGTTTCAGCAGAGACTCGGGAGTTGCTGAGGTCTTTCCACGCTGCTCCCATGAAAACCAATACTTCCAGGTTCACTGCTGGCTCATGATGTGAAGCCAAACTTAGACATCAAGCTGGGTTCTGTATCAAGTGACACCCCCTAGCTCGCTGCGGGCAGGAATGGATCAGAGAGACCATCCCAATTCTGAACTATTGGTTTTAATGAGCAAAGCAGAGCCATAAAAATCCAACTCTCCAGATAATTTAACGATGACAACAACATAGAATTACTCTGGAAGGAGTTTTGGTACTAAACCTGGCTTTTGTTGTAAGTGAGATGTGACAGTACAGCCACAGGGGGCGCTATGTACACCACTGTCTATGTGAACATAGCCTCATGGTTGTGGGTTTTACTAAGTCATTCTAAACCAGTTGCCAAGAGCTGTGCCTCAGGAAAAAAGCTGGAAAAGTATTCATTTTATCCCTGATCTTTTCCTGTGTAATTCTTCCTAGCCACTTTTCCACACTGGTCAACTGTCCTTCCCAGTGACAGGTTTTCCTTCTTATCAAACCCTATACTGAATAAAGGCTGGTTGACGTTTCAAAGAGCTTCTTCTTCCCAACAAGGGTCCTAGATTGTAAATAATACAGGTTCTAAAATTTGAACAAAACTAGGATTTTATTGGCACTTCAATAAACCTGAAATGTTCCAAACCCAAGGAATCCATCCAAGGAAGAGTGGTCTGACCTAATTAAGCCCCAGATTGTGACTCTTGAAACGTGAATGACTGTTTCATGAATGTAAATTTGGAAATCATGACCAAGTCATCAGCATGGTCATGAGTACCAGGGGTTGCCAAGTGGCATTACCTTCCACTGTAAACTACAGGAAAATGAAAGTTTCTCATTCTTTTCAGACCCCTGGTTACTACATTGCATGGGTACTTCATCCCCATCACCCGAAAAGCAAGGAAGGCAGGGCTCAAATGACTAACTCATACATGGGCCTTGCTCATTACAGAAGCATTCTAAATAAAATTAAAAGGCTCCCTAAGATTCACTTTCTTCCAACAACTGGCAATCATTATTTTCCTGAAAAACACAGATTCAAATTGGTTGATCTATTAAGTCATATTTCAAAACCTTTACTTTTAGTGCATATAAGTATGGACGATCACCTTGTGAATGTGGCATCCAGACTTAGAATCAGTGCTCAGAATTCTTTGGGAGGTCACTATAGATGTCATATTGTACTGACAAAGATATAGAGCTCATGCCTCCTGTGATATAACCATCTAAAATGCCACGAAACCACAGAAACGTAAAACTAGGTAAAGAGCAAAATAACACAATATAGGTGTTACCTCCCATCTCTACCTCCAACCTCTACAGCAGTGACTCAACTCTGCTGTTAGAGCTCAAAAGCAGCCACAGACATTACATAAAGAGTTAGATGGCCCTGGTGGTGGGGCTCAGTTGGTTGAGCATCATCCCATGCACCGAAAGGTTGCTGGTTTGACTCCCAGTCAGGGCACATACATAGGTTACACATTCGATCCCTGGTCAGGGTGCATAAGGAAGGCAATCGATCAATGTTTCTCTCTCACATCAGTGTTTTTCTCTCTTTCTCCCCTTTCCTCTCTTTCTAAAATCAATAAAAACATGCGTCCCCATAAAACTACAGGAATAGCTGACAGCCAGATTTGGGGCCAGGGGCTCTAGTTTGTGGACTCCTAACCTAGTGTGATGTGAGCAAAACTGCGGATTTCATAGGAAGTCAGGACTAAGAAAACAAAAGGGACAGAACACGAAAACCAAGTCAGCTCAGAACAACAACCCTCCATACAGAAAACACCTTTCTAACGTAAGGAATCGGGTAAAGAAAACAGCAAACAAGGGGTTTGCCAAAGTATAAATATGTACTTGTTATTCTTACTATTTTGGTCATTCATAAGAGAACAAGACTAACGTCAGAAGATTCTGTGTCGTTATCAGAATGTACAGTAATTTTCTGAATGGAAACATAAACGAAGAGGAAAAAAATCTGTTCAAAGTCACCTGCAAAGTCAAGAGGGGAGATGATGGGTATAAGGAACAGAAGAACTGGCCAGAATGCATTGCTGAGGGCCTCATACTGGAGGGTCTTGTTAGTTTTAATTCACCATTCCCTAAACATTTCCCCACCATCCTATTTTGGGTTCCTTTTTATTCAAATTACTATATTTGGAGGGTTTTTTTTGTTTTTTCTTTTTATACCATGTTGTGGTTTCTACAGTTCTGAAATTATGCAAGATTCAGAGAATCCTGTATTAAGGCTCTCTGGGAAGGCTACTGTCTACATTTATGACAAAAATATTACAAACAAAATCCACAAAAAGTGCCATGGATGCCACATCTCAGATCCTGGTGGTTACTCCCTCTGAATGCCAACATGGAAATAAAATGAGCAACCCAGAGAGCTTAAATTTCAAGAGTATTTTTAAAAAGATGCCATCTGCTTCCACAAGAAAACAGCACCACATAGAATGATCTCCTCCTCTAGCACCAGGATTCCAAAATACTAGTTTCTAGTGCATCTGATTTGCAATGGCCAATGTACCAACATTTTCGTGGGCTTTCTCTCTTGGTTTCTACTAAATAAGTTTTATTCCAGTGGGAATTCTTTATTATCCTCACAGTAATTCAAATCAACTTTAAATGCCATCAAAGAAGACCCTATATAAATCCTCCATTCACAAAAACTTTGACTTTTGAATCAAATTTCTCTTTAGTAATGCTAAAGTTACCCTTTTCTTCACTGTCAACACCAACAATGAACTCAGGGTATGACAATAGCCTAATTAATATGATAATCTCTGAGCAAATCACTAAGCAATCGCTTAGTAACCACACTTGTATCAATGTTGTACAGTAAATGAACTAAAAATACTAATAAAATGAAGATCCCTATATAATTGTATTTCATGCCAAATGATGAAAAATGGGTAAACTTTAACAGTTCACAATCCAATACTATGTCTATTCCACCTGAAAATAAGTTTTATGATTTCTCCCCACACCAGATTTTTTAAATAATATTCTGCCTTTGCTTTTATTGCACTAATAAAAGGATTCTTTTGGCAATAACAAAGAATCACCAAAGGAATGCAACAAAGAATCAGATTTTAAAATATGAATTTTTAGCCTGGCCGGTGTAGCTCAGTGGATTGAGCAACTTCCCATGGACTGAGAGGTCCTGGTTCAATTCCCAGTCAGGGCTCATGCCCAGGTTGTGGGCTCAATCCCCAGTAGGGGGCGTGCAGGAGGCAGGAGATCAATGTGTCTCTCTCCCATTGATGTTTCTGTCTATCTTTCCCTTCCTCTTTCTCTAAAATAATCAACAAAACTATTTTTTTTTAAATAGGGATTTTTAAAAATTGCTATGGAAAGTATAGGAAGACCAGAAAAAAGAGAGAGATTAAATGAGGATGCAGTTATGAATCCTGGAAAAAAGAGTTAAAGCCGATCATGGTGGTGGCGACCTCAGCATCATCTGTGGACATGAACAATACCACCACTCATCTGCTGTGTTGCGGCTGTCAAGATCTTAATGCTCACCTACATGTGAGCAGATCAGAAACTGACCAGCTGCCTATATGGTGTCACTACAACACACAGGATGTCTACACCAGCTGAACGCAACTGGAACCAGAAGAAGACCACTTCTGAAAGTAAAACATTCACAACAGAGACCCAGTTTCTATAGCAAACAAGGGTTTATCATATTAGAAAATAAAAACATCGGAAAGATTAAAACGAAAATATACAGTAAAAAGCTATTTTACCTTACACTTAGCCAAATATGTCTTAGTTGCTTCTATCGGTCAAATGTTAGGATGAACAAAAATGATCAACTGTTCATTTTTTGGGAGGATGATTTTTCTTCATGTTTCATCTCTGACTGCTGTTTGGTTTCCACAGAACAATCATGAAAAGGATCACTTCAGTGGAAATAGTCAAAGGCTTTATCAATTTTCCCCAAGGGCCTCTCTTAATCGTGTGTTTTTATTACGCACCTCAGAAGTACGCAAGGAGCCATTCTATTTGATTTCTGCAACAGTTCGTTCATCTAATTCTGCCAGATCCTTCCTTGTCACTGACCGCCGGTCAACCCCACAGTTCTTCCATACCACTTTCACTACCTTCATGAAATCCTGCATCTTTTGCAAAATGTTCATTTTCAGTATTGAATAAAACTGAGAGAGGTGTTATCCCTGGTGTTAAGTATAGAGACAACAAGCTGGGAGAGACTTTAGAAGTGGTTAGTTCATTACTGAATATTTTTATAGCTTCCACTTCCCTACTAAATCCTTATAATTGCAGGAACTCCGACAATGAAGGTCACTCTCTCAACACCACACTCCCCGCCACCCACCTATCTAGGTTTTTGTCGACCCGCTAGCATGTCCCCATGAAATCACTACAGCCAGCTGTCCAGCGCAGCTCAAAACAAGAATGATCACAGAATTAATACCTAGAAGCGAGAGGTGTATCAAAAACATCACTGAAAGTGAACTTGGCCAACATTTTCCAGGAAGTAGGTAAGATCCAGTTTTTCAGAAAGCAACCAAAGTCAAAGCGGAAACACTCTACCCGATTGCTGCCATGTTCCCATTACAGGTTTTAAAAGTCACCGAACACAGATGCTCTGAAAGGTAGGTGTCAGAGCAGACCAGTATCTAGCATACAGGAAGATTAAAGGATTAAAATGACCTAATACTGTACTTCCTAAAACATACAGACTTCCACTCAGTCCCCGTCAACTGGCAGCCAAGTGTTATCAGCAAGTCTAAATTTGGATCTCATAACCGAAAAAAACCACTCAAGATGAAAAGAGTGCTGAAATACATTCAAGGACTAAGAGGGCCAATATGGGGACGGGTCATGTCAGGTGACATGGTTTCCAAAACAAAAACAACCAAATCAAGATACATAAAACCTGCATTAAATTATTTACGGCCTGACTCCTTGTGGGAGGCTTACGTCAAGGATCCCACCCCAGAAGGAAGGGCCTTTGCCAAACTTTACAGAAAAAGTGTGATCTGGCCTTAAAGAAACCAGATTATGTGTGTCTTATCATCAGGCGGGTGGTCAAGTATCCGGACGGGCCTGGAACTCGGACTAAACTGTACTCACCACATCCAAAGGGCTTGTTTTGCCCGTTGGGCATTCAGGGTCTTGGGCAATATGCTGCTGTGGTAAGATTAACGATGAAATCTCCTTGAGATGCCCCTAAAATACGCCTGCAAGATGCTGGGCATGAAAATCCAGGTCAGAGGTGGCTTTGGTTCGTATCTAAGAAGTCCCAGCTGATGGGTTCAATCAAAAGTGAAGACACGGGGAGGAAGAGATTCTACAGAACTTCATGTCTCCCCAAAATAAAACTTGGTGGGCATGTTGGGTAGTCCTGACACACGTGCCAACCTCTTCATGGGCTTCCATCGCATCTTGAATGAAACCCAAACCACTTACCAAGGTCCAAAACACTTATGAAGCCCTCCAAGATCTGGCCACAACCTGCTACCCTTCTCCCTGCTCCTCCAGATACTCTGGGACGTGTCAGAACGGTTCCTCCCCAGCAGTCACACGCCTTCGCCCCTGCCTCCTCCAGGCGTCTGCTCAAGCACCGTATCCTGTTCTGTTCCTCGTACCAGAAGGAGCCCACCCTCTGCCTTCTTCTCTAGCACTTTGCGCTACTTACACTACTGGATTTTCTTCGTCGTGCTTACTCCCTGATATGATATCATTTTTGTTTGCTTGGTTCCCACTGGTCTCTTGCATTAGAATAAGGTATAATCCATGAGAACAGGAACCTATTACTTTGCCTGATTCGCTACAGAGTAGCTGTTTTCCAAAGCAGTATCTGGGCACATAGTAAGTTCTGAACAAATAAATATTTGTGGAATGAATGAACGAACGAACATATATTAGTTGCATGGGTACAGATATATTTCATGAAATAATGAATAATGAACATAATAAGTGAATAATCACTGGGTCATCTAAGACGTAGGCGTTTGTATAGCACATTATATACCAGGCGCTGCATGGGAAAACTGCCTTGATCACTCCTCTGTGTTTGCTGACCTTAAAACTCATTTGAAACTAAGCTCTGGCTGGTACTAAACCAATGTGGATGCTGCCGAAATTCACCGAGAACTTGATTCTTCTTTAAAGTCCTCAGAGCTGTCTGAGGCAGGACAGATGGTGCCTTCAATGACCCATTCCCCAACAACAATGTCATAACACTTTGTGCATACCTGGGCCACTCACATTCGATATATTTTATGTAACTATATTTCAATGGTGTTTATGCAACTGAAGAGACCATCAGAACCTAGAAATTGGTACTAGAATTCTCCTAATTCAACGCTACTATCATCACCAAATTGATCTGACCACAAGTATGCTCTTAAAGCACAGAAAACTAGCCAAAGATTTTAATCCACTGAGCAGAGGCAGAAAAAAGTTATGATAAGACAATGAAACGAACACAGCTAAAGACACCAACTCTTCCCCAGCCAAGGGATGGTCACTTGCAATAAAGGATATCTTCAACAATCAGGACAGTCTGAGTTCAAATGGTCAATGACTGACAAAGAAAAAGGAGCTCAAAAAAGACTGCTCAGTGTCTTCAGGAAGTTCCACCATTAGACCAAAGCAATGCCAGCCTCCAGCACCTAAGGAACCATAGAGGAATTTCTGGGCCTGTCCGTCCAGCCAACCAGTCCACGGATGGAAGACGTAGTCATGCAGGGCATGTCATTTTAGGCTTCCAAAGAGTTTCACAGGTGGCTAGAGACTTACCTTCCATTTGACAGGCAGCAACTTATCAACCTATCATTATAACATCAAAGTGCCATTGGCCCTAGAACAACATGGGTTGGAACTGCATGGGGCCATTTATATGTAGATTTTAGAAAAGCTAAATACTGTAATATGTTTTCTCTTCAAAATTTTCTTAACATTTTATTTTCTCTAGCATACTCTATTCTAAGAAAATAATATATAATACATATAACATACGAAGTGTGTGTTCATTGACTACGTTATCAGTAAGGCTTCAAGTCAACAGTAGGCTATTAGTGGTTAAATTTTTGGAGCATCAAAAGATATACGTGTATTTTCTATTGCATGGGGGTTGGCACTCTGAATCCACACATTGTTCAAGGGTAAACCAGTTTAACAAAGCTTTCATTTTAGTGGGAACAGGGAAGATAATGAGGAGGACTCCTCTGGTCATTATTTCCCAGCAACTTTGTATCTATGACTGTGGGAAAACAGGTACATATGAAAATAAGTTACAAATCTATGGAATGAAGTCCTCCAACTTTTCTGAATGAACTCAGTCCATTCATTGATAACACGCTTATGTTTATCTTAGTTAAGATGTATCGTCCTTTGAAGGCCCTGCTGTTAATAAGGCCTGGCCTTTCAAGTCATCGAAAACACAGCATCACAGTTTCACTCTCTCTTACGTGATGAACACTGCAGGTGCTGAGAAATCCACTCCTTTCCCAGAAAGGAAATGGGCAGTTAAAAAAAAAAAAAAAGGCACTAATAAAGTCCTACTAGTCATAAATGAATTTTTAAAACTTTATGGCAGAGTTAACTGAGTCATAGATACAGGCAGTTAATTACCAGTGTTCATAAATGATTTTCAAGTAGGGCTAATAATCAAACACTCTACATATAAAGAGGAAACTTCATATAACAAGCTCTCCCTAAATCCTTTAATTATTCTCATAAATCACAATTTTTCCTCCAAATATTATCTTTGAAAATCAGAATACTTCTTACCCAATAATCATGGGTTTTACCCATAAATTCCTCTACTGTTTCCTAAGAGCACACTTCCCATTGCCTGAAATAAGTTTTTATGTTTATTGCCGGTTTCTCCTACTAGAATATAAACTCTATGAGGGCAAAAACTAAGTCTTATTCCCCAATTATAAACATTCGAGGAACTAATGAGAGAACAATTAAATCTATAACAAATACTCTGCAAAGTATATGTGAATATGTAACATCTGTGTAGCATGTACTATATATGTTATATGACACAGACAAAGCATTGCACACATGTACATCTTTATGTAGTATGGCTTGGGGGGAAAGAATCATGAAGATAATACATGCTGACTCTACCATGAAACAGCTGTACCACCTTGAGTAAGCTACTTAACTTCTCTGGGCATGAGTTTATCTATAGAATAAACATTTTAAGCTTGATCATCTTTAAGGATACTTTTAGCCCAAATATTTTTCTTAATAAATTCAAGGGACGCATATAACACTTTCCATAATCTGCTCTACATGAAAAACAAAATAGCAAGTAACTGAAATTCTAACTCCCGATCCCTGGGTAATTATAAATCACTAACTATGATCCATGACAATCTATAAAACTGCCATGAGTTTAACCCCTCCCCCAACCTTCTCCTTTGTTCTTCTCATTTTCTATTTTCTTTTTTCTTGACGGATGGAGCCAAATGCTCTGAAATTATTTTGGAACATAAATGAGTCTAGTGAGCCACTGAAGTTATTGTTCTGGATAGCTGGCTAATGCCACACAATCAAGCACAGGGACCCAGCTGTAAACTCCTCTACAGCTGCATGGAGCCTATCGTCATTACCCTTCCCACAAACCTGTGACCTTGACAAAGGCAAGTCAGGGCCAAGAATGAACGCACACCTAAATACCCACTGTCCCCCATAAAAACATGGTAACCTTTAAAATCACAACACCACCAAAGTCATTCTGGAACAGCAAGAGTGGAAAGTCAAGAGCAGAGTTAGCTAGTTTTCACTCTCCAAAGCTTCCTTTCTTTGGGACAAATAAATTGCATCAATAAGATCCTATGACCAACCTCAAAGAGTTGATCTAGTGCCCTTACTAAGTAGGAGAATCAGGCTAATATCTTTCCTTTACCCATCTCTTGAAGCTGCTGATCCCTTCTGCCCGGCTCAGCACCTAACACCAGATCCCTCTGGCCAACAGTGCTGACAGTCCAGAGTACAGATATGTCCCAACAAGGCTTTTGCGGAAGAAAACATCCAGTGCTACTCAGTAATACTTTTACTTTCCGTATTTAGTATATAATTAAATCCACAGGAACTACAAAATGCATGTACATCCCTCCTTTTAAAATTTAATAAATACATTTCAGTCTTTAATCCTGATTTATACTTACAGCTCATAAAATAATTTAGGCCACATGTAGAACTTTGTTTGTTCTCTGCCAAGCTAATAAATGCAAGCCAGTTTCCTAGAATTTCACTGTACAACCCTCATACTTCACGAAACAAACATCTGAGCTACAGGGTCAACGTGGATGCGTCTTCTCAGGCACTCAATCCTGACAAACTCTTCCAGCCAAGAAATCGAGGAGGCTGAGTCTGAGGGCCATTGTTAATAAGGAAGGGACATAAACCAAAAGCCCCCTCGTGTTCTGAGGGCGAAAGGGGAGTGGTGGGACCTAACCTACGACAAGCCTTAGGTTTGAAAGGCAGCTGAATAGTTGACAACCGCACTTCCATTCTTTCTTCCACTTGATCCTCACAACACCACCATCAGAGCCACTGGGGAAATATTACTACCTCCAATTTAATGGACCAGAAAATGAGGTGGAAGAAGGATGGATCTCAGGAAGTGGCAAAATCAGGAATAAAATTCACATTTCTTTTCTGCCCGTGCTGGTTCTGTTTTGTCACTAGACACTTCACGTGTAATAGTCAACCTGCCTTGCCTTACAATGCTTATAGAACCAACTGTACGCACACACACACCAGATATGCCGATGGTCTGAGTGAACAGTAGTATACGGCTTTTTTCCTCTTAGTTGAGCAAATACCATTGGAGTTGTAGGAAACGAGGGAATCTTATCAGAGGGGAAAAAAAATGATGCTAGTAAATCCTTTTTCTCCCTAAGATAATTTTTTAAAAAAATTTAATCCTCTTATAGAAGCTGATTATAAGGAAAGCAAAGCAGATCAGGAAAGCAGAACTAAAACCTAAAGCTTATCGTACTGATAAGAACACTTCTACAGGAAGCCATAAATTACCACTGCTTCCTGTTTTAAGTATTCTTATCTGTAAGACACTAAATTTGCTTTAACCACAGAACCTCACATTTAGGACACTTCCCAAAATAGACTCTTCTGATCTGCCGCTGAAGTTGTTTCATAAATAGCCCAGCATATGTCCTCGGGAGGGTTGCTAACACTCTGAATGTAAACACAGCCCCGCCCTACCCATTCCTTGCAGACTTCGCTGACCGTCTGAAAAGTGCCAAACTCCCAGGACTCTACAGAGGATACTGGGAATGTCCCTAGTCCATGACCTCGGAACTCAATTGGCCTATTTCTGGACATTTTGAAACAAAGGTTATTAGCAAATATATATTTCTATTTTTAATATATGGTTCACTAGAGAATGTAAGATTTATTTCCGGTCAATTAATTTTTAAACAGTTTTGAAAACAACTTGTATCCAGAGATCCATTTTGTTGGAAAGGATGTGTATAAAGAAACCTCTGGGTCTCATAGTTTAAACAACTTTTGCACAGCCTTTCCCTGTCAACAAGTACAGACAACAAAACTGATTATAAGGGAATGTGTTTGAAAAATTGCACGTGGAACCCAAGGTTAAGTATGTAGAGAAAACACACACGGAGAGGTATAAAAGATGCCTAGCTCTGATCTTTACGGTCTAGTATGCCAGGAATTCTAGTGCCAGAATTATACAGCAAGCTGAGACAATTTCAGAGGGAGAGGAAAAAAAAAAAATCAATGCCTGTGTTTTTAAAGGGAAAAAAAAAAAAAAGGGACTCTGTAGAATGGGACAATGGGGCATACCTGGCCTGAGATTTTATTATTTTTCTTCTGTGCCTTGGTATTTGCACAGAACATCTGTGCCTTTATGGCCCCATTATCACTCCTTGCTCTGAAAACCTGCCCACAGCACGTCCACCCCAGCGGGGTAAGAAGAGGTTTCCCTTGGGTCAATGACAGCCAACCCAGAAGAGTAGCCATAAGGTCGCTTACACTCTGTATGTAGTAAATGCGCCCAGAAGTTTGTTGAGTGTTGAAAGAGTATAAACATGATCTTCAAGCCCCTTTTAGCCAATTATCAAGTAGCTGCCTTTCTTCACAAAAAAAGGTGACAGGCCCTCTTCACCCGCCACCGAGTGGTCCCTTTACAAACCCAGGAACGAGCCCCCTGCAGGCCAGCAAGGAGAGCTTGTCCCCACAACACCGATCCGGACTGCGAAGGCCTGTAGCTGCCTGGTGGGAACCGCCCCATGCCCAGACCAGCAGAGCCTGTGGCCGGTTCCGGATTCCCACTGGACACCCAGAATTGAGGACGACCGAGTTCAAACTAACTCAATTAACTTGATTCCCTCAGACCTGGGGACCAATTATGGTAAGGGAAAAAAAAGGTTTTATAAATACCTATACTGAGGCCAAATTAACGTATATATATATATATATATATATATACACACACACACATATATATATGTATATATATATGTTTTTTAATTGACTTTAGAGAAAGGAAGAGAGAGGGGGGAAAAAAAACACTATCAATTTGTTGTTCCTCTTATTTGTGCATTCATTGATTGATTCTTGTATATGCTCTGACTGGGGATCAAACCTGCAACCTTGGTGTATCAGGACGACACTCTAACCAACTGAGATACCCAACCAGGGCCTATAAAGTATTTTTTTAAAAGTCCGGCCTATGTGGCTCAGTGGTTGAGCATCGACCCACGCACCAAGAGGTCTCCAGTTGGATTCCAGGTCAGGACACATGCCCAGGTTGTGGACCTGATCCCCAGTGGGGGTGTGCAGGAGGCAGCCAATGAATGTTCTCTCTCATTGATGTTTCTATCTCTGTCTCCCTCTCCCTCCCTCTCTCTAAAATCAAAAAAGAGAAAAAAATCGAAATAGCCAGGTCCTTCAAGGAAGAGAGTTTAAGAAGGCCCTGATGACCACAGTGGCCCCAAGCTGGTACAAACATCTCAAGCACCCTGTTGTCTCTGAACAGATAAACACGGGCATGAAGCAGATTACAGCGGGAGCATGTAGACGACCAGAGAGCGCAGCTCCAACTGTACCCCGGGTGGGTCTCAAACTCGCTACTATGGAATGCTTGCCAATGCTGGGTGGGTAAAAGGTGTGCAACTCTTTATAGGTTTGGAAAGAACCACAAAATTGATTGCAGGTTTGAGAAATCAAAATGATGAGTAAAACATGAACGTTGTTACTATTAATGGAAAACTGAGAGCTGACTCCAGAAAGGTCTTTAAGGACATGGAGGGAAACAGCCCATAAAAGGCCCATGGGCTGACCTGGCCGAGCGGACTGAGCGTCGTTCCATGGACTGAGAGGTCCTGGTTTGGTACTCGGTCAGGGTACATGTCCAGGAGGCAGCCCATTGATGGTTCTCTCTCACATGGATGTTTCCATCTCTCTTTCCCTTCCTCTTTCTCTTAAAAAAAAAAAAAAAGGAATCAATAAAAAAATAAATAATCCTTATTTTTTAAAAAAAAAAGGTCCATTGGCTGGATATCCAAACTGTGGTACATCCTTACAAGGAAATATTATTCAGCAATAATATCAAGCTACCAAAAAGACATCAATGAATCTTAAGTGCATATTATTAGATAAAAGAAGCCAATCACATAACTACACATATTATTTTTTTTCCTTTACTGATTTTAGAAAGAGAGGAAGTGAAAGGGAGAGAGAGAGAGAGAGGAACATTGATGAGAGAGAACATCAATTGGCCGCCTCCTGCATGCCTCCCACTGGGGATCCAGCCCACGACCTGGGCATGTGTCCTGAATGGAACTGGTGACCCCTTGGTGCAGGGCCAACGCTCAACCCACTGAGCCACACTGGCCAAACTATATATATTCTACTATTTGAATTATATGACATTCTCTAAGAGGCAAAACTACCAAGATGAACAGATGAGTGGTTGCCAGAGACAGGGAGAGGGAAGGAGGGGTTTTTAGGGCAGTGAAACTATTCTTCGTGACACAGTATTGGTAAATACAAGACGTTAAGCCTGTGCCAAGACCCATAGAACCTCAGAGCATAAAGAGTAAACCCTTTAAAACAACTCCTTAAGAGATCAGTTATCCTGAGCGAATACAGAAAGTGACAAAAGAGTCTAAAAGAATCTAAATGTGTTACAAAGGCACACAAAAATCTCACTGCACGACGGGCCGGGGACGACCTTAGTAACTCTGCAAATGACGTGGGTCTGTAAGACTGAAGGCAAAAGAACACAAAACAAAACAAACCTGTACAGAAGCGCTGTACTCTCGGTGATCAAGCTGTTTCCTACAGCAACATGAGTTAACAACTCTGCCACTGCTATGTCTGTACACGGAGTGGG
Organism: Molossus molossus; assembly: GCF_014108415.1. Lineage (NCBI taxonomy): Eukaryota > Metazoa > Chordata > Mammalia > Chiroptera > Molossidae > Molossus > Molossus molossus. The sequence continues at coordinate 97,564,827 of NW_023425346.1, forward strand.
ACTGAACCAGTAAATGGATGAAGGATGGGACAGCCAGGTTTCTCCCTGCTGGAGTGGGAGGTGACAGATAAGCAAGGGGAGGAGGCTACAGGGATCCATAAGAAAACTGACTGGTATCAAGAGACATCAGTATAAACTCTCATACTTAGCTTGGTGTACAGAGAGTCACGGGTAGAAATATGTATAGACATGTCTATATATATATGGGTTAGTATAAACACATACATTTCCTTGCTCTGAAAGTCAAGAGGGCAAAAAAGCAATGACACCTCAGTACAACAAACACATCCAGTGCCAAGATCCTGGGGTTTCTAATGTGATCTTCCAACTAAAGAAAGCAGGCTCCTTGGAGGACCAGATGATGCCACAATCAGGGCAGGAAACAAACAAGATGGCCCTGGCGCACGCTGCAGAGTCAGAAAGTAGGGAAATGCTTGTCTGGTTTTGTTTTTTTAAGTGAGTTATACAACAAGTTAAAAATGAGTGATAAAACAAGTTTAGGTAATTATATAAACATTGATGTGTTCTGCTCTCTAAATGGTTCTCAAATATCTTTACATCTCCTGGCCACTTTAAAGAACCCCAAACTGTAAATTATATTTGATAAATTACTGTGTTTTTTTTATTAAAAAGTTGGATGATGCAGCTCAGCTGGTGTGGCTCAGAGGACTGAGTGTTGTCCCGCGGACTGAGAGGTCCAGGTTCGATTCCCAGGCAGGGCACATGCCCAGGTTGTGGGCTTGATCCCCAGTAGGGGGCGTGCAGGGGGCAGGAGATCAATGTTTCTCACATTGATGTTTCTATCTCTCTCTCCCTTCCTCTCTCTCTAAAATAAAAAATAAAAGTTAGATGATGCAAAATTTCTTTTAGAGGAAACTGACTCTATAATTAAATTTCAGCAAATGAATATATATTATATTAGAAACCCAGAACATCATATTTACTTTAATTAGCATTGTCTAATCACTTATGAAACATTTTATGTTTATGGCTATTTTTTTCCTAAGAATTTCTGTTTAAATTCTTTTCCAGTTTTATTTCCTCTACAGCAAACTAATTAGTAACACTACCAAGGTTGTTAGGATTTTCTGTTTTATCTTCTGCACACTTAAATACATTGTGTTTTCTTTCTAATTTGTTTTTGGAATCTTACTGTGTCTTTCTGTCAGTTTTTGTGTTATATAAACTTAAATCTTCTGATAAAAATATAATTTATGCCCTGGCTGGTTTTGCTCAGCGGTTAGAGCGTCAGCCTGCGGTCCAGAGAGACTCGGGCTCGGTTTCCGCTAAGGGCATGTACCTCGGTTGCAGTTTGTCCCCAACCCTGATTGGTCGTGCAGATGGCAGCCACCGGGTGTGTCCCTTTTACATTGATGTTTCTCTCTCTCTCTCTCTCTTCCTCCCACTCTGTCTGAACAAAAAATGGAAAAATGTCCTTGGGTGAGGATAAAATATATATATAATTTATATCCTCAATTTTTTTTAAAAAAAGGACAGGGCCATCACTTTTCATCACTGTTGCATTCAGAATGAAGAAAGCACCTTCTTGGGAACGGCAGATTTAAGTCCTATGAAGGAACTCCCTCACCATAAAAGCTGTTCACCAGGTGAAAGGTTAGCTCACAACTGTGGGATTTCCTTTTTTTTTGTTTTTGAAAGTGGAATAAGTGTTTATTTTCTATTAATAAAAATGAATTTCCTCTTGAAATGTATGGATCTAACAGGTATATGCCTAAAGATCCTTACTAGTAAAATACATAATAATATCAAAATAACAGCTTTTTATATCAAGAGTTTCAAGCTATTGGTCTTTTCCTCCCAGACATTTTATACAAAGAATAAGTGTAGAGAAAAGCAAACATATTAAATACTTTTCCAACAGAATTTTCAAACAAAATTTCAAAAAAAAAGGGTTAGAGTGTATGTATGTATGTATGTATGTATGTGTATGCGTGTGTGTGTGTGTGTGTGTGTATATATATATATATATATATATATCTCCAGTTTTGCATCATTATCTTAAAAAGAAAACTCCTGCCGAGCTAGTATTGCTCAGTGGCTGGGTGTCGTCCCATGGACTGAGAGAGGTCCCGGTTTGATTCCTGGTCAGGGCACATGTCCAGGTTGTGGGCTCTATCCCCAGTAGGGGGCGTGCAGGAGGCAGTCAATTGAAGTTCCTCTCTCACATGGATGTTGCTCTCTCTCTCTCTCTCTCTTCCTATCTCTCTAAATAAACAAACAAACAAAAATCAATAAAACATTGTTTTTTTTTAAAAGAAAACTCTTTTTTTCCCCAGTGAAAAGTTCTAGCAGCCAGCAGTACAGCAGCAGCTCTGGTTCATGACTCCACCGCACACACCTGGCCCAGTCTGGCCAGTCCCCATCTCTCCCAGAGACCCCCAGGGATATCAAACACTCCTCACACCCTCCTCACTTGTCACCTGTTCCAGATCTAGCCTTTCAAGACAATCTCAACTTCAAGTCTTACTTTCCTCCCTTTCACATCCTGCCCTACTACAGCGGAACAATCTGACTTGCTTCTTGGGGAGTCACAGGGTAACCTCAAACACCAGCCACTGATAAGGAGCCACCACTGATAAGGCTCCAGGAGTGTCAGCCACATACTTACATCCAGGCAAAAGGACATCATGAGTTTTAAGTGAAACTCCGTGTACAAATCAATGCTGTCAACTCCTCAAGTCCATAAAAGGGGCCAGAAGGCCCTGTCACTTCTCTCGGTGAGTTTCATCTGTCCCCCTAGGGGATGCTGGTCCTTCATAGTCTTCTCACTCAAACTCTCCTCAAGAGAAGCTCGTCAAAGGCCTGGATTCCTGTCTGTTGTCTTTGCAGCGGTAACTCACGAACGGGGAATTTGCTGGCACTGTGGAAACTCACCAACCCCTTGTCGCATTCGGGAACTAGAACTCCTCTCCTGCCTGGGCTACAAACACGCGCGTCCTCAGCAATTCCCCACCACTCTCTTCATCACCAGCTAGGGTGGCTTCAAATGTCCACGTTCAGTAAGGACAACAGCTTAATTCTGGAATGAATGGAAAACTTCAAGACGGTAAGTACCCGCCAAGTGCCAGGCAGGGGTAATGGAGTTAAGAAAAGCTCTCTGTCCTCCTGAATAGCATATGATTCTGGTCTGGAGATAAAGAAGGCGCTGGCGTATTTCCCATACTGTGGTTCAAAAACAGATGGTCCCACATCCATTCACTTGGTATCTACAACAAATAGTACCTACCAAATGCCAAACTCATTGCGCTGTGCAGTAACAAGCTAGTCAACCACACTTGCAGAGAGAGAACCAGCCTCCTAGCTCTATAACAGACACACACCTGTTGGAAAGCAGCATCAATGGTCAAGTTTTAGAAAGAAACACAAATGTCAAATGACTATGCAAGGCCAAGAAAACTGAAGTCCCATTTACAGCAAAACAGAATACATTTATATTACAGATTTTGAGGAGGTGCGGGGTTTTGTATTAAAGCATGCTAAAAGTTTTTCTCTATGGAAAATTGCTTGAATCCTACGTTTTGGCATAATTCTTGAAATCTCAAGCAATGTTCAAAAAGAATTGCTGTAATAGATGATGAACTAATACATTCTACTATGGTCATCAAACTAGCCCAATCTCAATCTAGTGTAGGACGGCAATGGAGGGGAAAAGTCTCATATCTTGGTAATCGGGTTCAATTTTCCATGCCAAGGTACCTTTTTAGCAGAGTGGCTAACAAGCGCCATACTGGCAAAATGGACCTGTTTAAATTTAGTTCCTCTTCCCAGACATTACCCATATTTTAGCAGAGGGACTAATTAGCAACAATAAACCCAAAAGAAAGAAAAGAGAATAGGGACAAATTAGAAGGGGACTCTATGAATCTTAATAACCGACCTCCTTTTAAAAACAGAGGTAACTATAACACAATGATTGCTTTACAAATAATTTTCTCATTGCTTTTGATATCTTTAAACCTCAGTAAAAATGCTATGCAATGACCTAGATCAGTAAGCTACAATTAACATCAGAAGAAGTTTATTAGTAGAATAAAAGTTGATGAACTACTGTTGAAAGCAGAGAAATAAATCTTGTCAAAACAAAGCAAAGTTTCTGTCAATCTTGAAAAGAACTCTTTGGGGAGCAGAGGAAGTATCCAAGGATTTCAGAAACAGGGATGATGCAACTGTAATTCATCGTACCCACGTTTTCCTGGCCACTCACATCAGAATGCAAGGACGCCTGTTGATTATTTTTTGGTTGATTATTTTTAGATATAGTGTTAAATCGGAATTTAATTTTTAAATATTTGGCGAATGAAATGGTTCGAGGTAGTAAAATATATATATGTTTATATATAGCCACAGTGTTGTTTTTGTTTGGGATCTTTCCAAAGCCACCCTCTCCCCTGTTTCAACAGCTTTCACCTGAACTATCGATAAAGAAGGTTGCCACTTGGCAAGCATTCTGTGAGCACCTTCTCAGATCCCGGAGACATGAAATGAATAAATCGTGAGTCTACTATCAAACAGCTCACAACCTCCCGTAGGAATTGTGTCATGAAAGCAATAACTCCACTCCGGCGAGAACAGGGGTTTGCGTAATCTCACAGGAAGAGGTCCACTTTCTGAAAGACAGGCAGGGTGCTAGGTGCACTCCAACCCAGTCAATAAAATACTCGTCTTCTCTGATCATTTAGATGTACTGATTTTACATTGCAAACGCAATGTTACTAACATAGTGGCAACCCATTCTGAACTCTTCAGAGCTAAGAACTCCATGTACCTTCCTAAATACCTCTTGCTGCTATTTTTTTTAAATAATATTCCCCAACACCCCACCCCCAAACCCTGGCGGTTCCTACCTAGTGAGAAACAACACATCATCTCAGTTGAGGTGGGAAGGAGCAGTGCACTGGGGGTGGGGGTGAGGGGGGTCTCTTCTTAGAGAGGAGACAGTAATTTAAAATCTGCCTAAAAGTAACCGGTGAATTCAATCTCGAATTGGGTGGCATGGGTTTTGTTGTGTACTTGATAATGATAAGAGGCTTTTCAAGAGCCTGTCAAAAAATAGCCTGGTGGGACTCATGCTTTGAAGACACAATAACATTCCTCCAGCGACTTTCAGGCCTGAGGCTAAAAGCAGCAGCCATTCATTTTTCCCTATTGAGCCACATTCCTCACCCAGTTCAAAGGCCCGAGAAACAATCAGCCTGCACACTTTCTGAAGGTGGCCCTTGCAGGGACTTGCGAGGGACCCACGGCTCAGGCTGCAAATATCTTTAAAGACCTAGTGTTAGGAATATAACCCTTTTTATTGGACTGTGGTTTCCACCCCCTAACCCTCCGTTGTCCCACCTCCTACACACACACACACACACACACACACACACACTCTCACATACGTTTAGGAGAAAGAGAGAGTTTTCATTATAATCTCAATGACTTCCAGGGTACCCGATTAGCGGAAGTAAAGTATTTTCAGAAATTAAGTCATTACCCATTCTTTAAACAAATGTAATATTTATATTCCTTAATCTAACCAGAGGGAATGGGACCAGCTTTTGAAAGGAAGTTATTGTTTAGCTGAGGTTCAGAGTGCCCTGGAATTGGGGAGGGGGGCGGAGAGGAAAAGCAAGGGAGGGGTTGTGGGGTGGATGGCAATTGCCAAGATCAGGATAAAAATACACACTCAACCGGCCCCTCAAAAGATCCTAGGGGGTCTCCTCCCCTGCTCCCCCCATGACGCACGTTATTCATGCCCGCGCTGCTCTGTAACCTCGGGAACATTCAAGGCCTTCGAGATTCTGGTCAAAGAAAACTGTACACACTGCCTGGGAGGAGATCTGGGTGAAGGTAATAAACGCACAGCCTTGGCTTTGACTGGGATGCACCCAGATACACAACTATTCCTACTCACTTCCCAAATATTAGCAACTCTGCCTCACCAAGATCTGGATTTGTGTTCAGGTGGGACACCTCTGGTCAAACCACTGAACAGTCTGTGACTCACTTGGGTTCCTGCTCCCCCCTCCCCCAGTGGGAAGGTCTAGTTTCCCGGGCAGGTCTCAGCTTGTGTACCCAGGGAAGGGGCTGTTCTGGTGAAGGGGGAGAAGAGGATGGTACAGGACACCGACTGTCCTCGGCTCAGGGGTGCCCTTCGTGTACACACAGACCTCCAAGCCTAGGTGAGCCACCTGAGGGTGTCAGAAAGTGTAAGCCGCTGGTCTAGGACCAACAGCCTAAACTGTGGCGCCAGCCACCAATGGCACTAAAAATACAGACAACAGCCTCCGGTACCAGAAACCTCAGGGTCAGTTTTTATATTTTTCTTAGAGGTGAGCTCACTTCCAGCCCTCACTCATCAGATCAGAGGCCTTCTCAAGCGAAAAATCGAACTCTTGGGACAGACGCCAGCCTACGGCCTGACTCTGCACCTGGTCCAAGGAACACGGGCTAGAAAAACACGTTTCTGCCTTCATCCCCCTGGGTGACAACACCATACTGTTGACTATTTTCTCAAATCGTTTTCGCTGCCCCCACATTTTGAGCGGTTGCCCATTATTCTGCTTCTTAATGCACTGTCCTTCATCACCACAGTGTACAGTCACACAATTCTTTGTTTAATTCCTTGTGTTCTGCCTCCTGTAAACACCACCAAGCCAGGGGCACGCCTACCTCAGTCTCTATGCCTGGTTCACAGTATGAACTCAATACAAGATTTATTGAGGAAACAGCTTTCGTGGTTTTCCAAGAAAACCCTAATTTTCCAAGAAAAATTAGGAGGAAAACACCTGAAACAGAAAACAACATGATACTGAATGTAAACTATAATTGAAAAATAAAATTTTTAAAAAATGAAGAGGAAAAACTGATACCACCCTAATGCAAGGAAATCGCGGATATTTCACCCAAAGCGGAGAATGTTCATTATAAACATCAAAGAATAATTTTATTCTAAATGTTCAACGTGCAACTGATACATGACTATTAATAATGGTGACATAAAGAACTCTGTTTATAGCCCTGGCCGGTTTTGCTCAGCCGTTAGAGCATCAGCCCGGATCACGGAGTCTCAGGTTCAAATCCAGTCAAGGTCCCTGGCCCTGGTTGGGGTCAGGCGAGAGGCAATCAATCCATGTGTCTCTCTCACATCTTTGTTTTTCTCTCTTTCTCTCTCTCTCTCTCTCTCCCCCCTCTACCCCTTCCTCTCTCCCTCCCTCCCACTCTATCTGAAGATAAATGGAAAAATATCCTTGGGTGAGGATTACAAAAGAACTCTGTTTATAAACACATGTGTGTATTGTATAAAACAGAAAACAACTGGCTTCTCCCATCAAGACGTAGCATCTACTCTTCTACCCCTTGAAACCGGGTGTGGCTTTGTAACTTGCTCTAGGCAATGGGACAGTAGCGAAGGTGCTGTAAGTCGAGGCTGGAAGAGGACTTGTGCATGCTTGTCCTCTGTCGATGCCAGGAACTCATCCAGGACCTTGGGAAGCCTGCCGGGGACCTGTGGCTCAGGCAACAGCAAGCTCCAACTGACAGCCAGCCCGACCCACCAGACAGTGAGGGAAGCAGGCAGAGACCACAGCCCTCCCTCACCCTCCAGCGATGCAGCCACAGGGGTTGCCCACCCCAGTCAGAGGAGCAGAACTGCCCAGCTGAAGCCAGCCCCACCCCCAGCACTGGGACTTAGCAAACGATACGTATTTTAAGGCAATCAGTTTGCAGATGGTTTGTTACACATCAAAGCTAAATGGTGCATGCACGGAAGAAACTAGATAGCTTCACAGATTAAACATTTTAACAGCTTTTTAAAAAGTACTGCTCCTAGAATTGGAAATGGTGAAAGACTGCTCCAATAGAAAGCATTCCTTCTCCTGAACTCCCAAAACGATGAGACCTTGGTGTCCAGAAAGTCTTCAAAAGGATCCTTAACCTTTTTATTTAATCCTATGATACTACATTAAGAACTAGTTATCCATTGGGGGGGGGGGGGGCAGGAAGGGAGACCCTCAGTACTGCCACAGAAGTGAACGGGGAAAGAAAATAAACAAATAAAGATTTTAAAAGGTAGTATTTAAAATTCAGACACCTTGCCCCCTTCTTCAGCAGTTTGCACAAACCCAAAACCCAAAGAGGCATGGAAAGTGAAGAGCACTTTTCTTTTTCCCTTTAACAACAACAAAAAAATAAAGCAGTGAGTCTATTGTAAGAAGTGTACTGTCGGCTGTGTTCCTTTAGTGCAGAAATTTGGGACTTTGAGCAAAGATCACTTAATCAACTTTTTATTACCAAGCTTCAAAAGTTACGAGCAGTTCACTCTGGAAAGACAGACAGACAGACAAAACGGCGCTCACCTGCAGAAGGGAGGCTGGGGGACAGCAGTGGGAGGAGCCTTAGTTTCCACTCTGTACGTTTTTTGCTTTTGTTTTTTAAATGTTTTAACTACTTGAAATTTATAGTATGTGCACGAATTGCCGATACCAGAAAAATTAAAGGAGAAAAATCGTGTGATTGGCCCAGCAAGCCATCATAAAACGTGGTGCTCTTAACAAAATGCTCTTTTATGTTTCTGGAAGGAGCTACTACAAACTTCAAAACAAACAGGACTCACATCATCAAAACAGAGAGGAAGAGAGTGCGCACACTTAAGAGAGGAATGGCAAATTCTCAAAGGAGATTCTACTCCCAGCCAGAAGCAGCTCAGGAAGCAGGGGTCAGAGGTCAGAGCCTTTCACCACTACAAATCAAAACCACCCACCGAAAGGGGGGGAAAGTCCTTGAATCAGAGAGCTGCGAAGACCAAAAGGAAAGACTTCCCCATTTCCTTTGCAGCCCCCACCTTCACCCCAGGTTTCCTAACCCTGACCAACCCCTAAGGAGTACTTACTGAACTCCTGCTCATTTAACACCTGGACCCCTCTCCTGGTTGCTTCGCTTGGACAAAAGATCCAAAAGATCTCTTTTTCTAGCTTCTTGCCAGTACTGTGTTTGCTAGCTGAATATCTCGAAATGGACTGCTCTTCCCAATGAGCGTGTCAACAGCCCTATCCACTGTAATGACACGGGCGCTCTGAGAGGCAGGACCCACGGTGAGAAGATGCTTTGGGGGGGGGCGGCACTTTTGCCCTGTAAGTGCATGAACCATGCTGACTTCCGTGGCTGGCATGCTCTGCATCTCGACTTTCCTGAATCCAGATAAACTATGCCATAAGACATTTGGTCATCACTGCGATGAACTCCCCTCAATCCCATATTTTTCTCCAAGTATCCACCCCCATCCTCTTTCCACAAAATATGTGCCCCTCTGAACACAACAGGTGCTCAGTGGTGTTCCTGGGGAAAGGGGGAGAGAGGACAAATAAGAAATAGTGGTTTAGTGGCCAAGGTCAGATCATGTGTGTTGGAGTTGGGGGTGGGTGGTCTCTAACACTGAAGAGGAGATGCTCGAGTTCTCCTCATTATTCCCACAATCCCTCAATCAAGGGTAAGGGCGATTATGTATCATATGCCATAGAGCCCTTCAAATAATGTTTAAATGAACAGGGAAGTGATCATTAAAGAATAGCAAATGAATAATAAAGACATAGTAATTACTAAATATTTCACTAACTGCTATATTTTTATAATTGTTTAACATTGTGCCTGTCTCACTTAGATCATAACCTTCTTAAAAGTAAGAATCATGACTTTCTCTACAAAGTATCAGTTGTTTGCCACCCGACATATATTTGACGGCAAGAATAAAAAGAAAGAAAAGAGGAATGCCTCATTGATCATTTCAACAAACGTAACTATTAACCTCTCAAGATTAAGTGATATTGCTCAGCAACATGACCTAAATATGTCAAGAAGGATCAGAGAAGCCACATCAAGTATATTTGGTCAACAGGAAAAAGGGGACAGTTTATCAGTCTCTCTCCCTTACTACAATGGCGTTTCTCTGATATCTTCTTCAGGCCAATCAATGAGCGTCCACTGTATATGGGGTTGACTCTACTGGGCCAAGTTAGGGGTAGGTGGGATGTTGAAGAATGTGATAGTCTAGGGCAAAACATGGAATGACAAACGGAAAGCAATGGGTGCAGCTCAGTTTACCCAATAAAACATTTTAGGGTAGGGACAATCAAACCACAAAATCTCCTCTCTGCTTGAAGACAGAGATGATTGAAATTATAGCCTGACCCACACACCCAATTCCGCTGCCATCATTCATGCAAAGGCAGAAAAGGAGCTGAAAAGGAAAAGCAGCGTTTGCAACACAAACACATCATTTTTAAAAGCTCTATTATTCAAAGATCACTGACTCATTGAAGAAGCACAAATAACATTTATCCAACCAAATGTATTTTAACAGATTATAGCAGAGCCTGCAGCAAGATATTATTAAAATGGAAAATAATCCTTTGCCCATTGATGACAGTATATTATACTTATCTAATCTATCTTCCTCCTCTTTCTGTGAATTAAGAATGGGAGAGATTTATTTCCATTATGCAAGATAAGATTAGAAGTAAATGATAGGTTAGAAAGCTTTCCAGTAACTTTTTTGTAACTTTCTTTCACATTAGTATGAAATTACTACACTATTATACTATACTAATAATAAAGTGTAATTCTGTTAACGTTCAGTGTGATTACAACTTCTGAACGTACTTCAATAATATTTTTAAAAAGAGTTTGAAGTTTGCTACATAGTTATGGACTCGTAAGGTAATAAAATAAATCAATTATAAATGTGGTAGAGTATCTATTGTGTTAAACACAAAAAGTATTAGTATGAAAAAAAGTTATGGAATCTTGAGTATGAAACTGACTTCAAACTGAATTCACAAGAAGCTATTCTCCTTGAATACAATTCCAGTAACTGTAACATGAGGAAATAATTGAGGAAATGGCTTCCTTCAAAACAAAGCAAAATAAAACCTTAACATTGTGGAGTGTTCCATTATCCTAAATTATCAACCCACCAAAATAAAAAGAATCATTTATATCCTATCCAGCTAAGAAATATATCTGATTACAGCAGGAGGAGTGGAAAAGATAAATCAATGAAGTTCTGAATGAAAGAGTCAATAGACTATTCTAATGATTGATGAAATCCACATGGAGATGCCCAAAGGGTTGGAACTTCTGAATACACAGGCAACTCAAGAGCCAAGAAAACACTCCGTCTGAAAAGTAGTGTATAGCTCAACTAATCAAAAATCATAAAGCACAAGAAAGCTGGATGATCATCATTTTTCTGGCAGGAAAAATATTGAGCTTTTTCACACAACTAACAGAGAAAATGAAAACTACACAAAAAAAAAACTGTGGAAGATTTCCTACAGACCCCAACTGGCCTCTCAGATTTATTTTCCATTCCCACAAGTGAATACCTCACTGAAGGATTCTGATGGTACAAATGAGAAACACTACCATAAAAAGACCACCAGTTCAAAAAGGGGAGGTTTCCAACAAAATAAGCATAATAATGCCATAGGGGTAGGGAAGAATACTTCCAACAGTTGACCCAGGGTGCAGAACCAGCAGGTCACTTTCATTCCCACATAAATTCGAGTTTAAAAAGGAGAGAGAGGAGCCTAATCCAGTCTAGAGAACGTTCCAAAAATTCAGACTAGTACAGTCAGGAGGGTTTGTCTTAAGGTGGGTTAAAACCTGCATATGTTCCCCCCAAACAAAAAACGATAAAATCAGCCCTTAATCAAGCCATAAAGAGTGTCTGATCCAAAAGCTAGGACAGAACACGACAGAATACTCTAATGAAATTCACTGTGACCCCATCAGCAGCTTCCTCAGAAAGAATCCTCATTACAACTGACCCATTAAAGACTATCAGTCCTTTTTCTCCAAAATAGTCCTATGTTTAGAGCTGCAAAGGAGGTTAGAATAATTTAGAACAAAATTCTCAAGTTACCAATGAGGAAATAGGTCCAGAGAACTTAAGTGACTTGCTCAAGGTCACTCAGCTAGTGAAGGGCACAGGCTGTTACAAGGCAAGCTCTCCGGCTCCAAGGAGCTGCTTTTTCCATTGCATCAGTCAAGATAGCACAAAGCCATTTTCCAGAAATGTTGATAAAACACCAAGAAAAAAGCAGGGGTGGGAGGGGGGCATGCACTTTTAATTCCAAGTCCCTCATTGTGTGGCAATACTGGAGACAGTATTTATTTGAGGGCAATCAGATAAGTGACTACAATATCTGGAACTTTTTATGGATTTATTTTTTCTAACATAAAGCCACCTAAACAATGGCAGAAGTTAAGAAGATTGCTAGATGTTCAAAGTTTTCTGGAACAACAGAGAAACTCTTTTCCACGGCTCAGAAGCCGAACCAGGGCACAGCATTTATAGCAGGGGAGTCTTTCTTCCTTACATTTCTATTTAGGATGTTTTTATCTGCACCTAAGGAAAAATGCTGCCTCTGGTTATGATTCAGAGATGTTGGCTAAGGAGAGGGATGGGGTGAGAGGAAGAAGAAAATTCTTTCACAGTATTTCTCTCATTTTCCTTCTTTAGTTTAGAAAGGACACATCTCAACAACGTGTCCCCTTCTGGTGCATGTCTCTAGATTCCCAAGATTTGCCACCTCTATGGGACATTCTCGTTTCACTGTGGGACCGCTTGGCCTGGAGGGTCAGCTTTGTCCATGTTTTGCAAACTGCAGGCGCTCAGTAGAGTGCTGACCCCAATGCAATTTCAAGCCAAATGAGTTTTCTTCCAGAGATCTCTAACCCTTCTCGTCTTTTCCCCTCCTCCCTCCCATGAGCTTGGGATGTGAATGCGAGAATCTTGGGCCAACCCACTCAATCCCACAACCACGTGCTGAAGCTGCCCCTGCTCCCAGATTTTAAGACTGGAAGATGAAGAAACACGGCGTCTTAGTAAACCCGAGCATCCAGAGGGAAACAAAATGGGGCACGTCACATGGTCAGGGTCCGGATTTTTCTCAATTAAAAATGAGAGGAAGTGTGTGTCTCCGGCCTCCGTCAAGTGGGCTGCTTGGACTTTCTCATTCTTAGGATTCCAGGCTGAACTCACGCGGAAGGCTGAGTGCTGAGCATCCCCTGGGAGGGGGCAGGAGGGGCGCAGGTTTGGCTCAGTTCTGCCAGCTCTAGGGGGAAGGAGCGAAGGGGCAGGGGTGGGAAAAGGCCGCCCTGGGCACCAGGCCGGTGGCCACTGCGGGACCCCAGCCATCCCTGGCCCCGCCCCGCCCCCGCCTCTCAGGCTGATCCTCACGCTGATTGGCTCTGGAGGGTGCTCATCAGCTCCTGTCTGCCCCGCCCTGAAGACCAGGGAGTGCTCCGCTTGGCCCAAGGGCAGGGCTCGCCCACCGCGACTGCTGGGGAAGGGGTGCGGGCCACCTGGGGTGCCCCCGGGCCACCGGGGCTGGGCAGGGGGGCAGACTTCAGAGGGCGGCCTCGCCCTCACAGTTGAATCCTCTACCCCTGGCAAAAGGGGGCGAGGAGAGAGAAGAAGCCAAGTGGCAAATAAATAGGGAGGAATGCAGGAAGCGGGGGTGACCCGGGAAAGGGAAAGTGCCAGCGCCAGAGGCTTAGAGCCAGACAGAGGGCCACACAGGGAGGGGAACGGAGGCAGGGTGAGGGGGGAGTCGTGGAGGGCGGAGGCACAGAAACCTTCACCCCAAACAAAAGGAGCCTGGAGAGGATGGCTTGGGTCTGCGTCTTGGCCAAAGCCTGCTCTTTCTGCCCAGATGCAGTTTCAAAACGAAAACCCAAATTTGATGTCAACACTGATTAAAGGTGGCTGGGCTGCTGCGGCCTTCTCGCCCTCCCTGGGCTCTCAGTTCCCTCTCTGCAGCCTAGGCCACAAGAACCTCGAAATTCTGGAATGGAGAGGGAAAACGGGGAGGGGGGCGCCAGGAGCAGGACAGAAGAGGTGGGAAACAAAGGGAATGGGAGACAGGGACACTGGGGAACAATCCACCAGGTCGGAACCAAGTTAGGGAGACACAGGCCTACCTGGGACCAGAAACAGAAAAGGTGGCTGGACAGGAGGTGAATGAAGCACAGGGCACCTGAGGAAAGACACAAGTGTTCCCCTTTAACAGGCAGCAAAAAACAGAGGAGCGGAGATGTTAAATGATCGGAGAAGTGAGCACATCGCTCACCCTCAGAGCACCTCCCTCCCTTTCCTGCTTCAGGTTTCACCTGAGAAATGGGACAGGCAAAGACTCATTGCTCAGGAAGTTTGAAAGACGATGTTTGCACCAAGTAACATATTTCTAGGAAAACTTGTTTGCCAAGGACAGGTTTGACTTTTTGTTTCAGTAGATAAATGACTCTCAAATCACATCTTTAAGCTCAACAGGGCAAAGGCAAGCAAGCAGAATTCGGGGTGTACCTGTGCCAAGTAGCATTTGGTGTCTCATTTTAAAACACACACACACACACACACACCCTAGTCTCTTTCCATTTACATCTTACAAATAAACTCTGTAGAACTGTCTGGCATGGTGCTGTTAAAGCATGGTCTCCAGCTACTCCAAGATTATTAGGGGAATGATTATATGATTATTTTAGAATATTACACTTTCCCTAAGAAAGCTAAGAATAGAAACTTATTTTGCTTTGGTTGGTTTGTTTTTAACGTATCTTCCACATAAGAAGGATTTTCAGCCCTTTTTAAAAATGAGAACTCAATCTGGTCATCAATTTCCTTCAAAGCAAATATTTATTCTACTCTATAAAAAGAAAACTGTTCAAATTAAGAAAACAGGTGAGAAAAACTTACTTGTTTCTTAGCCTCTTCTTTCACCTTCTTTATAATCAAAATTTAAGTTTTGCTGGGGATTTTCCCTTCAAAGTCTCATTACTTTATAAATAAAAGACTTTACACCACAAATGATTAAATTGTTAGAAGGATTCACATTCGCCAAAACATCTTCAAAGATTTTCACAGTGGACCTTGATAAAAACAATACAATCTCTTCTGGAGAATTATGAAAATAAATGCTGACTATTGATCTAACAACTGCTTTTTATAACATATCCTATCACCTAAAATCTTTGTTTGTTCGTATGCCTACATCTTGTTCTACAAAACAGAAAATGACATGGCTCTCAAATATTGGAAACTGTTAGAATCAAGGAGGCTGCACCGCATAATAAAGAAATACTTATCAATAGGAACCCAATGCACAAATTACTTTCTATGAATGGACACATAGGAAGAAGAATAATGCTTCTAAAAGCTCATTCTGTGAAGCATATATAAAACAACTACCACAAGATAAACTGTCAGAATAAAGTGTTTCCAAATGCTGGAAACTTTTGCATTTGCCAGCTCATCACATTATTTGCAAACTCTACTCCTCTCTTCTCCCCACAATTATGACCACCAGAAAACAGACTCAACAGAATGGAGGGCAAGCTAATTTCCTATTACAAATGCTTTTCATTTTCAATGCAGCCTTAACCACAGAAGACCTAAAGCCAACTTGCAACACTTAATGAGGCATCTTACTCTTGAACTTAAAGGCAAACAATAAATATCTTCAAAATGAAGAGTACCAGGTAAACCCCTCCATTTCCCAGACTTAATACTCCTTCATTCGACATAAAAATGTTAAGTAATTTTACAGAAGATGTGCAGGAGTGCCAAATGATCTGTGTGATGTCTCTGTGCAGGCCTTTGGAAAAACAACTGTGAACCAGACACACTGGGTTGAATTTCCATAACTCTTAACTAATAATGGGTCCCAGACACATACAGACTTCACTGCATACCCCATACAAAAGCAGCCATGCCTGTGAGGTGGTGGGTCAGCATGCAAATATTTCACAAATCCTGGTTCAGAAACAAAAAGAAAGCATCATCCATAATTACTTTCTCAAGAGTCATAGTCAGAGAGGTATTTCTTTCTAAATATGTAAGTCTAAACATTCTTACTCCTGAATAATTGTAGGGGAGTGTGAATAAAAGTCAATGTTTCCTTCTGCTATTTATGTTGCCTTGGTATTATGTAAATACAAAACTAAAGTACACAGAGCTACTTATCAAGATCAACCTAAGAGCTCTGAGAAATGACTTTAAATGAAGGTTTAAGCCCTGTTCTAACAAATATTTTTGTAGAAGAATTGTCCCTTCCAGGGAGTGAAACATAAATCAAAGGTAAACCACAATAAAGAGATCAAGATTCTTATATGGGAACTTCACAAACCTCAGAATTGGTATTACAGAATATATGTGTTGAAAATACTACAGTTGGGAACCTCAGATGAAACAGCCCTCCTGTGTGGCTGCTCCTACAGGTTTATAGGATTATCAGCCAGGTGTCAATGCAGGGTGAGCATCTTATGTGCCCTGACACCCCCCTACCCCACCCCCAACCCCACCTCCGGGGAGTACACTCCCTAAGAAAGAAGCAGGAAAGAGACGGAAGGGGCAGAAGCAAAGAGAAAGAGAATTCAAGCCCAAGGTTAAAAGCAATTTTGTCTTCTGACTCTCACTACGAAACGCACCTGCTGTGATGTCCAGTTGAGCTACTGGAGGTCCTCCGGCTGCTTCTGGAAACTGATGCTGGCATAGGGGCTCACATCCTCGCTGGAGCGGCTGGTGGAGGTGCTCTGGCTGCTGCCCAGAGGCTGATGAGGAGTTGGGGGTGGGGGAGGCTGCGCTTGAGGGGGGTGCTCCTGAGGGCGCTGCTTGAAGTCTTTGACCAAATCCAGGTCTATGTAGTTGAGACCATTCTCCAAACCCCCAGCAGCCCCACAGACTTGAGCCAGCTCCTTGGGGGCTCCTCCGAGCTCCCCAGGCCTCAGCCAGACATTCTCAAATGAAGCAGAGCTGTGACGTTTCACATCCTCAGTGCTGCTGCTGCCACCGCTGCTGCCCCCTACTGCAGCCCCCCCTGCCACGGGCACCGTGTTGCCTGCCTGGGGGGTACTAGGCGTGGAGGAAAAGGTCTCGGAGCTATGCCGCCTCCGGCACCCTTGGGGGTCCGCACGGATCACTTTGGCACTCTGGTTGCCTTTGGGACTGAGGTTCACCCGGGTGAAGGCACTCATGCCCCCGGGCCCCTGTGGGGCCTCCAGCAGGGAAGAGCGGGCCACCAGCTCCCCTGCTCCTTGAGGGGTGGTGGGGGAAGCAGAGGCTGCTGAGGATGAGGAGGGAGCAGACCCTGTGGCCCCAGGAAGGCTCGCCTCCTCCACAATGCCTGTCCGAATGTCAGCATAGCTGACGGGGGCCACTGGGGAGGTGTCCACGTAGCTCTGATGGGGACAACCCAACTGCATGGTCATGTAGTCACCCCGAGTGCCAGGCACTGCCCGGGTAGGCCTGCACACACTGGCAGTCCCCGGAGGTGCGGGGCCCACTCTGCTGGGCTTGACCCCAGGATTCTCCTGCCAGGTGGCCCTCCGGCCGGGCCCTAAGTCCATATTCATGTACTCTTCAGTGCCAGACTCTTTCTCCCTGGGAGCTGGCTGGAGCTGGGATGGACACCTGATAGAAGGTGAGCTGTGGGATGCCATGGGACCGGATAAGTAGCCAGGCTGCTCACTCCCAAATTCGATATTCACATATTCCCCTGGGCTCTTGGGCTCCGGAGGGTGCAGCAGGGCAGGCTGCTGCTGCTCCCGAGCCCGAGGTAGGGTGCTGGCCTTGGGATCCCCCAGCGACAGCCTTGTGGGCCGAGCCAGGCGGCTGTTGGTCTGCGCAGCTGTGTCCACCTTTCTAGGCAGATGGTGCTGCAGGACCTGGTGGTGGAGATGATGTGGGAGGCCCGGCTCCGGCCTCACCCCACAGTATCCTCCGCCCAGGCTGTCGCTGCTGGTGGAGGAAGAGGAATCTTCGGCTGTTGCAGCATAGAGAAGGCGACCAGAGCTGGAGGAAAGACGGAGGTGCTGGTGCCGGGCGGTCTCCTCCAGGTCCCCCGGGCGCTGGGTGTGCTTAAAGGACCTTGGCAATGAGTAGTAGGAGAGAACTGGCTTGTGCTGGGGGTCCTCAGGGCCGTAGTAGCAGTCAGAGGGGCTGCTGGTGTTGGAGTCTCCCACTGGCGACATGTTCATGTAGTCACCTGTACAGGACAAGAGCTTGCTGCCACTGCTCTCCAGGGGCAGTTTGGGGTGTGGCACGACGTGAGAATGGTGACCCCCAACCCCATTTGTCCACAGCTTCCCATAGCTACTGCCAGTAGGGGCAGCACTGTTGCTGCTGCTGGGCCCACCCCCAGTGTCAGGAGAACAGCTGCCACTTGGGGACATCATCATGTAGCCATTGGGGTCCACTCTCTGGGAATGGCGTCTGATGGGGTTGATGATCTGCTGCGGGGCAGACACACTCTTGGGGCTCATTGGCATGTAGTCCCCACTGCCTTTGCGGCTGCCAGGCACTGGGGCCACCCCTGGGGACATGGGCATGTAGCCATCATCGGTGTGGAGGGTGGAGGTGTCCGGCCGGCTACGGCCTCCACGCCGCTCCAAGGGGTGCATTTCCAGACCCTCTTCAGGGTAAGACTGGGTGGGCACGAAGGCTGAGTGCCGGTAGCCGGGCAGCCGGCCTCCACTGCCCCCTCCTGGTGGGTAGGCAGGCATCATCTCTGTATACTCCTCGATGGAAGCCACGGAGGACTGGGATGGGGTCTTCTGGTGGGAAATGGTGGGGGATGTGCCAGCAGAGTGAGTCCGCTTTCGAAATCGATTATCCAGATCGGCAGGACTAGCTGCCTCCTCCCCAGCCAGGGCTGGGCTCGTGCCCAAGCCAGTGCCTGGGAGGGTGCGGTGACCATTGCCGCCCCGAGGCAAAATGTAGTGACCATTGGGGGCGATGAGAGTGGAGACCCCCTTGCCTCCCATGCAGATGTAGTTGCTCAACTCCTCCTCTCCGCGGGCCGGTGGGGTGTGGCCCAGGGAATCCGGGGTGACACTGCGGAAGGAACTTCGGAAATCACAGGGACTGGAGCCATACTCATCGGAAGAGATGAAACCACCATCACTGGGGGAACCGGACACAGAAGCACTAGATCTCCGCGGGAAGAGACAGTCAGAGGTGGAGCCGTGGCCACTGGTGCTGCTGGAAGACAGACTGACCGGGCTGGTGGCCGAAGGAGAGCAACGCGAAGAAGGCATGGGGATGGATCGGCTGTGGTTGAGCGGGGGGTGCAGCCGGGAGCTGCCCCGATGCCGGTGGGCGTGGGTCCTGTTGGTGCTAGGACTCACAGGGCTGCCGTCCACCGACGCTGGGCGGGACATGGTGCCTTCACCGTCACTAGAGGCACGGACACGGAAGGAGCCTTGCTTCCCGCCCACCATGCTAGCTGGAGAGGTGGCAGTGATGCTCTCGGTGCGTGAGCGGCGGGTCAGCCCCACCTGGCTGGGTGGAGGGTTGTTGAGGTGGTGCCTGCGTAAGGGGACACTGATGGGGTTGGAGCAGTTGGAGGAAGACTGGCTCTTGCTGCGAGGCCGGAACTCATCGCTCATGGCCCGCATGGCCTCCAGGATCGTCTCATGCATGTTCTGGGCCACCACCGAGTCATCCACCTGCATCCAGAACTCCCCAGGTCCGGTCACCGCAGAACGGCCTACTTCGATGAAGAAGAAGTTCTCCGAGTGGCCACAGCGCCGGATGTTCATCAGCTGCAGCACCACTGCCGCTGCCTCGGAGTTCAGCTTCACGAAGCTGATGGTCTTGCTGGTCAGGCAGAGGCGGTAGATACCAATCAGGTTCTTTGTCTGACCCAGGCCCTTGGGTTTCAGGATCACCTGCCAGACCTCTTTGAACGCAGGCCCTGGGGGCATGTCCCCGTAGCTCAAGTCCTCCCCAGCTTCGCCAAGGCCAGAGCTGCCACTGCAGCTGCCCCCTCCGCCTCCAGCCCCGGGGGCCGCACCCCCGTCGTGGTGGCTCTTGGCACGGTTGTGCAGCTGCAGGAGGGCCTGGTACCAGCTGTCCTGCTCAGCCTCGCTGTCCGCTGCTATAGCAAAGTGCTCGTCCCGGGTGTAGAGGGCCACCAGGTGCTTGTTCTTGGAGTCAGCCCGCTTGTTGATGTTGAAACAGCTCTCGAGGGGGATCGAGCGTTTGGGGGCGCTCGACTTATGCCGCCACTTCTTCTCATTCTCGTAGTACTCAAGGCGCGCCGGGCCCCCAGCCTCACTGGCCGCCCGCAGCACGAAGAAGCGCTTGTGCATGCTCTTGGGTTTGCGGAGGTAGCCCACCTTGCGCACGTCCGAGAAACCCTCGGTCTCCGGAGGGCTCGCCATGCTGCCACCGCCACCACCGCCGAGCAGAGGGAGGCGCCGAAAAACCACCCGGTGGGGGGGCGGAGGCTCCTCGCCGCGGCCCCGAGCATGCAAACAGGGCTGGAGGCGGCCAAAACCCCGACTCCGAAATCCACACTGCCCCTGGCGCTGAGGAAGGGCGGCCAAAGCGGGACGCAGCGGCTGTGACCAGGAGAGAGCCCCGACCAGAGTTTACAGGCGTTTCATGCCCGGGGCAGAGGCAGTGCGTCCGGCGGGAGAGCAGCCCGGATCCTCCCAGAGCCAAGTCTCCGGGAAGGAGCGTAAATGCATCTCTCACGGCCCGAGCTGGAGTCCCGAGCAGGCGGAGGACGGCGCCCCAGGTTGCCCCTCTAGGCGCGCGCGCCTTCCCTTCTGAGTTCCCCTCTGGAAGTAGCGATTCCCGAGGCAAATTAAATATCCTTGGGCAGGGGGAGGCGAGCTGCCAAGTCTCAACGTTGCACGGGGTTCTCCCTCCTCCTTCTCCTTCGCCTCCTCCTCCGCCTCCTCCCACCCCCCAACCGTCCCCGCCGCCACCAGCCGCCCAAATACCAGCTCAATTGCAGAGACCGCGGCGCTGCGGCTGTTGCTGCTGCTGCCGCCGCCCGCGGACGCGTCCTCTGCAGCCCCCATTCGGGCCCATCTCGGCAGGCGGAGAAAGTGGCTTTTCCACGCGAAACGCTACTTGGCACCCGGGAGAGCTGGGGACGCGCCAGAGGGACAGGCACATCCCTGCCCCTCGCTCCAGTCGGCAGGGGAGGAGGGGAGGTGACGAGGGAGGGAGGCGAGGGGGTAGATTTGGGAAGGAGTCGGGGAAGACGCCTCTTCCCCGGGAGGCGCAGCCTCTGCAGTTACTTCTCCCCTCCTCCCTCCTCCTCCTCGGAGAGTTGCCGAGAGCCCCAACCAAAACAAGCGGCGGCGTCTGGCTCCGCGCGCCGGCCCCTCCGACTGCGCCGCTGTCTCACTCGGAGGAGAAAAACACGTGACGGAGCCTCTGCGCTCCGCAGCCCGGCCGCCGCCGCCGCCGGGAGGCTCCCGCCCGGGTCTCTACATTCCCGGCCGAGCCCGCCCCGCGCCCGCCCCTCTCCGCCCCTCGGCAGTGCCGCAGCGGCGCCCGCGCCCGACCTCCGCGCAGCGCTCGGCCAGCGCCCCTGTGCGGCCGCCCGCCCGGGCTCAGAACCTTCCTCCCCGCGCGCCACCCAGGGCGCCCCCGGCCCGCAGGAATCCCCGCCGCGGGCGCGGGCGGGGGTGTTTGGGTGGCTACCCGAAAGCACGAAGGGAGTCTGGGAAAAAGGCAGGGGGTGGGGGCGAGTTCGGGAAGACGCAGGAGTGAGGGTGGGGGGCGACGGGGGTGCACTGCGGCTACAGAGCCCGGAGTGGGAGGGCCCGGGGAGAAAGGGGCGCGGGAGCTGGGCTGCATCTTACCTAACAGGTAAGATCGACCCCTCGGGAGGGAGGTTTCTCGTCAGGGCTTTCTCTCCCAGGGAGTATAAAAACTGCATTTCCGTTTCGGGGGGATAGGCCGTGGTGAGAGATCTGGATTTTTATACGGTTTCCTAAGGAACTTGTGGGCCAGCCTGCTTCTCGGAATCACTGCATTTGCTGCAGGGAGGTATCTCGAAGGAGCCGAGGGACACCCAAGGGCACAGATTCGGGGATTCTGATCACTCCAAAAACGGGAAGAGGGATCCCCGGGAAGCACCCTATGCCCGGCGCTGGGAGCTTAGCCGCTCATCAATTAGGGAGAAAATGTAAATATCGCGGCTTCTTCTCCATCCTAGCGAGGGGCGGGGATTCACACTTAGAGGTGACGGCAAGGGGAGAAGATGAGACGTCCCTTATCGTATTCTGAAATCTATTTGCGATTTTAAAAATATGTTAGGGACCTACAGAGGCCCACTATGTAAACACTGGCTGAAGTGTTTGCTTCACACACAGCTTCCACGCCCATTGAACTACCCCATGAAATGTTTACCCTTGCCTACAAGAATAATCGAGAGGAAACAAGGATGGTGCCCGCTCCACTGTACAGAACCTGGGTACTTCGCGAGAAGAGGTCAGCAGCCGGTCTACTTCGAGAGACTCTTACACAGTTAACCTTGCGGTTATCAGTCGCCACGAACAAACGCTCCCCAAAGTTTTTATTTTTTATTTTTATTTTTTAATTAAGCTCACCTATCAACGAGTAGTTTGTCCCCTGCTTGCCCAGCTGGCATTAAGGACCCTACAGAGATGACGTTTGTCACTGGGTTTAATGCTGTATTTTCCCACCCCATTCCCGGCTCGTTCGGGGTTTTCCTCTCTGTTCGAGAGACCGCGGTCCCGCCCGCTCTCAGGCACTGCGGGATGCTGGCGGGGAAGACGCCGCAGTCCAGGCGCTGGGCACGCTCCATGGCCGGCGGGGCTGGGCCGCAGAGGAGCGCGCCGGGGCCTAATGCGGGGTGAGGGGCGGGCGAGTTTCTTGGGGAAGCCTGCTGATTGGTGGGGCTCCCTGTCTTTCAAGCCTTGCTTGGCAGGAGGGGAGGTAGGGAGAAATGGTAGGGGTACCAAGGTAGGTTGCAAAGCGTAGAAAAAAAATAAAAATTAAAAAGAACCGTAGGCGCCATTCAGCATCCTGTGAAACGTGAATTCCGGGGACTCGGCATCTGCAGAGGGGCGCTCCCCAACCGAAGCCCGTCTCATTTCTCCTTTCACCTTTTTGTTCCTGCCATCATGCAGCCTCGTCTAAACCTGGTTAATCTATAATTTGTGTACACACTGTTGAATTGAAAGAACGCCCTCTCTCCTTCTGACAGCTTGGTGATGTGGGCACACGCTCCCACTACAGCAGAGCTATAAATAGCATATATTTGGAACTGGTAACTAGGCGGCAATAACAGTGACCGAGATTCTGGGGGTATAGCGTGCTTTGTGCGAAGCAAGGGGAGGGGTGGGTGGAGTAGGGAAACGAAGTTCGTAGTAAAGTGTAACTGAGGTTTCAGCCTTGGCAAGAAAAAAATGATAAAAGGTGGCTTACTGGTAACAATGTAATCTAAGGCCAAAGGGCCTTTTACACTTTTACGTTTAGCACAGCAGGGTGGGGGTTATTTCATATTTTATAGGAAAACGATCTAAATCCCTAGACTTGTAGTTTTCAAATGATCTACCTCACCTCCAGCCCCCCCCCCCCCCAAAGAAAAGCAAAAGAAAAGGAACATACCTCTATGGAAAACAAAACCTTGAACTCTTTCCCAAAAGGACAGGGCAGGAAGATCCATTTAATTTTCAAATATTCTACAATAACCTTCACAGAAAGGTTAGGAGACATATTATTATAAAAGCTTTTTAAAAAATATCTCGGCAGGAAAGGAATTCTGCTTTAGAAACTCAACTTCAGTGGCTAATGAATGGGCTAGAAATCATGAAATAAGCCAAATTGCTGACGATTTGTATTCAGAGGAGTGGTTTCATGTGGAAGATAATCGCTCATAAGGTACTAGGTATTATCATTTCTTCCTACTTGCTGGTGTTTTACTACCAATGTGAAAGATGGTTAATATTTATTATAACTATACTGTGGAAGGTTCATTTGTGCTCTACATATTTTTTATTAATAGGTTGAGATCACAGGAAGTGCACATTTTGTGCACATAATATACAGAATACAAAGAGATGCTTTTGTAGAATCTAAGTGAAGTAATTTAAGCAGGTACAAGTATTATCCTGTCACCTTACGCTAAATTAGTCTTGTGGTGTACTGTAATGATATACACTGTATGAAAATTTTACTCCTAAATGGAAATTCGCAGAAACCAAAGAGCCACCTAGCACGAAATATATTGCTCAATGCTGCCATCTATAGGGCAATTAGAGATGATTTGTATAATAAACTACAACAGATTTTTAAACTCAAGGAGAGCTGAATAAAGGTTCATCGAAACACTGGGAAAGCTATGCTGGTATTCACAAATGCAGTTATGGTTCCAGGAGTTAAAACTTTACATGTGTGGGAAGAACTATTGAGCAGCATCTCTGCAATTAACTTTAAATTGGAAATATTGGCCTGTGTGATGCTATCAGGGACATCATACAGACTTCATAAATTATTACATGTATCCCCAAAGTGACCTCTAGTTATAAACTCTTAAAAATTAAACATTTTGTATATGGTCAACATGGAGAAGTATAAACTACTGTCCTAGCAGAAATAAGAATTGAGTTGGCTAAAGAAATCACCAACCATTTGAAAATTAAAAAGTATTTCATATTTCAAAACAGATGTTTTACTTAAGATAAATAGGTCACAGCTGGAGGAGCTGTTTAAATATTGTTATCTCTTGAATTAATTTTGGCATTTAGAATGATGCTTGAAGGAAAATCAAAGCTTGTATATTTTCTCATTTTAATGTCTATTTTTATTTTAAGATAGTTCAAGCATAACAAATATTTGAATGACTATTCTGCGAGGCAGTATGAAATACATAAAAGGAGATACCTTTTTACAGCTTGGATGGGGTAAAAAGAAAGATACAAAATAAAGATCATTGATAACTAAAGTCGTGTGTGTGTGTGTGTGTGTGTGTGTGTGTGTGTGTGTGTTGAATGAAATAACTGAAGAAATCTTTATGGAAGAGAGGAGACGTAAGCTTGAACTTGAAGGGTGGATAGAACTCAGATAAGCGATTGGCTGTTTATTTGTTTATTTGTTGCCATTCCAACGTTTTGGAGCACCTTCCTATGTTAGGCCTTGACTAGACACTGAGGATTTAGCTAAGACATGATCCTGCCCTCAGGAAGCTTTCAGTGAAGATCAAGATAAATTAATACAATTGCCAAGTGCTGTGATCTCTTTGATGAAGAGGTAGGCACAGGGTAAATGGGATCCCAAAGCAATCAACTGCCTTCTGATTTAAAGTCATCAATCACAAACAGTACAATCTAGGAGCCCACAGATGCCTTTCCCTTTAATAACCTGGTTTTCTCTTATAATTAAAATTTCTCAAATTGGATTTAAAATGTGAAATAGGGAAATTAAAAGTGAGCTGAAAGGTCACATTGGGCTTGAAAATCTGCTAGATCAATGCTTCTTAAACCCGAGGGTCTTGTTACCATTGAGGTTCTGATTCTGAAGGTCTAGGGCAGGCAGAGCGTCTGTATTGTCAACACACACCAGGTGATGCTGATTCTGCTGGGCGGGGGTGGGCACCACCCTTTCAGGAGCACAGCTCTAAATGACGGAGAATTATTTCAGAGACACAGTAATATGGTGCCGTGACGTGCAAGCAGGGTCTGTATATTTTAGTATTATGTATATATTTATATTTATCAAGAGAAGAACAGCAGCAAAAACTCTACTTAACTGAGGTATTATTGCATTCGGGCTTCTTTCTTTTCAATCACAGCCATCAAATCTTTCTTCTGACAAGTGTGAAATGTTATTTTTTTTCTTAAACATGTGTGTTAGTGTTTTCCAAGGTGTGATTTAAAATGTAGGGTATTGGCTACCTCCCAAGTCTTATTGAACCAGTCTTTTAGAGAATGCTGCCCCCGCCCCCACAACCATCTGCATTTTAAGCAGCATTCAAAGAGATTCTTGTTTACACTAAAATTAAGAATCTTTGATTCAGGCACAAAGGAAAATGTTTAAATACCTTGGGAACAGGTGAATGCATAGCCTGAACCAGTAAACAGAAGTCTCCCTTGTGGGCTATTTACTACAAAGAGGGGAGCACACAATGCCCCATGCCTGGTGAGTTTCAAAACCTTTGAGGAAAATTAATTACTGGCATTTGGAGTGTAAGAATCCAGACCTATACTCATCTTGATTCATCCTTCATCTGTCCTGGAGAACTCAGAGAAGACAAATGCACTGAGATCGGACACAGGATTTCACAGAGACTAATGCCTTCAATGGACAATTTTAAAACACGTGCTGATTTGGGTATAAATAAAGCATGAAATAAACAGACGAATGAGGTTGGAAGAAAGAGAGAGGATGAAAACTCTATGCTGCTGTTTAAGTTTTCCATTTTATAAATTTTACAGATTTTTAGGTTAGTCTCTAATAACTGACACTTGTCTAAAAGACTTGCATTTTTTTAAAAAAATGTTTTTTTCTTGGTTTCCTTAATTATATTACCAGTTTCTTTTACATTCTTTGATAAGGACTTGGGGGGAGGGTAGTCAGTCAGGTTGTCATCTTAGATAATGCCACCAACTCTTTTGGTCATTTACTCTAAAGAAAACCTCTGGCTGTTTCTTGCATTTAAGGGAACATGTGTTTTACCTAGAAAAGCACATGCCCAGGGGATGTATAGGCATTATCACACTCCTTGTTCATTTCACCCCATTATGTACCTTCAAGTTGTCTTTCTGGTGCAATGTACTCTTTCTGAAATTGGATAACCAAAAACTGTCTTCAAAATAACTCTCTAACTTTACTTGTTCCTTTTTTAAAACAAGAACTTCAGTGATGATGGATTGCAGTGCCCTTTAGTCAGGAGTCAGGGTGTGGAGGTAAAACGAGTTGATTTTACTAACAAAGAACACTGGTTCACCCTCAGCTTCTCAGTTTTCTCACAATCTTCTCCCCTTAACCGCAAGATCAACAATCATGAATCTTTTTCTTTCTTTCTTTCTTTCCTTCCTCCTTCTCCTCCTCCTCCTATACTTTTAACAGTTCCGAAAACTGGGGCACATGACTTTAAGGTCCTTCATTTGGAAAAAAAACAAAAAAAATGAAAAACAACTGATTAGAAGTTTAGGAATATTATTTGTATGTAGGGATTAGGAATATATGAGTTAATTTGAACTCAAGACATTCATCATTACATCGCTACCTGTGGTGGTGTCCCGTGTGGCTCCACACATGAGCAAAGGGTCACCCACATCAGAATCACCTGGGGGCGTGTTAAACTCAGTTTCCTACATCCCACCCCTGACTCTACAAATCAGATGTTCTGTAGGTTGACATGTACTCTCACCATTTCCCACCCCACTTCCATGAGTTTTATGTGTGCTAAGATTTGAAGTTGGCTTTTTAGACTATGTCAAAAACCATATATTTTAAATGAGGGTATTATAAAATACATGTGGATTGACCTCCAGTAATTGTTAGAAGTCTGATCCATACTTTTATTCCAAAACATTCTACTGCAGTGACTTAATGACTTTTGACTATACCCACAGTAAAAATACATTGACAAACACATTGCCCATCCGGCCCTGTACACACACACACACACACAACGGAAATACAGCCTATCCCTGCTCCCTGTGAGGATCATTCTTTCTTTCTCCTTCCCTCTCTGGCTCTTGCACTCTTTGTCTTTTGATGCTTGCTGAGACCCACTACATTAATTTCCAGGCACATTAAGGTGTCATGACCTACAGTTTGAAAACAATTTGACCTAGAGTTTCCCTCACCATATGAGTATTTATGATTTCAAAAGCAAAACGATGACCATCTCTAGTTCCTCGCCTGTACTATCCTCAGAATCTTCAAAGAAGGAAATTCACATAGCTTCCAATAGATTCTAGTTCATTTAAATCATGTTATTTTGGTACCAACCAAATATGACTTTCCCACTGCTTTTTCTGTAAGCCAAAGCCAATGTGTACCTGCTGAGCAACGGGATCTAATGCACTTCAATTTTCCATGTATCTTGACAATGGAAATCTGAATACAGATGAAAGGCAAATTAAAACCCTAGATGTAATTTAGTTACTATATTCTTCAAAATAATAAACATTTCTTATTTGCCAATTTTATTCTATTGGACTATTGAGTTGATGTCATTGATTTTGCTCTGTGTATAAAATATTTGGGGGACCGTGGCTGGCTAGCTCAGCTGATTACAGCATAGTCCCCATACGCCAAGGTTGCAGGTTCAATCTTCAGTCAGGATACATACAGGAAGCAACCAGTAACTGCACAAATAAGTGGAACAACAAATCAATGTTTCTCTCTCTCTCTCTCTCTCTCTCTCTCTCTCTCTCTCTCTCTCCACACACACACACACACACACACACACACACCCAGCTTCCTATCTGTCTCTAAAGTCAATTTTTAAAAAAGTATTTGGGGAAAAGAGGTAGACATACATGCATTTAAAATATATTCATGTAGTCCAGCCGGTGTGACTCAGTGGATTGAGCATTGTCCCATGGACTGAGAGGTCCGGTTCGATTCCCAGTCAGGGCACATGCCCGGGTTAAGAGCTTGATCCCCAGTAGGGGGCGTCCGGGAAACAGCCTGATCGATGTTTCTTTCTCACACGATGTTTCTGTCTTTCTCTCCCTTCCACTCTCTCTAAAAAGAGACATAAAATATATTCATATAAATGTATATTTTGTTTTTGCATCAGTTTTTAATTGATGCTAAATGAGACAGGAACTACCCTCCTTTATAAAGGAGACATTTTAAAACGAATTACTTATTAGTAATCTAATTTCTTTTTATTAACATTACTTTCATTAAAACTAGCTAAAATATTGCTCTTTTGTATTTCCTAATTTACCAAACGTACATTTCTCCATGAGGAAACTCTTAGGGTCTCATTATCATTCATTCATTTGACAAATATTTATTGAGCGTTCACTATGTATTAGTCACTGCTTCAAGTGCTTAGGATACTTTCAGCAGAAAGCATGCAGGTGCCTGCCCTCATGGAACTTGGATTCTAGTAAAGAAAGGTAAGTGGCCATCAAACTAAAAATCTTAAATGATGAAAATGTCTAGTGTGGTAAAAGGTGATACATCCTATGGGAGAAAAGGAAAAAATTCAATTACCATAATTTAATTTTTAGACCGAGAGTGTTGGTAGCAGAGGGTTGCAATTGTAAAGTGGTGGTCCAGGTAAACCTCCTTTGAAAGGTGACCTGAAGGAGGTGAGCTCACTAGCCAACTGGAAAATGGTGAGGAGTATTTCATGCTGAAGAAATAGCCTGTGCAAAGGTTCCAAGTGAGGAGCACACTTGACCATTCAAGGAGCAGTAAAGAAGGAAGCGTGGCCCAGCGGAAAAGGAAGAGGGACTAGAGACAGAACAGTGGATGAGATCACCAAAGAGCTCCTGGGCCGGTAGGTGAGATCACCAAAGAGCTCCTGGGCCGGTAGGTGAGATCACCAAAGAGCTCCTGGGCCGGTAGGTGAGATCACCAAAGAGCTCCTGGGCCGGTAGGTGAGATCACCAAAGAGCTCCTGGGCCGGTAGGTGAGATCACCAAAGAGCTCCTGGGCCGTTTTAAGGACTTGGCCTTTTCCTCTGAATGAGATGGGAAGCCACTGGAGGGCGTTTAGTAGAGCAGTGACATATCTGGCAGCTTTTGAAGACTCATTCGGGCGGTTCTATTGGGGACAGACGGTTGGGGAAGAGGAGGCAGGAATAAAGGCAGAAGCAAGGACACCTGTTAAAAGGCAATTGCAGAAATCCAATCGAGAGACCAGTGATGATAAGAAGTGGTCAATTTATGACTATATTGTGAAGGCAGAGTTATCAGCATTTGTAGGTGGTTTGGATGTGATATGAGAGAAAAAAGGTTTTTTGTTTTGTTTTGTTTTTTTAATCTGTGCGACTGGAAGGTAAAGTTGGCATCAGTTGAGATAGGGTGTCAGTTTTCTATTCCTGGGTTAAGGACGTACTTAAAAATATCAACCGTTTTCTTATGCCCTAAGATTCTATGGGTCAGGGATTCAGACAGGACACTGTGGGAATGGTTCGTCTCTGCTCCATGATGTCTGGACCTTGGCTGAGATGGCATGAATAGCTGGGGGACACTTGATGACTGGGGCTTGGAATCATCTGGAACTTCCTTCACTCATGTGTGTGGCACCTGGGCCAGGATGACTCAATGGCTGGGTCAACCAGAATACTTACAGCTGGTCTCTCTGTGTGGCTAGAGCTTCTCACAGCATGGAGGCTGACTTCCAAAAGAGAGAGTCTGCAGACTGAGCATTTCAAGAGCAAACATGCCAAGAAGGGGGTGCTCCAGGAGAAGTGAGCAAAACTGGTGCAGCCTTTTGTGACCTCATCCCAGAAAGCACAGCGTCACTTGGACTGTGAGTACTCTGTTGGTGAAGTGGTCACCAATCCCGGCCAGGTCAAAGGGGATGGAACCTAGACCATTCTTGTTTATGGGGAGAATGTAAAATAATTTGTAGTCATTAAAAAAAAAAAAGCCACAGATTGGAAGACTGTGGGTAAACAGGTACAGGAATGGGTTGCGGGGGGTCAAGAAGAGTCAGCTCTAGACATGTGAGTTTCAGATGCTGTTTAACGTCTAAGTGGAGATATCAGGTAGGCACTTGTATAAATAAGACTGCGTTTGAAAAGACTGGTCTGGGCTGAAGACGTAAATGGGAAGGCTGTCAGCATGTGTGGGATATAAAGCCCATGATACTGGGTAAGATCATCAAGAGAAAGTAGGGAACAGCAAAGGAGACTAAGAAGAGCCACGAGGGAAGTTTTCTCCTTCCGGCGAAGGGAAGACAACGTGTCAGGGAGAAGAGAATAATCAGCTGAGCCCATTGCTGCTGAGGGTGAAACCAGAGGCACCCATGGAATTGGCATAGTCTTCAGTCTTACTGTGTGTTATGTGTAAGACCGATCCACATGGATCTTCAGTCCACACGAAATGCTGAGGGTGCGATTCTGTTCTTCAGAGAAGTTCACTAGAGTTCACTCCTTAGATGTGAACAGTACAGTAAGTCTGTACAGTAAATCTGTAGTGATTACATGAATAATTATGGCAACACATTTTATATTTTCTAAATAAATTTTACTACAGAAATTGCCATGAGGATAAAGGTACTGAAGTATGTTCAATGTCATATTTAGATAATTTTCTCTAGGGACTTTAGCCTGCTTGTCTCTAAGATCTAGACTTCTAGATATTTCTTAAAATTTTAAGAGAGGATAGTGCAAGTGGAAGAGAGAGAGAGAGAGAGATTCATAGAAAAGATTTCCAATGTGTCCTAATTTTTACCAAACCTTTAAAAAAATATATCTTTATTTTTTTGTATTGATTCCAGAGAGAGAGTAAAGGAGAAAGAGATAGAAACATTAATTTATTGTTCCACTTGTGCATTTTTTTTGGTTGACTCTTGTATGTGCCCTGACTGGAGATCAAACCCACAACCTTGGCATATTGCAACAACGCTCTAACCGACTGAGGTGTCTGGCTAGGGCTAAAAAAAAATTAGATGAAAGTTTATTTCTAGAAATTTACTTCTAGATTTTTAAAACTTTACTGATTAAAAATTATCCCAAATAATAAATAATATTTTCCCCTTTAACTTAATTTATTTTTAAAGATGAATGGAAAGTAATTTAGTACATTCAAAGGACAAATATCCATACCAGCACTTCGTTTTAAGCTGGAAAATAAGAAGTAAAATCTTACGTAAAATAAGTCAATACCAACAATATAATTATGTAAAATGAAATGGCTACATCATTAGTGGACACACAATTTACCAAATAGTGCAAACCATACTCTTGAAATCTTTCTAGAACTACAAAATATACTTCAGCACATCTCTATGAACTCTGAGATTCTATTATTGTTTTAGTTCTGAAATTTTCCCATCATGATATAAAAGTCAAAATAAATAAAATCCATGTACAATTTGTTACATGTCAACCGCAAATGGCAGTTGGTCCATCTTGCTTCTGTCTAGCGGTAATCTGTCCACTCCCCCAGGTGACCTTGCTTGTGCACATGGACAATTTGCCTTCCACAAAATTGCTTGCTCTCTCAGTTTGTCCAAGGTCGGTTGTGGTTTCTTTGTTGGTGACTGAGAGTATTTAAAAATTGACAGAACAATAACTGTTTTTTTTCCTCCCTCAACAGGCTCTTCACTTGCTCTATTCCCTAATCTGCTCCCCGCCTGCCCCGTTACGTTTTCTCTGATGCTGCCACACAGCACTGCGTGGTGGTTCAGAACCATGGAGAGCGCGAGGAAGGGGCATTTAGGAAGCATTCCAGTCACAGAGGTGGGGGAAGAGATGATCCTGGAATTGTTGCTGGACAACTTTCACTTAAAGGATATGACTATAAAGAATAACAGTGGAATTTTGATTCCCTGATATTTGGGAGGGATGATTATTCTGGATATTTACCCAATGCTTTTGAACTTCATCTAATGACACATGAGAAGACACCAAAAGTAGGAAGAGCCAAAGCTGCCAGTGCAAAACCCATTTGAAGTTTTATGTTTATAATTTGCTACCATTTTTGTAAACTTTCACATTTTTGACAGTTGTGAGACCCATCGATCTACCATAGAAGAGAAATAAGTCACACAGAGATATGCGGGGTTGAAAATAGATCATTAGAAGGAGTGTGTACAAGTTCCAGTCCTAGGTCCTTAGAACTGCCCTGGAATCTCTAGCTCACCTTTCAATTCTATGAATTATCTAGAACTCTTACAATAATTATCCTCAATCCCACTTTTAATTTTCCTTTGGCTAGTTTCATGTGAGTTTTGTTACTTGCAACTGAGTATCCTACTAATGCAGATGGGTAGGATTTAGAAAGACAAATTTTAAAAAGGGGTAATTCTAGGCTCAGAGCAAAATAATATTACAGGCAAGGAGGCAAGAATATAGCTTGGGGTTTTCTGGGACAGTGAGAAAATTGGCCTAGGAAAATTGAGTGGTTTATAAGGAATGTATTTAAATAACTTCTTTATACTACAACTGAGCAGGAGTATAAATTCTCTCAGCCTCTTCAGATGGCAGTTGAACAAGAGCTATAAAAATTTCGAATGCATATACCATTTACCTAGTAATTCCACTTCTGGAAATGAATTCTGTAGAAATAATCATACAAGGATATTCATGGAAATGAATTTTGTCACAGACAATGGCCGAAAATAACATACATGTCCATCAATAGAGGACTTGTTAAATAAGTTAACCACATTTACATGCTGACATACTGCATAGCTATTGCAGATAATTCAGTAGATCTATGCAACAATCTTCACAGGAAAAAAAGACAAGGTGCAAAACGATCATAAATGCTATTATTTATGTTTTTTAGGTAAAGCCCGTGTATATTTTTATATACATTGAAGATTCTAGAAGGGCTAATGAGAAATCTTAGCAATGGTTTTCCCAGAAAGAGGATCACCTTTCCTTTCTTCCATATCCTCATATATTGCTTGTCTTTTAAAACTATATTCATGGATTACTACTTGAATTAAACTACTGTAACTAAATATTACAAAAATATAAGATAATGAAAACTTGAATGATGTATAATATTATCAGGTTTTTAGAAATTTCCACGTATTGTTTTAAACTCTTTAAGATGTTATCTCATTCGATCCTCACAGCAACCCTGTTTTCTTCCAATTGCTCTTGAGGTTGCTGCGGGAAAGGCAGCTGGGGCAGGCATAGAGCCCTGATCCCAAACTCGGACCCAAAGCCCCTGTGTTGAACCATTGTCCCTCTTGCCTCCCTCGGCGGCCCTGACTTTGCTGTGATGCCTCTCCAAAGGCAGATTGCTGTGGATACATATGAAACATTCACGCTGACAGTCTACCAGTGACATCCAATGAGGAGTCTCTTCACAATGGCTAATACAGCAACTCACAAAAGAAACTTTTCCATCTCTACCAGCTGTTTAGATCTGGTGTAGAAGGTTTCTTAAACGGACACACCGTCTCATAAATTTATTACAGAGCAATATATAATGGTGATTTCTCTCTCCAGTACTGGGAGCCATTGAATTGTTTAGTCAGAATCATGACCAAGTTGGACTTTCATGTTGAATAGATCCTTCGTGTATTTTTGGTGGATGGATTTAGAGAAGTTTGGAGACAGGGAGGTAATGGACATAGAATTTTGTTGGGCATCTACCCAGCATTCCCTCACTCCATCTTTTGCCAAGAGCACCTTGCTGTCCTGTGGGTCAAATCATGGAATGGCAGTTGGTTTAGGCCTTAGAACTGAACTGCCGTGGTTCCATCGGATCTGCCATATTATCATTGTATGTGTTGACAGTTTATTTAACCTCCCTCGTGTCTCAGGTATCAATATCATGGGAATAATGGTATCTCACTGGATCATGGTGAGGTTTTAAACAGATAGCGCTTATATTTTGAGGGCTCAGTAATATTAGTCATCATCACGATTGTTGTTCTCAACCATGTGTTTTGAGTGGGATTAGTACCCCTGCCCCTCATCTCCCCCACCCCACTGCAAGACAGGGCCTGCCATAGGGTCTATGTGGTGGGGAGGATCACAGAAATGTCATCCCTCAAGAAGGGGCAAGGCTTTGTCAGTTTGACTCTCTCAACCTACTTTATTCTT
Source organism: Molossus molossus (assembly GCF_014108415.1). Taxonomy (NCBI): domain Eukaryota; kingdom Metazoa; phylum Chordata; class Mammalia; order Chiroptera; family Molossidae; genus Molossus; species Molossus molossus. The sequence goes on from NW_023425346.1 coordinate 97,599,365, forward strand.
GTTGTATTACCAGATATGTTTCACATTTGTTCTCAGAAAGCAGAGAACTTAGGTGATTTGTTCACCGCTCTTTGGGGGTAATTAAAGGTGGCTAAAAAGATCATTCCAGGCCTGGGACCACATGAACAATGGTGGAGAAGTCATGAAGAAAGGCAGGCATTCCGTGTGGACCAGAGTAGAGGGAACATGTGTCCTGTCTGTAAATTGGATTATACATATAAAGCATTTAGCACTTGGAAACCATCATTATAGTCATTATAAAAAAGTTGCAACTACAAACTCTTTGAGGAGAAGAGTGTCCTCTTTGAGATTCATTCTGAACATCTAGCACTCAGTACTCAATTGTAGAATTGAATGTTATTAGATCATACATTTGAAAGCCAGATAGATGACTTTGCAGATCAAAGAGTTTAGACTTATTTCATTAGTAATGAGGAGCACTTGGTATGATAAAAAGGGGAAGTAACATGAACAGATCCAGGGAATAGAATAAAATAGAAACCTTGGGCACGGGTAGGCTAGTTAGGAGTCTGTTTCCATAGACTAAATGTGATGATGAGGGTCAGGGTTTGGTTGGTGGTGGTGGAAATGAAGGTGCAGAAAACTTCAGAGGTGAGGATGATGGGATAATTGTTAAGACAGTAGTCAAAGATGATGGGCATTTGAATCCTGAGTGTTAAGAGGTTCTTAGAACATCTGAACACTTTTTTTTTTCTCAGAGACGAAAGACTTTATTATAACTCACAGAAAGCTGAAGCCAGAAGTCAGCATGTTTGCACTAGTTGCCTGTCTCCCCAAGTCCATAAGGGGGATGCAGTGGCCAAGACGGATGCTGTCCAAAGAGTGGGCTGCAATGTAAAGAGGAGCCCTGGGCCAGGGTCCCAACAAGCAGCAAAAATTGCAGCAAGAAGCAAACAAGCCACCCTCTGTCCCTATGCAGTTGCTGACAGTCACCCTGGGCACCTGGATCTACTGGGTTGCTTGCAGGACCAGTAACAGAAACTGCTCAAGGTCAGGAGATAGATGAGCCTTCAGGCTGGCCACTCAGCAAGAATTTTCAGAGTCCACTTGGGGCTATGGAAGAAGTGCCCCCCGACACCCTTCTTTTAAAGGACATGCACCTGATCATTTTGTAGGTATAACTGATGTGAGTTTCTTTGCCCAAACCTAACCTAATGAACTTTCCCCCCGTAATCCTCATTTATAAACTCTAACTGTTGCTAACTGAAGGCATTAGTTGTCAGCATGTAATTTCCCATCAGCAACGATCTGACAAGTTAATTTCTGCAGTGAGCACCGTTGAAGCTATTTTTCTAACTTCTAGCATAATATTTGATCATGAACAACTTCCTAGATTCTGCTTTCTGGAACCCTGCTTCCTATCTAGTTTTGGGAATTCTCTTCTTTAAAATAAGGATCAGTATGTCAGATATTACAGTTACTATACATTCCATCCAAGCTTAAAAAATGTATTGAATACTTCACTTCCTAATTCCTCTAGGTAGCATAGAAGTCCCTTGGAATGTGTATGTTGTATCAGTTGAAGTGTATCAAGGTTGCTTGACTCTAATACCATGAACTCTGCCTGCGTAAAAGAAGGTAAAGGTAAATTAGAAGTTCCCATTTCTTTTTCACTTCATTCATTCTAGTTTAAACCATTTCTGGTAAGTGTGTTGTATTGAGGAGAAAGGTTATTTGAAGAGTTGTCACAATGTTTGTTTCCAGCAAAACTAAAGACTCTTTTACTCCATTTTCTGAACAAATGGTAGACTGAGTTTTCCAGGTGTTTTTCCAAATAAAATTTTCAGGATGCTGGCTACCAAAGGTTAATTTTTTTCTCTGTAAGTTATAACATATTCATGGATGCTTCAGACATTACAATACAGGTCAACAGTTTGGGGTGAGGGGAGTAGAAAATAAAAGAGGCCATTTAGAGCTTTAAGTTATTTTTCCTAAAAGATCTGCTCTGTGTCTCTAGCTAGAGAGGTGATGCTGACGACGACCTATTAGTGTGCAGGTGGGGCTGACTTTTTCAACGCGTCTGGCTTCAGCTGGGAGGTGGGTTCAGTAACATTATGCTGACTTGCAGGCTACAAAGCCTCTGACAAAGGATCGTCACATCTGGAGCTTGATTTTATGTCAGTAGCTGACCTTCTTTTCACCTTCTTCCCCATGGACTTCTCGACTTAGTATTTCTAAAGATATTATGCAGTGCCGTCTTGCTGACTTAGACGAGGCAGTGACAAATTTAATGTTACTTCACCTCAGTGGGGGTGAATTCAAGACCCATTATTGTGCCCCCAAACCCAATAGCATATTTGAATATTCAGAATTGCAAGGCTGGTTGCATTAACCAGAGCAGCATGGGGATGATGAAAAAGGGCAAGCTGTGCAAAAAATTATCAGTTTATCTCACGAAGAAGGTTACCTTGGAGGTCACAAATTTCTTTTGTGTAACAATGCTTGGAGTGGCTTCAGAAACAGACCAGTTAAATCTAGGCTAAGGGATGAATAATCTCTTAAACTGTGCCCCATATTTAAGATTCAGTTGTTTGCAGGGTATGAACACCAGATAGAAAGCACAGGTCTAATGCCTTTTCTTGATCTCCATGTTTTTAAAAGACAACTTGCATTTTGGTTCATTTTTCACTGAAGCAGAATAACAATTTACATTTCAATTGCAGTTTTCCCTAGACAGACTGGAATGTGTAGTTCATTGAACATGTCAGTCTAGCAGCATTTTTTGCTGCTAATGTTTCCAGTGTCTAAAATGCTGTGACTATACCACTCTCATGATACTATTTTTATGCTGTTTAAGAGTGCATAATGAGATCTATATTCCTGATAGTGTGTTTACTCCCTGAATTTGGAGCAGGCAAGGTCAGAAGTTATATTAATTATTTTGGGATGGGCTCATTTGGTCAAATGTTATCAAATAATTTTCGGAGAGCTAAAAATTCATCAAATGATTGGCTTAACTAGGATGCCTAGTGGGTTAAAGTAAATGATTGTTCAGTTCAGTCACAGACAGTTAATCTGGTAGGCCTAGTAGATGATGTTCTAATTAATGCATTATAATAGTCAATCAAAAATTACTTACTGGGCACCGATCAGGTACATTACACTGATACTCAGTAGGGAAGCAAGAGGAAATAACCCTCTAAGACATTAGCTAAATGAAGACATATACTGAGCAACCATAAACTGTAAACTAATGAGGTAGACATTTGTCATTATGAAGCATCAACCTGTAACTACAGCACGGAAGGACCCCAAAGCACAGATGTGTTCTGGATCACCCAACCAAATAGGGATCCAAGGAATCCAGAACTAAGCCCACTTTTAATTGGAGCTGTCTCTCCCTGGGAGAATGAGGAAGATACAGAAGTTAAGTGTGGCTGCAAAATGACCACAGTGCCTGCACATCCCCAAGGGAAAAACTCCGTTACAGACTATGTTAGAACCATCTGGGGACTGGGTGCTTGTACACAGTCAGGTTCCTAAGTGCCACCTGAGACCCAGTGCATGCAAATTCAGCACGCACATTTTAAATAAGCTCTTTAGTCAATTCTGAAGTAGGTGGTATATAGTTCACATATTGATAAACATACTTTATAGTTTCACATAGATCCCTAGGTCTACACCATCTTTCCTGTTTTGTTTTTAATCCTCACCTCAAGATATATTTTATTGATTTTAGAGAGAGAGGAAGGACAAGGGAGGGAGAGAGAGAGAGAGAGAGAGAGAGAGAGAGAGAGAGAGAGAAACATTGATTAGTTGCCTCCCTTATGTGCCCCAACTAGGGATCGAACCCACAACCTAGGTATGTGCCCCAACTGGGAATCAAACCTGCAACCTTTTGGTGCATGGGAAGATGTTTAACTCACTGAGCCACCCGGCCAGGGCTTTCTTGTTTGGTTGTATTAAGTATAACTCAAGAGCATATGGCGGTATCAGAATTCCGAACTGTGAAATTATTTTCAGGTATTATTTCTATTGCTATTTGTCTTATTTCATTAAATCAGAAGTTGCAAATTTGTGGCCTCATGGCCAGTGGGATCCATGGGTGGTTTTTCAAATTTCCCCAAATAGTATCTTTTAAATTGTGAATATTAAACATTAGATGATGCATCAAAAACTGAAATTCTAATTTCTCTTTAAAAATCAGATGCTCTGAGAGCTTGGGACCTCGATGCCCACATGGCCTCAGTCAGCCCAAATGGAGAAGGCACTGCCCCTCTCCATGGCCACCTTGCCGTGACCCCACGACCCCGGATCATGTCCCGGACACCATGGCCCAGTGTCGGGTGCACTTGTCATCACCAGGCTTCAGATGCTTTCTTCCAGCCAGCCCACTCGACTCACTGATATCTCCTGCCTGGATCCTCTGGCAGGGGAGTTTGTGCCCCCTGTCTTCAGGGTACTTCAAAACCAATTGCTTCTGAACAGTATTTGACGATGAAGACAGATATTCCACATTCAGAAGAGTTCTCCTGCATTCTCTTGGGATGCCCATACGGTGCTCCTGAGCAGAATTGGGGCTAATTCATTTAGAGAACGCCCATTAATCAAAAGAAGTTCCAATCTAAGTCAAGTCTTTCTAAGAGGCTACCCAATTTGCCATGTCGAATTGATGTGCATATTTTATTTTGAGAGTATTTTGTTTTACAGCACAAGGACATGTACTGCTTATAGAGACTGCTGTCTTTCAGAAAACACAGTTGGTTACAGTATTTTACCAAAAAATAAATAAATTCAATAATAATTTAAAAACCACTCTAAAAACTCACTTTAAGTCAATCACGTGTGGTTAACAGTCCAAGAATAGTCAATGGGCAACATGTCCTATATTTCTTTCACTTCATTAAAAAAAAAAAAAAAAAGTAAAATATTTCACATTATTTCTTTGCAGAGCCTTGAAAATTGAACAGGTTGCCCCTTTCCCAAAACTAAATATAACCTGACACTAGAAAAATAAGTCTTTCCCTTAGCTTTTTATTCTCTTGATCATGTGCACTGAAAGTAAGTCTCAAGAAAATTCAAGGTGAAAATCTGTTCATAAAATATTAAATCAAGGTTTAATTTTGAAAGCTACATGTTATGGTATTATTTTTCTCCTGCAATTTAGGTCTCTCTTATAGCTAGGGCCGCTACAGATTTGTGGATGAATTCTTTATGTGTAAAATTCTTTATGTGTAAAATTTTTTAGGCAAAAATCCTACTTCGTAGACTCATTAGGAGAATAAATGTAGTTTAATGGCTTAAGTATGAGGCACAGATTCCATAAATGAGTAGCCTTTATTTTAACCAGTGAGGGCGGTTCTTTTTTTGGTACCAACTGAACACTATTTCATAGGACCTAAGACAAATGTCCTTAAAAAATAAGTGGTGCACCCTTGTCTCAGTTTCATTTGAAGGAGCTTTAGTCAGCCGATGGAAGGTACGGCAAATGAAAATAGCATCCATGGCACAGCATTGTCTGAGCTAATAGCTGGGCATCACTCCCAAGACTCTTTCCGAATCGTACAGCAGGCTCTGAAAAAGTCCACAGAAAAGTACACAGCTCTTTTAAAGTAAATAACTCAAACATTTAAACATTAATGTTTAATTCTGAAAGATCACAAAAGCTATTAACACAGATCAAAGTTAGCTGGTGTCCCAAAGAACAGTGTTAGTGAAACAGGAACTGGTAACTAGTCCGGGAAGATGGGCACACAGAACCCCAGCACCCGTCTGACCTTGGCTGCCCCTCCTCTCGGCTCCTGGGACCCCCATTCTCTCTTGTCTCTGTCTCTCATGCTCTTCTTTTCCTCCCCAAAGCAAAATATGGACTATGAGTGATGGAAAGGTTGATATTATAGTTAATATTTTTTGAGCTCTTACTATGCACTAATTGCTAAGATATGCATTTTATATGGCTTATCTCAACGAATCCTGACAGTGAATCACAGAGGAAGAATTATTGCCCTGTTTAAGAGGTCAGTTAGATCACAGAGTCCCTGGCTAGGGCTAGGACAGAAGCTTGTTTTATCTGAATTCAAGCTACCTATAAATGCAGTAATCATTAATAAAGTTTTCTGTATTTTTTAAAGGCAGTGAATGAACTTTATATATTTTTTCCTATTAAATTAAAAAGAATCAACTTATTCTTTACTTGAATTGGTTCCACAGTTGTTGAGTTTGTTTAATTACTTTAAAACATTTTTTTCCCCTATGATTATGGTGATTCTTTATCGAGATCTCAAAACTTGATCCTCCCTTTGGCTCTGCAACTCTTACTTCCAGTCACATTTCAATCTTATTGTCATGTTTGATATTTTCAACATGCTATTTATTTTATATTTTCTAGATCTCAGAATATTAAGTTGAAGGAGATTTTGGGAATAATTTATGTGAGCCCCCCATCTTACAGTTGAGAATGTTAAGTTTTGGAGGGTTTGAATGGCTTACTCAAGGCCAAAAATGGTAGAACTGAAAATAATATTCTGTACACTTGCCAATTTTCTATGCTTTCTCGTTCATTCTAAGTAAAAAACAATAGTAATAAAAACTACCATTAGGCCTCCAAAAGCTTTAAAGGCCTACACAGCAATGATCTCTACCATGGCCTATTAGAGCTGCTACCACACCCCACACCCCGTCCTTGGTATCTTGTTCCTTTGTGGCTTATATTATATTCATTCAATCAGTGAAGGTTCTGGGTTATCATTTAGTCAAATGAACTTAACTGTTGGAATGCTTGTTCTTTTGTGTACATGAAGAAAGGGATGTTTGAGTCATATGGGCAGTCTATCCCAAGGGGCCATTTGCATCATATTGTTTAGAAGTCCAGTCTGTGCTCTACTTCACATGTGGGTGTGTGGTCTGGGACAGCTGTCAACACTTCCTCAGACGGAGCCCACAGCACTCATATGCCGGCGACTTACAATGGCTAGAATCGTGTGCTAGATTTACTCTGGAAATTTAAGATTAATATTTTTCTTTGAAAACAACAACAACAACAACATGAATCCTTGGGTTTTTTTTTTTTTTTTTTTTTTTTTAGAAAATGGATACAGAAGAAAAGGATCTTGTCTGCAATCTAGTCTGTAAAAAATGACTCAGAAAAAAATTATGTGTGCAAATATTGAGAGAGAGGGGAGGGAAGAGGGACGGAGAGAGAAATAAAAATACAAGGAGAAACATATGTTACCACTTAAAACATTTTGTGAATGTACAGGAATCCTCTAGACTATTTTTGCTACTTTTCCATAAAGTCTGCAGTTACTTCCAAATACATTTTTTAAAAATTGGCAACATGAAAACGTGTGTGATCTGACGTTCACTTAAAGACTGGCATCCTCATAACTTAAGAAAAATAAACAATGAACTGTATGAAACTTTCTCACTGTAGTTAGACGTCAGGTGTTACATTCAAACAGAACAAGAAAAATCCAAATTACGTGCAGTGGAGCACACTGAGATTCTAGGTGATGTCAACAATGCTCCCCACCCCCTGCGCTGCGACCCTATCGCTTCTATTTTTCCTAACCCTATTGGTGTAAATTGGGTAGAACCTTAGCAATAATTCTGCAAATTTTTCAACGGTGTCTTTTGTCCCAGGTTCTTTCCACCCAAAATACCTCTGCCTCTAGTTTCCTCTAGTCATCGCCCAGAATTGCCACTTGCTGGTGGACAGGTTGACCCATGACCTTTAACTGAAATTCATTCTCTCCTAAATGTTCCCTCAACAGCCCCACATTGTAAATATGTTATGTTTGATGGGATTCTAATTATTAGCCAGCAGTGGTGGAGATACTTCTGTGCATGTGTGCTCATATATGCCTGAAGGAGGTCCTGAAATCCCCGATGGACTAGGGGCTGATGGGGAAGTTAGCCTTCACAGCCTCATCTCCCACATTGTGATGCAAGTTCCCTTTGGAATGATTTTCCCTAGTAAGAACACCCATAAGCTCTTCCTTTCCTAAAATTGCATAGTCTAAATTAGACTATTATGTGTGCTTTTTTTCATAAAGCACACATACAGTGTTCATGATACATTCTGCCAGATTTGAGGAGATGTGGTAGGTTAGGAAGGCTCCTTTGCAGTCTCACCTGGCCCGGAGAAAATGTGATTTGGCAGTTGGAGCAAAATTATTCATTGTAGTGATGGAGGCATCAAAAAATCTTTTAAAAGAATGGCATTTTCAGATGTGAAAGAAAAAATGCTGTTAAAGAAATTATTGTGAAAATAAACTTATTTAGAATAAGTTTATTTAGAAATTATTATTTAAAAGAAATAAGAACTGGCAAACAATATTCCTACTATTATCCTATAAACATGGAAACATCTGTAAATCCAGTGAAGTTTTTAGATAATAATCATAATGAGTTAAAACAAGATTAAGGAAGATTTATCCAAAATAGTAGAAAAAGTACTTCCTAAAATAGAAAAATGTAGAAAATTGAAACACAGTCATTCAAAATAATTCTGAAGTGGACCGTGAATAGCTGTCATTTCAACTTTTTATAGTTTAGATAATGAAACAATGAAAACTTGATGTAAACATGTACATGAATAAAAACAAAATTACCTTGTATGTGGACTGTGAGGTATCCAGTGACACACAGTGCTAGACATGAAATATTCAGAGTAGAAATAACATATTAGACAGAAAGTCTGAACCATTAATCCTTCTGCCCACCAGCTTTGTGAACTTCAGCAAATTAGACTCTCTGATGCTCAGTTTCCCCATTTATAAAATGCAGGTGAAGTGCCTGGCACATAATAGAGAGTCAACAAATGGCAGCTACAGTAGTTAGTTAACCTGTACTGAGTATTTATTGTGTGCCTGGCACTTTGATAAGAGGTCTAAATGCATGAACTTACTTAACATGTAGAGGTCACAGTGGTAATAGTGAGATATTATAGGATGCTAGTGGAGAAAGAAAACAATTTTTAAATTTACTAAAATAATCTTCAGTTGTAAGAAAATAAAATTTGCATCTTTAGGTCTCAGCGGGAGTAGAGGGTCACGAGCTGTGTTGAAGTTCAGGGTCTCCTGAAGTGGTCAAGCTAACTCCATTTTCTTCCCTGGGTGCTTTGGGGGGTCCTCAGCCTCCAGCACACCCACTGAAGCACTGTCATTTCTGGCACTGAGATGACTGTGGCCTCTAACCATCTCCAGATCCTCCCAGGAGTCCAAGGCCCAAGAGAGAGCCTTTGACTGATAGGTTCCCACGTTACATTCCTGTTCTCTAATATACTGGGGCAGGAGAAGGACATTGTGGCTTATTCCTCTTCTATGGGTGGAGGGGAAAAAAGTAGAAAATACATGAGGAGAGAAAGAGGCTTCATTGGACTAATGCCCCCATATAAGAAGTAAAATCAAATGTTGGTGGTATGACTGGAAATCAGGGAGTGGGTGGTCTACCAACAGGAGTTTAACAATTAAAGTGTAAGCATCAAAATCCTGCAGAGTAACACGAATTATTAGTGTTATCACAGCTCTTCGCAGCTCCATTCGATTGAGAGTTGATTAGTGACAACTGATATGCAATTAGAATAATGACCATAATGTCAGTATAATTAACCACCAATCACAAATCTATTGCAAGTGCATTGGTCCTGTTTGCAGTTTTAGTAATACCTTATTGCTTTCAGGACTTTCCTCGTTGGCAGTCCAATCATTATAGATTCTTAATTCTACATTCTTCATTTAAGCCAATGAAAAACCATTTGAGTTCTAAAGCACATATTTCCACATAAAGACTCTAAGACAAGGTCATTATAAGAATTTCTAAAACATACTAATTGGTTTTATTTTTATTATTAATGGTGTTTTCTTTGAGTAGGATTTAATATTCTCCACATGTTACACAGTCTACAGCCAACCCTTCCCACCATTCTCCTAAATAAAGTCACCATTCCATTGAGTCCTGTATCTACCTTGTTATGCTTGTAAAGAATATTGGACATCATGGCATACATTTTTTCACTCCTTTCTGCTGATCACAATAATACCCTGCTCAAATGCTGATAAAACCTAAGTCTGTAGTGATTCCTTACAATATTGTTCTCCATGTGTTTATTTATTCAGTTAGTTAGTTAGTTAGTTAGTTAGTTATTGGCCTGGAATGCTCTTCCATTCATCTTAGTAGATCCAATTCCACTTGTACATTCAAATGTCAACAGCACAAATTATTTCCTCCTCTGTCTAGCTTCAGTAAATATTCTCTTCCTTTAAAGTCTAAAATTAATTTAGCTAAACCTCTTATAGCAGATAACTCTTTCTCTCTGGTTTCATTGAAATTCATGAGATCTTGGCTCCTTCACAAGACTAGAGTTTCCAGAGCGTGGCATTCCGATCTGATTCGTATCTTCCACCTCAAGAATAATGCTTTGAATGTAGCACGCAGATGGGTGGGCCTGCAATGCTCACTTTTTACTAGACCTTGTAAATAACTGACCACACATGTCCACAGACTAGCTATATTTTCTCTTTAAACAGCTTTGTTGTTGTAGAAATTACACCATAAAATTCACCCATCGTCTGTGTATAGTGAGTCTGTGTGCTTTTTAATACATTTATAGAGTGGGGCGATCATCATCACAATCCAGTTTTTGAACATTTCTATCATCCCCAGAAGCTCCCTGATGTCCATTTGCAGTTAACTTGGCTCCTACTTCCAGTTCCAATAAACTACTGATCTGTTTGTCTCTATAAATTTGACTTTTCTGGACATTTCCTATGAACAGAATTACACAAATGCAGTCTTTTGGGTCTGGTTTCTCTCAATTAGCATAGTATTTTTGAGGTTTATTCACGTTGTAGGTGAAACAGTACTTTGTGTCTTTTTATTGCTTTGTCCATTCAACAGTTGATAAGCATTTGGATTGTTTGCTGTTTGGGGCTTTTGTGAATACTGCTATAAAATAGATCCATAAGAGTTGAACTGTTAGGTTCATAAGTATATGCTTAACTTTTTAAAAAATTGCCTATATTCCAAAGTGGCCACATCATTATACATTCTCACCAGCAATGTGTGAGGATTCTTGTTTCTATACATTCTTGCCATAACTGTTTTATTATAAATTATTGTCACTCAAGAGGGTCTGGGGTAGTATCTCATGTGGTTTTAACTGGCAACTTCCTAATGACTAGTGATGGGAAGTTACTGAATATATTTATTAGTTACTCACTTAATCTTCTTTGGTGAAATATCTATTCAAATCTTTTGACTGCTTCTTAATTGAACACTTTATCTTTCTTTTTCTTGAGTTGTAGGAGTACTTTTAATTTTCCAGATACAAATCCTTTTCCAAATATAAAATTAGCAAATATTTTCTTCAAATTTGTGGCTTGATTTTAATTTTATTAATGATGTCTTTTAAAGAGCAAATGTTTTTAATTTTGAGGAGGTCCAATTTTATCAATATTTTCTTTTGTTGGTTTTATTTTTGGTGTCTAGCTAAAAAGACTTCACCTAATCAGCATGACAAAGATTTTCTCTTGTTCTTTGTTTTAGAAATTGTATAGCTTTAGCTGTTACATTTAGGCCTATGTTCCATTTGATTTAATTTTTGTGTGTTGCATTAAGTGTCCAACTTCATGGTCTTTTTTCATATTGATGTCCAATTTTCCCAGCATTATTTGTTGAAAAGACTATCCTTTACCTTGGCAATTTTATTGAAAACCCACCGACCGTATAAGGGCTTATTTGAATTCCACTCCATTGGTCTCTATGCCTACTCTTACACCAGTAATGCAATCTTGATTACTGTGACTTTAGAGTACATTTTAAAATTGGGTAATGTAATTCCTCCCATTTTCTTTTTCAAAATTGTTTTGCCTATTATATTTTATTCTATATTATTAAGATCAGCTTGTCAATTTCTATTTTTAAAAATCTGCTAAGATTTTGAGATTGTGTTGCAGCCACAGATCAATTTGAGAACCGCCGTCTTCACAACATGCCTTCCAGGCCAGGAACATGGGATGCCAAATTCTCTGTCATTTTGAGTTGTTGGCAGTGTACAAGTCTTGTACCCCTTTTTACATTTACTCCTAAAAGTACTGTATTCTTTGTGATGTTATTCAGAATGAAATTGTCTTCTTAATGCTATTTTTTGGACTATTATAGTATATAGAACCACTTTTAAAAAAAGATCTTCATTTTGAACCCCGAGACTGCTAAACTCATTCATTAATTCTAGTAGTTTTTATTTGAGTGTGATTTATTTTAACATTGTTACATACAGGATCAGGTCATCTGTGAATAAAGACAATTTTACTTCTTCCTATTCAATCTGATGTCTTTAATTTTGTTTGTTTCCTCTACTGCACTGGCTAAAACGTCCAGTGGAATTCTGACTATAAGTTGTGAGAACAGACATCCTTGCCTTGTTCTTGATCTTAGGGGAAAAGCATTCAGTGTTTTACAGTTAAGTATGAAATTAGCTGTAGGTTTTTTCATAGGTGCCCTTTATTAGGCCGAGGAAGTTTCCTTCTAATCCTTTTTTGAGAGGTTTCATCATGTGTTTGTGGACTTTATCAAATGCTTTTCTGCATTTACTGAGATGGTATATGTTATTTGTCCTTTGGTCTATTAATGTAGTGTTGTTGGACACTGATTTTAAAAAATGTTAAACCAACCTTGCATTCATGGTATAACCCCTCTTAGGTATTGTTGGATTTGGTTTATTAACACTCTGTTGGGAACTTTGGTATGTTCATGAGGGATATCTATCTGTAGCTTTCTTTTTGTAACATCTTTACCTAAATTTGTTATCAGGGCAATAACTATCATCATAGAATGAGTCGAGAAGTATTCTCTATTTCAGAAAGAGCATGCTTATATAATTTCTTCCTTAAATATTTTATTGAATTCACCAATGAATCTATGTGGGCCTGAGCTATTCTTTCTGGAAATATTTTGAAGTACGAATTTATTTACTTGTTATAGTCTGTTATGGGTTGAATTATGTCACTCAAAAAGGTCTGTTGAAGTCCTGATCCCCAGTACCTCAAGCTGTGTTCATTTTTGGAAATAGGGTCACTGCAGATGTAGTTTGTTAAAGGGAGGTCATATTGGAGTTAGCCGGGCTCTTAATCCTCTATGAATGGCATCCTAATAAGAAGAGGAGAAAGACATGAGGGGAGAATGCCATGTACGATAGAGACAGAGATTGAAGATGATGGAGCTGCAAGCCAAGGAGTGCCCACAAATCACCAGAAGCTAGAGTCAAGGAAGGATTCTCCCCTACGTGTTTCAGAGAGCTTGGTTCTGCCAACACAGTGATGGTGGACTACTAGCCACCAGAACTGTGAGACAAAAATTTCTGTTGTTTTAAGCCACCCAGTTTGTGGTATTTTGTTATATTATTGTATCTTTTTGATGTATCGATCATCTTATCTTTATGGAGTGTCTGTCTCTAGAAATATTTCTTGCCTTAAAATCTATTTTGTCTGGTATCAGTATAGCCACTGAAAATCTGTTATGGTTACTGTTTGTATGATCTATCACTGTTAAGTATTGTTGTTAGTCTTATTATCATCATCATAAACACATGATGCAATTTTGTATACCTTTATAGTTCTTAAATTGTTCTTGAATTAATTTGCATGCTTTTCCACAAGAAAGCTATAAATTCTTTGATCAGTTTATGTATTTTTTGGTAGTGTTGGGTACAAAAACAAATATTTAATTCATTAAAAGCAAGTAGATATCCAAACAAACTCCTCTTTAAAATAAACAATCCATTTGTGTTATTTGCTCATGGTGGTGTTGCCTGATGTTTTCTCACTTTCAGACCTGGTTTTGAAAGCCAAGAATGATATTCATCTCCCTCTCTGCCAGTCCCAACCCTAGATTTATGAACTGTACAAAGCTTGTTACCACAGCTCCTCTGTAAACAAGAACCAATTTTCAAGAATACTTAAGTCAGATTGCTTATTGTTGCTCTCCTGCAAAACTGGTAATACAAAATTATTCAGGTTTTAAATATTATACACAATGTACATAATGCTGCTTTTTCTCATGATTAAGATTCATGAATACTTTGGTGATTTTATTTATTTATTCATATTTTTTGGTACATGCCCCTAGCAGGAACTGAACCCAGGACTCTCTGGTCTGCAGGCCTATGCTCCAACTGCTGAGCCAAACCGGCCAGGGCTCTTTGGTATTTTTAAGCCTTGCCTTGGTGAAAGCATGATGCTTAAGATATACAGTTATTATCCAAGTTGTCTATTTGACAATTTAAATGGAACTTGAGTATAATACAACATAATAATTTTAGTAGGACCTTAAAATATATTCCTGACTGCTCAGTAAATAATATGGGACAAATAGGTAATTTTTAAAAAGGTATGTAACCAACTTCTCTATTCTTTTAATACTGTTTCTGTTAAAGATGAATTGTTAACTAATATGTAACCCGTGGATAAGCAGCACACTTGTGGAAGAATTCCAGAAACTAGAATTCTTCAGGGGAGGCGGCTGACTCCAGCAACCCAATGCTCTGGCTCTGGGAGACTTGCTGACTTTTAACTATAAAAACTGGTCCTCCACCACCTGGCTGTGTAGTTCAGAAGGTTAGAGCATCACCTGGATACACCAAAGTTGTAGCTTCAATCTTCAATCACAGCACAGGAGCAACCAATGAATGCATAAATAAGAGGAACAACAAATTGAGCTTTCTCTAAATAAATAAATAAATAAATAGGGACCTTTGTTTGACCGCAGTGAAAATAATTATTAGAAAAGACTGTGCTGACTTACACATAGAAACTTAAAGCCCCCCATCCCCTGATTTCTTTGCTCTGTTTTCTGTCCCTCCTAATAAAAACTCCTGCCTGTGCTGAGATGTTAAGATACCTTTGGGACAAAAGTCTGCCATCTCCTCAGGCTGCTGGCACTTGAATAAACCATCTTTCCTTGCACCATCATCTCCCTCTGGAGTATTGGCTTTTGAAGCCTGAGTTTGGTATCAGGTAGACTTTTTCTGTCCTCTCAAATTTATGATTTTTTTTCACTAATAATATTTAAAATTAAATGTAATTGTCTAAGTATATTCTTTAAAAAAAAAAAAAAATTCTTTATTGATTTTAGAGTGAGAAGGGAGAGGGAGAGAGCTAGAAACATCGATTGGCTGCCTCCTGCATACCCCCACTGGGGATCAGCCTGCATGCAACCTGAGCATGTGCCCTGATAAGGAATTGAACTGGCAACCTCTTGGTGCATGGGTCAACACTCAAACACTGAGCCACAGCAGCCAGGCTCTAAGTATATTTTTAATCCTTATATACTATACTAACATTTTAATAAGATTACTGTATTGAGCTTTTTTATTTGTGGCTCCCTTAAAATCAACTCTGTATTTTATGTATTAAAATAAGAATAAGAAAAATGATGCTATTACAGAAAGGAGTAAAGTGGCCCAGCCAGGGTGTCTCAGTGGTTGAGTGTCAACCCATGCATCAAGAGGTCGCAGTTCGATTCCAGGTCAGGGCACATGATCAGGTTGTGGGCTTAATCCCCAGTGGAAGGCAGGCAGGAGGTGGCCAATCAATGTTCCCTTTCATCGATGTTTCTATCTCTTTCTCCCTTCCTCTCTCTCTAAAATCAATAAGGGAAAAAAAA
This sequence comes from Molossus molossus, assembly GCF_014108415.1. Taxonomy (NCBI): domain Eukaryota; kingdom Metazoa; phylum Chordata; class Mammalia; order Chiroptera; family Molossidae; genus Molossus; species Molossus molossus. Next base: position 97,614,989 of record NW_023425346.1, read on the forward strand.
AAAAAAAATATATATATATATATATATATATATATATGAAAGAGAAGTGTAAAGCGCGTTAGAGAATAGATTACTATTAATTGAATTGATACATATGATCATAGAGCAGAAGTATAATTTAGATCCCCTTCTTTTTGAGAAATCACATCAATGTTTTTCTAGGGAAATATATCAAATACTTCCATAGGCAATTCACTCCCCCTCTTCTGTCCAGTTGACTTTCTGTTTCTAGGAATGTAGTTTCTCCTGGCCAGCCCAGCTTTCTAATCAGCACCGTTTTAGAAGGGGTAACTTGTAAGCTGAAGGACCATATACTTGCAAATTTCTAGGAATCTTCTTTAAAACTTGAGTCTGGTACATGAGCCAATTTTTCATTTAAATTTCAAACTCCAAAATAAAATTTTTAACACCTAGAGCCCTCACATGGGCAGACTAAGAAATGCAGTCTCAGACCCAAGCTTTGGGGAGTGAAAAGTACACCCATGATGTTGCCCTGGGGGCATACTTGGTAACCGTGGGTTCCTCCCTGAGTACCAGCTCTTATGCTGTCTGCTAATAACTCATTATTATGACGGTGGAAGCTCCTCTCTCACACCACCCACTTCACAAGCAGCGTCTGACTCCTGCAGCAGGTCGGTCGGGAGCTTGCAGCAAAGCTGGGCCCTGGCAGGGCCGGTTCACCGCCACCACGCAGCCCACGGTGCCGGCTCCTTGTCTGGTGCCTCCAGCGAGGCCGCTTGTTCGCTTCACGCGAGGTAGAGGGCGGTAGTTATTTATGGCAGGGAAGACAACTGCCGTCCACTTTCCTCTCGGAGCTGCGGGGTGAGGCGAGGGTCCCCCACACTGTGCCCCGCGTGCACGCGGCCCGGACGTCCAGCCCGCCGACCCGGGTACGCCGCCCGGCCCCCCGCGCCCCCGGGATGCCGAGATGCGCCGCGACCTCGCCCACTCCCTCCCGGGGCGCCGGCGGGCCGCGGGCACCAGGAGCGTCAACAATCGACGCTCCTGCGTGATGACGCACGTGGGCGCGCGGAGACGTGAGGACGCAGGCGAGCCGTAGAGAGCGTGAGTTTCCGCGTCTGTTGGGTCCCGTTCGCGTCCTGGTTCAGCGCGGTTTTTTCAGACCTTTCCCGGGGCCGCGGCGCCGGCGGAGCAGCGGAGGCGCGGGGGCTGCGGCGGCTGCCGGCGTCCCCGGGGGGCCGGGCCGGGGCGGAATGGGAGCAGGGACGCTTGCTCGGGGTGGGAGGCGTAGCCTCCGCCTCCTCGGCACTCCGGGCAGGAGGTCCGGGACGGGTTTCCTGGGGCGACCCTCTGCAGGCCGTCTTCAGCCCCCCGGGAGTCCCCCAGCCGCACCGGGAATACCTGCCCGGGCTCGCGGAGGAACGGGCTCCTCCTTGGGGGTTTTACCGGGACCCGTTGCAAGCAGGAGTTTACAGCGACGTTGCATCAGCCGGAGCTTTCAGTTTCAGGCTCACCTGGAACAGTAACTTTGAGTTCTCGGACCCAGTGGTGCGACAAGCACAGCCCAACCCGAGTAGTGGTGTGTCTCCCAACAGGCGGCAGGAAAGCCTTTCTGCGGGGAACTTCAAAACCGCTCCAAATCCGGATCACCATCTCTTTCCCAGACTCGGGGTGCCATCAGAATGAGTTATTGCTTGCTCATGATTGAGCCATCTCTCTCTGTGTGTCTCCTTTGCAGTACTCTCAGTGCCTGCTGGACTTTCCTCCTCTTTTTCTTTTCTTTTTTCCCCCTTGGTATGTCTTCCTAAAAATTTTTTCTAATGTCTCAAATTTATGCCTTTTTTTTTTTTTTTTTTTAACTGGTTCTAATAAACTTTAAAGACTTAATTTGCTGCTGGCATGGCAAGGCTTGGGAAAGAGGTGATCTTACAAAGGATAGCACTGCATTGGATTCCTAAATTGTGAAGGACTGCTAGCATCGGCATCACCCTGGAACTTGTTGGAGATGCAGATTTGGGGGGCTTGCTGAATCAGAAATCTATTTCAACAAGCCTTCCAGTTGAGCCCAGTGCACCTGGGTGCTCAGGTTTGGGAATTACTGGCATAGTGATAAGAACAGCTATTTGGGAATCACAGATTTTACAGAATGGAATGGATCCAGGTGAAGCCTTTCCTAGGTGTAGGATCTTGGATAAGTCACTTACAGGTTACTTTATAGCAGTGGTGCTCAACCTTCCTAATGCCGCAACTGTTTCATACAGTTCCTCATGGTGTGGTGACCTCCAACCATAAAATTATTTTCGTTGCTACTTCATAACTGTAATTTTGCTACTGTTACGTCTTAGGCGACCCCTGTGAGAGGGTCGTTTGACCCCCAAAGGGGTCATGACCCACAGGTTCAGAACCACTGCCTTATAGGATTGTAGGTATTCAATGTGGAAATGCAAGAAAAGTGTTTAACACCAGCATACACAGCAAACACTCAAAGATGAGGTGTTATGTAGTAACTGTTAGGACTACATTGGAAGGATTCTCCATTGGGTTAGATATGAGTTGGGAAGGATTCTTCATTGGGTTAGATATGAGTTGTAGTACACGGATATTGTGACTACTTAGAAGGCATTTTATTTCTGGCTTCCCAGTTGTATTCTACAGAATCAAGGTTTATTGGAGGCAGGTTATTCCGGTTATTCAGTTAACAGTTAAAGCAACAGATACTGACTAATACCAGCAGTATTGTGGCTGGAGGATTTTAAAGAATCACATCAGTAATTGTGTTAAAGAGTACTTTTAAATTTTTTGGCCTTCTGGTCTTTTCAGCATAATTATGTCTTCTTTTGACCCACAATTTGGTAAAGAGGGTAGGATGGATAACTCACCAGAGATTAGCCTTAGAGCTGAGAAGTATTATGGAGCAATGACTTGCAAGAGCAAAACAAGGCTGAAGCTGTTTCTGTCCTTATCTTTTTTTTCCACATGTCAAAGCACACAGCTCCTGTAGCAGAGAAGTCCTCATCATACTCATTCTCCTTACCTCTGTTTTCTGGAAGCATCACAGGAGTTAAAAGTAGAAGTGCCTGTTGTTTTTTCAGATCTAGGGGTACAGTGTTTACTCACCACTTTTTCCTTTCCAGGGGGCCATTTTAGGGGAGAAAGACATATTTAGGATTTGAAGCAGCTGTCCTAAAGCCTAGATGTGTTTCACTGTTGAGGAGGGTCAGGGCCATGCTGTGGCCTAACCACCAGGCTTTGGTTAGAGTACACTGCTCCCAGGCCCATGCCATGGCTCCTGGATATTGTGGGTGAGAGTTTTCAGATAAACAGGAGTCACTTTGGATATCAGCTGCTATAACTAAATTATATAAAGCTGTCCCATCAGAAAGCATTTGTTTTTCAAAGGCCTCAAACATTTTTCTTGTTCTCTGTTTCAGGGAGGCAGATCTAGAGCAGTGGTTTGGGGTCAGGAAGACCCTGGTTTGAACTCTGCCTCTACTACATACTGATTGTGTCCATTAAACAAGTTAACATCCTCCCAACTTTAATTTCCTCTTCTATAAAATAGGAGTCATGATGTGTGATTGCCTCAGAAAATTGAATAACACGGAATAAAGTGCAGAGCATGTCCACCAGGTGTTAAGCATAGAGGCTCAATAGCTACTGCATGGTGGACAGTGGAAAAAGGTAGTTACTACCTCAAACCTCACTTTACCTCATTCATTTCCTCCTTATGAATGAGGTAGTTTTGTTATCACCTAACTGCACTGCTTTTCGTTTTGAATGATCCAAGATAGTGAAGGGAAAAGTCTAAGCTTTCACGTTATTGTGAACCAGAGAAAACAAACACTTGGAGAAAGTTGAAACTCTAAACCTGGTAGAAAAACACCATCTTCAGTTATATCACCGTACAGAGCAACTTCTGTAAGATTTTTGGAGGTGCTTACTGGAAGGTGAAGGTCGGGGTGATTAAGTATCTTCAGTTAGTTAATGGGGACAGTCAGTTACAGAAGAGGACACTATGTTAGAGGAGATGAGGACCTCACCAAAACATGCACCAAAATATAATAAAATACTGTTAGCTCTGAAATAATTATTTTTCAATATGGATGCTTAATGATAGCAAAGTGAAAATTTTTATGTTCCATTTTTTAAAAAGTGATAAAAATTTATATATGTAATATGATTAATAACATGGAAAATACTTGAGTCATACCAGGTCATGATTTTGTTGTGTAATACAGGGATGGGGATAAATCTGTACATTTATGTCAAGTTAGATATGTGCATGTATGTGTAAACATTATTTGACAAAAACCTTTAAAAAGAGAAATAATGCTTTAAAGAGACAGATTTCCTTTTACGCTACAGTTATTGTCATCTAAGCAAAGGGCTCAGATTCTTCAGCAGGAAGCAGAATCTCACCTGCAGTACTCAGGAGCCAAGAGCCTTTAATGCAGGGCACAGGGCCTCTGCAGGGACACACTAGGCATGTCCCTGGAACCCAGGTGTCCAGGACACTGGGTACGAAACTCTTCATTTGTGGCATAGAAATCCGCAGGAGATGAGCTATATATATCTGAAAAGGTCATGGCAGTAAGCATTCCTCTGAGTGGGAGTCACAAACATGTTCTGAAGACAATGGCCAAGGTTTTCAGCAATTTTCAACATGTAGTATAGCTTCTCATGCAGAGGAGTGATTATTTAAGAAAAAAAAAAAATCCAGCCCTGGCTGGTCTGCTCAGCAGTTAGAGCATTGGCCCGTGGACGAGAGAGTCCCAGCTTCGGTTCCCGCTAAGGGCACGTACCTTGGCTGCAGTTTGTCCCTGGCCCTGGTTGGGGTCCTGTGGGTGGTAGCCTGTTGATATGTCTCTCTCACACCGATGTTTCTCTCTCTTTCTTCTTCCCTCTCTCCCTCCCGCTCTATCTGAAGATAAATGCAAACATGTACTCGGGTAAGGATTTAAAAAAAAAAAAAAAAAAGTCCAACCTTCAGTCTGGACCCAGATTCTACAAAAATAGGCATCTATGCACATTTTTTGAGAAACAAAACTTCAAAAAAATCTGTCAAAGTATGACAGCTAAATCACTGATAAAGCTATTTAATATTTTAACTGTCCGTTATTTAGCGTTACAAATGACTCAAGGAAAAAGATACAAGGAGTCAATGGAAAAGCGTTAAATTTATGTTTATTGCCCCTAGGTTTTTTTGTTATATAAAAGAAGCTGGTTTGCATTCATATGGTAAAGGATTTTTCTTTAGAGTTAATTTTTAGTTGATAGCGTTCTTAAGAAAATTAATTGTAAATGCCAAGTATTAGATTGTTATTAATAGCGGTAGTAATATTGCATTGTCTTTTTTTCACCCAGTGAGGAGGATTTCCTGGTGACAGCTGGAGTGTGGGGGAGGGGAAGTCACTTTCAATCAACCAGCTGCTCTGCAACATCATGATGGTGGTATTTCAAAGCCTGTGGATAATTTTGGCTGTATTCAGAAAAGAAAATGTATCAAATTTCTAGGAAGCAATAGATAGTGTGCAAGAGCCCTTTGGGATGTAGGTGATAGCCAGCTAACCATGCGTGCATTCAGGTTTCCATGTCAGTGTTAGATGCCATCTACTTTCTTGGACATTGTTACATGCACATAATAGTTATAAAGCAATAAAGGTAAATTCCACGGGGGAAAAGGCCCAGTACTTTATGGAGAGGAAGGGAGAATGGAAAACAAACTTTGGGAGTGTGCTGCTTGCTTTCACATAATATGCTATTTCATTTGTTCTTCACAATGACTCCAGGAAGTGAGGTTTTTCTCATCTGTGGATAGAGACGCTCAGCAGGATTGATTATATGATTTGCCTGAGGTCACGTACCAGTAAGCAGTGGCATCCAGAATTGACTGCAAATCTGGCTGCAGCTACAGGAGTGCTGTCATTGCAGCAACAGCTGTTTCTCCATGATGTTAATTTGCTTATGCTTTTGTGAGAGAGAAACATTGATCTGTTGCCTCCTGAATACATCCCAACCAGGGTGATCGGGGATCAAACCCGCAACTTGGTTGTGTGCCCCGACCGGAATCAAATGCACAGCCTCTGAATGCATGGGACTACAGTCCACCAACTGAGCCGCACCGGCCAGGGCTGCTTGTGCATTTTTAATTCAAAGTCACAATATCAGGATAGTTATGAATGAATTTTATATAAATATCACAATGACTTCAGTTCTATATAAATAATATATAGGGGTATGTGTGTGTTGGCAGGTACAACTAATTTTAGATTTTTTTCCCCTTGAGGAAAGTCTCCTGGGCAATACTGTGAAAGAAATTTTGCTACATTTTATATGTTACAAATACCAGCAATTTGCAATTATGGGTGTTGAATCAGTTGTGAGTCTAAATTTGAACAAACTAAGAATAAATACTTTGTACAATGCCTGTGTAGCAGAAATCCCTGTCTTCATACCAAAGTAGTCAAGATTTCCTCCTTTCTTTTTTTTTTTTTTATCCTCACCTGAGGACATTTTTCCATTTTTTGTTCAGACAGAGTGGGAGGGAGAGAGAGAGAGAAACACCGATGTGAAAGGGACACATCGAGGGGCTGCCACCCGCACGACCCAACCAGGGCCGGGGACAAACCGCAACCGAGGCACATGCCCTTAGCGGGAACCGAACCCGGGTCTCTCCAGACCACAGGCCAACGCTCTAACCGCTGAGCCAAACCGGCCTCTTCCAAGGTATGTTAATTTTGTATTAATAAGAAACCTTAAATTTCCAGCTTTTAGCTATATGTTCACCAAGTGGTGACTTAAATCATTTTATTTTTGTGAGATGACTCCACAGCTTTTGCCTATGCTCAACAAGTATTGAACGAGGTATAAAATTATATGCTTAATGCTATTATTGCAATAGTTCCACATTCACTGGCTTTCTTCTCTGGGCTTCCGATTAGGGGACTGTGATGATTTATGTCTGTGAGTGAATTGCATGATGGTGAAACATGAAGCGAGTATTTCCAAAGAAAAGCATGCAGGATGCTTCCGGGAGCCTTCCTGACCACTGTAGGATCGAAGAGGCTCCCATTCTTTTTTCTTTTTTCTTTTTTCTTTTTTTAGTGAATGAATCTAATGGATTCATTGTCCAAAAGTTCTAGTCAGAAGTTTTCATCAGGTGATAACATCTTATTAAATGTTTAAACTAGTCTCATTTTCAGTAAAGAGCAAAGTCAAGGAGTGAGATGTTTTGAAAATCACTTCAATAATTTGAAGTTTCTTTAAAAACATAAACCTAGTATAAATAGAAGCCGATTTTAGACCATCTGTCTTTCCACTTGAAATAACATTCTTCATCCAGTGTGCAAGTGTAGACATTGAGTCTGTGACTTTGAGAGGACTTTCCTTCCTTATGCAGAAGTTACCCTCGCCCTCACACCCTTGCTCTGCGCTCTTGTTGCTTAGGGCGTGCCTATAGCAGACCTTTGAGACATTGCCTCTGTACCCTTCATGTTTGCTTCCTCTATGGGGCTAGAATATTGCACTCTGCGGAAGATGAGAGCTGGTGATGCTCGTAATAATACACTAGGATTTGCTCGCTAGCACTTGGCAGATGCCTTGGTGTTTTATGTAGGATTCTTTGACTGCAAACAATGAAAACAAAGTAGTTTATCCAGGTAATTTATTTAAGAGCAAGAGATTGGAAGTGTGTGGTAAGCTCAGAGGATGGACAGGAAATCCAAAGCTTCAGGCCGTGGTACAGGACAGCAGCTTGGTGAGATTCACGGAGACCTGGCAGATCTGGAAACTCTTTAAGTTAGTGCTCTGAGTGTCAGCTCCAGGAATTGTTGGTCTTAGTGTTTCTACCCAAGTTTTAGATTCCAGGGAGAGTTATTCCAACTCTGGTCACTGGCACTGCTGCTGGCTGGTCCCCCGGACCACAGCCAGTGCGGGTGGGAGGTGGGTGGACTCCTGTACTGAAAGAATGAAGTGTTGATTCTGGGCAGGAAAAAAGTCCAAGCTGTCCCTGCCACCTAGTAATTAGTGGACACCCTGTGTGCTTTCTGGGAGCATAAACAACATCTCTGAACTGTGACATTCTCTTCACTCTCTGGACTAGTTCTTGTGGGTGTCGGTTAATAAATAATTCACTAACGATCCTCACACACATTGATTTAAAGGGTGTGGTGGCTATCACTTTTTCATTGATTTTTGGTAGACAAACAAAGAAATCTGGCATGGAGCAAACGGGAGGGTGGAATTACTTAAATCCTCTTGAAGGGAGAGAGTGGGTGCCCGCGTCGCTGCTCCCTGCGTGTCCTAGTTTCAGAACTCCGTCTGAGGGCTGTCAGCTGAAGAACTTTAATGAGCCCTCATTACACTAGAACTTGTGGTCTGTGAGAGGAGGACCTGGCTTATGATTGATACCGGGAATCATACGTGGTGATGGATCAGAATTGGGGTTGGCACTAATTCACCTCGCTGTGGAGCAAAAGTCAGGACCATGTACAAAATCCCGTAGTTTCATTCTTCATGTGTAAAGATAATCTAATCATTTCTGTTAAGACAGTAACACTTTAAAAAGGAGGGGAAAATAAAAATTTTGCTGTCTGACATATTGAGATTTTTTTAAATCCTAAAATGGAGGGTCATTAAATTCTCAAATGTAGTGATGAAGATAATTTTGACAGAAACTGTGGTTTGACGTTTTATTATAAAGTCTTTTGTAATTAGAAAATAATTGCTACTTTCATGTGTCTTCCACATACCCTATCATATTGTTTTTAAAAATGTGTGTGTAATTGAATCACATGAAGCAGTTTAAAAATGGGGGATCATAGTCCTGGCCGGGTGGCTCAGTTGGTTGGAGCATTGTCCTCTACACAGAAAGATTGTGGGTTCGATTCCTGGTCGTGGCATGTGGGGGAGGCAACTGATCAGTGTTTCTCTTTTACATCGATGTTTCTGTCTCTAAAAAATCAATGAAAACATATCCTTGGGTGAGGATTAAAAAAAAAAATTGAATCTTAGAAAGCCCAGAAAATGCTAATTGGCTACTAAGTTATAAAAATATTTAAAGCTATTTTAAATTCTTAATGTTGTTTTATCTTAATTTATTTGTTTATATGATTGAAAATACCGTCATTTCACAGTTTATTATTTATAATATATGTGTGTGTGTGTGTGTGTATATATATATGAAATCTCATTTAATGCTCACAATATCAAACGAGCTAGTATTATTTCCTGTCACAGGTGAGAAACAGCAGTTAAATGACTCTGCTAAGGTCACAAAGCTGGTGTAGTGTAGAGGTCTCACCTAAGACCATGCCCTCATCCACCGTCCTATATGGCCTACGTTGACACTGCTTGCCCAGTGTATCGTTTTGACAAAGGGCACTGGGACATTGCTGTTCCTGGAGCCTGTCTGCTGACCCCAGCTGCCTGACAGCGCGCTCTGTTGAGAAGCAGCTGAGATGAGATGTGTGGTATTGTCCCTTGTCCTTGCTGCTGTTTGCTTTGTAGGGGCAGCAGCCCCGCGGGCAGCCATGTGCTCTGCGCAGCCTATTGTCCTGCGTGTCCTGGAGCAGCCTGGGGCCTTTCATGTTGGGTTCAGCAAGGTGGCTTTTTTCATAGAACAAAGCTGGGTGTTGCTTTCTAGGTGAAAAATAATTAAATGCTTTTAAAGATGCATTTGATTAACAGGAAGCTGATCTGTGTAAATTAATTATAACTGTCATGATGTCATAGCCTTGTCTTCTGTTATTAACCAGGTAATTGACCAGAAGTTTGGAAGCTGATTGCAACTGACAGTTAGTGGTCTGACCTTGATGCGTCTAGAAGTGACACGTGCACAGTGCATGTAAATGCAGCTTGTTCGCTGGACTGCAGGGTTGCAGGGCATGTGCTCCAGGGTGCTTACTGTCCTCTGTACTGCTCTGATGAAATGGGTGTACGCGAACTGAGTTCTCTTACCGAAAGCATCCGGCAAATACAAATGTCTGTGTCATTCGGTAACTACAATCAGACAAGAAACCTTGGCACATTTAAGGATATCTAGTCAAGTAAACAAATGCCCCAAATTAAGTGAATCTTGTTCTTAAGTTCTATGTGAAGGAAGGCAAACAACTTTTGGTAGAGAAGACGTTAAAATAGGGACGTAGTTGAGAGGTTGAGAGAGAATTAGTCCCCTCTTACTATGATTTGTCTGAGAAAGTTCAGCGCGCGTGGTATTTTTAGTATTTCAGTGGTGAGAGCCTCTGACTTTGGGGAGTTTGGTTAAAAAATGGGTTGCTAGTGGTAACATGGAGGGGAAGTGGGATACGGAGGGCCAACCGGCTCCGGGGGAGGCTGTCCTCCCTCCTTCATACTCTCTGCTAGTGGGAGAGTCGGCTCTGCTGGGATGTGATCCCGAACATCGCTGTCCAGGTGCACAACCAGGCCGTAGAAACCACAGAGCTATGGGGCACATAGCGCTAGGAGCGAAACACACAAACACTTCGTCAGTGGTACGTTAAAAAAAAGAGATCAGAACCCAATAAAATGATAGCACCATTTTTCACATTAAATGATCAAAACATACATACGTGCTACAATAAATACGGCACTCTCCCTTCAAAAAGGGCTTGTGGAGGTGGCGGTCAGAAGGATTGCAGCTTGTGAATTATTGTCAGTGGAGGAAGGAGGGTTATCTGGAATTGATTGGCAAGTCAGGACGGCAGGCGTGGTTGGGTGTAACTCACAGTACACTCTCTGAACTTGAGGTAGCTGGTTTGAGGTGTGCAAATGTATACATTTTGTGGATTTCCATGAAGCTTGCTTCTGCTGGGTGCACTTTTCTGCGTTCACCTGGTGTTTCTTGCTGATGAAACCGCATAATCAGATGCAAAATATGCATGCCGTTCATTGTTCCCTGATACTGCATATTTACATTTGAACAAATTTTCTGGTTTTCAAACAAGCTCTACAGTAGAAGTAATGGAGCCCATTCAGGAAGTGGCTGGCCCTGCCCCTGTCCCCCAGCCCTAGTGCTCCGCCGGGCTTCTAGCCTCCAGCACCTGCAGTTCTTTGCCTTAGTGCTTTCTGTGGCCTCTGACACCTGTTTTGCCCACTGTGGCAAGCCGCAAGTGACAGGGAGTTAAGGCAGGCCCCTAGCCTTTGGGGGCTAGCACTGAGGCGTAACTATACTAGTGCCCAGGGTTCTCAGTGGGATTCTGCCCTAGTCACTCATAGTGCTGGACTGCTTAATAATGCATACATTTTGACTGCCTTGCCTTCCCTGTCTTGCTTCCCCACAACCCTATCAGGGTATTTGTTGCCTCTCAAATAAATTACTTGCACAGAGACCCTTGTCTCAGAGTCTGCTTCTGAGAGAAGTCTAAATGATAACAATGGTGTATAATAATAACTAGTTACATCCATCAAGAATATGCTAATTGATTCCTCAAACCAACCCATTCTACAGGCGGGCAAACAGGCCAGGCGAGGTGACCTAAGAAGCCCAGTGCCTGTGTGATTTTCTGAATGCGCTCCCTCATCTCAGTGAAGGTGCTTGAAAGCTGTGCCGCAAATGGGCTGCACGCAGCAAATGAATAAACGTATGTGTGCGCATGAGAGGGCTCCTGTGCACTGCAGAGTCTTCGTCAGGCTTTTCTGGTGACTTAGAACATAAGCTGGGGTAGCTCTGTCTCTGGACCTACAGTTTTTGTTACCCTGTGCGGGGTAAGCATTGTCGCCTCTCTGATGACGTGCAGGGAATAATCGAAGCAACTTCTGAACTCCTTTGAAACAAGGAACAGTTGGGTGCACTGTGTCCTTTTCTCCCTCTGAGCCTAACACCCTGCCTGGCCTGGCAGATGGTCAGTATGTTACTTTCCTGACTGATCATATTGGGGACCTCGTTAAAATTTAGCCTCTTCTAAGCTAGAAAGAAGTGAAACTTTCTTCCACCAGGTACAGTTAGTTGATTGATTTCTTTCTCTCTGACTCTCTGCATCTCTGTCTCTTTCTCCATTGGTGTCTCAGTCTCTGTGTTTGGGGGAAACATTTCAGTCTTTTTTTTTTTTAATTTTTTAATCTTTATTGATTTTAGAGAGGGAGGAAGGGAGAGAGAGAGAGATAGAAACATCAATGAGAGAGAACATCGGTTGGCTGCCTCCTGCATGCCCCCCACTGGGGATTGGGCCCACAACCTGGGCATGTGCCCTGACCAGGAATTGAACCAGCGACCTCTTGGTGCATGGGTTGATGCTCAACCACTGAGCCACACTGGCTGGGCTTTTTTTTTTTTTTTTTTAAAGTCGTTTATTTTTATTTATGTATTTATTTTTATACATGCCCCTAGCGGGAACCAAACCCGGGACTCTCTGGTCCGCAGGCCGACGCTCCAGCTGCTGAGCCAAACTGGCCAGGGCTCAGTCTTAAGACTAGACTTGAACTTCCTGAGCTTCCTGTGCAAGGCTGTTTAATCCAACTCGACATGAAGAAATGGACGGTTCAGGAGTTTGATGATCTTGGACATTCAGAACCGCAAAGTGAGGAGCAGAACCTGCTGGGAGGGAGTGCTGTCTCACTGGGAGAACAGCCCCTCCAGTTCATTTTAATCAACTCTTCGTGCTTTTTACCTAAAGTGTTCAAATTGCCGGGACTCCCCTGCAGATTGCCCACGACCATATAATTCCAAACAATTGAGTCATAAATCGAACCCAGGCCATTTGGCTCCAGAGTCCCTTCTGTTAGCTGTAACACTGTTCTGTCTCATGGTGATGAAGTAGAGAAAGCTGTTACAGATGAGAAAGCATGATGGGTTGGGGGCAGGGGGATAACATGATGAGACTGGATTTAAATCGGATTGAGTCAGGCATTGTATAAAGTGGACCGAGGGAAACCGTCAGGTGATGGGGCGTGGACTTTGGTGGGGTCGGTCACCATATAGCCTATGCCCTTATTAATGTTGCTGACTTGTCTGGAACATTCTTTGTTTTCTGTTGTTTTAGTGGTCTTAAGTACCACGTGGAAGGCAGAATACCTTGATACTTAAGACAGGCTGCTATGAAAGACAGTGGGACAGTGCCCACGAAGGTGAGCAAACAGGCATTAAGGAGATAGATAATGGTTATGTAGAGCAAGGGAGACAATTTCTTACATGATTATAATGATGAAACGTCTGAGTGTGGAGAACTACCGTGTAAACAGAGGTCTCAGCAGCACTCAAAGGGGAACATGCTCTCGACCCCCAGTTTCGTTTGGAACAGGGTCCCGTTGTGGCTGGTTCTATGAATAGATGCTGGGCTGTAATTACTGGGAGTGGCACAGTATTCATAAAGACTGGATTCCCATTACCCTCTTCATATCATTGGATTCCCGTTTTCATTTTTTATTCATGAAGTCAGTTTTCATTCGTTCGATTGCCTTCCACGAGCACAGGGCATCTTGGGGCCCTCTGATGAAGATTCCAGCCCACACCCCAGGACTCCCCATTGACCTTTCAACTCCGGTAGCTGATGCATTGTGGTAAACTGAACGCAGTGTAATGATGTGAAACTATTATATTAATATTTATTTAAATATTGCCTTAGAATAATAGTTTACATGTTATGCATACAACTATATATTGTACCTAAGCTGTGTAAGTTTTTTGAGATGCATTCATGTATTTCAAAAGAGGGAAAAAAATTACTTTGCAAATCTTTAGTTAATAAATTCCTCTTGTTCATTAAATGCAAATATGTATTATACTATACAATTTTCTTATTTTCAAAAACGATCTTGAAAAATCTGCATTTTGTAGTTATGTTCTCTTGGAGCCTAAGGAAGCTAGTGCCTTTTAGAAAAATAAAACTATGCTAGGAAGTTTCATTAGAACAGAGAATTGTATTATTATTGTGCTGGACTAAGAAGTTCTCATCTAGCCCGGCTGCTGTGGCTCAGTGTTTGAGCATTGACCCATGCACCAAGAGGTCGCAGGTTCAATTCCCTGTCAGGGCACATGCCCAGGTTGTGGGTCCAATCCCCAGTGGGGGGCATGCAGGAGGCAGCCAGTCGATGTTCTCTCTCATCGATGTTTCTCTCTCTCTCTCTCTCTCTCTCTCCCTTCCTCCCTCTCTAAAATTAATAAAGAAAAAAATATTTAAAAAAAAACAGTTTTCATCGATTGGTCCTAGAGTAACGAGCTGAGAAAATAATTTCTTACCTTTGGATTGGAAAGCCGTGAGGGATGAGATTTCTGAGGGAGTTACAGGAAAAGAAGGGATCCAGTTCCGTTCATTCCTGGAGAGAGTAGCCTGTCTGGAAACGGGGGAGAGAGAGGAAAAGCATCTAGTGTTTTGTGTATGTTTTGACTAAGTTCAGGTGGTATTTATGATGCACTAATTTGTTGTCCAGTTCTTGTCATTTAAAAGGCAGAGGAAGTTTTTATGTTTCGCATAAAGAGTCTGCTATTCCCACAGCATATTTGCTTTGTTTGAAGCAATAAAGCACAGTGATCCTCTGTTTCTTTCAGCAAGTGATTTTGCAGTATCTGTAGTTGAATGTGTTGGTCCCAGCCCTGCCCCTGCTGTTGAACCACATACCATTCAACACGTCACATCAGAGGAGCGCAGTGCTAAGACCCTTCAGTGTGACCTGGACGATCTCCTTGTAGTTTCATTTTCTTTCTGAAGCATTATTTTGACCTGAGCTTGTTAAACTATTTCTGAGAGAGAGAGAGCAAGTGAGCGCGCACGCTTGTCTGTATGGTTCTGTGTACCTGTGAGCATGTGTGTTTATATTACATTTTAAGAAGAGAAATGTCCATTGTTAGTCATTAGGGGAATGTAAATCAATAGCACTTCACACCCACTAGGATGGGTGTGATTAAAAACTGGATGAAAACAAGTATTGTTGCTCTGGCCGGTTTTGCACAGTGGTTAGAGTGTCAACCAGAGCACCAAAGGGTTGCAGGTTCAATTCCCAGTCAAGGACCTATACCTAGGTTACGGGTTCAACCCCTAGCCCCGGTTGGGGTCAAACAGGAGGCAACCAGTTGATGTGTCTCTCTCACGTTGATCTTTTGCTCTCTCCCCCGCCCCTCCATTCCACTCTATCTAAAAAACAAACAAACAAAAAAACAAGCACACAAACAAAAAACAAGTATTGTTGAAGATGTGGAGAAATTGGAGCCTTCTACTGCTGGAGGGAATGTAAAATAGTGCAGAAATTTGGAAAACAGTTGAGCAGTTCCTCAAAAAGTTAAACATAGAGTTACCACATGACCCAGCAGTTCTACTCCTAGGTGTGTGCCCAGGAGAACTGAAAACAACACCTGTGTTCCTGTAGAAGAGTTGTGCCTGAGTGCCCATGGCAGGACTGTTCATGTAGCCGAAAGGGGACACGGCCCACATGTCCTTCATCTGATGTGTGGACAAGTGCAGTATGGTATCTCTGTATCATGAAATGTTACTCTGTCATAAGGAGGAACTACTGTTATTAATACATGATACAACATAGATGAACCTTAAAAACTTTATGCCAAATGAAAGCAGCCAGACACAAAAGGCCATTTCAGATTCTGTTGATCTGAAATGTTCAGAATAGGCAAATCCATAGAGACAGAAAGTGGATGAGTGGTTGCCAGGGGCTGGGGGGAGGGGAGAGTGGGGAGCAACTGCTGATGGGTACAGGGTTTCATTCTGGGGTGAGGGGAATGGTCTGGAATTAGATAGTGGTGTTCATTTCGCAGTATACTCTTGTGAGTATACTGTAAGACACCGAATTGTACACTTGAAGAGAGTGAATTTCATGGTATGTGACTTATATCTCAGTTTTTAAAAAAACAAAACTTTAGCCCTGGCCGGTTTGGCTCAGCGGTTAGAGCATTGGCCTGTGGTCCAGAGAGACCCCAGTTCAGTTCCCACTAAGGGCACGTACCTCGGTTGCAGTTTGTCCCCAGCCCTGGTTGGTCATGCAGGTGGCAGCCACTCTACGTGTCCCTTTCATGTCGATGTCTCTGTCTCTCTCTCTCTCTCCCTCCCACTCTATCTAAACAAAAAAAATGGAAAAATATCCTCAGGTGAGGATAAAAAACAAACAAATAAAACAAAGCTTTAAGCATTTAGAAATCAGGCATTAGCAAAGTACTAACCTGAGTGATAGTTGCCAAATGACTTGAACAAACCTACTTACTCTCACCCCTATGACTTTTTAGGGAGTATACTTAAAATATATGGAACTAGTAAATGAAATTGACGAAATGCATGAAAATAGTAATAATGGCAATAGCATTAATCTATCTCAAATATGTACTGATTGATCTTTTCTTGAGTCTTAAAGAAAAACAAAATTTTTAAAAATCTCAGTGAATAATTTATGATTTGTTGCATTTTTAGTGCTTTGGAAGGTTGTTTTCAGAACAGTGTTTGATAATTCCCATGAAGACTGTAGTTTCTTTCTTTCTTGTGAAATTAATTTGGTTACTATCAGATGCCAAATTAGAAATATAATTTATAACTGTTGTATATTCTTGCAAGTTAATACTCTAAATTGTTCTAGAACATTTAATCTGAAACTTGAGATATATACCTCTCGAGTAAATGATAATAATGAACTATTTTCTGCTTTGTTAGTAGAATTGAAAATCACTATAATTAGTTTACTTTTTTTTTTATAAAACTCTTCTCTCCCCCTTGAGACACATTGGTTTCCCAAGTTATGAATTCAGTTTCTTTTGTTTGTTCTAGCCACTTAGTGTTTCTTATTACATACCTGTTAAATTTTTAATTTCTCATTAAAAGCAAATATGGCTCATTTTCCTATCAGTATTTCAAGAAGTCTTCCATTTCTCTCTGTCACAGCCTTGATAGAGAGCTGTCTGGTGTGTATTACTACATAATTAAAATGCCATTTTTTATCAAATAGTTCTGGCAAAGCAGCCTATTAATACATTTGAAATGGATCAGAGGTTAAGTTCTGTGAAGTTGAGATAAATGTTATAAACACTGTACAGGAACTGAAATGGTAAATGGAACAATGTGTGTAGTGTTCCGGGGAAGGTCGCTACAATTGCAGGAAAAGGTCTCAGAGGGAAACATCTCATAGGTATTCAGATCCTTTCACTCAGTCGCATTTATTGTACAATGAAGACATATTTAAAAACACTCATCTTGAGCCCTGGCCGGTTTGGCTCAGAGGTTAGAGCATCGGCCTGTGGAACACAGACACCTGGGTTCGGTTCCTGCTAAGGGCACGTACTTCAGTTGCAGTTTGTCTCCGGCCCTGGTTGGGGTTGTGTGGGTGGCAGCCACTTGATGTGTCTCTCTCACATCGATGTTTCTTTCTCTCTCTTCCCTCCCTCCCGCTTTATCTGAAGATAAATACAAAAATGTCCTCTGGTGAGGATTAACAACAGCAACAAAACACTCATCTGGAGTCATTGGGCAAATAATTATTAAGCAATGACTACATGCCAGTCACTGGACTAGGCTCTGGGTATTCAGTGGTGATCAAAATGGAAAAGACAGTTCTGCCCTTGGCCATTTATGCTGTAATCCTGGAGCTCCTGGCATGGGCGCCCCTGTGTGGCTGAGTCCAGTGACAGAGGCAGAGACCTGGTTGAGATGAGACCAGAGAGGTGGGCAGGGCACCGTTAATCACAAGTGTTCAGTTATGGCGGAGAGTTTGGTCTTCACTCCAACTGGAATGATAAGCCACTGAAGACTTACTGCAGGGGAACCCAACTGTAGCTTTATGACTATTATTCTGAGCAGCAGCAGGAAATGTAATGGTTGGTAGGAGAAAGAAGAGAAACAGAGAATCCAGTTAGTGAGTTTGTGGTAATCCAGACAAATTATGACAGTGGCCTAGACTAGTATAGTGGCCCTAGAGTTAGGAGGAAGTAGATCAATGACAAACTGGAAGAATTAACCAAGTCTTATGGGTAAGTTTTTGAGATAGTGATGTGATGAGGGCCAGGATGTGTAAAGGGTGTTTTGTACATCACTGACTTGAACAACAAGGTACTTGGAGATTCCGTGTCCTGAGATGGGGCAGAAGGGCAGACTTGGAAGGCATGGTCCAGGGTGTTTGGGCACATTGAGTGTGGGGGAGGATGTGTTTGTGAGGTGGGGTGTGCAGGGATTAGCCTGTTTTTCCTTGAGCTGAGTTCATTGGTTTATGGTCCAGATTAGAATATATAAATCGCTTCCAACACCAAACACGTTGTACCAGTTTCCAGCTCATAGATAAATTGCTGTAATCAATCTTGCCTCTGTGGTCTGTCTATAACTCCGCACTCTAAAACTTTCCATGTATATGATGGGCAGGACCAAACAACATTCATTTCACAGTTAACACTTGTTTATATATATGCTTGAATTTCAAAACTTGCTTGTTGAGTTTTAAACAGTTTGGAGCAAATGCTATCTAAAATATCAAAATTGAATATTTCTTTGAAAAAATGAAAAAGGCAAAGAATCCTTTTGAGCATTCTGAGTAGAAATCTTTATTAAATATTTATGTACTATCTTTGTAGGTTTTTAAAGAATTAGGTTACAAGTTTGTTTAAAGGGAAGACAAGTCATATTTTCATGGCATATTTGTCAGAGAAAGCATACACACCCATTGACAGGTCCGCTGGAATTTGGGGTAAATAATCTCTGTTTTAGAATGTAATATGAAGGAGGGACATCAGCCAGTGTCTTGAATGTTACTCTGGGAGACACTGAAAGTAAATGCTGCTGAAAGATGAAGGTGATAGATAAAGACATAAGTAGTATGTCTTATCATTGCATGAATTCTTAATTGCTGGCTTTTCATGTACATTTTATTTTATGTTTTAGGCTCAGCTTTCTGTATAGCTCCCTGGATTCCACATATTCCCATTACCGGGTTAATATCAACCATGCAGCGGAGATCAAGAGGACTTAATGCTGGGCTCCTGCTGCTGCTTTCTCAAATCTTCCATGTTGGGATCAGCAACATTCCACCGGTCACCCTGGCAGCTCTGGCCGTCAACATCTGGTTCTTCTTGAGTCCCCTGAAGCCGCTGCTCGGCTCCTGCCTCAGCGTGGAGAAGTGTTGCCAGGAGAAGGAGTGGCAGCGCCTGCTGCTGTCCCCCTTTCACCACGCGGACGACTGGCACCTGTATTTCAATATGGTCTCTCTGCTGTGGAAAGGGATCCATCTGGAAAGAAGACTCGGAAGCAGGTGGTTTGCCTACGTCGTCACCACATTCTCCCTCCTCACTGGGCTGGTGTACCTGGTCTTGGAATTTGCTCTCGCAGAATTTATGGACGAGCCTGGCTTCAAAAGGAATTGTGGTGTAGGTTTCTCAGGTAAGGCAGACCATTTCTAAGGCAGCAGGCATGAAGACAGGGAGAGAGGTGCGGCTGCTGTCCTTTTACGAAACTTGGGTCCCTGGTTGGTGAAGGACGTGAATTCTGAGTGCCTAAGGGCTGCTGGGGGATGTGTTTTGGAGAGGAGGCTGATTAGTGCACAGGAGGGACATGGATTTTGCTCTGCATCCTTTCCTCTTGAACAGTTTGGACTATGGTCTGCTCAAAGGGAGTTTTGTAGGAGAGGCAATACTGGAAATATGTTCTGGCTCCATCGTGGTGGGACCAGGGAGAAACCCACAGGTGTATTTGTGATGGGCAGTTCTGTAAAAGGATGAGTATGCCCCTTAATAACGTCGTTAAAATCAATGCATCACATGCTACCATGGCATGCTCACCATATTTTAGGAGCCAAGAGAAGTCACACTATATAACTCACGCTATTTAATTTTTATAACAGGTTGCTAGGGAGCTGGCGTTGTCTTGGTTTGGTAGACGAGGAAGCTAAGACTTAGAGAAGTAAGGAACGTTGCTCAAGGTTACACACCTAGTAAGTGATAAGCTGGAATTTGAACTGAGGCTACATGACTTTGACCATGGGTTGCATTGCCTCTCCCTTTAACCCTCACTGGTTCTTTTTTATTTTTATTTTTAAATAAATCTTCACCCGAGGATATTTTTCCATTTATTTTCAGACAGAGTGGGAGGGAGAGAAAGAGAAACATCAATGTGAGGGAGTCACATCGATTGGTTGCCTCCCGCATGACCCCCAATCAGGGCCGGGGACCAAACTGCACGCATTGGTTCTTTTTTATGTATATGTCATGAGACTGAAATTGCCATCAGGGCTTAAATTAGGTGTTCTGAATATTAGAGTGTGAAGGAGGGGGAGGGACAGGGTCCTGGAACAGAAGGGAATCTAACCCTTCCCTATACTTCCCCTGCTACTTCCCCCCTCCCTCTAAGAGGTACCCTCATGCATCTGTTGTGGGAGAAGAAAGAAAATATGTCCTCCCTTCAACATCTTTCCATAGAGGTTAAAAAAAATACATGTGACTTAACATACTTTTTTTCTATTGAGTTAAAATTCACATGGCACAAAATGAACAATTTTGAAGTGTATGAGTCAGTACCATTCCTGGTTTTTATCCTCATTTTATGTGTTATATATTTAGCAGCCTGCCGGAAGTCAGTATTAACTTCTGTTAAGAAACATCAAAAGAAGGCTTGCTTTGAACATTGTCTTTCTACTGAACGCTGGGTCGTCTTGTGAGGAATTATAGTGCGTTTCGAAGCAGAAAGTTGGATGTAGTCAAACAATCATTTTCTCTTTCAACCAGTTTTCTTTGTAAATGTTGATTATCTTCACATTTGGATTGTTGGTAGCTGTGTGCTTCCTTCTCTTTCAGGAGTGCTGTTTGCTCTGAAAGTGCTGAACAACCATTACTGCCCTGGAGGCTTCGTCAGGGTCCTGGGCTTTCCCGTGCCCAGCAGGTTCGGGTGCTGGGCCGAACTCCTGGCCATTCATCTCGTCACTCCGGGGTAAGTGTGTGTTCACTCTGGAGCATGCAACGGAAGGACCTGATGTTCTGTGGGAAGGAACTGGGATAATAATGAGGCAGCTGATTGTTTTTGACAGTGAAATGGATTCTTTGACTGTAAGGGTAGAATCAGTGTCGGGCATTCCTGAGTTTGCAGCCGGTCAGCGACCGAGCTGTGTGACTTCGGTTACTTGAATTACTCGAGTTTTGGTTTCCTCGCCTTTTAAGTAGGAAATGGAGGACCTGATATACAGATTTGAGGACCGATATTAACCAGACTATCAGATCCATTAATTCTAACTACAGTCATCCAAAGAGGCACGTGGACACCACATAAAAATAAAGATGAAAAAAAAACACTAGATATATTGGTCCAGTGCATTTAAACCATTTTAGTTGTGAATTGTCTCAGTAATAAACTCTTTAAACAGAAGGCTTTACTCACAAGCTTGATATGTAAAATGGATCAACTCAACTCTTTTGGGCCAAGAGGAAGCATGGGGCCCCATTCCCTTTGCTTTACCCTGTGTTGCTGAGTCTGCCTCAAAGGCATCTCCACGGACCCTAGAGCTTCAAGGAACACAGTTTAAGAACCGCTGGTGTCTAGGAATGCTGACAGATGAGGACAAGACATTCAGGAAGTCTGCAGGCCCATCACACAGCTCCTGGTGGACACCAGGCTGGTTAGCATTCAGGCCTGGCTGCCGGCCTGCGGCTCCTGCCCGGCGCAGGGGGCTTTTCACTAGGTCCCTTTCTCTGCTTTCTGTGTAGACAGAGGAGGGTGAATAGTATTATCTTTCCACTTCTGCCCCCAGCTTCACTTCTCCAAGTCTGTATCATGCGACTGGAAACCCACGGTTTGTTTGTTTATTTTTACTGTGGGGACCTGGACACTGTTTGGAGATTGGAGAGACCAGAAGAGTCAGGAAAAAGGAAGGAGGATATTTTTCTCTGCTGTTCTTGTCAGACAGGCATGTTTTTTTTGTTTGTTTGTTTTGCCTTTTGTTTGTGTGACTGTGTTGGGTGTCCCACTTCACTGAGAACATTCTCCTTGGGCCGAGTGTCAGCCCGGTAACCTTGAGTCCTTCTTTAATGCTAATCCCGTTCCGGGCCGCCCGGCCAGCTGGGCTGCACAGAGGCGGCCGGTGACCCCTGCACACCGCCCATTTGCAACTGGATTGTTACTTTGTGACAGTCCCTCCAAGAAAGCTTAACAGAATCTTCAAAGTTGTCTTTGAAAAGGGGTCCTGTAGTGTCTGCCCCTTATCTGAACAACCCTCCCTGTACCCTTGTCACTCACAGCTCCCCAACTTGCTTGATGTGACTTGCTTCTCTGCGTAGGGACTTGTATGTGACAGCAACACCCAACATTCATATGAAAATCACTCCCAAGGGTGCTTGAACTTTTTATTCTGTAATGAATCCTTTGAATGGCACCGCCTTTAATATTCTCCTTCAACTCTTTCTGAAGACTCTCATCCTCTGCTTTATTTTTTTAGGGTCCCCCTTTCTACATGGACAAGGCATGGTTGAATTTGTATGTAATATGCTTATTCTGCATGGCAGGACCTGGGAACTAAATGAAATTTCTTATCTTTGAGGTGTGAAAGAATACACCTTTTGTCCTTTAAGATTTGACTACCTTGTATGATACACTGCTGATCGCCAAGCGTCTCCTTAAAGCATGCATCCAGGTAGACACCGAGCTAACCGCTGGTCCAGGAAACCCGAGCAGCAAGTGCTTCTCTGAGATGGATCTTGGAAGAATGGAGGAAACCAGAGCTCTCTGCTCTACATTGTTATTCTCCTGGTGGTTGTCAATTAGAATTTTCATTGGGAAAACACTGTAAATCTTCAGAACAAAGCCTGCTTTGTTATCTGACTTAATGAGCTGCCCTTCGGGAGAAAAAATGAAATCTGCCAAGCAAACATTTGGTGGGCCTCTGTATTTTATGAAAGCCCTGGAATTAGTTATTTCCCCTAGTTAGGAGTTTTACGGAGGGAGCCTCTCTAAACAGCAACCCTCAGGCATTGTGCGGGGCGTGACCGGCACGGGGAAGGACCCACACTCGGCGTCTTTGCGGTGCTTTTGCTCTTCACAGTGCTTGTGTGTGTCTCGTTTCAGCAATCGCTTTGCCTCGCCTGTCGTTTCATTTCTCCGCGTGTCCTGGGACGCTGGAGAGGGTTGGGTCTGGTGGCACCGGCTCTGGAGTTGGTTCAGGAGGGAGGGGTGCGTGCTGCCTCCTCCCACACGAGGCTCTGGCCCTTCCCGCCTCTTACCCCCCACCTTCTGCTGATGGAAGGAAGGGGAATCTGATGCCAAGTGTTACTTACTAGCCCAAAATACTAGCCCAGATTATAAGCCTCTACAGTTTCTCTGTGAGCCTAAAGCCACCTAGTCTGAAAACTGCAGCTCAGAGACATGCAGGTTGTCCAGAGTAAGACAGCCACTCGGTGAGCACATGAGAGGGTTCTCGTCAGTTGTGCGAGGACCTGGGCGCACATGCTAGCCACGGGACCTCAGACAAGTCACACGGCCTCTCAGCCTCATGCCTTCACCTGTAAGAGGGAGTGTGCTTGTCTAGCCGCGGGACCTCAGACAAGTCACACGGCCTCTCAACCTCATGCCCTCACCTGTAAGACGGAGTGTGCTTGTCTAGCCACGGGACCTCAGACAAGTCACACGGCCTCTCAACCTCATGCCCTCACCTGTAAGACGGAGTGTGCTTGTCTAGCCACGGGACCTCAGACAAGTCACACGGCCTCTCAGCCTCATGCCCTCACCTATAAGACGGAGTGTGCTTGTCTGTTTCACGGCAGTTTTAAAGAGTCAGAGAGGTCATCCACATGACAGTGCTTTGTTAAGGAGGCAGTACTTAACTCATCATTTTTACTGTGAGATAAATCACCGAAAGTGAGCCGTGTCCCTGAAGGGAATCATGCCTGATTTCTCTTTCTTCCTAAAGTTAATAAAATAAACCGCTGTTAGTTAGTCTTGTTTGTTCGAGTTCTCTCCCTTCCTGTTCCTTGTTCCTACTTGACTTTTCCCTCGAGTGACAGCAGTCTAAAGTTCCCATGAGCTACTTTTAAACACAGAGCAAGCAGCCCGGCCACATCTGGACTCCAGGAGACAGTCAGGTACACCAGGGCAGTTCTGAAAACAGAGCCCCCTGGCTTTGGTCCTGCTGCACTGCGAGTGCTTGGGGGGGCGGGGGATGGCAGACCCGACTAAACACTTCTTGGCTGGATCGACCAAGTGAGAAAAGGAAATGTAATGTATTTTTTGCTTGTTCCATTTTTTTAATTGTAAAAGTTTTCCACCATCAAGTTGCTGAACCATTTGAAAGTAAGTTGCAAACACCATGATAACGTCACTCTTAAAAATGTTAGCATGAAAAAAAAAAAAAAAAAAAAAACCCAAAAAACGTCAGCATGCATCTCCTAATGGTAAAAATACGCTTTTGTATAACCACATTGCTGTGGCTGCATACTGGAGAAAATGAACAGTGATTCCCCAGTGTTGTCTAGTATTAATTAATTCATATTCAAATCTACCTAGTTTTCCTTTTTTAAAATATTTTTTTTTTATTATTGATTTTTAGAGAGAGAAGAAGGGAGAGAGAGAAACGTCTATATGAGAGCTCAACATTGATTGGCTGCCTCCTGCGCGCCCAACCACTGGGGATTGAGCCCGCAACCTTTAGTGCACGGGACGATGCTCAATGAACTGAGCCATACTGGCCAGGGCCCCAGTTTTCAAAATATCTTTTGTAACTATTTTGTTTTTTTGGACGAGGGTGGTGGTGGGGGTGAGGGGGCATGAGGTAGGACCAGATCGAGTCAAGGTTCACATGTTGCATTTGATTATTATATATCTTTGTTTTCCTTTACTTCATTTTTCCATGACATTGGAAATAGACATCATGGAAAGTTTTGGGTTTTTTTTCTTTTTTGTTTTCTTTATTGATTTTTAGAGAAAGAGGAAGGGAGAGGGAGATAGAAACATCTATGGGAGAGAACATCAATTGGCCACCTTCTGCATGCCCCCCACTGGGGATTTGGCCCACAACCTGGGTATGTGTCCTGACCAGGAATTGAACCAGCAACCTCTTGGTCCACGAGTCGATGCTCAGCCACTGAGCCATACTGGTCAGGTGTCATGGAAAGTTTTTGAAGAGAATAGATCTCTTGTTTTGTAGAATGTCCCATGTTCTAGATTTCTCTGGGTGTTTTCTTGTAAGGATATTTAACTTATTTTTCTGTGAACTGGAAGGTAGGGCTAATGGCTTAATTACATTCTGATTAAACTGTTTTGGGGCAATAATACTTCGCAGGGTGATGCTGTACACTTTGTATTGCATCACATCAGAAAGGATCATGATACCAGATTGCCCCTCTATTAGGAATTCTGAGCATAATCACCTGATTAAGGTAGTCTCTGTTGTAAGGGGACATCTATCCTTTGGTAATTGCAAGTTATATGTGGAGCGATATTTGGACATCATATAGATAGCTTGTCTTCAGTACCCTTCTTCCTTGTGGTTTAGGAACATTGATCACGGCCCTTGTCTGAACTGGTTGTTTCATGGGGAGTCGTGAAGGGGGACTTCCCGATCCTGACGTTCCCTCCACGAAGTTCACAGCCCAAGGCCGAGAACTGAGGAAGTGGCTGTTCTGTCAGGGGCAGATCTCAGTTTTGCAGGATTGAAACTTACTCAGTTTTGTGGGTCCTCGAGAAAGAAATACAAAATTAGAAACAGAAAAGTAAAAATGTTAAGTGAGAAAAGAAAGCCCAAGTTTATAAGTTTTTAAGAGCCAACTAATACTATACACATTACAAAATCGTAAACATTGTGAACTCCCTGGCGTGCCTCTGTAGAGTTTTCTCCCACAGGTTCTGCCTGTGTACACTGAACTCTTCTTCATGCGACGCTGACCGGGCATGGGCGTTTCTGGGGAAGGACTAGCATGGCCCATCAAAGTCAGTGTTTTCATTATTGAGAGTTCAGGAAAGCTTTCTCAACTCATGTACATTTTTGGAGTTGTTGTCATATTTGGGGGAACTTCTGGCATTTTTGCCAAAAAAGAAAGAGAAAGCTGACGGTGCCTTTATACTCCCATGCACTGCGTTCTCGAGCGCATCCCTCACAGAGAACTGCGGAATGTCTGTTTTAGCTGTATAGTCTGTGTAGTGATGGGAACTGAAGTCTCCCCTTACCTTTTTGCATGCTTGGTGACTGGGAGAATTTTCCAGACTCTGGGTTCTGACTCCAGCATGATGGCCGACGCTCGAGAGAGGTGTGGGGTGTCCACTCCTTTGCTCTCTGAGAATTCAAGCTAAGGATGCACAGAGGGTATTAGGAGTATTTCTGGAAGCTGTTTCTACACACGAGTGACTAACAGTGACCTAACCTGCACTGAAATGACTGAACCATACACATAAGCCCCACTGAACCCAAACTTAATGTATCTTCAATTCGACTTCCCTTTATTCAAATCCTGAGCACGTCTGTGGCTGCTCCAGTGCCACCTGGCTGGGGAGGAAGTGTGACAGAGAGGACGCTGGGGTGGAAAGAGAGAGCAGTTTTAGCAGGTTGTGGTTAAGATATCTCATTTTCACAAATGTTACAAAAACATAAGACCCTGTGAACATGTTGGTTGTACCCCTCCCACAGCTGTGAAGGGTCCCTGGCAAGGGAGGGGGCTGATGCTTCATGAGCTTCTTGGCAAACTCACTTGTGGGCTCTGTTGAGAGGGTTGTCCCAGTGGGGACCGTGGGGAAGGGAAGACATGACTCTGCAGAGTCTTGTAGACTGCGGGCTGATGGAGGGACGAGGAGTGGAGGTTCTGTCGATTTGAAAACAGAGCTGTGTGAATGGGAACTGGTATCAGAAGGCAGGATCCTGGAGTTTATTTTACTGATGACATGGTCCTGAGCATGTCTGTGGGGGTATGAAACTGAGGAATGGCAGAAGGGAGGGTCATTGGAGCCAGGAGGTTACAGGGTTGTGGGTTTAGGTGTTGGATGGATAGTCTACATGGACAGTGAAATTACTCAGGATGGTTGGAGGAAGTAGGGTAGAAATGAAGATAGATTATTCCAGACTCTTCCACGGATGTCGGAAAAGAAAACCAGAGGCAGATAGTGGAGAGCGTCTATGTTAGTTTCTCATTGCTGCTGTAACACATTACCACAAGCTTGGGAACTCAGAACAACTGAAATTTATTCTTTCAAGGTTCTGGAAGCTAAATATCTGAAATCAGTGTCACTGGGCTGAAGTCCAGGTGTTGACAGGGCTGTGTTCCCTCTGGAAGCTCTAGGGGGGATTCTGTTCCGTGCCTCTTCCAGCTTCTGTGGCTGCCAGCATCCTGGCCCGTGGCCACAGCACTCCACAGCCTCCAGGGTCACCCTGCCGTCTCCTCTCCGATCTGTGTCAGATCCTCCTCTGCCTCTCTCTTATCAAGACACTTGTAATTGCATTTAAGACTCACTGTGTAATCCAGCGTAACTGCCCCATCTCAAGATCCTTAACTACACTTAGGGATTCCTTGCCATATAAGGTCACATTCACCAGTTCATAGGACATGGGCATCTTTTTTTCTTTTTTTGATGGGGGTAAGGGAGTCATATTCAGACAACTGCACCATCAAAGTTGAATAGATGATGGGGAAATACGAAAATACCAACCATGTGTGTCCTGGCCTTTGGGAGTTTGTTTTTCTTCTCTCGCTGGTGTAACCTTTCTCCTTGTGAATTCCTGGTTGTCATTCAAGACCCAAATCAAGTAATATCTATTCTGTGCTGCTTTTGCCGACTCCCCCAGGCAAAGTTCATCACTTCTTTTCCCTCGTTCCCATAATGTCGATTTCTCCACCATAAGCACTTTTTCCAACATCATTTATTCCTTTTCTTTACTTCCTCTCTAGGTTTGGAGCTTCTTGTGACTAAGAAATGTTTCTTATTCATCTTTGTATTTTAATCATCTGCCTTACACATAGTGGGCACTGAGTAAATCTTTATGGTTGAATGAATGTAAGTTGAAGAACATCAGTGTGATGGTTAATTCTTAGGTGTCAACCTGACCGGTACACAAGATGCCCAGATATCTGATTACACTTTATGTCTGGGTGTGTGTGTGAGGATGTGTTCAGAAGAAATTTGCCTTTGAATCGGTGGACTGGGTGAAGCAGATTGCCCTCCTCAGAGTGAGTGATCGTCCAGTCTACTCAGGGACCGAATAGGACAAAAAGGCAGCGGGAGCAGGAACTCTCTCTTTCTGCCTCTTTGGGGCGAGACATTGGTCTTCTCTTGCCCATTGGTGCTCTTGGTTCTCAGGCCCTTGGATTCAGACTGGAATTCATATCACTGGCTTTTCTGCATCAAATAGCTTGCAACTAGCAGATTGTGGGACTTCTCAGCCTCACCGTGAGTTCAACTAGGTCATGCTGCGGTTTGAAGCGCCAGGTGAGACCGCTGTGGACCTAGGTGTATCGTAGACCATAGGATCTCTGCCTGGAAGCTAGCAGTGAGGTTGGGGACGTGAAGTAGAAGATGGCTGTCACACCAGCCCCTGTTCCATATGTCCTCTTCATACTTTTTCACTCCACCGCCAAGAGGTGGCATCCTGTTATTCACCTTGCCCTGAATTGGGTGGATTTGTAGCCAGCAGACGGCAGCAAAAGTGCCACATTACTTCTGAGACACTTAAGTGGCTTCTTGCTTTGTAAGCTGACACACCTGCCCCTGGAGAGGTCCAGTGTCCCTGACTCCACCATACCCTGAGCGGAGGCCCAGCCATCAGTGGCGTCAACACCAGCATGAGTCAGCAGATACGGCCATGAGTCCGCCCAGCCTGGACATTGTGCAGCAGAGCCTGGGCTGTCCCTTTGTCCCCCATCTGAATTCCTGACCCCCAGAAGCTGAGTCAAAGACAACGCTTGTTATATGCCACTACGTTTGGGGAGATTTGTTCTGCAGAAGCTGTCATGGCAACATGAGTTGAATGAAGAGAAAAGGGGGGAAGGTAAAATGAAAATCAGGGTACAAAGGACAGTGTTTGGGAAGCAAAAGATAGAGACTTGGGGACGAGTCCATGCTGAGATGCTGTGGTTCACCCAGCAAGTGACAGGGCTGAAAAGCAGTGGTTTCCATGGTGGGTTCTAACCCTTTAAAAGATCCTGAAATCTGCCCTGGCTGGTTTGGCTCAGCGGTTGGAGCGTCGGCCTGCGGACCAGAGAGTCCCGGGTTTGGTTCCCACTAGGGGCACGTACCAAAAAATAAAAAATAAAGAGATCCTGAAATCATTTTAATGGTGTCCCTTTGAAGCACCTACTAGTTTATACCAGAGGTGATAAATACATGTACAGAGTCAGCGCATTTCAGTGGACGAGATTGGTGCAGGGCCTGGTGGCAGCGAGAACGGGCTGTGATGACAGATTTTGCTGATTTATTGTCTTTTGTTAGATGAATATTACGTGTTCACGAGGCTTACTAGTGACTGCCGACTCCCGACATAGCTGTGTGTGCATGAGGGTGTGTGCCTGAGAGGTTTAGGCTTCACCCAAACCAGAAATGGTAATCAGTTATAAACAACACTATTAATAAAATCCTTTGAAAAATCAAAAGAAGGGGTTATCTACAGCAAAGAAAATGTGTTGTCAAAGTTAGTGTATTTCCCCAAATATAAGTATAATATTTCTTTCTAAACTTTTTGAATTTAGTACTATTACCAACAGCTTAGTAGAAAAAGAAATGGATACAGAGTTAAAGTGTATATTGGGGGGTTGTATAAACAAGCAAGTGCTAAACATGGAAATGCGTTGATACCCAAATGGAGAGTGCCTGAGAGAGACACTTCTTCACCGGAATGGCCTGGCGGGTGAGGGCTGAGGAGGAGCTGTGTCCCCTGGGGCTGGGCAGCTTACGGCAGCTCGTTGAGGGGAGAGGGCTGCTGTCTGGGATTTAGGGTGCTCAGGGATGGGTTAAGTTGTTTCTCAAGAAGTTATGCTAATGTATTATGCCATTTTTTGTCCATTTTAGCGCCAACTGGCCTACATTGAGTATCATTATTTACAAAAACAACACTAAGCAAACAGTAAAACTTTGCCCTGGTCAAGGTGGCTTAGTTGGTTGAGCATCATTCAATGCACCAGGAGGTCGCCAGTTCCATTCCTGGTCAGGGCACGTGCGCAGGATGCAGGCTTGATCCCCAGTGAGGGGTGTTCAGGAGGCAGCTGCCCAACGTTTCTCATGTTGATGTTTCTCTCTCCCCACCTCTCCCTCTCTCTCTAGAAAAAAAACAAAAACAAACTTTTTTAGTAGGTATAATGTGATGTTGCCAAGTTGTTTGATGTGCATATATATGTATGTATGTTTATGTGTGTGCGTGTACACACGAATGTGTGTTTATTGTCAAGGATGAGCATTTTCTGAAGCATTGGTTTCCTGTTTATATTGCACAATCACATCTTTTTTCTTTGTATCTACTGGGACTGTTGCATGTATATGGAATTGACATTCATCTCTGATTTATTTCCTGGAAACATGGTTTTGGAGCCTGTTAAAGAGTTCAGTTTGAATCAACATTCCAAGACTGTCCTGAGCAGAGTTTGTGAAGAAGAGGGCTGTCCGTTTGTACATTGCCTCCCTCTTGTCTTTGCGGGCTCCCATAAAGGAAAGTTGTGTGTGTTACAAAGAGTTAGTTAATTTGTCTGTCTCCCAGGAGGGCTTAGAGTTGAATAGGACTCGAGGTGAGAGCATTACCTAACCAGATTATGATTACGTGGAGTTTTTTGTGAGATGAGGAGAAATCTTGAGGCAGGGAACTTCCTGTCCCACTAGAATTGGAACTCTTTGAGGAAAAGGGGTGTATAAGCCATCTCTCTGGCTCTGGAGTCAAAACTTGTGGAAAGAGGTCTAGACCCAGCCCTGGCCTGGACATCTGGACAAAGTGATCAAGCCCATTTTGATGGCTGTAGGAAGAACTCTAAGCTGAACAGGAGGCACAGGGAGAACAGAAAAGACAATTTTATCTCAATACTGAGTTTTCTTCACTTGATCTCTGATAAGAGATTTAGTATAACATTTTTTTAAATGGTTAAGTCACATAAATAATTAAACTAAAGAGAAGTAGGATCTAAATGAATGTGTAACCTAATTTCTCCACTCCTAATTGAAAGAACAATGTATTCATTGTAGAAGAGTTAAAAGCATATAAATGTTATGTACTTATTTATTTTATTGGTTTTAGCGAGAGGTGAAGGGAAAGGGAAAGAGGTAGAAACACTGATGAGAGAGAACATTGATTGGCTTCCTTCTGCATGCCTCCCACTAGGGTTTGGGTCCACAACTTGGGCACGTGCCCTGACCGGGAATCGAACCAGTGACCTCTTGGTGCATGAGTTGACGCTCAACCACTGAGCCACACTGGCCAGGCAAAGGCATATAAATGTTTGACGAAAAAAACAGATTTCCCATTATCTCCTACCCAGAGAAAACTACTATTAACATTCTGCTATCTCAAACCCCGGCCCTCATGCACAATTATGTCTTCTATACTTTCATTTAACTTGTTATAAGTACAGTTCTTCAAAAGCCTCTGTTTTAATGGCGGCATAATGGTGCCTGTTGTACTTTCTTTAGTTTATCTTCTCTTTCACTAATTTTACTACCTAATCATTCAGATTACAAGCAAGGATGTCTGTTAAAGCATTGTCTTGGCTCCCAGGCTTGAATATGTCCTTGGAGTAGATTCCCAGACATGGAATCACGGGTTAAGTGTTTGAATTATTTTCAGGTTGTTTATATACATTGCCAACTGCCTATGGAGGTACCCACTTCCTCACTTCCTGGCCATTCTGAATATTCTCTGACGTTTTCAAGAAATTTTGCATGTGACGGAAGTATTTTATTGATGTTATTTACAATTCTTTTTATTAGTGAAATAGGACACCTTTTTTTTTTTGTAAGTTGTATTTCCCTGTGCGTGGTTCATCTGTTCTCGTCCTGTGCGTCTTTTCAAGAAGCTGTGATTGCTTAGTGTTACTGATGGTGTATTAAATTCCAAGAGGTTCTTCTTCTTAGATTATATATATACTGAGAGCCCTTAAGTACACACTACAATTTCAGGTCCTATAAATAATAACTTAGGCAATGCTTATGGGGAATTTTTTTGCTGTTGTTAATAGATAATGATTTATTCTAAACTATAGCTAAGAGCAGAAAGTCTTTTACATGGAAAATAAAGAAAGGACATGATGGGTTTTTTGGGGGTAGGTCGAAGACATAGGTTTTATTTATGTATATATTTAAAATAAATTTTATTTTTCAGAATGGTTTTAGATTTGCAGAAAAATTGGGACTTTGTACAGAAAGCTCCCATATAACCTGCACCCAGTCTTACCTAATTTTTATCTTAACATTAGTATAGTAAGTATGTTTGTTATAATTAATGTGCCAATATAGACACATTATTATTAACTAAAATCCATACATCATTCAGAGTTCCCTAGTTTTTACCTAATGTCCTTTGTCTGTTCCAGGATCCCATTCAGGACGACACGTAACATTTAGCCTGACACGCCTTCCTGTGTTAGCGTGGGCTGCTCTACCACCAGCACCATACACGGGTTTAATAACAGAAATGTATTTCCTCCCAGTCCTAGAGGCTAGAAGCCCAAGACCAAGGTGACAGCATGGCCAGGTTCTGGTTTGTCGTTCTCAGTGTGCCCTCAGGTAGCAGGGAGAGAAAGCGTGAGGAGAGCCCCCGTACTCTCTGGTGTCTCTTTTTGTAAGGGCACCAATGCCATCGGCAAGGCCCTCCCTCTCTCTTTGTAAGGGCACCAATGCCATCGGCAAGGCCCTCCCCTCATGGCCTCATCTCAGCCTCGCTGTGTCCCAAAGGCCCCGTCTCCACCACCATCACAAGGGGAGTAAGGGCTTCAGCAAAGGGTGAGGACACCATAGCAGCGTCTTTTCGTTGTGACAGTGAGTTTTATTTTTGAGGAAGAGTTATAAAGTGTCATTCTTGAATGTCTGTGTGAATGAGTGTGAACTTCCTCTCATTTGTCCTCAGGTGATTCAGAAGCAGTGTTCAATTAGCCACATAGCATGGTTTCTAAGCAAGTGTTAATTCAGGTGTCTGAACACAGATTGTCTTCTGTAATTGGACCGCCCTGCTGCGGTTCCACTTTAAGGTGTCTGTGTCATACACAGAGGCAGAGATGAGAAATTTCCATCTCAACGCAAATGCAACAGCGTGGCGGACCCCTGCTGTCTTCAAATCAGTCAGCCCTTCTTTGGGGCTGCTTTGCCCAGTCGGCTGGTGCGGGAGAGCAGAGAAGAGCAGTGGGTAGAAATCAGGAAGCAGCTGTTTTGCAGGTGAACACAGAGTTGGCAGGAATAAGGTTCACTACCCAGGTGGAAGCTAATTGGCCATCACGCTGTGATGTGAGGGTGGGTGTGTGGATGGCAGCACCTACCTAATCTGTACTTAACTAACTAGGCTTGTTAATGATCAGTTCTGGTGACTTGGTGACAGGTGCAAGATTTGGGTTTACTATATTGGATGTCTCAGGTAATGATGACTGAAGGTTATTTTAAAAAGATACTTCTTTTTTTTTTAATTCAAGGAAAGTCATTTGTCCTAGGTTAAAAGGTGATATCAATAAGTGCATCTTATTAAATTGAAGAGTCTCTGTAATGTGTTTTACAGAAAAGGGGTGTTTTTAATCTCAAAAGTTAATTACCAAAAGGAACAATTATTTTGACTTGATTTTTTTCTCTACTTAATATTTTTTTTATTAAAAAATAATGAACCCTGTGAAGCACATTTATTTCCCTTTGGAGTATTTAGAATATGCACTTTGGCCTATTTGGATTTTTTTTTCCAAGAGACACTGTTAGAGATAAATGTTATACAATTAAATATTCACTCTCAACTAATAAGATGATAAATCACATCTCTGGAGATTTCGGATGTATTTACTCAATCCTTCCCATTTCAGTATAAGGAGAAGTGTTTTTAAATAGAAAGTTCTTTATATTTGCTAATTTCCCCCTTCCTCTTCTGCAGTATTAAGTGATTTTTAGTTAAACGTCATGGGAGCTAAATAGGCAAGAGGACTGTTTTCCATTTACATTCAGGTTTGGTTCAAATTATGCAAAATGCAGACAGTCTGCACTATGAATTGAAATCATTAGTCCATCAATTATTCTGTGATAACCAGCTGAGAGCAGTGCAGTCTCTGAACATCCCTTCCATTTAAAGTGGGCTTCTCATTAGCTTATAGGAAACATAAAATAATTTGATTCTAATTTATCTCTCTTAAGTGGACATGGTTCCCCTCTGAATTAAAGAGAGGAGCATTTTAATTTTGTAGTCATTTATAACACATAGGTCAAGTAAATAAGTTTTATTTCTAGTAATCTATGTCTCTTCTATTGTTTATATTATCATAGTTCTTTGATTCTAAAACACTCTTGTTTTTCTACATTTTTCCAGGACAAAGTAGGTCACAAACATAATAATAAATAAATAGACCATAACATAGGAAAGATAATATCAAAAATCAGTAGGGAAAATAGGATTATTTAGTAAATGGTACTTGAATTTTCTAATCATTTGGAAGAAAGTCAAGGTAGAGCCTTACCTCGCTTGTAGTCCAAAACAAAATTTTAATAGATTATGTTTAGAGGACTAAAATATAATCTCGGAAAAATGTCTAAGAATGTGTGAAGAAAAATGTTCAGTTCTTGAGTGGGGAAGAAATACATAAAATACATTAAAATAATCAACACAAACCCAAATGAAGGCAAAAGCAAGAAAATGTCTTCAGATCCAAGTACATTATAAATCGAAATGAAAGTCTGGGGAGTTGGAAATAGGAAGACGAGTCATATCTCTGATGAGCAGTGATGACCGCAGGAAAAACACCAATGGGCACACTGGAGAGTCCATCAGTGGACATGATACAGAAAAACATCAGTCAGTGGCAAAAAAATTCAAGGGCTGTAAAAGTTTATGCTCTTTAATTCAGTAATTAACTTTCTAGGAACCTATCCCAATTGTAAATAACCAGGAATAAACAAAAAATTGACGTAAGCGTATTTATTGTCATGAAATATTGGAAAATTGGAACTCACTTAAAGGTCCAATAGTAGGTAAATGAATTAATAAATCATGATGCAACAGAATATTGTACAACCATTGACATGCTATTTTTTAGAAGTTATTATTATGCTTTTAATCCTCACCCAAGGATGTGTTTAGAGAGAGAAAGGGGGAGGAAGAGAGAGAGAGAGAAAGAAACATTGATCACTTGCCTCTTGTATGTGCCCTAACCAGGAATCAAACCCACAACTTTTTGGTGTATAGGATGACACTCCAACCAACTGAGCCACCCAACCCGGACTAGAAATTATTTTCATAGAATTGGAAAATTCTCAATATAAGAATAGAAAGTAGAATACGAAGTATTATATGTAATGTGATTTGAATTTTTTTCCCAAAGTAAGAATAGTCATAAAAGGACTAGAGAGAAACACGTAAAAATATTAGTAGTGGTTAACATAAGGTTATGGAATTATTTATTATGTTTTTCCTTCACTTTGTTTTTGCCAAATTCTTTGTAGTGAGCATGCATTATTTGCAGTAGAAAATTGAGTTACTAAAATGTAAATACATAGGAACATATTTTCCTGAATCCTAACTTACTTGTCTCTCCCAAGTTCGAGGAGGACAGGGGTATGGCCCTGCTGCTTTTCCTCAGTGCCTAGCACAGTGCCTGGCCCGCCAGAATCACTCAATAAACGCATTCACAAACGTTCGTTAGACAGAGCCAGCGTGTGGGGTGGCGACCCAACTAAAGAGAACAGGCAAGTGTAAATAGCTTAGCTATGGCCCGAGTCCGGAGGTCTCAGGTGGGTCAGGAAGGAGGAGCTCATCCAGGATCTGAGTGGAGATCTGGAAGGCGAAGTCGGATGCCGGTGACGCAGCCTTCAAACAGCTGGAGAAGGCATCTCAGCAGCTGGGCGAGCAAGGCCGAGCCGTGCATGGCCTCCACGCACACAGACGACGTCCCTGCAGGAGGCAGACGGACTGTTAGGTTACAGACATTTTGGAGACCCTGTTCTCTGATCACAAAATATCAACGACTTAAAAAACTAAATCTGAGCAAAAGGAAACAACAATCCCATTAATCATACTCGGAAATTTAAATACCTCCTTGATAGAGAATACATTTTTGCAAAAGACTTTAGAAATGAACAGTAGGAACACTCCATATCCAACCTGTGGGCTAGGGAAAACTCTTAAATGCTTTTTATCATCTAGCAAAGCTTAAAAGGAAATCGTTTAAGTCCTCCACTTATGGAGCTAGAAAAATAACAAAAAGGTTAGAGGATGTGTAATTGGTACTGATGAAAGCAAAATTTAATAAACTAAAAAGGGAAAAAAATGTAGAATTCATCTTTGAAGAGCCACGTCCTTGAAAAGACAAGTCAAGTGGGAAGCCTGTCGCAAATAGACTACAAAACTCAGAGGGAAACTCGGAGCAGTAGATTTTAAAAAGAAGATAGAAACATAGAAATGCAGAAAGCTACATCCACTTCTAGAAGGATGTATATTTTGAGAGGGGTTTTTTTTTTGTGTGTCTTAAGAGATAACCGTGTGCGTGAGTGTGTGCATGCATGTGTGTGTTAAAGCTTTGAATTAATTTATAAAAACTAAATTTTTTTTAAAAAGAAAACATGGAAATTTTGTGATCCAAACAATATTTATGTAATACTTTAAAAAGTCTTGAGTTTCCCTGATGTATTCCAACTGCTGCACCACTATAGCATCAGAAGTTGTAGAGTTTATTGATCAGTTTGTTTTTACATTCAGCATTTGTATTAGTTTCAGGTGTGCAGCATTTGACCCCTTCTTACCTGGAGAACACCCAGTTATAGTGTCAGTTTGTGGAGGACTTATGACCCTGTAACTTTCGAGGGGTAACTCCAGTGCAACTGACATTGTGCAGATTTTGGTGAACCAGTTCATCGTACCCTGAGGGTGGTATGAGTCCATTGGATAATGTATACCAAGTAATTCCGCCCTGAACAAAGGGTCACATTTCTGGCTCCTCCGAGTGCTCCCGTGACGTGTGAGGCAACAGGGGGTAAAAATACTCGTGGACTTGCTAGTGAAAGACGGTGCGTACAGAACCTGCTCCACTAGCACATATTTTTATAGATGTTGAAAATGCTGTTGTCAAACAGTATTTTAAAAGCTGTCAGGTGTGTGTGTGTGTGTGTGTGTGTGTGTGTTTCAAATGAGTTTTGAATAATTCAGTACTAAGCAGGCAGCAGAAAAACGACTTTATAAGCTTCTATGCTCTTTTGTACTGAATATACAAGCAGAGTCTATGAATTAAAAATGAACACTATCCGATCCATCTTTTTCCTAATAACCCTTGTAGTGTTGATGGAAATTCGCTGTTCCTAATTTTTTGTTGTTGCGTTTTCCCATTGGAGAATTGCCTCAGAGTCATTGCCACACAGATACTACATGTGCCCTTACGGCGAATTTGGTTTCTGATATGAAGCCTTGTCTGGTTTGTCTGACTTGATGGCTGACTCCTGCAGCCTCGTCCCCTTTTCTTCGCTCGCTCGTGTGTCCCGCTGAATGAGAAGTGAGGGCAGGGCGTGGAGGGCACTTCACTTGGAAGGAGTGTTCGCGTCCTCAGAGCTTGTCCATCCAGCCAGCAGTGAGCTGGTGAGCAGCATTGCGGAATGGGAAGTCTCCTCCCTAATTCAAGACCTGAATTCATAGACTATTAGGAGTCTTGGCCATATTGCTCCATGACTCATCACTTGTGACTCGTTTTTCTCCTGCTCTTACCCCCGGTTTCTTTTCTTTCTTTCTTTTTTTTTTTTTTATCCTCATCTGAGGACATTTTTCCTTTTTTGTTCCGGTAGAGTGGGAGGGAGAGACAGGAACAGAGAGAGAGAGAGAGAGAAACATCGATGTGAAAGGGACACATCGAGTGGCTGCCACCCGCACGACCAACCAGGGCCGGCGACAAACTGCAACCGAGGTGCGCGCCCTTAGCGGGAACCGAACTCGGGTCTCTCGGGACCGCAGGTCGATGCTCTAACCGCTGAGCCAAACTGGCCAGGGCCCGGTTTCTTTTCTTATGGAATGGCAGAGGAAAACGTGTTTATGTGCCCAGGCTGGGTGGAACCGTGGCACTGTGTACAGTCCTTGCTCCTGCCCAGAGAGTGCTGGTTCTTCTGAAGACGGAAAACATTTTATTCATCATCATCATCATCACCATGACTATTACTGGGCTTTGTTTTCCTCAGTCAGTGTCTTAGACTAATAATAGCAGTATTAGTCATGTTCTACAATGATCAAATCACTAATCTGAGAATCTCAGAGTTAGGTATTAATTCATTTCATAGCCAAAGACATGGGGTGTGTTTGCAGGGATTGGGAAGTGACTGAAGTCACAGCCACGGTAATTGGAGGATTGTGGTTAGACAGACGCAGGGAGGGCGAAAACACCTGTCTTGGAACATTAAGTTGAAAACTTTGTGCACTGTAGCAGTAATTTTAAAGATTTGCCCTAAGGAATGGTAAAAGTTCATTTAAAATTCACGAATTCCACTCCAGTGTCCCTCTGCATATGCGGCACATGAGGGCTCAGGCGGCCTGAGCGTGCTGATTGTACACTGTGCACACACTGTGTGCAGTGGTATTTGAAATACTGTCGTGCTGACCCATTCTGCATATTCTGTCTGAAAAGGCTCAGCTGAGCGGGGGTTCCCCACCCGTGGGCGGCGGGCGGCCCAGCTAACGAGGGAGGTCATCCGTGTGTGCTCCACATTCTTCTGAGATGCTCCACAGAGGGTCTATTTTTAATGATGGCTTGAGATCCCCTTTGGATCTGGATTTTATAGATTTTTGCATTTTAGTTTCAATTGAGTTTTCTTAATGTGTACCTAAGAATCGACGATCAAATGAGGATTGGATGAGGCAACGGCAGCTAAAAGTCTTAGAAAATAGTAAAGGAGATGAAAACCACATGGTGAAACAAATCTTCCAGTAGATTTGAAGAAGGCAGATATCATCTTTGAAAAATGTTGTTGAGGAATGCAAATTAGAAACCAGAGTAGATTATTTCACTCTGTGGAAGTGTTTTGTGGGTCCAAACATGCCCCGTTGTGTTGTTAGACTGGTGACGTGAGCAGCTGTATTGCTCCCAGTCACTTTCGGAGTCTTGTTCTCACATTCCCCGTTTGCAGGTTTTATATCCGAATTCTGCGTTCCCCGATGTACCGAGGCTGAGCAAAGTCGGGGCGGGGTAGCTGTCAGTGAGGGGGGCTGGGGACGGTACCACTCCCATCTTCTCCTAGCTCTCTGTTTCACAACCCTGGCCCTTGCTTTTTCTTCCTTCTCTAAGCCTCAGTTCCTCATCTGTAAAATGGGGCCAACAGCAGTACCCGTCTCATGGGCTAATTGGGGAGGATTGAAAAGGTAACGCAAGGAAAGCCCAGAAGTCGGTGAAGGGCTTGCTGGAAGAGCTTCTCCTGCGCCGTCCTCTGAGCTGCCCCGGGGGTACGACAAGAACGGGGGACCCGAGCCAGCCACCGTGTCAGAGCCCTCCGGACACCGAGTCCTGCGTCTCCTTGGACTGCTTGCTGGCAGCGACCGAATGAAGGACCTATGGATTCAGAAGCTCTTTAACAGAGAAAGTAAATGAGGACTTAGAAATAGGGTTTCCCAGTTAAAAAAATCGAAGCTGTTTGGATTTCGACTCACATTTTGGTTGCTATCTGTATCAGGCATTCTGCGGAACACTTTTCTGTGTATTTTCTCACAATAATATTGTTATCATCTCCCACACACGAGGAATGGAGCTGCAGCTACGACATGGGTGTGGGTTCTTGGAGCTAACTCAGAGACTGGCACGGCTGGGTTAATACCTCTTCAGTGCGGTAACGTTTGAATTCTCAAGGCCCCCACCCCGCCTGGAGCCTTCTAGCCTACACCGCAGCTGGACTCGCGCCCAGCAGAGTTCTGCTTGAGACTCTGAGATCTGTGGGTCCACACGGCCTCTGTCATCTTTGGACACCGAAGTCAAGATTGGTTTGCTTACAATTTAAAGAAACCCAGCTTAAGGCTACCGGATGCGAGAGACCTCTGTTAGCTCCCATCAGTAACATTTCCCATGGTACCTTTCAGGGTTTCGAAGACTGCTGATGTGGGACCCAGGGCCCGAGCAGTGTCATCAGGATTCTCTCTCTGTCCTGGCTCTATTTTTTTTTCCCCTGTGTTGACTTGTATTAGTCATCTATTGCTGTGTAACAAGTTATGTCAAATGTTGTGGCCCCAAACTACACATACTTCCGCTCTCATGGTATTTGTGGGTCAGGAGGCTGGGCAGTGTTGACCGGGGCCTTGGCTTCAGGCTTTCTCATCACAGGTGTCAGGAAGCTCCTGTTACATCATCCCAAGGGGAGCAATTCCAGGGAAAATGGACGGACTTCCTCAGCATCCCTATTTGTATTCCTAGCAGTGGGGATTTGGGGTTGGAAACAGTAGAAGTTAGCTCTGGCGAACGTAAACAGAAAAGGACTTCCTGGAAGGAATTCAGTAGCTGTGAGGACCGTGGAGAATACCAAAGTCGAGCTGGACTGGAAACCCTGTGAGAGGACAGGGTGGACGCTTGTTACCCGGCCTCCTGGGGCTGTCACGCCGGATTCTAAGGCTTAGATATGAGGTGCGTCTCACGGCCCCGTGCGGTTCTGTGCCCTCGCTGCCAGTGGGCCTCCAAGGGCGGCGGGACTGTGCTGCTCTGAAGGTGACAGTGCTCTGAGAGGGGTCCGCAGGGTCGCATGGCTTCGTTGGGATTGCTTCCCTCACAGACGTGCAGCCTAGCAGGCCTCCGTGCACGGACCGGTCCTGCTGTGTTGGGCAGTCTGCAGAAGCATGTGCCTGGCGGTCGTGCTGGGTTGTTGCCGTGAACCGTGCCTTCCAGGAGCACCAGCCAGGCTGCTGCGGAGGCGGCGTGTGATGCCAGTGGCCGGCCCGGGTCTGAGTCACAGTCAGGTGGGGCACTCGGAGTCAGAATGTTGATTCCGACAAGGTTCAACCACAGGCAGAGTTTAATTTTTCTGAAATTATAGGCTACCTTTATGATCCAGTTCTGTTTCTCTGTGTTGGGTCTCGGATTCAGGGGTCGCCCTCACTCTGCTGTGCTCGTCGTTACCCACGTGCATATGGCCCTCCCGGATGGGGCCCGCTCGCTGAATGATCGGTGTTAGTGAGTCCAAAGCGTCTGTACATCTTCTGAAGTAAGTTCATGTGTTTCTTTAAGTGAATTTTCAAAGTTATACTTTCTTGCGGCATTACAGTAGAATATATTAAAACCAATTTGCCAAGAAGGGAAACAGACGTCCCTCCTGTGGGGTAATTTGTAGGGTGAAGAGTGTTGCCTACTCAAAATGTTTTTCTTATTGACCTACTATGGCAGCTGAAATCTCACCGTTAGCTTTTAAACTGTGGCCTAAGATCAGTGATGTGCCACCTCAACACATGAAAATCTTTTGGAGAGTTAAAAACAACAAAACCAAAAAAATAACCAAACATACAAACACACAAAAAGAAACAGTGTCAGGGTCTGTCTCACCCCAGAGCAATTTTTGCAGAATTTCTGGGAGTAGTGTCCAAGGGGCTGTAATTTTAAAATCCTCTCTGAGCTCGGCCAGTGTGGCCCAGTGTTTGAGTGTCGGCCCATGCACCAGAGGTCACCAGTTGGATTCCCAGTTGGGGCACATGCCCAGGTTGTGGGTCCGATCCCCAGTGGGGGGCATGCGGGAGGTGGCCAGTTGATGTTTCTGTCTGTCTCTCTTCCTTCCTCTCTCTCTAAAATCAATAAAGGGGGAAAAAAAATCCTCTTTTAGAGATTCATTCTAATTGCAGCCGGCGTTGAGAACCAGGGGATCGAGACGGCAACCTGGCAACAGCAGCCTATTCATTCATGTTACTGAGGGTACAGGGAAAGTTTAGAAGTCACTCCCACAGTTCACAGCTGAGACTGTTCCCTCCTGCCCTCTCTTCCTTCTGGGTCCCCGTGATGAGCTCCCATTCACGGAGGTCGCCTAAGCCGGTCGTAAGTGACTGCACCTCAGAGCGCCCGCTGCCCCGGGGCCTGGGGTTTGCAGGTATGACTCCGCTTCTGAAAAGGCCTTCAGGGGCGCGGCTCACAGGCACATCTGCTTGCTGCAGAATCCTAGCACGCGGTACAATCAGGCTACAAGCAGTCCCACTTGTCTTTCATACTGTCTTTGCTTTCTGGAGGTGACATGCAAACCATCACTCACGTGGCATCCAGAAGTACTCTTGTCTGTAGTGACAGCAGGTGGCGGAGCCTTCTTCACGGGCCGAGTTGTATTTATCCCACCACAGGGCAGCGGGAAGCGATCACGGCCTCGTTCAGATGCCCCAGCTCCCCGTGCGCGTCTCCGCTGGGGTGGGAGGTTTCCTTGCCTGTCAGTTCAAGATGGAGATTTCCCTGGACTTCTCGGAATTTGTGCCTAGTGTAGTCACACGAGAAGTACTTGGAAAAGAAATATTTTGGGGGGCCTAATGATTAAAGGTCATCGGTTCAGCAAGCATTTAATAAGTGTTTGCTGTGGCTTTTCAACTGGGTAGGCGGCTTGGTCCCCAGGGAGGATTTTGGGAAATTGCAGGTTGTCTTTTGGTTATAATGATAGTGGGGGTGCTACTGGCATTTGGTGAGCAGGGGCCAGAGGCACTAGCTGTCCTATGGTGTGCAAGGCAGTCCCCCACAACAAGAATGGTCCTGCCCCCCCACCCCCACCCCACTCTGTTGAAAGGACATTTATGTACGAGAAAAAGCTGTTTATGATGATCTGAGCCTAAGACCTAATTGTGTTTTTCATATAAATACAAAGGTTTTCCTTTTTGGCATGGATTTAATATTCAGTGACTTTCCAGGGAAAGGTACATTGATTTGTAAATTTAACTTAAGGGAAGTTTTTACTTCGCTTTATTTGGAGTCAGAAGTTACTTACCCTCAGAT
The DNA here is from genome assembly GCF_014108415.1 of Molossus molossus. NCBI lineage: Eukaryota > Metazoa > Chordata > Mammalia > Chiroptera > Molossidae > Molossus > Molossus molossus. The sequence continues at coordinate 97,657,869 of NW_023425346.1, forward strand.
AAAATCATCTCACCATGGTACCCTGCATGTATGACCAAGTCACGAGAGGCCTCTCTGGCCACCTGCCTCTGTCGCCGCCTGTGCAGAACCTGTAAGCTGCAGTCAGAGGCCCTCCCAGCCTCTGTGGCCCTGTGCCCCAGCCTGTGCAATTCACAGTACTTGACCAGGTCACTTTTTGAATATTTTTCTTATTGTTACAGCTAGAGCATTATGTTGAGTTGGGATTGTATGCATGGCTGTCAGTGTTTTTTTAAAAATATGTGTGTAGGTGAGTTATTTATTCCATTTCAAGAAAATAGAGGGAGTCTTACCAAGTATCTGGGTTGGACGGGGCCTTGAGGATGACAGGGTTGAGAGCCGCTCGCATTAAGCCGCAGGGTGAGGGCAGACCGGTCAGCGCGGAGGACAGAGCAGGATGCTAGAGGACACGATGCCTCGGGAGCCTAGGAGCAGCCGCGCCCTGTGCTCAGGGAAGGCGCTGACCCCCTGTGATCAGGAAGGCTGGTGATGTGCTCAGTGCATACACAGTCGTGGAGGGTGGGAGAGGGCCGTTTGCAGATGGCCCAAACCTGGGGCGGCAGAGGGCTGGGGGCTGGCAGTGGAGGGAGGCTAGAGCGGAGGCAGAGGGACATGGGTAGGGCACGGCTTGCTTGCAGGTTGTTACAGAAACACCGCGAGCTACCGGGAGGCGTGGGGATTGCTGTCCGAGCACTGCTGGTTTGTCAGTGGCAGCGACAGGCCAGCCGGGCAAGACTGACCGAGCCAGGGCGAGGCCTGGCTAAGGCTGTGACCGTGGCAGGGCCCGTGAAGGGTCACGTCCCTCCGGAAGGGCAGACCCAGGATTCCCTCCTGGGCTGTCTGCATCCAGTCCCTGTGGTCACCGCCACCTTTCTCCGTTGTCCCCAGGGCTGCGGGAGTGGGTGGTGCCTGGCAGGTGGGGAGCCTTTGGGCAATGGAATCGACTCAACAGTGAGCCCCGGAGGTGTGGGAACGGGAGCTCCAGGGCGCGTCTGGTTTCCGAAGTGTGTGACGAGGGAAGCACGGTCCTCGCTCAGTGTTGTACGGGGGTGGGGGTGGGGTGGGGGTGGGGGGTGTCTCTGCCGCCTGTGCCCCAGTGAAGAGTGTGTGGCGAGATTCTCTTCATTTACTGTGTACAGTGTCGTTTACCTGTGTTTGCATTTAATTGGGCACAACCTTTCATCTGGATGTGAAGGAGATTTGAAGAACAACAGATTGTAAAGAAACAGTAAATGCTGCAAAGCTAGTGATGATGATGTTCATCTGGAAGGCTCTTTGAAAGCACTCTCAGGTGTCAGAAAGGGGAGACAGTGTTTTCCACCGTTTACCCCTCCAACAACCAAACACTTCAGTTTGTCCACCACATTGAGGAGAGAGAGTCTGTTCTTTACACGAGAGCCTCACTCATTGTCAGCTCTGATAATAATAATGACATTCCTGAAGCGCTATGACAAGAGATTTGGGAATTAGAAAGGGGGATGTTACACCCCGTGTTATCTGTTACTGTATGTATGTATTTCCTTTAAATCTTGTTGGTAGATATGTGTGTGTGTGTGTGTGTGTGTGTGTGTGTGTGTGTGTGATGTGTTCCATGTTATAGGTAGATAGATAGCTGCAACACTGTAGTTATAATGTATACAAATATTCTAGGAGTCAAGTGAAACATAGACATGATCTTTTGAATCATTTTCCCCTCCCTTTCCAAGTGGTGCCCAACTATGTACGGATGCTCTGCTAGGGACTGCTAGTTGTTTTGCAGGCACCTCTGAGTAAACACACTGAAACTGAGCTCTCGAATCCTCTTCCCACCCACATAGGTGGTTCCATCATCCCTCCCATTGCCCAAGCCAGAAGCCTAGGTTCTTCCTTTCCCTTCCCCCACTGAATCCATCCGCAAGTCCTTTTATCTCTGCCAACGAATGGGCACCAAGCCACCCACTTCTGCCCACCACTGCTGCCCCCGCCCTCTCCCAAGCTGCCATCTACCTGGACCACGTCAGTGCCTAACTGGTCTGCTTACTGCCGTCCTCGCCTCTCTAGAGTGGATTCTCCCAGCAGACAGAACAGATCACTCTTTGAAATTCTCCACTGGCCTCTCATCATGCTGAGAAGACATCCCAGGTTCCTTCCTGCGGCACACAGGCCTATCTGGGATCTGCCTTTGGCCTCTCTTTCCAAAAGCATCTCACATGGTACCCCATGTCCTTACCCCATGTCCTTACCCCATGTCCTTACCCCTTGCTAACTGAGCTTCAGCCACCCAGTAGCCCCATCAGCGCTTTCAGAACTCCAGGTTCTTCCCGGCCCACAGTGCTGACACACGTGCTCTCCCCCAGGAGCGCTCATCCTCGTCGCGGGGCTGCTAGCTCCACATCCCGTGATGTCACTTTTGGTGCCACTTGAGCCACCAGACCGCTAGGGAAGCAGCCTCTCTTCCTTGCATTTACCACAGTTCACTGTCACGTGTGTGTGTGTTGCTCCTGCCAGATTGTAAGCTCCGTGAAGCAGTGACCGTGTCTGTCTCATTCACGTCGTGGTCAGTACATACTTGTTGATGAATGAGTGGCCCCCATGAACCAGCTCATGGGTTATCTTGCTGCCACGCTGTGGGACAAGGAACTGAGAGCCAAGGGACTGCTCCGCATCCCCGCTGATCCGGGAAGTTCTTTTGTAAGGTGCTTCTCCTACCTTTGCAGTATCCTTGTTTCTGTCCCGATCGTGTTTGTCTGGAACTTAAGTAGGTGTCAGTGGTCAGCTCCCAGCCCTGTGCATGACGTTGGCGCCGTGCTTAATAAATCAGCATGGACAGAGAGGTTGCATTGCCAATATAGCTACCTTAGGGGGAATATAATATTGGAAGGTGGCCAGTTTGTACTCCTGTGGCCAGAGGTGGCGGGAGGGGTCCCAAGGCAGGGATGGTGAAGAGCCAGAACATATAGAACAATCTCCCACGTTGCTGTCGTCAAAGACGTGGGCTGCGGCAGTGGTCAGGACCCAGGGTGGAAAACCACTGAGCAGTGTGTCTAGGAAAGAACAAGCCTATCAAGATCTTTCCGAGTGGCATTAGCGTTCAATAACCTGAAAAGCTCTCACCACCTCTTGTTGCTGTGACGCCCAAGCCCCAGAGCTTGGGATCAGCCCAGGGCCCCGCTGGCAGCAGCAGCTCTCGCAGGAGGAGGGCGGGAGGCGCGGTGCCACAGGCCCCCCCGCGCTGACGGCCTCTCTCCTCACCTGCTCGTACCTTGTCCAGCACTGTCTCCGTCAGGCTGCATCCTTAACGAGGTCAGTTGTCTGCGTGCACCGGGTCTCAGAGGAACATCTGCTCTCGGAGCTGTGCTGGGAGGGCAGCCTCCTCAGCTGTGCAAGGGATTGGCCGTTTAACAGAGGGACCTTCACAGCCCGTGACAGCACAGCCTTGATGCCTTCGCCCGGGCTCGGAGGGAGCGTGGGGGCGTCCTGCAGGGTCTCGGCCCAGAGGAGGGAGGATTGGTGGCACTGCACGGCAGGGACGAGCACTGCTGGCGCTAGGATCTGCCTCAAGGCTGCGCACCTGAGACCCACACTCTCTCCCCAGCTCTGAGATGCAGCCAGCACGTCTTCATCTCTGGTTCCACCATCACCTCTTCACCGGCAGCGTCCCGTAGAAGTCGTGTGCGGCAACGCTGATTTCATTTTCACTTTCCACGTCTTGTCTTTTCGTTTGTTTTGTCCTGTAAACGCGTGGCGAGCCCCTCTGTGTGGGGTGGATAGTGTGCGGGCGCCGTGTGCCTGCAAGTCCACGGATGAAAACAGTGGCTTTCTGCACTTTTTCAGACTTGTCGGGGGACACGAGACCTCAGCTGGAAAAGCACAGCGAATGTCACAGAGGGTAAAGGAGACAATGTGGCGGCTGGAATGATTGTGGTGTGATGACAGTCCGTCCAAAGGGCAGGGAGACTCTTCCTGCCAGCGGAGGACTGATGAACATCGCGCAGCAGCCCCACGAGAGCCTGTATTTATCAACGTAGGAAACTGAAATAAAGACCTCTGGACATACAAAGACTAGCAGAGTGTCCTGCCCTCGACCTTTAAGTGAGAACATTATGGAACGTGGGGCTCTAGGTAGGAGGAGATTGAGCTCAGAAGTAGGGTAATGAGCTGAAGTGATCTAAATGAATGGCTGCCCCCGTGCTCGGATCTGAGTACAAATGAGATGTTTTGCCGATTGAGTATAGAACTACTTAGACTCGGGGCTCGGTGTGCAGTTCTTCTGTTTGCCGTGATTATTTCCACTTCGGGGTATTTAACGCGAGGTCCAGGGGTGGCATTGAAGCCACCTGTGAACGTTTTAAAATTACCACGTGTCTGTAGTTTCCCTGCAGGCAGGGTTCATGGCTTTCACCAGACATGGAGAGGGGCTTAGAACCTGAGCAAGTTTCAGGACGACTGGCTGAAGGTACTGTCCCTGTTCAAATGAAATTACATCGATCCTCGCTCTGAAGCTGAATTTGAGTGACCTAAATTTGGGTGTTGGATATGTGTAATATTTGTAGAGTGGTGGAGGCCCTGACAGATTCGTCTCCTTCCCACTGCGTCTGTGCGCAGTGCACCTGGTGTGGCTGTGCACCCGGTGTGGCTGTGCACCCTGTGTGGCTGTGCACCCTGTGTGGCTGTGCACCTGGTGTGGCTGTGCACCCTGTATGGCTGTGCACCCTGTGTGCAGTGCACCCGTTGTGGCTGTGCACCCTGTGTGGCTGTGCACCACGTGCGCAGTGCACCCGGTGTGGCTGCGCACTCTGTGTGGCTGTGCACCCTGTGTGCAGTGCACCCGGTGTGGCTGTGCACCCTGTATGGCTGTGCACCCGTTGTGGCTGTGCACCCTGTGTGGCTGTGCACCACGTGTGCAGTGCACCCGGTGTGGCTGTGCACCTGGTGTGGCTGTGCACCCTGTGTGCAGTGCACCTGGTGTGGCTGTGCACCCTGTATGGCTGTGCACCCTGTGCGCAGTGCACCCATTGTGGCTGTGCACCCTGTGTGCAGTGCATCCGTTGTGGCTGTGCACCCTGTGTGGCTGTGCACCATGTGTACAGTGCACCCGGTGTGGCTGTGCACCCTGTGTGGCTGTGCACCCTGTGTGCAGTGCACCTGGTGTGGCTGTGCACCCTGTGTGCAGTGCACCTGGTGTGGCTGTGCACCCTGTATGGCTGTGCACCCTGTGCGCAGTGCACCCATTGTGGCTGTGCACCCTGTGTGCAGTGCACCCGTTGTGGCTGTGCACCATGTGTACAGTGCACCCGGTGTGGCTGTGCACCCTGTGTGGCTGTGCACCCTGTGTGCAGTGCACCTGGTGTGGCTGTGCACCCTGTGTGGCTGTGCACCCTGTGTGCAGTGCACTCGTTGTGGCTGTGCACCCTGTGTGGCTGTGCACCTGGTGTGGCTGTGCAAAGCGGTGGTGTGCCTGGTCCCTGTGGCTGTATCTTAGCACAGTCCATAGTTGGTGATAGCTGTTGGGGTTTTCTAAAAAGAGTCACTACTGAGCTATCAGAAGAAAGAAAGCTTCTAAGTGACTCACTTAGGTGTAATAATAGGGTTAGTGATATTGTTGTATTAATTGAGTACGTTTTGTGTCATACGTTGTCTAAGGGGTGGGGGTTATGTTCAGTTATTACCTCTCCCAGTGAAATGTGATCCTCATACAGCTGGTAACGTGACTGTTGACACTTGTTTTTATAAAACAGTTGTAATGTATGTTAGATTCATGCCTTCTGTGTGTCATTTTAATTCCACTCCTGCACCCGCTCAGTAGCTATTTACTGAGTGTTAGTGTCTGGCGTGTACGGCGTCAGGTGTGGTCACAACTATAGAGTTGAATATGCTGGTTCTGTCCCTGTGGAACTACTCTGACTTCGGATAGAGGGAGGCAGGCTGTAACGAATCCTCGGTCCCTTGAGGCGTCACCCTCCAGGCAGAACGAAGGACAGAGTGGAGCCCACGCCTTCAGGAGGGCTGCTGTGAGCCCAGGTTTCCTCAGACACCTCCCACCTCCACATGTCTGTTCTGCATGTCTAATTATGATAACAACACAGTCGGCTTCTGAAGCTGGAACAGTTGCAGGTGGATCCCAGCCACTGATTAGAGCACACAGAAGCCTTCTGCCCCAGGTCCCCCTTCTGCCTCCACAGCACCCCCAGGGGCAAGGATAAGGTGCCCCAATCCTAGTGCTTCTGAGGAGAAGGCAGGCCCCACTTCGATTTTCGCTTTCTCTCTGCAGGTCCTCTCCCTCTCCCAGGACAAGGGCAAAGGGCATCTCACAGAGGGAGGAAGGAGCTCCTTGTCAGATGGTTACCAGTGTCACGGAGAGAGTAACATGCCTCTTAAAGTGAGCGAGTACTTCCTTTTCTCGTGGGCGGAATCCTCCCCTTATGTGCAGTATCGAGACATTCTCAATTTTGATTGAGTAACGTCATAATCTCTTCCTACTTTTATTTTAAAATAAGAATACCTTTATAGAGCTGAAATTGTTGTCAGTGGGGAGCTCTCCATGTCCCCACCTTTCGCTTCTTGTGACGTCAAAAGGAATTTCCTGATACCTGCACGGGAGACTGAATGATTTTTATTTGTGTGGAATTAAAACCCTGAGTTTCTTTAAAAAAAATTTTTGCTGTATTGATTTTAGAGAGAGGAAAAGAGAGAGAGAGAAAGAGAGAGACATTGATTGGCTGATCCCACTGGGGATCAGGCCCACCACCTGGGCATGTGCCCTGACCGCGAATCAAACTGGTGACCTCTTGGTGCATGGATCGACGCTCAGCCAGTGAGCTACACCAGCTGGGCTAAACCCCTGAGTTTCCAGGATCCCCTCTTCCCTCTGTCCACCATGGATGAAGTCCAGCTGTGTCTTCACCACGGCTGGATTAAAGCCAGTGCCAGAGTTTCCATTCCATGTTGGAGCCCAGTCCAGTCCCCCATCAGGCTAGCTTAGTTTGTGTTCCCAGTTGTAGGCCATTGCATGTGGGGTCCGCATGGTTATGAGCCATCACCTTCTAGGGCCACATGACTGTAGAGGGAGCACAGGCCTGTGCGTGGAAGCAGGGGCACAGCTTGGGAACAGGGGAGCCAAGGGAGAGGGAATTCCTTTGTCTGCGGAGTAAGTATTCCTAGATTTCACAGGCTTGCGTTGGCCCCACCCCTCTAGCCAATGATCTTTGTTCCTGGGATAGACTGACAGGCACCTTCCCTAAGTCACCCTGACTTTACTGTGCATGCGTCCATCTCCCCTTTGTTGGAGCCCTTCCCCCAGGGACCTGCAGGGAATGGACTCATGGTTCCCTGGGGAGTGCGAAGGTGCAGCTGCCCGATGGCCATGCTCATAGTGTCTGGCCTCCCTCTGCCTTCCTGTTGCTACGAGCTGGCTCATTGCAAGGTGACAAGATGAAACAAGGGCAGCTAGAGTGTTGAGATGGGAATTTGTGAAAAATTCTGGTTATTGGAAGATAAGCTTCTCTTTCCTAGTTATTCACAATTATATTGGGACAATTAGATTACAACTAAAACTTCTACCAACTCATGTAGAGAGATGAGAAATTCATTGAACTGAATTGTACTCTAAATTGTAAATGAAATTCAAGATTGAGTGATTGTGATTTTAAACTGAAATTTTCTTTCATTATTTTTTATAATTATATGATCCACCATAAAGGTTAGTTTAGAAAGTTTAAAAAATATTGATGTTATTTTATTGTTTTCCATAAATTGAGGTTATTATTTTTTTTAATTGATTCTGGCCGCGTTTTTTTTTAAATCCCTCAATTTACCACTTTCTTTTGCCATTCCTAGAACTAGTTGGAGTGTATTATGTAGCCTAAAAAAAGAATAAAATAAGTCTTTTTTATTTTATTTTAATTTTTTGAAAAGCTAAAGAGAAGCACCGTTAATGCTGTTCTTCCCTGAAATGGGAAACCAAGTGTCTGATCCCGAATTTTTATTATGACGTTACACCTCCTGGGAGGTAGATGTATTAGGTGAAAATAATAGCTCTCCTGGAGGAGTGCGTGTGTGTGGTGTGTGTGTCTCAGTGTGCGGTGTGTGTGCCTCAGTGTGCGGTGTGTGTGCCTCAGTGTGTGGTGTGTGTGTTCAGTGTGTGGTGTGTGTGTCTCAGTGTGTGGTGTGTGTGTCTCAGTGTGTGGTGTGTGTGCCGGGCTTGTTTGGACAATGGCGTGACGACCTGGCTAATGGCGACAGGCCTGTGCCGTACGTCCACAGAGGCTCCCTTTCCTGTCTCCTCTGAGGGCCCTGCTGTTCTTCTCCCTGGGAGCCAGCAAGTCCTCTGCTCGCCCTGCGACAACGAAACTAGTTGTCGCTGCCTCGTCTGTGCTCCAGGGCCTCTGTCCGCTGCTGGTTGCTGTGGTGGTGACACGGAGGGGTTTTGACTTTAGGTCTTGTGTGTGAGTGACTGTCTTGGCGCAGCGAGCCCTCCACCTTGAAGATCCCAGTGGTTTGGACGTGCCTCCTGGTGGCCTTGGTGAAACCATCCTGGGGCACTCAGACCATTCATTCCACACACATTGGAGTGTGTCACCTGTGCCAGGCACCTTCCTAGGTGGCTGTGATGGCTACGTGAAAAATGCCTACGACACGTCTCCTGGAGGTGACTTTGGCCCCTTGAAAACTTTCAGGAGCCCCCTTCTGGAGCGAGGAGCCATTTCCCCAAGCCAGGGAAATGCGTTCATACACTTGTGGTTTTTAGCTTCCAATTTAGCATAACAGATGAGTAAGATTGTCCGGGGGTGGGGAGGTTGTAAGAGACAGACAGACAGACATGTAAACATGTTTGCTGCCCAGAAGGCCGGATCTGTCCTGCAGCGAAGGAGGGCACTGGGAGGGAAGAGAGACGCCAGCTGGGGCCTGATCTGTAGGGCAGGGGTGCTGTTTGGTACTTGGGGTTCCGGCCCTGGGCTGTGGGTTTAGCAGACAGTGAGGGTGGAGGGAAGGGATGGAGTGTGGGAAGGCGGCGACTACAGGCTGCAGAGAAATGTGAGTTTCACAGCGTGTCAGTGACATGACCCCTCTGCTTCAGGCAGGTCACTGCTGGCTGTGTGGGGCCAGGTGAGAGCAGGAGATGGGGGCAGGGAGACCTGCTGGCTGGCTGTCTCTCCTGTGCTCTCTTATTCATTCAGCATGTCCTGAGCTGGGGGCAGGGAGACCTGCCGGCGGCCTGTCTCTCATGTGCTCTCTTATTCATTCAGCATGTCCTGAGCTGGGCTCGCCTTGAATTTACACGTGTAAGTGACTGCCAATCTCAGATGCCAACTTAAGGACAGTGGAACCAGTTGATGCCCTAACTCATCTTTCGGGCTTGCAGTGCATCGCTGTGTCTTTTTGCTGAGTGGCACATGAAGACGCCTTAGAGGGGGGCGACTTTGGGGGTGGGCACGTGGACATCTCAGTGTGGTCGGCTGAGTCTCTCTGCTCTCGGCCTCACCGGTCCGTGATGGATAAGCCACAGCTGTATGCTCTGCCACGGACTCAGGCAGATACCTTCCACGCAGTGGCTGGATCAGTCCGGATTTAACTCACAGAAAACTGTCATTTACGTTTTGTGATAAGAGCTGCGGAAAACACGCGGAAGAAATAGAGTAGGTTGTCTTGACAAGGTGCTTCCACTGCTCGGAAGGGGCCCGCCCACTTCTCTTGGCCAAGGAGGGGAGATTGCATTTTAAACATGTGGTGGTTGTTATTCACCGCCCCCCCCCCCCGAAAGGTAGGAAATGTTGTTCTTTGGACTGAGTTAAATGCTGCTCACATAAAAGACGCAATGTGGAGCAAAGCCTGCAACTGTGACTAATTGACATGCACGGGGCTAATGAGAAGACAGGCTGTCTGTAATCAGCGGCGGAACACACTCACAGAGGGTCTCCTTCTCTCCCAGGACCCCCTTCGCAACACACACTCACAGAGGGTCTCCTTCTCTCCCAGGACCTCCTTCACAACACACACTCACAGAGGGTCTCCTTCTCTCCCAGGACCCCCTTCGCAACACACACTCACAGAGGGTCTCCTTCTCTCCCAGGACCTCCTTCCAACACACACTCACAGAGGGTCTCCTTCTCTCCCAGGACCTCCTTCGCAACACACACTCACAGAGGGTCTCCTTCTCTCCCAGGACCTCCTTCACAACACACACTCACAGAGGGTCTCCTTCTCTCCCAGGACCTCCTTCCACACACACTCACAGAGGGTCTCCTTCTCTCCCAGGACCTCCTTCCAACACACACTCACAGAGGGTCTCCTTCTCTCCCAGGACCTCCTTCCAACACACACTCACAGAGGGTGTCCTTCTCTCCCAGACCTCCTTCCAACACACACTCACAGAGGGTCTCCTTCTCTCCCAGGACCTCCTTCACAACACACACTCACAGAGGGTGTCCTTCTCTCCCAGGACCTCCTTCACAACACACACTCACAGAGGGTCTCCTTCTCTCCCAGGACCTCCTTCACAACACACACTCACAGAGGGTCTCCTTCTCTCCCAGGACCTCCTTCACAACACACACTCACAGAGGGTCTCCTTCTCTCCCAGGACCTCCTTCCAACACACACTCACAGAGGGTGTCCTTCTCTCCCAGGACCTCCTTCACAACACACACTCACAGAGGGTCTCCTTCTCTCCCAGGACCTCCTTCGCAACACACTCACAGAGGGTCTCCTTCTCTCCCAGGACCTCCTTCACAACACACACTCACAGAGGGTCTCCTTCTCTCCCAGGACCTCCTTCACAACACACACTCACAGAGGGTCTCCTTCTCTCCCAGGACCTCCTTCGCAACACACTCACAGAGGGTCTCCTTCTCTCCCAGGACCTCCTTCCAACACACACTCACAGAGGGTCTCCTTCTCTCCCAGGACCTCCTTCACAACACACACTCACAGAGGGTCTCCTTCTCTCCCAGGACCTCCTTCACAACACACACTCACAGAGGGTCTCCTTCTCTCCCAGGACCCCCTTCGCAACACACACTCACAGAGGGTCTCCTTCTCTCCCAGGACCCCCTTCGCAACACACACTCACAGAGGGTGTCCTTCTCTCCCAGGACCTCCTTCACAACACACACTCACAGAGGGTCTCCTTCTCTCCCAGGACCTCCTTCCAACACACACTCACAGAGGGTCTCCTTCTCTCCCAGGACCTCCTTCACAACACACACTCACAGAGGGTCTCCTTCTCTCCCAGGACCTCCTTCCAACACATACTCACAGAGGGTCTCCTTCTCTCCCAGGACCCCCTTCGCAACACACACTCACAGAGGGTCTCCTTCTCTCCAGGACCTCCTTCCAACACACACTCACAGAGGGTCTCCTTCTCTCCCAGGACCTCCTCGCAACACACACTCACAGAGGGTCTCCTTCTCTCCCAGGACCTCCTTCCAACACACACTCACAGAGGGTCTCCTTCTCTCCCAGGACCTCCTTCCAACACACACTCACAGAGGGTCTCCTCTCTCTCCCAGGACCTCCTTCCAACACACACTCACAGAGGGTCCTCCTTCTCTCCCAGGTCATCCTTCTCTCCCAGGACTCACACTCACAGAGGTCTCTTCTCTCCAGGACCTCCTCGCAACACACCACTCACAGAGGGTCTCCTTCTCTCCAGGACCCTCCTTCACAAACACACTCACAGAGGGTCTCCTTCTCTCCCAGGACCCCTTCCAACACACACTCACAGAGGGTCTCTTCTCTCCCAGGACCTCCTTCGCAACACCCACTCACAGAGGGTCTCCTTCTCTCCCAGGACTCCTTCACAACACACACTCACAGAGGGTCTCTTCTCTCCAGGACCTCCTTCACAACACACACTCACAGGGGTCTCCTTCTCTCCCAGGACCTCCTTCCAACACACACTCACAGAGGGTTCTCCTTCTCTCCCAGGACCTCCTTCCAAACACACACTCACAGAGGGTCTCCTTCTCTCCAGGACCCTCCTTCGCAACACACACTCACAGAGGGTCTCTTCTCTCCCAGGACCCCTCCTTCCAACACACACTCACAGAGGGTCTCCTTCTCTCCCAGGACCTCCTTCCAACACACACTCACAGAGGGTCTCCTTCTCTCCCAGGACCTCCTTCGCAACACACACTCACAGAGGGGTCTCCTTCTCTCCCAGGACCTCCTTCCAACACACACTCACAGAGGGTCTCCTTCTCTCCCAGGACCTCCTTCCAACACACACTCACAGAGGGTCTCCTTCTCTCCCAGGACCTCCTTCACAACACACACTCACAGAGGGTCTCCTTCTCTCCCAGGACCTCCTTCCAACACACACTCACAGAGGGTCTCCTTCTCTCCCAGGACCTCCTTCCAACACACACTCACAGAGGGTCTCCTTCTCTCCCAGGACCTCCTTCCAACACACACTCACAGAGGGTCTCCTTCTCTCCCAGGACCTCCTTCCAACACACACTCACAGAGGGTCTCCTTCTCTCCCAGGACCTCCTTCCAACACACACTCACAGAGGGTCTCCTTCTCTCCCAGGACCTCCTTCCAACACACACTCACAGAGGGTCTCCTTCTCTCCCAGGACCTCCTTCCAACACACACTCACAGAGGGTCTCCTTCTCTCCCAGGACCTCCTTCCAACACACACTCGACAGAGGGTCTCCTTCTCTCCCAGGACCTCCTTCCAACACACACTCACAGAGGGTCTCCTTCTCTCCCAGGACCTCCTTCCAACACACACTCACAGAGGGTCTCCTTCTCTCCCAGGACCTCCTTCCAACACACACACTCACAGAGGGTCTCCTTCTCTCCCAGGACCTCCTTCCAACACACACTCACAGAGGGTTCCTTCTCTCCCAGGACCTCCTTCCAACACACACTCACAGAGGGTCTCCTTCTCTCCCAGGACCTCCTTCCAACACACACTCACAGAGGGTCTCCTTCTCTCCCAGGACCTCCTTCCAACACACACTCACAGAGGGTCTCCTTCTCTCCCAGGACCTCCTTCCAACACACACTGACAGAGGGTCTCCTTCTCTCCCAGGACCCCCTTCACAACACACACTCACAGAGGGTCTCCTTCTCTCCCAGGACCTCCTTCCAACACACACTCACAGAGGGTCTCCTTCTCTCCCAGGACCTCCTTCCAACACACACTCACAGAGGGTGTCCTTCTCTCCCAGGACCTCCTTCGCAACACACACTCACAGAGGGTGTCCTTCTCTCCCAGGACCTCCTTCACAACACACACTCACAGAGGGTGTCCTTCTCTCCCAGGACCTCCTTCACAACACAAACTCACAGAGGGTCTCCTTCTCTCCTAGGACCTCCTTCCAACACACACTCACAGAGGGTGTCCTTCTCTCCCAGGACCCCCTTCACAACACACACTCACAGAGGGTGTCCTTCTCTCCCAGGACCTCCTTCCAACACACAGTCACAGAGGGTCTCCTTCTCTCCCAGGACCTCCTTCACAACACACACTCACAGAGGGTCTCCTTCTCTCCCAGGACCTCCTTCCAACACACACTCACAGAGGGTCTCCTTCTCTCCCAGGACCTCCTTCGCAACACACACTCACAGAGGGTCTCCTTCTCTCCCAGGACCTCCTTCCAACACACACTCACAGAGGGTCTCCTTCTCTCCCAGGACCTCCTTCGCAACACACACTCACAGAGGGTGTCCTTCTCTCCCAGGACCTCCTTCCAACACACACTCACAGAGGGTCTCCTTCTCTCCCAGGACCTCCTTCACAACACACACTCACAGAGGGTCTCCTTCTCTCCCAGGACCTCCTTCCAACACACACTCACAGAGGGTCTCCTTCTCTCCCAGGACCTCCTTCACAACACACACTCACAGAGGGTCTCCTTCTCTCCCAGGACCTCCTTCCAACACACACTCACAGAGGGTGTCCTTCTCTCCCAGGACCTCCTTCCAACACACACTCACAGAGGGTCTCCTTCTCTCCCAGGACCTCCTTCCAACACACACTCACAGAGGGTGTCCTTCTCTCCCAGGACCTCCTTCCAACACACACTCACAGAGGGTGTCCTTCTCTCCCAGGACCTCCTTCACAACACACACTCACAGAGGGTCTCCTTCTCTCCCAGGACCTCCTTCCAACACAAACTCACAGAGGGTCTCCTTCTCTCCCAGGACCTCCTTCCAACACACACTCACAGAGGGTCTCCTTCTCTCCCAGGACCTCCTTCCAACACACACTCACAGAGGGTGTCCTTCTCTCCCAGGACCCCCTTCACAACACACACTCACAGAGGGTCTCCTTCTCTCCCAGGACCTCCTTCCAACACACACTCACAGAGGGTCTCCTTCTCTCCCAGGACCTCCTTCCAACACACACTCACAGAGGGTCTCCTTCTCTCCCAGGACCTCCTTCCAACACACACTCACAGAGGGTCTCCTTCTCTCCCAGGACCTCCTTCACAACACACACTCACAGAGGGTGTCCTTCTCTCCTAGGACCTCCTTCACAACACACACTCACAGAGGGTCTCCTTCTCTCCCAGGACCTCCTTCCAACACACACTCACAGAGGGTCTCCTTCTCTCCCAGGACCTCCTTCACAACACACACTCACAGAGGGTGTCCTTCTCTCCCAGGACCTCCTTCCAACACACACTCACAGAGGGTCTCCTTCTCTCCCAGGACCTCCTTCCAACACACACTCACAGAGGGTCTCCTTCTCTCCCAGGACCTCCTTCCAACCCACACTCACAGAGGGTCTCCTTCTCTCCCAGGACCTCCTTCCAACACACACTCACAGAGGGTCTCCTTCTCTCCCAGGACCTCCTTCCAACACACACTCACAGAGGGTCTCCTTCTCTCCCAGGACCTCCTTCCAACACACACTCACAGAGGGTCTCCTTCTCTCCCAGGACCTCCTTCACAACACACACTCACAGAGGGTGTCCTTCTCTCCTAGGACCTCCTTCACAACACACACTCACAGAGGGTCTCCTTCTCTCCCAGGACCTCCTTCCAACACACACTCACAGAGGGTCTCCTTCTCTCCCAGGACCTCCTTCACAACACACACTCACAGAGGGTGTCCTTCTCTCCCAGGACCTCCTTCCAACACACACTCACAGAGGGTCTCCTTCTCTCCCAGGACCTCCTTCCAACACACACTCACAGAGGGTCTCCTTCTCTCCCAGGACCTCCTTCCAACACACACTCACAGAGGGTCTCCTTCTCTCCCAGGACCTCCTTCCAACACACACTCACAGAGGGTGTCCTTCTCTCCCAGGACCTCCTTCCAACACACACTCACAGAGGGTCTCCTTCTCTCCCAGGACCTCCTTCCAACACACACTCACAGAGGGTCTCCTTCTCTCCCAGGACCTCCTTCCAACACACACTCACAGAGGGTGTCCTTCTCTCCCAGGACCTCCTTCCAACACACACTCACAGAGGGTCTCCTTCTCTCCCAGGACCTCCTTCCAACACACACTCACAGAGGGTCTCCTTCTCTCCCAGGACCTCCTTCCAACACACACTCACAGAGGGTCTCCTTCTCTCCCAGGACCTCCTTCCAACACACACTCACAGAGGGTCTCCTTCTCTCCCAGGACCTCCTTCCAACACACACTCACAGAGGGTCTCCTTCTCTCCCAGGACCCCCTTCGCAACACACACTCACAGAGGGTCTCCTTCTCTCCTAGGACCTCCTTCCAACACACACTCACAGAGGGTCTCCTTCTCTCCCAGGACCTCCTTCCAACACACACTCACAGAGGGTCTCCTTCTCTCCTAGGACCTCCTTCCAACACACACTCACAGAGGGTGTCCTTCTCTCCCAGGACCTCCTTCCATCCCACCCGCACAGAGGGTCTCCTTCTCTCCCAGGACCTCCTTCGCAACACACACTCACAGAGGGTCTCCTTCTCTCCCAGGACCTCCTTCCAACACACACTCACAGAGGGTGTCCTTCTCTCCCAGGACCTCCTTCCAACACACACTCACAGAGGGTGTCCTTCTCTCCGAGGACCTCCTTCCAACACACACTCACAGAGGGTGTCCTTCTCTCCCAGGACCTCCTTCGCAACACACACTCACAGAGGGTCTCCTTCTCTCCCAGGACCTCCTTCCAACACACACTCACAGAGGGTCTCCTTCTCTCCCAGGACCTCCTTCCAACACACACTCACAGAGGGTCTCCTTCTCTCCCAGGACCTCCTTCCAACACACACTCACAGAGGGTGTCCTTCTCTCCCAGGACCTCCTTCGCAACACACACTCACAGAGGGTCTCCTTCTCTCCCAGGACCTCCTTCGCCGGGCATCTGGCCGGGATTCTCGTTGGACTCCTGTACACTCATGGACCTCTGAAGAAAATCATGGAGACCTGTGCAGGTACGGTACGAAACCCCTGTGGTGTGACAAGTTGGAAGTTCATCTTCATTTTCACGGGGCAGAAGCAAGCCCAAGTTCCCCTGTGGTTCTGCGCAGGAATTGCCAGTAGTCTCTTCCTAAACTTCCAAGAAGTGTAGCCGCTGGTGCGGCTCCTCACTCAGCTCCAGAGAGGCTGCAAACCCAGTTCTAAACCCAGGCTTTCTTAGGGGACAAACAGCAGTGTATGTGTATGCCCGCGGCACAAGTGCTGCTCACGGAGAACCGCGCTGGTCTTGACAGTGCACGGAACTGATGCGGGCGGAAAGTCATGCATCACGCGACAATATTCTGTGAATCCGTATACGTGCAAGAAAAAGAAAAATCTGTACAAAGTGCAAAGCCAGTATTTGAAAGAATTCAGTGACCACCAGGTCCTCGGCGGGAGAGACATGTTCATGCCGGGCCAAGCCAAGTCTGTTACTGCTTAAAGCTTGGCTCCTGCGTTCACAAAAATTGTTTTTCTTTTCTTTTTTGTTTTCTTCATGTTGATGCTCCATAAAAACACTTTATTTAGAAATAGATGAATTTTTGTAGACCTCAATTTAAAATCGACACTGCTTATGACTTTTAAGGACACTGTTTTGCAAACACTAGTTTTAAAGGCCATATGGGTTCCAATATTTCATCTTTTATTCATGGGAAATCTTCTGAGACTATTTTACCTTTTCTTGAACCACACATGATTTGTTTGCACAGTTTGTGGCGAGGACGGATGTTCTCGAGAAGCATCGAATGCTCATGGTGTTCGAGAGCCTTCCAGGCACTGGCTGTTCCCCCGTTAGCAGATGGTGTTCGCTTCTGGGTGATTTTTACGGGCTGCGCTGCATCTAAGCAGATCCCGTTTTTCTACATGTGCTTATTCCTGTGTTTCCAGTGCACACGTCGGCTTGGAGGAGGCAGTGGGCGCTTCATTTATTGAAAATGTCCAGTTTTACTATATTTCTGATGCAACCTAATAATGGAAATCTAGTAATAAGCTTTGTTGCCCAAGTGCTCTCAATTCTGATAAAAAAAAAAAAGATTTTAATGTTTTGTTTCATTTTTCTATGTGTGTCTGCAGATTAAGTGGTTAGTAATGCTTTTTTGCACACATTACAAAATGTAGGCAAGTGTTTTGTGTGTAAAGATGATTTCCCCTGTAATTATAATACTTAAACTCTCGGCTTTCATTCTTAAAACCTTGCCTTTCTTTTATGGAGACATATTTCTACATCATTCTATTTTCAAAGGAAAATAGAAAATACAATAGAAAATGAAAGTTGAAACAAGCATTCAGTGCTGTTTACAATAGCCTGTGATCTCTGTGCCCTTTGTTTGGGGAAAGCCAGAGAGAGATCTGGAGGATCTAGAGATCTAGAGTGATCTGGGAATTGAGTTGACACAGGACCCCTGGGAAAATAACCAACCACACGCAGAGTGCTGTCTGATTACTCCTGGAAGAGGAGCATCACTTTGAAGGCATGTCCTGTGACTCCTTCCTCTCTCTCTTCCTTCAGCAGTGCTGAATGGCCTGTCCTACTGCCCTGTTAAGGACAAGAAAGGGAAAGTCTCTTAAGAAGGGTAAGGAGCATGGCTCTTCTAACAGTCCTGTTGAGGGCAAATTCTCTCTATAGCCAGAGCATCTCTACTTGTACAGAGGTCTCAAAGCCCAAGCTTGGTACTTTGGAAAGCAAAGACTATCAACAGGACCTTTAAAGAACTTCCGAGAGTTTAAGTTAGGGTTTCATTGTCTCCTACGTGTTCTAATGCAGGCCACAAACAAAAGAGAGTTCATTTTAACAATTGTTTAGAAGTCATTTGAAATGATCCTTGGACTTTGTTATAGAGAAGCTCCTAACTGGAAAGATTGGCTGTTAAAGCCTATGGCTATTCTGTTCCATTGGTCTATGTGTCTGGTTTTATGCCAATACACCACACTGTTTTGATTACTATAGCTTTGCAATATAGTTTGAAGTCAGTAAGTGCTAGGATGGCTGTTATCAAAAAGATAAGAGGTAAGTAAGTATTGGTGAGAATGTGGAGAAAAGGGAACCCTGTTACCCATTGGTGGGTATTGTAAATTCGTACAGTCATTGTGGAGGAAAAGAGTATGGAGGTTCTCCAAAGATTTAAAAATGGAACTACCGTATGATCCATCAGTTCTGCCTCTGAGCATATGTCCAAAGGAAGTGAAATCAGCATCTCAAAGAGCTCTCTGCTCTCATGCTCATTACAGCGTTACTGATAGTAGCCAAGTGTGTGTTGATGGATGAATGGTTAAAGGCATTGCGAGCTATAAATGTAGATAGGTAGGTAGGCTGATAGATAAATAAATAGATATAGATATCTCACATATATATGAGATATATATGTGCACAATGATATAACTTTACATACACAGTGACATATATGTACACAATGAAATATTATTCAACCATAAAAAGAAGGAAATCCTGCTATTTGCAACAGAATAGATGAACCTGGATGACTTTACATTATGTTGAAATAAGCCAGAAAGAGAAAGGCAAATACTGTGTGATCTTACGTGGGTGTGGAATCTAAAACATTCAAACTCATAGGCCAGAGAGTAGAACCGTGGTAGCCAGAGGCTGGGGAAAGTGGGGAGACCTAGGTCAAAGGTACGAACTTCCAGTTATAAGAGGAGTAAGCTCTGAGGATCTGATGTATAGCATCGCGACTGTAGTTACTACTGTGTTATATACTTGAAATCTACTGAGAGTCGATTTTAAGAATTCTTACACATGCACTGAATAAGGTAACTTGGAGGTGATGGATGTGTGAATTAACTTGATTATGGCAATCATTTCATAATGTATATGTATTTTAAATCATCACATGTACAACTTTTAAAAAATCACATTGCATGACCTAAATATATACAATTTTTCATTTGTCAGTTATACCTCAATAAAACGGGGTGGGGGGGGGGTTGTGTAGAACAAGCTATGGCCACTATTAAAATGTTTGTTTCCTTCACATCTAGGCATTTTTTCCTCCAGTAATGGTTACCCAGGACAGCGACCGTACTTTAATAATTCAGGTAAGCACTTTATTTTTTTAATAAATTTTAACTTATTAAAAAAAATTATAGTGTTCGTCATCCATGTGGAAGCCTTTAAGGTAATGCTAGTTTATGCTGTTGTAGAGTAGTTGACATGTTATGTAACCGTGCCTCCCTCTGACATGTCTGAAAGCTAGGTGGAGGGTAGCCCAGGGAGCATATCTGGGTGGGTCAGTGGGGAACCCCAGGAAGGGAGATAACAATGACATGCAAACATTGTACCATTAGTATGAGGCCTCTCAGACATGGTAAGATTCACACCAGACCCAGGTCCCTTTATTCTCAGCCTGAGAGAACCTATCACTGGCTACGTGTTAGGAGTCAGTTTTGGATGCACAGTTCTCGCTAGTTCACCCCAACTGCACACTCAGGAACAATCATGTTTATCCTAAGACAGGCATTCCTCTGGTAGTTCTTACCATATGACTTTCTGTATCTGTGTAAATAGGGAGAAAGGACTTCCAGTTAAAGCATGTGACTGTTTGAGGCTAAGGTCCTGACATTCCAGCCTGGGGAGGCTGCCCTGTGATGTCCTGAGCCCGCAGAAGCAGGTCTTCAAGAAGCCATAGGCCATGGAAGCACTGGGTGTCCTATAGTCGTGCCCACTGAAAACTGCTGTAGCTTAAATCTGCGCCTGCGGTCTTTCCTGTAAAGCACCAGGGAGCTCATGGGTTAGATGCTAAGGGTTCTATTGGCCATATATATGGTCTCTGTCACAACTTGTCAACCTGTTACTGTAGCTGTGAAATCAACCATTGGAAACTTAAAAACAAATGAGTGTGGCTGTGTTCCAGTAGCACCTTATTTACAAAAGTAGGCACTGGGTGGATTTTGAACCACAGGTTGTAGCTTTTTGACACCTGGCTTATAGCCTCCGTTTTTCTCCTCGTTACTCCTGTATTACCATGAGCATGGTTACAATAGCTATCTTGCAGTCCCTGACTCTGCATTCTGTCCCCTCTCGATGTACTTCTTTGCACCTGTTTCATTAGATTGATTTTTCTCCTGGTCGTGGGTCACAGTTTTTGCGTATCTGGTAAGATGTGATTGGACGCCAGACATGACATACATTGTCGCTCTGAGCGCTGGAGTTTACCTTCTTTTAAGGAAAACTGGGCTTTGTTCTGGCATCCAGTTAAGCTCCTTGATGATTAGTTTGGCCCTGCTGGGGCTTGTTTTAAAGTTACTTAGGGTAGTCCTGTAGTAATTTTTTAGGGTTAGTTCTGCACTACTACTGAGTTAGTTATCTTTTCCGGGATCTCTCCCGGATGTGTTTGTTCAGCAAGGACTCCCGGCCTGCTGGCTGGCACGCAGACGCCTCCCAGTCCTGCCTGGTGCCGGGAGCTGTTCAGCTTAGAGCTGTCGGTCACTCCTGGCCTGGCCTCGTGGAATGGGACCTGTGCACACACATGGCTTAAGAGTCAGCAAGTCTCCAGGGGGACTCCGTGCAGATTTCTGGAGGTTTCTCTGTACCCATAGTTTTCTCCTTGGCTGTCCTTGGCCTGTAAATTCCAACGCCATGCAGGGGGCCTGCTGCGGCTGCTTGAGTTCCCCATCCCTGTACCGGGGCCAGAAAGTGCCTCAGGCCATCCCTTTACTTCGTTTCTCTAAAGGTTCAGAATCATGCACTGCCTGTTGTGCAGCCTGTGAACATTCACTTCATATGTTTTCTCCAGTCTTCTGCTTGATTATGGCCGAGGGCTGGTCCAGTTCCTTCCTTCTGGCAGAAGGAGAAGTCTGTCCTCAACCTGAGCGGAGCGTCTTCAGTGCTCAGCCTGGGAGGGAGCAGTGGGCTGCAGTTCCTGGAGGTGGCCCGGGGGGGCGCTCCATGATGAGTAGACGTTAAGGAAAGCACGGGCAGAAAGGGCTCTTCAGGCCGGCATGAGAACGCCTGCTTGGAATTATCCAGAGTGCGTCCTGGTGCCACGGAAGGATGTAATCAGTAGAGTGATGTTGTTGGAGTTACAGCCAAGCTATGTTTTTGATGTAGTTCTAAAGCCTGGGATCATGAATATCGATCCTAGCTGTCTGCATGAATCCACTGAGGAGCTGTTACAACATATCCTTGCCTCGAATTCACCCCAGGCCAGCTGAGTCTGAATAGGGATAGAGACAGGGACTCGGACACTTTTTTTTTTTTTAATCCTCACCCGAGGACACCTTTTGACATTTTGTTCAGATAGAGTAGGAGGGCGAGAGAGAAACATTGACACGAAAGGGACACATTGAGTGGTTGCCACCCGCACGACCCAACCAGGGCTGGGGACAAACTGCAACCGGACTCGGACACTTTTTTAAATGGGTGATTCTGATGGTGATTCTAATGGGGTCAGTCACAACAATCATAGGCTTACCTGATGGGGGTTACCTAGGTTTGGGGACTACAGAGGTGGAGACTGTTGTTGCCCCAAGAAGAAAGGCTTTAAAAAAATTTTTTTTTTCTTTATCTATTTTAAAGAGAGAGAGAGAGAGAGAGAGAGAAACATCAGTGAGAGAGGGACCGTCGATTGGCCTCCTCCTGCATGCCCCCCACTGGGGATCGAGCCCACAACCAGGGCATGTGTCCTGACCGGGAATCGAACCAGTGATGCCTTGGTTCAGGGTCAGCGCCCAGCCACTGAGCACACTGGCCAGCTGACAGGCCACACTTCTGAGCTTCCAGAGCTGATGTGGACGCGTGAAATCCTAGAAACGGGGCCTCTGTGCAGGAGAGAACGGTCGCTGGACACTGGCAGCGCCTTCCGTTGTCGGGACTCAGCGAAGCACGAGGCGCATGATCGGTTATCGGCACACATGCCAAACGCAGCTGACCCTGGAGCAACACGTTTGAACTGCGCAGGTCCACTGATGCGTGGACTTTTTTCAGTAAACACATGCAGTACTATAAATGTATTTTCTCTCTGTGGATATTTTCTTAATAACATTTTCTTCTCTCTAATTTAGCTTATTGTAAGAATACAGTGTATGATACACACCACATCCCAAATATGTGTTCATCAACTGTTTATGTTAACAGTAAAACTTCCAGTCCGCAGTAGGCTATTAGTAGTTAAGGTTTTGGGGAGTCAAAAGTTATATGCAGCTTTTTTACTACATGGGGTGCGGGGTAGGCCAGTGTTCCTCACCCCAGCATTGTTCAAGGGTCATTTGGAAGGGCAGTGGGTCCTTCTGACTGTTGGGTATGGAGAACAATGTACACTTGTTTAAGTATAATAGGGCTTTATCGGCCCACATGACTAGGAAGAACTGGGTTGGATAAGGAGACCACTTTGGTTCTACCTCCGTGGAGATTTCTCTCTTCGCAGTGACTTTATTCCCTCCACTGGACAGGCGACATGGCCTCTAACACCTTGAAGTAGCTAGAGGAGAAATCGCTTCTCTCCTGGTTAATTTTTAAAAAGTCCCCAATGAAACAGGAACGCTCCTCCAGACAGAAAGAATAAGAAAAACGTATCTGTGCACAGACATGGCTTAAACTCTCCTAGATCCTTAGTCCGATACCCATGTGACAACTGGGCAAGGGAGGGTTAGAAATGTTAATTTGTAAGTCAAACAGGCTGTTAGTGCTAGAACCAGGACTGCACACACAGGCCGCCGATTCCTAGCCCCTGCTCTTGGACAGCGAGGTGAGATGGGCAGTCTGCTGCTTTAACCTCGCAAAATAGAGCAGTTCCCCGTATTATCTTTTCCTCCCCTTTTTATTGCGCTTACTAAAGAAAAGGTGGGGGCGGGGGGCGACTTGCTCCTTTCTTGCTTCCTATGGAACAGGCATAAACACAGCAGACGCACAGACCAGGGAATTAGAGGCGAAAATAAAAGCTCCTTTTACCTTTCTTCTTACCCCCGGTAAGATTACCATATTTATACTCCTTCCTCTGAAGGGATTGGATTTCTTTAAAAGCAGACCTACATGAGGCCAGGTGGCCGAGCTAATGGTCAGCGAGGGAGCTTTCGTGAGAGCATATGTATCTCTTACAAGCAATGATTTATTCCTACTATGGCCGTCCTTAGCTAGAAAAGTCTTTATAGGTCAAAGAACCTCATGAATGTTTAAAAAGCTGCTACCAATTTTTCTAATCTTGGTGGTGTTTCTTGATCTCTTTTGCCATGAAGTCCTGGTATGTGTATAAGGAACAGATGGAGGAGTAGTTAATAGAATAACGATAACCAGAATTTCTTTGACTACACAGCCAAAGTATATAGCTACAAAAGAATATTAAAGTAGCATTCATCACAGGATATAATTTAAACGTATTCATCTTAAGTGTTTGATTGTTAGGTTTTCCCAGCCGTGTTTATTATGAAGATTTAAAAATATCTGATTGGGCCAGTGGAACAGCTGTAGAAGATTTTTGGTCCTAGGAGACCTGTTCTCATTATAATAGATGTGGATGGGAGTTTTGGTCTTGATGGTTTATGACGGATGATGATATGGAACCTTTAACCACATGAATCCTTTTGACTTAAGGCACTAAAACTTTCTCTTTCTCTCTCCCCATGTTTTGTCTGACTAGTACCAAATTAGATTTTATAATATTCAGATGTTTAGAGTTGTAGATTTTATTTCATTAAGACTGGGCCTTTTTTTATTTTTGAAGGAAATAATATGAAGAAAAATGTTTTTCTATATCAAGAAAATGCTGCCTCAAATTATAGCCAACTTGCCTGAAATTAAAACCCTATAGATGAATGTGGTATTTCTGGTATCTGTGCAAGATAGGTATTCCGAGCTCTGAGGTGATTTTGGACTTCGAATTAGCTGAACATGTTCGAGAATAGAGAAAAATGCTGCTTAGACATTCTGTAACAGAATGACTTTCCTCGGGTTTGAAAGTGGTAATAAGCCATATGGGAAAGTGCCCAATATGCATTTTTGTTGCAATAAAATAATTGGGCACTCTTAGGGAATTGGGCAGTCTGCTATTCAGGGGTTGCCGAAGCATCCCATGGTATTCACGGACTCATCCAGAAATATTCTATTATGTTTTAGAATGGTTGTCCCTCTCTCTTGTTCTTTGTGAAGCAGACATACTGATTGTGTTTGGCCATTTGTCCTTGTATGGAAGGGGTGTGTGTGTGTGTGTGTGTGTGTGTGTGTGTGTGTGTAAAGGATAGAAGCAGGATTTGTAGCTGTGTCACAGTCTGCCAGGATATGAAACTCGTTGGTGGGTGTTTCCCACAGCAGTGGGGGCTGAATTTTTTGATAGTTCTGTTGAGTAGAAACCAGTGAGCAAGGGCATCCATGTTTAAAACTGTGTCCAGAACCCACTTTAGCCCTAAACCATCGTGAGGACTTCGGAAATGGACTTACATCCTGGCCCTGCTTTCAATATCGTGATGTTTATATTCCGCCATGGGAAACGTGAGACCACGTGGAAGTTGGGTAATTAGAGGTAGTTAGTATATTCTCACAAATTTGTACTAAATTGGTAACAAGGCTTGTCAGAATTAGCCTGTCCCAAAAATCATGAACAATTCTATTTAGTTTTTATTTAAATAATTCATTTTTGTGACTCTCAAGGACGTTCAGTAAAATAGTACCAAGAGAGAAGAGTGTGGTATTAGTCAGTAAGAGTGGACAAAGGCTCTGAGTAGACATTTCTCTAAAGATACACAGATGGCCCATAAGCACATGAAAAGATGCTCCATATCGTTAGATAGCAAAACCACAGTGAGGTACCACTTACACCCACTAGGGTGGCTGTCATTAAAAAGACAGACAATAACAAGTGTTGACGAGGATGTGGAGAATTCTGAATCCCTAAACATCGCTGGGTGCATGTAGAATGTGCTGGGTGCATGTAGAATGTGCGACCACTTTGGAAAGCAGTCTGACAATTCCAAGTGGTTAAACAGAAGGACCATGTGACCCAGCAGTTCCACTCCTAGGTATGTACCCCAGAGAAGTGAATACATATGTCCACACAAGGTGTACACAGATGTTTATGGCAGCATTATTCACAATACTTAAAGGTGGAAGTAACCCAAATGTTTACCAACTGGTGAATGAATAAAGTGGTATAGTCATACGATGGAATATTATTGGGCCATGGAAAGGAATGAAGTATTGATTTATGCTACAACATGGGTGAACCTTGAAAACATTATGCTAAGTGAAATAAACTAGACACAAAATACCACATATCATATGATTCAGTTTGTATAATTGTCCAGAGTAGGCATAACTATAGAAATAGAAAGTAGATTAGTGGTTACTTAAGGCTGGGAGAGGTGGAGGGAGGTGATGGCTAAAGGCTGAGGTTTCTTCTGGGAGGTGCTGCAAATGTCCTAAAATTGATTATGGTGATGATGACACAACTCTGTGAATATACTAAAAGCCACTGAGTTATATACTTTAAATTGGTGAATTGCATAGGATGTCAATTACATCTCAATAAAGCTGCTATAAAAACATAATCAAGAGACACAAATACTTTATATGACAAATATTTTCATAAACACATATAATTACATTAGGATGTTAGCTGAAGCTAGATCAGTGTGTTACATTGTTTCCTTGTTTATGTGAAAATAAAACCTTTTAGTGCCTGAAATTCTTATGGGAAATAGTTAAATCCTCCCCACCTTGTATGTTAGGAAAGCCTTTTATTTATAACCAACACAAAAGTACATTTTAAAATAGCTTCAGGACCAATTATCAAAAATTCTGAATATTTTCAGATTCTACCCTATAGTGTTCCTCTTCTTGGCTTGATTGTGATGGTTTTGGTTTTTTTTTTCTACAGTCTTATTAAAGCAATAAGAAGCTTAAACCCAGGCATATACTGTGATGCTGGTTGGTATGGTGACACATGACACAAGACTTATAGTAAAGGGTAGGGATTTTCATCAACAACAAAAAGCACATGAATTAAACATTTGAAAAACATCATCTTCAAAGGGTGTAAAAGAAGGGGAAAAATTAAACAGACTGTTACTTCTCTCCCATTACACCAGAACTAGATAGGTAATTTTCTACAGGAAAAAAAAATCTCTTCCAAGCAAATTCCCTAAAAGTGGTCTGTTAAAATGTAAGGAATAAACTCAAACTGTCGTTAAAAGATTGATGGGTATACCTTGTGAAAGTGAACTTGGCTCTGTAATTGACTTTTATTAATTTGGTATCTAAGTTTGGTACCTGAGCATTATTTAACGACCAGATTATCTCTTCTCTCGTTTGATCTAGTAACTGATTTCTTAAAAGTACCATTAATAGAAACTATGATCTCTGCTAGGGAATTATAATTACAGAGACATTGGTGTGTATATCTTCACATTCTTATTGTTGCCCTAAGTGTCATGCCCAGCACAGAAGTCCTGTAGGATATGTATATGTATCAAATGTTTATCTTCCTCTCGTTACATGGAGCCACTGGGCAGTAAGCCTTTATCAACCAGCATGTCAACCATTCCCTTGACTCCAGATAGGACGTCACTGAAAACATTCCATGTATTAAATGGCTCTAAGCTGAAAGAATCCATTTCTATG
Organism: Molossus molossus; assembly: GCF_014108415.1. Classification (NCBI taxonomy): domain Eukaryota; kingdom Metazoa; phylum Chordata; class Mammalia; order Chiroptera; family Molossidae; genus Molossus; species Molossus molossus. Next base: position 97,684,823 of record NW_023425346.1, read on the forward strand.
TTATTAGCTCATGTGGGTCCCCTCTCCAGTACCACTGACCACCTCCTCAATTACTGTCTTCGTCCGCTTCAGCACAGAAGGACTTGCTCACGTCGGCCCCGTGCCGAGCTCTGTGGATAGCTGTGGCGAGACGGGCATTGCCCACCCCAGGGAGGAGCCCTCCACGCGTCCTCCCTTCTTATCGAGGATTATCACTATTCTCAGTGATGACATGGCTTGTGGTATTGTCTCTGCTTACACAGTAGGAAGCATGAGAAGAACAGTCCATGACCATGCTCTGTCACCTTGCACTGTGCCCGCAGGCTACCCTGGGTTTCAGGATTACTACCCGCACGGCCGCGCCACCTACCACGCAGAGGCGCCCAGGAACTACGACGCGTACACAGCGGGACTGAGTGAGGAGGAGCAGCTGGAGAGAGCGTTGCAGGCCAGCCTCTGGGACCGAGGTACGCATCGCACCGTGTCACCTCACTGCGTGCCCCACGTGGCGAGGGGCCCGGGAGCACTGCTCGTGGCAATTAAACTTCAGATAGTTTTCGAAAGGGTGTGGAGATGAGAAAATGTGTGCACACCGTGATGACAAGCGGGTTTTAATAGGCCTGCTGCCCTCTGTGCTTTGACACTGAAGTTAAGAAACTTAAAAAAACGCTTAGGTGCTCCTTTCAGTAGATGTAGGGAATAGATTCTTGTTCGGGGCGGGGGGGGGGGGGGGGCAAAAACAACTTAGGTGCATGAAAAAGGGACTTACTTTGGGATTCGTGTCTGAAAAGCAGGCTCTCTGTCACTGTCAGCGATGCCCACGACCTTCCTGGAAATCACATGGACAGCTTGTTAGGAATTCAATCTCAGGGTTCCAGCCAGACCTCCTGAACTAACCCGTCTCTCTGTGGGTGGGGTCTAGGAATTTGTTGTTGTTGTTGTTTTTAATCCTCCCCCGAGGGTGTTTTTTCATTTATCTTCAGATAGAGTGGGGGAGAGAGAGAGAGGGAGAGAGGGACACATCACTTGGTTGTCTCCAGTACGACCCCGACCAGGGCTGGACACCGAACCACAGCTGAGGTCCAAGCCCTTGACCAGAATCCAGCCTGCGACTCTGGTCTGCGGGCCGATGCTCTAACCGCTCAGCCAAACCGGCCAGGGCTAGGAATTTGTATTTTTAACTGGCTTTCCAGAAGATGCTCTGACAAACTGATTCTTCGACAACCACTGCCTTTATTTTGCCATCTTTGTTCTGGGTTTGGCTCGTGAGTGCGGGTGTTACCGTGCTTGCTGTTTTAGTGGTGACTAAAGGTCACCTATGCAGTAAGCATCAGCATAGGCTATGCTGTCTGTGCTGCTTTAGGCTCACCAGTGAGTACAGAGAGGGAAAGGATGCAGTCTGCCCTCGGAAAGTTCACCGTCTGGTGGGGGCATCTGCTGGGTGCCAGCGCCCAGGGCACATAATACCAGGTGCCTACAGAGGCTCAGGCAGAGGGCTGGATGTACGGGTGGGGGTGCCCAAGTGTCACAGGGGAGCTGGCATTTGGACTGGACCTTCAAGAATGCATAGAGCGTGCAGGGAAGTGGAAAGGCCGTCCAGGTGGGCATCAGACTGGGCACAGACACAGATGAGCGGCGTGGTCAGCCAGCCCTCATCTGGACCGGAGCTTTCGGAGAGGAAGGGGAGGAAGAGTGGGGAGCGAGGCCGGGCCAGATCACGGTCCTGGAATTAGCCAGCCCGGCAGAAAGTGGATGGGTGTCTGGCGTCAGTGCCCGTGTTCCGCGTGGGGAGTGATGTGCGCGGAGCTGTGTGTCATGGATCTGGCCGCAGGCGTTCCACAGACGAGGACAGAGCGCCTGCGGGGGGTCCCAGGCACGATGCTAGATGACAGGAATACATAAGTGACTTTAAGGAATAGGGTCTTAGCAGCAGCCGTGTGCATGGAGGTGGGGCATGACAGCAGAGGGGGGACAGGTGGGGGACCACTGCAGTATGAACAGGACATGGAAGCTTCGGTTATGATGGTGGCCAGGGGAAGTGGGCAGGAAGAGATAAAGGAGTATTTATTTCTCAGGCGAAGAGCATCAGAACTAAGGTGTATCGGCTGGCTGATGCTGCGTAACAAATCACTAATCCTCCTGGCTTAAAACAGTAAACACTTCTTCTTGCTCCTGAGTGTATGAGTCAGCTGAGCCAGGCTTCTGTGATGTTGGCTGGTAGGCTCAGGTGTCTGCAGTGGCCAGCTGGGGCTGGCGGCTCTCGGATGGCCTCACTTCTGTGCCTGACTCGCTGCTGTCTGCGGTGCTGCTGGGGATCAGGCTGGAGGCTGCTCCTTAGCCAGCAGGTCAGCCGGCTCGCTCACAAGGCCCAGCGCAAGGTTCCCAGGAGAGTGTGGGAACAAGCAAGACCTCTGCCGGTACACGGTCAGTTTCACTGTAGCTTGTTGCCTAAGCAAGTAGGGAAATAGACCCCGCCTCTTCATGGAGGGAGCTGCCGTCACATTGCAAAGAGCCTGGATAGAAGGAGGGGTGCAGAATTTCAGCCATTCTTGTAGTCACTACCTCCGAGGTCAGAGGACCGACAGTATCACAGTCCCCAGAAGCACGCCTTTGCCTTGGAATCCTGAGCTTGGGCAGTAGGGCCCAGAGCCTGCATTTTAACACATCCTCATGGTTATTTCTATACACACAGGAGTTTAATCACTGTCAGGTGAGACAGGGGCTACTATGGGCCAGTAGATTAGGGCAGAGCTGCTCGGCACGGACTATGTACAAAACTTCCTTCGGGACCACAAAAGACCAGCGCAAGGGGTCTTTTGAAACGATGGCTCTATTCTGCATCTGGATTGTTGTAGCAGGTACACAACTCTGCATTTGTCAAAAATCAGGTAACTACGCCACCAAGAGTAAATTCTCTGTACAGAAATGTTAAAAGAGGTAAATAAAAATGAACAAGAAACCCAGTGACATACCGGTAGTCTTTCAGTGATCATCAGAGGTGTCTAGGAAGTTGCTGAGAAAAGGACACACACGGTGAGATGGTGCCACCTCCCAGTGGACGTGCCAGCAGCCAAGGGAAGAGGTACCTTTGCAGCAGAGACTTGACTGTCGCCACCGGAACCACGGATCAGACGTAGCAGTTTGGCAGTGGGGTGACCTGCATGGTGTCTCCTGATGATGTGAGATGAGGAACACACCACCACCTGTGAACATCCTCACTAAAGATGTTCACCAGGACCCTAATTAAGTCATCAAATGTAAGTGTCACTGCACAGGAAAGACACGGACCAGAGGAGCAAGCTGGATAAATACCAGGGAGAAATAGCCAGACAAAACGTGGGATTTCTATAGTTCAATAAGACGAGTCTCCAAAGGTCATAAAAAAAGCAGGATGTGATTTTATATTAGAAGGAAGTATCCAAATTTAACATTGGGAAGCTTGAAAAACTGGCCATCAAAGACATTTTTGTTTTTTGAGAATAATGGGAAATTTTGTGTCTGGACTAGGTATTAGATGCTATTCGGGAAATAATCTAACTTTCCTTGATGTGACAGTGGTATTGCTGTCGAGTAGCAGAATGTCCTTTGTCCCTGGGAGGCACACACTGAAGTGCTTAGGAGGGAAACAATGTGACGTCGGTACCCTGCTTTCACAGGTTAGCCCAAACAGCTGTCTCCTCTCCCTTCCCGGCTCCCCCCTCTTCACTCCTCCCTCCACAGGTTCCGCCTTCGCATGAACTTGGGAAACTCTGGAAACTGTACCCCCTGAATTTCCCAACTGACACCGGGACCTTCAAATTAGCTCCGCAATCAAGAAACCGATTTATTAAATTAATGCTTTCCAAACATATTTGACCACAGAACTTGATTTCCAGTGGATGGTTTTAGGAGTACGTGGATCTAGTTCCAAGGGAACTGATTGAAAGAGACTTCTTGAAGTGGATTATACAATAATTGGTGGCAGCCGAGCTTTACAAATTATTTATATTAATTTCAGTTTTGTTTTCCTTGAAACACTTCATGATTGTCTTGGTAAGAGTGAGAAACCAAGGAGATGTTTTAAAAAGACCTTTATTATATTTTACCCCTTTTTTTCCTATGGAAAAATATTTTGAGTTTATTTTATAAAATTCTGGCCATACAGTGCATACTGTTTTATACCTCACTTTTCTCATTCAGTATTATGTTGTAATCATGTTTTCACACCACTGAATTTTGAACAAATGTTTATATATATTTTCTTAGGTTGATACCTAAGTATTTCTTTTCTTTTGTGGACAGAGAACTATGATACATTATAGATAGTGCTTGTAAAAACAGTCTATATTCGTTGAGATTATTATATACTTTTCCTTCTTTAGTCTGTGGACATGCTAAATTATTTTTACTTTCAAAGCGGAAGCAGGTCTGTGTCCCCAGGATGAATATGAATGTCACCTGGTTGTGATATTTTGTGATCCATCCTGGAGGAAATGCTGTGTGCACCTGAAAAGACCACGTACCCAGGTCAGCGGGGTGGCGTATGCTACAAATGTTAGTTAAATTAACTCAGTTGATCGTGTTGCTCAGGTCTCTGTAGCCTGCGATTGCCCGTGAACTCGTTCTGTTCAGTACTCGCAGCAACTGTTTCTACGTACACAGAATTCCCGTGAGTGACAGTGAACACGCATTGTCGCTCTGGGCACCGTCAGTGCACTGAAGGGTCCAGGTCCTCGGATGTTTCCCATTCGGGTGGGGCTGGTTGGCCAGGGAGCCTTCCTCATACCTGCCCGGGCTTCGCTGCCACATCTGTCTTCGCACCGGAACTTGGGGGTCCACACGGTGTTTCTTCTTACTCTGCTTTCTAGTCTGCTAACGGGAGGCAGGTGCGGATACGCTCTGGGTATTTTTTTTCCCCATCCAGTATTTATGTTTTCTTTCTGTGTAGAATAAGCTAAGGTCTTAAAAAATATTTTTAAAACCAGAGTTGACATGCAGCATTATATTCGTTTCTGGTATGCAGCACAGTGATTCCAGGCTAGGCCTCAGCCTCAGGCAGTCACTGTCTCTGGGCTTGGAGGCGTGGCCTTCTCAGGGTCCCAGCCCCGCCCCAGGGGAAGAGGTTGTGTTTTGTGCTTTGCCTTTCTCCCAGACTTTCCGGACTTGGTTCCGTAGGGAGGACAGGAGAGGGATCCAGGCAGCCTCTGATGCAAACCTTTCCTGCCGTAGCTGTTGCTCTCCCCAGGAATGGCAAAGGGCACTGTCTCTGGACCCAGCGGGGTCCTGAGAAGAGCTGGAAGTGGGTGTAAATTCCTTTATATTTCAGCCCCCTTATATTCTGTGTTACATAGTCTGTGAATGTGTCCTGTGCTCTCTTACTAGCTCACACTTGGGCAATTTGTTAACAGTTTTGGCTAAAAGCTTTTGGGAGGGGAGGTGGGAAGAGATAAACCAAAGAACCTATATGCATAACCAATGGACACAGACAATAGTGTGGGGAAGTTGGGGGGTAGGGTCAATGGGGAAAGGGGGGATACATCTGTAATACTTCCAACAATAAGGATACATTTAAAGATAAAAATAAAACAACATGAACTAAAATCTTCTTGTTAGCGTGCAGCAGCATCCGTCCAGGTGAGCAAGAGCCCCTGGTGTTTCAGATTTCCGCCTGGTGGGCACCCGCGGTCCAGTGCTCTGAGGGGTTCGGAGAGTGAGTCATTTGCATGTTGTGCAGCGTGTATGTTTATTTTAAGGATGGGAGTGGTACTTTTTCCAGCTTTCTTCATCCCAAGTGGAGGCTGCAACCAGTCCTTATTCTTTTTATTTTTTTAAATCCTCACGCGAGAATGCTTTTTTCTATTTCTGTCTTCAGATAAAGTGGGAGGGGGAGAGAGAGAGAGAAAGAAGCATCAATGTGAGAGAGACACATCGATTGGTTCCTCCCGCACGACCCGACCAGGGCTGGGGACGAACTACAACCGAGGTACATGCCCTTAGCTGGAATCGAACCTGAGACTCTTTGGTTCGCAGGCTGATGCTCTACCGCTGAGCCAAACTGGCCAGGGCAGCAGTCCTTATTCTTCATTGGGTCTTGAATCTATCATTTCTGGTACATTTATTTACTAGGTTATTGTTGTTTTTTAAATAAAGATATTTCCCTCATGAAGTAAGTAGAATCTCTAGTCCTTTTTAAAAGGCTAGGTAGCCCTGGCCGGTTTGGCTCAGCAGTTGGAGCATTGGCCTGTGGACCAGAGAGTCCTGGGTTTGGTTCCCGTTAGGGGCACGTACCAAAAAAATAAAAAGGCTGGGTAAATACTTGATTCTTTCTGTTTTGATTCCCAGTTTTCAGAGTAAGAAGTTAGTGTAATAGTCAACCAACCATACTGAGATTTGAAAGGGCTAACTAACAGAAATTCATTTGGGAGAATGCCAATTTAGCAAGAAACATCCAAAACCAATTAGTTTCAAACTGTTCTTCAGTTAAATATATTAGAACAGTAAATTAAAGAGTCAAAGTAGCACCTTCTTAACCTCAGAATCGGCTGTTGTCATATTTCTGAACAGTACCTGGCCATAATTACCAGTCCTAGGGCTCATGCTAGGACTAATAACACCAAAGGAGCCTTTGTGGAGGAAATATCGAAATGCCTGTGATTTCCGGGGCTTGCACATTACTACTATTAGCAGAAATCGTGTCTCGTTCTGTTGGCAGTCTCTGCTTTTATAAACGAGTCCAAGAGGCCGCTGATACCACAATAATAGAAAAATTTTGGAAAAGGTCCATCTCTTTCTTTGAGTCAAAAGGCAGATGCCAGCTAGGAATTTTAGCTCATTGCATTTTCCTCTCCCCTTCCCCTACATCCTTCCCTGTATAATTTCTGCCTTTTTTTAATAGCCTGCCACCGAGTTCAGCTGGTGGCTGGGTACAAAGCTGTGTCCTTTTCAACTTCTGTCGGCCAGCCCGGCGCATGTGTACTTGACAGCTGGGAATCCTTGCCAACACGTGGGGTAGTTATACTGCTGGTCCCAGACGCTTCTGAAAGGCGAGCAGCCCAGCCACACTGCGCTGTCTGTGCGGCTCGAGCAGTTGTCACCCCCTCTTCACCCTGCACAGCCAGGGTGCTGGTGAGCAGGTGGGAGATGATGGGAGAGTGAGCTGCAGAGGTCTTAGCTGCAGGCCGAAGCTTCTGCTTTGTCTTGCAGGCGTGAGATGTGAAATGACCGGGGAAAACAAGTATTTAGGTTTTGAATTAATATCTAGTTCTTTTGTTGTTAACAGATCATTTGACGATACCTTTGAATCCTGTTTATAAATGGCATGTGTGCATAGGGACCAACTGAGATGCATTTTAAGTAAAAAAGTCAGAATTGATCTCAACTGAGGTGTAAGTTTTCTTTACACTGAAGCTACACCAAGGTATCTAAAAGCAGCATTGGTCTTGTTTCTTTATTAATGTCTGGAAACTTTGGAGAAAATTGAATTAATTATGTTCATGTTCTTTTCATCTTTCGTGGCCCACAGAGAAGGATCCAGTGATTTTACTTGAGCATGAGTCACTGAATCTGATCAGACCTTTGTTGTGTTGTTATTTTTTTATAATGAAAGAGTTGAACTGGGTGCTCTTCAAAATCCCTTCCTCTTTTCACGATTCTGTGGTAATGGACTGAGTCGAGGGCATAGGTGGAGGAAGGTGGGGATACTGGGAAATGTGAGGAATACTGGTGAGTGACTGGACCAATTCACACAACTGTCTGTGGCAGATCAGACTCAGTAGTACCTGGATTAGATGGTGGCATTGCATCCAGTTGCAGGCGAGCCTGCCTTGGCCCGGTGCAGGCATAATGCAGCTGCAGTTCCTAACACACGCAGATACTCCTGCTGACCGCTGGACTTCGCGGGAGCATGGTGGGCCAGCACAGGCAGCTGATGCTGTGTGACCACTTCCCTTTTTTTAAAAGTAATTTTAGTGTGTTTTTCCCCAGGAAAACTTTCTACGTAATAAAAAAATGCCAGGTTGTCTAAAAGCAATTTCATTGCAAAACAACAGTTCCTTTTGATGGCTGGTTCTTACCTGCTACTGTCTGTGTTGGAGACACTCGTTTCAGTGACTGAAGTTACCATTCGCAACTGTATGTATAGGGACCCGCTTTTTTAGATCTGTGACATAACGCGTGATTGTCCTAGCCAGGAAGAGAAATAATCAGTGAGTGGATCAGAGTTGTGTTTAGATCCCCCTTGGGAAGGAGCAGGCTTATTTAGGCCCCATCCTTTAAAAATAGCAACTGTAGTCCAGCCATTGCTAAAATAATAAAATAGCCTTGGTGGGTAGCTCAGTTGGTTGGAGCGTCTTCCGTGCATTGAATGGTTGTGGGTTCGATTCCCACTCAGGGCATATACCCAGGTTGTGGGTTCGATCTCTGGTTGGGGCGTGTAAGATGTTTCTCTCTCTCTCTCTCTCCCTCTCCCTCATTTCCTCCTCCCCCCTCACCCCCAAGTGGATCCTCAGGTGAGGATAAAAAAAATAAAATAAATAATAATAAAAACAACAAGATAAAAATGATACATGAAATTTAAACACATTTGGGAAATTGACATGAATAGTTACATGTGAATGAATTTATATTTTTCCTCTGCCACCTACCCCCACAATCTCTATTTAATGACTGGCATTATTCAGATGCTAGTGAGTAGAATTAACAATAAATGTATAAACAAAACTCTAACCAGTTAATTCCTCCCACCTACGTCCCCAGCGCCCCCCCACACACACACACACACCCGGAGACTGCTGTTGGGCTCCCAGATCTTAAGCGATTCACAGCTATTACCCTGCGCATCATCATGTCGCTCTAGGTCTCCTTTCTGTCACTTAGCACATCCCTGCCTGAGCCCCACGCGTGTCAGATGCGGGGAGCACTGCAGGCGGCTGAAACGAATGCACCTTGTTCTTTACGCTCAGACTAGAAATGTTCTTCTTGCCGAATGACAGGGGATTTAAGGGGCTCACCTCAGCTAACCAATATATGAGGTTTAGGAGACATAGTAACTTTTGAAATGAGTTGAGCTACTTATCCATCTGTGAAATTCTCCACTTCAGAAACTGATTCCCTAAGGTATGGAAGAATTTTATAGAATGTCAGGTTTACTAATACGATGATTTGGATACTCACATCATCTGTACAGTTTTTAATCTTAGAAGTTACAATATGTATAGTTGGTGTTTAATAAGATCAAATTTAATTGGAGAAAACGATAATATAGGCCTAGTTAAGAAACTCCTGTCATTTGTATAAAATGTATTAGTTTAGAAGAGAGAGATGAAATAGTGCTTTAAATTCACAATGGAACTTCCTGTTGATCAAACAATTGAGAGTGTGAAGAAGTTTCTGTTTCTGTGAATCTAAACTAAAATGTGAAACAAAATAAAACAGCACCTTTCTTTTTTTTGAGGGGAAGTCCCAGACTGATTCATACTTAATAATTGATATTTTCAACCAATAACATTTTCTTTTCTTTTAGGTTAAGCTTTTCTGACTCGTTTCCAAGCAGTGTAAGTACACATCACGCGCGCACGTGACGTTCTTCGTGGCTGCGTTTTAACATTTCGTCTTCTGTGCATTGTGGTCTCTTGGGGTCCACAGGAGCCACCTTGTTGAGTGTGTTAAGCACGTAACTGCAATTGAAACCTTGAGGAGGGATGTATTACTTTGATCCTGTGATTAACATATTTGAAATTAATTATTGTTAAAGTTGATGACAGAGAACGAGAGCAGAGAACACAGTGTTTAAATGGAGCCATAATATGCTCGCCCTGTCTGAGGTCTCCATACCTGACCCCTGACTCGACACAGTGAGAAAACAGACTTGAGAAGTCAAGAGACTCCAGATTCCTTCACCATCTGTATATCTGTCTGTTAACAATGGCCCCGTTGCTGTTGACAGTGTCTTGCCCTGGGGATGCAGGTGTGAAGTAGGTTGGGCTCCCCAGGTGGGAGGAGCCTGGGATCCCTGGAAGGGGCTGGATTGGACCCTGTTTCTTAGAGCAGAGCTCAGCCCTGAGTGAGCCTCTGCATCGGACTTCTGGGCTTGACTGCAGACAGCCTCTCCGCTCGCCCCTGTCCCCAGGGCCAGAGCCCACCTGCCTTCCGAGGTAAGGGAGACCGAGTGAGAGCCGGTTCCGATGTGTGTGCTCACACCCGTTCGGTGTGTGCTGTGATCGCTGTGGTCCTGCTTTCGTTCTGCCGCGGGAATGGACTGCTCTCGACTCCTTTTCTGGAAGTCCTGTCTGCATTCTAGGTGTCCCGAGGTGTACCATGCTGAGGGCCCGAGAAGGTGGTGATGGGCGCCTGAGCTCATCTGTTACGGTCTTTTAGATTTGGGGAGCATTTGTTCTGGCTATAAAAGTATCCAGGTGGGGCAGTTTTTCTCTACCCTTCTAGGTCCTCTGGCTCGTGTAATAATTAACTCGACATGAGACAGATTAACAAAAGAAGGTAACCAGATTTCATTACATATGTATGTATGGGGACCCCAAATATACGAGAGAGTCAGAGACCCCACATCACGAGTGGTGCAGAGACAGAGAGAAAATGCTGCGGCGTGTGTGGCATCTGAGCTAGGGATGAGGGAAGGTGCCGGGAGGAAGGTCATTTACTGGACCATAAGAAGAGCAGATGTTCAGTAATTAGAAGTTTGTCCTTCGCTGTAGATAGGACATAAAAAGTTATTTCTGGTAATAACTCTTATGAGAGGCAAGGTCTCAATTTAAAGTCTTGAGGGAGAGGTAAAAGTTTATCCTGAGCTTGTGGGGTCTCGATTCAGCTCAAAATCCTCACACCAAAGTGGCACATCTTGGGGAGGCCCGTTCTGAACCCCTTCAAACACAATCTATAGTCACTGTGGAAAATATGCATCAGCCAAAAGAATTCACAATTCCACCACCCAGAGAAAAATTATGTAACGTCTGAGATGTCCCCTTGCAGCAACCCATAATAGAGGCACCAGCGAAAAAGCACCGTGAATGTTTTAGAGAAATTTTTTCCAGATCCTGGAGCATAAAGTGTCTTTTTCCTATGGTCACTGTGCTAGGAAGGTGCACATACCCACCGACTCCTGCGGAAGAAGCATCTGTAATGATCTTTATTAATTCAGTTGTGAAACAGAGGTCCAGAGAAATTAAGTGACTTGCCCAGGGTCGTGGTCAGAAAAGAAGGCATCCTCGCCTCTTCTGCTGGCATCCACCTGAGTTCAGAAAACTGAAACCTGGGAGGGGGGTGGAGCCACTACAAGAGTCTCAGCTTAAAGGGAAAGACTGTATATAATAGATTAACAATGGCGTTTCCCTTACGGTTGTCCTCACGGGTAGAATGGGATTGGCTAAGTTATTATTATTTTTTTAAGAAAAAATTCCTGGCAGGAATAAAAATTGTGAAATAAATAGTTTGTGTAGGGAAAGAATGCCCTTCCTACACAGGAAGCCTGCATTGCAGATCCCTCGGAGGGGACGCCTTTCAAATGTTCACTGCGGACAATCATAGGTCACCTACTGGGCTGCTATTTGTTTCTACCAAAACTGTAGCATAGGAGTTTAAATATATTGCTTTAATGTGGACACATTTCAGTTGAGGATACTTGCATTGTGAATTTGCATAGGACTCAATTGTTCTTCAGTAGTTGTTCTTTTGGGAAAGAAATGATTCATAACAAAAAATAGAGTAAATTGACTCACACTAAGTGTGCTTAAGACATCAGAACTTTATGTTGAGCTATTACTCGTACTCCAGCTACTTGCTAAGGGGAGTTGCTCAGGTGAGAATTCGCCCTGTCTTCTGCTCCGCCTCCTGGAGCAGTCTCATCCAGTCACACACGTCGTTTCATCCATTTCGTTGTGTTGTGTTGCTCGTGAGAAAAATCGCGAGTCATATGTTGGTTTCCATTTATTATAGAACCGCAAATAGCTTTCAGAGTGCTCTAGTTTCGTCACATGGCAGTTCTCCAGGGATTCAAAACTATTTATAATTCTCATGTACTTAGTTACAAAGAGCCAGATGTGAGAGTCATGCATACCATGTATCTGTAAATCTTCACGCATCCCAGTCAGGGACCAAGGGACTTCCTGTGTCCTGTCTGTCGTTTAAAGCTAGTTTGGTTTTTGTATAGGACCAAAATTGTGCAAAGTCAGTGAGATTACTATACCTATTAAGCTAATTAAAAGTATGTTGTAAGTATATGCTTTGGAAAAGCTGCAGAGGGCCTCAGCACGCCGCAGTAGGAGACCAGTTAAATAAATCATGATCTAGAATAATACTCAGCCATGAAAAAGAGAAACAGGTTCAGAGGGTACCAGACGAGAAGCAGAACACAGCAGTATTCTTGGTCACAAACTCATTTATTTTTATAAGACTAGTAAATGTTCTATTTAAAAAGGTTGGAATAATATTGAACAAAATGTCAGTCGTTCGTATTTCCCAGGAATATAAGATTATGGTGACCTTTATTGTTTGGGCTTGACTCCATCTTCTTAAATTCCTGCAAAATCGTGTAGAACCTTTGAAAAATAAAATTATGAAAATAATGTTCAGTGTTGGCCTTGCTCTTCTCTGATGCACAATCCCATCCCATTTAGGCATAAGGAGTGTTGTGTTTGTTTGTTTTTTAATAGAGAAATGCAGCAAAAACTGTACCTCGTGCGTTCGCCACCAGCCTCTGCGGGTTGCGTGTGAACCATCAGAGCGGTGAGGCCAACTGAGCAGAGCTGTGTCTGAACTAGCCTCTCTCGAGATCCTGCCTCCCCTTTTCCTCTTTGCCTACCCTCTTCGTTCTCCTCTTATCTCACTCCAGACCTTCCAGGCTGAAATTACCCACACGTTTCAGGCAAGGAGGCCGGCTGCCCTGTTATGAGCAGCTAGCTTTCCCTGCTGCGACAATGACTCCTTTCTTCAGGCTTTCGGAACACAGCGGATTCTGTCTGAGCCTGGGCTGCGTTAGCACGCCGTGTAGGAACCGTGGCACCAGGCAGCTCCGTTTCACCTTACAGTACACAAAACCTGAAGCTCTGGGCGTTTCATCGAACACAGGCCTTTGCTGTCTGTCCCCTTTCATCTCGAGGAAGGGCTGTGTGCGGCGGCTGGCGCTCGAGGTTGGGGTCCCACGGAAAGGAGGCGTCTGGCGCACTTTCTGTGGGAGAGCATTTCTGTGTTGCAAAATACATTCTGTGTTGCTGGAAAAAGCACGGGTTGACTTGAATCGTCACGTTCAGGATTCTTTACACATCAACCGAAACGACCCAGAGCCCAGCGGTTTTTGATTTTCAGCTCAGTGAGACTAAAAGGAAACAGTTTGCTTTGGACCAGGTGACGCCGAAATGAAATGTGGGGAGCCCGTCGGCATTCAGGGGGATGGAGTGTGTTAACAACTGTCTTCTGGAAGAAGTGGCATCTGTGTAGAAACCCGCCGTCCTCCCTGTGACTTAAAGTCAGCGGCATCCCTGGGGTTGGCACACTGTGCTGTGACAAAGACAGATTTTAACCCCCAAGTAATTCACCGTTGTGCAGAGGGTGGTTTCTCGTTAGACACGTGGTGGTGAGATGGGGAACCAGCCTCTGACTCAGAGAACTCGGGCCCAGCGAGGCTCTGTTTGGACCTGACTCTGACCCTGTGACACTTGTCAGGTGGTGGCAACATTTCCCGCCCCTTGGTCACCCAAATCATATGCCGATTATTGTCACTGTAGTGGTTCATCTGTCACAGATGCATGTCCACAGGCTTCCTGGACTGTGGGCACAGCGGTCGGTGTGTGCTGGGTTCTTCGTGCGCTGTGGGGACAGCTCTGGGCAGGGCGTGTTGGTGGCTGTGTCTGTGACACTTGTGCTCTTCACGGTCCTGCAGGGACAGTGCTGGGTGGACGTTCAGGGCCACCCAGGAGTGCCTTTCTCGACCTGCTGTTACATCGCTGCCATCCTGCAGGTTGGACTAGCCGAGAACGGTTTCCAGAGGCCGTGGCTGAGAAACCTTGCCGCCCAGAACATGTCCCGTCAGCAGTGCGGCTCATCTTATCAGCCTCGGGGGGAATGACGCACCTCCAGATTCTACTGTATTGCGGACAGGGTTGTTTGAACCCCAACCAACACCTGTGCTGTCCCCTCCAGCAGCCGCTATCCAGCCGCCGTGCGCCCTGTACCTCTTAGCCCTTAACACCAGGCCGGGGGGACATCTTCAGAGTTAATGAGCAATTAGGACGTTCTTGCCTGTCAATTAACTGGCAGAATAATGAGATCAAATGAGCATTGTCCGTAAAAGCACCAGGCCTGTATTTTCTAAAAAGCGTCTCTCTCTGCTCTTTGCAGTTACATGAATAGACAGCGACGACTTAACATGGAAATAAATTAGAAATGGCTCCTGCGAACAGCAGAGAGAGGTGTCCAGACAGGATGCCGCTGACTGGAACACGGATGTTCCCGAGCGGCTGCTGTGACCTCAGAACCCCGCCTTCACCTCGTGTCGTGAAGACGGTGGGCAGACTGTGCAGTGAGCGCGCTCTCTCCCGGGAACGATGGGGCTTCTAAGTGTGGGCGCTGATCCTAAGTCGGAGGTGGGGTGTTTCAGGCCACAGCCCATGTCAGGATTTTGGTTTTCCCTGGAAGGACGGGAAGCTAGTGGAGAGTGTGAACAGAGGGGTGAGGTGAGCAGAGAAAGTGGGTGAAGGCCCCCGGTGAGGGCATGGCCTACTGGAGAAACTGAGTTGTTGCGGCTGCAGTGTGTTTTTCAGTGCGGGGATCTGAGTGGCAAGATGGGGAGGGATCAGGTTGTGAAAGGCCCGGTGTGCTGTGCTGAAAGGTTTTGTACGTGACCCTGGGGACAGTGGGAGCCTGCCAGTTCCAAGTAGGGGAGCAAGGTCAGAGGTGGGTTCAAGATCCCTCTGCTCTGGGCGGCGGGTGGGTTGCAGGGGAGGGATGGAGTCCGGGTCGGCACATCAGGCACTACTGTGAATGACCTCTCGGTGCCTGTGCGTGTGTGTGCATGTGTATACGCGAGTGTGTGTGTGCTTGCGTGCTCACTTCCTCCAGCGACAGGCTGTGGGTGAGTCGTACTGTTCACCCATTTCAGAGAGGAGGAGGCTAGACCAAAGGGAGGCCGACCGAGGGCCCTTAGCTAGCAAGTGCCAGAGCCGAGACCGGAGCCCAGGCAGTCTTGTTCCAGAGTCTGTGGGCTTAATCATTACATTATTGTGCTTTCTATATTGTGCTGGTAGGGGCACCACCGTCATATTTTAATTAATAACTATTTAATAATATAGTTAATAGTACAGTTTTCAGCATTCTATTAAATGCTACTGGTAATTTGTTAGTGGACTGTTTTTAGTATTTATACTCATTCTTGTTGAAATGAAATTAGAAATTTCATTGAATTAACTTTCTGTAAGATAGTCATCAGAAAGATGCGAGTCAGGGTACCCAAGTGGACGTTGTGAATGTGTTCCTGGTTGACCTGAAGCTTCTGGGGGGGTTCCTGCTGCAGAGTTCATAGGATAGCAGCTCAAGGCCAGGGACAGTTAACAAATTACCAGGGACTGTGACATCTCGTCCCCGAGCTGGTCCTGGGAACCGCATCATTCCACTCTCATTTAGGGCTCTTTCTCCCACATCACCCCACTTCATTGTTTACGCATCACGTACAATCAAAACATCAGCTGAGTTCTTCGAAGAGATGATGGCACCTGGCCGTTGCGGAAGATCCCGCACCCCTCAGACGCGGCCAGACCAGCAGGGACCTGCACACCTGCACTTGCTCTGCGGTGAGAGGCTCCTATCAGAGGAGTTGCGGGTTCGGTTCCATAATAAAGCGAATATTGAATAAAGCGAGTGGGAATCTTTTTCCTGGCAGAGGGCCTTGCCTTCCATTTAAAAAAAAAAAAAAAAAAAAAAGCAACACCTGTGAAGCTCCATAAAGCAAAGTGCAATAAGACTAGATACGGCCACATGTGGGGAGAGCTAGCGGCGCGCTGAGACGATGCCGGTCACGTACGTGCTCACGGGCACAGTGATCAGCGTGGCTCAGCTCACCTTCTCGTGTCATTAGCAGCGCCAGTGGGTGTTCTCCCACCTCGTGCGTGTCACTGAGCTGTCCTGTGGGAGGGTTCAGCACATCCTCCAACTAGGTTTCTTTCTGTGTATTGATTGGATGCCGTCAAATTTTGACCAGAAGAATCTGTAAGGTGTTGCATGATTTTCAAGACGAAGTTAGGGGTCATCGACTCTTCGTATTTTATTAGTTGTTCGGTTTTATAGTTATGCACAGCAATAGATTTTCAGTTGAAATCAGCTCTGATAGCGACACGTGCTGTATTGAGGAATAGAAGACCTTTGCAGACGCTCATCTGTGGTCCCCCCGTGCCCCGCAGCACCCGGAAGGGACCATCTTCACACCGTCAGAAAGATGGGTCTGGAGGGACCTCGTAAACTAAAACATGGGACGTGGGTGATTCTGTCTTCTGTGGACTGTTGCCAAATTGATGCTTCGGGGGATTAAAATGGAAATGGCTTGATTAAATGACCCTAACTTAAAAATTATTTTATGGTATTTATGGTAGTTATCACAAGTAGTTTAGCCAGCTGGCCAGAACACACGCTGCCTGTCAGGAGTTTGATGACTGTGTTTGTAAAGATACGTAAAGCGGAAAAGGAGAAGAAAGTAGGCAGAAGGCTAGGCTCTGCCCGTTGGGTGTGATGAAGCCCTCGGCACGGCCAGGCCCAGCTGGATCCCAGCTGTCTGTCCTTCACCAGGGAACAGGTAATTAGGGCTTTATGGGGATTTTGTGGCTAGGGAAGTACACCTTCCTCATGGGGCTGCAGTGATAGCCACCTGAGACAGGAGCTGAGGGCCCCCGGGACAGGAGCTGAGGGCCCCCGGGACAGGAGCTGAGGGCCCGGGACAGGAGCTGAGGGGCCCCCGGGACAGGAGCTGAGGGGCTGAGGGGCCCCCGGGACAGGAGCTGAGGGGCTGAGGGGCTGAGGGGCCCCCGGGACAGGAGCTGAGGGCCCCCGGGACAGGAGCTGAGGGGCCCCCGGGACAGGAGCTGAGGGGCCCCCGGGACAGGAGCTGAGAGCCCGGGACAGGAGCTGAGGGGCTGAGGGGCCCCCGGGACAGGACCTGAGGGGCTGAGGGGCCCCCGGGACAGGAGCTGAGGGCCCCGGGACAGGAGCTGAGGGGCCCCCGGGACAGGAGCTGAGGGCCCCGGGACAGGAGCTGAGGGGCCCCCGGGACAGGAGCTGAGGGCCCCCCGGGACAGGAGCTGAGGGCCCCCCGGGACAGGAGCTGGGGGGCCCCCGGGACAGGAGCTAGAGGCCCCCGGGACAGGAGCTGGGGGGCCCCCGGGACAGGAGCTGGGGGGCCCCCCGGGACAGGAGCTGGGGGGCCCCCCGGGACAGGAGCTGAGGGGCACCCGGGACAGGAGCTGAGGGGCACCCGGGACAGGAGCTGAGGGGCACCCGGGACGGAGTTGAGGGACCCCGAAATGAGCTGAGGGCCCTGGCATGAAGAAGGAACAGGAATCAGTGCCTCTTCTCGCCTCTTCATTCCCTTTCTCCTCTTCCGTGTCTCGTCTCCACTCATCTTAGGTCACTTACTAAAATTTTTCTTTCTGCATCCATTTTAATCCATTTTGGAGATTTCCGCAGAACACAGACGATAGCAGTGATGGATAGGAAAGCACCAACGTCAGCAGTCCCTTTTCTGCAGCAGCAGAGCACGTCCCTTTCCTGCACTTTCCCCGTTTGGGTCTCACAGGAGCCTGTGAAGACACTGAGCACGATGGAGTTCAGTGTGACCCAGGCCTCAACCCAGAGCTCTCGGCACCCTGCCGGCCAGTGACCTCATGGAGGAGGCTCCGTTCTCTTCCCACCCCCACCCGGGCGGTGGCGACCACGAGCACAGGAGCGCCTTGTGACACGGGGCTGGCGCTGGCCTCCGCTCTCAGCGTGTACCACGGCCTTTGCCAGGTCTGCGCCCCCCTGTTCGCTCGCCCGTGTTCCGGTGGGACGCCAGGCACAGAGAGGCTGATTAACTGGCCCACTTCCCCAGGTCCCGTGGGGTTCCAGCCCTGGTGTCTAATCTCCAGCGGTCTTTCCCGTCAGTAAGCAGTTCCCCAAACCTGTTTTATGGTAGATCTCAGACGGATCAAGAGAGAGATGACTCTTCCCTGCTCACCCCGAGCGTCCTGGCTGCTTCCCAGTAACATGCAGGGCTCTCTCCTTGCACAGTCCTTCCAAGTAGCGATGTTCTGGAAGTTTCTTCCGAAGGCTACACCAGGACTCACTCCTGAGCAAGGACGAACGAGCAGCGAACCGTAAAGGGATCTACTTCCTGTCCGTTCCGGGCTCCCCGTGCGGCCCCCACTCGGACGTGCTAGCAAATGACAGTCTCTGCGTCCTCTCAAGTGTCTCGTATTTTACCCCAGGAAGCAGCCTCAACAAGCATGTTCATGTGTTCACAGTTCTAATTAACACAAGTAATTAGTCCTGACGGTGGGACTGTGCGAAGAAGACCCATTCATAAATTTGCTAATTATGTTACTCTGCTCAGAATGTCATCGCAGCGTGGTCTTTCATCACGTCTGTGTGTGAGCAAAAGGCCAGCTTACTACACTCTTCAGACCTTCACGTTTTCTGCTGGTAAAGGACTTTTGTCAAAATTAATTTCTCATCGGAACTGAAGCCTCTAGTGTGCAGGAATGGGTGAAGGACACGCAGCTTTCTGGAGAGAAACAGCAGGAGAAGCCAGGCAAGGAAGGGAGGAGAGCGGGAGGAGGGGTCACCAGGGTGCCCTGTGCTTTCTTGCATATCGAAATCCTACACCTTTTTGTGTACTTATTTTGATCCCTTTTCTGAAAGCTGAGAGCTTTTTTAGGCGGTCGGTATGTTTCTGGTGTAGAAAATGTGACGTTTGCTTGTTACTTTGTTCCCAGTTTGCGACTTCCTCTTCTCCACTTGGCCTTCGCTCTGGAGCCGTCTTCCAGCCTTAGCACTGCCGATGTTTCGAGCTGGGGGATTCCTGGGGGGTGCGGGGGGAGGGGGGTCCTGTGCACTGTTGGAACTTGGGTAGCGTCTGCCCTCCACCCACTAGCTGCTACTGCCCCTTCCTCCCAGTCTGACAGCCAGATAGCCCCAGTCATTGCCAGTTGTCCCCTGGGGGACAACGTCATCCTAGCTGAGAACTGCTGAGCTAGAGAGTAACTTTAGATAAAAACCAATCAGGTGAAACTTCCGTGAATTCATCTGCAGCCAAATCAGTAAACATGTCACCAGGAAGTAACTTGCGCACAGAGTCCAGATTTGGAAGGCTGTTTCTGGAACCGCAGCACAGGCGTGCCTTGGAGACATTGCAGGTGTGGTTCCAGACCCCCGCAATGAAGCGGCCACACAATAAAGCGAGTTCGAACCTTTTTTGCTCGGTGGGTTTTGCCTGTGCCTGGTGGCCTCTTCGGTAGGTGGCACAACAGCATTCGGCAGCAGCGGAGCTTACCCGACACCCCTTTGCCTCTCATGCCGGGTCCGGGGCCCTGAGCATTCATGGATTTACTGCTCAGGTTTTGACCACTTTTAGGTGGCCTTAACGTTTTGAGTACGCGGCTGCAGGTGTTCTTTGTCCCTCTTTTCAGTTCGTCAGTCCCTTCCCTTCTTGTCTTTCCTCCCTACTCTGCTTGGATGTCTGGTCTTCTGTTGTAGTTACGATCTTACAAGTACCTTCCATACCCTTGCTGCCCAGTCCTTCCACCTGCCTGGAAGAACCTCAGACTGGGTGAACCCAGCCACTAGGTTCCTCAGACCCTGCACCTGGCAGCTGTCCTTGCTTGGAGAGCGTGGCCCAGAGCAGGCTGAGCCCCCGTAAGTACCCATCAACCCCTCACCTGTCCTCCACTTTCCTGACTTAATTCTAGGCCCTCTCTTCTCCAAGGCTTCAGTTACTGTTTATATTCCAGCACCTTCCAAATTGATCTCTGCAGCCCAGATCTCTTTCTGAGCTTCTGAAATTAAGTATAAACCCACCCAAAGGTGTCTCAAATGCAGCGTGCACAGAACTGAATTTGTAATACCTTTCCATGTCCCCAGCTCGTTCCTCATCAGGTGTTACCTCCTGGATGTGGTCAATCACCAGGCCCTCTAGACGTTAACTCAAACCAGGGCTCAGATCCTTCCACTTCTTTCCATGCCCAGGAGTCTGAGCCACCATCATCTGTGGCTGGCGGGAGAGGACGAGGGTGGAGGAGGACAAGAGACAGAACAGCAGGGCACCTGTCATTGTGACATCCAGAACGCTCTCCCGTAGACATTTCCAAACACCTCCATCTCTGATCAAGATGCATAGTAAAAAATTATTCAAGTAATAGCTTCTCCTAAAACAAGTTACAGAGTCATGGGTCAGACAAGAGGAACTCTAATAGGTTATCACGAATGCCAAAACGCTGTCAGAAGCAGAAGGTTGTGGGTGGGATAAGAGTTTTTTACTTTCGATGTTTTATCCAGGCTGATTGATACCAATCTCTGCTAATTCAACAAACACTTTACGAGTCCTTCTATGAACTGGACACTGTGTTACCGGTTCATGAGAAAACAGCTGGACAGGTTTCCACGTGCACAGGGTGCATTCAGGATATCCTTAGAAAGTATTTATAATTTCACTTACGGAATTCGCTGTCAGGACGGGGGGCCACCTCACAAAGAGGTGGTCCACCTTCTACATCAGATTCTCAAAGTGATCCCCCGACCAGCTTCAGAGCATCGTCAGGGAGCTTGTTTGAAAAGGAAATTCTCGTCATCACAGACCCACTGAGTCAGGAACTCGGGATGGTGCCCGCTCGCAACACGCGCAGACACTCTCGCTGGCGTGTGGCGGAGTGACCCGAGGGCCCGTCGAGGCGCAGGCTGCTGACAGGAGCTGGCGCTGGAGGGGCGTCTGGGAAGCAGGAGACATGAGACGCGCGATAGAGTGTTACGGCGCTGGCGGTACTGGTCGTGTCCGGGCTGCATTCTGTACGGTGAGAAGAAACAACAACGCGGGAGGCTGGTAGTAAAACAGCCTGACTGCCGGGGCTTCAGGTGCATCTTTATTTGGAAAAATGGTAATATTCTCTTAAAGTTCGTTCCAGATGGACTAAGAGGAAATGAAACTGTCCCTGTCCACGCAGCTGTCCTCAATTGTCACGAAGACCGCAGTGGCCGAGGGCCTAAGGCACTCGACCTTCATAGGAAGCAGGCCTGCATCTCTGATGCTCGTGTTGGGGGTGAGGGAGGAGCCACGTACCAAGACCTGCTGGATGCTGTGCCGAGGCGGGAGGAGAGAGAAACCATTTCCAGGAAAATCGTTCCGAGGGTCTTAGGTCGGCCGCTGTAGCCAGTTGCCTCGGGCACTGAAAAGAGCCCCGGAAAAGGCACCCCGAAGTCCGTGCCGGGTGACAGGCTTCTCTTCCTTCGATTTGGAGCTGGACTCTGCAGACCACGCTGGTCTTGCCCAGTGAGTTTCCCTCACTTTGAAAGCCACGTGCATTCGGAGGGAAATGGAATCCACATGTTCCCGAGTCCCATACGCCCAGGTCGTTAGAATGCTACTTTATAAATGTGATTTCATGTTGGAAGTCATGGTATTTTTAGGAGGTTTTCATTCTTCATCATGCTAAATTCCGCTTGGGTCGTTGCATTGTTTTATTTAAACACACTGTATCATCTCGCACGCGGCCTGTGGGGAGACACGAAGGGGATCTCGAACAGAAGGAGGGTCTAGTCGGACGCGTTTAAAGCAGCCAGTTGCTATTTGCAGAAGTTTATAACTTGTCCCTCTTCCACTTTTTATATTGTATCCTGGGTTGCTTTTATCCTGGCCACATCCCACCCCAGCCCTCTCCCTCCCTGCTCCCCAAAGGGTGCCCACGAAGAAGAATAGGGAAAAGAGAAGGAGAAATAAGAGAACCAAATCGCCTCCTAGGGTGTATTTCTGCGCCATTTTACTAAAATAGCTATTTAAAAAAAAACCTCTGCCTCTTGGAATCTCATGATATGGACCAAGCTTTATCTGCACATGAAGCACCCTGGCTGCAGAGGGCCCCCAGCTGCCCTGTTTGCTGGGCGAGGTCGATGCTTGTCTGTTCGGAGCCCAGGTCCTGCGTAGGTGGCAGGTGTAGCATCAAACATAGGAAGAGACATTTACCACCTGGAGGAACAAAGATTTAAGGGGTTAACACTTGTTTTTCATCCCTTTGAGCTTTTGAAACACTGTCCCTTTTGTCTTTTTGTTTTGTTTTTTAATTTGGTCCTCAAAACTGTCCTGAAGGCGTGGTTTCTGGTTTGGGGTTGTTGGTTTTCCGTGAGAGGTTCATTTCCTACTTATTCCAGGTGGTTGTGGCTGTCGGGGTGTGCCTCTGTCTCCACGGGCTGTCCACGCCGTGAGAGCAGGGGTCCGGCCCCTCCAGTGGGTTCATTTGAGGACCTGTGTGGACTTTTGCTTTGGAGGGCCCACCCCATGTCTAAATACATGCAGTCCCATCCATAGTGTATGCATATATTATATTAAAGTACATGAATTAAATATATGTATATATGAGCTGAGTTAAACATGGTTGATACAGTGTATTTCAGTGTATTTCACAGACATTTAATGAAACATGTTCAGTTTCACAATTCCTTTTCTCACAGAGGAGCAAGTGGATGATCTTGAGGTCTCACACATTTGCACGGGCCTTTGCAAAGCTCACAGCCCCTGGGCACTGTGCCTGCAGCCATAAAGCCACCCTTTCGCTCTTATGCAGTCTTGTGCCCCCCACACCTGTGGTGCGAAAGAAGGAAACACCGAGAGGCCACGTGAGAGGAGGGAGAGACCAGGAGTGTCTAAAGGGAGGAGCCATCCTTCTCTTCCTCGGCTTGAGTTCACCCCTCATGAAGTGGGTCCACCCTCTCTTATGCAGGTGATCACAGGAGTTTGCTCCTCCAGGCCCCCTGCACCCCAGAACCTTAGAGGCAGTGATGAACCCCACAAAGTGGCCCTGGGGACGTCAGGGGCTACCTCAGAACCTGCAGTGCCGCTTGGGGGTCTGAGTGTCTGGGCAAGGCAGGAGCTGGAAATGGTGGAACCTGCCCCCCATCCGGGAAAGTTCCCTGGGGTTCAGTCATTCACCAAATCTGCATTTGCCGTCTGCACTGGGAACGCCACAGTGACCAGGACCACATCCCTGGAGCCCAGGGGTCTGCTGACACTCCGATCATGACCTCACTCCTTGGAGCACCTTTCTTGCAGTATGTTTGGAAACGGCTTTGGTTGTTACCTGTCACTGTTTGGCTGGATTACATGTGTAGGCACAAGTGGCTGTATGTTCAAAAGACTGAATCCTTCTGCTTTTAAACTGAAGTTGGGTGTTGGGAAGGAAACCTGTAGAATAAAAAATGTCAGTTTCTCCCCTGTATCTTTAAATTTATTTTATTATTTTTGTGTATTTATGACTTTATTATTTTTCTGTATTTCTCTGTAAAACTTTCTGGGCTTCGAAGCAGAGAGATGCAGAGGCTTTCCGAGCGCCTTCTGTGCCCTCTGGACCTCCAGCCCAGGGAGGGACTCGGTGCTTCTAGTATTTCCATGTCCACTTTTTCCGTAAGTGACCTTTTGCTACACTCGCCTAGACCATGCAGTTTGTGGCAGGAATTCCAGTTTCTTCTCCTTGGAGAAAGTAAGATTTGCCTGGTGTCAATTTCGGAAAGTAATTACTCGAGGAAACTGTGCGATGCTGGTGCTCTTGGAGTGGGTGCCCAGGGGAGACGTCTGTCCTCCCTGTCTGGAGGAGGAGGTGGCGCGCTCCCCTTTGCACTGGAGAAGGAGGTGGCGTGCTCCCCTTTGCACAGGAGAAGGAGGTGGCGCGCTCCCCTTTGCACTGGAGAAGGAGGTGGCGTGCTCCCCTTTGCACCAGAGAAGGAGGTGGCGTGCTCCCCTTTGCATTGGAGAAGGAGGTGATGTGCTCCCCTTTGCACTGGAGAAGGAGGTGGCGTGCTCCCCTTTGCACCGGAGAAGGAGGTGGTGTGCTCCCCTTTGCACTGGAGAAGGAGGTGATGTGCTCCCCTTTGCACTGGAGAAGGAGGTGGTGTGCTCCCCTTTGCACTGGAGAAGGAGGTGGCGTGCTCCTCTTTGCACTGGAGGAGGAGGTGGCGCGCTCCCCTTTGCACTGGAGAAGGAGGTGGTGTGCTCCCCTTTGCACTGGAGAAGGAGGTGGCGTGCTCCCCTTTGCACTGGAGGAGGTGGCGTGCTCCCCTTTGCACTGGAGGAGGTGGTGGTGTGCTCCCCTTTGCACTGGAGAAGGAGGTGGTGTGCTCCCCTTTGCACTGGAGGAGGAGGTGGTGTGCTCCTCTTTGCACTGGAGGAGGAGGTGGCGTGCTCCCCTTTGCACTGGAGAAGGAGGTGGCGTGCTCCCCTTTGCACTGGAGAAGGAGGTGGCGTGCTCCCCTTTGCACCGGAGGAGGAGGTGGCGTGCTCCCCTTTGCACTGGAGGAGGAGGTGGCGTGCTCCTCTTTGCACTGGAGGAGGAGGTGGCGTGCTCCCCTACGCACCGGAGGAGGAGGTGGCGTGCTCCCCTACGCACCGGAGAAGGAGGTGGCGTGCTCCCCTTTGCACCGGAGAAGGAGGTGGCGTGCTCCCCTTTGCACCGGAGAAGGAGGTGGCGTGCTCCCCTTTGCACCGGAGAAGGAGGTGGCGTGCTCCCCTTTGCACCGGAGAAGGAGGTGGCGTGCTCCCCTTTGCACCGGAGAAGGAGGTGGCGTGCTCCCCTTTGCACCGGAGAAGGAGGTGGCGTGCTCCCCTTTGCACCGGAGAAGGAGGTGGCGTGCTCCCCTTTGCACCGGAGAAGGAGGTGGCGTGCTCCCCTTTGCACCGGAGAAGGAGGTGGCGTGCTCCCCTTTGCACCGGAGGAGGAGGTGGCGTGCTCCCCTTTGCACTGGAGAAGGAGGTGGCGTGCTCCCCTTTGCACTGGAGAAGGAGGTGGCGTGCTCCCCTTTGCACGGGGACAGCAGCTCCTGGACACAGTCTCCCAGACTCACCCCTTCCCTGCCCAGTCCCGCTCAGCAAGATTTTCTGATATTTTGTCTTTGAGTTGTTTTCCTTTTAGAGAAGAAGGCAAACTAGACCAAAAGGAATCCAGTCTAAAAATTCCAGAGACTGTCATCCTTGGATGGCAGGTCTCTGTTGTCCCTGCTGTTACTGTTTTAAGGACAGTGAACCAGAGGTGGGAGCCTTGACCTGCTTCCCTCCCCGACAGAGCGGTGGGCCCTGCCTCCCAGCAGCCCTGAGCCTTCGGGCAGCGCCAGGGCCGACACGCAAGCCTGCTCGTCCTCAGGTTGGAATCTTGACTGGTCACCCTCCCAGCTGCTCTCTCCTGAGATCCCCATTTGCGAGCAGATCACAGCAGATGGGGCACCTCTCCTGTGATGGACCCGAGGGCTTGGGGGAGGAGGCCCAGACCGCTCCCAGCCCCGCCCCACTCGAGTCCATACCCAGTTTCACCGGCCCTGACGGCGGCTGGTGTATTTCTTATCTCGGATCCTCCTCCAGGCACCGGTGTAACCGTCCCAGCAGATACTAGGGCTCTGACCCTTCGATGCCAATGCTCGACATTCCGAGCGCAGAGTGCCATCAAATACGGGTCTGAACTGTGGTTTGAAATTAGGGGGCCGTTTGCTCGCTCTTGAACCAGATGGAAGGAAAAGTCAGTGGAGGAACCGAATTCTCTGACTGAAGGGAGCTGCCTGCAGCCGCCTGGTCCCGAGTGTCCAGTCGCCCAGGTTCACAGCAAAGCCATAGTTCTCGGGGAGCCCAGTGTCGTGTTACTTGGATTTGAGGCTGACGATGCCTTGTGGCCTCTTTAGCCTGAAACCTTGCTGGTGCACATACATTGTTCCATGCGCTGAATCACAGGCACGTCACTGTCAGCAGTGAGAGGGAGAGAGAGGGTCCGCGTCCAGTTAGCACAGCTGCCGAGGGTCCTGGGGGCATGTCGTGACTTCCCTGAACTGTGTTTCCACATCTGTAAGACAGCAGGTGTCTGGGTCACCACAAGGCCCGGCTAGCTTGGGGAATTCTGTAACATCGAATACTAGTGTCATTGCACAGGTGTGAATACATGTGCTCGTTTAAACCACAGATTCACAGTCATCTTAGGCGCAAGTAGGCTTTTCAGGAGAAGAAACTGTACCCCTCTCGTCCTTATATCCCCTCTCTCTAGCCTGACACACAGTAACTGTTTTCAATTAATACTGGTAGTTTAATTAAGGAAAGAGGAGAGAGGCGGTAAGTTGCTAAAAATTAAAAACACTCTCAGAAAAGTTGGTGGAATGAGAAATGACAAGTCCTAAACCAAAACAAAGGCGAGGCTGGAGAGATGACACTGAGAAAATTAGCTGCTTCTCCCCGAGGCTGCGACTGGTAAGGGAAACCGGCTTCTGTCCCTAATTGTTTGGGACGTCAGACGAGCCTGGCTGGCCCTTGATGCCACACCGACACCTGGGAGGCACGCAGGCAAGTGGCAGCTGGTTCAGGGGGAGGCAGAAGTCGAGTCCTCCCAGCGAACGGAGATGGTCAACTGAGGCGCATCGTCGCTCAGGACAAGTCGAGTCTGAGGACATACATACTTCCCACCAAATTTTACGGGGCTTCAGCTTCGACTCGGAGGACCCTGCCACGAGGGGCGTCCGTTCTCAGGCACAGTGCCGTGGTTAGCTGAGCAAGGACTTGCCCCCCAGTGGTGTGTGTGTCGCTCTCCTGAGTCCCGAGTGTCCAGGTGGTAACTTCTGTTTGGTCTCTTGTTCATTAAATGAAGATACACAAGAGGCTCATTGATTTTTCCAGTTGACTGAAAAATAAATGGGATTTTTCTCCTGGAGGTGATTTGCATCAGGCTGGCCAGGCGCCAGGAGACCCCTCAGTGCTGGTGCCCATCCCAGGGCAGGGTGGAGGCCTCCCCGCAGCGCGAGAGGAGATGACCATCTGGAGCGGAGGGCGTGATCGGAGCGCTGGAGGCGGCGCCTGCACGGTGCCCAGGGCAGCCTGGCTGTCCTGCCGCTCCTGTCCCGGCATCTCTCCCAGGCTGTGCTCCCAGGCGCAGATGAGGCCGGACCCTCTGGTCCAAGGGCCACGTGTGACCAGTTGCTCACTGCAGGGCCCCGGCCGAGGGCACGGGGAGAAGCGGCTCTCTCGGTGGTGACCAGGAAGGTGTGTGCAAAGTCATGAGTGAGTTCTTGTCTTAGGTCAGCGTTTGATTGTTCAGATCTGAGCTCTTGTCGTCTCCCAGGGTTCACTGCGGTGCCCGGGAGATGAGAGAGAATGAAGAGCAGACCTTTTGGACGGGACCATGTGGATAACCTGTGGAGTAGAAGCCCTGGAGACCCCCACTCGGGAACCACCGGCCTGCTCCCTGGGGCAGTCAGGCCCCCTGAGTTCCCTCCCCTTCCTCCTTTCCCCTCGGGCCGCTCGGAAGCCAGGCCTGTCCTCCCCACCTGCCGAAACCGGTCAGCCCGGGGGCTTGGGAGCAGGGCGCCTCAGGGTGCGGGGAGGCACTCTGTGTGAAGAACCCCTGGGAATCCTCAGCGGGGACCGTGGCAGTCCTCTCTTCGTGGCTCCTGCAGTGGTGCCTGGTGCCCGGGCACATTCAGAGTCGCGGTGCCGCTCGCGGGACTGGGGCCGGGGCTGTTCTGCGTACCTAGGTCTGAGCAGCAGGCGACGCGCAGGGGCGGCCCCACTGCGTGGTCCCAAGTCCCCGTGTTCTCACCTGGAGACTAAAGGCCAGTGTAGATTGGAGCAGGGCTGAAGCCCCCCAAGTCTTTGGCCCCAGGGACACCGCGAAGGTGACAACTCAGGCCACTCTTTCCCCTGGAGGGGCCCAGACGACACCTCCAGGCAGGGCTGTGGGCAGCCGGTGAGTGCCCACTGCCCTCAGCTCCTGGGTCCCCGTCTGCCCCTTCTGCTCATCCTGGGTCTTGGCGCTGCTACCCCCACCCCCAGCCCAGGACCTGAGCCACCAGGAGACAGAGAGAAGGGGTGTGCTTGGCAGCGGCTTTCTGCATCTGAAGCTAGACCTTCACATCGACGGCTCTGACCCGTGGTGGTGTCACGCGTCAGCGAGATCCCCGGAGACGCACAGCCGGAGTGCAGAGGAGCACTTCATTACACCTGCAGGCGGGGGCGCAGCTTCCCCAGACCCCAGCTCCGATGGCTCTTGCTCGTCCGATTTTAAAGACAGAAGCCCCATCCCCCTTTTGGCACCCCCCCCCCAGGGGACTGGCACAACAGTGGGTGTGACAGCGATTACAGTTATTCATTGGGCTCACAGGTACCTGCGAATGCCTCCCAACACGTGGGCAACTATAATCTTAGGCAAAATTCCTTTACTTCTAGGGGTGATTAACCTATTACTGGAAAAATATGGAGAGAGGTCCGTTGATGATAAAAATGGAGTCTAGTCGCCTTGGCCTGGGGCCAGGTCAGTGGCAGCTTCCGGGAGCAGTGTCCCCAGACAGTGACCACCTGTTGTACATCACAGGATGTGAGCCTTGCCCGCCCTCTCCCTTCCTTCTTTCTTTTTCTCCCCAATGACCGCCCACTGTCAGTATCATCTTGTATTGGTTTCAGGGGCACAGTGTAGTAAGCCCACCATGTACTGTACATAATGATCCCCCGTATTTCCAGTGCCCACCTGGCACCGTACAGTCATCACAGTGTTATTGACTATATTCCCTGTGCCGGACGTTCCATGCCCGTGACCGTTGTTACCACCAGTCTGCACCTCTCAACCCTTCACCTGCTCACCCAGCCCCGGCCCCGGCCCCGGCCCCTCCCCCCTTCCTCCTTGATCTGGCTCTGCAGGGACGGCCCCTCAGGTGTCCCGAGGGAGGTGGAAGAGAGCGGGGAGCATCCCCAGGCAGGCTGTGTGTAGGTCCCGGGGCAGGGGAGAGGGAAGCTGCCAGCCCTGTGGCACCGGGGCTCACGGAGGCCGCCTCGAAGAGCGTGACCGTCTTCCACGTGGACGTACTACTCATGTGAAACTGTGGTGGCTGTTTCCTCTGTCCCTGTCCTTAAAGCCACGTCGTCTTTTCTCAGAGGCCCCAGACCAGAGGCCTCGTGTGGGTACCGGGCGGGTCACTAGCGCTGTGATAACCGGCCCGCCAGACCCGCTGTGGAAAACCAGCCCCTGCTCTCCTGAGGCGCCTGCCTCCCTCCACCAGGGGCCTGCGTGGCCACTGGGTCTGAGCCTGGTTTCTAAGGAGGCACTTGGGGCCCGGAGGCCAGGACCCTCTGCTCTGCCGGCCACCCAGCAGCTCTGTGCTCCCGCCGGACCTTTGTCTGCACTTCGGCGAGCTCCCTGGTCTGTTTTGTATTCAGCCTGGCCCTGCCTTCCTGACCGCCCCCTCCTTCTCTGTAAACAGTGATATGAAGTATATTTGCTTTGCTTCCCAGCCTTGCCTGCCCCTCGTGTGTCCGAAATAGCGGGCTGGAATTCATGAGAATGTTATGTCTTAAGATGTTTACAATCCGAAAGGACCCCTTATGGTTTTTTTAAATACTAAAGCGCCTGGGCTGTCGGTGTTTTCTGCTGGAGAGACAGCCCAGTTCACGGTGCGGAGGCAGGGCTGTGCACCGTGGGCTGTGCACCGTGGGCTGTGCCCCGTGTAGTTTGCGGCGCGCCGGGGGCTGCGGTAAACCGTGAAATGCCGACGGCCCGCAGCGTCATTAGCAGGATCAGACGCTGTGCAGGGAGAAGCACAATAGTCGTCCGAGGTCAATAAAAGTAAGGAAAAGTTCTGATAAAAGCAGTACACCCCAAGTTACATCACAAGCAGTCCTTATAGCAGGCCGGGAGTACGTCAAGAGCCTTCATTGCTAATTAAAGAAACCTTTTGAGGTTTAACAGCTCATAAATTCGCGCTGGGAATGCCCTATTGTTCGGAGGTTAGAAGTCCTGTCTTTGAAATGTAGCAGTTGTACTTTTATATTGCATTCCTCCCGGAGCACCATTGTAAACATGAAGGGTTTGCATTTCAACTTAAATTCGAACAATGTGGTCGGAAAAGAGTTCACCACATCAAAGGGAGGCTGTTTGGGCATGTTTTATGCATTCTTTTTTCTATAGTATTTAAAGCTACAAATGACTCAAGAAGTGTGTTCCGTTTGGGCCGTGGCGTTGCTGAGTGTCTTCGCGGGGCTGTGCTGCGCTTGCCTTCTCTTCCGAGAGAAGGTCTGGAAACGGGTCTAGGCCTCCTGCCGTCAGTTGCCCTTAACCCACTATCTTCAGACCCTAGAAACAGTTCTGGAAATGTTGTTATGCTGGATCTAAACAGCTAACACATTCTGTGCCTTTTCAGGGTCATTTTTTTTTTATCTCAAAATATCCACTGTATCAACTTTGAATTTTTTTCTTTTTTTCAGTGCAAATTATGACCCTCTTCCACACCCTCTTAGCCTCTCATTTGAAAACAAAACAAGTCAAAACACACTTTTTTTTTGTGGCTGAGCCAGAGGTTATAGGGAAGGAAGGTTGGATGGTAGAGGGACAGATGTGGGTGCTGGTTCCCACAGTATGAAGAACACTGGGCTCCCCCCAGCCCCTGGGTGTCCAGGCCATTTTGTTTGATGGCCAGGAGCCCTCAGAAAATCATACACCTTCCTTGAGCCTCAGTTTGGCCATCTGTAAAATGAAAGCAGTTGCTACACTTCCCTCCCTCCTATTCGTGCATTCACTCATCCACTCATCCATTCACTCATCCACGCATCCATTTTTTATCCCTGGGGAGACCATGTGAACAGAGCCCTCGCTGTTCTGGCCCCGCAGGGCTCATGGCCTGACAAGGTTGCATGTTACCAGAATAGTCAGAGTCACGCGTCATCACTAACTGCGGTCTCCTGTGCTTGGAAAGGGGATGTGACCTTGTGAGAGCTTAGGGCAAAGGGGGGTGCAGTCACTTTCCTGCGCCCAGAGCTGCAGGAGGAAGAGGAGAAGGGAGAGCTGGAGAGCTGGAGTTGAGAGAGGGCAGGCTTACGGGTCAGGGTACGCATTTTGATCTTTATTCTTACATGAAAGGAAACCCTTGGAGGTGTTGGGCAGAGGATGGGGTTGATCAGGAGAGGTGTGTGTTAGCAGAGCCCTGCCACCGCGGTGTGAAGGAGGTGCAGAGAGAACGCGGACGATCGCGAGGGCTGACACCGGTCCGGGCTCACACAGGCACAGGCAGGACCAGGGACAGGAAGTAGAGAGGCGTGGACGAACTTGGGGAGCGTTCGGTGGAAACAGGATTAGGTGATGGGTAGATAAAGGGCCCGTGAGGACGAGGAAGGTGTCAGGACGACTCTGAGGTGTGGGCATGTGTCACTAACTGGACGTATGGTGGAGACATTCCCAGGGTGGGGCAGCCTGGGAGGGGGGTTATTAGCAAAATAGGTGGCACCTGCCCTTGATGGCCTTGGGCCAGGTGCTGACCTCCTTTAATCCGTGTATTTCAGAGCACATGTGTGACGTGGGTTTCTGCACCACACAGATACGGAAACAGGGACAGAGAGTAAACTTGTCCAGGGGAACATGAATACCCCCCCCCCCATTTTGGATCGTGCGGGGTGAAGTGGCTGAAAGAAAACAGGGTGAAGTGGCTGAAAGAAAACAGGGAGCCGGGCAGCATGAACGACAGGCCATCTGGGGCCGAGGCTCTGGCTCTGCCCCTCGGCTGCGCAAAGCAGGGAAACCGCTTCCCCTCCCTGGGCTTCACTCCCATCTCTGAAAGGAGCAGCTTGGGTGCCACCATCCTCGGTCCCCTCTGCCTGCTCTGAATGCCCATGAGTTTTTTTTTTTAATCCTCACCCGAGGACATTTTTCTATTTTCTGTTCAGACAAAGTGGGAGGGAGAGAGAGGAACACAGAGAGAGAGAGAAACATCGACGTGAAAGAGACACATCGAGTGGCTGCCACCCACACGACCAACCAGGGCCGGGGACAAACTGCAACCGAGATATGTGCCCTTAGCGGGAACCGAACCCGGGTCTCTCTGGACCGCAGGCCGACGCTCTAACCGCTGAGCCAAACCGGCCAGGGCTGAATGACCATGATTTTTATGATGGACAGATACAGCTCACGCACAATCCCTTTCCAGGCTTATTCGAATCTTTTTTTTTTTCTTCTTTATTGATTTTAGAGAGAGAGGAAGGGAGAGGGAGAGAGAGAGAAACATTGATGAGAGAGAACATGGACTGGCCGCCTCCTACATGCCCCCCACTGGGGATTTGGCCCACAACCCGGGCATGTGCCCTGACTGGGAATTGAACTGGTGACCTCTTGGTGCATGGGTCAGTGCTCAACCACTGAGCATACCAGCCAGGTGCTTATTCGAATCTTTAGAGCT
Organism: Molossus molossus; assembly: GCF_014108415.1. Lineage (NCBI taxonomy): Eukaryota > Metazoa > Chordata > Mammalia > Chiroptera > Molossidae > Molossus > Molossus molossus. Next base: position 97,717,184 of record NW_023425346.1, read on the forward strand.
TCTTTCTCAACATTGTAGCGAGGCCTCCCTCGGTGCCCCTGCCCTCCGTCCACGGCCAGGCCTCCCTCGGTGCCCCTGCCCTCCGTCCACGACCAGGCCTCCCTCGGTGCCCCTGCCCTCCGTCCACGACCAGGCCTCCCTCGGTGCCCCTGCCCTCCATCCACGACACACACAGATGCCCGAGAGGCTCGGGAGGCAGCACCCTCCTTCCCCTGACGGAGACACAGGTGGCCAAGGTGAGCCTGAGCCCAGATTCTGGACGCGGACCTTCCAAGTCCAAACTTAGTCCTGAGGTCTCCCTTTCTGTTCCTAAGGTGTCTTATTTTACTGGAAATGATTAACAGATATGCAGGAGTAAGTCATTCCTGTTGTTTGAACATCTGTCCATAGCAGAGCCCATTTTAGAATCATTTCTGAGTGACTCGAGGTCAGTTGAACTAGTTAGAGGCAGGCCGTTTCAAGGGAGTGAACACAGTCTTGAGAAAGCCCCCAAGTGTTCTGAGGCGGGGAGGCTTGTGTTAGAGATGTGTGTGAGCTAATACACAGACGCCCGCGTGCTCCGTCTCTCTCTCTCTCCCCCTTTAATGGGCACGAGATCAAAACTTGGTGTGGACGGGAGTGAGTTAATCAGACCTCTAAGAACACACAGTAATCCGGCTCCGGGTTATTGAATACCATCAAATACAGGAACAAGCACGTCCTTAAAATGACCATCATGTTTCTAGGGTGGCTCATCCGTCTCGGAGACCCGGCCCGTCACTGCCAACCCTGACCCACAGGAGGGTGCTCGGAGCAGCGGAGAGCAAAGCTCCCACTCGCTCTGGGTCTTCCCCCGGGGGGCCTCTCCCTGCCCCTTAGCTTGCGGGGCTTGTCCGGCCCCAAAGGATGAACGGTCCTGGCGCCCTCGCCTCCCAGTCAGCTGGCCTGGGGGTGCCCACCTCCGTTTTTGAAAGCACTGGCTGTAGCCACTCAAGTCCCTGGCTCTGTACTTGGGCCACGGGCATCGCTCTTCTGACTTAATTTCACCGCCTCCCTCTCCTGCCTTTGTGTCCACCCGCCAAGCACACATCTGGCCACCGCCCCGGTGGCGCTGTTTGCGTGGGAGGGGTTGGGTGAGTGGTCCCTCAGTGCCCCCCGCTTGTCCCCGCTGGCTTGGTGCACCCCAGAACACTCTTCTTCTCGTGCACCTGCCAGGGAAGGCTGCCAAGCGGCGTTCAGCTTCTGTGAAAGGGCCTTGCCCCATGGTGTCCTCCTTGGCCACTGACCGTCTCGGGGACACTCTCCCAGGTCAGGGCTTGATTGTGCAGCTGTGTGCTGATGCCGGTTTTCCCGGACGTGTTAGTTACGAACTAATCAGGCTTATGCATTTGAAAAGTAGAAACATTTGAATTCTTCACGTTTTTAAGGTAGCACGCAGCCTAGAGGTACCTAATGCGTCCCGTATCTCCGCCCATCTCCAGCTACTGAAAGTTGTCGGAAGCATCCGGAGCTCAGGCAAACGTCCTGCATGTCCCAGAGGAAACAAATGTGGGCTTGTGGGCTCCTCGCAGCGTGTATCTCTCAGTCTGGGAGCTGGTTAGTGGCCAAGGCTGGAACCCTCTCGAGATGCCACACCTGAGATTCCCGACCTGCCCCCGTCGATCTGCGTTTTCCTGTGCCCTGCATCTAGCCTTGATCGTCCTGGCCCGGTCCTCCTGTCTCCCTCTCTGCCCAGTCCTGATAGCGTGTCAGTTGGTCCTTTGTTTATCCATCAGCCATTCATGATGCATCCACCATGTACCGGCCCCCGGGGTCCAGAGGTGAGTCCCCTGCTTCCTGGGGTTGAGCAGCTTGGCCCGTGTCCTTGGCTGCAGCGGTGCGACTCATAGAATCTCTGGGGCACTCCTGTGATTAGATGTGGCTGTCCCTCAGGGGAGTGGGGTTGCTTTGCTGTCTTCCTTTAAAATCCTACATCCAGAGCGGGGCGTCATAGCATGACCTGGGGACTGCCAGGGTCTCGGCTCAGGACAGAAGGCTCACTTGGGCGAAACCAGATGGAGCGTGGTGCCGGTGCTGGTGCCGGTGCCGGTCAGAGCCAGACAGAGCCGGGCACACCGGACTGGAGGTGCCTGTGGAAAGGCAGAGGTCTGGGCCCCACCACAGACATCGGTCTGGGATCGCCCAGGTGAGAACCGGCATCTGCCTCTGCCCATGAAAGTGTGGGGACTACGGCTCCAGGTCCCCACACCCCTGCGGCCTCGGCTGGGTCCTCAGCGGGACGAGGCAGGAGGCGTCAAGCAGTGGGCAGGCCTGGGACCTGGTACGTGGCCCACCTTATTCGCTGCTGGTCAGCCCATCACCAAGCCCAAGGGTCGGCCGTCCCAATCCCTTCCCGCCCCAGATCCCATAGTCTGATTCCCCTGACATGCGGTTACCGGCCACAGTCGTCCACTGTGACCTGGACTTGACCCCCGAGTGGTCTCTCTCATGAGAAGTTCCCAACCTTTGTCCCTTCCCGAAGTTCTCTTATTGACTCTCCATCTGTTTTTCCGTATTTCTTGGGATGATGTTGACTTGTTTTTTTGTTTTGTTTTTGTTTTTTCATGCCCGAGTGTTAAAGGTTGTTTTCAGAAGGTTGAGATTCCTAAGGGAAAGATGGGCTCATTTCAAATGGTCTGTGGTTTCTCAGGTAGTGAAACGTTATCTTGGGCCTTTGCTTAAAGAACTGGGCACAGGCTGTCTCTGATTTGAAACCCAGTGGAAGGGAGTGAGAAGGAAATGGAACAGGTCTAAACGTTGTCAGCAGTGATCTGCACCCCCGTCTGTCCAGGGGACCCGAGGGCCTGGGCACAGAGCAGTCACGTGGGCATGTTGTTTCGGAAACCTGTGCGTGGCGGAGGGTGGTCCGTGCACTGGCATCCCACCCCTTGGAGGGAGGGAGCTGCTGTCCCGGCAGGACCTCATCCAGCAGGAAGCACGTGTGTGTCCCTTGGGCCGCCGGGGTCTGCACAGCAGCAGAGACTCCAGATCACCAGTTACCAAGCTGCCAACTTGAGAGACACCGCGTGGCCTCTGAGCCGGGGCTGAGCAGGACAGCAGCGGTGAGGTCTGGGCCCACAGGCGGAGGAATGAGAGATGCTCTGCAGGGAGGACCCGCGGGTGCTGGAGGCCTCTGCGGATTTCCAGGACTTGGAGCACTCAGTTTGTACGTCCTGGTCCTGTGTGCTGGAGCCACTGCACCAGGCGTGGTCCCAACGAGCACTGAGCACTGACGGCCCTTCTCCGCCTCACTTCCCCTCCTGGCCTCTGGCTGGGCTGGTGCGAGAAGGGACAGAAGGAGAGAGGATGGGGCAAGTGCCGTGGGTGGAAATGTGAGCCAGGAAACAGAGCCACTTTGCTTAGGTTTAAAATCCATCATTTCCAGCACTGCTGCATCCAGGACCCGCTGTCTTATTGCACGGACTGTGTGTGCGTCTCTTCTAATTTGGAGTAAGGGCGACACAGATCATCCCAGCGAAAGTGCTCAGCTGTGCGCATGCACAGTAGCAGGAGTAGATCCCGAGTTTAGAACTGGCTAAAATACCCGCACCCACACCCACGACCTCTCTCTGTCCCTCCCACTGCCTGTCAGTCTCTGCTCTGCAAGAAATCCTGCACGAAGTAGAGACTGCTAGATGCTGGCAAATAGTGCCCAGGTTTCAGACCCTCTAGATCAGTGGTTCTCAACCTGTGGGTCGCGACCCCTTTGGGGGTTGAACGACCCTATCACAGGGGTCGTCTAAGACCATCAGAAAACACTTATTTCCGATGGCAATTCATAACAGTAGCAAAATTACAGTTATGAAGTAGCAACAAAAATAATTCATGGTTGGGGGTCACCACAACGTGAGGACCTGTACTGAAGGGTCGCGGCATCAGGAAGGTTGAGAACCACTGCTCTGACAATAAACAGCCCTGTAACATTCGGGCAGCAGCTTCTGTGGGAGCCCATCTGTTTCAAAATCAGCCTAATTGTGCTCACGAGGTGGAATGCTTTGTTGGCTGGAATGTGCCCGCCTTTTCTCCGGCAGTCAGTGTCCTGGGCCTCTGGCTCCACCTGCTGGCACGGGTGTAGGCACTGGAATGCCACCCAGCGTGGGTCTTTTCAGTTGAAAGAAAAAATCAGTGGTTCCCCAAAGCTAGCGTAGGTCAGAATCACCTGGGAGCTCATTAAAAGCACAGTGGCCAGGGCTGTACGCCAGCCTCCTGAGTGGGAAACCCTCGCAAACAATTCATGGGCTCACGCTAGTATGTGTGAGAATTGTCACCTGGAATTCAGGGACCTGAAGGTCAGGAGTGACCCCACCATGTCTCACTGATCCCCAGACAGGGGCAGTGACAAAGCCCGCTGGAGGCACACACTCCTCCCTTTTCCAGTTAGTCCTGTAACTCTTGGTGGTGACGGCCAAAGCTGTATTCCCTCGGAACTCCTCCGCACCGTTCACAGTGGGGGGCCCAGTGCTTCTGGTGGCGTTGCCATGACAGCATGGCCTCTGACCCATGTGATGAGAAGGGCACATCACCTCTGGGGTCTTCCCCGACACTCATAGCCTGAGACTAACCATGAGGAACCACATCGAGGGCTCTCCAGGCTGCCTGGCTGGTCCTCCTCGAGATCCTCGGGGTCATGGAAACCAGGAAAGACTGGGAGACCACACAGACCAGAAGAGGGGAGACCTGACAACTAACTGCACTTTGGATCCTGGGACAGGGAGAGGGAGTTAGTGGACAAGCTGGTAAAGTCCTGATGACGTACCCATCTCTGTATGTAGTTTCTTTGTTGACAGTTACACTATGATGATGTAAGATGTTGACCTTAGGAAAATTTAATTGTCTGTGTTATCTTTGTAGCCTTTCTAAAAACCTAAACTTAGCTCAAACTTACAAGTTCATTAAAAATTAAAATGTCGGGAGGAGGGGCAGTGACTTAGACCAAATGAGTTTGAGGGCGTTGCTGAGGAGCCAGCGCACACTGCCCAGCCCCCCCCCCCTCCGCCCCAGACGTCACAGCCAGGCTGGCTGCGGGGACAAGGGCGTCCAGAGCAGCCACCCAGGCCGCAGGCTGCTGGCCTGGCCGCTGCCACTCTCCCATCTCCAGGCAGCCTCGCAGGAGCCACACAGGCCGTCCTGGAAGCTTGTCACTGTGCAGAGCTGTGAATGTCTAGTCCTGCTGCTCCTGCGGAGACAGGAGCCTGGGCCCAGGAGCAGAGGGACTTGTCCAAGGTGCTGGTGCAGCCAGGCTGCGGACCTGCCTCCACTGAGCGTGTTCCTCTTCCGCAGCCTCTCAGGGATCTGAGGCTGTGACCCGGGTGCCGCTCGGTGCAGCTTCCTGGGCTCCAGCCACCAGCAGTGTGTTAGATTCCCTGGCAGTGGGACCCAGTAATCTGTGTTTCTAACGAGTTCTCCATTATTACGCCCTGAAGTGAGGGCCAGGGCAGCAAATGGGGCAGCTGTCCAGACCCTAGACTCTGGAACCTGTCTGGCTTGGCCCAGACCTCTGGCATGTGTGCAAGCGAAGGGCCTGGACGCTGGCCCGACTCTGGCCTTCAGAGCTGCTCTGTCACCGTGTGATGGGGACTGTGCCCTTGGGGCCAGGGCTGCTCAGGCCAGGAAGGGGGAGGCTTGGCCCAACTGCCCTTCGGGAGCAAAGCTACGGCAAGTGGCAAGCCCCGACCAGAGCCCAGCATGTCCCCGAGGAGGCAAGTCTTTATCTTTCTGAACTCGATTTATTAAAGTTCAAACACTCTCCTACCCACTGCTTTCGCCTTTAAAAAGAAAAATAGAAGAATATATAACTCACTCAAAGACGACCCCAAGATCAAAACTGCAGAGGAAGCTGGCAGGGGGACTTGTATCCAGGTTCTGAGAGGGCCGCGAGAACCCCCCCTACCCGGCCTCCCCACCGCGGTCCCCCCTTACATGGCAGTGGCAGGCCTGCCCCCAGTCCCCAAGATGGAGGCGGGAGGGTCAGAGCTGGCAAAGGGCGTCAGCTGGGGGGGACGGGAGCAGGTACCCCTTCGGGCCCAGCCCACGAGCAGGCCGGGGGGAGGGCAGGACAGCTGCCCACACCGCGCAGGCCCCCTGAGGCCCCGTGAGCAGCAGGCGGCGTCCTCCCTCAGGTGCGCACTGGCCCTGGGCCCCGGGGTTGAATATCCCGAAGGGTTTTCTTCCCTGTGCTGACATTGTTCGAGCCCATGTGTGTGGATGCCCCTCAACCTAAGGGTTATCTCCTGATAAACCAACCCATCGTAGTCGAACACGCATGTAGTACACCTACCCCGTCGACCGTCATGGCTTAGCCCACGCAGAACACTCACATTGCTCTGCAGCTGGGCACAGTCGTCACGCCAAACTACTTTACAACAAAGTGTTGAGGACCTCGTCACTTTTTATGCATCTTGCTTTCGCACCATCATATCAAAAATCCTTAAGTTAAACCATGGTAAAACTGAATTTTTTATCAGAACTCTCTCCTTCCCCACAAATGACGTCCTTATTCACCCCTCAGTGTCCTTTATTCTACGTAAAACATGTTCTCAAGTCTGTGCCTCAAGGCAAGGCCGTGCCCACGTCTCTGCCGCCCCAGCCCAGCAGGTGGGCCCCTGGGTGGACTGGGCAGTGAGAACTCAGCCTCTGCCCTCAGGCAGCCCTGCGCCAGCTCTCCCGGAGTTTTCCGGAATCTGTCCCGTGAATGTCCCTAGATGACCTTGAATTGGAAAAAACAAACAGTAGCAAAGTGTATGGAACGGGAGGAATGTGCTTGGAGACTGTCAACCTCTCTAGTGTCCAGAGTCGGCGGGTGCCATGTGGGAACGGGGGTGCTTCCAGACTGCTGTCCAGGGTCACTCTTAGACTGAGGGAACCTCGAAGCATCTGAAAGCATCAGGAAACACATGTGGAAGGTGTTTGAAAGTTATCCCCACCGTCGTCACACTCCTCTGGATAAAGTGTTAAGATGGTGACAGAACTTACAAAGGATTTGAGACAAATTGATTTAAAAATCAGACGTGTTCGTCAGCATTAAGCGCACAGCCATTTGTGTGCCCCTTTACAGCAGACGCTGTCCCCAGGTCGCGAGGAAGGCAGTGATGTTGTTCAGGTTTGCGGATGCGGGTTGGGGGTCAGGGAAGACACCTGGGCCCCTCAAGGCTGGAGCCGTGTGGAAAGGGATCTGGGTTTGAATCTTGACTCGGCCACTGACCAGCTGTGTGGTTTTGGTGACTCACATCTTTGAGGTTCAATTCCTCCATCTGTGAAGTAGACTTGGAAAAATAAATACAGTAAAAACCACATATAACAATGTGCGTGAATTTCACAAACAACACAAAACGAAGCCACTTAGAAAGGGGACATGCTGTACAAATCCATTCATGGGCAAAAATAGACCAATGAATCCCCTCTGAGGAGCAGGCTGGTGGGTCCTCCTGGGTGAGGGGCAGTGACCGGAAGAAAGCAGGTGGGGGTATGTGAGCCCTGGGAACACCCCCCGTGCTAAGAGCTGGATGTCGTGGCCCAGGTGTTTGGTGCATGCGCATTACTCAGGCCGGCCACACTTTCTGACGGGAGGGGGAGGGAGCAGAGTGCGTGTGCAGACACCCCTCGTCTCTCCCTGCACCCCTCTCTCCGTTCTAGCGGCGAGACCTCGTAGTCTGCATTGCAGGGAACGCTGCGCCCGACCTCGTGGGCCCGGCACTTTAGGTTGTTGAATTGCTACCTGGAGTATCACCCCTTGACTTTAAGTCAGTGGTGCCATGACGGTCCCCCCACGAACCAGCCAGATGAGGAAGAAAAGCACAACAGGTGAAGGGGGACCTTGGTGAACTTCCTTTCAAAGCCGCTGTGGTGTGATCCCAGACTGTGCTTTGGAACGAAGACACCCCCACGGTGCTGGCTTGACCGGTGGACATGAGTTTTCTTCTCTCAGGTCACCTCTGCATGTTACCTTTCTTGTAAACCAGGATTAAACTCCCATGTGTATGAAGGTTGTGAGGTTTTAAGTGCATTTCAAAATATTTTTAGATAGATAATTATAATTAGTGACTCAAAAAATATGGTGGTCTTATTATCTTAAGCACCTTCCCTTTTCATAATTTATTTTTTATTGATTTTATAGAGAGAGGAAGGGAGAGGGAGAAAGAGACAGAAACATTGATGAGAGAAAACATAGATTGGCTGCTGCCTGCATGCCCCCCACTGGGGCTCGGGCCCACAACCTGGGCGTGTGCCCTGACCGGGAATCGAACCCGGACCTCTTGGTGCAGGGGTTGACGCTCAGCCACTGAGCCGCACCAGCCGGGCGGCACCTTCCCTCTTCAAAGGTCTTGCTAAATTGTTGGACCTGGGCTTTCCTTTCAGGCTTTTCCCATCTTGACCAGTAACTGACTTAACAACCATAGTTTCAGAAGGCATTTTGGAGGCTTTGTAATTTATAGAATTCTAATAAAGTAACATTTTGAAAAAGTGTAGGTCCCATGCTGCTGCCCTCATGAATGAAAAAAATGATTGCCTCTTCAGCTCCCTAATTTAAGGGAAATCTGTGCCATCCTGCGACGTCTCTCGAGTATAATTTCACCGGATGGTGCAGAGGGCTCATCAGATCATGAGTAAGACCCATGAATACCAGCAAATTAAGTATCTCTATTTATAGGGATGGTGAGCCGTAGGGCAGATGGCCATCAACCCATGGTGTTCTTTTTAGCAATTCTTATCTGGGTGAAATTGCTTCTCCTCCCTTAGATGTAAAACGCAGAAATCCCTGCATTATACATAAGGGTAGAGAACTGAACATTTTTCCATCAAGAATCACGAATCAATAAATCTTATGATCTCACTCCTGGTGCTGTAATTGAGCCCAATTGTCTCACACCAGGCACCAGTCTGGAGGTTCTCTGAGGCATGCTCACTGTTTCTTCGGGTAAGATTGAGGGCTGACCTCCATTCACAGGAACAAAGAGGCAACAAGGCTCATAAATGCTCATATTCTGTGCCAAGTTCGCCAGCAGGGCGGGCCGTTTCACCCCGCACCGACAGCCTCCGTGGTCTGACTCAGCGGGGAAGGAGGGTCTCGCTGGGCCCTCCCTGGACAGAAGTGCGCCACCACCTGGAGGGTGTCACGCCTCTTTTGGTACCTGTTTCTTAGAAGGCAAGTGTTTAGGAACTAGCAGCTTCACATTTGGTACAAACCCTGCCAAATAGTCTTCGAACAGACCTGGGCTCTATCTTTTGAAAAGCCACTGTTTTTTTGTCATTTTACTTTGCGTCTGTCTTGTCTGCCTCATACGTTTTACTTCGTATCTATCTAACAAGCAGACGTGGAACACACAGTGTGTGACGACATCAGAGATGAATGACCAGGGCACCCAGTGCCCGTCCGGCATTTCCTGCAGGCCCAGCACTCAGCATTTTGTGGACATCGATTCTGATCCTCCCCATGGCCCAGTCAAGTGTCTGCTCTGACTGTTCCCATTTGTAGGCATGGAAAGTAAGGCCAAGTTCAGGTCATTTGCTGGCTCCAGGATGTGTAGCTAAAAAGTAGGGACACTGTGATTTACTCCCAGGTCATCCAGCCCCAGGGTCTGGAACGGTTCCTGGAAGCGGCCTTGTTCAGCAGGGCCCCTCACAAGTGCACCCACTCGAGCCTGGGAAGTGAAGACGTGCTCCGGAGTCCCCTCTGGCTCCTGGCAGGGCTGGGTGCGTCTCCCGATCCCCTGCTCACTCTGCTCCTTCCATCGCACCTCGGGGAACCTCCTCTCCTCTTACCCCCGGCCGAGGCCCTTTTCTCTGTGCTTAGCAGATGTACGTACATGTGGAAAACACATTTCTAAGTCCCTTCGAGAAATACCTGCAAGGACCCTGGAGGTTAGGAAGAGAAGTAGCAGATGATGTGACTCTGTGGCAAATACAGAAACAGTTTTTAAAGTCAGCGACAGGGTGGGGAATCAGAAGACAGAGCTTAGCTGAAACTGGGGGGCAGCCGGAGGCCAGGCCCCCAGTGTGGCCCTGAGCCAAGCACAGAGGTGCCGACGCTGTGGGGGGGAGGCTGGCTGACATCACATACGTGCTTGTCTTCAAAATGTCAAATATGAGTTTACACTTGAAAACGTTCCCCAACATTTTGCCGCTGGGTCAAGAAGCATGTAGTGTCCAGAGCCTGAGTGAAGACACGAAGGCATTCTTCAGGCCGCAGGGTGGCTTTGAGGTGACCGGAAACACCGACTCGGGACACATGAAATGCGCGTGAGGTCGGGCTTGGCTCCACGGGAATCAGACGTGGCCGTTGTTGTTCTGTTCACCCAAGGCCCTCTGGTGGCCCTGGAAAGTGAACCGTTTGGGGCCAGTGGAATTTAAGGGGACCCAGCGCGGGAACCCCACAGTCACATCTGTGATGACGGGAGAGTTCCAGAGTGGGGGGCTCACGCTGGGTCTCCTTTCTGTATTTCAGATGGCAGTGAGCTCCCCACAGAGCCACAGAGAGAAGGGGCAGACACTCAGGGTTGGAGCAGGAGGCCCGGGCACAGGGAAAGGGTGTGATGGCTGACGTACTCGGGGTGTTAGCAGCGATGGTGATGTGGGGTGTGGGAGGAGAGCCAGAATTGCAGTCAGAAGACCCAGGTTCAAGTTTTCCTTCCCCCACACTAGCTGTGTGACCTTAGGGGTGTCCCTAACACTCTGGGAGCCTCAGTGTCCTTATCTGTAAAATGGGGGTCATGAAATTGGAACCACAAGCTAATTGAAATAGGGCGCCGTAACAGGGCTCTGTCCGCAGAGTGCTGTTGTTCCTCTCTTGATGTTTGTCTCCTACTTGGACGGGTGGCATTTCTTCTGGGTGGCATTTCTCCTTGGTGCTGTTCTCCTCGAATGCCCTGCAGGGGGCCACCGGGCTTCTGTGACAGCCGCTCATGTGAGAGCTGGAGCCCAGGAGCCTTCCACTGGCCTCTTCTGATTCCTCCCGCGTCCCCATCATGAAGACATGGACTGCCGGCCACTTTCCTTGGGACGCCACGAGTCCCTGTAGGTTCTGAGTAGTCTTCTGGCCTCCGGGGTCCGTGCCCTGAAGCCGAGTGTCAACATGCGCCCTTGACCTTGCTTCTGACGCTGCCCCAGCTGGTCCTCACCGCTCCCTGCCCACCTGGCACGGGGGTCATGTCCTGGCCCGCGCTCCTAAGTTCAATTAAGAATAGACTTGTTAAAAACAACTGTTAAAGGAAAAGCAGAACTTGGCTTTTATAACAGTGAAGCAATAAACTAATGGCAGTTGGAGTCACGAGTTTCAGTGTGATTTCAAAGCATTTACCACTTTGAACAAGAGGAACTCCTTTGCACATATATAGGTCAAAAGCCACATCCAGTAAAACTTAATTTATAGCATTCATAAAATCTTTAAGGTGAGCCTGGCCGGTGTGGCTCAGTGGTTGAGCGTCGCCCACGGACCAAGAGGTCGCCAGTTCAATTCCTGGTCAGGGCACAAGTCTAGGTTGTGGGCCCGATCCCCAGTGAGGGGCATGCAAGAGGCGGCCAATCGATGTTCTCTCTGATCAATGTTTCTATCACTCCCTCTTCCTTCCTCTCTAATATCAATAAAGAAAAAAAATTTGTTTTTAAATCTTTATGGTGAAAATCTTAAGCCTGTATGTTTGGACATCATCTTTAATGAAAGTGGGTCAGTTGACATGTATAGGGTGGGGCACAAGTAGGTTTACAGTTGTTGGAATGGAGAATAACACAGTAATGGATACATAATGATACAAGAACAGACTAGTACTCACAGCGGTGACCACCCTGCCTTTCACTGAGCGGAGAAAACCTTGAGCAGCTTCCCCAGCAGGGACGGTGGGGGCCAGGCCTGCCGGGTCACTTCTGAGTGCTGTCGGGGTCAAGAAGGGCAGTTCCCCGAGGATCTCAAAGGGAAGGGAGACCCCGATATGCGTGCGCATGGGGCTCTCGGTCCCAGTGGAAAAGCAAAATAGGAAGGAGTTCCTTCTGACTGCCTTTCAGAAACTCTCCTGTCTGGACAGCTGGAAGTCCAGCCATGGACTGAGCACACTGACTATCACACACTGCTTTCGGTGCCGTCCTTGCACGTCGATGTGTCACCTGTTAACACCTTCAACAAAGTGTCACACTTGTTGAGTACACAGAGTACACAGGCGGGGTCCACTGTCCACGTGTTTGCCCTCCAGGTTGGGCGCTGCCCACCCACCCTTCCCAGCCAGGCCTGTGCTTCCAGAGGATTCACCCACCCCCGCGCCCGCTCCCTAGGTCAGCTGTGGCAGACCTCGGTGGGCCCTGTTGAATGCCGCTTTGTCTGTCTGTGTGCCCAGGACTGGACAGGCACTGGGGAGCAGAGCCAGGACTGGACAGGCACTGGGGAGCAGAGATGCTCCTGCCATTAAGCTCGTGACCCGCGTCGGAGAGAGCAGGGGTGTCCGCTGGCCTCCCTCTCTGGCCGGACGCGGTGGCTGTTGCCTGAGGACCACCCAGAGGAAGGTGCTGGGAGCTGAGGAGCTGGGACTGGAAGAGGGCTGTCATCAGGGGTGCCAGCAGGCGGTGGGCTTGGATGGCGCTGAGGAAAAGGAATAAGACATATGCCCCTTCCCGCTTTTGCTCAGCGGTTAGAGCATCGGCCTGTGGATCGAAGAGTTCCGGGTTCAGTTCCCGCCAAGGCACGTACCTTGGTTGCGGTTCGTCCTCCGCCCTGGTTGGGGTCCTACAGATGGCCACCGATCAATGTGTCTCTCTCACATCGATCTTTCTCTCTCCCTCCCACTCTGTCTGAAGATAAATGTAAAAATCCTTGGGTCAGGATTTAAATAAAAAAAAGATAAGACATGCAGGCGATGGGAGGGGCCTTTCAGAGTGAGTTCACAGGGTTAGCAGGGTCACAGCGGAAAGGTACAGCCTTGTGGGTCCGCGTGCTTAGAAGTTAACCTGCCGCTTCCCGTGTCTGTTGCTGGCGCCCCCTGGGCTGCCCCGTGGAGGACGCTGAATCCCTTCGATTCAGGTGCTGGTCCTGGAGGTCCAGCAGCGTCTGTGTGTATTCCTTCCCTACTCCCACCTGCCTGAAGACGGGCCTTGGTGTACGATCGAAAGGCTTGTGTCATTGTAAACTGTGTGTTTGGTTTGTGTGCAGCCCCAAGAATCCTTTGCACAGTGATTTCTGTTATCCTTCACGTATCATGCCTGCACATTTGTCTGCCTGCCTAGATCCGGTCATTACGGTGATGCGCCCGCTCCGCTCCGCGGTCCGTGCTGCCCGGCGTGCTGGTGCATCTCAGGCTGGGAGGTGCAGGAGGTGCAGGAGGTGCAGGAGGTGCAGGTCGGGGAGGCAAAGGAGGACCCTGAGGCTGATCAAGGGAAACCAGCAGCCTACTTGGTGGGGCAGACAGACGGTCACGAATTATTTCTGAGCCTTGGAAAAATAAACTGAGCCCTCGAGATCCTGGGGACATTAAAGGATGCAAATGACAGCGATGGGGAAGGAGAAGATAAATGGGAGGGTTGTCAGGAAGCTTCTGAACAAGTCAAACTAGAGTCAGAGACAGGACCACAACTAAAATGTACTTGATGTTGAGACTTAGCATTGACAGCAGATGTTGCAAGTATGTTTTTCAAATGAGAGTGACGCCCAAGCCCCAGCCCCCTTGGCGTCCTGGGACGGAGTGCCTGGTGTCACTTTCCCTGTGCTTTGCCCTGACAGGAAGCAGCAGGAGTGCGCCCCCCTCCTACGGATTCCGTCTGTCGCCCGAAGAACTGAGGAGGACGCGGCTGCACAGATTTGACCGCCAGTGAGGACACCCAGCGCCTCCGGCAGACGTGGTCCAGGGCTGTGATGATTGCCCAGGGCCCCTCCCCCAGACCCCACTCACTTCTGCTGTGATGATTGCCCGGGGCCCCTCCCCCAGACCCCACTCACTTCTGTTGTGATGATTGCCCGGGGCCCCTCCCCCAGACCCCACTCACTTCTGCTGTGATGATTGCCCGGGGCCCCTCCCCCAGACCCCACTCACTTCTGTTGTGATGATTGCCCGGGGCCCCTCCCCCAGACCCCACTCACTTCTGTTGTGATGATTGCCCGGGGCCCCTCCCCCAGACCCCACTCACTTCTGTTGTGATGATTGCCCGGGGCCCCTCCCCCAGACCCCACTCACTTCTGCTGTGATGATTGCCCGGGGCCCCTCCCCCAGACCCCACTCACTTCTCACCGGGACCGGGAGCTGCCTTCCCGGCCTCCCTGGCCCAGGCGCTTGGAGCCCGCCCAGGCTGCTGTCCTGAACCAGCACGCTGACTGCCACTCACGGCTTCCCGGCGCGGCCTTTGGCCTTTCCCCTTTCCCCTGGCCGTGTCTCGCACCAGCAGGTCAGTCTCTCCACGCAGGGACCAGTCTCCACACTCTGTCCCCTCTGTTGCCTACGCGGCCCCTCTGCCTTGTTTTGTTTTTAACATCTGTGACCTTCACCAGGAGGCTTGTCTCCACCGGCGGGCTCCAGGTCCCACCTTGCGGGCAGTTCGGGCAGGGCCTGGTCCCCGGCACACTGCCCTGGTGACTTTCCTGGGCCAGGATGTGGCTCCCCGCCCGGGTTTCATCTCCTGTGCAGGGCCCCAGCTCTAGGGCCCGTGTCCAGGCGGCCTTGGCACTGCACTTGGTTTGGTCTTAGTTGCTTTGCCTCAGAGACCTCGGCCTGGAAAAGCTGTCCTGAGACCGCAGGTGGGGAAGCCACACCCTTGCAGGTCCCAGGTGGCACCAGCGCCCTGGGCCACCCCTGCAGTGCCCTCCGTGTGCCTGGGGTGGGTTGTACTTAAGCCATCAGCAAGTGGCCATGGATGCCCCGCGCGGAGTATGGGGTTATGCTCACTGAGAGATCGCTCTTGACGTTTTTCTCACAAAAGTGCCTTTTAATTGGCCACTGTAATAGCCACGTGTCTGCCCAGGTGTCCAGGCCACGCCCCTGGCCCTGCAGGGCGCCTGTCCCAGCGTGGAAGCTGCTTCCTGGTGCCCGTGTTTCCGGAACAAAAGGACAGTCCGATATGACTGATGTCTTCGTCACTGAGATATTTATTTTTAAAGAGTTGGAAGCAGAGAAATATCTTTCTATTTCAATGAATCGAGCATTTGTATAGTTTCTGATTATGTGGAAGGAAATAAGCCACAGGTAACAGGTTATTTGGGGGGTAGAGTATATACGATTTTGCTTTCTGTTTTTTATAATTTTATATTACTCTCTTTTAAAAATGTGTGTATATATATGTATTACCTTTGCAACAGGAAAACTGATTTATATAATAATAATAAATCAAATATATAATAAAGAAAATGGACTTAATAAGTGCTGTCTATTGAGAAAATTTACACTACAAACAGAAATACAACTATCTACATGTAGAGTTAAAAAAAATTTTTTCTTTATTGATATTAGAAAGAAGAAGGGAGAGAGAGATAGAAACATCAATGAGAGAGAACATTGATTGGCCGCCACCTGCATGCCCCCCACTGGGGATCAGGCCCACAACCTGGGCATGTGCCCTGACTGGGAATCGAACCGGTGACCTCTTAGTGCATGGGTCAGCGCTCAACCACTGAGCCACACCGGCCGGGCCTCTACGTGTACAGTTTTAAAATCATCTGGATTCTCACCACTCAGAAGGGCCCAGGGTTAATATTTGGGGGTAGTACTTTCTCAGTTTTCTTTGTGTAGATCTGAGAGATTTGGAGCACACCAACGATGCACTTTGTGCCAGTTCCTCAGCTGGATCGACCTGGGAAGGTTCTGGCACTTGCATGTAAATGAGCTAAGGAAGGCGCTGGGGACCTGGGAGCACGTTGACCTCCCGTCTGGCACCGTGATACCTGGCTCTTCGGTCAATTTGTAATCGAAGTAAAGTTATAGCTTGTCTGGAATACGAATTGTATCTGTGAGTCTGGTCGCATTAAACATATTTAAATGAAAATGTTCAAATTAAATGCCATTCCTCTCTCCCCTAAACTCTATGAATTTGAGTCCCATTTTCCCCATTAGGAGTGAGCCTGGTACACACCGTCTTCTGATAGCACAGTGCACAAGTACTCTGTCAGGACATTGTATCCTGTCCTCGCTATTACTGTGCACGACACAAGGACGCGCCTTCTGCACTGGAGTGTGGGCCGTGGGTGGCTCTGGGACCAGGCCTGTCTGTCTGTCTGTCTACACTTTCCCCCCTCCCCCTGCCCATCCAAGGCCGGCCCCGGCTCCTGCTGAGGACTCAGGAAGTGTCGTTTCCAATGCCTCAGAAGTCTAATAACGTTAGATGGAAGTGCTTTTTCCATTGCTGTTGGGTCCAGGAATAGTAGCTCCTGGCAGTACTTGGTCAGCGCGGAAGATGCTGGAGCTGGAGTTGGAATGATCTGTAACATGCACACCTGATTTATGGAGTGCAGCCTTGCTAGACTTTAGAGATGCTGAAAGGTCATTTTAGTTATCAATATAAACCAAATTATCTTAGCACAAGAGGAAAGATTCTGGAAATTATTATAAATATTTCATTCAGTTAAGATGCGCCTGTCACCAGGGCATACTATTTTCCACGTCCTCCTCGTTTGTTTTCTGCAATTAAGGACTCCCCAAAAGTATGCCCTCCAAAATTGGAATTGGGTTGAGAAAGACAAAAGTAAGTGTATTAGACTAATGACCTCTAGTAGGGAAAAAGCACATAGAGCTGGTTTTTAAATCTGATTCCTTAACAGCAATTTCGTGATAGTCTGTTCAACATCCATTTGCCACAGTTTGGTTGTGGTCAGAATCTTGGTTCCCAAGATAAGTGGGTGATTGAACTTGCTTCCTCTGAACGGCCTTGACAGTTTGGCCTGTGATTGCAAAGTTGTACTTGACTGCCGAGGTCCGTCGTCCTGTCTGCTGCTGAGGCTCAGGCCTGGCTGGGGACGGCTGGTTTTAGCAGGCCCCGGCCAGGCCGCACATGTGCCATTGGTTCTGCCGCCTGGGCAGTGAGTCAGCTGATGGCGTGCGATCCGCCACCAACCAGGCTGGGAGAGGGTGGTCCGCCAGGCCTCCGTGCCCCCAGGCTTAGTTTCTCTTGAGAGATTCAGTCTTCGGCCAAGCATTATATTCAATTAGACATTTTTAAAAATCTATTACCTCTTCCTTTTCTTCCCATGATTATTACAGTCATTTCTATAGGTTTTTGGCCCTAGTCTTTCGTTTTAAAACCACAGACTCTGTGTAGGACTTAGTCTCTCGGTTCATGCTTTGCTCAGTACTTACAGTACCCCTGCACTCAGTCCTACGCAGCTCTGCTGTCCGTCTTCCCAAATCGACTCTTGTGATGTCACTGAGCATCTCCTGCCTCTTATTGTCCCCCTGCTGCCAAAGGATGAAGGTCAGACTCATTAGCCTCAACTGTGGGGGCTGCCAACCGGCCTCCGGGCCCCATCCCCGTGTATCCATGAGTCGGTGCTTCTGCCGATGGACTCACTGCCGAAGCCGTGAGTGTCCCCGGTCCTGTGACTTAATTTGTGATGTGCTTTGACATGGAGCAGTCTCTTCCTCTCCCTCTGCCCATCCAGATCGCCCTGTCCTGCCCCCAGACACCACCACCCATCAGATCTGCGCTCTTGTAGGGCCGTCTTCCTGGTGTCCACAGGCCTCTTGGGATTGCTGGTTGGGTCAATGAGAGGCTGTCCTCTCTGGATTGTAAGCTTCACATGAGCAGGGACTGTGACCGTATCTGTGTGTCTCCTTGTATTCTGAACAAGGCTTCGTCTGGACAATCAGAACCAATAAATGTGTGTGGACTGAAACAGAGAGATGCTCATTTATGCTGTCACCATTGGAATATGTGAAAGGATGTGCCTGTTGCTTAATCATATTATTGCACACACCCCACCCCACCCCCTTGAATCACATCAAGGGAACGATAATTCAAAGGTTAATATTTACCTATAGAGACAGAATTTGGGGCCTTTCTCAGCTCTTCACAACATGATAGGCCTACTGATCAGATGGTGGGGAGAGGTCACCAACCTGTGTCCCTCTGAGGACACACCCCACCCCACTGAATGCTGCGACCCAGAGCACCGCCAAAGATCCCAGCACATCTAGGCGTCCTGTGACTACCACCTCCCTGGCCACTGCACTCTGGCAGGTAAGTGTTGGACGTGTCTGTGCTGGCATTGTTTTTCTTCTGTGGCATTTAAGCGTAGGGAGAGAGTGATCTTGACATTGTGTTCAGATGGCAGAAATGAACCGGCAGACTTAAAAACACAACTTACACCTTACGAAGGAAAACTGGAACATCGCTAATAGAAATCATTAAATTGGCTGGTAGTACATATTGCTTCTTAGGAAGAGAATGGTGTCACAAAATCAGTATCATGTGGCTTAAAGAGGCACTTGGGATCTGGGGCATGCACCCTTGGAATCTGAAGACAACCCGGCCACACGCTCTGTGTGCCAAACCCCACCTAGTCCCTTCCCGAAGTATCCACAAGAGCTGCTTGCCCACCGGCCAGGGTTCTGCCGGGAAGCTGTGAAGTTCTTTCTCTCTCTCATTGCATTTCCCCCTGAAATACCGAGCACAGTGCCTGGAGGGAGAGCTAAACACAGATGGAACAACAGAAAAGTATGTGACTTCATAGATCCTTGGTATTTGTTGGAGGTCCTTGTTGCCCAAGTTTAACCTTGAGATGCTGCTTCTTAATACGATACTCTCTCCCAACCATTCATTAGCCCGAGCAGCAGGTCAATATTGAACCATTGAACAGGGTCTCCACCTCTCAAGATGGCACCGTGGCCAGTCCCCCTGCTACTTGGGGTGTGGGCCCGGCTGCAAGTTCTGCCCCCGACCCAACGAAGTACCGGCCGCATGTTCAGAGGTCCCACGCGTGCATGGACGGATCAAGGAGGTCGGCTGTAGCTACACCATGGAACCTTCCGGAGAGTCCACGAGACAGGAAACCTTGCTCGTGGTCTCTCTCATATGTAGGGAGTCGAGAAAAGGAGAAAACGTCGAACTCAGAGAAGCAGTAGAAGGTGGTTGCCAGGGGGTGGGGGAAATGGGGAGAGACTGGTCAAAGGTACAGACTTCCAGGTCGAAGATGAGTATGTTCTGGGCAGCTAACGCACAGTACAGAGACTATAGTTAATAATGCTGTCTTGTATACTTGAAATTTCCTAACAGAGGACACCTCAGTGTTCTCACCACAAGGGAAAAATAAATGAAAACATGGATGTAGAAGAAAAAGAAAACTGGTCTGCGGTGGCTTACAGTCACCGAAGTCCTGCTCAAATTTCAGGTGCTCAAATGCATTTTAAGATGATCACCAGTTACCTCCTAGAATTGTAACAACAATCCTGTCAAAACATGTCCCATTTCTGTATAGTTACGGGGGCTCAGAAGGGGGACCCAGGCTCCCAGACCAGCACAGGAATGGGCAGTGCTGTTTCTGTTGTGCTGAGCAGAAGAGAGGGGCTGATCTCCCAGGAAGAGTAAGTAGGACGGAGACAACCTACCAGGGGCTGCACACCGCGCTCCTCCCACAAAGGAGGTGCCGGTCCTGGGGGGCTATGGCCAGCAGCTGAGCGTGTCCGAGATGGGCAGGCCCGAAGGACCAGATGTGGGAGTTGCCGTAGTTACTCCTCCTGCATCCTGGGGGGACCCGGCCCCCACACTCCCTCACAGGTTGAACCCACCATGTGCTGTGCATTGCAGAGCAGACTGCTTTGAGACCAGAAGTTTGTGTTCCTGATGTTAAAGCTTTCCCTGGTTATTGCAAACAGATTCAGCTGACAACTGGTTGAGCATTTCGTGTGAAGCTGATAAAATTACATCCGTGAGGTATGTAGCCATCGAGGATGCGAGCCACCCTGGAGAAGGGTGTGATCAGAGATGCCTGCTGGCAGGCGGGACCGTAAAAATGTCCGTGTTGGCTGGCAGTGCAGTGACTGAGCATACCGGTAAGGGCCCCTGGATGCTTCTTTCTCCAGCTCAGAGCAGTTCTTCTGAATGGCTGACCTTGGATATCACAGGGTCCAGAGGCCCGGCTGCTTTGCAGTTGACCCTCCAATACAGGCCTTCTGGGCTCCGTGCAGATTGCTCTGACCTCACGGGTTCCCTGCACCCATCCCCCCAAGAGCACCTTCAGGCTGTCCCAAGCCAAGCTGGGTGGGCTACCTGATGACTCATGATAGGGGCCTTGCAGTGAACCATCAGTTCAGGGCGCCGGAGTGACATCTCTGTGGGACCCTCTGTTTTCTAAGCAATCCACAGGTGGGGGAGCTCTTGGGAGGCCGTGCCATAGGGTAAAGGCCCAGTCTTTAGCGCCAGACCAGGGCTCGGATTTCACTGGGTGCCAATTTGTGTCCCCTTGAGCAAGTCACTTACTCTGTCTAAACATCAGTCTCCTTGCCTGCAGAACAGGACAGTGGAGAGGCTGGGGACACACGCAGCAGGGCTCGTATTGTTCTTATCATCCAGTTCCTGCTAATTCACAGCTCAGGAAATGTTACCTGTCCTTACATCTCCATCAGGTGAGAGGCAGGACCAAAGGCCACTGAAGTTCCCTCCTAATGAGAAAGAGTAACTCCACGAAACAGTCTCTGAATGTCTGCAGTGCACCTGTCTGCGCTCGGCTACCAGAGACCATCATCACTGCCTAACCCCAACCTCCAGTTACGATGGTCATCAGTAACAGCGCCTCACTTATACTTCAATCTCTTGTAGTTGAATCTTTAAATCCTCAGAACAATCCTGTGCAGTGAGACCTCATTTTCCTTCAATTAATGGGGTAACTGAGGCGCATGAGGTCCGCACCCTGGCCCGCTGCCCATGCACCTGAATAGGAGTTGATGCAGCCCCCTGGCCTGCAGGTCTGGTTTTCTGTCCATCCCCACCCCACCCCACCCGAGAAAAGGGCTCACTTCCGGGCTGCCCACCTCTTCCCATCTGCAGCACACGCTCCTGCCATGTGGCTGCACCTGTTTTCCCCACTCAGCCAGCCGCAAGGTAGGCCGCCCTCCGAGGTAAGTAAAACAGTAAACTCACTTGGGCTTGAAAGAAAATAAATGCACCAGACACATCACAGTTGCTTTGGGAGGTTGTCACGGAGTTTTATATATAATAAATGACATTATAAATTGGAATAGCACAAAGACTTGTCAGTAGCAGACCAGGCATCTTGCAAATGGTACATGTTGAAAGTCTTTAACTTTACAACCATAGGTTAGAGAAAGGGATGCGATTTATTGGACCCGTTTCACATTTTTCCTATGAATCATTAAATATTTAAGCACCATAAAATTCAAGCATTTCACGTGGACGAGGCAGCCAGCCTGGGTGGTTTAAAATGCATTCTGCAGAGTCTCTGGCAGACAATAACAGTGACAGTAGCAGAGGACTGCTTTTTAATGTCAATTGTTTTGTTCCCTGCAGAACTTCCTGATAGGTCCCTGCAGGAAATTGTGATTTTTGTGTGTGTATGTGTGGTATAGTAACTTGGAGAATTGAAATAAAACAGCATTCCCAGACGTTAAGGATTAGCCAGGTTTAAATAATTCTAATTAGTAATTTATATACCTGTGAGAATCATAATACAGTTTTATGTTAAAAAAATATTTTTTATAGTAAATGGTTTGTTTTAAATCGAACATGTGACCGTAATCAATGTACAATGGCTATGTATTAGGTATATAATCAAACTTAATTTCCATCGCCAGCGTAGTTGTCATATCCCATTCTATAAATGAGAAAAATGGGGCTCAGGGGACTGTTGTAACTCACCCAAGGTAGCAGCACAAATGGCAGAGCAGATTCGAACGCAGGTTCGACCATCTCCGAAGTCCCCATTTTCCTGCTATTCTTGCAGCCATACCAGATGAAAGTAACAATGGTCAAATCAGTCTGGTGAGCTAATAGAACCACAAATCTAATTTACTTTCCTGGAACACGTGGAATCATTTGCGTTATCATCATCTACAAGAGGCTCAACGTCAAATCTTTGCTAAAATCCAGTTTCCGTGCACCATTCCATGGACTGTTTTTCAAAGCACCAAGAACGTGTCAGATTCGTCAGAGGTGACCTTGTACCCGGAAGCTCCTCACATCACAGGGGAATAGAGATTCCAGCCCGAGTTAAGGCTGTTACATTTCAATGAAGAGTCTTCTCTCAGCGGATCTTTCCAATCTTATTTCTAAAAATTCAGTTTTTTGAAAAGTCGCTATTCTTCAGGAGGGATTGATGGTTAAAATCATTTCAAAATACTTGACTACGACAACATGTGCACACCCACCAACTCTTCTTACAATTATTCACAGGAAGCCAAATGGATAGAATTGTACATATGAAACCTATATAATTTGATTAACCAATGTCACCCCAACCGATTCAATTTTTAAAAATTAAAAAATAAATTTCCCTGTCCATTGCGGGGGGGAAAAAAGAACCTTTTATGCAGAACAAAACACCTCATGCCTAATGACGCTTGTTGAGTTGTCATTGAAAAAAGGGTTATGTCAATAAGGCTCAGCTCTGTGAAGGCACTGGGCCCGCAGAGGAGAGGCAGGCTGGCCCTGCCCTCAGGGGGCTTACATTGTAGCAAGAGAATGAAGGAAGCTGATGAGACAGTACAGGAATCATGGGGGAACAGGAAAGAGTGGACAGGTCCTAGTCTCCCTCAACTCATTCAGTCTTTAAGGATAAGGAATTGTCTGGCAGGTCAGCTTGGGGGTGGGTGGAGGGGGGCATCATTGGTAGGAAGAGCAGGAACACAGTCAGAGCTCGGAACCCATCTCTCTAATAAGCACAGAGGGAAGCCACAGAAAGTCCCTGCAGGCCCCTTCACCCCGTGGGAAGTCACTGGACTCCATAGCACTAGGATCATGGAAGGATTTAAGAATAACAATCAGATATGCATCTTAGAGAAATGACAGCTGGGATTTGAAAGAGGAGGCCTTCGTGGGGAGATATCCATACCAGAGTGCAGATGGAAGGCAAGGCTATTAAGACAGGCACAATGAGGCCGGCAAGGAAGCACGCAATTCGCAGGAAGTGGAGACTGAAGTCCAGGTCTTTGGAATATGAGAGGAGAAGAAACAGGCCACCACTCGCAGCCTGGACTCCTGGACACCTGGGGGTACGGGGCTCCACTCACTGAGAGGATGAACCCAAAGGAGACCTGCTGGCCTCCAGCTCAAGACCCAGAGCAATTCTCACCGAGCAGCCTCGATTCAGTCCAGCCAACAGATCAGGAGAGGGCTTCTTGGGAAGGAGGTCTGGGTAAGGAAAATCGCGTGTGATGGAGGAGAACAGCCTGAAAGCTTTGTCCACCTTTCACAGACAAAGGATGTTTCCAAGTGTGTTGACACATGACCAGTGGCTTAACCTAACACGGTCTTCTATTCCAAGAAATAGTTTTTCCCATTGATTTGCCCTTTGAAGCAAACTGCCCTCCTTCCGTTCTGTTCTTTACCAAGTTTATTTGGCAAACTTATTAAATAATATTCTACCACTGAAGTTAAAGTGCTAAAAATATGTTTCTTATGTTTCATTGATCACCCTTACTTCTCAGAAAATGTTGTCAGACTAATTTCATAAGTGAACAAGATGAATTTTTAGAAGGCTTGAGTTTGGGTAATAAAGGATAAAGCTTTGAGACAAAATTGCTATGTACAAATAGGGTTGAAATTGGCTTAAATTTCAGGTGTTCAAAAATATGTAACATGCCATAGCATGGTTTAAGAAAGTCAATAATTGGGTCAAATGAACTGGGTACATACAGAAAATCTTAAAATGTACTTTTTTTTTTTTTTTTTTTTTTTTTTTTTTTTTTTACCAGAAAGGATTCTTAAAATAAATTGCTACCTGGGACACCCCATAACGAGAGTCATCTGAAATGTGTTCTGCATATAAGGGGCATTTCTGATCAATGTTTGACCAGGAAACTTTTCTTTTTGGTGGTCAATCCTCACCCGAAGATACTGTTTTTTCCATTGGTTTTCTTAGAGTGGGAAGGAGGGAGGGAGGGAAAGAGAGAGAAAAACATCAACTGGTTGCCTCCCACACAACCCCAACCAGGGCTTGGGATCGAACCAGCAACTGAGGTATGTGCCCCTGACTGGTAACTGAACCTGAAACTCTCTGGTCCATGGGCTGATGCTCTAACTGCTGAGCCAGACCAGCCAGGGCAGGAAACTATTTTTTATAAACAAACTTTTCATTGAACTTTTCTTCTCTCAATTATTTTTAAGTGCATTGAAACTAAGCACTAAAATGAATGTCACTCTCTCATGAGAAATGACTTTCATTTTCTCTAAATGACTTTATTGAAATGGGAAGTTTCCTGAAAATCATCTTCAAAAAGCCTTTTGATATTCAGCATGAGACCCCTGAAATCCTGGCAAAATAGAACACATATCCTTTGCTAGTCAGAAAACAACTCCTTATAAGTGGACATAACTTCCAAACTTTTATAGAAAACATGAATGCCAAGTGTCAAACTGCTGGTATAATACTGATAGAAAATATAAGGCTGTGTTTAAAATTGGGACAACAGGGTGCTCTTATGAAAACCAGTAACAGGACCATCAAATTCAAATTGGAGGTTGTCTTAGTTTCGTTCAAAGATCGTGCCGTGTCTTCCTGGTGGGGTGACCGTGACTTAAATGAATCTTCTTACCTAAGTTTAATTAAGTCAGCCCTTCATTTTCTCCCAAGTGCATAATGATAGCTCTGTCACTTCCCATATGAGATGCTATTATGTGTAGGAAACAGTGTCCACTGTGAGCTGCAAGCCAGCTCTGCAGGAGCTTCTGGAGACCCGAGCGAGATGCTTTGTACGCATGCATGCCCCCGAGGAAGCCCCATGTGGCGCGGTCCCATTAGCACGCACGCACTGAGGACAAGCTGGCCCCCGACTGGGGGAAAGCCGCCCGTGTGGAAGTTCACTGCAAGGGGAGTCAATTTTTGTGAATCACTGTCTTAATATTCATTAACAGCTTTTAGGCTCCTAATCCCTTATTGAATGTATTTTTTCCATAATTGCTACTTTTCAAAAGGGCTGCCAGAGTAGGCATTTCTATTC
Organism: Molossus molossus; assembly: GCF_014108415.1. Taxonomy (NCBI): domain Eukaryota; kingdom Metazoa; phylum Chordata; class Mammalia; order Chiroptera; family Molossidae; genus Molossus; species Molossus molossus. The sequence goes on from NW_023425346.1 coordinate 97,742,266, forward strand.
TCTGACATGCAGAAGAGAACATAATGTTTTACGTTCATCTGTGGTGTGTTTATGCTAATGTCTCTGGAAGACGGCAACGGTGGTCCTTTCTGGTACAGTGATTCATTCTGCTTTGAAACGAACTGTTCACACTGGCTGTGTGGATTTCTTTTTTCAAATCTCCTTGGGTCACGGTTTTGTAATTATTTAAAGTGCATGAAAAAAAACAGATTATAGAGGAAATCATTTTGAAATGTTGGAAATCTCTACTTTCCGGTTTCCTTTGTCGGCCTGCTTATTTTTTCCTATAAAATCCACCCAGAAGCCCCCTGTATTACAGAGTAATTGACTTCAAGAGTTTGAGGTGCTATTAAGCAATGAATGGAGTTTTCGGTAATGTAGTTTGTAATCTGGGCTCTATCATCTATTTGCCCTCCTGTGAATTGGCATTTTTTAAAATATAAAGCTAGCTCTTCTACCCTCTTCAATAAAATGAGGATATCTGAGTTTCACCTAGGTTGGTGGGTCCAACCATAGCCATACATGTAGCATTGGCTCAATCCGTCCGGAACAGAGTAAGGAGGTACAGTACTGTGAGGATAAGCGCAATGGGATAGACGAGCGGCTACCACCGGAGTCTGAAATGAGCACCATTGAATCTCAGGGCACAGCCTGGGCCGACGGAGCCCCCGGAAGTGTCTTTCAGCGACGGGTCGGCGAGTCGTGGGTTCTCTAGCTCACCTTCATGCAGACCTGGCACCTGCTGACTTTTTGCCGCTGGGCCTGGCTTTCTTTTAAGGTCTCTGGTGCTGGCCCCGCGGAAAACTGCAAGGGTGGTTTGACCGCCGTCAGCCAGAAGCTGTACTGGTTGGCGAAGAAGTGGCACGTCCCCAGCCGGCCTTGGCATTCAAGGAACGGAGCTGGTCTGAAATCTTCCAGGCAGCTGCCCGGCGACGCGAGGGCCTGCCCGCCTCCCTGGTCCCCAGCTCCCGTGTGCTGCCAGGGCAACAAGGGGAGTCAGGGCTCCGGGCACAGGCAGCCCCGGCCTTCAGCGGCATGCCCAGGTCTGGCCTGGCCTCGGGGTTCCCACACCATCCTGGGAAGGCCCGAGCCCAGCTGCTGGGGAAAGGAGCCGTAGGTGTGCACACAAAACCACACCACCCTCCCCGCCGCGGGACCACTTCCCTCTCCTACTCCCTACCCAAGCCGGTTAGGCCAGAAGCAACGCAATGGGGCCTCGCGTCTCCCCCGGCCTGGGAGGTGGCCTCCCCGACCTCCCATTCAGCTGCAGCCCACTGCGGAGGCCACAGAGTGGACGGACGGACGGACGGACGGGGCAGCAGGGTGAGGAGACGCGGGCGCGGGACTCACCATCAGGAAGGAGTAGCCGGTCCAGAGGCTCCGCCAGGCCCGCGGGCACGGAGGGATGGACTGGTCCTGGCTGTGCAGCGCCACGGCCTGGGCCGGGGCCTCGCACACGGCGCAGCGGCTGATGTAGGGGCGCACGCGCTCCTCCGACAGCGGCATCGCGGGCAGGGGCGCGGCGCTGGCCAGCCAGTAGGACCTGTCGTTTCTCCGGGCGTAGTGGCACACTTGGTGGATGTTGCAGTAGGCAAAGGGCAGTGTGCTGAACACCGGGAGGCAGGACCCCGCCAGACCTTGGGAGGGAAGAAGAGACGGTGTGGCGCCTGAGCAGTGCGCCCTGGCGCGCCCAGCGACCTCCCCGCGCAGGCCACGTGTGGACACGCTGCCGCTGTGCGGGGGCCCCGCCAACGTCCCCTGGTGGGAAAGGGGCGGCCTGAGCATTTCTGCCACCTCCCTGGTGCGTGGGCCAGCCCTCCTGCCCTCGCCCCCTCATCAGTCATGCGCCAGCCTCAGCCAGGGGTGGGAGGCAGAGTGGCGGGCACACCTCCGTCTTCCCGAAGCGCCTGGCCTGGTGGGGCAGCTGGGGGAGCACAAGGCCATGAAAAGCAGCCTGACAGCCCTGGAATGAGCAGTGCCGGCTGGCGGGGACTTACGGGAATGGTAACCAGAGGAAGTGATTTGAATCTAGAACCTGAGAGATGGAAAAAAAAAAAAAATGGCCAGGCTTGGAGATGGTAGGGACTATTCAGACAAGACAGTAAAGCGAGTCAGAGACTGTGAGGGAGCGCGGGGCTCAGAGAACTCCGAGCCGCTGGCTGTGGGAGGCAGGAGAGGGCGCTGTGTCTGCCCCAGGGTGTCAGGACCTCGCAGACAGAGCGTGCGGACCGGCTGTCCTGCGCAGGGGTTGGGTTTCCCCCAAGAGCTCCGCAGAGCTTGCAGTGTGCACTCCGCTGGACCAGGGTGGAGAAGTGAGGTTGCCGGTGCCGAGGCCGGGCAGGAAAGAGACCGATGGCAAAGGGAGAGAAGAGAAGCAGACTCGGTCAGGTGTGACCGGTTGCTGCCTCTCCCCAGACCCCTCTGACGGGAAAGCCATCGCCGAACCCAAGGGAGAAATGGAGAGACCTGTCAGTAGCTGCCACCTCCAGGCCTGTGCCCTGTGACCGGAACAGCCTTCTGAGAGGTCATGCCCAGTGAGAGCAGCGACAAAACCCCACCACCACCACCCACCCCTATTGGCAGCTCCTTCTGTGCCCACCACCCCAGCCTTCACTCTCTGGGAAAGACATGGTTCACCAGCCCCCAGGCGCTTGAATGCTTGGCTTGAAGTCGGTCCCACAATCTGCTATTGAAAATTGACAAGTAGCACCAAAAATAAGTCTCAAACTCAAGTATATAATATAAAAACCAATCGGATGCCCAGCCGGTGTGGCTCAGTGGACTGAGCATCGCCCCATGGACTGAGAGGTTCCAGTTTGATTCCTTATCAGGGCACATGCCCAGATTGCAGGCTCGATCCCCAGTAGGGGGCGTGCAGGAGGCAGCCGATCCATGTTTCTCGCTCACATCCATGTTTCTATGTCTCCCTTCCTCTCTCTCTAAAAAAGTCAACAAAAAATATATATTAAAAACAAAAATAATTGGAGTGGGGGGGCACCCCACCATGTAATCATCAGGGCTCTCTCAGTACACCATTTACATTTAAACAATTTCCATGGGGAAGGAGGAAGTAACCGCTGCATTTTATATGAGTTACATCTCACTTACTGACCATGTTTTTTTTAAAAACCAATAACCAGCCAGATAATAATAATGGTAGCCAGAATGAGCCTCTTGGGCACTCACAGGATCACAGGTCTAATGGAATTCAGTAAGAATTAGCATGGAGTATAAATAGAGGAAAAAAATACTGTAGAAGATGAAAAATCTTTTAAGATGTGCATGAATTTGTAAAACTAACCTAACAGTTTTAGGCAGTGGACACGGGGACCAGGTGCGTGCGACATACCCAGGTCCTGATTGTGAGCTCTCTCCTGTCCTTCCACGTACAGCAGACTGTAGCCCGTCCAGAGCCGGGGCATGCCTGCGGGGCAGGTGGGCTCTCCATCCGTCTGACTGTGCAGAACCAGGAGGAAGCCGCTGAGGTATCCAGGGCCAAACCCTTTGGGCCCAGGATCCCCAGGGGGCCCAGGAGGGCCTGGAGGAATAAAGAAAAGGCCATTTAGGGGTTCAGCTTCATAAACATTTCTGCGCCCCTCTGTCTGGGGTATTGCTAAGCACTCAGGGAACAGAGAGAGGGGTACAGCAGGCGCCCCTGCAGGAATGCCCCCCCCACACACACACACAGCCGCATTCCATACAAACAGCTCACTCAGCAAGTATTTACTCCAAACCAGGTCCAGGGGATTAGGCTCTGTTAGCACAGAGACAAACAGACAACGCTCCCTGCCTTCCTAGAGCTTACATTGCACTTGAAGAAATGACCAACAGTACGCACAGTGAGGAGGCAGCGCATGGAGTATGTTGGAAGTGCTGAGTGCTGAGAAGAAAGAACTAGAACAGGGTAATGGTGCACCCATGTGAGATCCTCCAGCCTTCTCAGCACAGACCGGCTGCCCCTCTCTCTCCCTTTCTCCTCACCAACACCTTCATCCTTCAGGCATTTATTTTTGCTTTCTTTCTCCTCAGCTCCAAGGGCCCTTCTTTTGCCTCTGTAACTAGTTTCCTGAGCCCACACAGCCCAGCTGGCTCACTTCCTCCATGGCTCACTCCTACCTCTGTGACTTTCTAAAGAAACTTTTGCTTGTATTTGAAAAAAAAAAAAAAAAGTTGGTCTTTCTCACCTCTCCCTCCTTGTCTCGTGGCTACTGCATACTGTCGGCGCCACTCTAAGGAGGACCGGGGCTTGGGAGCCACCTGTTGGACTTCGGATCTCATCTTTTATAAGGGGGCACGGGGGAAGGAAGGCCTAGTTCTAGATTCTTGTTGGCAGGTGGAAAATAATGGGTTCTACAGACTTCAAACAGGGCCTGTCCACTCTGGTACCCCTCTGGGACTGACCTACTGAAGAAGCCTCTGGTGATTTCTAATTGCCAAGAGCAAAAGGTGAAGCTTGACTTTAACCTCAGGGGAAAGGGGGCAGAGGAAGAGATAAGCCGGAAGAACTTATATGCACATATGCATAACCGATGGACACAGACAACAGTGCTGTGAAGGCCTGGGGTGGGGGGAGCAGGGAGGGGAGGTCAACAGGGGAGGACATCTGTAAAACTTTCTTTTTATTTTTTTGTAATCCTCACCTGAGGACATTTTTGCATTTATCTTCAGATAGAGCAGGAGGGAGAGAGGGAGGAAGAGAGAGAGAAACATCAATGTGAGAGAGACACATCGACTGGTACGTGCCCTTAGCGGGAACCAAACCGGGGTCTCTCTGGACCGCGGGCTGACGCTCTAACCGCTGAGCCAAAGCAGCCAGGGCTGTAAGACTTTCAACAACAAAGATAAATTTTGTTTTTTAAGTTTTTAAATTTGTTTCTGGAAGACCAGCAGTCTCTCCCCACCTGCAGTGTGCACTGGAGGTTACGAAGTGGTGGGGTGCTGTGGACTCAGGCCTGCTCCCGGGTCGGGTGTGACCCATCAGGATGGCTCAGGTTGAGGTCCTGGACTTGAACAGCGGGGTGTGGGGAACACGGGCCCGCATTTCCACGTGGCCACCACCGGCCGAGCTGAGCTGCGGCTGTCAGACTGCAGCCCTCCTCAACCCTTCTCATGGCGAACCTGGTGCTGCCAGAAACTCTCCGCTCTGGGCGGAGGAGCCTGCGAGCTGGGAGCCTGAGGTCCCTGGAGCCTAACCTGGTGCACTGCTTTTCAGATTTCTGTTCTGCAGGGTGTCCTCTCTACTCCCACGTCTTTCCCTATCCCGAGCGTCTTTCTCGGGAAAGAGCCTCGCACGCCGCATTCATGTACCGATGGCTGTGAACCCAGAAAACCAGGGGCCACGAGGATGGGCCAGCTGTCAAGGGTGAGACCCCTCGCCCGCGGCGGATCTGCAGCACGGCCCTCAAAGGTGGTCACGCAGCAGATGCCAGGCTCCCCTGCAAAGGGGGCGGAGATGGTGGAGCCTCGTGTGACCACGGACAGTGCTGTGGGAAACGGCTGCACCGGACACGGGAGTGTCAGAGCGTGGGGTGCACCCGGTTCGCTCTTGCTGAGTCCAGCCCCCTAACGCCGGGTGAGTTGGTATCTACGGCAAATGCTTCTCACAGGGTCAGTGTGGAAAGCTGCTCAAGGGCCGGATCTGGTACAGTTGTCAGATCTGCTTGTCAGAGGAAAGAGAGGAAGCGGAACTCTTTACCTGGTGCTCCACGGCAGCCGGCTTCGCCCATGTCCCCTTTGTGCCCCGGAGGCCCCGGAGGCCCTGGGGTGCCATCCTCGCCCCTTCTGCCATCCGGCCCAGGCTCTCCTTTGCACCCTGCACAGAGTCCACAAAGGCAGCGGCGAGTCAATGGGACATCCGCCTGGCCGGTAGCATTCACCACGGGCCACCTGAGCGACCCAGCTCATGTCACCCTCCCAGCTATGTACTGTTGAGGTCAAAGCATCTCCTCTTGGCACTGCGGTAGCCGAGTCTCATGTGGTCAAGGAACAAGGGGCCAGTAATGGGCAGAGCCAGGATTTGCAGCCAGGCCAGGGATGTGGTGAGAGGTTTTCACCTGTGCATCGCCGGGAGCCTCAGCCTTTGAAGCCAGGAAGGAGCAGTTGTAGGTCAGAGACGTGTGAAGAGAAAAGGACCAGACTTTCCGTGGTGGAGGCCACTAAACTGATACTTAGTGTGGCGGTGACCACGCTTGTGGGGGACAGAACAGAGCCGGAAGGATTTGTCTATGGAGATCTCAGCGACAGCACCTGGTTATGTGCCTGGTTTCCTCAGCTTGGCAATGGGAAAGGTTTGGAAGGGAAAACGGGAGGAAACCAACAACGTCATTGTAAGTGGGGGCGGGACTTCCTAGGGGCAGCTGATCCTTCACACCAACCTTGGGGTGCTGTGTGCAGCCCCTCACTCCTGCAGATGACCCAGTTGGGGCCACTTCAGACACCCAGAATGGACTCATCACCTTTTGGCAACGGGAAAGTATGGCCAGTGCATCCAGGGTGGCCAGTGGGCAGACACGGTAAGAGGGGACCCGAGGAAAGAGGGGTCCTTTGGAACAGGAGCCAAGGGGCTTCTATCGGGGAGGCGGGGCCAGGAGAAAGCATGGCGCGTGAGTGGGCAGCTGGGCCGTGGCAGCTTGGCCCTCGCTGTGAGACAGGCGTCCCAGGAAGGACCGTGCACACGTTTAAACGTAACCACATTCTGTGGCACAACTGTGGCCCCAGGGCGTTCCCACCGCCAGCAGGCGGGGTCAGTGGCACCAATAAGGAAAGAGCTCAGGAAGCCAGAGAGGGCTCTTCTGGGGTCACCTGCAGCTGGGGGAGCCCACCCAACCCCGCGTGAGAAGGAATCGAGATGCCAGGTGATCACACCTGGGCCCAGAGACTGTGGGCCTCTGTCAGAGGGTCACCGTGAGGAGAGAAGCTTGGACGTGCCCAAGGTCGTGTTAAGTGAAAGTGCACAGTTTGCCCAGTAGAGTTTTTTCTTCTCAGTGGCTTTCTTTGGTTATTTTCCAAAGTCACCGCCATGGGTGAACCCAACCACCGCTAGTTCCCCACTGATGTTGGGGTGAAGCCGTGGGGCCATCTGGGAAGCGTTCTTAAAACAGTGACCCCCCGACTCTGCCTCCCTCTGCGTGTCACTGGTCCGGACGAGCCAGGGCACACCTCCTGCTCCCTTCGTGGAGGCTGCTTCTGCTCCAGGGGCCTCCCAACTCATCTGTTTTTCATTGAAAATCAAGTCAGCAGCTATTAATGACTATGAATAGAACATTTAGTTCATTGTGTGAACAGCTTTCAAAACCTCATCTCCAAAAGCTGCCCGAGTATAAAAGACTTAAGCAGAATTTCAACATAAAAATGGAAGAGACACGTCGATCCACTTAATGCACAATGAAACCTTTGGACAAATGTAGAAAAAATATAGGAGGGAAAGGAAATTTTCATTACTTCATTGTCACTAGTTGTTTAGACTCCAAAGGGGGGGGACCTACATAACAAAACAGTGGCATTGTCATTCCAGCAATATGTGGGTGCTGCAAATAGTGATCAGTGTCAGGCTCATACCTGGTCCTGGAGGGCCTTTTACTCCGGGGAGCCCCATGGCTCCTTCTGGTCCTCTTGGGCCTGGTACCCCAGGAAGCCCAGGGATTCGGGGACAGGCATCCAAATCTGCAGGTGGCCCCGGCTCCCCTGAAATTGGAATCACGTGATAGACTCAAATGCTCACAAACAAGCTCCTTCTGTCATCTCAAGTCAGACAGGCTTCTGACACCGATCGAGAATGTTCAACAGCCCCCCAGGCTCCACGAAGGTGGGACTTGATTCACGTGGGTGCGTGAGAAACTTCCAGAAAGCACCTCGTCGCATAAATGACCGACGGAATGAACGGCTGAGTAAGAATGCGATCTCAGAGGAAGCAAAGTATGAGCTAGTGAAGGTTGGTGGAGTCAGCAATAACTGGGTGAACGTCACAGGATTTCCCATCTTTGGGCCACTTTTTCCTGGGGAGCAGCCACAGGTGGGAGAGGTACTGGGGGGATCCTAATGCTCAGCTTAGTGTCTCTCTGGCTCCTTGCAGCCAGTGAGTGCCCTTTACTCAAAGGGAGAGCATTTCCAGGCTGGTAGAGGCACGAAAGCATGACTTTTAACCTCGGGTTCACACTGGAGTTATCTGGGGCCGTTATAAATACGGATGCTGTGTCCCACCCCAGAAACGCTGGTTGAATTGGTACAGGACATGGCCTTGGCAGTGCCCACAAGCTTGGTTGTACGATAAACCCAGCTGGGGAGCTTTTCAAAGCTATTGGTACTGGGACCCCTCTAGACTTACTAAGTAGGAATTTCTGGGGGTGGGACCCAGGCATCAGTAACTTTTTCCCGATGATTCTGATGTGGGCCAGGACTGACAAGCACCACGGTGAAGCGGTAGTCCTGACATTAGCACGTCAGGATCATCTGGCCAGTTTGTCTGAGTCCAGAGCACTGAGCCAGCAGGTCTGGGTGGGCCCAACTTCTGCACGTCTACATGTTCCCGGTGCGGCTGAGGGCGCCATCTGAGATCTCCTTTGCAGAAACACTGCTCTAAAGGCTTAAAATGTTTTTCCTCTTGGTTACATTCACATCTTTAGGGCATTTTTTCTAAAGCTTCACTCAGCCCCCCTGCAAACAACCCACAAGGAAGAAGAAATAATAACCCTAAGCAATAACGATGACAACGGACATGCACTGAATACTTTAGTATGCATCAGGCCGTGTTCGGTGCTTAACAATTAAATGCTCCCAACCCGCCTGCGTGTCTGTGCTGCTGTTACTAGCGTGTCACAAGAAGGAACATCAGGCTCAGGTATATGAGCGACATATTGGAGCCAGCACATGGCAGAGTCTAGATTAGAATCCAAACCAGCGTTCTCTGCGGTCACACCACATCACCATAAGAGCTCTTGACACCTGTGTGATCAACGCTAAGAAATGCAACACATTTTAAAATACACCATTCCTAGGCTTTCTTAAACTTCATACAAACGTGCAAAGTACTGTTAGGGCAGCAATGATAAAGCAGCAAGGGCATTCTAGATGGAGCAGCAAATCATAACGTTGCAGCCCACAGTGGTTAGTGCATCTGTGAAGGTCGCTCTTGAGCCTGTAAGGACTTTGGGATTTAGCCTCTTGTGAAGCATCGTATGAACACACAGCGACACTGAGTTAGTTCATGTTGTAACTGTGCGGGGAGCTGAACGGAAACCTTAGCTCTCCCACTCTGGGCAACTTGAGAGCAATGCAAGTGGCTATTTCCCGAGTTCCCCGAGAAATCCAGTGAGCAGTGTGGTCCCGCCAGTGGGGAAGGAGTGGAGGGAGCAGGTAAGGCAAAGGGGGGCCTTGGGCTGCTACTTCCGATGCAGTATTTTGATGCTCTCTTCAAATGAGTCGATGCATACAGTCACAGAGAAGGGGACTGAAGTGAAACTCATTAAACACACAACTGTAATTTTTAAATGTCAACATTTAAAATAGCAGGATTTAAAAAAATATAGAATTATGCTCTTCTTTACTTTTTAATACACCAGAAGCTGAATGAAAGGGACCAAGGCATCTAAGTGCCCTAAAAATAACACAGGGCATCTGTATTCAGGGCGACTCTCGTTAGGGTTCATAACAAGTGCCGGGAAGGAAGAAATGCATTCATAGCTTTGCTTTTCTTCTTTGGAGAAACTCTTTTCATTCTCTTTGAAAACGCCAGACACAAAATAACGCGCTGCTTTTGCATGGTGGAGGATTAAACAGACACTCGTTTGGAAAGAATAATGGCACTTTCATTCTGACACACAAAGAAATTTGCTCCTTGAAAACAGGCTTCTGCTATCCCAGGAAAGGGTTGTGGCAGCCCCTTACTGGGTGTTAAGGACCCATCTTTCTGTGTTGTTGATGCTACGTATTTTAGGGGGGTGCCATGCACGTATGCCGTAGAGTTTAGGATAGAAACTCCCTTTGGGAGGCACTGTGGCGTCTGACAGCGAAAGGGCGCATGCTCCGTGCCTGGGTGGGAAGGATACTAGCTGAGTGTCTCCAGTGCCAGCCCGGCCCGCGGCTCAGCATCAGGACAGGCTAATATGGGGTTACTATATCTGTAACGAGGAAGCAAAGGCATTCAAACCTAACACAATTACAGGACCCCATGGACACGAATATAGCAAAGGGTGACTCACAAACGCCGTGAAAAGGGGAATATAGAAGCAACTGGAAACCAGACTTAGAGGCAGGGATTCATTGTATAGCAATGCTCACCTCTGGCACCTGGAGAGCGTCGACGGTAGAGCGAGGCCACACCGCGATTTTCATAGGGTGGGAAGAGATGCGAGATGGTGAATTAGGACAAATGTGAAATAGATTGTTTGAGAATATAAATAAAAATTTGAGGACAACACCAATGACAAGCAGCATGACGGCATCTTCATGACATAATCAGTCCACACAGTGTACCCTGGCCGGGGGGCTCTGCTGGTTGGAGCGTTGTCCTGTGCACCAAAAGGCTGCAGGTTTGATTCCCAGGCAGGGCGCATACCTAAGTTGTGGATTCGGTCCCTGGTCAGGGTGCATACGGGAGGCAACCGATCGATGTTTCCCTCTCTCTCAAATCAATACACTTTTTAAAATAAGTCCACAGAGTGTTACTGACAAGAACAGCTATGACTGAGGAATGGAGTTTTCATATCTACAAAAACCGGAAATGAAGCCCTCTTGTGCAATATCAACTTCGAGTTGATTTTTAATGGCATATAAGCCCTAATTTAATGTATATAGAAACCCTGTCCATTGGAAGGCCTGTGGAAATTCCATATTAATTTGCCGAGCCTTATAGGTTATGTAAAGAAAGGAAATATGATAGGAATCAGGGCATAAGCTCCCAGTCAGGCTGGATGAGGATCTGCCGTAAAGCGGTGCCGTTCCCTTCTTCCTTGGCCCCGAGTGCTAATGTGGCAGATTGCCCACTACTCTGAACAGACACCATGTTACCATAATGGTGGTCTAGGGTCTTGAAATATATTACTTCTGCCGATCTCAAATACAGGCGTCTGCTTGCCCTTTCCACGATCCCTTGGCTTGTTTTGACAATGAAACGTGTTGACTGTGGGGCTGAGACTAAATAAGCCTTTCAACTTCATAGGAATTAATGTACTTTACAGAAAAGGTCCAATAAAACATCTAGCAAAGTCAAAGGGAATTCGAGGATGGGAACTGCATACACAATCCTCACATCACGACAATCAAATCAGTCTTTGCCTCTTGGGCGAGGGGACACAGGTTTATTCATCTTCGAGATACTATAGGTAAAACCAACTCCTAATATTCAAGCTTACCCGTTTTAATAATAAATATTAGTTTGCCAAGCATGAGACTTTGTAGTGCAGCCTGGAGTAAATGTAACCTTTATTTGGAAAGGACTGGACTCATAAGAATGTGTGATAATTCAGAATTACCTTCTGAAAGATGACTGTCGGATTAAGTGTTCGGACCAAGTGCCCGGTGTGGGCTGTGGGGTGGAGATGATTAGGCATTAGAAGCTCACCTGCAGGCCCGGGGGGCCCTTTCCTGCCCGGAGGGCCAGGTAAACCCTTCTCTCCAGGTGACCCAGGTAGACCAGGTGGGCCCTGTGGCCCCGGGAACCCCATTGGTCCTAAAAGGATCATGAAAAAACAAGGCAGTGGAACGCAGCAATGTAAGGGCAACGAAATCCCGAACTTTCCTCTGGAGACAGTCAAAGGACTGCAAGCGATCGGGAAACTAGGAAGACGCTTCACTCTCCAGGGACAGTGGCCTCCCAGACCTGAGTCCCCACCACTCTCTCTCTCTCCGTTTCCGCCACACCAGCCATTCAGTGCCTGGCTCACGCTGTCTCCTCTCTGCTCCCCGTCCACAAAGTCCTGCTGGCTCCGCACACTGCAGATGAAGCTCACCTCCTCGGGGAAGCTCTCCCTGGAATCCCAGCCCATGTCCCGTTGCCTTGGGAGGAGCTGTCATGGAAGGGGTCCCTTTCCTCAGGGCACCCATCTTGGGCCACAGCGATGGGTCTTGGGGTGTGCAGGTCTTCCCCCATGAAACTCTACACTTAATGAGAATAGGGACTCTGTCCGATTTTGTTCACTACTATATTCCTGTTGGTGCCTTCTAAGTGTTTGTGCAAAGAGATCAACCGTTTCCCACTGTGAGAATCTAGAGGGCACACCGAGGAGGCTCCCTGGCCCTCCTCACCGTTAAGCACTCTGGCCCTTCTGCCCACTGGAGCGAGAGGCTAGAAGCAATGCTTAGATGTTCCACCAATATTTCTAACGCTCTGCATATCCTTTTGTTATTTGCACACATGCTAGTTCCCGATCCGGAGATTGTGTTAAGGCAGGGGCATTCGTTCTCCAGAGAGGAGCACCTGGGGAGGAGGTGTGTCTCTGTTGGGAGGAGCCAAGTTGGATGGCCAGCCCCTCCTCCTTCCTCTTGGTGACTAGAGTAGCAGCATGTGCGGTCCGTTCTGGGATCCAGCGGCTGGATGCCCACATACCTGCAGATCTAAGCTGCATTCTCTAGGCTGATTTTCTGACCAGTAAAGGTAAGGAGGGTTGTGGGACAGGCGGCACACTGCACAATTCCAGGGGTGCCTCCGCGCTGCGGCCGGGCAGCCTCATGCTGACTTTGGTCTCCCCTCTGCCCAGCTCTTTCGCCTTATGTCACCCTTGGTTCAGAAGTAAGGCAGGGTCTCTGGGCTCCTGCAGGCTTCCAGAGTTGCCCCTCTGGTGTCCCTCACTTATGACTTCAGGGGTTTAAAATGGATCATCATCATTGATACCTTTCCAACAAAGATGCTCTATACAGCTAGTCATTCTCTGAAATTCTGGTGACTAAAAACTCATGTCCCCAAATATTAGCAGCTAGGTAAAAAAAAAAAAAAAAAAAAATCAATGCAAGTAATTATGTTAGCCTTAAGGGAGACTCGAGCATGAACATAAAAGAGCGACGTCAGCCATCTGAAACTGAACTGTCCGACACAGAAGCCACTGACCACATGTGTCTGTCGGACACTTGAAACTGGCAAGTCCAAACTGGGTTGTGCTGTAAGAGTGAAACACACCAGACCTCAGAGGCGGGGAGGAGGAAGATCTTGTGTGGGCAAGGAGTGGTGTGGCTCAGTGGACTGACTGTCATCTGATGGACCGAGAAGTCCTGGTTCGATTCCCAGTCAGGGCGCATGCCTGAGTTGTGGGCTGGATCCCGGGTAGGGGGTGTGAAGGAGGCAGCCAATCAATGTTTCTCTCCCACATCAATGTTTCTATGTCTTTTCTCCTTCCTCTCTCTCTAAAAAAAATTCAATTAAAAAATTGTTTTTAAATAAAATAATATCCAATATATTATATTAAGTTAAAAAGTATGAAAGTTAATTCCATTTTTCTTTTTACTTTTTGAATGTGGCTTCTGCATCTTTAATTACACAGGTAGCTTGCACTATGCTTCCGTTGTTCAGTTCTGGTCTAGGAGATTGTCAAGTGTGCTTGGGCTAAAGATAAATCTGGATTTCTCTTCTTACTTTTCCAACAGTTACTAGAACTTTAGAAAGTTCTTTGGAAAGGCAGGACATTTGGGAAATGTAGCCACCCATTCAATAGAAAATAAGACTTAGGTAATGGTAGTCCAATACCGCAAACCCTCAAAGGCAAGATATCAAAAGTCCTCACGTACTGCTCAAGGAACGACTGTGCTCATACCTTTCTGGCCATCACTTCCGTTACATCCTGGGGAGCCCTGGTGTCCTGGAGGGCCTGGCGGGCCCAGGGGACCGGGAAGCCCTGGCAGACCATAGTCACCTGGGTCCCCTCGCAGAAGGTCAACCGTCCCGGGGGGCCCTGGAGGCCCAGGTGGTCCTGACCACAGAGAGGAAGCAAAAGATTCTTTCAGTCAAAGACAAATGTGTGTGCTGCCTGCCTGAGAGCCTCTTAAGGAAAGTAATTTAATGTTTTGTAAGCAAGGGATGAAGGGAATTAGAAGAATAAGAAAATCAATAGTGTCAGAAGTGAAACAGAGAGTAGGTCTCATGGAGCCTGAGAGTTGGTGTCAATAGTCTGTCAGTAGCTGTTGGACAAAATGAACCTCAGCAAAGCCTTCCCTCCCTCAGAGCCATTACTTTTGGAAGGTACTGGTTTATGATTTTTGTTTACACTGGCATCCCATACTTTAACATGAGGAAGGATGGGAGGATGGAAGGATGGGAGGATGGATGGATGGATGGATCAATGGATGGATGGATGGATGGATGGATCAATGGATGGATGGATGGAAGGATAGATGGAAGGATGGAAGGATGGATGGATGGAAGAATGGATGGGTGGAAGATGGAAGGATGGATGGATGGGTGGATGGATGGATGGATGGATGGATGGAAGATGGAAGGATGGGTGGATGGATGGATTGATGGATGGATGGATTGATGGATGGATGGAATGATGGATGAATGGAAGATGGAAGGATGGGTGGATGGATGGGTGGATGGATGGATGGATGGAACGATGGATGGATGGATAGATGGATGGATGGATGGGTGGAAGGATGGATGGATAGATAGATAATAGGCTTATGAGAAAATTTGGCTGATATGAAAGAAATGTTTATTCAATTAAACTTATAATCCTATTTCAAAACAAGTAAGTGTCTACACACAGGAATTAAGCCCAAATTTTATTCTACTAAAACTGCTGTTTTAAGCACTTTCATTTTTGCAGGAAAATAGAATTATATAATACTGCAATCCCGCCTTTACTGAAACCTTAAGCACTTAAAGATGGTGGGTTTGTGTCTCTGTCTGGGTTGGGAGGACTGTGGTTGTCTGCATTCAGCAGAACACTGCACTGAGCCATGCTGGTCCCCAGTTCCCCGCCCAGCTCTGGTCCCACCCCGTTTTGTTAAACGCTGCCTTGCTGGGGTTGACCCTGCGAAGTGACGAGAGGAACAACATGGACTGTCCGCAGCCCGTGGAGAGCCTCTGTCTCTGCGTGTGCCAGGCCTGGGCCCGTCACTCTGGGCCAGCGGCAGAGTTTATGGGGCAGGTGGAGAGACCCACGTGCAGGACGAGATCCCCGCCACTCCTGAAGCCTCACGCGCAGCCTCGGGCCCGTGGGGGGAAAGGCTGGCTCTGACCCAGACTCTGGACTCACAGAGACGTGGTCTGAGAGGGTGGAACTGGAAGAGGAGGGGCCTGGGCTCTGTCCTGGGTATGGCCCTGCCAGCCCACTGCTGCCCACACCCCCCTTGCCACCTGCCCCATAATAGGGCTGCTGAGGTGCTTCTGCGGTGCCATTCTCTGGCCCTGCCTCCTGACAGCTCCAGCATCTAAGGAAAGGGGCATCGCCAACCTTCGCCAGGAGTCCCCATACCTCTGGGACCTTCGGGGCCAGGAGGTCCTGGATCTCCGGGCGGACCCGGGACAAGAATGTCAGCCTTCGGAGTTCTTCCTGTGGCGCCCGCAGGACCAGGGGGCCCAGGTCTCCCTGAGGATGGAGGTGTTCAGATGTGAGCCTCATCACATGTGAGAGGTTTGGATGTCATTATTCAGAGAGAGAGGCAAAGCATTCTGCTCCTTACCTGGAGGACCTGGAGGGCCCTTATCTCCAAAAAGGCCTGGAGGAGAAATCCCTGGGCTCCCGGGGTCTCCTGTCTCCCCTTTCAGCCCAGGCATCCCCATTGGACCGGGTGGGCCCATTTCGGTCAAACCTTAATGTAGAAAACAGCATTAGCACTATATCTTCTTCTTGTTTGCCCCTGTCATGAGGGTGTGACCAGGACGCAGCTGGTTCTGCTGAGACCAACCTCAGCTTCAGCAGTGACCCAAATGTCTGCGTAGCGTTTCCTGGGTCCCCATTTACTCTCTTAAGACCCATCACCCTGGTCCCCCTTAGGCTTGACTTACTTTATAATTATTTTCCAGATTTAAAACAAAAAAAGACTATGACAACTTAGTGGTAATACCAACCCTCCAACCTCTGCAATGGATAGCGTGAGAACCAATGAGATCCAATAGTACACAACTGTGAATACACTGGCTTGACACGGAGGGTGGACACTGACATGGAAACAGAATTACTGTAGATTTTCACATGGAAAAGGCAGAGCATCATTGGTTTCTTGGAGGGGACACACATTTATTATTTAGAACAGCCACAAAATAAATCCTAAGTGGCTTACGTTTGACTTCTTGACCTTCTGAACTGTGTAAGGATTCAACAGACTCAAGTTTGGCAGCCTAGCAATTCAACCCATTTTCCACGGTCCCTCAAATCCACGTTTCTGACTCCAACTACCTTGTCTGATGGTGAGCTATTTGAGAAATGAATGCAACAAATCTGCATTATATGAAAATAGCAGACCAAGCTAAAATGCAGTTGTTGATAATGATCTACTTGTGATGTCAAAAATAGCAGCAATTTTCTTCAGATAATTTGTTTTAGCAGCAGGCTATTTGAGGGATGCTCAAAGTACTAATTAGACCTGCGTGGTTATACCTGGCATTACTACACTTAAAACAGAACAATACGAAAAAAAAATCCTGACTATGTATTTGTTCTTCATAACATAGCGAAATCTAGCTCCACCTAAGCAATTCTTCAGGGTATTTTCAGCAGAGCGATCATCCTAAGCACCATCAACAAAAGGCACTGTTGCAACCATTCCTTCTTTGGGTTTTCTCAAGTGTCCCTTGATAAGTCATCTTCAGCACTAAAAGGAGTTCCAATATTGCATCTCTGAGCTAAGCCAGTTTCTTAGTTCCACAAAGTAAGTTGTGAAAAGTGAGGAGATACCTACCTGAGGTCCACCAATTGCATTTAAATCTTTCACGGAGGGTTTCCTCTTACCTGAAGTTCCTTTGGCTCCTTTCTGACCCTTTAAACCATGCAAGCCGTTCAGGCCGGGTAACCCAGAGGGACCTGCAATACATCACAGGCCTGTGAGCCCTGGGAGAAGACCAGCCCTGGGACTACTGGCCACCGCTCACAGCACCTCTCAGAGGAGGGCCTGCCGATGGAGGTGGACAGGTTCTCCAGGAGGGGTCTGTAGGTCTCACGGTCTACACATCATCATCAGGGCTGAATCCACGCCAGTAATTATTTAATACATTCATTTGACAAACACTTTCTGCCAAGACGACTTAACACATCCATTTCTTTGGTTGTGTTAAGTAGTCATGGCAGAACCTGGGAGGAGGGTGGGTTTCTGACCATTTCAGGAAGATCTTTCTCTCGGACCAAATACAGTCTAGAATTACTGGATCATGGTGTGGGCGGTGACCTTCAATTTTACGATGATAAAACCATCCTAGACGAGGAAAGAGATTGGGTGGGAGCAAATCCAGACCTCCCTCCTCCCAGGTCCAGGGTCCTTCCCCTCCACCATGATCTTTAAATTCTCATTTGTGCAGGATCTGCTCAGGTAGACGTTAAGGCAATAAGGGGAGGAGAAGCCTGTGGCTCACAGGGGAGTAACTGCCTTTTCTAACTTTGTTAAGCACTGTGCCACTCAGCAAGAACAGGCCTGAAGGTCAAGTTTGGCTGCAGCTCTTTCTTTGCGACTACTTCTTTCAAGAGAATCATTCGACGTCTCTTTGCAGAAACTGAATTTATTTCATGATGACCACGAAAAACTTCATTCTCTGTAGTTCGATGTGCTCTTGTGCATGGCTTCATCTCCTTCCGAATCTTCTGTCAGATATCAGCATAGTTCTCTAAGGAGACATCTGCCAACCTAAGTTTTCACTGAACATTGGACACCTACACATCTATAGAATTATCAATATATAGATATACAGCTACAGATTTATGTTTACATTATAATAAATAGCATATTGTACTACAATATATAAATATATAGATTATAGGAAGGGAGAGGGAAGAAAGGAGGGAGAGAGGAAGGAAAGAAGGTAACTCGTATGTACAGAACATTCCGGGTGCCATGTGCTTCACACACATCTTGCCCCACTGATGAATTTGGGATAAGAATCTTCTCAGCCCCTGGCCAAGGCTGGTAATCTTCCTCTTTCATTAATGGTTCTAACCAGTAGCTGTTCATCTCATCCAAGACTGTAAGTGGTTCGGGGTACAGCCAGCCATTCACTCAGATCACACCCCTTGAATTTGTGATACTCACAGCTTCACTTTATATGACTGACACACAGAAAGTGCCCACCCCCCACGCCACGACACCTGCAGAGACCCCCTCGATGCCCTGTGGCAGGCTCACACCATACAACAGTCCTGGCTTGGGTTTATTTTGGGTAAATTAATGGAGTGCAAGATCAGATCTTATTAATCTTTCTATGTACGCACTGGCTTATTGCCTGACACACACAGTCGGTGTTCAGTAAGTGTCTGTGGAATGAGTGAGTGAGAGGACAAGTGAGTGAGTGGAGAAAACGTGGAATGTGGAGGGTGATGACAAAGCTTTAAAGAGAAGTGGACTACAATTTCCATTTCATGTCACATCCTTCTGCGATAGATTTTTAGTAGAATCTGGGGAAGTGAGAGGTGTCCATTTATATAGAAGTAATTCAAGTGCTAATTACTATTTTCTCATTAAAGCAAGTCCTCCGTGGGCTTATTAGAAGGTGGACATTAGCTGGTTCCATTTTATTTATTATCAGTGCTTGAGACAGACAGTTATTCTGTTTTTAAAATCTAAAATTTAGTGAGGGGAGATAAATGGTGATGGAAGAAGACTTGACTTGGGGCAGTGAACATGCAATATACAGATGATGTATATAGAATTGTACCCCTGAAACCTATATAATTTTATTAATCAATGTCACCCCAATAAATTCAATAAAAATAAACTTTAGATTGGTACAAATGAGCCATATTCTCATGCATCAAAAAAAAAAAAAAAGGAATGCACCCTTACTTTCCCGAAAGGTCTCTTTCCTTACCACTTGAAACAGCTCTGCTTTAGTTGATTTTTCAATCATCTTTCCTATTTATGAGCCAATGTTCTAAGTTTTCACCAAAAGAACACACAGACCTTCCTCATCTGCCAAATCTGGATATTTACTGCAATCTATCTGAAATGATCATAAATTTTAAGACTCCTTTGCTATTTCAATGTGTTTTGATCTCCAGCTTTAAGCCACCAAGATTGATGGCTTGGGGGAGTTGGCCAGGGCTGGAATGCTTCAGCTTCTGCCAACTCTCCATTGTCACATCAACACGTCCAGATCCTGGCCAGTCCCAGCCCCAGCCCCTTGCCATTGTCAGACTGGCCGACCCTTATCTGACCCAATGTTATCTTTCTAAATTGAATGCAGCTACATCTGGGTAGGGTTTTAAGGGCAATTTTTCCTTTTTACTGAAAGCTTTTTATCAATCCCATCTCTAAATCAGAAAGTTGTTCATGCATAAAATATATACAGTGCAGATGAGAGACAATTAGGCTAACAAAGCACATTCCTTGGTAATGAGGATTTTTATTCACCTCTGACAACCATCACTTACGGCTGCATCTCGCTGCAGTCACAGGCCCGGGCTCTCCCTCCAGCACAGGATCTAACCTCCACTCCAGATGTAATTGTCCTCCTAGCTTCCAAATGTGTTAGCCAAGTGATGCTTTGTCACTGGATCTCCACTCTACGATTTTCTTCAGTCCTAGAGCCTGAAAACACTACTCTATCCCCATGGGCCTTCATATGGGCTTATACTTTTAAGAGGGGGACCACCTTGTCCCTGCTTGTTAGGGACTTTCCCAGTTCTTGCACAGGAAATTCCACAGCCTGAGATACCCCCTCAGTCCCAAGGAAACCAGGACAACTGGTCACCCTAACATTAAAGCTGATGGGAAAGAGAGACCCACATGACTATACATAATGGTGGAGCAGAGTTAAAACTTATCAAAACAGATTGTGAAATACGACTTCATTTTTCTTTTTAATTCAGAAAATACTTGAGTGTCTACTAAGAAAATGCACAAGACATAAGACATGGTCTCCCAACCCATGGAGCTCCAGTTCCCAAATGTACTTAGTGACAGGCAATGGATGAGACCATCCCAGATTTGATAGAACAAACAGGCAATTAACTTGGGGCTGGTAAGTGCCGTGGGGGCAGGGCAGGAGGGGAACTCTAGGGCTAAAAAGGGAGGGAGAATGTTTCTTGGCTGATAAAAGACATTCCAAGGTATTTTATTTCTTATTAAATATTTTACTTGCCACCAACCGAAATAACCCGCTCCACACTACATTATTTATATTTGTCTTTCCATCCCCATTATTACAATCTTCTGTGAACACCCAACTGGCAACGGGGTGCCTTCCTCCTAGGGCGTGTGCAGCGGGAAATTTACATCTAGGAATCAAGCCATTTTTAGCATATGCTTAAGTTAAAGTTTAAGTCTGACTGCACACAAGCAGGACTCGGAATCCATATGGCCCGTTCTAGCAGAGCAAACAACTTTGAGTTCAGCAGCTGGTTTGTTCAAACAAGAAAATCGGGCCCCTTGACTTATTGAGCACATATTTCAAATATTTAGTTTCTCAGTTCAAAGTGTTTCTGCTGGAGTGTGGTTCATTTTTATACCTGCATGATAAAGTGCAACAATGGATTTAGATGGTCGACGTTTTAATTTTTAGGAACGTGTTTCACTGTGTAGTTTCTTTTAAAGACTGGCTGTCCCCTGGGCAGTTCGCAGTGAAGCAGTGCCACCGCGTGGTTGGGAGGAACACTGCAGCGTCTGTCTGCACACTGGGCGAAAGCTTGAATGGTTATATTCATTTCCTCGCCTTCTCTTTTCAACAAACTTATTATTTCAAAGCACAGAACTATGATGTGATTGATGACCTGTCATGTAATTTGTTATTCGATCAAATTTATTAGCCATTGAGTTTTTAAATACTGAAGTTATGTAATAAACGCAATCTAATTCAAGGGAAGGAAGAATCAGTAGTAAGTTGAACCTTGTCATTTTAGCCAAACTGGGTGGATATTGTTATGACACCAAGACACTTGAAAATCCTTGCGATTTTACTCAACTAGCAGGACAGGAAGAAGTGGCAATGCAGTGGGAGTGGTTAATCATGAAAAATGTTTTCTTTTCGCTTCTTTACCAATTGTGTCTAGCAGACACTCAAAGAAGGGTCAGAGAACACCCCACCAGGGCTAGAGGGGTTGACAGACACAGGAAATCGCCACAGTAACCAGAGAAACTCTTAAGATAACACAATTATAGTTTTGCTTGAAGCCTTAAATTGATCACAAATCACTGGATTTCACATTACTATAAATGCTCATGAGGGGGGTGGGGGAAACAATACCAAGATGTCTAATCTTGCAATGGGAAGTTTTCCCATTGAATTATTTGGCTGCACAGAGATACTTATGTACCAACCTTTGAAAACAAAAGGCTTTCCTCTCTGCAGAATTGCTCCAGGTAACATACCACACTACTTCTTGCTAGGAAACCGCAATTATTTTAAAACTATCTGATGAGTGAAGAGATGAGAGTATAGAAAAACATCATTTGGATTTTCAAAACAGTAATATGATTAAGCTCAAAAGAAAGGATTCCCAACTCTTCCAAGGAGGGGTACTTTTCATTTTCCCAAAATGTAGTGTATGCACGAGACAGTAAGCAGAGGTAAACAGGAGGAAAGGGGAAGAAAGAAGAGATAGAGGGGCCTTGTTACAGAAATCTACCTCGCGAGGCTTGAACCTCCAACTGTTGATTGAGGTGGAGACCCTCACTGGATAGCTACGCGCCCAGTTGTTCCTTCTTCTGTTTGTCATTCCTTCATTTATCAGTTTATTCATACATTTAAAAATACAATAACCTACAGACATATTGGGTATCTCCTGAGTGCCATGCATATAAAAATAGTCTTTGCTTTTAAACAAATCATGTTCTACTTGATGAGAAAGGCCTCTAACCAAACAAATGTCATACAATATAAGTGTTACGCTAAGGGTAGATACAAAGTATTCATGGAAAAAACTTTTTTTCCCCTGAAATGAAAGAAATAGTGGAAGAAGAATACATGCCATAGATGAATGGGGGGAAGGCATAAAGATTTGTTAAAACTAAATTGTATAATTAAGTATATGACATTATATTAACCAGATCTATATTATAACTTGTCTACTATTAAAGGACAAAAAAATTCAACCAGGAAAAAATGTTTCTTTATCAACAAAGCTAATGAATACTAGTTCTTCTACAGCATCTGATTATTTGTCTTTCCCTTCCACTTACACAGCTGGTAAATACATATTTATGTACACGCATATATTTAATATGTGTCTTTCCTACTCAACTCTGAGCTCCATGAAGCAGGAGCCAGGTCTATTTTCTCCAAAATTGTGTACCTAGTATCTGGAACCTGGAACATATTAGGAGCCTAACTATCTGGGGAGAGAATAAATGAAGGGGCCTGACATTATGGAAAACACTGGGCAAATGTTGTTGAAAAATTAGATGGTAACACCATCATTTTGGTAGGAGACAGGTCAGGAGACTGGATGAGTACCGCCTGAAGTCCTGAGTAAGAAAGGACAGGAAGGTGCCAATGACATTCACGGGAAAGGGCCATGACCAAGGGCAATGTCACTGGGGTACCGGAAAGGCACAATAAATTTGCCCTCTTTAGCCTGGATTTATCCAATAGGCCAGGCTTCCTTTTGACTTACCTTTTATTCCTGGAAGACCTGGTGCCCCTGGATACCCCATGTGGCCTCTTGGTCCAGGATCCCCCATTTCTCCTGGCTGTCCCATTGGCCCCGGCATCCCTCGATCACCTGAGGATGACAGGGAGGTTTTGCAGACGTCCAGATGATACATGAGTTACATTAACTGGGAAGGTCATCTATGCTCTTGATCTATGAGACATGTGAACCAGGAACACTGTTTTATTACTTTTTCTTCCTAGACCTCCTGACTCTACCTTGAAGGAGAAAATACACTTTTGAGCAATCAAAGTTGCCGATTATGATTTCAAACTCTCACTTTATTCTGAATCGGCAGGAAAAGGAGCCACTACAGTGTTGTGTTGTATGTGTGATATTTACCTTAAGCCCCAAGGAGGAAAGAAAACCAGCACCCCGAACGGCAGGTAAGTCAGGAGGGGCTGGGAAGGAGTTCCCCCGTCGCACCATCCCTGTGCCCTGATACCACGCGAGGCCCTTCACAGGTGTTGACTTAGTTTGCTCCCAGACCAACCCAGTGAGGTAGGACTAGCTCCAACTGGCAGGTACGGGGGAGGTAAGTTCAGGTGACTGGTTCAAAGTTACAGGTCTGGGAAACGGCCAGAGCTGAACCCAGGTCTCCGTGACGGCTGGCTCTTTTGGATCCACCAAGAGACGGATGAGTGTCTGGGAAGGTTCCAGGCTTCCTGTCAAGGTACCTGGACAGCCTGGTGGCCCGAAGGAGCCAGGCAGTCCTGGCCTTCCGGGTGGTCCTCTGGGCCCTGGGACACCGGGCAAGCCCCTCTCTCCGGGTGCTCCAGAATGCCCTAAACAAAGAAGAATCAGAGCTCGGAGGCGCTGTAGATCGCTCTTCTAGGCGGCGAGTCTACAAAACCTCCAACAGCCCTTGCTGTTCTTTTCTCGTCTTCCTTTTTTATGTTGACACTTTTTCTATTGAAAAGATAACATGAAGGAACCATTGAAAACAAAACACCTATAATTTCATCACCTGAAACAATTTTATAGGCATACAAAGTGTAAATAATACCCACAATTTTATATTCTGATTTTTTAAATGAATATAAGTAACTTTCCAAGTTTGTCATCATTTTCCCAATTGTTGTTTTTCAATGACTGGCTCATAGCTTACTGAGTTCATCTAAGCTCAATTAATTAATCCAATTTTTCCTACTCATGTTTTTTTTCCCTCTCTCTTTGCTTTTCTGCCTAATGATTTTTATACATCTTCAGTAAATTTTTCTACTATTAAATTATTTCCTTAGGAAAATTCTTAGCACTAGAATTTCCAGGTAACATAATATGTCTGGTCTTTTTACTCATTTTTAAATGCTGAGATAGTTTAAAGTAAATCACAGACATGATGGAATTCCATCCCTAAATATTTCAGGAGGTATGTCTGAAAAAGCAACACTTTCTTGCATGGGCAAAATAACATTGTCATGGCCAAGAAAATTAATGACAATCCTTAATAATGTCATTTAAGACCCATTCTATACTTGAGTCCCCCCAACTGTCCTCTTAATGTCCTTCACAGCTGCTTGGTCCCCAGTGGCTTCCATTCCAGAAGCGCATGGCATCTGGTAGATACATCCCTTAAGTTAAAAAAAGTTGACTTTGGTCCCTCTCGGGACAGTGTCTCGCTGAAAAGAACAGCCCAGTTGTTCTTCTAGCACAGACCATTCAGCCTCTGGTTCTGGAGAGGGGCTGCCAGATGGTTTGGAGAGGGGTTGTGCCAGCGTACCCCACGACCTGTGCCCACGCACAGCTCACCCCCGCACGTCCAAGAACAAGCAGTGTGCTGGCCGAGACCTTTCCAGGCTGTCGGCTAGTTTTCTTGCTAATTCAGTAAGGATGCAGTAATATCCCAGACTTAGATCAAGTTACACTTTTTTTTATTACTAGAGAAGAGGACCATTTCCCCGTGCATTTGTTTCCAATGTGTGACCTTAATGCGATTCATATTTATAGGAGAAACTAACAGTCTGGGCTAAAAATAACCAGTTGAATCTACAAGTAAAATGAATGGCTCTGTATTGACAAAGCCGTGGGGGAGGGGGCATCGATTGGACTACCTTCAGCTTGTACAATCTTACTATCTTCAAGGTTCAGATAAAGATACCAATACGTGTAGAAAAATCTCCTTGTATTGCTGCCTGCTGATGATGACGATGACATTTGACATATGTTTAGCAATGTACAGTGTACACATTGCTCTCAAGGAATCTCGTTCGATGCTCAGAATGATCCTGCCATGTGCAAAGGGCCAACTTACAGGCGAGGAAACAGCTCAGAAATGACAGCAACTTGCCAAGACCACATGCACAGTAACAATGAAGGTTGACTCAGAGCCACTGGTCTTCCTTTCTGAGACCTCCCACTCTAGTATTTACTGTGGATCCTCACGACGCTAACCTCAAAACTTAGGCTAGCCCAGCTGGTGTGGCTCAGTGGTTGAGCATCGACCCATGCACCAAGAGGTCGCCAGTTCGATTCCCGGTCAGGACACATGCCCAGGTTGTGGGCCCGATCCCCAGTGAGGGGCATGGAGGAGGCGGCCAATTGATGTTCTCTCATCGGTGTTTCTATTTCTCTCTCTTCCTCTCTCTCTCTCTAAAATCAATAAAGAAAAAAAAAAAACGTAGGCTATGTCTTTCTGTTAACATATTACCTTATCGAGATATATTTGACCATGTGAAAGAGAGTGGGAGGTGAAGCCATGGTAATAGCTTGTTTCTGTTACGTTTCCATCTGAGCAGTCATGTGGGATGGAAACCAAGAAACATTTCCGACAATCGCTCTGCTCAGATGTTCTTTCTGTTCTATGGAATGAAACATGGCTATTCCCGGAGAGAATTTCAAGATAATGCACAAAAATGTTCATACGAGATGCTTTAATTTACCAGGGACCCATCTAAATACAAGCCTGGTTTCTCACCTGTCCACTATCAGCAAAATGACTCTGGGCATAACTTATGTAGCCCATTGTCTGTGGGTGGACATTGTTCTCTCCATGCAATGGGTATCCTTGTGGACCATGTGTACACTGTCTCACTGTCGACTTAAGATAAAATCCCGGGAGCGAAATGACTATGTTGAAGAGGGTGCCTCTTTCGTCACCTGGGGGGGACAGCCACAGCCTCCTCGACTGGAGGGCAAGAACTCACTGCATGTCACAATCTGTTCTGAGGGATTGCGCGTCCGTTGGTACTGATACACAGGGTACCATCTTGAAGAACTTAGATCTGTTCCTGGTGACGAGGTTTGACATTTGTTTGGTTTGTTTTCCAGTGAGTGAGATGTGACTAAAGGAGAGAGTCAGTGATACCTGGACAGTGGCCTGACCGGCATTCACATCTGCTTTTCTGTCGGAAACGGGCTGGAACGAAGACCTGCACTTGTACTCGGTGTGAGTGGTTATTACTAATGCATCACTTTTAATTACAGAGACTGCAAATGAGTCCAAGTTTTAATAACTTTCAATAATCATTTTCCGCTGTGTCAAAATCTGCCATGCCTGGGGAATGTATTATCATGTCAACATCATTGATCACGGGACCGCAGCTTAAGAAAGATTGTGAATCCCTTGTGTATAATCCTGGTGTCCTTCTCGGCCAGGGACATCATGCTGTGTTTATTAATAATCCTTCTGATAGGTATCTTAACGGCAAAGAGGGAAGAAAATACTGATATAATCGTTGCTGACTCAGAGGATAAAGTAATTGTTCTATTTTTCAAACTAAACTTAATTCTTTTTTGTTTTAATTTTTAAAAATGTAGTTATACCTGGACATCCAGGGTTACCTGGCTCACCCTTTCGACCAGGTGGGCCAAGCTGACTTGCAGGGTCACCTTTGTTTCCTGTAAGTGATAAAGCGCACACAACATTACTAAAGAGAACTTAATTTCGTCTCACAGACGTAACTTAATAACTTTTGTGATATCTGTCTCTATAGTCTATCTTCAAATATTCCAAGAGAGGATTTTTTAAAAGAACAATAATAATAATAATAAGCTTTATTTTTCTACATAAGAACAAATTGAAACACAGATGCAAGATGTATTTAAACACACACATGCACACACACACACACACAATGTTATCATTGATAACAATCATAGAAAACTGAAATCTTAATAAGTTTAAATTTTTTAATTCCCTGAGACAGTTTCCAATTTAGGCATCTATTTAAGAAATTCCTTGGCCTAGAGTCACTATATCCTTATATTGTGCTTTCAAAACAAAAAGAAATTGTCACTGTTTCAGCGGCTGCCGCCACATTCCAAGCTCTCTGCCAGGAAGCTCAGCTCCGTGTCCTTGTAAAAGCAGAATCACAAAGTCACCCTTTATTGATGCTCTTATAAGAGGTGATGGTCACACACTGTGCTGGAATCTTCCAGACACGAGGACTTATCATAGCTGGGAGACAGTTATAAATGGAGGACTCAAACTGGGTGGTAAGGAATGATCGTAAGAGAAAAAGAGAGCTAATTAGGCGTGTTTTCTAGAACCTGCTCACCCACACTGCTTTCTAAAGGGCTCTGACCCTACTCATAATTGTGGCTAATTATTGGAAGAGTGGGGATCTGGCCCATCCCGGGTCAACCTATCATTCCTTGAGAAGTCTTAGTAAAAAGTGAGAATTTGAGGTCGTTGGCTATTGAGGGAGAAAGCAAAAAGATGATCGTGACGTAGATGAACATAATGCCCTGACATAGGGCATGTTGGACTGGAATCCAAACGTATCCAGAAAGGATACTAAGTTCAGAGTAAGTAGGCAGGTAAGTGAGAATCAGACCACGGAGAATGGCAGAAAAGGCACGAGAGCGAACCATGGTTTCAGGACCAGATTCCATTAGCCTTCTTTCTGCGGGCTCCATGCACTAGCCCTACTCCAGGTATCTGAGCCCGCTTCCGGTCCCTGGGGATGCGGCCCTGATACGAGCATGAAGGAATGAGAAGCAGGTCTGTGCTTGGAGAGAGGCAGAAGGACTAGGATACATTTACAGGGAAGTCGAAGAGGAGAGAGTTCTGAATCATGAAGCAATAAAATGTCAAAAGTCAAGTATGAAAACTTCCCCTTCTATAACCATTTCCGAAGAAGAAGAGAACCATATTATTCTTTCTGAAAAAATGTGTGCAGTTTTTTTTGTTTGTTTTTACAGAAATTGTCATATTCTTTATGTGTCTTTCAAAGGGCAAGGCATGTATCATTGGTAATAGGGGAGAAGACTGTTAGGTGGTTTATTAATTAGTATTATACATTTAAAGGGGTTTTAAAACTGCATTAAAAGAAAATGCAACTGCATATCAAACCTGTGAATTCACAGAAAGTGAGGTGAAAAAGGTGAATCATTTTTTTTTAATCCTCACCTGAGAATATTTTTCTATTGATTTTCAGATAGAGTGGGGGAGTGGGAGGGAGGGAGAAAGAGAGAGAGAGAGAAAGAGAGAGAGAGAGAGAGAGAGAGAGAGAGAGAGAAACACCGATGTGAGAGAGACACATCAATTGGTTGCCTCCCGCACAACCCTGACCAGGGCCAGGGATAAACCCAGAATCAAACTTGTGACTCTTTGATCCTTGGGTCGATGACCCAATGGTATAGAAAAAATATTAACCCAATGCTATAGAAAAAGAGTGAAAATATTAAAGATTTTATGCAAACATTGCGATTTAAGGTAGCCTGATTTCTGTTCATTTTCTCGTTGATATGTATAAAGAGTTAATGAAATCTCTCTCTGAGGACACTTTGACATTGAGTCAACTTTCCATTTCTGTTTCCTGGAAACATGATCAAAGGAGAGTAGGCTGTGTTACAAGGTACAAGGTGAACTAAGGCCTGCAGCTTGTTTTGTAAATAAAGTTTTATTGGCACTTAGCCACGCCCCTTTGTGTTGTCTGTGGCTGCTTTCATGCACAGTTGAGTAGTTGTGACAGAGACCACAAACTGAAAATATTTATAATCTGGCCCTTTGAAAAAAACACATTTGCTGACCCTTGGCTTACGGTGAAAAATTACCCAATTGTACATGACGTGGCCCAGGAACTCTTAAGTGAGCTATTAACACCTGCTGGGAAGCCATGGCTTTGGTCTGTGTTCTGTGACTCCTGTACCTGAGACCCTGAAGGCTGCACCTGCGGAGTCCTTAGAAGAGGTCCTGGTTGGAGGGGGCCCGGGGCTTCTCAGCCAAGGTGGGCAGTGCGCACCCATGTGCATCCCGCCTCTTAGCACCTGATCTGCCTCTAACGAGCTGCAGTCGCCACAAAGATAGCAGCAAGGACTCCCCCCCGGGCGGAAAACCTGATGAGCCTGGCAGGTTGGCTGTTTCTAGCTGGTACTCTCGGGTCTGGATGACAAATGAGGACGACTTGGGTCTTCAGCGTTTGACTCTCTAGACGTGTCTAGGAAGAAGCCCTGAGGACCACAGTTTGTTTCCTCGTGCTTTGCTTTGCATGCAGAAGGTTCTTGCTCACAATGTTACAAACACCCAGGACTACGGATGAGATTGATGGCTGGCTGCTGTACCTCCAAACCATACCTTTAGGTCCTCTTGTTCCAGGAGTTCCTGAAAGTCCTGGCGGCCCTGGAGAACCCAGCTCACCCTGGTAGTTTAATGAAACAAACGTAAACCTTAATGGGGTTTCGCATACAAAGGATACAGGCATGCCATGACCCACTTACAACTTCGCATAGCCAATCTGGTGTTTATAATTCGCAGTGGTAAAGAAATCTGGAAATGCATGGTAAGCATACTACTACACGTGTCTAGTTTTTAAATGTTGGTGAAACTCCCCCAGAATTGGCGGTATCAGTACCAACCGGTAGCATCCAACTCTCTATACCTGACTGCAAAATAGCAACTGCATCAAATAACCTGGCTTTTAAGTTTTAAATAAACAAGTTGAAGACTAAATAAAATATTATTGGAAATTATGTCATACCACTTTAAAAGTCTGCTCTATTCCAAGAGGTGGGTAGCAGATTATTGTATGCATTTTCCAGGAGTTATGATGCAGACTGCGAATCTCCTGGCTTCTCAGGGGGCGTTTTACTCATAACTGTAAGGACCAAGTCACTATATTTACAGCAAAACCTGTGATGTCTGCAGTTGGCTATGCAGGCTAAGAAACCAGAATTTGAGTCATTTTTCAGATGACTCTAGTACACCAATGGTCCTGAGAAAGTCTCTGTGGAGCTGTTGAACCAGGCTGGGGGTAGTAGATGGAGTAAGTGACCTGGTCATCTATCTCATGGGAACCAGGCACTGGTCAAAAATTGTAGCTACATCATGGTCTTCCGGAAGTCTCCATTCTTCCCTTGGCCAACCCCTTAATTCTAAAAGACTGGGAAAGGGCAATGCTGTCCACTGGCAAATTATGACTCATGGGCATCCTGAGAGTAGAAGGTTTATTATTTCTTCCCTCCCAAAAAGCAACCACTTACCTGGTCACCTGGAAGTCCTGGGAAACCAATGATTCCTCTTGGCCCAGGTGAGCCAGGAGGACCTGGGAGTCCAGGAAGCCCCGGCTGCCCATTTCTACCCGGCTCTCCTTTGTGAAATCCAGGGGGTCCGTGCCTGCCTGGATGGCCTCTTCTTCCTGGCACCCCAGGATTGCCTTTATCACCTGGTGGGGTTGGAAGTGTTAGGAACCAATCTGAGGAACTCTTGGACTAGGCTGAGGGTCTTGGTCCTGCTTGTAAGAGATGAAGTCAATGGAGTCGGGATTTCTAGTTCCTGCCCTACACTATATCACAAAGGCTTTCTGCTTCAAGACCTGACTGTCAAAGAAGCTGCCCACGGACAGCCTCAAGGGCGTCCTAGGCAGGAAGGAGAGAGCACACAGGATCCTTTGCATCAACAAGCTCACGTTACAAATGAAGAAAAACTCACCCAGAGGAGTTTAAACATGTGTCCCTCCCAACTAGTTGAGGAGAGAACCAGACAAGAAGTCAGGTCTCACGCAGACTAAGTCTGAGCTTGGGAAAGAGCACACGGAAGTGGAGGTCAAAACCCTTGCTGTTTCTGAAGCCAGCAACACAGGCCAGGGAGTGCTGGTTAGAAAGGCAGGTTTGGCCCAGCCCTGCTGACTCAAAAACTCTTTTATCAAAGAGTCCCAAAGGACTTAGATGAACCCTGAAATTTGAGAAGCGTTGCTCAGAATGACTTGGACAATCTTTGTGCTCTTGACTTCCATATCAGCCACCAAAAACAGGGGTACTTTAAACCTGAAACAGTATGTTACATATATCTCGGGATCGATCCTACTTTGGAGTATCCAAATCTCTAAGTACATATGAACTTCAGCTAAGTTCTAGCATGGAAAAGAAAAGAAAAAGAAAGTAACACAAGTTCATTAGAGGACATTTTTATCTAAAAAAATGACATTTTCTAGTCTCAGTGTTACTGGGAATGTTGCCTAACGTGCATGCTTGTTTGAATGATGTGTACAGTTAATTTATTTTATATGGTTCAAAAACATAAGTATTTACCTTCTTCTCCTGGGAACCCATCATCTCCAGGAGGTCCAGGATCCCCGGGTTTCCCCTTTTTGAAAATGAGAGACATTTCTCCTTCCGCTCCTGGGGGTCCTCTCTCACCTTTGGGTATCAATTATGCAAAAGCAAAACAAACAAGCCCCGCACACGGGAGGCTTCTGTTATCACTGTGTGTCCAGTTTGCAAATCCCTATTCAATCTACTAAGCCGTAGTCGTGTTTACGGATTGCACAGTAGCCACAGTGTTGGTTGATTTCCTACAGGACCATCCATGCCTTTTACATACACCTCCCAACAGCAGGGTCTAGTGGACAAGGAGTGACAGTTTGCTCAACTCAGCCAA
Source organism: Molossus molossus (assembly GCF_014108415.1). Taxonomy (NCBI): domain Eukaryota; kingdom Metazoa; phylum Chordata; class Mammalia; order Chiroptera; family Molossidae; genus Molossus; species Molossus molossus. Next base: position 97,773,802 of record NW_023425346.1, read on the forward strand.
ACTGGTTCCAGGCTGAAGTGAAAACGGACGGGCTTGCAAAGTCCCTGGTCTAAAATTCGTCTCTTCATCCCGGACGATGCGAATTGCCTATCGCCTGTGTTTCGGTCCCGTGTTCCCTTTCCTAGGCCCCTCTATTACCTGTCTCACAGGAAAAGAACAGACACTTATCTCGGTTCTCCATGTAGAAAATTCCAAAAAGTGGCCCTGGCCGGTTTGGCTCAGCGGTTAGAGCGTTGGCCTGCGGTCCGGAGAGACCCGGGTTCGGTTCCCGCTAAGGGCACGGACCTCGGTTGCAGTTTGTCCCCGGCCCTGGTTGGTCGTGCGGGTGGCAGCCACTCGATGTGCCCCTTCACGTTGATGTTTCTCTCTCTCTCTCTCTCTTCCTCTCTCTCCCTCCCGCTCTATCTGAACAAAGAATGGAAAAATGTCCTCGGGTGAGGATAAAAAAAAGAAAATTCCAAAAAGTGGGAAGAGCACCTGATATCTCTGCCTGATCTTCGTTAACACTGTCCCTCTGTAAAGGGGGTCGGAGTGGGCTCCTACCGGCTTGGTGAGAGCCAATTAGTAACAATTTGAGAATGTTGGAAGCTGTAAATCAGCCGGTCTGGGAGTGTTTATGCCACCGTGGGAGTATGCATGCCATGGGGTCAGCAATCACCACACGTCAGATGCTTATTTTCAATCTTATTTTGGAGAACCAGTTTATCAACTCATCATTGCGTTCACCTGCTTCTTTACCCTTCCAGTGGGATACTTGTGTAGTGAGAAAGCACAGCAGACCTCCCCCAGCGAGCAAGGCCTGCCTCTGACTGCCGATTCTGCATAAATAATTTACAGCCAGCAAAGAAAAATAACAGCAGAATCAACCAACTGAGAAGCAACAGTGAGGTGAATGAACTCTAAAGCTATTTGCCCAAAGGGCTTTGAGATGTTTACTTGTTTCTAAACATTGACAAGTATTCGTTGTCCACATGGGAAATGAAATGGGACCTTCACTCACTGCTGCCTCTGGCTAAGAGGTGAAAGTTTGTATTTAACAAGGATGGGAACGTTTAAACCAGGGACCTCAAAACTTCTATGTTTTATACTAATAAAAGGCTTTATTATTTTAATTGTTCAATTACACTTGACATTCAATATTTTTGTATTGGAAACGCTTCCTTTACGCCCGGCTGGTGTGGCTCAGTGATTGCGCATCAACCCATGCACCAAGAGGTCGCCGGTTCGATTCCTGGTCAGGGCACAGGCCCAGGTTGTGGGCCCGATCCCCAGTGGGAGGCATGCAGGAGGCAGCCAACAGATGTTCTCTCTCATCGATGTTTCTCTCTCTCTCCCTCTCCCTCCCACTCTCTCTAAAAATCAATAAAGTAAATTTAAAAATAAATAAATACAAATAAATGAAGCTTGGGGGAGACTCAACTCAAATCCAGACGAAAGGGAACTCGTTCTATGTTCAAGGTCGGCAAACTGTAGCCCAGGGGCTACACCCTGCCTGCTGTCAGTTTTTGTGCAAGTCACGAGCCATGACTGGTTTTGACACTTTTAAATCATTGGAAGAAAAACTAAAATAAGAAAATTAATTGAAGTCCATCTTCATAGGTAAAGCTGAATTAGGTCACAGCTCGCTTGGTGTTTACGTGTTGTCTCTGGCTGCTTTCACGCTACGAAGACTGAATTAAATCGTTGCAACAGAAACCATACTGCCTGCAAGGCCTGAAGTATTTACATCTAGCTCTTGGCAAAAATGGTTAATTTTCTAAATAAAAGGATTGAAACAGCATTTGGGAGCCAAGAGCCCACACCCCTTCCTAAAGGTGAGACAGTTTCTGAAACCCCAAAGCTATAAATCAAAGCACGCAGCGTTAGTTTTCTTCTATTAAAAGAGCAATTCATTTACCATCATTTTATTTAGTAAGATTGAGAGGTAAGGAAAATGAATTTTGCTTAAAATTCGAAAACCAGCACCAAGAACCGAAAGGAAGGGGAGGGACCCCGCTGCAGGCTAGTCCTGCTTCCTCCTGCAGAGGGCCGTGCACACGTCCTGAGCGGACACGCCAGCAAACCCACGCTGCGCCCCCGTCCCTGTGCTGTTACCGTGCTCACCTGTGGCGCCTCTCAGTCCCCGGTCCCCCGGGAAGCCAGGCCGCCCCTTCTCTCCGGCTCCTCCCTTTCTGCCAGGGTGTCCCTCGGGGCCAGGCTTTCCCCTCTCTCCTGGGAAACCCGGCCAGCCAGGCAGGCCCGGGGGTCCTGACGAAATAAAAGCATGAATTTTTAGGGAAGTATTTTTAAAGGGGAGCGTGGTCCCCAGGTCTGAGTTCCCAACGTCTGTCCAAGATGCTCACTGCCCCGGACTCTGAGTTTGTACTGAAGGTGAACAACTGTGATCAACCTCATGCTACTCAACAGGCTGGCTCTCGCACCCCACACACCCCAAGTGCAGGTCCTCGTGTTTCTGAGTCCTGATGGTTTCAGAGAACTGGGTGTGCGAGAGGCGGCTGAAGAGAGGGTGTCCATTCAAGACAGAATCACATTAACCCTAATCCTACAATTTGTGGGTTGTGCCCAGTTCACTGAGCAGACATATTTAAGCCTTCTGTGTCCCTAATGCCCCATCTACCAAAACATCCCACCACCAGAAATGCAATCCAGGGACAAGAAGGGAGAGGCCCCCATGGGGCGTGAGGCTCATATAACAACATTCTACGGGGTGGTCACACCTAACAGGCTTCGCTGGGCCGTGCATTTCAAGTTAATGAAATGAGGAAAAGCATTGAAAAGTGCTACCCACCCTTGGGGCCTGGAAGACCAGGTCGTCCATCCTCCCCAACAGGGCCTGGGGTTCCTGGGGGTCCTGGGGGTCCGGCTGCCCCTGGCCTTCCTGGGGCTCCTGGGAGGCCCTTCATTCCAGCTGGTCCAGGAGGCCCCGCATCTCCTGGCTGGCCTTTCGCACCCGGGGCACCTGAGACAGGGCACAGGGACAACAATGCAGGAAGACTGAAAAGTGGCCTCTTGCACAGGCAGAAAAACACAGTCATGGCAGCAGCCACTGTCTGTCTGTGGCCGATGAAATGACAGTGAAACAATAGTTATCAGCTGAAATGAGACCAGCAACTCTCCATCATTTCTACAAATACAGGTATTTCTGGCTTATAAAAAAGAGGGCAGAACTATTTCAAATTTTTACTACGTGAAGAAATATTTCCCCGTAAGGATGCATGAATATTATAAAAAGTTTTTGTTTGTTTGTTTTTTATGGGAAATAGATCAGGCATAAAAACCCAAATGTAATTTGTCTTTACTCTTGGGGTGGGGGGAGGGGGGCGGGACTAAAGAAGAAACTTGCCATGTGCTTTCGGAAGCTATGGCCAAGTGAGTCTTGGTCAGGCTGTTCACTGTGATGAGAGAATTGTAGAAGCCAGAGCAGTACCATCTAATATTCCTGGTGCTAGAAATGAAGCTCTGGCTTCCTTTGGCCCCAATCCCATGTCGATCCTACGAGAAGGCGTATTCCTGCATTTGGATGGATACAATGGGATTTACGTAACAGGAGGCCATCTGAACGCTGAAATGAAGATGCTGTAGGAAATAGCCCCTAGAACCCTGTGTTGAGAAACACGATTTCATGAGGCTCTTCAAGCTCCTCCTGTCTTGCTGGGTCTGCCAAGGACACAAGGTCCAGACTGCTCTTTACCTGGGCTATTTGTCAAGGTCATGTTCGCAGCCAGCAGCCTTGACAGGTGATATAGCACCTCCCCCCGGTGCAGGAAGCAGGCTGCCTACAGGCTACTCTAAACCAGAGGTTCCTCAGGCTCAGGGCTGCACTCAGGTTCTGTAACCGGCTGTGTGCGCGGCATTCTAGCCCCCCTGGTCGCCACAGAGAGACTTGAGTGACAAGGGGGGGGGGGTGGCACAAACCAACAGGAAGCTCGTGCTGTTTTCTGTGCCGTGAATAATGAAGTTCTTTGTCTCTGACCAGGAATCTTGCTTCTTCCAGCATCCGTGAAAAGAGCAAGAAGTGAGCTTATTCCTTGGAAAGTCAGGGAGGAAACCGCAGACCCTTCGCCGCTCTTGAGACCTGCGGACACTTACCTGGACTGCCTGGAGCCCCGGGGAGTCCCGGTCGCCCTGGAAATCCGGGGGCACCTCTTTCACAGGAGTGGGCGGGTGGACCTGGGATCCCTGGAAACCCAGCACTTCCCTCTCTGCCCTTCGGACCTTTGAGACCTGGGAATCCGGGCATGCCATCTGGCCCTGGAATGACACAATTCATCTGTGACACTCACGGCGTAAAACGATGTGGAAGGCCGACCCCAGCGTTGAGGCGTGTCAGCATTCCGGGCCGGGCTCTGGGCTCAAATGAGTTAGATCTCTGAACGGATTTTCTTTTCACAGATTGTGAGCTCCGAATGAATGGTAAGCCGTGCACTGCTGGGAGAATTACTCGATAAGGTGACGGAGACAACAAAGAATTTGCTTATGTAAACGGAAAAGACCACGCGGTTCTGCCTGATTCCAGCTCACCTCTAACACTGCAGAGCCTCCACCCCCTCTCCACAATTCTTACAAACCCAAGTGCTGTATGAATTTGCGTTTCATGGGATATTTCATCACTTGAACGCTCATATTCTATTTAGTGGAAAGGCAGGGTCATAATCTTCAGAAAGTAAAATAAACCCCCCATAATTCCACAGCCCAACCCCCCAAAAAAAACCTATTTTATTTTTACATGTTTTCTTTAAATATTTGGTTTATACGTTTACATTTTTTTTTTTTTTTTTTAATCCTCACCTGAGGATATTTTTTCCATTTTTTTGTACAGATAGAGTGGGAGGGAGGGAGAGGAAGGGAGAGAGAGAGAGAAACATCGACGTGAAGGGACACATCGAGTGGCTGCCACCCGCACGACCAACCAAGGCCGGGGACAAACTGCAACCAAAGTACGTGCCCTTAGCGGGAACCGAACCCGGGTCTCTCCGGACCGCAGGCTGACGCTCTAACCGCTGAGCCAAACTGGCCAGGGCTATACGTTTACATTTTTAAAGTAGTAGTCACAATGCACATTCAGTTGTTAGATTATTTCACATTGCATATTAATATGCAAATGTTTTCCATTTTGTTGTAATCTTTACAAATATAATTGTAATTGCTAATGCTAATAGCTGGAGTATTTCTTCTGTTGAGTGTCTGTGTGTGAACTTTCTTTATCGCGACTAATACTACAGTTGACCGTTGAACAACTCAGGTTTGAACCATACTGGTCAACTTATATGCAGATTTTTTTCAATAAATACTGTAAACGTATTTCCTCGTCCTTATGATTTTCTTAATAACATTTTCTTTTCTCCAGCTTACTTTATTGTAAGAATACAATACATAATACATATAACATGCAAAATATGTGTTAATTGACTGTTTATGTTATCAGTAAGGCTTCTGGTCAAGAACAGGTTATTGGTAGTTAAGTTTGGGAAAGTCAAAGGTTACTTGTGGATTTTTGATTGTGTAAGTGGGGGGTCCCTAACCCCAGCACGGTTCCAGGATCAACTGTACAAGAGTATTTTCATATTAAGCTGCATCTTCTGTTGAATACTGCCTGACATACATTGTCACAGGTGAGAGAGTAGGGTTATTGGCACAAAATTATTTCCATTGACTCACATAATGTGTTGCTATTTTCCAATTTATTGGATTTTTGTATATGAATATTTTGACTTAAACCTACCAAGCAAGCTGCCCGAGGACAGGGAATGTGGCTTATTGCCCTGCCCCCACACTGGCCCTGTACCCGTGCACTGTCCTGGGTGCCGAACAAAGGCTGGCCCTTCTGCTGTTAGAAAAAGCAGAGCAGTGTTTGGTCAAGCCGGCCTCGGTCCACTCTTGGTCCCTAATACCCAAGGAGCTCAAGTTCATACTGGACTGTTGGGCCTCACCCAATTCCGATACAATGAATCGCAATTCCTGAGACGGGGGCCCGGAAGATGATGATTTTAATGACCTGCCCCCTCCCACCCCAGGATTACTTTTAAGTTCATTAAAATCAGAAACCTCTGTTGGGGATCCTGCAGAATCCTCAGTGATTTCAGAAAAGGATGTGAGTCCGTGCCTGGCCGTCTTCCCACCCCGCGTCTGTTCATTGCTGCCCGCCTGCTCTCCCTGCCGGAATGAAGGTCTTGTTTCCCTGTCACCTGCTCAAACCACACAGCTGGCTGCCAGGGCTGGGGGTGCCCAGCTCTCCCGGGGAGCCTTCCCAGACTCCCGGCCGCATCGCTCCGCCGCCCTGAGCTGCTCTGCCTGGTCCCTGTCCTGTTCTCCTTCAGCCTGGCAGGGGAACAGCAGCTTACACAGTCCCTGCTCCTTGGCACTAGCACCCGGTCCCGAGTCCAGAGCAGGCAGACAGGGGTCCAGCAGCTGCTGAATCCAGCTGAGTGACTGAGCCACAGAGCTGCTCTGGTTTGACAGCAGCCGATACAATGCAAGGGCAACGGTGGAATGTAACCGGTGCCCACAGAGGGGGAAGACGCCTCCGTGCCGTTTTTATATTCTCCATGTCTAAGGCAAGGTAGTCCAACCACTCTTCAGTGACCCATCCCAGAACCGAGCTGGACGTACAGACACGGGGACAGGGCAGTCCTCATACCTGCAGGCCCGGGGTGTCCTGGGTCGCCTCTGAGTCCTTTCGGCCCTGGCATTCCTGAAAGCCCCCTCTTTCCCGGGGGTCCGGGGTGACCATAAGCAGGGTCTCCAGGGATTCCTTTCTGACCCCTTGCTCCAGGTGGACCAGGACGGCCTGGGGGCCCGACAGGCGAGGAGCCCTTTTCACCTTCAAAACCTGGGTCTCCCTTGTCACCACGAAAACCTAGTGAGCAAAAAATTGTTTCAACTGTTAAACATAGAAACATGGACCCTATGCACATAGCAGACTACCACTTTGATAAAAACACATTTTAAAAAAATACAAAGATACTTAATAGGTATTGTTGTTTTTTCTACCTCTTGCGGGAAAAGACATTATAATTGTGTATTTCCTAGAAGCCATCGATTCTCCCCCATTGCTGCTTTCTCGGGCGAATAGTCTGTCCGGATTGAGCAATTTTTACAACATAATAGACCGATAATGGCCTGTAAGTCATGCTTCAGGTGAAGGAGCCAGAGAACTCACAAAACCAGTATGACCTAAAAGTTACCGGAGCACAGCTAAGAGCTCAATGTATCAACAAAAACCACGGCCCCGTCATCCAGGGGTGTCTGGGCCATTCCCTGCCTGAGATCACCAGTTTTAGAAGTTTATGACATTCCTAAGGAAAACACTGCCCTTACCAGGTGGACCAGGTATTTTTGATATTCCTGGTTTGCCAGGCCGACCTTTTTCCCCATCAGAACACGGGAGCCCGGGAGCACCCCGAGGACCTGGACATCCCTTTGGACCTGAACAATAACAAGAAAACACAGACTCAGTACCATACACATTAAATGAGAACATAATAAGGTGGTTTTTGAAAATCTATATTGTTTTATATATATATTTTTTTTCTTTTTATTGATTTTAGAGAGAGAGGAATGGAGAGGGAGAGAGTTAAGAGACATCCATGAGAGAGAGAATGTCAATTGGCCGCCTCCAGCATGCCCCCCACTGGGGATCAGGTCCACAGCCTGGGCATGTGCCCTGACGAGGAATCAAACCGGTGACCTCTTGGTGCATGGGTCGACGCTCAACCACTGAGCCACACCGCCGGGCTATGTTAAGTCTTTCTAAGAGTATTTCTACTTGATGGCAGTGAAGATGCAGCCTGGCCTGGGTCACACAGCCACTCGATGAGGCACTGGCCTCAGGCAGGGGTTGCGTTAAGGTACTTTCTCAGAGGCCACACTATGAAGGGTTCTTCCCGAAAGCTTTCGGAACGAACACCGTCATTGACTTGAATCTCCTGGTACCTTCCCGTGCTGGGTCTCAAACACAAACATGCGAGCAGAGCCTGTCCTTGTGGGAAGACAGAGGCAGTGGCCCTTGTGTGGCCTGAGAAGACATCAGAGTCCAGGCCAAAATCTATTCCCTGTATCTTACTGCACTTGCCCTCACATGAGGTACAGGCCAAACGCACCTGTGAAAGGAATTGAGGGTGTTTTTTTTTAACCTTCTGTGATTTCCTACTAGGAGATATCTCAGCTAAAGTAACTTACAAAGTATGAACAAGTTTGAGGGTTTGCAGCCCTTGAGATGAAAGGGGCTTGAAAGTAATCGTTAACTTTTCTTTATCCATCTCTGACAAGTTACAGGAGATGTGAAAATGAACATTTGGTCAGTCAACGAGCAATGCTTCTCCGGCCCGTGCTGTGTGCTGGCTGGGGTGCCATTCCCACGCTTTGATCTGAAGCTTGGTCCCGTGACTTGCTTTGGCCAATAGGGTGTTAACCATGAAGCAATGAGAGGTGTGAATTCTGCTGGTAAAGCTGGGCTACCCTCCTGCATTTCTGCAATCACATGACACAAGCACATGCTGGCCTCACAGTGACCTGATGTCACAGACCTGAACCTGGACTGCAGCCGGGGACTAAGCCAATAGACCCCAACTTAGATCAGCAGAACCCCAACCAACCTGCAGACCCATAAGAGAGAAAGTCAATGTTTGTTGCTGTAGCCCACTAGATGTTCAGGTTATTACACATTATTGTGACAAAAGCTATTACAGTCATTCATCATTCAGCTTTTAAATACCTTTTGTTACATAGGACAAGAAAGGTTACCTAGTGCTCAATGGATGAATTTAAGTGAACTCTGAATAAATAAAAGAGAATTCGGCAAAATTCCTGATACAGATTTGGGGTTCTAATTTAGCTATAAAGACGTGACTGACTCGAATAAAATGGCGTCATGAAAATGCCATCAGGAATGTAGGTATGTGGGTATGTGGGCATTTCTCAGACTGCTTCTGGTCTGATGTTTGGGTCCCTTTGTAAAGCAGAATAGAGTAAATTTATTAAGCAAATGATCATGTTTTACTCTTGGGACACAGCTCAAGAAAGATAATATTTTAAAGCTCTCAAAGGACAGACGTTTCCGCTGGTGTGACCAAATCAAGTAACTTGTTGCGCAGCGATATGACAGACCACCTGCAGTGTGCCCAAACCAGCCGGCTAGAGACCCCATGTGGATGACTGAAATGGTGTTTTCCCATCATCCCTCAAATCCGTGTAATACTCCTTATAACAATTTTAGAAACACCCTAACTATTTGCCTGTGAATTTGCTGTTGTTTATCTATTTTGCCAAGTATTTTGTTCTGGGGAACGTGTAAGACAGTCACTTCTCATTGATCATACCTGGAGGTCCGTCCACACCTGGAGGGCCTGGCCTCCCAGGGTAGCTGACATTACAAGAAATGGTATCACCTGGAATAAAAAAAAGAATACATAATTGATAGCCCGATAAATTATGAATTTCAAAGACAACTTGATCAATATATTTTTCATAGAGGATAGTATATAGAAGTCAAAGGAAAAGACTTCAAATATCATAGTGCACTTGGACTACTTTTATTTCAAATTTCCAGAAAATCTGTCCTCACATCTGAACTTCAACTCTCAGAGCTCTTATAAACATAAGGGAACAAAGAGAAATATTGATTCCAAGAAGTATCAGTTTTCATAACATAGAATAAATATTGGATTTACAGACCCATGCATGGCGTATACCCTGGAACCAGAGGCTGGGGTGAATCAGGAAACAGCAGTGGACACCCACACTGGGTGCAGAAGATTTGGCTCCTAGTTTGGATATGGGGAATTGTGCAAATACAGAGACTGGGAAAGATATTAATAACAATTATCATTTCCTGAGGACCCGCCATGGGTCAGGTGCTTCAAATAGATAGCCTCTTGTTTTTCTAAAGACTTTGCAATGTGGTTATTGTCATCTCCAATTTTAATAAGTAAGAAAAATAAGACTACAAGTATGTGCCTCTGAGTTGCCTTCTCCTTTAAAATGGGATGTTCCTCTTTTATCATAGAAATCATATTTCATTATGTATTATTTCATATGCTCTCAAAGCAAAACCATAGGAGATGAATAAAAATCATGTTAGATTTTGATAGGTCCCAGACCATGATTTTAAACCTTATTGAATTCCAAGGTATTTGCCTTTCTAAGTTGTCAAATCAAGAACCAAAGATATTACTTTCTTCTGAAATTTCACATTTAACAATGTAGCCCAAGGTATATGTACATATTACAAAAGAAAAAATCTTAAATAAATCTATGTCCAATCTTTTAAAACATTTCCAACTATAATACTGCAGACCATTTTATTGTTTGAAATTCACAAAACTGTCAAATATATTTAAAATCCTTTTTTTTTTTCCTCCCTAGAATGCCCACAAATGAGTTTTCGGGAACAATACGATGTGTTTTTAAATAGAACACTAGCTGTTTTTTTTAATACACTGCCTTATCTCAAAAGATTACAAAAATAGAGATTTTGAATACATGTATATATATGATTTTAATACAGCCAGATTGTATAAGTTGATACTGAGAAACGAATGAAAGGCAACTCTCATACGCCAAACAAATCAACAGAGACGTCTTAGCATGCAAAGGATTTGTTTTAAATACTGATTGTGCAGTAATGCTTTTACTCTTTCGGCAGAGTTCAAGGTTTGAACAATAGCTCGTTGGAGTTTCATTAGTGGTTTGCCATTAGCTGTAATAACTCACCCAGAACAGAGGCTCCCTTTAGCTTCCACGATCTCCTCTGACATACTGTCACACAAAACATTCAAAATTACCTTTCTGACCCTTCACGCCTTCAGGACCCCTCTTGCCTGGGTGGCCTGGGGCTCCTGGTTGCCCCCTTTGCCCCGGGGGACCAGGAAATCCCAATCCCGGAGGCCCCCTCGGTCCTTCTCTGCCAGGGGAGCCCGGGAATCCAGGGAGTCCTTGATCACCAGGGCCTGCGTCTTCATGATCCCCCTGGGAACGTTCACATCACAAGTCAATGACCAAACTTTGAAAGTCTATGAAGTCAAAGTAGTTATCGTCATAGGCTAATGAAACTCATGCAGAAAGCTTATTTTTCCAGGAGAAAGGGACTCAATAGTAAATATAATGTAAAATAATTAACTTAGATTCTTCCTAATAATTTAGAAAGTAGTTGGGGGGAGTGTCTTATGCCTCAAACATAAAAAGTTACGTGGTTGTGACATCTTAAATACATAATAAGAAATTTTATATAGAACCATTCTTCATTATTAAACATAATAAAATGTAGAAATAAGTACATTAATTGAGGTAGTGGGCTTGCAAATTAAGTTCTTATGCATTTGAAATTGTTTTCCTGAACTCTTATGAGAAGATACAGGGATAGTCTCCATCACAATCCACACCTGTGGATAAAGGGCTGACAAATCCTTTCCCCTCCTGCATAAGAATTTGACCCTCGGTTAACTGTCTAGTTCTGTTTCCCTGGAAACTTCATAAAAATTGCATGTTAACTACATTACGAGGCAACCTTACTTACAGTGCAATCAAACCCAAGTTGTAACATTAGCAACTGGTCTGAGAGAACTGGAAAGACCACGAGAGGTGGCTCCTTCACTGCCAACTTCCTTGTGGGGTCCCCACAATCTGTGCTGTGGAGGTAACAGCCCTTCGGGGAATGAGGCTCTCAAGTCAGGGCTGCTCGCACATCTGCCCCATGTGGATCTCATCTCCTTCACCGCAACTGGATGCCCAACTGCAAGGGTTCTTGCTCACGAGGAACACCTGACCCTGCCCTACTGGCAAGTTGAGGGTCCTATCTTCCATCCTCTGAATAGCCTGGTCCCAAACATGATACTTAACAGGGATGTGAGTCTGAATAGCTTCAATGAAGCTAGAAAGACTCCCACCCTTAGTGGCTGTTATTGAAATTCCTCTCCCAATTTGATCTGTAAATATACTTTGGTTTCATATAATAAGGTTAGTGTACATGATGATAATTGCCACTCAGTGACATTGCTTCCAAATAGGTCCTCAAGCAGAGGAATGAATGAAACAGGAACTATCAAGTCTACAGCAGAGAAAAGTATTCAGGTACTTGATAGCAGCTGAAAAACCAGAAAGCTAGAGACATGCTCTAACCTGATTTCTAAGCTTGTGTTGTCTGGATGAATTCCCGAGATCAGAACACGGTTCTTCCCTATCATCACCCAGCCTGGTGGAAGCGTCACGTGCTTTGGAATAGGACAGAGTGGAGTTTTCACTCCTTTTAGCCTATTTGATGGACACATGACCTTGAGTAGCAAACCCTACGCCTCCATGTCCTTATTGTAATATTGGAGAGATCACTGCTCTTCAGAAGACTACTATTATGAGTAAACATCTAGCTCACTTCCTGTGGCATGGTAAGCATTCAAAAATACCTCATATACCCAAGACAGTTTAAATTCCTGAGCATTGAAACATGCCTCCAAGTCTTTCCTGATGGCCTTCATCACCTGCACATGGTCTCCACCCAAAACATGCTTGAAAAATGCAAAAAAATAGAATTTACCAATACATTTTCCGTTCAGTGGAGTTTCACTAGTTTATTCTCTTTTACTTGCTATTTCCCTTCCTCATGTGCTTCTTCACTAGAGAACAGAACTCAAGATAATTATCAAGACCTGTGCTCGATCCTCTTCCCTACAGAAGCAACTGAACAGGCCTCACATCAGTGGGGGTTTTGTAGATACAAGGGGAGAAGGCCGATATAAAGGCTGGAGACACAAAGTCGTGCTGGACAGAATTGCCACACGGAATTTTAGACCGTCTGCATTCACACCATACCTTTTATTTTATTTTATTTTATTTTATTTTATTTTATTTTATTTTATTTATTTTTTATCCTCACCCGAGGACATTTTTCCATTTTTTGTTCAGATAGAGTGGGGGGGGGGGGGAGGGAGAGAAAGAGAGAGGAAAGAGAGAGAGAGAGAGAGAAACATCGACGTGAAGGGACACATCGAGTGGCTGCCACCCTCACGACCCAACCAGGGCCCGGGACAAACTGCAACCGAGGTACGCGCCCTTAGCGGGAACCGAACCCGGGTCTCTCTGGACCGCAGGCCGACGCTCTAACCGCTGAGCTAAACCGGCCAGTGCACACCATACCTTTTAGGACAGCCATCTTTTGGTGGCAATAACTCAAAGGTGACCCTGGTACCAGCACAGTAACACTTCACTGAGAGAGAGCTTTGTAATTGAGAGGAGGGAAACTGATGCTTGTGCCCATGTAAGCAAGTGAAATTCCATAGCAGAAGAATTGTACATACCGGGGGTCCTGGGTCCCCTTTAGCTCCAGCATGTCCATCCCAACCATGCTGTCCCTGCTGCCCTGGAAATCCTGGGGGCCCCTGAGGACCTCTTTGTCCTTTGCATCCTGAGAACAAAAAGCCAAAAAGATACTCAAGCCCTTATCAGAAGTGGGTGAAGTGGAAGAAAACTTGGGATACAAGATAAAGCATGACCTTGACTCTGTGTGAGCTGGTAGAGATTCCTCTGAGTGTCCCAGGTGACTAAGTCACACAAAGACAGCTGTGCAAAAGTCAGAGGGGGAATGACAATGGCCAAACCCACTGAATCTTCTATCTGGGAAACATCCCTCTTCCCATTCTTTTTTTTTTTTTTTTTTAATTATTTTTCTTTATTGATTTTAGAGAGGAAGGGAGAAGAAGAGAGAGAACATCTCCTGGCCGCCTCCTGCATGCCCCCCACTGGGGATCGGGCCCACAACCTGGGCATGTGCCCTGACTGGGAATCGAACTGGTGACCTCTTAGTGCAGGGGTCGCCGCTCAACCACTGAGCCACACCGGCCAGGTTGTCTTCTCATTCTGACAAGGAGGTTCCGTATGGAGACGCCAATCATGACAATATCTCTCCCCTGCTTGTCCTCCATCTCCTGGCCATTATGAATGGGGCGGGGGGTGTTCCATGATTGGGCACTAGCCCCAGGCCGTCCAAACCTCAACTATTTGTCTCCCTGGAGCTGAGAACGTAGAGCTCCCTTTCATATCTGGTGGTCGACGTGGAGCTGCCCGGGGCATGTACCCGCAGCCCAGAGAAAGCTCATCTTGGGGGAGAGTTCAGGTGGCACAGTGAAATCTGCAAGACGCAGGGGCAGTGTCCTCTGCAGTTGTTCCACACACACCCTGCGACTAACCTTTCAAGTTGTGTTATTTGGCCACGGACTTACCTTTTCTCTTAAACTACTTCCAGCGGGATTTCTGTCACTTACAACTGAACCATTCTTGATTAATGCAGGCTACTAGAATGCAGTGAATACACACTGAGCACGTCGGAGAAGGGCTGTTTCAAACCCAAGTTCACAACAATGGAGATTTGAAAATGTGGCTAAAGGAGCATTAATGTTTTCAACATTGACACGACTCAGTGGAAGACAGAGAGGTTTTTTTTTTGTGTGTTTTTTTTTAAAAGAAATCTCAATAATCTTAAGTCTTGTTATAGAATCGATCTGCGGTCACAAGGGGAATTACTGCAAGAGGACGTTCACATATTCATACGACGGCAGCTGAGTGATTAACTAGGCTCACCTTTGACTCTTGGTACAACCATGTCTCCTTTTTCTCCTTTGCTGCCGGGTGTTCCTGGGGCACCAGGTCTTCCCTTGGTGAAAAATAATAGCAACAGATCAATTTAATTGTGATGGGTCAAAGGTTACTCACATTCGTGTATATCTAATCTCTCTCATCCTTCCTTCTAACGAGCTGTTCTAGAGTCTAGCTTGGTCAGCTGGGTCTTATTATCTTCCTTGCCTTTTTGAGGTGGATCCTACCTTACAAAACTGAAGTTCTTGAATTGCATGTAAAAGCTGGTGGATCTGAATACGGTCTGTACCTGAGCCCACAGATCAATATCCATTTCATGGTTTTGACAATGGACTTGGGTTATGTAAGATCTCATGGGGGAAGGTACACGGGAGTTCTCTGTATGATTGTGTAACTTCTTGTAAGTAAAACTTTATTTCAAAATAAAAATGTGTAATTAAACCAAAACTTTAAAAATGATCTTGGGCTTTGTAATGTAGAACTGAAGGGGAGAGGAAGGTTAGTCAGAGCAGCTCCCACCAGAGCAGAAGGCAGAGGTTTAGGGATGAGTTTGTGATCAAAGAGACCGATACTGAGGGAAGTGAATAAGCCAGAGAAGGAAAAATAGAAGCTTTTGCGAGAGTCAATATATTTCCTCTGTCTATCAAGTCAACAACTAATTCTGGCTGAGGGCGTCATCATCTTTTGACCTCAATTGCTCTGAGACTCAATGTTTGG
Organism: Molossus molossus; assembly: GCF_014108415.1. Lineage (NCBI taxonomy): Eukaryota > Metazoa > Chordata > Mammalia > Chiroptera > Molossidae > Molossus > Molossus molossus. The sequence continues at coordinate 97,789,099 of NW_023425346.1, forward strand.
ATGATGTTTTTGTAAGTGTTATCGAATAGCAAGCCAGGTCAAAAATCTAGAACCCTACTGTTGGTACATTGGAGTGGCCAAGCATTCTAGTAAATGTATTTGTAGAAATACCACACATAGGTAGCTGAAGCTTACATATCTGGTAATAAATAACCAAGAAACACAGGCAAGAATTTGGAAGGAAGCAAAGATGACTGAGCAGACCATTTGTTTTGCTCTCACACGGGCCACGTTGCCTCATTTTCATACAACCTCACAACATGTTGCAGCAAGCTTAATTATCTTTTCAACCGGCTCTTTCTAGCTTATCAGCAGTGACGTGTCAAGGGGAGAAGGCCCCAGCAAGATGAGCACAGTGACGCATCAGTGAGAAGGTAAAGAGACCAGAAATATACCCAGCAGGCATGAAAACTGAAATGGACATAATGGTTGCGAGCCACTTCATGTAGAGAAAATATACACACACACACACCAGCCACTCAACACACTCAAGAATATCACTCCAGTATAACACCCTGAGTGTAACGATGTCTATGAGGAATCAAAAAGGTGAGTGGAACACATTTCTTAGTAGAAATAGCCACATTTGGCAGGAAGGGAACTTTAGAAGTCATAAAGTGTTCATATGGGTTGAGTATTGTTTAAATTCTTATTTTTTACTGTCTACGCTAAGTCATAAGGGACAATGAGACAGAGCCAAAGTGGATGGCATATAGTATCCAATTTGAGAGGCAGATAATGAAAACGTCCTTCTGATGGGTAGAATATCAACAGAAAACTATTCACATAGCATTTGAATCAGTTTCTCTCCAGAGAGAATCCCAGGCATGCTTAATAAATACCCTGGAAGAATGGATACACCCTGGGAGTCTGAGCAGTTTATCAGTGACCACACTGGCAGCTTAGAATGCATTATAAATTGCTCTAAATATCCTGCAGATACAGAATTTTAATTACTAGAGTCATAGACTTAGTTGAGCTAGTAACAAAAATGACTAGTGCTGTCTTTAGAATTCACCAGAGACATTAATTTACTTAGAACCTAGAGAGCCAGGCATTATTCTGAGTCCCCAGGACACAGCCATGAAAGACTGGCCTGCCTTCATAGCACTGAAATTCGATTGAAGCAAATGTTGACTCTAAGGAAGCCCTGGGGCAGAGAGGTTCCCAGCCACTTTGGGATCGAGGGCCACTTTTCACAGTTCTAAGACCCCATATCACTGAACACATGTCGCAGCAGCAATGAAAATGTCCTCTCTGCCACATGTGTACTAGTTGTTCCCAACACAGCGATGGGTGACCATGGCGAGGACCGGAGGACACAGACCTCGCAGGAGCACAGCCACCTGCCGGCATCCAGCAGCGGTGGGAATTCATGGACCCTGTGCTAATGAACTTCCAATTTCTCAAGGACAGCCATGAATCTCGTATTAATAACACAAAAAAGCAAGAACCACACATATGTACAAAGGATATGTACAAAGGAGTGAGACCACCCACAGTGATTGTCTGTTGTTCTTTCATGCTTTCTCCTTCTGTCCCTCCCTCCCTCCCTCCCTCCCTCCCTCCCTCCCTCCCTCCCTCCCTCCCTCCTTTCCTTTCATAGGGCCCCATGGTATAAACTTGGCCCCTAACTGGGGCTACAAAGAGACGAATTTAATGCAGAGAAGTTATGTGGACAGAATCAGGAAAGACACCAGAAATACGGCCAGGTTAAAGACCTAAGCCCTGGAGGGCCCGAATTACAGAAACCTTAGCCCGGCTTGTCCTGGATGAACGGGCAGTCCACACTCCAAGATGTTAGCCCCAAGAAGCAGCTCAGTAGGAAGCCACAGGAATATTTTAGAACCAATACAATCTTCATTAGGAAGAGTAACTAGCAACAAGAAAATGACGATGATAAAATGTTGTATTAGAAGAGCAGACTATAAAATGCAAATTACTTAATAATGGCAACCGACCCTAGTCCGTGCGTGAAGGACCCAGCTTCCTGCCGAGTAGGAAGAGTGCTTTGCAGTGTGACAGGGTGGTGCAGGGGCAGCGCAACCATCACCCTCACTGCGGGGTCTCAGATCGGAACCTTATTTTCATGAGATTTCCTGGGGAAAATGGAAAAGGTTCACGGGGGCTGACAATTGAGCCTCTTTAATAAGGAGGGAAAGGAGGGTTGTTCCCAGCCTCCAGAGGAGTGTCCCGGGGAAGTGATTTTATTCTGAGGGACAGCCAAATAAAGTCACTTGCAGTGGTCAGCAAATGAGAGCCGTTTTGAGATACAGCTCATCCACTCTCTGTACCCAAATATCACATAAACTCTGACAGCGCCAATGTTTACATCACCAGCCTCTACCTCTGATCTGCATCATCAGCTTGAATAGTACCCTCCCTGCCTTCTTGAAAGCTCCATTTGCTTGTCGACTAGGCATCTCAAATGCAAAATATCTCCGAGGATACTGCTTCTTGTCCTTGACTCATGCCTGCTCCTTGCCCTAGCTTCGCCGTCTTGGCTCTGTCCTTCATGTCTCTTCTTCTCATGCGCCATGCCCAGTCTGACAGCCAAACTGTTAGCTCTATCTTCAAAATATATCCAGAACCCGACCACGTCCCACGATGCTAATCTGTGGGCCCCTGCAGGTCACCAGGATGGCTGCAGCGATCTACCTACGTCTCCCCTGTCCCCTGTGGTCTGTTTTCAAACAGAGCTACGAGGATGAGCCACTTAAACTCAATGTCAGATATGTCTTTCTTTCCTTAAAACTCACCGCTAGCTGTTCTGTGCTCTCCAGAGTAATATCTCAAATCCAATCCACTCACAAAGCCCCACGCTCAGCCACCCCTCCTAGCCTCCAGCCGTTTCTTTGACTTCCTCTTCTCCTGCCCTGCCCTTCACTCTCTCCACTGAAGCCACACTAGATGGTGGTGGCCTTTATCGCCACCTGCCATGCTGTGTAGTTTTCATCAATCTGTTATATAGTGTATGTCTTCCCAACAGAGTAGAGGCCCCCAGAAACTGTTCTGGTCCCTGCTGTATCCTTGGCACCTGCAATGGCACCTAGAACATAGCAGGAGCTCAATAATTATGAGTCGGATGGATGGATGGATGGATGGATGGATGGATGGATGGATGGATCAATGACTGAATGAATACAGATAATTTGGGGGCATGAATATATGGATAGGTTCAAAACATAAAATACATATCACACTATAAGTTAGAAACAGGTCCAGTTGAATTCTCTCTCTGACTCTTTTAACTAGAAAGACTGTTACTGGCAAGAATTACTCACTGGTGGCCCTGGAGATCCTTCAGCACCAGGAGGGCCTGGGTGACCTTTTTCTCCAGGCCACCCAGGGAGCCCCGAGTCTCCCTTGCTACCCTGCCGCCCAGGAAGTCCTGGGGGGCCTGGTGAGCCCATGGGGCCAGGCTTGCAGGCACAGAGACCAGCATTTCCTAGACAGAGGACAAAAGACAGCTTTGTCATATTTCCTGAATAAAATCCCAACAATGGCTTTATGATACAAAATGAATAGTGAAAATAAAAATAAAAAAGGTCTGATGTACACAATTCTCAAAGCAGAACTGATAAGGCACGATGTGGAGTGAGAGGCACGGTGTGCCCTGGGGGCATAGACCATGCCTAGGTCTATGTGGGGTGGGTATATTGTTTCCATACAGATGGGTATTCTGAATCTTAATAAGCTCATCCTGACAAAGTCTATGGAAAAAAACGGATGTCCAATTCTACCTAAGAAACTTTAAAAATAGGAACGATTCTAAGTTGGTTCCTACTAAAAAGGTTTCTAATTTTGTTCCTGCTGAAGAATCAACAATAACTTGGTTAGCGGATAAACCCTGAACATTTAAAGAAACAAAATAATATGTGAAGAGGGGATACTGAATGCACTGAGCATCACAATGGGTAATTCACTACAATGCATTTTCTAATCATCGGGATTTTCAGTGTTTTTAAAAAAAGTCTTTAAAATAGTCAAACTCCTCATCTCCTACCCTCCTGGCTGAGATGGTCAAAACGGCAGCAAACAACTCGGGGTAGAGAAATAGAGCCACAAGCAGTTGGGGAGTCTGGGAAATATGGGACCCGCAGAAAGAAACTGAAATCAAAGATCAATACTATCGTCTCTCCGTTCTTTTAAAAGATCAAGAGGATTTTGTGAAAAAGTTACCATTTTGAGGCAAATTTCATGGCAGGTAAGTTTCTCCTTTATACACTGAGGTATGAAGATTTGACTTTTTGGTGAGATCTGGTCACATGACAAGCACATAATGAAGCAGAGTACGCACAAGGGATGACCAAGGTGAGAAACATATCTAAACAAAGTGCCACATTGTACACATTACAAATGCTTCCCAATCCTGCAAACGTTGTTGTCTTCTAGAAATTCTACCTTCGAAGCATACTTGCCTTTTTCTCCTTTTGAGCCTCTTCTTCCCGGAGGACCCATTTTGCCTTTCACTCCTTGTGGTCCAGGGTGTCCAGCACTACAATGTATAACTTCATGGTGGGAAAGGGGAGGGACAGAGAGAATCGCACGGTTTTGTGAATGTCTCCTACGGAACAAGGAGTGTCTCGCACTCACATCTTCCCCTCAGCCCCATCCTCTCTCCCACTCCTTCTGATCCTTTCTCCCTGACATAAGAATAGACCACACAGTTGTTACATCATTGCTTCTGCTGCCATAACCTGTGGTCAAGCCATCCTGACCTCGGCGCTAACGAGTGGGTTGCGGAGCAAGACAATGGACAGCAACACAAACAAACATACCGAAGCAAAGCAAACAGAAAACTGAGAGAAAGGGCATCACAAGGATCTCGTCCCCCTTCAGGGATCAATAACTACCTGGTGAAGAAACATAAAGCAGAGCCTATAAAAGCACAAATTCAGAGATATCTGATTAAAAATGACATGTAGAATGCAAATAAGTTTCTGGTTCTCCCCACACTCCAGGAAAATAACATGCAATAAATGAACATTATGAAAAGGCATAAGCCTCAAAACGAAGAAGAGGAAAAGGAAACAATGGGGGAATAAAAAGGTGAAAAGACTCAGCAGACCCCAAAAAGCTGAGTTCTAAGCAGGCAGTAAGGAGAGCAAAGGGGGAACACCAGTCATACCCGAAATCCCCGCCAGCGGGCAGGAATGGAGCCCCTGAGGAAGAATGACCATGAGGACCCAACAAGATGATGTGTTAAAGAAACAGTCACACTATCAGATCCCCTTCTCAAAAATTATCAGCCTCCCTCCCCCAAACTGCAGAAAAGAGTGCAGCAAGAAGAAAACTTTAAAAAAAAATGATATAATTTGCCCGGGCTGGTTTGGCTCAGCGAACCAGAGAGGCCCAGGTTCAGTTCCCACTAGGGAAACATACCAAAAAAAATTTTTTTTTAAAAAGATATAATTTAAAAAGCAAATGAAGGAAGGTATTTTATCCCTGAAACATGAACAGGCTGCTGTGAACGGAAACAGAAGAGAACACTAGTAATAACGAAATCCTTGGAAACTAGGAAAAAGAGGTGATAGCAGAACTTTATAAATTCAGGAGCAGAGTTGGAAGACAGAGTTGAGAAAATCTCCTAGAAAATATTACCGAAAAATAAAAAAGTGAAGACTAATTGATTAAAGATTTTAAAAGAGACATGTAGGATTGACTCTCTGACAAATCTGTAGAGTTCAGGAAGAGAAAATGGGGAGAGAAGAGAGGAGAGAATAGCTTCAAAGAAATAGTTTAAGAAATAGTTTTTCAGAAATGAATGGTTTGCATTGGATTAAAACTGTCCACTAAGTGCTTGAAAATAAATGCAGATGTACACAAAAAAGCAAATCATTGTGAAATTTAAGGACATCAAAAACAAAGAAAAACTCATAAACTTTTAAGGAAAACAGATTTCAAACAAATGATCAAGTATCTAAATGTCACTGAACTTTCCAGTAACAACATGGGAAGACAATGGACAATGCTTTCAAATACCTGAAGGAAAAATATTTCCAACCTAGAATTTTATACTCAGTCCAACTATCAATTAAATTCTGCAGTAGAATAATGCCATTTTCAGATAGGTAAGATCCCCCACGTTTACACTTTTTCTCAGGAAGTATAAGAGAGAGTAAATGATTGAAAGAAATATGTAACTTGTAAAAAACAAAGAGCTGGAGGGGGTCTGATGTCCCAGGATAATGGTGAAGGTAGATCTCAAGACAGTATCTCAGCCTCAGATTAAAAATAAAACCTGACCTAATTTGAACAGGTCTAAAGCTCCAGGTTGAATTTATTCAAAGAGATAATAACACTGATTGAATATTTAATGAGATACAATGTACTATTGGGAGATTTATGTAACTCTAGGTGGGTTGAGGTTAAGTAGCAAACACTCACACAAAAACAAGACACTTGTTAATAAGACATTGTTACACTGGAAAAGTACTGATATATAGTATTATATCGCTAAACTGGTGAATAGCATTTTATTACTCTTCATTGTAAACACTGAATATTTATTTAACTGAAATTATGATATTAACTATATTTATTTTCTAGTGTGTACATGTGTGGTTGGGAGAGAGGGGGAAGAGAGCCTAATTTATCTTGTATAGAGGGAAGTCAAAAGATAATGCTCAAACCTAAAAACTAAGAAATACAAGTATGTCGAATGGCAACACAGAGACAAATAACAAAAGATGCAGCAAGGAAGAGAGGGCATTGCCTAGGATGGCAGTTCATCTTAACTGGCTTTGTAGAACTGTTAGACTCCTAAGCCAGGTGCATTCTGATAAAAATTAGAACTACATTTAAAATAATAAAAATTGTGTTAATTTACAAAATTCGATCATCACACTTAAATTCTCCACCAAAGAGTTCCATATGCTCTCATTGATGTGATAGTCCAGTATCAGTTTACTTTTTGCAGTATTAATAATACTAACTTGGAACTATTAAATAAATTTTAAAATATTTAGAAAGTCACATTATCAAAATGACACTACAAATACCAAATTCAGCCTAAATGTTAATGAGCGTGAGTGAGAAGCACTTTACCATTCGATCCTGGAGGTCCCTGCCTTCCCGGGGCTCCAGGCAGCCCAGGGGGTCCCGGGTTCCCTGGTTTTCCCGGAGCAGAATCTGGTCTCCCAGGAGGGCCGGCTGCCCCTGGAGCACCTGGATGCCCAGGCAACCCTGGCGGCCCCGGGAGTCCCATCGTGCCTCCAAAAGAAATCAAGAATGAAAACCACGTAGACTCTGAGATTAAACTTTTCTGTAGAATGAATCAAATTGGTACATTCTTCCTTGGGCTATGACAGTTTTTAACGGAACAATTTGTAATTAAAAAGTAACTGAACATCCCGGCCATCAGACCGCCTCGCCCCCTGGGAACCAAGCGCACAGGTGGAAACAGGCAGGTTTGGGAATCAGATTTTCTCTCCTTTTCCTTTACTTTGGGATCACTGGGGAAGAAGTACATATTATCAATTAAATTATTTTTTTCAATCTTTCCACCTTGAAAACTTGCTAAAAATAATATCAATAAGCACATTAGTACATTTGGTGAATAAAAATATGGACTCAATCATCTGAATAAGACATAAAATACTATGACAACCTAGGTTGGTGGGGAAACACAGAGGTGCTAGATCTGGCCTCTCCATCTCTGGCCACAGGTATTTAACTTCTTTAATCCTACATGTCTATCTCAGAGGCCTGTTATGAAGATTAAATAAAAGAATCGAACCTTGGTCAGTTTGGCTCAGCAGTTAGAGCATCGGCCCACAGACCAAGGGGTTGAAGGTTTGTTCTGGTCAAGGACATGTACCTGGGTTGCAGGTTTGATCTCTGTCCCCAGTAGAGGTTGTGCAGGAGGGAACCAATTACTGAATCTCTCACATCGATGTTTCTCTCTCTCTCTCTCTGTCTGTCTCTCTCTCTCTCTCTCTCTCCCTTCCTCTCTCCCTCTCTTCCACTTTACCTGAAAATCAATGAAAACACATCCTCGGGTGAGGATTAACAACAAGAAGAACCCACATGAGAAGCTTAGTGCAGTATCTGGCAATGGCACGTGCTCATCGAATGAGTAGATGCTCAGTGTGCTCGGAGGAGGTCGAAGTGGGTGCCCCAGCAGAGGCTGAAGCCTGCGTCCCCTCGACATTCTACTCACCTCTCTGGTGGCTTTGGCTCAAAGACAGTAGAAGCCTTTGTGTGACAGTGACCCCTTGTCTAGCTGTGCCTTCCAAAGCACTCCTGGTTCTAGAAGGTCTTTGTGGAAGGTTATAGTTTTCAAAGATGGCCACATGGTCGCTCTTATCCCTCGTGTTCCTGTAGAACCTTGACTTGCTCCTATCAGCAGGTGGAGGGCCTCCCTCCCATTGAATGTGGAGGCTTTCATGATTGTTTGGACTCTTGGGGCATGGTGGGGGTGACACAACCATGTCCACGGCTAGATCATTATGTGTGACTTTATGTCTGCCTTGGGAGCTGAATTGCTTAGCACGGGCGTCCTGGCCCACCGTGGGAGCGATCTCATTGCTCCAAAGCCACCATGCCATAAGGAAGCCTGAATGAAGCACGGAGCTCACACAGAGAGACTCTGAGACTCTACGGGAGACATAGGAGGGAGACACCTGGCCAGTTCTCACATTCTGGTTCCTGCCCGCCATCAATCCTGGATCCAGAATGGCTCGGCGTAGCCTGCCCTGTATTCTTGAACCACAGAAAGAGTGAAGGGTACTATAACAATTGTTATTCTAGGCCACTAGGTTTGGGTAACATGTTCATTCACAGACAACTGAAGCTTTGTCAGTAATCAGTAGTAGAGCCTGCCAGTTAAATAATGGCTTTCATTACTGCCTGCCTGTGTGCTGGGGCTTACATGTCTCCACACATTGGTTCTACTCCTCAAACAATCCTGCCAAGTTTGGACCTTACAGATAAGCCATGGAAAATTTAGGCCAACTATGAGCAGTCATAATAGCTAACATAAGTGAATCTTTAATGGATGCCAGGTTGTATTCTAAGAACTATATGCATAGTACTTCTTTCAACCCAAATAAAAACTCCATTTTGCAGAGGAGAAAACGGAGGCACGGAGAGGTTTAATAGATGCCCACTAGCACACAGCTTGTAAGCAGTCGAACCGGAAGTGGTTTTGCTCCATAGTGTGAATGCGTAACGGTTTCCCTATACAACCACAGGTGGCTGACTCCAAAGCCCTGCTGAACTCACAGTAAATACTGTAGATGACGAGAAAACAAAACATGTGTAATAAAGGCCTTACACATTGGTGTACTTAGGACAAAATGAACATGTATTCCTTGGACTTGGCTGCTATCTTGTCCTCGAGTATTTCCTAAGACCTGACTCTGAATCTACAGTCACTGGGTGGACCTGGATGCTGCCTTGTCCCAAAGCCAGGGGAAAAGCTCAGCTGACTTGCAGCAGGAAGAATGGATTACAGTGTATGGCAAACATCGGTCCGACCACCCATTTGTAGAGCATGAAATCTCTTCAGTGGTGGCCAGCATTTAAAGGATGTTTTCCAGGAGTAAAGAATGCACTAGCAAAGCAGGCATCATACACCATAAAGGTATCATGCGGTAAAATTTGAAATTATACGTGCATGTGGACACACGTCGGTGTGTGCTGTAATGTAGATGCAATACAATATCAATGACTTCTTACTATGGGTTGTAGTCAGGATTTGAAAGCCACTGGGTTAATTCTTTATAAAAGAAAAGACTTGTGGAATTAAGGCTTCCTGTTGTATTTGGTTTTGAATCTGCTGAACACATGTCACTTACTGCCATTGAGTTTGTTTTCTTTTTAAATTTTTTAAAATTGATTTTAGAGAGAAAGGAAGGGGCAGGGAAAGAGAGATAGAAACATCAATGAGAGAGAACATCAATTGGTCGCCTCCTGCATGCCCCCCACTGGGGATTTGGCCCACAACCTGGGCATGCAGGAATCGAACCAGTGACCTCTTGGTCCATGGGTCGATGCTCAACCACGGAGTCACACCGACCGGGCTTGAGTTTTTCTTTCAATCAGCTAGAGGCACTATTTTATTATAAACAAATCCAAGAGGAGAAATCTATGACTAGAGTTTAATGCTTCCTGATCAAAGAGCACTCTTATGATTTATACAGTCCTGGGTCAAGTAAGCCAAAGCTATGATGTCTAAAGATTAAATGAACTAAGCCACGCTCTGCTACCTTTGTGGCCATCAGAGCCTACAAAGTGGAGGCTGGATTTGTGAAAGGTTAAACAAGAATGCTGTGGCCAACAGCTGAATATCTCAGGAAACTTCTTAATCCTCCCAGTCTGTATAAGAAGAGACACAGACTAGATGACATTACATTTACTCAAGACTTGCCCCTCACACGTTTAATCAGTTCTCCTGGGTTGACAGAATGCAAATATCCTCTAAATCTCTATTCCTGATCTTACTAGGAATATTAACCAGCACAGCACTTGAAGGAGCTCAACGTCCTTAGGTCGACAGAATTATCTCCCAGACTCTTCATCAACTACCATGAACTATAGAAAATTTTGGGAGGCAGGGGGAGTGGGTAAAATGGGGATTATTATTTTAAACTAAAGCTGAATCAAAATTTTACTTTTTAATTCATAGTTTGTATTTCCACATTTCATGTGGGAATTTTAAGTAGGGGCAGGTGGATGAAGTCAATGTGGACAATTAGGTGTCTAAAGGAAGAGCCTTCCAAGGAGATGAGGGAGACCTGAAGAAACACTCGAACCCGAGCACAGTTTCCAGGTCTTCTCTGCACGTGATGCTCTCATGGGAAGCCTGGTACGCAGACATATTCCTCACCATCCCCCTAAGACCTTGGTTGAGTATTTCTGAGGTGCAACCCAAGAACCTGGATTTCTTCCAAGTAAGTGATGAGCTGGCTGGAGTTTAGTGGTTCTCAGCCCTGGCTGTACGTTAGAAATGAGAGGCACCTTTATAACAGCAGATGCCTGGGTCCATCCCCCAGGGAGTCCAGCCTTCTCGGTCTGGGGCAGGCACAGCCTTCTGTGTTTTAGAAGCGCTCTAAGGGGATTTCAGTCTTAGCTGGGGTTGAGAGCCTCTGGTGCGAATGAGGAGGTAGCAGACCTGGTTTATAAAAGCCCGTGGATTCATACCTGGACAGGCTTCCCCTGGTGGCCCCGGGGGACCGGGAAGACCAGGAAATCCAATAGATCCCGTTTCTCCATAGCGGCCAGGGAGTCCTGGATCCCCCGGAGGGCCTGCCAAAAATAATGCTTGTGAGTATGATGAACGCATACCTACGTTTTAAAATCCACCCACAATTCTCTTTTGTAAGGCTTGCTGGAATGCAACGAGGAGACTTGGGCAGCTTCTCCCCACATCTGAAATGCTGTAGCTCAGATCTGAGCCCTTCGTCAGCTGCTGCTCTGCAGACACCTGACCTCTGAGAGGCGCCGTCTCTCATTGGCGGAGGCCGCTCTTGTCTTGCAGGCGCCACCCTGGTAGCTCTTAGTCAAATGGTTTTATACATATATTAAGGGCTGAAAAACCCTACTTTCTGAAAGGTGACAGAGTACAAATGCCAGCATACAGTGCGCATACTAAAATAAAACCTGTTGCCTTATGCCGATAGAGATGAACCAAGATGCACCTGCGAATATGTCTTCGCACCCAAGTTCATCTATGTAACCTTCCTGGTGGGTGAACTATGAAGTACTGCGTCAGATTCCTCTGTCAGGGACACTCAACCCCCATGTCCAAATATTAATGGAGGAACTGAAGGAAACACAAACCTTTGAGTGGAAGAGGTGGCGTTGTCAACAGCCCTGGCGGTCCTGGGAGTCCGCGGTCTCCAGGGTCCCCCTGGAATCATTCATTCATTGACTTTTCTTAGAAATATGAATATGTTTGTCATGTTGCCCAGTATTAAATAAATATTAGAAGGACCAAGAGTACATTCATATAAGAAATGAAAAGAAATGAACAGTTCACATGGACTTCTAGGAAGAACAAAGGCATTTGACTTCTGACCCATAAGCAGAAATACAACCAGCTGGCAAAATTCTCCGAAAAGCATAGAAAATGTTTTTAACTCCAACGAAGTTATCTCTGTAGTCGTAAATTAGATAGCTCTGAAGCCATGAAGTTTCGTGGCTATACCATGAGCACTAATGTCTAACTTGACCTTCTAGGACAAATCGTTTGTTCACCTACAAGAGCTGAATCTACATTTTATTTTTAGCAGCAAATAGGGTCCCTTTTCACTGTGCCCCTCATGCTACCATGGCTTGTCTTGGGCAAGAGCTGAATGTGAGTCACAGAGCTTGCAAAAAAAGAAAAAATTCGGTGGTGGTAAAAGCAAAAATCTCTCCATGTCTCCTATAAGCATGATGTTGTGTGATCCCCATGGAATTTCTTTACATTTAATTATTATTCACCTTCAAGAGGATCATTGCTCAAATATGAAATGTAGTCATTACAACATGCAGTAAAATACTATATACAAAATTAACTCTGTCAAAGGTTGCATTTTTTAAATCATTCTTTGAAATATTTTCTTAAAATATATTGGACAACATAAGGCATGCAGAATTTTGTCAGGCGACGCTCAGACGGATTCACTTGTTTACCTTTAGGCCAGGAAATCCAAATGGCCCCGGAGTTCCAAACAGTCCTCGATCCCCCTAGAAATAACCAGAAACACGCCTTTTATAAAAAGTGTGATTGGGTGACAAACTGTCTCATTGTCGTTTAATTTGAGCAACACACGTTCACGGAGATTCTGTGCAAAACCTTAACATCTGAACACTGCTTTCGGGTCGCAGCAGTCTGAGCTTTGGCTTTTGCATCCACAGCTTTACCATGTGATTCGTACAGTGACTGTGCCAAGCTTTCCAATCACCGAGTGAGACTTGGCATGCACTGGCCCAACTTGTGAATGACACTCAACTGCATTTACTAATGAAAATGAACTTAGCATCTCTACAATGGTGTACATTTACCTTTAATCCCGGAAAACCTGGGGTTCCATAGGAGCCAGGGACACCCTAAAAATCAACACAAACAGAATTAAGAGGCAGGCACCAACCAGTCCAAGGAATCAAGGAATCATATTTCATGTTATGAGATTGCTCCATGGATATTTCATTTTATCTGCAAAGGTAGTTGAATACAAGGAAATAAATATAAGGTAGGTTCCATTTCTTTATAACATTTACTTTTTAATTGGTCTTTAGTCTATTTGGAAAAAACAATGTATGTCCTCGCTGGTGCTTTAGAGTAAGAACATATTTTTGTCGTTATTATGTTTTTCCATTTTAGTTGACTTAGTGCTTGCACTGGGCTAAATATCTCTGGAATCATTGCAATATACTTTGCCTAGAGATTAATAGTTGCTCCATACATTATCAGCAATGAAAATTACTGTGGAAGCCAATGTTGACCCATCCGGTACTAAATCCAGAGTCAGATAACACTCAATGCCCATGCCCGCTGGGGTCTGGCCTCCGTAGTCACTCTATGAAGAGGAATCACATCATTGATGCTTTTGGTGATGTTTGGGGCCTGATTCTGTGCTTCTTTTTCCAGCTCCTGTTTCTTCTTTTATCAAATAGGCTTAAATGAACAATTCCAAGGGACGACCATATTGACCCTAAGCCGGGCAGGAAATGCCACAGTCCTGTTAACTTCCCTCCAATTCTCCCATTTTCTGCTTGTCTGTTTTATCTAAGTGATGTCCATGGGCGGGGTTTGCTGGGACTTTGAGCTATTACACAATTCATGCTGTCAAAAATATATTGCTCCTATTTGAGATCATCCTACTTCTGAGCTCTCAGAAACATGGATCTAGTTTTATAAAAATGCGAGAGAGAGATGCTTCCAAACTCACTGAAGTTAAGGATGGTGTGAATGGTCCTTACCCGAGGGCCTGGGAAGCCAGGAATCCCCTTTTCTCCTTTCTCCCCAAAACCAGGTTCTCCCTTAAAAAGATGGCAACATTTACAGGAGTTGAAACAATATTTCACCCTACAGGATTATAATAAAATAGTGAAAAAGTCTAGTAACATGCAATCACATGTAAAGCAATGATAAAGCCAATACAAACTTTTTTTTTTTATTAAGATAGCACATCATATAAATTAAAAAAAAAAAAAAAAAAAAGCTACTTTGATCAAATTACCTTGGGTCCTGGAGGTCCCGGAGGCCCAATCCTCCCAGGCAGGCCTTTTACACCCTAAAAAACCATAATCAATATAACTGGCTTGTTCTTATTATTTAAGACATTAAACTCCATCTCTTTCAGAAATGGTCTCTTTCTACATCCATTTTACTAACTTTTAAAATAAGAGATTACTCTTCAACCATCACTGATCAGCAACTAAGATCCAGGTGCACCTATGAACCTGACACCCTTCGGGCCAGTTCCGTGTGAGGTGTGATGTCGTGGGCACTGGCGGAGAAGACCACGGAGCCACGACCACAGGTGCAAGCTAGGAATGCAGCCGCTGGGAGGAATGTCTTATTTTGATCGTATTAGTGAAATTTAATCCAGTAATTGAAATCATCGACAGAACCTGCATGGGCATCCGTAACACCAGCCCTGGAGGCTGACGCAGGAGGTTGATTTTTGCCAAGAGTCTGTTACATGCCAAGTTCAGGCATCAGTGTCCTTTTCTATTATCAAAACATCAAGCCCAGATGTAACATCTAAAGGACAACTGAACTTTCAGGAGTCATTTCAGCCCACATGTTAAATACAATATTAATGGGGCATTATTTGATGAAGGACGTGTCCCTATTTAGCAGCCCAAGCTAGGTCTGGGTAAACTCTGGTAACCTTTGCAAGCCTCAATTTTCAACTCTGTACAATGAGGTTAATAATAGTACCAACTGCCCTGGCCGGTTTGGCTCAGTGGTTAGAGCGTTGGCCTGAGGTCTGGAGAGACCCGGGTTCAGTTTCCGCTAAGGGCATGTATCTCGGTTGCAATTTGTCCCCATCCCTGGCTGGGTCATGCAGGTGGCAACCACTTGATGTGTCCCTTTCACGTCGATGTTTCTCTCTCTCTCTCCCTCCACTCTATCTGAATAAAAAATGGAAAAATGTTCTCGGGTAAAGATAAAAAATAATAATAATAATAAAAATAATAGTACTAACCTATTAAGGTGGCTTTGGGATTAGTGTGGTGGTGAGTGTAGGTGCTCAGTACTTGGCTGGCTCTGGTATGTGTTCAGGCAATGTTGGCTATTACTATTGACCAAAGTGACATAGGGATTTGGGAATCACCTTTTCTCCTTTGTAGAGACAGGAGTCAGGTGGCTGTACCAGTAAGGGCGGTCCAGGAAAACCTTGCCGGCCAACTTCACCCTTAAAAAAAGAAAAATCAAGATAATATGAATGATGTAATTTTTAATATTTAATGCTTTTCATAAATAATGTATAATTATTAAAAATAAATTTTAAAAATAATAGTGTTCCATAATCCTATTATCTAGAGATAATCTCCATGAAAACTTTGGTATAGTTTTTTGTGGTGTGTGTGTGCATACCCATATACATATAAATGTGTATATGTGTAAACATACAGACATGTATATGTGGATCAAACACAACTTAAAATATATATAATCATAATAATACTATATAAAATATATAAATTTATTTTAAAATATATAATGTAGTTTATATTTTTAAATTATATTTAAATGTTTAAATAATTTTATAATTTTTTTATAATACTACTTTTTGTACATTTCCCTATTATACTAGAAATTCTTCAAAAACCTGATTTTTAGTACCTATACAATAATCTAGAATAAGAATATACTATCATTTATCAAGCCATTTCATTGTGGTTAGATTTAGGTTATTTCTCATTTCTTTTCAATAATATTTTTAAACTCTGTATAAAATAATTAGCCAAAAGTTTTGATTTATGTCATTATAGACTTTATTTTCTTGGAGAAAAAAATGCTTCTTGAATTGGGTTTGCCACAATACAACCATAAATTCTCACCCTGCATTAGAAGATAATTATTTTGCAGCTCTCCGAGTATTTCTATTATTCTACACCTAGAATGACCTGGCGTCGTAGTAAAGAACGAACAGGCAGTAGGGCAGGTCATCTGTCTGAAAAGCAGGCCCTTAGCTGACTCTGTCATTTGGAGCAAGTTCCTTAAAATCTTTCATCTATTTTCCTAAATTCCTCTACACCTCCCTTTCCTTCTCAATGATACAGGGATTATAATATTGCTTATTTCAAAGTATCATGCCCCACCCCCACCCCCGACTGGGGATTTGGCCCACAACCTGAGCATGTGCCCTGACCAGGAATCGAACCAGCGACTTCTTGGTGCATGGGTTGATGCTCAACCACTGAGCCACGTGGGCTGGGCTCAAAGTATTATTTTATGGAATAGATAATGCCCATAATAAAAGGCTTTATACTTACTACATTAAGTGGAACGAAGAGAATGCTCACATATATAATTATTTAAACAAATTATTTTTTGATAAGTGGGATTTGTGGAAGAAAAATACTGTTTCAAGTTTAAATGAAAAAACACAATCAGTAACTCAATCCCTACCTAAACTTGAGAAACTACAGAATCAGGAGGTTAGGGACCTTGGTTATTTTGTTGTCAATGATGTGCCCCAGTACCCAATACCGTGTTGGTGCAATAGCTTCTCTATAGATATCTGTCCCATGAATAAATGACTGAACAAATGCAGAGACGACAGGTGAGTAAATGGTAACGTGTGGTCCAGAAAACCAGGCTTATTCTTGCAGCTGGAATAAGGCTGAACAAAACCCATAAGGCTGACAAGCATGAAGTGTCTTCAAAATGTTGGTCATGTTGCTAATTTCCCATGTTGCTAATTTCCCATATATTCATTTCAGTCAAAAGTACAAAGAAGATCGATTCTGAAGAACAAACTTTAAATGATCCATCATTACACCTAAAAAATCTCAGTAACAACCATTTGGATTAGTGTTTCTTAAAATGGGGTAGGCAAATATGTTCTTGAACACCTGAGAGTTCCGCATAAACATGTCAAAATTATGTCTTTATTCACCTGAAAATCCAAAAGAATTAAGCCTATTTGGATCATTTGAATGGCCACCTCATCCAAATATTTGCACATTGTTTCATGGCCCGAGTTTGCCTCTGTGCTTGTGCTGAGGTCGCTAAACTGGCTATGCTCACCTCACTCTGGTGTTTCTCAAACTGGGGTGCATGGGCTTCTGGGACTTTGATAAACATTCCCAGGGGTTCATGACTTCCCAAGTTTGAAAACCTGTTTTAGTATATTTTCTTTCAGTCATTTCTTTAAGTTCATGGTTCTCAAGGAGGGGGCATCAATTGGCTATCCCCTGCCCCAGGAATATTTGGGAAGACTTTGTTGCATTTTTCGTTGTTACAATTGGGAGGAAGGGATGTTACTGGCACACCCAGGACAGTCCCTCCAACAATGAAACATCAATACCGCCAAGGGTAAGAAATCCTCCTCTAAGGGTATATTATAGAGTCTTTTTGTTATTGTATTTTCTACAAAGTTGAGCTGCTACTTTGTAGCCTATACTGTCTGTTCAACATTATATCATAGGCACCTCCCCACACCAGGAAGTCTTCCAATATATCTTTGGCAATGTGGCATTTTGTTACATGGCTGTACCATACCTACCCAACCAGGCCGGGGCTCCACGCACAAGGGGATCCCATCTGTCCTGCTAAATCCCCACACCCAGCACCAGTCTAGCCCTGCACAGAGTAGATGCC
The DNA here is from genome assembly GCF_014108415.1 of Molossus molossus. Lineage (NCBI taxonomy): Eukaryota > Metazoa > Chordata > Mammalia > Chiroptera > Molossidae > Molossus > Molossus molossus. The sequence goes on from NW_023425346.1 coordinate 97,806,872, forward strand.
ACAGTGCTTGAATTATTTGCCCCCAGTTGTTGAAAGAGCCATTCACCAACTGTTACACGTTCCGGTTTTTTCCAGGGGAGCTGCCGTTTTGAAACACTTGAGCTTGTCGTGCTAAGGTCCACGCTTCCGTGGACAGGGCTGTGGACACGAGAGAGGCGGGCCGTGGGGGCTCCGTGCTGCTAATGCTCGAGTTCCAGTGATTTATATTCTTATTTATGCATGCAATTTGAGATGTTGATGAAATTATAAAATTAAGACAAGCAAATGGGCAATTAAACAAAATCGCTACTCTGGATATATTATCAAGAACGTTTAGTCTCTTCTCACTAGGGTGAAGTGTGTCATATAAGTCAACTTGAATTTAGTGTTTAATTTTGTCAGAACTGTCATTTTATAGTCAAGGGTAATCATACCATAATAATTCAGCAAAGAAAAATCCTCAACTGGCCAGGCCGGTGTGGCTCGCTGGTTGAGTGTTGACTCATGTACCAAGAGGTCGCTGGTTCGATCCCCAGTCAGGGCCTGATCCCCAGTGGGCAGCGTGCGGGAGGCTGCCGATCGACATTCTCTCTCATCGATGTTTCTTTCTCTCTGTCTCCCTCTCCCTCTCTCTCTAAAATCAAAATAGAAAAAAAAAATTTTTTTTAAAGAAAAGAAAGATCCTCAGCTATAAAATCGGATGGTGATGAGATAATGAAGACACTTAGGTGGCCATCAGAACAGCCTCCACAGCCCAGGCAGCAGCTACATTTTAAGATCGGCTCCTCGGTGCAAAAAAAGGATTCTTACCGGGTCTCCCATTTGCCCCTTTACTCCCACGCCAGGACTACCCTAGGAAAGAAGGAAATTAATTAATCTAATTGCTTTTGAATATTAAAGAAATAATTACAAGCCAGACTTCCAGTTAAGCAATTTGTTGAAGATCATTTATTAAATACTTTGGGAAGTGTAGTAAGAGGAAAGACATCATCCTGACAAACGTCAGTAGTCATTTATCTCATTATCTATTTGTGTACCTTACTCACGGCTGCCTACCTTCATTCCTGGACTCCCAGGATGTCCCCGAGGTCCCTAAATCAACGGCAAAAACACATAAATCACACATGAGTCACAGAAACCAGAATGTGTCTTTGTTGGTTGTCCTGGGTTCCTCTTTAGGAAACCCTTAATTTTAAAACAGCCACGATGAGCCCTGGCCAGTTTGCTCAGTGGTTAGAGTGTTGGCCTGCAGACTGAAGAGTCTCAGGTTTGATTCTCAGTCAAGGGCACGTACCTGGATTGCAGGTTTGATCGCAGGCCCAGTCGGGGTCAGGCAGGAGGCAACCAATCAATGTCTCCCCACCCCCCCATCTAAAAATCACTGGAAAAATATCCTCTGGTGAGGCTTAAAGGAAGAAGAAGAAGAAGAAGAAGAAGAAGAAGAAGAAGAAGAAGAAGAAGAAGAAGAAGAAGAAGAAGAAGAGGAGGAGGAAGAAATAAAACAGCTGTGATGGGTTTTCTATCACGGTGGGGCTGCTTGTTAGCCCCGGGAGGGGCCGCGCTTCTAGGCAGACTCACACTGATAACAGTGGGCGTGAGCTGATTCATCACTGCTGCTCTCTCGGAGAAACCCCCTGTGCCAGACCCAAGCTGGACATTTTGCTTTTTCTGCTTTATTTACATGTCATGTCTGGGTTTTTAATGGCACAGCATGATCTGGGCTATACTTACCGGTAACCCCGACTCTCCTGGGTATCCCATTGGGCCTTCCGGTCCTCTAGCACCCCTTGATCCCTAAACATGAGAAAATCAATGCATTTGTTCCCGAACACTGTAATCACCATTTACAGCAAGAGCTGCACGTAATTCCAGGTGAATATAAACCTCCAAGAAATCTCAGTCCCGACATCCACCTGCTGGAGCAGCTGTCCTCACAGCAGCCCTGCCATGGCTGAGGGCACAGAGCCGCATGGCCCAGGGGCACGGAGCCACATGGCCCAGGGGCACGGAACCTCATGGCCCAGGGGCACGGAACCGCAAGGCCGAGGAGCAAGGAGCCGCATGGCCCAGGGACATGGAGCCACATGGCCCAGGGACATGGAACTGCATGGCCGAGGAGCAAGGAGCCGCATGGCTCAGGGGCACAGAGACGCATGGCCCAGGGGCACAGAGCCGCATGGGCGAGGGGCACAGAGCTGCATGGCTGAAGCCCTCCAGCAGGTGACAAACTCCTGTATTAGGATCAAATTAAACACCAGAGACCAATCTACTTACTTACAAATCCATCTTGTAATAGCAAAGGTAGAGAACACAGAAACTTGTTATTATTAGTTACTCCTACTAAATTCCAGATAGAACTCCTATATACAATAGGGTGTATTAAAAATATTACTATTAATTAGCATTGATATGAAAATATGAATGTATTTATACCCTCTACTATATTTTCAAGTGTGCCCTATCAGATCAGTGTGAATGGAGTTGTCCTCAGTTCAAGAACACGATGACTCAGCCATAAGCAATTGTCTGTAAGCTGTAGGTTGTGGTATAATTACACACAGATTCCCAAGGACAGGTTACAGCTGTGGAGAGAGGCTCTCTGTTCCCCCCGCTGACGCTGCCCAGGTCAAATGACTTGAGAGTGCTCTTTCCAGGAGGATGAATGAGTATTTATCTCATTTCATCTATTTGTTTATTTTTATTGTTGGAAGTATTGCAGATGTCCACCCTTTTTCCCCTTGACCCCTCCTTCCCGCTCCCAGGCGCCTCCTGCCTTCCCCAGCTTAGTGCATGTAGACTGGTTGTGCATATATGCATATAAGTCCTTTGGTTCATCTCTTCCCCCCTCCCGCCCCATCCCTCTGAGGTTTGTCAGTCTGTTCCCTGCTTCCATGACTCTGGATCTCTTTTGTTCATTATGTTCCACACATAAGTGAGACCAACTATTTATTTTAATAGTGACATCAAGGTATCTCATCGATTCCGTAGAACTGAGTTTCGGGCGCAGCAAGGAAACCAACCTGGGTAAGTTAACTCCTGTCTACAGCTGGAAGTCACCAAGCAGAATGACAGGGTAACGACTGGGAGGCAAAAATTGATTTGTGTTTTAATCTTGTAAACATTGATAAATGGGAAACTAATATAACCACTGAATGACATCCTTCAGGGAGATGGCAATGGGGCAAAATATTAAATATAATACACAATGACTGACTCAGCAGTTATTCCCACTCGGTACATATTAGTCTCCGGGCAGACGTCCCTTCCTAAATATGAAGTGATTGGATATTCCTTATCAATACCAAGTGGTCACAAGACAGAAGGGGAAGGTGATCACAGGCGCGCTCAGATTCTAGGACGGCCTCATGGGTGTGCCGCCTGTGCGGTCACACAGGTCTGGGGCTGGACTTCACGCTCTGCTGTCAGTCACCACCTTGACATGCTTCACAATTTTTGAACAAGGGACCTACATGTTCCTCTTGCCCTGGGTGGGCCTGCAAATCTGGCGGCTTACAGACCAGTGGGGACAGTAGGCTACTTGGGATCGGACAGAAGCACATCCTGCTCAGACTTACCGGTAAGCCGGGCGGTCCTGGGTCCCCTCTGTCACCCTGCAAGAACGACACTGGGCCTTAGAAGAGCACACCATTTCCTAGTACACACATGATGCAAAAGCAGATGCACACACAGAAATCATCTGGACGGATGTTCGGTCTGTTCAATTGTTCTGTGTTGAAACAGACAACCGTGGAGGGCTCCGTGGAGGTGATTTCAGGCCTCCGTTCTTAGCCCCAAATCCTGCTTCTCCTCAGCTGAGGAGGAAGGAGCTGGAGCCGGGAGCACGTGGAATCGAGATGAGATTTCCTCTTGCAATGTAAACTGTTCCAGACCCTCCATCCGCTGGCCCCTTTTCGGCCGTCTGCCAGGGTCGCTGGTCTGCTTGCCAGGCCCGCCTCCCTGCACGGTGCCCCGCCTCCCAGAGGGAACCCCATGGCCATTCTCTCCCAGGGCCCTGTGCATCCCCAGCTCCGGCTCTGCCCTGAGCTCCACCTACGCTAACGGACCCAAGGGCGGGCGCTCTCTTGAATGCAGGCTTTTTCTAGAATGTGAAATAGAACATGTCGTAAAATATACGTAGATAAAAGTTGACATTGTAACTACCTTTAAGTGGACAGTTCTGTGGCCTAAAGTATATTCACATTGTTGTGCAACCAGCACCTTCCCTCTGCAGAGCTTTTCTGTCTTCCCCGATGCAAACTGTACCCCTAAAATGCTGATGCCTCGTTCCCCTCCCCAGTCCCTGGCAAAAACCTTTCTATTTCCTGTCTCTCTGAATCGGAGGACTCTAGGAACCGCATGTAAACGGAATTGCACGTTATTTCACTCTGCATAATGACCTCAGGGTTCTCCACGTGTGACACGCCAGCATTCCCTCCTCTCTAGAGACCGAGCAATGCCTGTCCCACTGTATGTAGATGCCACTTTCTCATTGTCCGTTCATCTCTCGGTGGGCTCTCGGGTTGCTTGCAACTTTTTGCTATAGTGCTGTTATGAACATGGGTGTACAAATATCTGTTTTTTGGGTCCTTGCTTTCATTTCTTTTGGCTTATATCCCCGGAAGTGGAATTGCTGGATTATAGGTTCATGGTGCGTTTAATTGCTCGGGAATCGCCACAGCAGCTGCACCATAAGCATTCCCACCAGCAATGAGCATGGGTTCCAGCTGCTCTATGTAACTGCCAAGACCTATTTTCCATTTTTTAAAATAATTACCATCCAAATGTGTGGGAAGTGGATGTAGACTCTTGAGACCATTGTTAATCCTGTTTCTCCTTCAGATGGTGAGTTCTCTGTACCTATCCATCTCACCTGCTCTCTCTTGCACAGGTACACAGATACTCACCATGACTCATATTGTACAGCAAATGATAGTTTACAATATGCTGCAATACAAATTATTATAACAGATCGTCAGCGCTGAGAAGGAGATAGGGTAGATATTATTTTAATTTCACAAAGAAGGAAAACGAGGCTCACAGAGGGGTTACTTAAGTCACAGTACTAGGTAAGAGTCAGTTCACTCCTTCTAATACACCTGCTGGGTGCTGCAATGACCCTGCTTTTGATGCTAAGTGTATTAATATATCATTTAAGCTATAAACAAAAGCATATTGTTTGCTGTCTTACAAGTATAAATAGGCATGAAGGCCACAAACAAATACTGTGAGCTCATTAAAGGGATCACTCAAGTGTGCCCGCTCCAGGTAGCATGGAACTCAGGGTCCAGGAGATGCAACCTAGAACGAGTCTTACCTAATTGTTGTAGAATATTCTACTTCACAACAAATGACCACGTTTTGAAAATGTACTGTCATCTCTCCTCTTGATTTATTGTATCTAGTGATCTCCTTCTGCTTATTCATAGCTGCTCATATCAGAGAGATGAAGTGGTCATTTAAGAATTTATTTCTGAATATTTGTATATCATGCTCTGCTAGAAACACAAGGGCATTGAATTTACCAAGGATAGTGCTATATAAGGTTTCCACGATTTCCCAGTTTAATAGCGGTAGTGGTGCCTTCTATTATACTGGGATGCAAGTATCAATAGTATACTTTAACTACAAATAAATCAGTGCTTTCCAACTGGGAACACTTTTCTTCCCAGGGGACATTTGGCAATGTCTGGAGATACTGTTCCGGGGGTGGGGGTTGCTACTGGCATCTAATGGGTAGAGGCCAGAGTTACTGTTTCACATCCTGCAATTTGCAGGTCAGCCCTCATGCAAATAATTATCTGTTCCCAGATGTCAACAGTGCCCAGGTGAAGAAACCCTGACGTAGTGCATCCATTGCAACTCTGCAAAAACAGTGGGGAGGCATCAGAATGTTGCAGCCAGAGCAGCCAGAGCCAAGTGCCCTCACGCAGAGGGTGGCGCCCTCCGGAGGGGCAGGTGGTGACCACACCTCTGTGCTCAGGCACCTTTCAAAGGGAATCTCAGGCCATGTGTTTCCCACATGGGTTTACCTGTGTTGGAAAAAAAAAAACACCCCAAAACCTGTTTTATACCCACCATGATCAGAATGCTTACCTGCATACCTTTAATCGCACCTAAAATGAACACTGAATTTCCTTTTTCTCCATTTTCCCCAGGAAGGCCCTGCAAATAAAATATCCACTTAAGAGAGAGGAACAGTGTTTTGCTATTTCAGCCTTTTATTTTCTATGTGAAATATGACTCAGCAAAGTATAATTACTATTATAGTCATGTTTCACTAGTGAAGATTTCTTAATTCTCTTCATTCTCATTATCTCCCTAGGTCTCTCATACATAGTCATTCAATATTCACTTAAAATCTATAAAGAAATCTCCAAAGACAGAGTATCTACTAATGTATTTATATTATAAACATATGATCTATATCTGTGTAGGTTATATATAATATATACTAATATATTAATAGATACTTATTAATTATTTAGCAGGAAATTGCATTTTCCTTCACAACATTAGATACTTTTATTATTCTTATAAGTAAACAAATTTGCGGTTGTCAGTTAATAATATGCCATAGAAACAGTTGATTATTCAGGGTTCACTGCAGACCCACAAACCCCCACATAATTAAATTGATTTTATCCATTTCACTATTTGTATTTAAAATCGAGCCTATGCATCCTTTATAGAATCTGGAGCAAGAGGAAAACGGGATGACCATGATGGTGACGATAAGAAAAATCTTTTAGAAGGAATCTTGAGAAATGGTATTTAATTTGGGAAGTAGAAGGGCTGAAAAATAGTCACAGAGAGTCAGTTGTGCAAGGCCAAATCATCCCCAACCTTTCCGTGGGAAAAAGAAAAAGAAAGAGAAAGGGAATGTATAGGGTAGAGGAGAGGGTACTTCTTGCTAAAGTTATGTTTAAATAAAAATCTAAAAATTTGAAGAAAAAGTGTCTAAGAGAAGTAAGGTTTTCTTAAGTGCTAGATATTGTCATCTGTTTCTAGGCATCCATTCCAATCCCCTTCTATTTATCTTTTTAATTTTTTTAATTTTTTTTTTATTGATATTTGGAGAGAGAAGGAAGGGAGAGGGAGAGATAGAAACATCGATGCGAGAGAACATTGACTGGCTGCCTCCTGCATGCCCCCCACTGGGGATTTGGCCCACAACCTGGGCGTGTGCCTTGACCGGGAATTGAACCGGTGATCTCTTGGTGCACGGGTTGATGCTCAACCACTGAGCCACACCATCTGGGCCATTTATATGTTTTTATTGATTTTAGAAAGAGAGGAAGGGGAGGGAAAGAGAAACATTGATCTGGGCATATGCCCTTACTGGGAAGTCAAACAGATGACCTTTTGGTGCAGGGACAAGGCTCAACCAACAGCCAAACCAGCCAGGGCTCCTTCTATTTATCGTATTGCACATGGGGACTAGAAAGTGAGAAACGACATTTATTTCCCAGACCTCTTTGCAACTGGATGTAAACTAGGTTCCGCCTAGGAGAGGCACTCAGGAGATTTGGAAGGCAGAGTGGGGAAGACATCCTCTTTCTGGTTCTGTCAATGACGTCAAGCAGAAGGGCAGAAACTCACGTGTTTGCTGATGTCTCAACGTGGGGATGAGAGGCAGAGGTTATGGTGCAGGAGCAGCTTCCTGATTTCTGGATCTCAGCCAAGTGTAAACTTTTGAAATCAGTAGTTTCATGGTGGTCTCTGAGTTCCACTCCTTCAACCACTAAAATGGTGCCAAATTCCCTGTATTGAATCCCTTTCTGTTTGAAGTACCTAGGGGGGTTTGTGGGTTTGCAGTGAACCCTGAATAATCAACAACATAAGCTTTGCTAACTGGGCTCCCTGATCCCTATTACAGCAGCCAGGAGCATCTTAATAAAACATCAATCAGCCCGGCCCGTGTGGCTCAGTGGTTGAGCGTTGACCCATGCACCAAGAGGTCGCCAGTTTGATTCCCAGCCAGAGCATATGCCCAGGTTGTGGGCCTGATCCCCAGTGGGGGGCATGCAGAAGGCAGCCAATCGATGTTCTCTCTCATCAATATTTCTATCTCCCTCTCCCTCTCTTCCTTTCTCTCTAAAATCAATTTAAAAAAAAAATTGGAAAAAAAAACAAAACATCAATCAGGTTATATTGCTTCCTTCCTTAAAACTATCCAAAGCCTTTTTATGGCATGAAAAGAAAATCCAGCCTCCATCCACAGTCTACAAGACCCCAAGTATTCTAGGCACCCCCCCCGCCTTATCCCCCAGCCGCCCCACTTGTTCACATGCTCCCGCACACTTGCATGAACTGTGTTTCTTGACCACATCGAGCCTGTCCCCACTGTGAGACCCCTCACTTAAGATTCCCATTAGGATGCGCTGTGGGTGTCTTACTGGGGGGCCTTCCGGGCCAGGAGTTCCTCCTCCTCCTGGAAACCCAGGGTCACCTCTCGAGCCATTGTGGCCATCCATGCCAGGTTTGCCTCTGGGTCCAGGAGGCCCTGGGTGCCCCTGCAGGAAACAACATTGTAAGTGAAGCTTTTTTTTTTCTTTCAGAAATACCATCACACAAAGATTATGCAATATGGGTGCCCAAATGAAGGCGACTGGGACTCACAGGCTGCCTAATTGTGTGAAACGTCCTTCCCCATCCACAGTGCTATGTAGCATAGTAAAAATCAACAAGTACATCTTAATATACCCCCAATGTAAATTCATTCACTTTGGAGTATTCTGGGAGATTTGGGAGGGAACCTTCCCTTCCATCCTTAGGAGGACTCCCATGAATGGTAAAGCCCAAATTACCTCTTCCTTCTTCCATTTGGTTTTCATAATAGAAAGGAGAGCCTTAAACCCACTTCCAAAGTTAGGACTCTCCAGCCAGTAAGAGCTTTCACTGCGAGTGTGCGTGTATTTCCAGAACGGTGTACTGCACTAGTGTATCTAGCTCATTCTTTGGAAGTGTTTCTCTCCAACCTCTTTGAAAACCTTGCTATCTGAGTAAAGCGTTTGGGTCTTGGAGCTGTTCCACAAAACTGAAATGCAAGCACGCTTTCACTCCCTGAGCTGAGAAAAAAGAAGCGTTGGCCACATGTATGTATTTTTTTGAACATGTGACTTTAAAGGTTTTGAGGAGCGTATCTTCCTTCTTTAAAAAGTGGAGAAAATTTAGGGGTACTTACAGGTGTGCCGTCCAAACCTGAAAATCCAGGAACACCGGTGGGACCCTAAAATTCCAGACAGTACAACAAAGTTATAAAAGTGTGCTAAGTCACCAGACTAACAAGTTCATTTACTTGAAAACAATGAGTGCTCATGTTTTTTTAACCCTTAGCAGTCACGATTACCTATTTTTACATGAGCTTAAATGCCAACATTTAAGAATCAGACTTCCATACTTTTTTTTTTTTTTCTACTAAGGAAGCCAACATGGCAGCATCAATTAAAAGAAAACATCCAACACCCTGTAACTGGGAATTCAACTTCTCAGAATCTATCTGTCCTGGAGAATAAACTCTTAAATATGAGCACAGGTGATTCACAGACTTTTTTTCTCTATACAAAGTTGGGATAGGATCTCAAAGTCTCATCAAATGTTTTTTTAATCCATTCCACAGCCTATTATCCAGTGTTTTTAAAGGAATAAGTTCGATCTACATAAATTGGTGTGAAATGATCTTTAAGCCACATGGTTGAGTAAAAGAAAAAATAATAAAAAGAAGACATGCCTAGCAGGGTATATATAATATCATTAGGTGTTTTTTTAAAGACGTGAATCCGCACGACTTCACACTGAGCACAGTTGTGCATTTCAGTGCATTGCAAAGATCTAGACAAACATGCTTCTCTGGAAAGGGTTAGGGAGGGGGGCTGATTGCGGAAGAGGAGTTGACTTCATTTCATAAGGTGCATATATATGTTTTTTGAGATTATAAAAAAGCTGGCATAGTAGGCTGTGGATGGTTAATATGAATCTTTCCTGTAAGAAGAAGGTTACCTTATCTCCTTTATCACCCGCTGCTCCAGGAAGGCCACTGTCCCCTCTCATCCCCTTCTCTCCTGGAATCCCAATGGGTCCTGGAGGTCCCAGTGGTCCAATAGGACCCTGTGGCCCTGGTGGTCCTGGATGACCCTAAGGAAGATTAAAAAGGGAGGTGAGCTAATTCCTAAGTAGTGTCTTCTAACACAAATGTACGGCCACATGGGCTTACAAGAAGACTGAAAAATTAGACACTGAGCAAACCCTAAAACAGAAACACAAATGATCGAATCATCACAAAAATAAACAGGAACATTGCCTTTTGCAATCTGGATCTAAGCGGCAGGATACATTTGAATTGCTGCATATACACACACTTTTAATAAACTGGTCATAGTTCTCTTACTGTTTGCATTCTGTTGATGGCATTTACACATCTTGAGCTGTTTGGTGAAGCCACGAACTTGAGCAAAATCCAAGTCTTACCACCATTACGCTAGTGATCACGGTTAAGGCAGGGAGACCTCGAATGGCTGAGGACCCCCTGCCCCATCAGGGGGAAGGTTTGTTTTTTTTAGCTGCTTTTACTTAATTTCTGATAAGTGTGAAGTAGGCTCTCCATGTCACATTGTGTTTGCAACTCGACTTTCCATGAATGAAGAGGTCGCCTCAGCTCTCGGGGACCCACCGTGAGAACATCTCTGGCTGAAAGATGCGCACCTCCCTCTGCCCGTTCCGCACGTGTGAGGCGGACGCACGCACCCAGCTGAGGTCCGATCACCGCCTGTACAAGCAGCTGCCCGTCTCAAAGCTCTTCCGAGGGGTAAGACGGTCTGGTCTCAGAGAAGCACCTCCCTGGGCCACGGACCTGCTCTCCTCTGTCTCGGGCTCCCTTCCTCATCATCCTATTGACCAAGTATCCACAGAACTAATAAAAGCTTAGAATTTTCAAGGAAGTTTAAATGTGTAACTATGTGTTACCAAAAAAAAAAAAAAAAGGAAAAAAAGTACAAAATATAATTACATGGGCATCTAGGGGCATTTTGAGGGCAAATCAAGTGAGATAGTGTGAGAGTCTGAACCACAGTCTGAAAGGAAGAATAAATAAAGACTTCAGCTGACCTTTCCTACCCATGATAATTAATCTTACTTGGTTACTGAATTAACGTAAGTTACAAGTTCTCATTTTTTCCCTCAGTGTAAGGCTCAGGCAATAACTCTTTTTCATTAGGTCTGGGAATTCCCTTTTCGTCTTACACGTACTTTATACGAGAACACCGCAGGATCCTTCGTGAGTGCTGTATTATTTAGGAGCAACAAAACGCACGCTTGTTTCACAAGGGTAACTGAGAAAGAGGCAGGCGAGTAGCTGGCTGTCCACCTCTCCTGGGCTTCCTCTCGCCAGCCAAGGCCAACTCCAGGGCGCACGAACTCGGGGGGAGGGAGAGGGATGCTGAGCACAGTGTACGAATCTGTGCTCCGTCCAGTGCAGCGATGTGTCCTGTCCTGAGAACGTGCCACTTAAGCACTTCCACGGAGAAATAAATCGAGGAGTGGTGTTTGCACCATTCTTCGTCCCCATCTGCGCCCCTCCCCTGCCCCCGTCTGTCACACCGGCTTCCCTGCCCTCTCTGAACAAGCTCTGCTCCTTCACACTGTGGCGTCCTGTCCCAGAAGTGTCCCTCTTTCCCCCCAAGTCCTGTCTCGAGCCCCAGGGGAAGACTCCCGGACTCCTGCCAGAAGGGGAGGGTTCTCTAAGATGCCTCCTAATAGCACTTCTCACCTGTTCCTGTGCTCATCTCTCCATCCCCCCACCCCACACCCACTGGGCCAGGAGCTCCCGGGGGGCAGAAGGGGGTGCCCAAGGCCCTGATGGTGACGAAGGCAGAGGACAATAAATACTTAATAAACTGAGAGGTCAGACCCCACTCACCCACCTCACGGGAAGTCTGTGGAACAGGAAAGGGGGCATTTTCTCCTGTTCCTGAACTGCCATCCCCAGGGACTTGGCTGAGTGTCATCACGGGAAACTTCCCGGGTGGCTGCTCCACCCGGCGAGAGCGGACACGCGGCCTCCGAGCGCAGTGGCCGTGGACGCGGCGTTGGAACTTTGTTGTCGAACTAGAACAGGGGCCTCGTGTGGCTTCATGTCCACCAGATCAAACGGCCAGCACAGCTTCGCAATGGGAAAAACTACCACGAAACGCCGAATGCCTACATCTCAGCGTCCCTTGGAAGACTTCGTTGTTTGTCCTATATTTAGTGCTGTTTGTTCATACTACTATGTATTTCATTATAGGATAAACATTTTCAAGAAGTACACGAAACCTTGCACAACACTGTTCAATCTGTCAGCACGCCGCTCGTGAACATGTCCCGAAAGCCAGGCCTCGAAGTGGTCGTTGCTGCTTCACCCAATTTGAGTAAATAATTTATCCACGTCGGTGGAGACAACAATTCCATTTCATTAAATTATGTCATAGAAAAGAAGGGGTCAGCAAAACACATCTACGGTTCCCAGTCGATATTTGAGCTTCCTTAGTTAAGGGGCTGTCACAGAATTCCCTTCAGGAAAAACAGGCTTAGGGAGCAAGTCCATACCAGGCATTTCCATAATAATCATTAAATAACCACAGAAATGTTTTATCTTTCTAAAACCTTCTTTTTGAAGAAATAGTCTACTCCTCGCCATGCACCCTCCACAGTAAGGTGATAGGCACTGAATTGCACACGACATTCAGTCCAACACGAAGGAGACATGTCCAGAGCAGTGACTGGCTTGCACACGTGTCCTGATTTTTGTCTCCGTTTTTATTTTCTTTACTCCTTGTGCACAGAATGGCCTCTCTGGTTTAAGACTTCCCCTGAGAGACGGTGGAGTCGGAAAACAGGTTCGCTGCCTCCGGAAACAACAACTGGCTGGACAGCTGAGGAAAGGGACATGCCCAGTGAAGCCACCAGGTCATCTTTCCCTCTCCCCAAAGGCCAGGCTGACAGGGTCACCAGGCTGCACACGGGCCTCCCCGCTGTGCCCACAGCAGTGCTAGGCTCTGGGCCAGCTGCGCAAATGAAGGACAAAGGCCACCAGGGTGGACAGAGTTGCACGTCTGCCTGCCGCTGGGGCCAGAGCTGTTCCTGCAGGTTCTGCCTGTGCAGCCGGTGACGTGGCGTGTCCCTGGAACAGGGCTACGATCAAGGGATTTTTGTTTCACACTTGGTAGAAGGGACCAACTTCGATCGGACTTTTGGGCTGCCACCGAACCAGGACCAGGAGGCTCAGAGAGATGAAGTCAGTGACTTGAGGCCACCTGGCTATCACCTGGGCAAGCAGAGATTCAAATCCGTGTCCTCTGACTCCAGGGCTCCCACTCCCTTTCTGGTCCAGTCATTATCATGGCTCTCTCCTACCCTCTCAGGTCCACCCCGGAACCATGACACCTAAGTACACTCATCACCTCTTCGAGCTTGTTTTGCTACTTTAATTGCTGCTTGGGGTGATGTCGTATAGCTTCTTAAGGCCAGGGATCCATGTACGCTACTACCCGAACCTTGGTCGCTGCCTTCGCCCGTATAAATGCTATACAGACACTCCTGGAATACTGAATCTATGAAGATTTTTATCCCTAAAGTGAACAGGAAAGCATTTAGCGACACCCTTCCTGCTTAACGCCTGATTGTAATTCAAATATTCAGCCACTAGGTGACACTATCACATCACTTAAACCCTCATGAGGACTCACTGTGCAGCACAAATCCTTCAGCCGGTGCCTCCAGGGTCCTCCTCTATCACAGGGGAGACCCATGAGGATCAGGGGGCGTTAAACAATAACGAAAAGGTGTTACTCAGAGATCACCCAGTGGGAGGAGACTGAACAGTGGTGGCAGACTTCTTCTTGTCCCTGAAGTTCCCCTCACTTGTTTATGAGAGCGGACTGGTCCGTGTCGCCTGGACAGGGAGTGATGGGGATTTGTGGGGAGAACACGGCCTGGAACCAGAAGACACAACTTTGCTGCTAAGCAATAAGGTCACCACCCTTGGACCAAGTCACTGAAGAGTGGTTTTCCCGTTTTTAAAAATGGCACAATATCAACCAGGTCGCACACCAGCTGTGGGAAAGGAAGGAGGCCGTGTGCAGAGGTCGTGGTAATCTCCCTGAGCAGCAGGGACCCAGCTGACGTCCCTCCTTCCTCCTTGGCTGTCCTTCCCCGGTCCCTGCCCCCTGCTCTCTGCGCCCCCACCCCGTGTCTTCTGTGCTGTCCCCCCACCCCCATGGTGGGGTTCCCTCGCAGCTCCGCAGGGCTGCCCTGGCCTCTTCTCCCTTCTCACTGTCTCGTGCAGACTCATCCATTTCCAAGGTGTCGATCACATCCAACTCTGAATGACCACTCCATTCCCCTCTGAGCCCAGGCTCCTTTTTCCGAGTCCCGGTCACTTATCCAACTGACCTCGAGCTCCACAGATCCAAATCTGGGCGCTTGGATTTACAAAGTCCCCCCAAGGGTGCCCGTGAACCATATCCCGTGGGGCACACCGCTGCCCACACCTCGTCAGAGTCCTCCCAGGCACCTCGACCGCCCATCTCTGACGGCCCCACACGGAGCCACCCTCTCCTTGCCCCCGTTCTGCCTCCCAAATATTTCCGATGCCCACCCGCTCCTCCTGCCTCCATGCCCACCCCTTCCTGAGTTCCATGACCTCCCACCTGCTGCAGACTCCCAACAAGTTTTTCCTAACATCGCTGTCTCCGCCCCCCCCCCCCCAACGAACTCTGAACAGCAGCCAGAATGACCTTACGACATAAATTCAACCTGCCTCCACTCTTCCTAAAGAAATCTGCCACAGCCTTCCTTATCACCCAGGAAAACCGAGATCTGTGCTTCCAATGGCATCTCATGCCCCAGACAGTCCAGCCTGTCTCCCTCCCACGCCAGGGCCCGAGAGACGCCATGCCCATACGCGTGCAGGGTGCCGAATGATGGCCACGCAAAGGTATGTCCTCATCCCAATCCTGGGGACCTGTGGGTATTACCTGAGGAGCAAAGGATGCAATCAAGTGAAGGATCTTGAGATGAAGCGTTTACCCTGGATTATCCAGGTGGACCCTGAATGCCATCCTGGAGTCCTGATAAGACAGACACTGATGAATTTTGACACAGACACACAGAAGGGAGGGTGGTGGAAAGGAGAACGTGGACCTGGAGGGATGCAGCCACAAGCTAAGGCGTGCCGGCAGCCACCTAGGCTAGCGGAGCCAGGAAATGACTCTCCCCTGTTGCCTAGGGAGGAAGTCTGGCAACGCCCTTGCTTTTTTTCGACTTCTGCCCCCCCCCCCCATCTTGTGAGCAAATACATTCCTATTGTTTTAAGCCATTAAGTATGTGGCGATCTGTTAAAAGAGCCCTAAGAACTGACGGGACATACTTCTTCCAGGCTGATGCCAGGTGACATCTGATTCCACTGGGTCCAAGCTGAGGGGTTCACCCACAGCTCCCTTGCCCCACTGCACCCCACACCTGCTCCTGTGCACGACCCAGTTGGAGCCCCAGACTGTGCTCTCAGGGAGAGAAGGATCTTTGGCTGCTGGAAATGGGGCTGCTCAGCTGCACCCAGAAATAGCAGCTAGAGGATGAACCTCTGCCTCTCCTGCTGGGTCCGAGAGCCAGGCCACAGGCGCTGTCTTCTTCACCTCCGGACGCACAGCTCATCAGCCGTCCGGCGCATGCAGAATATTCTATGGCTATTTGCTGGATGGGCTACAGAGAAGACTGCAGGACAGAGGGCTTAAAACATGAGCACCTTGGAGACAGCTGTTCCCTGCGGATCTCTTAATCTATGGAACATGGCTTTTGAAAGGAGAAATATCTGTTTCTTTCCTAAAAACTTTGTAATTCAGTGTTTTCACTCACTGACACAGATATTTCCCTGCACCAGACAGAGTGTCCTTAGAGTCACAAACACTGCTTCCGGTTCCAGCATGGGTCGTGCCCTGCTTTGGGGTGAACCTGAACCCAGGCCTGTTCCCCGCCAGCCGGGCTGCTTCCACTTCGGTAATGACCTTGATCCTCCGAGTCCAGCCGGTCCCACATTTGCTGAGCTGTGCGCTGGCCTGGCCCGGTTCACGCTGGGTCACAGAGCTCAGCAGCCGTTGCTATGGAGTTGAACCCACGTGGGGAGAGCAAAGGCTCAGTGTGAATCACACTTAATGAGGTGACTGACCGGGCAGACACTCCAGAATCTACCTTCAGACCCAAACGGCACCGGGGATGCCCCGGGGGACGCCCTGCACACTCGGCCCGTTTGGAAAGTGACACGTTCCACAGCCTGGAGGCAAATATGAGCCGTCTCCTCACCTTCTCTCCCGCACAGGGTGAGATTTAAAGAGAGAAACCGTGGGCACACAGAGAGCTGCGTTAGGCACTTGGAGGTCTCCTTCCATAGACATCAGCTACACCTGCTACTGCCCACCGCCGTGACCACTGAGCCCAAGAGGCCAAAACGGGAGGCAGGTCTCCTCCCCGCCTCCCGGACCCCACGCCCTGTTCAGAAACACTCCTTGGGCACCTGCAAAAAGCCCTGCAGAGAGGGCCACTCCTTTCCCCTTTCAAGTGTGTCGTTCCCCTGGAGACAAGGTAGGACTCCTGTCAGGGAAACACTTTCCGCAGCTAGGCCCAGCTTGTAAACCGGCAGGCTGAATCCCACCAGCACGTGTGTTTAATTGTTAGGCACTGTTGGATTTTTGTTTTTATTTTGAATTCTGATACCTTTACAAGACAGATGTGCTGTTTAGCTCCCTATGGTCCCCAAGGACAGCTGTCACATCCTGAGGTCCCCTCACCAGGTGACAAGCTGTCCTCTGATGGCACTGGGCTCGTCACCTCGGGAGGCTCCATTTGTCAGAGAATTCTCCAGTGGAGACAGTGAGCTATGGCGTTCATTCTTCTTTTTTTGTAATCCTCACCTGAAGACATTTTTGCATTTATCTTCAGATAGAGCAGGGGGGAGAGAGGGAGGAAGAGAGAGAGAGAAACATCGATATGAGAGAGACACATCGACTGGTTGACACCCACATGACCCCAACTGGGCCGGGGACAAATTGCAACCGAGGTACGTGCCCTTAGCGGGAACTGAACCCGGGACTCTCCGGTCCGCGGGCCGACTCTCCAACCACTGAACCAAACTGGCCTTTACAATGCTGCCCAATCCACCTCATCACATCCTATGGTGTTCATTCTTAAAGGAGAAAAACAGGATTAAAAAAAAGAAAGAGAGAGGGAGAAAAGTGGAATAAATAATTAAGAGGCTGGTGACAGACCAAATCTCTAGAACTTGCTTAACATCACAATATAAGGTAATGGTCTTGTGTGAGTTTCGGAACATACAAAGAACTGCTCTGAACCATTTCTTCGTCTGTGGTCAAGTCCAGCTGTGTGAGTGATAAAGAGACTGAGTTCTAGAACTTTGTGTGCAAATAATTTAATACAAAAATGTTAACAGTCATTAATTATCCCCCAAGCACATTCCATTTTTATCATGAAATGCCGGCCCTTAGAAAGGTAAGGAACACGTGAATGAGATTCAGGAAAAAAATACTTGTACATTTTTCAGTGATTTGAAATTCCCACAGGGAAAACGGGATTGTTCATGTGTGATTTTCGTCTTCAGACCAAAAATAACTAAGACAGTTCTTGAGTTCTAAGCCATTTCATCTCCTTGTCTATAAAACCACTAAGTTATGAAGTTGTGTTGATTTAACAGTCTCTGTACTTTTTTTGAGTGGAAAACAATATGGATATATTTTATTCTAGAAAAAAATAACTATAGAAGGTGTCTTTAGTATCATGCCAGCCACTAAAGCAGAGCTCATAAAAGACCCCATCCTCGCCCTGGCTGGTTTGGCTCAGCGGTTACAGCGTCAGCCCGCGGGCCGGGGAGTCCCGGGTTCAGTTCCCGCTAAGGGCACGTGCCTTGGTTGCAGTTCGTCCCCGGCCCCGGTTGGGGTTGTGCAGGTGGCAGCCGATTGATGTGTCTCTCTCACATGGATGTTTCTCTCTCTCTCTCCCTCCTTCTCTCCCTCCCGCTCTATCTGAAGATGAATGCAAACGACATGCCGTTTCCCTGCGAGGAGACAACCATCAAAAACTTGGAGGTAACCTTCCTTGGAACTGGCGGCGAATACTTTAAAATTCTGCCCAATCCACCTCATCACATCCTTGAAGAGGGATGGTCATGAAGTTCAGGGGAATATTATGACAGTCCCAAGAGATTTGGGGAAGGCGACGAAGCGGCCGTGGTGGATGGGGAGCCAGGCCCGTTCACAGCACCCCACGCGGCAGGACCTGCGGGTACAAACCCTTGTTTCCCAGCTGAGGGCTCTGGGCCGAAAGAGACTGTAGGGTTAAGGCCCAGTCCATACCTCAGACTCGTGTTTCTCTGGGACGCTATGCACCCGTTGGAGGTCCAAGTGTCTGTGGTCATGTCTGTTGCCACTGCTCCGAGGGTTCACCACTGCCCCCCCTGAAATTCACACGGCAATTCGGACTATGTGCGATGCATCACGTAATAACAGATTGAAATGCTGTGGGGTGGGGAGGACTAGGGAAATGCTCCCCGCTAAGTCCGTTCCCCTTCTCTTAGACCTGGCTGGTGTCCCATCCGCACGCTGCAGCCTGGCCACCAGCTCGGGGCCCCAAACCCTGTCCAGGCTGGAGTGTGAATTTCAATGTACTGGTGTATGTATATTAACTACCTGTTAGGTGCCATCCGCTGTGATCATCTCAAAGAAGCACCCAAAAATCACCCCTTGGTTCTCAAAAGGGGAGAAACAAAAGTAGGCAACTTGTGTTCCCACAGTGTCCACAGTGGGCCAGGGGCCAGCATAGCATTTACTGTGTCCACATGATCATCTTATGAAGTATGTGCTTACGATCTAATCCAGAGGGTGGGGCACATCACGGTCAAACCACAGAGCTCCAGTCAGGGTATGAGAAGTGCCACGGAAGGAAACCGGCTTCCCACCGGGGAGCATCCTCACCGGCTGGACCAGGCAGGAGGCTTGTGTGGGGGGTGGGGTGCCCACTGAGTTCCGGTGGCGGAGGAGCCAGACACAGCCTGGAAATGGAAAGGCACTCCAGAAAAGAGTAGAGAAGTGGGAATATTCGGATAATGTTCGAGGGAGAGGGAGGGACCAGGATGATGTAGTTGGAGAGGGTCACGGGGAAGTAACAGTGATCATTGCTGCAAACATTTATTGAGGCTGGATTGGGCCTCCAGCCGTACATCGGTGACACTGAACTTCATTCTGCTGGCACTGGAGGAGCTGCCCTTGGATTCGGACCAGCTCCGCATCAAACTCTAGCTTCAATGCCCAGGGGACACCCCAACCTCGGTCATTCCAGGGCAAGGGCAACCTGGCCTCCGACAACGCTTTTGATTTGGAGGTTGAACAGACCAGGCCGTCGGGCACTGAGCCATGGGAGCACATAATTTCTTTCCTAGGAATGCTGGCTATGCTGCTAACAGGCTGTGCTTCCTTGCACGGATGCTCACACCTCCGGAATTCGGTATATTCCTCTTTTTACAGTCCACCTTGAACTGTCAGTTCTGCTCAAGAGATGCTATGCAGGTTGGTCGGCTGCTGAGGACTTGGGAGAACCCACCTCCCAAAACACCTCCCAGATTCCCGGCCGGCAGACGTCCCCAGCAACTCGCCGCCTTCCCACGGGACCGTCTGTCTCGGGAAGGGCGGAGGTTGACCGGTGTTCCGCACACAGCAATCCCTGACCACCCAGCCTCAGGGACGTGGACAGCAGAGTGCAGCCCTCCTCACCCTGGCCTATGACTGTGCTGTCGGACACAAAGGGTACCCTCTGCACGGACAAGGACACGTGACTGTTGAACAGCCCAAGGAAACAGGAGAGAGGGCCGTGCTGCGAATATGAAAAACCAAGCCTTGGGCAAACTGAAGTGACCACCCGGGTTCACAAAGTTATGACTAACGCTGGTGTCTGAACCTCTGTGTAATCATCTTCTCTTTGATCCTGGGACAAACGCCGGCGTGGACGTCGGACACTGGGGTGCTTCCTGCTCCTTCCACATACCAGCAAGTTACTGAAAACTCTTGGAAAGTCCGTTCCTTGTATTCACAGATGGAAATAATAATTATAGCAGCCTCGCACGCTGTTGTAGGATTGGGGCACGGTCCCTCCACTTTGGCACGGCAGGCATTTGGGGACAGATAAGTCTTTGGAGTGGGGCTGTCCTGTGTGTGGTTGGGTGCCGAGCAGCACCCCTAGAACCAGTAGCACCTCCTCCGTCCAGTTATGACAACCAAAATGTCTCTAGACATCACCAAATGTCCCTGCGAAAACAACTCCCAGCCTCATTTAAATCAGAGGAGGCAACCAAAGATGGCTTTATCCAGGCAACTGTTCTTCATTGGGTGGTACCCCATCCCCTTTCCGCCACAGAGCTGATCAACCCGTGTTTCTGGGGTGTCAAGCTCAAAGAGTCTTCAAATCTAGATGCACTTTTTTTCCTTTCTTTTCCAAATCTAGACTTTTCTTTTTCCTTTCTACAATCTTAATATGTTTATATTAACAGCCGCACACAAAAGCCAGCCCCCTCCCCCCCAGAATAATGTGTATATTTACATAGAAAGGGCTAAAACATTTCTTAGCTTGCTAGTTTTTAGTGTCCTACTTTTTTAAAAATTGAGAAATAGTTGACATATAATATGATGTTGGTTCCAGGTGTACGCAATAATTTGATATTTGTATATATTGCAAAACTAATCAGCACAATGAGTCTAGTTAACAGTCATCACCACACAGAGCTACCAATTTTTTCTCATGATGAGACCTCTGAAGGTCTCCCTCCTTAGCAACTTTGCAATGTAGAATGCTGTGTTCATAACTATAGTCACTGTGCCGTAATGACAACCCCAGGACTTACGTTATAACTGGAGGTTTGTACCTTTGGTTTTTAAATTATCTCATGAAGTACAAAATGCCCATTATAAAAATAGCTAGGAGGATGTAAACTACAGCATAAGGAATATAGTCAATAATATTGTAATAACTATATATAGTGTCGGATGGGTAGTAGACTTATTGGGGCGATCGTTTTGCAAGCTATATAAATGTCTAACTATTATGCTGTACACCTGACACTGATACAATACTTATTGTATGTCAACTGTAATGGAAAAATTAAAATGATATCATAAAGTGGCTTGCAAAAGCTCAAGATAAATTCTGATCACTGAAATTTTTGAAGTACTGAAGAATGAACTAAGTAGCTTAAAAGAAGGGAATTTGCCCCCAAACTCAACATGTCAGCTGTTCGCAGGACAAGAGCTGGACAAAGGAACCCCATTCGCATGGTACACCTACAAGGAAAGATAGACAGATGCTGTGGGAGACACACACCCTTCTCTCGGGTAGTGAGCGTTTTGGTCCCTATGGACTGATCTTTGCTGAATTGTGGCTTCAGGGTGTCATGCACAGCCCCACAAAATCATTGCTCTGGCCCCAAATCTGTCCAAAGCTTCTGAAACATACTCCTTCCCTGTAAGGTTGTGGGAGTGTTTTTAATCAAAAGAATTGTTTGAGCTAATTCTCCAGCACAGATGAGGCAGTGGGCTGCCAGCTGCTGCGGTCACAACGTAAGGGAGAGTTTTGTGAATGTTCAAGGGACCCGACATACAGTGACCAAGAGGGTTCTTGAGCGTTGACGGCCAGAGAATCTAGTGCCCTCGTCAAAAGCACCAAACTGGGTGGACTTGAGCAAGACAATGAATGGCTCTGTGCCTTGGTCTTTCACTGAAAAGTCAGTCCAATAAGATGGTGAGGAAGTTGTTGTGAGGAGTCAGGGAGCACACAGAACAGTACCAAGCACGCGAGAAATACGTGAGAAACGCCGCTATTGCTTTGATGACAGACCTCTGTTCCACAGGGTTCCTAAAGGTGTTATCCAAAAAGGAGTCTTGGGGTCCAATGTCTGGAAACACTAGTTTAAACAAAGTTAAATAGACAAGAAGAAGAAGAAGAAGAAGAAGAAGAAGAAGAAGAAGAAGAAGAAGAAGAAGCAGCTCACTGCAGTCCTTCTCAGAGCCTTTAAAAGGCTGATCTGCAACACGACCTTTTCCGCATGTGGCGATTCACAAAACTAGTGTATAAAACACTGGGTGAATCACTGCGTCCCAGCATCTGCTAAGCCTGACGCATGGTCTAATGCAGCTGGGATTGCTTATCAGAATGCACAGCACTTTGATAATCAAAGACGTAATCATTGTTGACTACCAGAACGTGCTCAGAGGCTGGGACTACTTTCTGCTAAATATTCCCAATGGCTCAAAATTCAGTACGCTGTCTGCGTTGATTTTTAAAAATTTTTATTGTGGTAAGAACACTTAACAGGAGATGAATCCTCTCAACAAACCTTCAGGGAACATGACTGTTGGCTGTGGGCGGAATATGCTAGAGCAGATGTCTGAGCTTATTCACCTTGCGTGACTGACACCTTATGGCCTCTCATCAGTGTCCCCCCGCCGCCCCCCAGTGTCCATGTTGGTGTCGATCACTTACCCGGGACCCCTTTTCCGGAAAGCACAGGCAGACGGAGCAATCTCGTCCTCCACAAGGGGTGAACTTCTTTGCACTCTGGAAGGGGAAGCATCCGACTCAGTACACAGAACCCATCCCTTTGCGTACATGATGCACACAGGGCTGGCCCAACGCATGAGCAGTCCACAGTCTACTTTCACCTCT